>NW_022681435.1:11257500-12507500 GCF_009764315.1 Trachypithecus francoisi
AAAATAGTAATCCTTTTACAAACAAGTTAATCACCAGGAGAGGTAGTTATTGCTGGATATTGGAGAACAGGTTTAAAAGTGTTAACAGCTGTGTCAACCTTGCTGCTTAGGTTAGGAACTAAAACAGGACTGGATTTTTAGCATACACCATACTGCAGGTAGTTTGGAATCTCTTCCAAATAGTGAGTGACTGATTATTGATTTCTGATATTCTACATTGTCCCTGATGCACAATTCACAAGGAAATCCAAAATGTATCTAATTTATTAGCAGTAGAGAGCAACCAGAGATCATTTAGTCTTATGTGTAACACTATTATTCAATTGTTCAGCCCTTATTCTTGCTCTTGGTAACATAAGCCTAAGCATTTGCAAGTTTGCATCCTACTTTTCTTGTACAGCAAATATATCAAATGTTCCAATTGCTGGGCTTTTGCCAACTCATAGAGCCTCTCATCCAAAAGTATTGTGAAAAATTAGATCAGGTCTCTGTAGAGTACCTTCCTGAATGTTGAGCTTCTTACCTTTCAGACTAGCTATCCATCATAAAACATTTTTATTACCTTGCAAAATTTTCTTTTTTTCATCTCATTTCCTATTTCCTACTGGCTGTTATACTCTGGAAGAAATTTAGTACCCAGGCATATTTCCCGGAAATGGGGCAGAAGCTACGTTCATCAGTTTCAAGTTGTGTCCTAGCTTTTAAGTGGAAAATATTACAATCATTACGTTATTTTACTCTGGAATTTGAGTTATTAACCTAAAGCAGATTAATATCTTTTTGGAGTCCTTATAGATTTAGTTTTCCTGTGGTGTTTCAGTTGTTTGTTGTTGAGACCGAGAGGGAAAAATCTTTGGCTTATGTAATCGTTCACCTTTCTTATTTTTCAGATTCATAAAATCAAGGGGTTGAAAATGACATTGTCTAAAGCTCCTTCCATTTCTAACATTCAAAGTTTCCATAATTTGCTAGATCTCCATATTGCTATCTCTATCCGTGTTCTACGGTGATTTAATGTTTCTCAGTTACGAATGGAGCTATTTAGTGGTTTTCTTAACATGTCAGCAATTTGTTTACTGGATACTGAATTTATCAAAAGTTAGTTTTTCATCTTCGTAAACATAAGCAATTGTCCCAATATCTGACACACATATTTAATTAATAGTTATCAAATGAATTAATGTGGATATTTGGCATCTATTTACTGTGGGGAGGCAAAGTTTTAGGAAGGTCAAGTCCTAACTTACCCATGCTGGTCTCTGTTTTCTTATTTTCCCAACCTAGGAACCAAGGGCTAACCTAATTACAGTAGGTTACATTGAAGAAGTCAGGAAGATGGACTTTTCAAACTGACACCAGGAACAGATTAAGGGCAAACTTCCATCTCACTTCCTACTCACAGAGAAACGCGTTATTAAGAATAAATTTACTCCCATCCCCACATAACTCTTCACTCTTAGTTGTATTTCTACCTGGCTTTTCCTCACTTATCCAATCCTAGAGGTGCAAATGACTGCCACCTTCCCTGCCACTTTGCTCTCCCAGGCTAGTTTGTCTACCTTCTCTCTGAATCCTTTCACCTGATACCTTATTCATTTATGTCTCTGACCCCTATATCTTTGACTTTTTCCTCTATACTACTGTTCTCCCTACCTATAAGACATATTTAAATTTTGCCAGAAAAAAAAAAGCTGACTAGTCATATGTAGAAAGCTGAAACTAGATCCCTTCCTTACACCTTACATCTTATACAAAAATTAATTGAAGATGGATTAAAGACTTAAATCTTAGACCTAAAACCATAAAAACCTAGGTAATACCATTCAGGACATAGGCATGGGCAAGGACTTCATGACTAAAAAACCAAAAGCAATGGCAACAAAAGCCAAAATAGACAAATGGGATCTAATTAAACTAGGGAGCTTCTGCACGGCAACAGAAACTACTGTCAGAGTGAACGGGCAACTGACAGAATGGGAGAAAATTTTTGCAATCTGCCCATCTGAGAAAGGGCTACTATCCAGAATCTACAAAGAACTCCAACAAATTTGCAAGAAAAAAACAAGCAACCCCATCAAAAAGTGGGCAAAGGATATGAACAGACACTTCTCAAAAGAAGACATCCATGCAGCCAATAGACACATGAAAAAATGCTCATCATCACTGGTCATCAGAGAAATACAAATCAAAACCACAATGAGATACCATCTCACACCAGTTAGAATGGCAATCATTAAAAAGTCAGGAAATAACAGATGCTGGAGAGAATGTAGAGAAATAGGAACACTTTTATACTGTTGGTGGGAGTGAAAATTAGTTCAACCATTGTGGAAGACAGTGTGGTGATTCCTCAAGGATCTAGAACTAGAATTACCATTTGACCCAGCCATCCCACTACTGGGTATATACTCAAAGGATTATAAATCATGTTACTATAAAGACACATGCACACGTATGTTTATTGTGGCACTATTCACAATAGCAAAGACTTGGAACCAACCCAAATGTCTGCATCAGTGACACACTGGATTAAGAAAATGTGGCACATATACACCATGGAATACTGTGCAGTCATAAAAAAGCATGAGTTCATGTCCTCTGCAGGGACATGGATGCAGCTGGAAACCATCATTTTCAGCAAACTATCACAAGGACAGCAAACCAAACACCGCATGTTCTCACTCATAAATGGGAATTGAACAATGAGATCACTTGGACATAGGGCTGGGAACATCACACACCAGGGCCTGTCAGAGGGTGGAGGGCTGGGGGAGGGATGGCATTAGGAGATATACCTAATGTAAATGATAAGTTGATGGGTGCAGCAAACCAACATGGCACATGTATACCTATGTATCAAACCTGCATGTTGTGCACATGTACCCTAGAACTTAAAGTGTAAGAAAAAATTAATTAATTAATTTAAAAATAGCTTAAACTAAACAAAATAAAGCAAAAGTAAAGGAAACCTTACAGGTTTTGCTGGTAAACAACCTACTGCCTTTTGTTTTATGGTCAATCATAAAATAAAATATCTATAGCTTTTTCTCCAGTTTCTAAGCCAACTCCTTTCATGCTAAATCCAACATAATATTAATCCCCTGCACACAGTAAAATATTTTCTCTTAAAGTAATATGACCTCTTATCTTCTTATCTTCCAAATCAAATGGTTTTAGTCCATTTAATTAATCTCTCTCTAAGTGTTTGGTTCATTGAATTCCCTGTTTCTTGAACTTGCAACTTCTTTCCTGTTTGAGTGTTAGTCTATCCTAAGTTTACTTTTCTTTTCTAAATATGCAATGACTTTGTTCTAACATTGTATGAGATGGTGTAGATTGGTAAATTGTCATAATATTTTAAAGTAGTAGCTGTTAATAAGTATGCTGGTTACTACTACTGTTTTTTTTTTTTCCTTTCTCTTAAATTTTGATATTTATGGGATTCTTGGATCAATTTTTCTTTTTCAACCACACAAATTTACTTTGGGTGATTTCAAAGATAGTAATGTTTGTAACTACCAGCTATTTTATCTCCAATTCTTTTTATTCTTCTTAAGGAGCTTTCACTTTTAATCTCTACAATAGTCTGAATGTCTGTATCCCTGTAAAATTCTTCTGTTGAAACCTAATCACCAATAAGGTAGTATTAGGACTGGGGCTTTTTGAAGGTGGTTAGGTCATGAGGGAGGAGGACTCATGAATATGATTCAATGCCCTTATTAAAGACATCCCAGAGAGCTGGTTACCCCTTCCACTATGTGAAGGCACAGCAAGTGAGAAGGCAGTATCTATGAGCCAAGGAACAGGCCCTTACCAGGCACTGAATCTGCTGGCCCCTTGATGGTAGACATCCCAGCCTCCAGAATGAAAATAAATTTCTGTTATTTATAAGATACTCAATTTCTGATATTTTGTTATAGCAGCCCAAATAGAATAAGAAAATCTCCATTCCATCATTTCTATGTGTCAGACTCAGAAACTTATTATAATGTCCTGGTCTAATGTCCTAATTTCTGAACTACTCACTATTTCTCTTACTTTTTGCTCACATCCAATTCAAATAATCCTCTAAACTAAATGTTTAGATCATTCTAATTAAAATTCCTTAATGTGCCACAATATGTTGGATTAACATTTATTTGGTAACCATTCTGTGGTAAGTACCGTAGTTTTTGTTTTCCAGACATGCCTGCATTTTGAATATACAATTATACATCCGTAGTTTGTAGAGAGATCACTGTTGTTGACTTAGAAGAGAAAATTGATTGGTGGATTAGAGTGAATTGAGATATTATTCTAATGCCTGGGCTAGATGTGATGAGGGCTACAGCAGTGTCACTGAGGATCTGTGGTTATTTCACACAGAGAATCAGCAGGACACAGTAATTTCTAGAATGAGATATTAGGTAATGGTTTCAGGAATTGGATGGATGATGTTATTATGAATCAGGGTAAAGAAACAGGGACAGATATAATACTGGAAGATAGGACATACTAGTGAATGCTGTTTTAACCTCTTGAGTTTGAGTTACCTCTTAGACATCCAAGTGGGCAGTTCTAGGAGGCAATCCGATATGGAGTTTTAGCTTTAGAAGATGCAACTGGGCTGATGGTTCTGATTTGAAAGTTAATGGTAGATCATAGAAATATGATTAATCATCAATTATGTACCCCTTCCAGGGTATCATAGTCAATGTTGACTCTTAAATCCTTGTATTTTAATTCAAGATATTTCCTGAGAATATCTTATTTTAGTCAAATCTTATTTCAACAAAATCAAAATAGATTATTAAATGTAGACTACAAAAAAAAAATAATAAGAACCATTGCAAGAAACTCAGATACCAAGGTAGTGACAAACAGAATATAATGTCCAGTTTTGAAGAATTTTAATTATTTCTTATCTTTCCACACTTTGGGGCCCAGGGAGAACTGGAACTAGATCACAGTATTCACTGGGTTCATTCTGCTGGAAAGATGCTGTCTGGGATTATCTTAGTTAGCTTCATATGAAGAGCTTCTATTTGGGAAACAAGCAGTTATTATAAAACTGCACTCATATAAATACTTGAAATGAACACTACAGCATGTTTCTCTAGGAGCATGCCATGAAGTCAGGCACAATGGCAAGCACATTGCAGTTACTGCCTCAGATTTACAATGTTTATATGCCACTCCTTCTGAAATTCATGCCTCAATGTACTGCTTATCAGCTTGAAGCAGGAAGCTGGTGAATATAGAGAACTGTTATTGTTTTTTTGGTCCAAGTTTCAAGTTGGGCAGGAAGAGTTGGAATTAGAAGATAAATGTTTCAGTAACAAAGCTCTTCCTCAAGATAAAACCACCAGGAGCTTCCAGCTCAGGAAGAGTTCTGCAATTGTGTTTATGTAAAGGAGGATCTAAAGATTCATCTACACTTTAGGGGAAAACTCAGAAGACAATCTTGACCATGTGATGACTGGAACAGCAGTCATGAGGAAAAATATGACCAAAACCTGGGCAGGTAATGTTGAGAAGATATGGTGATAGACCTTATTGGGGTCTGAGTTGTAATGGTAGAACACATGTTTTAAGTATGTGTTTACATAAAAAGGAAAAACATTTGCTTTTCCCTTGCATTCTACCTTCACTTTCTTATTTCCTCAGAACACCTCCGGTAATGTTCTTGAGTGTTAGAATGGAAACAAGGCAGGAAAACAGGAGAAAGCAGAAGAACGTGTCCACCTCAGCACCCTGGAAGGCTGGTGATTCTGAGGCAGGCAGTCATGAGACACCAGTAGTGCCAACATTTGGAGGCCACAGGTTTTGACTAAGAGCAGTTTTGCACTCCCTTTAACTGTTGATAATATGAGCTAACTAAATACTTAGTATGTTTCAGATATTGTGTTCATAGTAAGGGCTTTACGAACATCGTCTAATTTATTTCTTACTCCCCATGAAGTAGGCAATAGTGTGTCTATTTAACAAACAAGCAATCAATTTATGAGATTTTAAGGGCAACCCGCATAAGATCACACTCCAGGGAAAGGATCTGGGACACGAATCTCAGCTTTCTATTTGATTTCCAAGCCGCTGCTCCAGCGTTCGTCATTACATTGCTTACTAAAAGCACCATGCCTCGTCAGTCACTGCAAACAGAATTCTTAAGCTAAAAACAAACACATCTAAACAGCAACCGAGGAAGAAAGAAGTTGTCCGAGATTCAGAAGGGAATATCCAGGATAAGGAAAAGGAATATGAGGAAATTCAGTAAAGGGACATAAAGGAAATAAACACATTTGCCAAGTTTAGAAATTCTCTCATCAAGCAAGTGCGGCTTGAGTGTTTCAGTCTATCTCATTTCCCAGTACATAGAAAATCAGAACCCTAATTTATTTCATTGGCCTCTTTGGCATTACTGTTTTCACACACACACAAACAAAGGGTGGATAGAGTAGGCCTGGTTCTTCTTTTTTAATGAAGGCTGTGGGCGAGTAGGGAATATTTCTCTCTGGAAATCTAATGCCCTTTCTCTCTTTTTTTTTTAGTCCCTGAATCTCATCCACCTCCACATACACATCAGCCATTAAATATTATACACCGTTCTTACTACCAAATAGGCAAAACTCTCAGAAGCTGATACTGTTTCTTTCTAGTCCATGTGGAGCTTTAAAGAGAATCACTATGCCCTGGTGGACACTTGAATGTTGCCTTGACCAAGTAACCTTCTCCCACAGAACTATAAATGGAGACTCTGGTGTGCCTCTTCTTAAAGTTTCTGCTTTGAATCATTGCCATGTTCAACTGAGCAAGTGAAAAAGTGAAAATTCTGACACAGTGAAATTGAGATGTGAAGATTCCTGGAAGCTACCAGGAGTACAGTGCTTCAGCCAACCAGGAATGGGATCTCTTGGAGCACCCTTCCTAAAGGGAGCAGCTCCCAACATCAGCCACTCTGAAATGTAGAATATCAATGACTGGAAACATCACCTGAAGTACATGTCCAAGATGGTATGAAAGAGGCTTTTCAACTTAGGATTTCATGAAGTTAATAAAAAGAATTATTTTGAGCAAAAAATGACCTTTAACTCTTCAGCAAATTGTGTGTTAATAATTGAGTTATATTAAGCATGACTTTAACTTGATATAAATAATATGTGAATATTTTCATAACTTAGCAAAGGATAACTTCCTATTGTTCTTATTGTCTTTCCTTTGGTTATAAGTTAATTTTCAGACACACTATCTATAATGTTTTTAAATAAAGTGTGTGTGTTTGTGTGTGTGTGTGTACAATATGCATATATGTGCATATTTAAAAACCAGAGTATAAAAACAATAACAATAAAAATTAGAAAAGCATTGAATATAAAAATGATGATTATCTCAATACAATCAGATAAATGTATTAAAAAAAACCATCAGAACTTCCATAGAGCAGCATATTAGTCAGCGTTCTCTAGAGGGACAGAGCTAACAGGATATATAAATATAACTAATAGGAGATGTATATATGTGAGTTTAATAAGTATTAACTCACACAATCACAAGGTCCCACAATAGGTCGTCTGCGAGCTGAGGAGCCAGAAAAGCCAGTTAGCGTACCAAAACTGAAGAACTTGGTTTCTGATATTCGAGGGCAAGAAGGGTCCAAGGCAGGAGAAAGATGTAGGCTGGGAAGCTAGGCCAGTCTACTCTTTTGGCGTTTTTCTGGCTGCTTTATATTCTAGCTGCACTGGCAGCTGATTAGATGGTGCCCACCCGGATTAAGGGTGGGTCTGCCTTTCCCAGCACACTGACTCAAATGTTAATCTCCTTTGGCAGCACCCTCATAGAGGCACCCAGGATCAATACATTGCATCCTTCAATCCAATTAAGTTGACACTCAGCAGTAACTGTCACAGGCAGAAAAGTTGTAGCAAGCATTTTACAGAATATTTCATTGAAAGTAACATTTTTATTATTTGTATGGATCTGTACAGAAACAAAATGAGTGGTGTTATTAAAGAATATGTATGTGTGAGCATATACGTGTGTGTATGTGTATATATGTGTGTGTATGTACACATATATGTATATAGGCGTAAATGTGTGGATATGTATACCATTAATGTTATTAACAGTGTTATTAAAGATATGTATATATGTATATATGTACATCTGTGTGTGCATATATGCATGCATGCGTGTGTGTATATATATAAAATATGCATATACACATACATATATACATACACACAAATACATGCATATATGCACACACATATATATATACACACATACACACACACATATTCTTTAATAATACCATTTATTTTGCTTCTGCATAGATCCATACAAATTATAAAAATGTTACTTTCAGTGAAATATTCGAGAATATGCTTGCTACAACTTCTCTGCCCTATGGAAGCATTTGTGAGTTTTTTACAAATTTAGTTGATTGTACTGAGATAAGCATCATTTTTATATTCAATATTTTTCTAATTTTTGTTTTTTTAACTGTACATAAGTCCTTTAATTAATGGTTAACTCTTGATTTATAATATCAAATATTAGCTCCAGCCAGTGCAGTTAAAACTTGTTACCTTGTCAAAGGTGTACTGCTTAATCTGGAAAGAAGTACTTGAAAAAAAAAGCAGAAAATAGATGCTTTCAAAATCATCACTTTCAGGTAGTACACTCATGGTAAATTCTTATATATTTTTAACTCCTCCAGGAAAGGCAAGCTGTACATGAGAGTTACTACTGAGACATCTTGCCTTGTTCTCCTTGAAAATTATAGTTCATATTAGAAACATAGAACTAAAAAGAACTGACCTATTTTTATGGAAGAAGACTCCTTTTCTTTATGTATTGTCTTGATTGAGAACAGTTTAGGCAGACAAGTCAAGAATAGTCAATTGTTTCCTTGAAGATTGTACATCTTGCTGGAAGGAGTTTCATGGGTACAGCCTTATGAGCTCCGGTTACAGCCTTAGCCACTGATGCCTTCAGCGATTACATGATCTTTTGTATCTGGGTCATTGCATCCAGACAACAGCTGGAGTTCATGGTGGTTTTTTTGGCACCAAAAAAACTATTAAAGGGAGAAAGAACAATAAAAAAAATGCTATATGAATCTTACCAGAAAGTAATTTTATTTTCACAAAATCAGGATGACCACACTACCTCCTCAACCATCCCAGTTTGTCCAGGGTGGTCCTCACTAATGCCCACAGTGCTGGCAAAGTTATTAGTAGCACCTGCTCTCTCTTTCAACATTTTGGGGGGAGGATTTGGATGATATATTGTAGGGTTACCTACTTAAGTGGGAAACAAGGAATGATTCCATTAATGGGAAAGAACTAGAGCAGTCATTTTCTTTAGCTGTTCACTTAATAAATGGACTAAATAACCTGCAGAATGTTGTTTCTTTTCCAAGTTAATTCTAATAAAAATACATTATAAGATGAACAGATATTATTTCTCTCCCCATTTTACTTTCTGATCATGTGCCAGAAATGGAAATAATCTGACATTTAAAAAGAGAGTGTTTAAGATAAATCCTGTTCCGTGCTTCAATTCCAGTCTTGTCTCAATTGCTCTGGGAACAAATGTTGTCTTTATTTGAGATGCAGCAACATTTCAGTCTTCAACCAAGCAAAGTATTTCAGTTGTAAAGGATTTAAGAATAGAAATAGAAAATGATTCAGAAGCACTCGAAAAGGAAGCAGAATATAACAACCTCACTCCTTTCCCCTGGTGGTTTTATTTCTAGGAGGAAGTTGCTGGAAAATTCCAAATCCTGGGGCTCCAAAACATCTTTAAGGTGAAAACTCCTGGGACTTGGCTTTACAGCCTGCGGGATTATATCCTTTAAACATATTTTATTCCAAGTACTTGTTGAGCTGCTGTGAGATTCTATATAACTTTAGGGGGGTGGGGAGAAAGAAAGTAGGTCTACAATCTGAGGCCTAATAGGAGTGTTTTTGTCTTTATCTCTTTAGTTCCCTGTTGTTAGAAATTACAGGGAGGCTTTCTGCTACATAAGAATGGGTGTGAAATTCTCTATAAAAACACTGATGATCATAAAGAGTTTTCAAGAAAAAAAAATGTGGGACGAATTAGAATAGCAGCCAAGTTGTGTCTGATTTTCTATATCATAGAATGTCCTTCCTTTGTCAGTTGAGTCTCCGGTCACTTTAAATTAGAACTAAAGCATATTGCTATAGTCAAAATCTGCAGCTGAAATATCTCTTGGTGACGCTATACTTTATAAATTGAATTCATAATAAGACTTAATATTTTCATAGATGGTAAAATTCTCTTTTGCTAAAACATGTCTCATAATTCCTTTTTCTTGACAATAGTGATATTAGCCAGAAAGAAAATCTAAAACTTTCATCATTCCTGACAAGAAGAAAGATATGGTTTGTCTCTGTGTCCTCACCTGAATCCCACCTCGAATTGCAATAATATTAGCCCATGTATTCAAGGGCAGGACCAGGTGGAGATAATAGAATTGTAGGGGCAGTTTCTGCCATGCTGTTCTCTTGATAGTGAGTGTTTCCTCACAAGATTTACAGGTTTTATAAGGGGCTTCCCCCCTTCGCTCAGCACTCATACTCTCTCCTGCCACCCTGTGAAGAGGTGCCTTCTGCCATGATGATAACTTTCCTGAGGCCTCCCCAGCCCTGCAGAACCATGAGTCAATTAAACCTCTTTTTTTGTAAATTTCCCAGTCTTGGGTATTTCCTCGTTGCAGCATGAGAATGGACTAATACAGTAAATTGGCACCAGGTAATGGGTTGCTGCTGTAAAGATACCCAAAAGTGTGGAAGCGACTTTGGAACTGAGTAACAGGCAGAGATTGGAACAGTTTGGAGAGCTCAGAAGAAGACAGGAAGATGTGGGAAAGTTTGAAACTTCCTAGAGGCCTTTTGAATGGGTTTTGCCAAAATGCTGATAGTGATATGGACAAGGAAGTCCAGGCTGAGGTGGTCTCAGATTGAGATGAGAAACTTGTTAGGAACTGGAATAAAGGCAATCATTGCTATGCTTCAGGAAAGAGACTGACGTCACTGTCCTAGAGATCTATGGAACTTTGAATTTGAGAGAAATGATTTAGGGTGTCTTGTAGAATAAATTTCTAAGCAGTAAATCATTCAAGAGTTAACTTGGGTGCTCTTAAAAGCATTCAGTTTTATGTTTTCAAAAATATACGGTTTTCACGATAGCCAAGCTTTCTGGTTTAAGTAACATTATTTCCCATTGTTAATGTCTATACTGTGGTTTAAGAATAATGTAGGCATTAAAGACTAGATGATAATCCATATTTTCATCTTCAAATACATTGTACACTCTTTTATATAGACTTTGAGACTGAGTCCCTTGTCTTTGAGATAACCAAAATAACATCAGTATTATGTTCTTTAAATGATATGCACTAATGGGGAAATAAAGAGCATAAAAGTTTGAAAGATTTGCAGCCTGACAATTGTGATAGAAAAGAAAGACCCATTTTCTGAGGAGAAATTCAAGCTAGCTACTGAAATTTGCATAAGTAATGAGGCCAAATGTTAATCACCAAGACAATGGGGAAAGTGTCTCTAGGACATGGCAGAGATTTACACAGCAGCCCCTCCCATCGAAGACCCAGAGGCCTAGGAGGGAAAAATGCTTTCCTGGGCTGGACCCAGGGCCTTGCTCATTTGTGCAGTCTCAGGACTTGGTGCCCTGCATCCCAGCTATGGCTAAAAGGGGCCAGCATACAGCTCAAGCCACTGCTTCAGAGGGTGCAAGCCCCAATCCTTGCAGCTTACACATGGTGTTGGGCCTGTGGGTGCACATAAGTCAAGAATTGAGGTTTGAGAACCTCTAACTAGATTTCAGAGGATATATGGCTATGCCTGGATGTCCAGGCAGAAGTTTGATATGGGGTAGAGCCCTCATGGAGACCCTCTGCTAGGGCAATGCAAAAGGGAAATGTGGGGTCAGAACAGAACCCCCACATACAGCCCCACTGGGACACTGCCTAGTGGAGCTGTGAGAAGAGGGCATCCATTCTCTAGACCCCAGAATGGTAGATCCACAAACAGCTCACACTGTGAGTCTGGAAAAAACGCAGGTACAATGCCAGCCCATGAAAGCAGACAGGAGTGGGGCTGTGCCCTGCAAAGCCACAGGGGTGGAGCTTCCCAAGGCCAAGGGAACCCATATTTTGCATCAGCATAACCTGGATGTGAGACACGGAGGAGATGATTTTGGAGCTTTAAGATTTGACTGCCCCGCTGGATTTTGGACTTGCGTGGGGCCTGTAGCCTCTTTGTTTTTGACCAATTTATCCCATTTTGAACAGGTGTATTTACCCAATGCCTGTACTCACATTGTATCTAGGAAGTAATGAACTTGTTTTTGATTTTATAAACTCATAGGCAGAAGGCACTTGCTTTGTCTCAGATGAGAATTTGGACTTGGACTTTTGGATTGGTGCTAGAAGGAATTCAGACATTGGGAGACTTTGGGAATGATATGGTTCGGCTCTGTGTCCCCACCCAAATCTCACCTTGAATTGTAATAAACCCCAGGTGTCAAGGGTGAGACCACGTGCAGTTAACTGAATCATGGGGACAGTTTCTGTCATGCTGTTTTCATGATAGTGAGTGAGTTCTCACAAGATCTGATGGTTCTATAAAGGAATTTCCCTTTTGCTCGGCGTTTATTCCCTCTCTTGCAACCCTGTGAAGAGGTGCCTTCTGCCATGATTATAAGTTTCCTGAGGTCTCTCCAGCCAAGCCAAACGAACTGTGAGACAATTAAACTTCTTTTCTTTCTAAATTTTTCAGTCTTGGGTATTTCTTCATAGCAGCAAGAGAATGGACTAATACAAAGAAGCTATGGATTCTTTTTTCTAAGATGAACTTTCCAGGCCAGCAAAATCTGCCATTGAGGAGCCTAGACACAGCTGATAAAGTAGACTGTAAACTTCTTTCTTTGCTCTTATTATTCCCAGCTACAAATTAAAGGGTCAGCTTTTTGCTTATATTATGGAAAGAATTCTAAATAGTGGATTTAAAGATATTTGTTTAAATGTTTTTTTTTTTTTTTTCCAAATAGCAATTTCAGAAATGGTGATTAATGATTATATTGGCTGGTATGGGTAGAAGCTAGAATCAATTTTCCCCATTAGTGCATATCATTTAAAGAACATAACACTGATGTCATTTTGCTGTCTCAAAGACTGGTGACTCAGTCTCAAAGTCTATGTAAAAGAGCGTACAATGTATTTGAAGATGAAAATATGGATTATCATCTAGTCTTTAAAGCCTATATTATTCTTAAACCACAGGTATAGACATTAACAATGGGAAATAATGTTACGCAAACTAGAAAGCTTGGCTATCATGAATAAAGCTTAATGAACAAGTCACTATAGTTTGCAATAATTGTTCTTATCCTATTAACTATGCAGTTTTGTCAATTAAATAATATTTTCTCATTTTCCAGACTCTTGAGGTATATGAAAAACCTCCTCTATGTCAATCTCTAGTCACTAACAATTCCAATGAAAAGCCATCAAAGAGATATGTATAAAAACAATTAACATAACTACCACAATGAGATCACCAACCACCTTTTACTAACGGTCTGATTAGCACTAATCATCGTTCTATCACTTTGCATACATTATTATCACTAAAAAATTATTTAACATCTGTGTTACAGTTACTATTTTCCCATTTTATAGATAAAAATTAATATTATCCAAATTAGCAGAAATGAAATGTTATTTTACTAAGAAGATGAGTGTCTTTTGCG
This sequence comes from Trachypithecus francoisi, assembly GCF_009764315.1. Classification (NCBI taxonomy): domain Eukaryota; kingdom Metazoa; phylum Chordata; class Mammalia; order Primates; family Cercopithecidae; genus Trachypithecus; species Trachypithecus francoisi. The sequence continues at coordinate 11,271,277 of NW_022681435.1, forward strand.
ATAAGGATGTGTCCTCTCTATGCATTTTACCTCTTGAACCTCATATCAAGGTTGTGGTTAATAAGAGAGTACTCTTTTCTTCAATGGGCAAATATCCATGTAACTTTTATTATTAACCTAGTGATTTAGTAAGATTTAGAAATATTAACTTTCTGAAGTGCTTGTTTGAGTCCCTGTTAACTTAGGTACAAACACTTATCCTAGCCTTCCAGCAAACATATACATGAATGAATGTCCTCATTCCCATTGTCATGGCTCAGCTCACTTGATCCATCAGCACGCTGTTTAGTTTACCTAAAAACGCATTGTAAATGTGCATGTAGACATACACACACACACAGAGAGAGAGAGAGAGAGAGAGAGAGAGGGAGAGAGAGAGAGAGACAGAAAGAGACTGAAGGATAGAACTATGATAAGCCTAAGAGCATAGTGTGCTTACGGTACAAGAAAAACTAAAAACGTGTGAAAAGTCCCTCAGGAAGATTGAGCAGGGGTTAGTGTCCTGATCACTGCTTTGTTTATGCTCCTAAGGGTTAATTGCCAGGTTGTCCCTAACAATCATCTTTACCTAACATTCCTACTGATTCTTTTCCAAAGAGATTTTTCTTCCTTCTTTTCCTAGTGGAAATGTCAGAAAAGCGAGCCTCTGCTTATATTCACTTTTTGATCATTCCTGGAAGTTGAAAACCTGAGAAGCTGAGTACATATTACCAAAACTTTTCTCAGAATGACAGGCTCTGAAAGTCCTTGACATGTATATGTGACTTTAGAAAACAGTGACATAAAATAAATGGATTATCAGCCATTTGTCCTGGCAATAAAGGAACTCCTTGTTGTCCTGTTTTTGGGTTACAACGTCAAAATCTTGCCTAAAACTGATTCTTGTTAAGAAAGGCTTTTTCCAGCTGGTGTGTGTGTGTGTGTAAAACAACCCTTTCCTTTTATGCTCAGTATTCTAGGGCATCGTGGCTGGCTTCTGCGTGCTTACCTGCATGTTTCTATGTATTCTTTTTGCCTGTTGGAAAGTAGAAGAACTTTCTTGGAACTCCGTTAATGAGCAATGCTGAGTCACAGCTGCATGTATGTGGGAGTCTGTTATGTCAGGTTAGTTGATAAGAACAGCTGAATAAAGCAGGCAAGCCAATCTTCTGGGAGGCTGACAAACTGACTTTCAAAGGAATGCGGCTTTAAGTTCCAATTTAAATTAAAGGACTAGGAGGCAGGGGCAATGCCAAGCTGTCTCCATACGACTGCAAAATCTGGACCTGGTACAGATGGCTTTTACTGAAAAGTGCCTTTAGTGTCCTCCTTAAGCCATACTTAACAACTAGTGACAAGACAATACAGTCTTGGCGACCAGCCAACCCCCCCGACACTAACACAAGGTTTGCCATAAGATTGCTTTGCTGGGTAGGAAACGTGAGGAGAACAGCTGACAGTAAGGGGTGATGCAGCTGTCCTGTCTGCTCCTGAAAAGGCTGAATGCTAGCAGGGAGGGCTGAAGAAATGCCCTAAAAAATAGACCAAAGCGTAACTGAGTGCTGGTGCTTGGTTGTGAGTGGCTAAACTGCAGAAAGAGCATGGAAACACCAGAGCAATACAAAAAAGTGAGGAACAAAGGGTTTTCTTTGAGGAGAACATTCAGGACAAGAGCATCTAAAATTCAACCACGACTAACCCTCACAACTAAAGGCATATCAGCTCTCTCTTGGTTGCCTTTGGTGTATTTGTAACAAGTAAATGCCTCTAACAGGTTTCCCACTTTTGAGGCTGCATTCTCCAGGGTGCCTGTGTGTTGTTTTAATTGGGTTTTTCGATCTGGGAAAAAGCAGATATTGTTTGAGCCCAGTGTTCTGGAGATAACAAAAGGGACTATATATAATTTATTAACATGTTCTAAACATGTGTGGTTATAAGGTATTACTCTGAGCAAATGGGCAGGTGTGGTCAAAGGCTCAAATTTTTATTTTTATTTTCTTAACAGAATGCAGTTCCTTGCTGGTTCACATGGTGCAGTGAAATCGAAGGGAGATATTGGGCTGGCAAGGTAAACTAGGTGAAATACTCCCAGCAGCGAAGAGTAATTTCATAGCCAGATTAATGTCATAGCCTACAGACCTATCTGGGGGATTTAAGATGAATTTCAAGAAAGTCAGGCAAATTATTTGGTCAGTAATGCCTAGGGAGATGTCTGACTGATCTATCCTAGTAAATTGCTATTTAACAAACAATATTAAGCACATGCTGTGTTTTTGGATCTTTGGTAGGCACTTGGGATACCATTTAACAACATTAATCAAAGTAGTTAGAAAATGTTAGCTCGTTGCCAGGTACCTCTCATAGTGTTCTACATGTATTGATTAAATCAAGCTCTGCAGCAGCATCAAAGTTTTGTAAGCAATTTTATTAATTTTAATTTTAAAATTATTGTATAAATTATTATTTTGTATTTGTTATTATTTTGAAGAAACAGAGGGACAGCACACAGACTTCTCAGAGTTGCATTGCATTGAATGTATTTGCATATAAGCTCTCCATCTCCAGGGACTAGGTAGCAATTTTGGCACCACATGCTTTCTTGAGGGGCTTTCTATCCCTTGGATGTGTACTATGAATCCCCTTTTTTGATAATTCATTGTTACTGATGTTTCTGCCTTACCTTTCACTATTTGATGTTTTGGATAATATCTATCTTTATATCTATATATATGTTTTACATATATATTTATTTATGTGTGTGCCTGTGTGTGTGTGTGTGTGTGTGTGTGTTGGTGGGGTGGGGGGCATTCCTGCAGATATGGTAGGTACAATGGGCTTCCAAAGAAAAAGTCTATATAAAAAATGCCAGTGAACCAAATCTATGGCTGTGGATTGAGATTTAAAATACCACTTTGTTTTTTGATGATTGCAGAGTTGAGTTGTACCTTAAAACAACTTCATAACCCAGAAGCTCCTTATTCCAGGATCTTTTTTCAATTTTCTCCTACAAAACCCAATACTCCTCTCTAGAAATTCCCTGCTTGGCCCTGGTTCTAACTACATTGTCTATGGCTAACACATGTTGGCAGCATCAGTAAAGCTTAGTTGATTAACTACCTCATGTGCATTTACAGGTTAATCAACCTTACACGTCTGAGAGCATCCCAAACAGTTTTGTGGCATCAATAACTCTTCTCCTGAAGAGGTAGATGTGAGTAAAAAAGAAACAAACAAAAAAGTCCTTTATTTATGTATTGTATTTAATGAAACATTTCCAAGCTCTACTTCTCAAATAGCAAACTCAGTCATGCCAGAGTTTAACTACTGTCTTTCAATATAGAACTTACCTCTTATACTCAACCCATCCCCTTAGACCTGATATTTTAGTGCGTTGTACAGGAAATGAGGAAATAAGCAGCAGAGTACTATTTACGGAACTTCTCACGTGCATTGGTAGCAGTCCTGGACCAGGCCTCTCTTCCCTTACACATTCCAGACTCTGATATTCCATCATAGGAACAGCGCTTTCCTTGCACTTGTCCAGGATTGATGAGTATATAAAAAGCTACTTATTATTGCTTTGGTTTCATATATACACTTGTCAACTGACTACAAGCTCTGGGAGGGCCTGAACTGTGTATGTCTTTACTATTGATTTTTCTCAACATTCAACACAGTGTCTGAGTCTTTAATAGGCTCATTAAAATTTTGGTAAATGAATTATCATTAGAATTTTCTGAATATCAATGGTTTTAATAAGCCAGAAGGTATTAACTCTCCCGTTTTTGATTGGTGGAGAGTGCATTCTTTCATTGATTGTTTTCAAAGTCCTAGAGCACTTATTTCAAGACTTGTTCTTCTGATCTGAGGGCAATCTCAGAATTTATAAAGCTCAGCCAGTCATGGTGGCTCATGCCCGTAATACTAGAATTTTGGAAGGCCAAAGCAGAGGGATCACTTGAGCGCAGGGGTTGGAGATCAGCCTGGGAAACATAGTGAGACTCTGTCTCTACAAAAAAATTTAAAAAAATTAGCCAGGCATGGTGGCGCATGCCTGAGGTCCCAGCTACTTGGGAGGCTGAGGTGTGAAGAATACGTGAGACCAGGAAGTAGAGGCAGCAGTAAGCCAAGATCACACCATTGCTCTCTAGCCTGGGCAACACAGCAAGACCCTGTCAAAAATAAATAAATAAATAAACAGAATTTATGAAGCATTTTTCCAAGAAGCATTGTCTTCATCAATTAGGCTTTATTTCTGAACTAAATATGGCTCTGTACCCAGCGCTGACTCCTTAATTTCTGATCTGGTAGTTCCCGCTCCTTTTCGGTCCAGTAGCTTTGGTGTCTGACTCTAACATGCCTGAAACTCTGTTTTCCTAAAATTTAGATACCATAGAGCCTTGTCCAAGATAATATTTTCTGTTGAGAAACTTTTCTTTGTGTTTTTCTTTCTTCGTTTTCTGTGACACAAGCACAAGAGTTAGCTCTCTTGAAGTGAGATCAGCAGATATGTAGGTAAATAGTATGCAGTAGGAATTTGCATTCCTACTATCCAGGGATGTTAATATGACATATTGCTTAATTAGGAGAGTAAGACTTTAGCAGTAAAAGCTCATCTCTACAATTACTTCTTTGAATCAAATTCCCTTACATAGAGATCAAGGACTTTTATCTAACATGCCACTCTTGAAACATTAAAATGTGTTCATTTCGTCTTTTATTATTAGTGTTTTATATTAGCATCCCTATGTACATACAGTTGCCTCCTAATGAGAGGAATTTTTAATGTGACATAACTTAAATATAAACCACATGTATGTGGCCCTTTTCTTATTACCCCTTATATTTTGAGAAGGAAATAAAAGATGTTTTCTCTATATCAGGTCTTATTCCCCATACTCGACTTCCCACCTTCCTCTCTCCACTCCTATTTTCTCCCTTTTTTGTGACAGAAAACCCTATGGATAGAAGAGATTTTCTAGGAAAAAAATGTGTTTTAATATTGCAAGGGATGATGAAAGGGTGATTTAAAGTGTGCCATAGCATGCCAATAGGATAAGGGTTTTAGAAAATTTTCTATCTTTAAAAGATTAATTTTCTTCTCATTTTTTCTTCTTCCTAGAAATATAAGAATTCAGGAATTACTGAGCTATTAATCTCCAGTAATTCACAATTCTCAGGGGAAAACTGAGGTAGAGCTATAAAATCTGGTTTCAACTTCTTGCCTAAAATCAGGATACTTCATTCTTAAAAGTCAAGGAGAACAAGTATGCACAAATATACATTTAGCAATGTTTTTTTATAAAAATTAAGTATGATATTTTAATAAAAGAAGATATAAGTTGTATGTATGGCCAAAGACATTGAAAAATACAGTCAGTCAACTTGACAAATTTATGACATTCTCTCTTCTTGAGGAAAGATATAGGAGAGGTATTGTTAGTTGTTAAACCTTTCAGGAGTTAGGGGAATAAATTGAAAAAGTTAATGAAACAGCTTCAATTTCTAGAAATAGGATCAACTGAATATCCTGGAAAAAGCCCTAGTATATATATATATATATATATGACTAGGATTATTTTCCTATAATTAAGATTATTTTTTCATATATGAATATGAAAGAAAACCCAACAGAATTAGCAAGAAATAAGAAAAAATATCAAAGGACAAATATTATTGACCAATTCCTAGAGAAATAAACAAGCACTAAAACGATGACTCTCTGGGGTCATCTACAGACTTGCAGTGTCCTAGAGCTTTCACTTTAATAGGCTGCTCAATAGGACAGTTGACAAGGCTTATGACCCACTTTATGTGGGAAACTGTATCAGAGGCATCACATAAAGTGGGCTCCTCCCTAAAAGCAAAACACACAGTGTATGTGCTGGAAAATAAACCCACACTCCAAAGGGAGATATTGAGAAAATTTGCCTGTTTCCATTTTAACTCAGAATAGAGGGAACATTATCTGCAATATGATAACTTAAACATAAGCAGCCAACCTTCATGCAGGTAGGCGACCCATTCCCACTCCACCTGTGGAGCTACAGAAATCCCAGAGCAAGAATCAAATGGGAAGAGGTCATAACATGGCAATGACAATGGCACTTGGGTAGAATGAATACAGATATCTCTGGTAGAGCAACCTTAAATGTTATTCAAGCAAGGACAAAGAATTCCTACAGATGACTTTTTTTTTTTTTTTTTTTTGAGACGGAGTCTCACTCTATCGCCCAGGCTGTAGTGCAGTGGCCGGATCTCAGCTCACTGCAAGCTCCGCCTCCCGGGTTTACGCCATTCTCCTGCCTCAGCCTCCCGAGTAGCTGGGACTACAGGCGCCCGCCACCTCGCCCGGCTAGTTTTTTGTATTTTTTAGTAGAGACGGGGTTTCACGGTATTAGCCAGGATGGTCTCGATCTCCTGACCTCGTGATCCGCCCGTCTCGGCCTCCCAAAGTGCTGGGATTACAGGCGTGAGCCACCGCACCCGGCCTACAGATGACTTTTTAAGAGACATGAGCTAAGAACAACAACAGATCACAAAACACATGAGCAAACAAACCGCTTACCATGTCAATGGAATCAATGAAAAGCAGCATCACACATGCAAAAAACACACAATTTGCAATTAATGGATAAAAAAAGAAATGAGTGTGTTGAAATATTTAAGGAATTAAGTTTTGATAGATTAACAAAAGTAAGTATCTCTGTGACTGCTGATGCCATGGACTTAATGTTTTTGTCTCCTCTCTGCCCCCACTTCCCACCAAATTCATGTGCTGAAGCTCTAACATATTTGGAAATTAGGTATTCGGGAAGTAATTCGGCTTAGATGAGATAGTGAGGGGAGGGCCCTGGTCTTATGAAATTAGTATGTTTGTAAAAGAAATATCAGAAAGCTTGTTCTCTCTTCTCCACTATGTGAAGACACAGTAAGATGGCAGCCATCTGCAAGACAGGAATAGAGCCCTCACCAGGATCCAACCATGCCCACACCCTGATCCCCAACTTCCGGCTTCCAGAACTATAAGAAATGTGTTTCTTCTAAAGAAGCCACAGAGTTTGTGGTATTTTGTTAAAGCAGACCAGGCATACTAATACAACTGTAAAGATCATCTCTTTGGTTTATTTTTCTCAAATTCCTAGTCAGCTAAGTTTACTTTCTTTCATATGTTTTGATCCATATTTACTTGATGTAAAAATCTCAGGCCAATTCTCCATATTTTGAGAATTACAGATTTCATCATCTTCTGACCCCTGCAGAGCTCTTAAGGGAAACGTCTTTGTTAAGAACATGATTACCTCTCACTCCCACCATGCAGTCACGCAGTCAAATCTTTAGCACAAATTCTCCATCTCCAGTTTCTAACAACTTGTGTAATTTCAGCACCAAACGATTTCCTTTCCTTACTGAAGAGTTCAACAATATACATTAAATAATCATTCATTCATTCATTCATTCATCATACATTTATTTAATAAATATTTAGATAGTCTACTCTATATACTGCACATTTAGAGTATATCAATTAACCATGACCACCGCCAGGACAACAATAAATAAAGAGGCTTCCCCCTGTGCTTATACTATAGTGATACATTATAGTCCAGGGAGACATGGACTAAGGAATAATCTTAGCAAACAAGTGAATTATCAACCACGCTGGAAGGTGATAAGTGTTATAAAAAATTTAGCTGGGAATGTTGTCATTTTAGTAATGTGTGCCTGCCATGATAGATCTAATTAAAAAGATAACATTTGAGCAGAGACCGAATAGAGGCAGCTGAATCTGCATGCCCATATTTTGGGGAACAGTATGTCCATCAAAGCACAGCCCTTGAAAAGCTCTTCAGAATGGAGTCTGCCTGGAATCTGGAATGTTCAAACGTTCACAGCAGCCTTGACAGTAATAAGGCTGCCACAACTGAGCAGAATGAGCAGGAGGCAGCTCAGAAAGAGACAAGATCAGAGAATGGTAGCAGGGATAGGTAGAGGAAATAGAGTTAGTGGGACTGGACACTAGAATAGGGTTTTTGTTTTGTTTTGTTTTAATTGCTAAGATTTTTGTCTTATTCTGTTTGCATTTCTAGTTGTTTCTAGTTAGAGGTCACTGGCTCTGTGGTCAATAGTATTGCCTAGAATATTCTTTCCCCCTTTTAAATATAATATTTTCTTTATGAACCATAGCTTAGTACATATTAATTTATAACAATACTGTTATTAAAGATATCAGAGTTAGTTAGGTAACTAGGCCACCACATCTTGCTAGGAGTGAAGTGAAAGCAGTTATCTACACTAATATAACACATCTATACAATTACATTTTCAGTCTCCTGTGGGAAATGGATAGGACCCAATGTCAGTAGAGATAAGTAACTGGCATAGAGAACATGAATCCACTGGAAACTAAGGCTTTCTCATGTTTCCTTATTTTTTGGAGGCATGAAGAATAAATTTCGCCTCTGAAAGATAATAGCAAACCTTTCATTACTCACTCTGATCATTTTTTGTGTTCCTTAAGGTTGCATAATTTATCTAGTATTATCCTCTGTGCTCTCACAGATAAGACCCTTTTCGATGATATAACACTGATTGCTTTGTACAACAGTTTACATGATTTCCTAGTTCAACAATAAGTGCCTTGAAAACTGTAAGGGTATCTTACTCATCCTTGTTCTTCTGTACTTCACTCCTAAAGGTATCCACTCAATAATATTTGTTTAGTTAATGCTGCTGTATCACAACCTTTCATATTTACAATACCTGATGGATCTGAGAATTGCATCTAAATGAAAGAAGGCAGTTGCATCAATGACGTATTTCTTTGCTTTAATTTGACTTAATGGTGTTCCTGAACACCAAAACTTAAAGTCCAATAAAGATGAGTGAGAAAGAGATTCTGCAAAGCAAATCTATTAATACATATTTTTAGTGATCGTATTTCTTTAAACATATAATTTGAAATTATATTTAAAGGATTTGTGTGCAGTTTGCTTTATTTTGCAATTTATGCCAACTATAATAAACTGTGCATATACGTGTATTCTTAAATGTAAATAACGATGATTTTCCAATGAAAAGTTAAGACAAGCAGGACTTACTCTTGGACTTAAACTTCAAAATATCTGTAAAATGGAAATTTTCTTAAAGAAAAAAATTGCTAGAAATATTAAAGACAAACATTTAAAAACATAAAATTCCTCATTTTCTCTAGCCATTTTATTAGTTATTTTTTAAAGCATGGCTATCTTTTAGCCCCTGCACACAGTTTTAGATACCCTGTCAGAGTTTTTTCAAGCAAAAATGACATCCTGTACTAGCTTAATTATAACACACTAATAAAAGCCTGTTTCTGTGTATCAAGTCATGACTGAAGAAGATATTTTCTTTAACTACTTATGTAGTGGCTAACACATCACCACTATTTTGTAGGCAGTCATACTTTTAAATATCTGGTTTTATTATCACCATACATAAACAACTTCTTATCAGGTGAATAGAGTAATGTAGGTTCAGATGATATGAAAAAAAAAAAAAAGTTCAGCCTGTAGAAGCCAAATAATCCTAACTCCAGTGTTGTCTATTTTGGGATATCACTAAAGAACTCAAACTTATTCATCTTATCTTCCTATGTCTCTTTCTCATATAATAGTTATTTTAAAAGCCAGCAATTTCATGATGAAATTGAAATGTTCATTCAAAATTTCAGTTTCTAAGTATCTTTCCCAGAATTATTTGAAATTAAAGAATAAAATTATCACCTTTTATTACATGAAACCTGAGATTTTGTTGAAAATCTCTCAGGTACTAGATATTTACAAATGTGATTTTTAAAAATTCTATACATGTTAAATATTTTAAAACAGAAACAGAACACTCTAAGAAATTAATTTTATTTATTTATGTTTCGGCTCTCAGAATAAACATTATTTCTTATCACTGAATACAATACATGTAGGCTTCTTGTAGTGAAGATTGGAAAGTTGCCCTAGGTTCGTTTTCTTTCTTTTTCTCTTAATTCTGAATTGACGTGTGATCACATTTTACATTTACACGTTCTGAAATAGGATTTTTCTCAATAATGTGCAACTGTGATCCAGATTCCTCAATTTCAAATAGTATTGTTCATTAACAAAATTCTGGTGTTTTCATTAACATTATATAATAGATCTTAACATTGAACTTATTAAGAAATAACAATAAAGTATTTTTATAATCCGTTTATTAGGTTGAATCTTCAATAAGAATTTTTGTGGAGAAAGAACAACTCTGCTTTGAAATAGTCTGGGTATGGTGAAAGAAGTCACCCCCTTCTCTCTCCCGCCACAGGAGGAGTATACTTCTCCACCCACTGATGTTGGGCTTGGTCCTATACATTTGCTTTGACCAATAGAACTTCAGTGGATAGGGCACAAGTAGAGGTTAAAACGCACTCAAGAAGTTGGGCTTAGCTCATGAGCTCAGGCAATTTATTATGAGAAAAACTTTCCTGAAGTAGCTGCGATACTTTCAGCCTGAGTCCCAGAATGAAAATATGTGACGCAATCTTGAATCCAAGCCACAGGCCAGAGCCATCTCTGATGAATGCAGACTCCATACTTGAGTAGAATTATGCAGGTGACTCCCCGCAATCACGTGCAAAAGCCAAAAAGCTTACAGTTGTATGGCAGAGGCCTTTGGTTTATTATTTAGCATTTGTGTCAATTGCTAAGTAAAAACATTTCCAAGAAAAGTTTGAAAATTGCCACAATACATCAAGGGAAGAAAGGAAGGGACGGAGGAACTAAGGAAGAAAGGAAGAATGGGAGGGAGGGGCAGTAGTAGAAGTAAGAAAAGAAGAAAACAGATTTTTTCTGTCTTTGTATTAAATACAAAAAGTTAGCAAATAACTAATGAAATCTTTCAAATGGGGAAATGATACATTCAAGCTGGATTAAGGAATTAAACTTTGTTTTGTTTTGTTTTGTTTTTTTGAGATGGAGTCTCGCTCTGTCGCCCAGGCTGGAGTGCAGTGGTGCCATCTCGGTTCACTGCAAGCTCCGCCTCCCGGGTTCACGCCATTCTCCTGCCTCAGCCTCCCAAGTAGCTGGGACCACAGGCGCCCGCCACCACGCCCGGCTAATTTTTTTTTGCATTTTTAGTAGAGACGGGGTTTCACCGTGTTAGCCAGGATGGTCTCGATCTCCTGACCTCTCGATCCACCCGCCTTGGCCCCCAAAATGCTGGGATTAAAGGCGTGAGCCACCGCGCCTTTAAGTTAAGGAATTAAACTTAAAAAAAAAATCCTGTAAATTTAACAGGCATTTCAATATTTCAGTGGTATATTAAAAAAAAAAAAAGTTTAATAGATTTTTTGTCACTTTTCTGGTCTTTGTTACCCAAGCCACACAACTGCACTAATAAGATAGAAAAATCTAACGTCTCAGGGAAGACTCTTTTAATACTTATAAAATTAACTTAAGAAAATTATTTCTGTATTTTTGCTGTTAGGCCGTTACCTTGTTATGGGTACAGGCTCTGACTTTTATAAGTTTAGTATGCTAATGATTCCTTCACTTGGGATCCATAAAAAATATATGCAGTGTCTTTCCCATTAACTGCCAGGCTTTCCAGATTTTTCTGGTTTTCTGAATTATTAAAACAACAGCCCTTGCTGACAGTTGTTGCCATCAGCATCACACATTTATGAAGTACATATATGCTTCCATCAATGTTAGATGCTGTACAGAGTGAGTTTAAGACTTGACCCCTGTAATCTACAGAAAGACAGTCTTGTAGAGAGAACTGTGAGTGACATGATTAAAATGAAAATGTTTTTAACTTGTGAAGAATAAAATAATTTGTATATAAGAAAAGAAGCAATTGATTTTTATGTGGTAGTAAAGGAAGAAACTTCACATTTGTGTAAGATGGAATCTTGGAAGAGACTTCATTTACCTAAGTAAGAATTTCTGAGAGGTTTGGATGAAAATATTTGGGAACTAGAAAACACTGAGTTGTTTGATTAAAGTAATGGAGGCTGTGGACAGAGAAGTTGGTAGAGCAAAGTAGGGCAGGGGGATTTGAGCTAATGACAATTAACTATTATTTATTCAATGTCTAATAGTATGACAGGTTTGCGATATTTGATTGGTAAAATTTTATCCTGGAAATACTAAGTGTTAAAATTATTTTTTACACTTTCTGGCTTGCTGAATTGTCAGAAACACATACACATTCACACAGAGACAACTAAATAACACAAGCGTTCCTCTTTTTTAGTAAGATATTCAGTACGTAGTATAACAGAGACAACCACCACCACCAACCTTTGTCTCATCTATATTCTCTTGGCATCACCAAAGGAGAATGATTGCGTTAGACTGGACAGAATGTGAAAGTGATGATGAAACTTATAGTTTACAACTGAAAAGGGTTGCACTGGAGAAAATTATAAAAATTTGTCTTTCCATAAAACTTGATAAAAGTGTAGCTCCTGGATTATGTCTGCTTGTGTATTCTCATTTCGGCCACATTGTGTCATATTGGAGACATGCATAGATTGGTGGTATGTGGTTTATAAGGTTTGTGTGTTAAATGCTATTTTATTAACTGTTTAGAACTAGCGTTTCACCAGGGGATTTTATTTAATTTGAGATTATTTTTATTCCAATATTTCTAACTTATTGAAATTTGACATGAAATCTCGGCTTCCCAGAGATGAATAAAACAGAATATTTCATACACTTACTAAGACAGCGTTAAAGGAAACTGAAGCCATGAAAATGTCATGAGGCAATTTAGTGAAAATTTATCTTCACAGGGAATTGTTAAATTACAAGTGAAATGAGATTGGAAATAATCTTTCCTTCTATAAACCTTACACCTGGAAGACAATACATCTGTTTAATATGTTCTATTTGCAAAATTCTGATCTGTACTTCCTAGATTGAATTAAACAGCAGTCATGTATGGTATTATTGATACCTTCCCCAAAACTAAATAATCACAATGATACATCTCACACATTCATTTTAATTAGTCCTTTCATTACGAAAAAATAAATTGTTGTTGCTTTATTTTGTGGGTGAAAATGTTTAAACATTAAAGACTCAGGTATTTTATATCTCAATTTAACAAAAAAACACACATATATCTTCTATAATCTAAAAATGCATACATACACATACACACACAACATATACACTTAGATTATAAAGCTAAAGATTCTTGTATATATTTGTTATATATATGTTATATATATGTATCTCTAACTATATATATTCCTAGTTTTATATCTATATATGCACACATATATAACATATATCCTTAGTTTTATGAACATAAACATTAAAGTATTTTAAGAATTAAATTTCTTTTAATGTGGATCCTATTTTCTTAATGATTGCCAATATGTGTCTGACACTTTATTTTTTTACAAAAGAAAACTTCTGTTTGTAAAGTGACAAGTTTAAGGAGGAAAAGTATGCAACGTCAACAGTGTTGTTTCTATTCTGAGAACATCCTATGAGACTGGTGAACCAAACAAAGAATATCATACTCAACTTTTCTACCCTTTCTCGTATTATTTCCCACCATATTCTTTATATCAACCAAACTGGTAACACATCCTTTCTTAAGCCCTACAGTACCCCGCACTCTGTTTTTTCCCAAGCTGCTTTCTTTGTTTAGTCTGCATTTATCCCATTGTTTTTTTCATTTCCACTCCTTAAAATTATGTAAGGTCTTTAGGTTATCACAAACCAGTCCAGGGAGGAATGTTTTATAATCCTTCTGCTTGGCAACTGAAATGATTTTTTCCTTTATTCGAAGACCTAATATTTTCATGTGTCTCTTTACATTTTTTTTACATTCTTCATATAATTGTTATAATGTGCACTTGTAGAATATTCTGGATTATAAAGTTGTTATTTTGATTTATTATTGTCTTTATCCATCAATGGTTTCTTTAAAAATCCAAAAGAAAATTATAATTTACTTTGGTTATTACTTTAATGAGTAGGGAATGATTGATATTGATGTTAGTATTACTGACAAGGACACTTCTTAGTTCTTTGTAATTATTATATTGTGTCATGTTTCTAGTGAAATACTGAATGCTAAATACTTCCTTGCTCCAAACCCTTATCAGCATTACTATGCTATCATAATTACTTTATATAAGCCAAGTTACCTATCATATTTAATTTGAAAGATACAGTTTTCCTGAGAGGTAAATAAAATATTAATGTTAGAGCACATACCAACAGACAAATTAACTGGGAATACTAAACCTTCTTGATGAGTCTGTTCACTTATCTGTAGCTGATTCTGGAACTCTAAATGTTCTTAGACTGTTCAGTTTTACTTTGGTACCATTTTAAGCCCTGGGAGTTTTTATATGCTTATATACAATGGAAAGTTTTCTTTGACAGGACACCAGGTTAGTAATTTTCTTCCATTCAGTACACAAGAAGCAGATAATTTGAAGGTAGACAGCTACTTTTTGTGAGACAGAGAATTAATGACAGCAACTAAATGTTCCTTTCATTTACTATTGTGATTTCAATGGACTGGGAAATAGTTAGAAGTGTATTAATGGAAACAGATGTCAAAAAACATTGTTACAATTGTTACCTTTTATAACAATAACATGAAATTACTTGATAATACATTCTCCTGGTCTCTGAAAATAGACACAGGAAATATTTATAAGATGTAAAATGTACATTGAACATTAATGTGTTGCTTTGTTAATTAGCATGCATAATTAGTTGTTTCTTTTTCACCTATATAAAGTTAAAAAATAAAGTTTTGTATTAATATTTTTAGATGCAATTTTAAACATGTAAAATTCCCAACTTGTAAGAGGCGCTTTGCTTACTTACAAACTCTGACATTTTGATCATATGACTCCTTAGATGGGAGCCACACCTGTTGTCAATATCTGATGTTTCCAAGTATTTTAAACTGAATTAGACATCACGTTTTTCTCTCTGGGAACTAACTAGCACACTGTCAGCACCCAGTGTGCAATTATAAATTGTGATACATTTGACTGAAAAGGCTGAGGAAGACCACGCCTTATGCCAGTCTCACAGATTAGTGTAGGAAATATGTGTGGATTCAAAATCATTCTTGGCAAACACAACTGGGAACTTCAGGATAGTACTAGACCACAAGGTCCATATATTGTGATCAGGAGTTTTGGTCAGAGAGACCAGGCACCAAGTGGAACAGTACTGAATGGAAAAAATAAACTTTGCTTAATTTCAGTCTTCAATGTCCAACAGATCACTTGCTTAGAGGATTCATTGAGAGTGAGCTGCAAAAGAGATACTGATGGACAGATTTAATGTTAACATATTTCACTATTAAGGCTTTTCTCAGTTATCAATATTATCTGGTTGTGAGCATATTGACTATATTGGTATTATTCATTTTGACAGCTCAAATTCCAAGCACATAACTGAGCTTCGAAGACATCCTTAAACTATCTCTTCTGGGCATTTCCTCATGGGATGAGGTAATCATAGTCAGAAAACCTGAGTTGGCAAACTCACATGTTCACTGCTGAAATGTGAATACCCAACTGCCTAGATTCAGGGTTTAACTCCTCTGCCTTTCAACTAACAATGTCGTGATAAACCGCCACTCATCTTTGAGGATCAGTTTCAGAATGGACTGTGGTGTGGTGGCTTAAATATTTCCTCCCCCCATAAGACAGGTATAATGTTTTACTCTCTTATCTTGAAGTAGTAGGCTTTTGAATGAGTCAAGTAAACTTTCTTTGATTGTGAGGAAATATACAGAAAAGATAGTTTTGGAAATCTTAGAAGCTCAGTGATGTGTTTGAAATAAGACGTGTAAAAATAAACAATAGCACAGTGGGTATGCTTATTAATATTACAATCTGGTGAAGGAGAAAATATAAATGAGTAATAAAAATATAGAGTGATTAATACTATAAGTGAGAAATGCACATATAAGGGATGTGCAACTCAGACCTAGAGATTCTGATACTTTCCAGAGAAAATGACTTCAAGTTGAGAACTAAAAAAAATGAGTAGAGGTTTGCCTGGTGAAAGACAGAGGAAAGTTTTAGAAAGAGGAAATAGCTTGGGCAAATGATTGATGGGAGAAAGTGTTTTCTTGCATCTGGAAGGAGTTCAATGTGACTGGAATATAATATGTGAGAAATGGAATTGGGCACAAAGGAAGTGAAGGATAAGACAGAGCC
The DNA here is from genome assembly GCF_009764315.1 of Trachypithecus francoisi. Taxonomy (NCBI): domain Eukaryota; kingdom Metazoa; phylum Chordata; class Mammalia; order Primates; family Cercopithecidae; genus Trachypithecus; species Trachypithecus francoisi. The sequence goes on from NW_022681435.1 coordinate 11,287,475, forward strand.
AGAATAGAAAGAGAAACACAAAGCCATCTGAAGATGTTGTACCTATACTGAGGGCTATGTGAAGCTTCTTTGTATGGTCTGAAACACGGGTTTCAGAAAGATCATTCCGGGAGTAGCGAATGGAGTGGCCAAGTCTGAAGCTGTAGTTACAGTGGATGGGATGGTCTACTGCTTAGGCAACAGCTAATGGCAGCCTTAAGGCTAGTATCAGTGGGAATAAAGAGCTGTCCCCACGAACCTAGTAGTTAGGAGGTGGCACTGAGCCAGACTTGATTAGTTCCTGGCTATGGGGTGGGGATGGGATGAGGATAATTGAGGAATCAAGAGTGACACCCAAGTTTCTGACCTGAACAAATTATTTTTATTGAGTTTCATCATCTGTGCTTCATGACGAGTGACAGCCATATCTAATAAAGTCAAGACTCTCATTGATCCAGACTAAAAAGCAATGGGAAAGGTTTCTCCAGAGTGAAAAGGCATTCTCTTATAATTGTTTGTGGGGAGGAAGGTTTTGAGATATTCTTCTCATGCTTCCTTCGGGAGACTCTGACAAGTGTGAATGTCTTTCACCTTCCACTCTCAAGTGCTGCCATGGAAAGGTACAAAATTGCCAGTATGGATAGGAATATGCCCTATCCTTCAGATAGTCAGTTTAGAAGCACTAATGAAAGGTTAAAAAATGATTAGGACTTCACATTTCTTTCTTTGTAGATTGACCATTACTCATGCAATCTATAGCTTCTCCAAATGTTAATCTTATCCCCTCTTCAGCTTCTCTTCACTTCAGTATTTATTGGGCATCTGCTATCAGTCATAAATAAATACGCACGATTGTCTCCTGAAGGAGCTCTCAGTTTGAGTCTTAGCTCTTCAAATCACAAGCAAAAAATGCCTAATACAAAAAGGACTTATTCTGAGATTATCAAGTACCAGAAGATTAAATGTAGATTTAAACCAGCTAGGAAGGGGCAAACATTCAAAGAAAATACCAGGTACAAGAGAACATAACACTTTAAATTCTGAAAACTGCACATGGTAAGTAAAAAAAAAAAAGAAAAACAAACAAACCAAAACACTGAGTAATGGGAATAAAATGGAAAAACTGCCTGGCTCACAATGATTTCAGCAATACTGCTATCCTCATAACCTCCACTCCCCAAAAAGCCTTTGAGTAGACACCATTGCTCTCTCTACTCTCACTTATTATATGGTACTCATGAGCATTGGCTGACCCCACCTCATGGGCCACTGTGCTTGGTTTAAGGGTGCGCATGAGACTCAAACTGAGATATTCAAAATAATCCCTCAGAATTTTCAAACTGTAATTGAGAGCAGAAAACTCCTTTTTTTTTTTTTTTTTTTTTAATGAGAAACTGGAAATAGATGAACTAAAGCCTGGCCAAAGCTCTCTAAACTACTATGTGGGTGAAACCGTGTATAATAAGAGAACATAAAGTTTCCCCACAAAAAGGTACAAAATGTACAAGTGCCTGGTTTAGTTTGTCTCAGCTTTACCATTCATGGTTTCGTATATGACCTAATCATTGCTTTTTCTATTTCTCACCTAAGTTTTATTATTTTTGTTCTGCCTATGTATTCAAAATTGCCCATATATGTGGAGATCTGAGCAGTCTTGAAGCCAATCAAAGACTGTATGTTTAGCAATCGCTACGATTGAGAAATATCTACATTGCCTACATTTGGGGATAATTTTGGTATTCAAGGGAACTTCACTTACTAAATGCAAAGTCAGTATGTAAGCTTCAGGTACTTTTATATTCTAATTATCTCAATAAGTTGTCCAAAAAAATAAGTGGAAACAAGAATGAATAATATTTCCAAAAGTCCCTTGCAAGAGAAACAAATTTGTAAATTTAATAAATATCAATTATAATTCAAGTGAACATAATGAAAACAAGATCATTATTGTGCAATATAGAGCATGTGTTTACTTAAAACTTTTATCTGTCCATCACTTTCATAATACCAGAACCCTTTTGGACAATTTTTGGTTACTTGTCTTCATTTTTGAGAAGTCCAAGATCAGTAAAATTTTTACTAGAAGTAGTTACTAATTTACCAGAGTTTCATTTTCATTTTCTCGATAAGATTAACTGCCCTGAACTTCCAGTAATGTTATTTATTTTCACATTTTCTCTGGTCACCAAATACTAAACTCTCTCCTCCCTCACTCCAGCAAACTCTCCTTCTGTCAGCACTTGCAGGGTTAACCAAAGAGTAATTTTTGACTTATTTCAATACAATCATTCCAAACTGGAAATACTAGCATTTTCCTAATTCATGACATAGATTTATCATTTTACACAGCTAAAAATGTCTTGCATTCTATTTTTCAATGTATTTTTATTACCTGAATTCTGGAGGTGATATATAACAGAAGTTGGGATTATACAATAAGAGAAATAATTACATCGCATATGTCTCTAGAGACTATAGAAGAAAGTCAGAGAAAGAGAAATGTCTTTGTCGTCAAGATTTTGTTGTTGTTGTTATTGTTGTTTTTACTTGTGGGAACAAAAAGTAGCTCCAGAAAAAAGAGAAATCATTATCAATATTTAAAAATAAGAAGATGAATAATTTTGCCAATATTCTTGCATTGATGCAACAATTATATATCAATTTCAAAGAAGGAGCAGTTAGGTACATTCAATTCTCTAACTCTGAGTGTCTTCAGATACAATTTTTGATCTTTAACACTGATGGTTTCGCCTTTTTTAGAGACTGCTGAGGTGACCATCAGGGATAATATATGCCTATTTATTTGCATTTTTAAACCCTGGAAAATTACACAGACATAGCAGACTGTCCTGCAGCTGTGAATTCATGGAAGATTCACTGCTGGGTCTCAAAAATAATGGTAGGAGCCTCAAAATTAAGCTTGGGTTTTTAAAATGGAAAGGTGAACTACGTCCCAATATAATATCAAAATAGACATGTGGAAAAGTTAATTTTTTGACTAATTCCCATAAACAATATTAATGTAGATAGTACATACTGATGTTATTCTACTTCTACTCTAGCATGTCAGAAGATACAATTTTGAGGATGTGCAATGTCTTGATGTTTTTCAAATACCACTAAGTGTCTGATAGATAAAAGAAAACGCATGTGTTTCTATTCTGTTATGAACATAAAATTAATTTTAACCTCCAAAATTATGTTTATCCACCTTTTGCAAAGATATTGTAATATCTATGTTGAAGGAAGAATGAACATTTTTTCATGGAAATAAGCATGTTTAATTACATTTTCAGCCAAAATGATAAAAAAAAAATTCCATTCTTTCTGCCAATATCTATACTAGAGATGAATTCTGCTTTAAGATTCTATGCTTATATTTTCAAAAGTCATATTCTACTTTCATAAACTCACTTCTCTACAGTGCACACATCTTTGCAACTGAAGAGTTCAAAAGGGCAAGGACTAGAGAGAAGAGCTTGCAATTCTCAGATTAAATAACTTTTAATAAACTCAAAGAGGATATAAAAAGGATATCTGAGGAATTTTTAAAACTCAGTGCTTATAATTATTTTTAAATTTTCTGCTAAGTATAATAATCATACGTTTCCTTGAGGTGTAGGCATTTTCTAAGAGTCTGCTTGTATAAGCAACCACACGGAAACGGAATTGTACAGTGTCACTACTATGGTGACTAAATCTAAAACTTCTTACTGTGGTTCTGAAGTGGAAAGTTGGGCTAAAAATGAAGGAATAGCATAACAAGAGAAAAGTTATCTTACTCCAGAGAGGTTAAAAAATATTAGAGAAAGATATAAATAATAAGATTTGATAAATGAGAGAAAGTGGGTAAAGTTGACAGTAACACCAAGGAGACCTGAATATTTAGCCAAAATATATTCAATGACATTCAGTTCAAATGTGAACCTTAAGGGCAAGTTGTATAAATGTGTATCAGATGGGAGAAAGGAACAATTTTAAATATATTACCACATGAGATTTTAATCATGTAGGAGTTTTTGAGGGGGTGAATGTAGCACTAGCATGGGTTTTCAGACACACATAAAACTAAAATGTATATATTTTAGAATTGTTTATTATTTTCACTACCTCTAAAACACTTGAGCACCCGTACAATACAAAGCATTTTTGTTTTACAAACAAAAATTAAAAAAAGAAAACAAGAACTGAGCAGATGAGTATGATAGTCACGGAAAAGCAAATATATTTGTGTGTTTTGTGTGTGTGTGTGTAGATTTTATATACTATATATAAAATCTATCTATCTATCTATCTATCTATCTATCTATCTATCTATCTATCTATTGAAAAATCCAGGGTAGGGGAATCTACTGAAATTGTTCAGAAAATAGCCCTGCTTTTCCAGGCAGAGCTAATTAAATAAAATTAATGAAAACGAAATGAATTACATCTCCTTCTATGATGCAATTAATATTACAAACATTTATTAGACTCATACTATGAGCCAAATACTATAGTATTAGACAAAGATAATAAAATGTGCACCATTCCTTCAAAGGATATAAAAATCTGTCTTAGGTTACTAAGGCTATATACATTCATTAGTTTCTTTCCAGGATTTCAATAAAAGCTTCACCCACATTTTTCAAATGTGATGGATTACCAGAACCTTTACTCTGTTTATCATAGATTTTTTTGATAACAATGTTTAAAACTTCAATTTTTATACATTTAATTCTCTCTAAATTAAAATCTTCCAATTAAATATACTTAATTTAGATGGCAAATAGATATGCCCATGCTCCTGAAAATAAATTATTTTGTCAATGGACTTTTCGTTTCAACAATGGCATTGAATGATCATGTGCATTTGGAAAAGGGAATATCTTGAATTTATATTTTGTTCTGCTTCTAAAATAAAATTTTCTGAAATGCTATAGTGATGCAATTTAAAAATTAGAATGATGAGATATAGTTTCTAAGACTAATGAGATTGTAAGTTCAGAGAGTTTATGCTTTTAATTATACTTGTTATCTCTTTCATGTCAGACCATAGTTCTTTCAGACTAAGTCCAATTTTTGGTGACCTGATGCTAGTTTATGGTCATATCAGCACTAAGGAAGCAGGGAGAAATACAATCAAACATTAAAGAACACAGAATGTCTTTGCAACACTGGGCTGTCAATGTTGGAAGCTGGTATATGACACAGATAAACTCAATTTGTATATCAGATAAGGCAACTCATTCTGGGGGAAAAAAAAAAAGGTTCTACTCTTCCTAAGAGCCAGAATTGAATCCAGGACAATCTCCATTTTTTTGAAGTTTTTTTGGCATTTGGCCAAAAACTACTACAAGCCTGTGTGAATAGGGAAGTGTTCATAAATATGTCTTTTGCATACAAGCAAAAGATAAAATTCCAGTTTTGAGTGATATTAAGAAAAAACTTTGCAAAGAGTATACATGACTGGACATGTAATGGTTATTGTAACAACTAACGATTGTTTTTCTAGATCTTTATTTTGCATGTTTCTCTGAAGCAGTGAATGTCACTCACCACCTTATTAAAACATCTTCCTTGGTTTCCTGGGCAATGCATTTTCCTTGTTTACTTGTATCTTCAGCCTCCCAGGCTGGTTGATGGTTCTTCAAGCCTAGACTCTGCTATGCTCTGTGCAGTGACATATGTTTTCCTACAGCATTTTTTTTTTCTTTGTATGACTTTGGTCCTAACTGCTCTCCAAATCAGCACTCCTGCGTATGGTTTATGTCCTTAAAACTAGAACAACAGTAAAAACTTTCTTCACTTTTGCCCCTTTTCTCATAACTGTCCAACTCCAGCAACTGTGATGCTGCCTAAATCCCATTTTCTCACACTATTTTTTGTCATAAAGTATTTAAAACTCTCCCCAAACCTACCTTCCCACTACCACATCCTGGTAGTGTCTATTATCTCCTTAGTTAGCTAAAATGCTTATCTGGTTTTATTTTATTTATTTTTTTTTTTGGAGACAGAGTCTCATGCCTCTGCCCAGGTTGGAGTGCAGTGGTGCGATCTTGGCTCACTGCAACCTCCGCATCCTGGGTTCAAGGGATTCTCCTGCCTCAGCCCACTGAGTAGCTGGGATTACAGTCATATGCCACCACACCTGGCTGATTTTTGTGTTTTTAGGAGAGACAGGGTTTCACCATGTTGGCCAGACTTGTCTGGAACTCCTGACCTCAGCCGATCTGCCCAGCTAGGCCTTCCAGATAACTGGGAATACAAGCGTGAGCCACTGTGCCCAGCCTATTTTGTTTTAGTTACCTCTCTTCTTCCAAGCTTTTCTGTTCGTCACTTACAGAAAAATTTACTTAACATACTATTTGCACCATCTTGCACAAACAATTTGAATTTTATTTAGATGAAAATCTAAAAACTAGAATCTTTTATTACATTTCTTTATTTTAGTCACAGTTATAATCATTGTTAAATAAGTGATTATGAATCATAGGGGCATAGTTATTGAAGCCAGTATGGGAACCCTGTAAATAAATGTAAATTTATGATTTTTTTCATTTTAAGGAAAATAAAATAGTTATACATATTTAATATAGTAGCCATAGCACAGTAGTTAAAAGAGAGTCTTTAGAGTCAGACAAACCAGAATTTGTCTCATGAATCTGCCCTTACTGACTTCTAAAAGTAGACTAAACCACTAAAATGATTGGTCGGAGCCTAGCTCAAAGCAATGCTCAATAAGCAGAAGCTATATTATTGGCATTATAATCATTCTGGACTTGGGATATAGTGTTCACCTATGAACCACAATAAATCTTATTGTGATCTTATGTTCTACAATTTCCCAACTTTCTCACTTGTTACTTTTCTATATAGTAAAGTGGTTGCCCACAAGTGATTGTTTGTTCCAGAGGTTTATTTTTGAAACGAAAAATACTTTTAATGTATTTGAATATCTTCTAAATAATGATGAATTATTATTTGACTGTCAGAGTCAAGTGCATGGCTACTACAGCAATGTATCAGACAAGGGTGCTGAATCGTAACAGGAAGATATTCCGTAAAAGAAAACAGCCCACAAAATCCACCCTATTTGGTAAAACTACATTCAGTACCATTTGTCAGCTTCATTTTCAAGTATTAGTATTTCATTTGTTGATAGAGCATAAATACAATAAACATCATTTTAATACTGTTTTTTGCCCTTCCCATATTGAAATATTTCTTAGTCTACACATGTGTAATTTCTGGTCTTCAAAGAAACAAACAAAAATCACCTATGGTATACATGGTTTTTTCTCTAGAATCTCAAAAACAAAATTCAGGCCGGGCGCGGTGGCTCAAGCCTGTAATTCCAGCACTTTGGGAGGCCGAGACGGGTGGATCACGAGGTCAGGAGATCGAGACCATCTTGGCTAACACGGTGAAACCCCGTCTCTACTAAAAATACAAAAACTAGCCGGGCGAGGTGGCGGGCGCCTGTAGTCCCAGCTACTCAGGAGGCTGAGGCAGGAGAATGGCCTGAACCCGGGAGGCGGAGCTTGCAGTGAGCTGAGATCCGGCCACTGCACTCCACTCCGGGCGACAGAGCGAGACTCCGCCTCAAAAAAAAAAAAAACAAACAAAACAAAACAAAACAAAACAAAAAAAAACAAAATTCAGTAATAGAAATGATATTAATCACATTCTGACTATTAAAGTGTTATTAGTAGGCCGGGCACGGTGGCTCACACCTGTAATCCCAACACTTTGGGAGACCAAGGCGGGTGGATCACGGGGTCAAGAGATGGAGACCATCCTGACCAACATGGTGAAACCCCTTCTCTACTGAAAATATAAAAATTAGTTGGGTGTGGTGGTGCATGCCTGTAATCCCAGCAACTTGGGAGGCTGAGGCAGGAGAATGGCTTGAACCTGGGAGGCGAAGGTTGCAGTGAGCCAAGATCACACCGCTACACTCCAGTCTAGGTGACAGAGCAAGACTCCATCTCAAAAAAAAAAAAAAAAGTGTCACTAGGTTGGTGAGAACTCTATTTTCTATCATGTAAAAATACTCATGAAGGCATGAAGGTTCTCTAGATATTTCAAACAATTACCTAATACTTCTAAAATAACAGAAAAGACATTATTTTTTAAGCAAAAGAAAACTTGTAATTTATATTACCTCCAAATTTTCACCAAATTTGCTATATTTCCATGACATTTTTATATCCTTAATTTTTAAGGAAACATCCCATATTTGTATTCTTGAGTTAATCATGGTTTTATATTAACCCATCAGCTATGTTAGTTGTTTACATACAATAAAATTTATAAACTCTTGGATTTAGACAGACTACTTCAAATCAGCTTACTGAACTATTATTTTTTGTCTCACAAAATTATGATAAATTTTGTTACACAAAAATGATGGCTCCCTCATTAATATTATATATTCAACTCAAACTAGTTGGCCAGCACAGGACATTGTATACATACAAAACAAATTGTATGCAGCTGAAACTCTCGAGAAAAGGCAAAGGGATCCCACGCTGCCAAAACCTTACCTTAGTCTACATCACGCTCCACCCATTCGCTCTTGATATAGCAACATAATTAAAACTATTTATCAGAATATCTGATTATTTTCAAAATAAAGAGGCCTCATTCTAAAAATGATAAAAAATCCAAGTTATTATAAGAGTGCCCAGAAAAATATCATTTGAACCTATTTTAGCAAAATAATCTTGGAAGATTTTTATCCTAAAAAAACGAAGAAAGTACATCTAAGGATATATATAACTGAACTAGCACTCATCCATTATGGCCAGGTATAAAGCATTTCTTAAGCAATAAGTACTTCTTGCTTACTAAATAATAAATATAATAGTGAGAGCACACAATAGCAGTATCTAGAGAGATTTAAATCTTGCTTTCTCTAGTGCCTTTGGGGCTTAGAGCATTCAGCTTCCATCTGGCAGCCTTTCTTCTCCTTGACTTCTAGTCCTTGTAAAATGCAAAGCAGACACACTAGTCAACGAAAACAATTTACGTTGCTCTTGATGAAGATCACAATTTTACTAGGTTTGTATAAAAAATGGATTGCTAAGTATAGGATATTTAAGCAACACTTGAAAAAATATATATACATATGCATGTGTGTTATGTACAACAGAAACATACATATACAAGATCTTATAAACTATACACATGATATCTAAGACATGGATCATGTGGCTCCCATACATAACAATTTCTTATGAGTAGCAAATGCTTACATTGGCTCATAGAGTTAAGGTCACAAGCATAAAATATGGTCATTTAAAAATTTATCTTAATTTTTTTGAGACCCTTGAATGTTTTTAAATGGCCTGGACAATCATAGATGGTGCCATTTATTTAACGAGAAAGATATTTCATCTTTTACAGAGATATCTGCTAAGCTATAGCTGGGAATAATTTCATTTTCAGTGATATAAGAAAGTGCAGTTTCTTGATTCTCTATCCCAATGTTTTTCTCATCTTGATTGGATCTTTTCGTGTGTAGCTTGTTTGAGACTAAACCAACCTGTCACTGACTATCAGGCTCCTGCAAACAACTTTGTGGAAGAGTAAAACTTTTGTTAGATTGCTTGTTTCATTAATTTTGCCAGAGAGGCTTAGTTTCCTTACATTGTTCTACCAAGCTTTTCTTCTTGCATTCTTGAAAGAAAAATTAAACTATTATAGGCATGGTATAGCTTACCTATTTCTTGCTGTGCATTCATGTATTATACCACCTAAAATAAATCAGCCTTAATTTTAGTATATAACAAGTTCTCTCCATTTTTACATCCAGCTCTTTAAAATGTTTTATTTATGTGTGTTCATGTGTTTCTGTACTACCTTACTATACTAGTTTTCAACCCAAACATTGTTTCTCAAAAGTACAAATTGTCCCCTATTTGTTTTATAGTCACTGTTCCTTACCTGAATTGATTATGGAACACAGCTACACACTGAAAGAGCAGTATTTGTTACTACCTGAAAGATGAAGATCCACCAGGAGGGATTCTGTGTCAAGATGTTTAAGGTCTAAACTCTCAAAATAGAAAATAAGAGGTAACGTGTACCAAGGCTTACCTACTGTGTATCTCGTCAGTTCTACATGCTGACTTCCTTTTCAAAAAGTGATAGGTTCTGCCTTTGACCTTTAATACTACATATTTTTTACACACATGAAAACATTTAAAACTTAGTTACAGCATCCATCTCTGTTTCTCTAACATCTCATTTCAGAGACAAAAATAGTCCCTGGGCCAGGTGGTCTGATCTCAAAATACATACGGCGTCAGTTCAGGCTTTTCTAGATAGAGATGAGAAAATGGGATTAGACACTCAAGAAATATATTGGGGGAAATGCCTGTGAAAAATGAAGGCAGAGAGATCCAGAGCAATTCTTCTTACTGAATTTCAGATCTGACTTTTCTATGCAAGGAGACCGAAAGGATAAAGGACTGGGCAGGAAGAACCTCAGCACAGGGTGGATCTGAGAACATTTCAGCCAATCTGATGGGGAGTCCTCGGGCAAGAGTTGCCCATAAGACCACAACTGTGACAATGGGGAAGAAAGATCATTAGCACTGTCCCTGACATGCTCTGTCATTGGCTGGGAGCAGCCCAGTAGAAATTTGATTAAGGATTAAAATCCAAGATGCATCCAAATGTGTAGCAGCTGGGGCCTGTCCATCATCTATGCCCTACAGTAAGTTTTTCTAAGGTGGAGTTGGGGTATTCATGGAGCACCCCCATGGCTGCCTCAGACACAAAGGGTAAACAGAAAAATATATATTCCCAGTAATGAAATTGCTGGGTCAAATGCTATTTCTCGTTCTAGGTCTTTGATGAATCACCACATTTGAAAAAAATCTCAACATCACTGATCATCAGAGAAATGCAAATCAAAACCAAAATGACATACCATCTCACACTAGTCAGTCATGGTTTCAAACTGGGACCCAGAAGTCCCGAATGCTCTCTACGGCTAATTACACTCTACATCGGTAAGTAGATAAAGACAACAGCAAAATGGGCTGTGTGCTTCCCTTATCCATGGTCATTCCTACTGACCAAGAAAGCTGTAATGTTCCCTCTCAACTGGATTAATCTTCACACAGGATGTTTCCTGACTCTGGGCCCCACCTGCCTCTTTATAGAGCATTTACGCTAGAAAACTTGGACTGTAAACTCTTTATTTGTCCCTTTGAGAAGTAAATATGTTTGAAAGCCTCTTTCCTATTTTACAATGCAGGACTTTCTTTCTGAATGCCCTAGGAGCAATCTCTTTGAAATCAAGAAAGGTAGCAGCCTAACTCCCAATAACCATGGAGGGTAGGAGTCTGACTTTGATTCGCAAACACACAGACCCCTGAGCTCCACTCCAGCATTTAAAACCTCCCCAGCTTTTTGTCTCAGCTAGGTTGAGCTCAAACTGAGTTCTGGTTGGGATATTCTCTCTCTTCTAATGTAATTGTATTCAATGAAGGCTTCTTTACATGGTTTATTCGATTAATTTTATTTTATATACAGTCAGACAACACATAATGAGGTTTTAGTCAACAACAGACTGTATATAAGACCCTGATCCCATAGGATTATAATGGAGCTGAAAAATTCCTATCACCTAGTAACGTTGGAGCCTTCTTTAAACTCTAGGGCTGTGCATTATTCATATATTTGTGTTGCTGTTGGTGTAAACAAACCTACTGCTCTCTCAGTCCTATAAAAGTATAGCACATATAATTATGTACAGTAGGTAATACTTATTAATGGTAATAAGTTCCTGTGTTATTGGTTGGTGTACTTACCATACTATATCTTAATCTTTATTTTAGATTATACTCTTTCTTCTTATCAAAAATGAAAACAAAGTCTGTAAAACAGCTCCTGGCAGGTCCTTCAGGAGCTATTCAGAAGAAGGCATGTTATTGTAGGAGATAACAATTTCCATGTGTGTTATTGACCCTCCTGAAGACCTTCCAGTGGCACAAAAGGTGGAGCTGGGAGACAGTGATATTGGTAATCCTGACCCTATGTATCCTTAGACTCATATGTGTGTGTGTGTGTTTTAGTTTTTAACAACAACAAAAACAAAATAAAAAGTAAAAACAAAATTCAAATGTTTAAAAATGAAAAAAGTTTGTGGAATAAAGATGTAAAGAAAAGCTATATTTGTACAGTGGTTAAGTGTGTTTGTGTTTTAAGCTAAATGTTATTACAAGACTCAATTTTTTTAAAAAAGCTTATAAAGTGAAAAAGTCACAGTGTACTCAAGTTTATTATTCAAAAATTTATTATTGAAGAAAAAATATTGTTATACATTTAGTGTAGCTTAAGTGTACAATATTTACAGTATTACTGTACGGTAACATACCGTTATGTACTTGGCCTTCACATTCACTCACTCACTGATGTACCCAGAGCCACTTTCAGTCCTGCAAGCTCCATTTATAGTAACTGCCTGCACAGGTATACCATTTTTTTTTTTTTAATTTTTTTTTTTTTTTTTTGAGACAGAGTCTCTCTCTGTCGCTCAGGCTGGAGTGCAGTGGCCGGATCTCAGCTCACTGCAAGCTCCGCCTCCCGGGTTTACGCCATTCTCCTGCCTCAGCCTCCGGAGTAGCTGGGACTACAGGCGCCCGCCACCCCGCCCGGCTAGTTTTTTGTATTTTTTAGTAGAGACGGGGTTTCACCATGTTAGCCAGGATGGTCTCGATCTCCTGACCTCGTGATCCGCCTGTCTCGGCCTCCCAAAGTGCTGGGATTACAGGCTTGAGCCACCGCGCCCGGCCAGGTGTACCATTTTTTATCTTTTATATGATGTTTCTTACTATACCTGTTCTATATTTGGAACACCTAGATAAACAGATGCCATTGTGTTAAAACTGACTACACTATTCAGCACAGGAACATGCTGTACAGGTTTGTAACCTAGGAGCAGTAGACTGTACCATATAGCCTAGGTGTGGAGTGGACTCTACCATGTAGTTCTGCATTAAGTACACTCCACGATATTTGCACAGTGACAAAATTGCCTAATGACACATTTCTTAGAAATTCTTCCTGACGTTAAGTGATGCCTGACTATATTTAAAGGGTAAACATGGTGTTTTGATATACATATAAATAGCAAAATGATTACTATAGTCAAGTAGATTTAACATTTCCATTATCTCATATAGTTACCTTTTTCTAAAATTTAAAATTATATTACATAAATGTTTTAACCAAAACAGTATGGTACTAATAAAAATGGACACATAAACCAATGAAACTAAATATAAACCACCTAATTTTTGAAAAGGGCACTAAGAGGACACAATGGGGGAAAAGCTAGTCTCTTCAATAAATGGTGCTCAGAAAACTGGGTTTTTACCCACAAAGAAATGAAATTGAACTCTTACCTTACACCATACACATAAGTTAACCCAAACTGGATAAAAGTCTAAACAAAATACTTTTGATGCTTAATTTTGTTCAGTGCAATTTTTGCTTTGACACTAGTTTTGGTTTCTATCCATTCAAAATTTCCCAGTACGCATATTGAACAAGATTGCTGGTTAATGTCAAGTGTTTTAATAAAGTTTAATTTCAGGTGCAAAGTGAATAGGTATTACTCATAAAACTAGTATACTTGGCTGGACCTGGTGGCTCATGCCTGTAATCCCAGCACTTTGGGAGGCCAAGGCAGGGAGATTACCTGAGGTTGGGAGTTCAAGATCAGCCTGAACAACATGGAGGAACCCCATCTTTACTGAAAATACAAAATTAACTGGGCATGGTAGTGCATGCCTGTAATCCCAACTACTCAGGAGACTGAGGCAGGAGAATTGCTTGAACCCGAGAGGCAGAGATTGTGGTGAGCCAAGATCCCTCCATTGCACTCCAGCCTGGGTAAGAAGAGGGAAACCTCGTGTCAAAAAAAAAAAAAAAAAAAAAAAAGTAGCGTACTTGTCTCACAAATGTATGTCTGTGTGAGTGCTTTATTATTCATTTATCATTACCTGATACTTCTCATTTATTTTCACGTATTTAAAAGACATGGACTGGTTTCAGAGCCATTACATTTAAACTGGAAGTTTAATTCAATTCATTGCTCATTGAATTCATCCTTTTTTTTTTTCTATTGATAGTCCCTTCTCTCTCTCTTTTCTTTATTTTTCTAGGCAGTAATTAAAGGTAGAAACCTCATTTAGAGGTATCCTTTAAAGTTTATTTCCAAAGCAAAAATAAAGTTTTCCCCAACAAGTGAGAAATGAAAAAGGTAAAATGTAAAGAGCTAAAGATACTATGGTACAAAAGTTAAAAGATCATACAAATTCACACAACGCATAGTGCTAAAGGAGACACTTTTATTCTGAACGTATGACATTGTAATTATTGTAAATCTACCAAACTGGACAACATAGACACAATATAATAAGAGATTAACTAAAATTTGTAAATCCAAATTTAAGAATATTAGAAAATGAAGTAAGCATTAAGTTTATTTAACTGATTAGAGGTTAAGAAAAACATCCCTACTGTATCAATGTTATTGGTTTTTTAGCTGGCTTGGATATTTGTGAGTCTTATTTTGCAATGTATACTGTAGGGAAGAATGCCTCTTCCAAAGCTATGGGAAGCTGTCTGCCCAGACCTAGATGTTCTAAAGAGAGAATATAAAGAGAGCTCAGGAATTATTCAAAATGAGCCAATTCCTGTTTCTGAATCCTCTGGGTCCTCTGCAAAGAATTGCCTTTTTACGTTTTTTATTTAATAGAGAGCAGTTTTGACAATTGCAAATTGATAAACAAGCAGAGAGTCTATGGTAGGCCTGAGTTTTGTGGGACTGTGAAATCACTTCTGGTCTTTTGGTTATTGCAGATTTATTTGTGCAAGGAGATTGTTTGTGAATGGAAGCCTGAACTTCGTATACATGCAAATTTTCAGGTTCCCAGGTGCTGGTATTAACTGAGCATGCAAACTTAATTGCTTACAATGTTAGAAACTTCAGACTAGGAACTCGGTTGGGTGAAACGACATTTAGTTTATAGTAAAGCATGTAATCATTACATCTTACCTTGTTTCTGTTATATCTAATGACTGCCAATTTTTAATTGGCAAGAATCAGTTTAAAATTTTTAACTTCAGTTTGTGATATGTGAACTCTTCAAGTGAATAAGACAACATATTATGACCATAGACTTAAGATCTAAGTTTTTGTGTTCAGATTTTTTTCAGTAGTCAAAGTGCAATAGAATTTAAAAACAAACAAACAATAATAGAATTAAACTGGATCTGACACCTAGATGTTTAAATTGATCTTAGCCTTTATATTTAATGATTCATTACGTTTAAAATTATTACTAGGAGGTAACCAAATTCAGACAGCAATGAATAGGGTACCATACATTACAGTTTGAAAATCTTTATAGTTGTTCAAACTGTATACTCTATTTTATTTTTTAATATGTTATTATTTTACTCATTATTTATTTGAGACAGTCTCATTCTGTCACCTGACTGGAGTGCAGTAGCATGATCTCGACTCACTGCAACCTCCACCTCCCTGGTTCAAGCAATCCTCATGCCTCACTCCTGAGGAGTTGGGACTACAGGTGTACACCACCACACTTGGCTAATTTTGGTATTTTTAGTAGATACAGGCTTTTGCCCTATTGGTCAGGTTGGTCTTGAACTCCTGGGCTCAAGCAATCTTCCTGTCTTGGCCTCCCAAAGTTCTGGGATTACAGGTGTGAACCATTACGCCCAGCCTCAAACTATATATTCTAAACTGACACAAAGTCACTTATTCTTTTCTCAGGCTAGAATAAATTAAGTGCAGAAAAAAATGGAATGACTGTGCCACACTTATTTATCTCATCATCTAACATATTAGTTTGCATTTAATAACAAAATTAAAGGATCAGTGATGGAATTCTCCCCGCTATTTCAGTATAACATTTTATCCTTTGTGATGCTGGATCAGACAGTGGAATTGGTATATAGTTTCTCTGTCTTAGAAAATGAACTACACAGAACCATTACAGCTAAGTTTATCTATAAACGTAGAAATTTCATTCATTACTACCCAGCTGTGTTTGCTTAGCCAAGTGATAATAAGGGATTTCATTGGAATGAAAAAACAATGGCAATATGGATTGTCTAGGAAAGCAGTAAGCTAGTAAAGGACATACTGGAATCCAATTTGAAGTTTTTAGCCTCAATTAAAATGTCCGGTAAGTAGCAGAGCAAATGGATCATGCTGGGATGAAGTAATCTAAACCGTTTCAACTCTTTAAAGTACATCAGAGTTCTGACAAAACTTAAGAAACAAAGTTATTGACAATAATGGACTTTTGGACACAGTAGACTCATTCATTCTTTTGTTTTAAAACACACTTTTATTTATGGAGTTTCTCATATATCTCAAGCAGTGTGTTATCTCTGAAAATATATAACATGTTTACATCAATGTAATGATCTGTGACAAAGATCAAGCTTTATCTTTATTTTATTTAAACAAGTCTGCCCCACAGCAGGTACCCTGACTACATTTTATTTTTCATAGAAAACTGCACCATTCAGAACCAATTGCAAAGTGCCTAGAGTAATCAGGTAAGTTTTTCATCGATCACTTCCACCTTGCTGCAATTAGACACCAAACCATCAGATTGCTAATGAATCTTCAGAGAAACAATAAAGCAAATACTCTTTTGATGAATTCATAGAAAAATTTGGTAGCTGAAGTAAGGATTAATAGCATTATAGTATAGTAGAATCTACTCTCATTATTTCAGGTTATTAATTTGTCTACACAGAATGACAGAAAATTCATCTTTAAGAAACGCAGAGAATATGAGATATTTAATTGGAAAACTAAATGGGAGTAAGTGACATTAAGCCATCTATTTATTCTTGTTTTGTCTTATCTATGCTTGCAGATAGTAGGGTGCCTTCATCATTATGCCTCTGTGAATAACCAGTGTAGAATCATCTTGCCATTTGAATAGTAACCTGTTTTGAGTTCTATTGTCTTCTAGCCTGACAATGCACCATCTTCCCAATGCACCATGATAGGATAACATGTGAGTCCATTTCCAAACTTGTGTGGCACAGTATAGCAGAAGCCACCTAAGGGGCAGTTTGGCAGTGACCTCACCTTTGTGAGGATGCTTTGAGGTCAGTGGGGACACTTTCTATTTTGATGCTGCATTTGATCCAAAGTGACATTTGCCTTGAGCTTTTCACCGCGAATGCTGATATTGCTGTAGTTATGTCCAGACAGAATGGGACACGGCCTTTTGGGACAGTATTTCCTCCATAGGAAGTTCAGTTTCAATTAAACAAAGAAAATTGAAATGCTGATACGAATCAGAAGTGCCATCAATGTTCAGGTTTTGGAGGCATGTTAATAAATTTTTATCCTTTTATAATTCTTCCACTTTTAAAGCTTTAACACGAAAGAAAAAATCTGATTTCATTTTGAGGAATTTATATAAAACATATTCATTCATTCATGTGTTGTTTTTTGGGCACCTACTGTGTATAAAGCCAGCCACAGAACAAGTTACAAACATGCTTTAAGAGGAGTCTATAATCTGGTGTGTTAAATAAATCTGACCCTCTAAAACTACATATGTTCGAACAGTATTTCAAGCATTATGATGCTTCATAGCATTAAAAAGATTAGGAAAGTTTTTGTAATGAAGGTACAATTTGAATATAACTTTAATTGATTCACAGTATTTTCATAATGGTGGTAGAATTTAAAGCAATCCACCTGAACAAATAAGGGCAGCACAGACGGAATCACAAAGGCTCACAATAAATTTACAAATATGGGAGACATTCTAATTTGGAATAAACTTCTTTAAATCTTTCATATAACTATATAAAGTAATTTAAAGAGCCCCAATTAGGCATCAGTGGCATATGGAGGCCTTTTACTTTTCCATGTGTTAATGTCAGAAAATCATCCCATGCCTATCTACAACCATATAGAAAAACCGTGAGAATAAATGGACATCACCTAATGCAGTGTTTTGGGGATAACTAGAATGCAGGGAAGATGATATAACTGGGTGGGTAGCTATATCAAGAGGGCCAGAAGAACTGGCCTTGGTCCATACCCCACTGCTGGGATTTGGGTGGAATGCAGAGCCAAGGGAATCCTAACATTAGAAGAACTCAGATACTCAGATAACATCAGGAAGAGACTGTTCCTAAATATACAACTATGAGACCTTGATAAAGATTTGGCTGATCTTCAGAACCAGGATATGAAAAGGGGAGGATGTTGAAATGTGCAGGCCTAAGCAATGGCAGTATTGCAAAATTTTCACTCGTAGGAGGAAATTGGAGGCATTTTGGAAAGCAGTATCTCTTAGATGAAGTTTCCAGTAATGAAGGACAGAGAAGAAAAAAATGGCCAGTGATGACGCTTTACAGAAACTATCTAACTATACGTAAAGCAATGTAGAAAACATTATACATATATAGGTATATAGGAATGAAATGGTAAAAAATAGACAATGGACACTTGCACACACACTCTCACCTCAGTGGGCACTTCAACATTGTACCGTAGAGTGATAACACAGGACTCCGTTCCCCAAAGGCGTTTTTAGCTGTTATTTCACTTGCCTGCTTCAGGATGCATTTGCCACAAATAGATCACTGGGCACTGGAGCACGGAGACACACCCTATGATTTATGACTCCAGACATATTCCTTTCTTTCCCCACTTTGTTGTAGCAGCCTTAGCTTCTCATGATAATTAGGGTTGAATACCTTCAACATGAGAGTAACTCCTTTTGTTGCCTGCCAGCCCAATGGCATGAGGGATTCAAAGTGCTCAGGTGATAGTGTCTGACTCAGGAATATTAATTCTGTCAATTAGTATAAGCATCGCCTTTTCCCATCTAAAAGCTGACACTTTTCACCCAGCATGGCCTCCATTTATGAGAACAAGGAATACAGTGCCAAAGTGAGTTACTAGAAAGTATTAATGAATGATATCTGCCCTGTCCACTTTCTTCTTCTTCTTCTTCTTCTTCTTATACCCTAAGTTCTAGGGTACACGTGCACAATGTGCAGGTTTGTTACACATGTATACATGTGCCATGTTGGTGTGCTGCACCCATTAACTCGTCATTTACATTAGGTATATCTCCTAATGCTATCCCTGCCCCCTACCCCTACCCCACAACAGGCCCTGGTGTGTGATGTTCCCCTTCCTGTGTCCAAGTGATCTCATTGTTCAATTCCCACCTATGAGTGAGAACATGCAGTGTTTGGTTTTTTTGTCCTTGCGATAGTTTGATGAGAATGATGGTTTCCAGCTTCATCCATGCCCCTACAAAGGACATGAACTCATCCTTTTCTATGGCTATGTAGTATTCCATGGTGTATATGTGCCACATTATCTTAATCCAGTCTATCATTGATGGACATTGGGGTTGGTTCCAAGTCTTTGCTATTGCGAATAGTGTTGCAGTAAACATACATGTGCATGTGTCTTCATAGCAGCATGATTTATAATCCCAATAATGGGATGGCTGGGTTAAATGATATTTCTAGTTCTAGATCCTAGAGGAATCGCCACACTATCTTCCACAATGGTCGAACTAGTTTACAGTCCCACCAACAGTGTAAAAGTGTTCCTATTTCTCCACATCCTCTCCAGCACCTGTTGTTTCCTGACTTTTTAATGATCACCATTCTAACTGGTGTGAGATGGTATATCATTGTGGTTTTGATTTGCATTTCTCTGATGGCCAGAATGATGAGCATTTTTTCATGTGTCTGCTGGCTGAGTAAAGGTCTTCTTTTGAGAAGTGTCTGTTCATATCCTTTGCCCACTTTTTGATGGGGTTGTTTGTTTTTTTCTTGTAAATTTGTTTGAGTTCTTTGTAGATTCTGGATATTAGCCCTTTGTCAGATGAGTAGATTGCAAAAATTTTCTCCCATTCTGTAGGTTGCATGTTCACTCTGATGGTAGTTTCTTTTGCTGTGCAGAAGCTCTTTAGTTTAATTAGATCTCATTTGTCAATTTTGGCTTTTGTTGCCATTGCTTTTGGTGTTTTAGACATGAAGTCGTTGCCCATGCCTATGTCCTGAATGGTATTGCCTAGGTTTTCTTCCAGGGTTTTTATGGTTTTAGGTCTAACATTTAAGTCTTTTATCCATCTTGAATTAATTTTTGTATAAGGTGTAAGGAAGGGATCCAGTTTCAGCTTTCTGCATATGGCTAGCCAGTTTTCCCAGCACCATTTATTAAACAGGGAATCCTTTCCCCATTTCTCGTTTTTGTCAGGTTTGTCAAAAATCAGATGGTTGTAGATGTGTGGTATTATTTCTGATGGTCCTGTTCTGTTCCATTGATCTATATCTCTGTTTTGGTACCAGTACCATGCTGTTTTGGTTACTGTAGCGTTTTAGTATAGTTTGAAGTCAGGTAGCGTGATGCCTCAAGCTTTGTTCTTTTGGCTTAGGATTGACTTGACAATGTGGGCTCTTTTTTGGTTCCATATGAACTTTAAAGTAGTTTTTTCCAATTCTGTGAAGAAAGTCATTGGTAGCTTGATGGGGATGACATTGAATCTATAAATTACCTTGGGCACTATGGCCATTTTTACAATATTGATTCTTCCTACACATGAGCATGGAATGTTCTTCCATTTGTTTGTGTCCTCTTTTATTTTGTTGAGCAGCAGTTTGTAGTTCTCCTTGAAGAGGTCCTTCACATCCCTTGTAAGTTGGATTCCTAGGTATTTTATTGTCTTTGAAGCAGTTGTGAATGGGAGTTCACTCATGATTTGGCTCTCTGTCTGTTATTGGTGTATAAGAATGCTGTGGTTTTTGCCCATTGATTTTGTATCCTGAGACTTTGCTGAAGTTACTTATCAGCTTAAGGAGATTTTGGGCTGAGACAATGGGGTTTTCTAAATATACAATCATGTCATCTGCGAACAGGGACAATTTCACTTCCTCTTTTCCTAATTGAGTACTCTTAATTTCTTTCTCTTGCCTGATTGCCCTAGCCAGAACTTCCAACACTATGTTGAATAGGAGTGGTGAGAGAGGGCATCCCTGTCTTGTGCCGGTTTTCAAAGGGAATTTTTCCAGTTTTTGCCCATTCAGTATGATATTGGCTGTGGGTTTTTCATAAATAGCTCTTATTATTTTGAGATACTTCCCATTAATACTTAGTTTATTGAGAGTTTTTAGTATGAAGGGCTGTTGAATTTTGTCAAAGGCCTTTTCTGCATCTATTGAGATAATCATGTGGTTTTTGTCTTTGGTTCTGTTTATATGCTGGATTACCTTTATTGACATGTGCATATTGAACCAGCCTTGCATCCCAGGGATGACGCTCACTTGATCATGGTGGATACGCTTTTTGATGTGCTGCTGGATTCAGTTTGCCAGTATTTTTTGAGGATTTTTGCATTGATGTTCATCAGGGATATTGGTCTAAAATTCTCTTTTTTTGTTGTGTCTCTGTCAAACCTTGGTATCAGGATGATGCTGGCCTCATAAAATGAGTTAGGGAGGATTCCCTCTTTTTCTATTGATTGGAATAGTTTCAGAAGGAATGGTACCAGTTCCTCCTTGTACCTCTGGTAGAATTCGGCTGTGAATCCATCTGGTCCTGGATTTTTTTTGGTTGGTAAACTATTAATTATTGCCTCAATTTCAGAGCCTGTTATTGGTCTATTCAGAGATTCAACTTCTTCCTGGTTTAGTCTTGGGAGAGTGTATGTGTCCAGGAATTTATCCATTTCTTCTAGATATTTTGTGTATTTGCATAGAGGTGTTTATAGTATTTTCTGATGGTAGTTTGTATTTCTGTAGGATCAGTGATGATATCTCCTTTATCATTTTTTATTGTGTCTATTTGATTCTTTTCTCTTTTCTTCTTTATTAGTCTTGCTAGCAGTCTATCAATTTTGTTGATCTTTTCAAAAAACCAGCTCCTGGATTCATTAATTTTTTGGAGGGTTTTTTGTGTCTCTATCTCCTTCAGTTCTGCTCTGATCTTAGTTATTTCTTGCCTTCTGCTAGCTTTTGAATGTGTTTGCTCTTACTTCTCTAGTTCTTTTAATTGTGATGTTAGGGTGTCAATTTTAGATCTTTCCTGCTTTCTCTTGTGGGCATTTAGTGCTATAAATTTTGCCCTACACACTGCTTTAAATGTGTCCCAGAGATTCTGGTATGTTGTGTCTTTGTTCTCAGTGGTTTCAAAGAATATCTTTATTTCTGCCTTCATTTCATTATGTACCCAGTAGTTCATTCAGGAGCAGGTTGTTCAGTTTCCATGTAGTTGAGTGGTTTTGATTGAGTTTCTTAATCCTGAGGTCTAGTTTGATTGCACTGTGGTCTGAGAGACACTTTGTTATAATTTTCTGTTCTTTTACATTTGCTGAGGAGTGCTTTACGTCCAACTATGTGGTCAATTTTGGAATAAGTGCGATGTGGTGCTGAGAAGAATGTATATTCTGTTGATTTGGGGTGGAGAGTTCTGTAGATGTCTATTAGGTCCGTTTGGTGCAGAGCTGAGTTCAATTCCTGGATATCCTTGCTAACTTTCTGTCTCGTTGATCTGTCTAATGTTGACAGTGTGGTGTTAAAGTCTCCCGTTATTATTGTGTGAGAGTCTAAGTCTCTTTTTAGGTCTCTAAGGACTTGCTTTATGAATCTGGGTACTCCTGTATTGGGTGCATATATATTTAGGATAATTAGCTCTTCTTGTTGAATTGATGCCCTTCCCACAGCCCTACAAGGTGATATCCTCAAATTGGCATCTTCATTTGACTTACCAATTGGTTCCACTTTGCAGTCAGGCCAAGTTTTGCAGGGTAGTGGAGGTGCATGGAATGGCCAATGAATCTTTCTCTCTCTCTTTCTTTCTCTCTCTCTCTCCTTCCTTCCTTCCTCCTTCCTTCCTTCCTCCTTCCTTCCTTCCTTCCTTCCTTCTTCCTTCTTTCTTTCTTTCTTTCTTCTTTCTTTCTTTCTTTCTTTCTTTTTCTGAGATGGAGTCTCTCTCTGTCCTATAGGCTGGAGTGCAGTAGTGTGATCTCTGCTCACTGCAACCTCCACCTCCCGGGTTCAAGCAATTCTTCTCAAGCTTATTACTTGTTTTTGAAAACATACAGAATGTTGCAAGTAGCAACCACTATATTTCAACCTCTAAACATTTTCTGCAATTTTCCTAAAGCTCCACCCTCAATTAGTGCATGCTCTCTGTCCCAAGAGATTCAACAGAAGATGGTTCAATCAAATGGTTTGCTAGTCTATAATAGAGATTGAAAACTTACTTCTCTTTATCTTTATCCCAGTCAGTTTCACATAATCAGGCCTATTTTTTATAACAAACAATTTCTTGGAACCAATGTGAGTATTACTGATGAATTGTTAGTTAGAAGTTTCTAAGTAAAGTTTATAGATTACAAAAGGAGTTCATTAGCGCTTACAAAAGTCTCTGACTTCAGACATGATTAGAAACTGTGGCTTCCTTCCATTATACTGCCAGGATAGTAGCGCTCTCTCTCTCTCTCTCCCTCTCTCTCTTTTTCTCAGTTCTCTCTTTCTCTGTATTGTTTCCTTCCCAGTGGAGGAAGGTGGTGGTTAAGATAGTCACCAGTGATTCTCTAGGCATATTTCTCAGACCTAAAAATCAGAGCAAGAGCGGAGATAAAGGGAGAGAGAGAAAAAAAGAGAAAGATATTGTCTGATAAAAGCCTTAGGGAACAATAATTGCCCTCACTTGAGGCATAAGCCATTTCAGAAAAAAAATGTGGTATAACCAATTGATAGGATCACTTATATTGTCCAGACTTGGACCGCGTACCCACCACTGAACCATATAGACTGCAAATAAGCTACTGAGCAGAGAGACATATCTAACCACAACAGGAGTTAAACAGATGAAGAATGTGGGGAAGAGATTCCAAGCAACTGGTCTGGTACACACAAAAGTTCCTGTGGAGAAGGAAGCTTTACTAGCTGAATGTGTGTATAGTAGATAGAGACCAATGTTAAAAGTGGCAGAAAATAAAAGAATATACATGCAAGATCTACACGGTATCATTAGGAATTATATACAACCTATATCCTAAGAACAATGAGAATGCATTCTATGTGTTTTTCTTTAATTGGAAAAGTGAGTTCACATTTGCATTTTGAAAAGATTGCTCTGTAGCATGGAGGGCAAAAATGTTGCACGTTACTACAGGGTGCCATTGGAGGAAGCCACTGAGTTGTACTGCAGTACTAACCCAGCTTCTAACCTTGTTATGCTTTCTACAGACCTGGCAATGCATTTCTGATTTTTCATTTTGCATTCCTCTCAGATTAGGATTCGTATTTCCTCTACCTGTTGGTCTTGGACCACCCTGGCTAAGCATTTGCCCAAGCTGGGCTGAACGTCAAGGACACCTCATCTGAGTGGTGCCTCTGTGAGCAGTGAACCTTAATCTCATTCTCTGCATGCAAGAAGGAACTGAACAAAAACTCGGAGAGCTGACATGGAAATCGAAGCTCTTTCTCTGACTAACTTTAAATCATATTTTTGTGTCCTGAAAGCTGCCTAGGAAGTGAAATCGACAGGAGGTAAGCTGAGGTAGGGAGGACCAGAGGACGCATGGACAGGAAATTATTTAACATACTCATATTCTGTTTGAAAGGATGGTAAAAGTAAATAAACATTTGGACAATTTCTATCTCATCTTATTATGTCTCTCCCTTTCTCCTTCCTTCTTACCTACTTTCTTTCTCTGAGTTTGCCTATATTCCCCTAGGATAATCTAGTCTAGACACGGGTTCATAGGCTCAGTGAGGTATTTTCAGTATCTTAGGCATTTGTACTTTGTTTTCTCTTCTCTTTACTCTCTACTTATTCATTTCTTATCTTTTCTGCTTATACCTTCTCAATAAGCCAAAAAATAAAGAAATTTGAATATTATTGCCTCTTAAAGTATGTATTTCACCATGTGCTTTGGAAATTTATGTAAAATAATGTAGCTTATGTTGATGAGGTCATTATTGCAACTACAATTTCTGAGTATCTGTATGGCAAGACTCTGTGATGAGTGTATTATACAATATCTAAGCGGTCTCTTCTACAAAATTAGTCAACTAAATACTAGAAAGTTGTTCCAACTAGATTTAATACAAATTTATGAGCATTTTATTAATACAGAAAGTAATATGAACTGATGAAATTAATGTATATATTAAAGTTCAGGACCTATGAGAAGTAAAATAACCATAGGTCAAGTCAGCAAGTATTTTCACAGACACATGCTCATACATATGTTTTTAATTTATCAAATGTATCTCTTCCTAAACGTCTACAGTGCTTGAGAGATCAAGTCTGCAGTGACAGGATTCAAAGTGCTCTTCCTGAGAGCTAATGGCTTGTATGCATCCTAATGATGTGGCACTGAAACTGAGAGAGAATTGGCTGGTCTAGCACATTTGCTTAGCCTCCTTGTCGGCTTTTAGGTTATTTTATTCTACAAGTGTCATATTCGTCTTTAAATAATTCATTTTGCCAGTAGCTTCAGGTTGGTTGTTTAAAAAAAAGTTGTACAAGTATAAATTTTGAAATTATATAGCACCTATGAATAACCATACTATAGTGTAGACCAATTCAAGAAATATTCATTGTTTGCTTATGTTTCATATTAGATGGCATAGTTCACCCATTGCTTCCTATACGAAATGAGAACACCTTGCCAATCTTTGTATAATGACAGTCCCTCTTCAAATTTTCATTTTCCTGGAAAAAGAAAAGAGCAGGTTGAGAGCATAAAAAGGATTTAAAAAGTGAAACCATTTATTCTGACTTCTGATTTTTTTCTAATATATATCATTGAATGTATACTTATTCATTAACTGCATAGGAAGAATATATCAAAGATTGGATACTTGATCCCCCAAAAGTTTTCCCAATACAAAATTTAAATGACTTATTTAGTACCTTTGCTGTGCTTTTTAGAGTAATCTTGAGTGAAATGAGTAACACTTAAATATAATCTATTATTTAATAATCTGAATATAGTCAGAGAAATCTTAGAGAACATATTTTAAAAATTAAATTATATGAGTACATGTGAGTTGGTCTTTTTTTACATACACAAATATATTCTTTCTTACCATATTCAAATAAAAAAGATAAATGTAATTTATGTATGGATATAATGTGCTAAAATGATGAACAAGAATGTCTCCCAAAGAGACAGAACCTTCACATTTCAGAGTGAAAGGACATTCCAGTGGATTTCATTGTCCAAATGACTTCGTGATTTCTTCAGAAAAAAACATGCTTACTTTTTATGAAAAATTTAAAAAACAAGGTAAATTGTGCTTTATTTAAGTCTCAAATTTTGGTGATTTTTTTTGTCTCTGTGTTTTTTCTCCCAAACTCAAAATAATCATGTTGTATGTATTAATGGAGTAACATATGCCGACTATGGTGATATCTCAGGAATGTGGTATTATTTGTGTGTGTGTGTGTTTTCTGATATTTTAATGTGCCTATAACATGATTTTAAAAACCTTCTGTTTCTTGATTTTCCAAATGTTTAGAAGTTTCATCGTTGGTGTTTTTAGTCAATAGTAATCTTTCATATGCAATAAAATGTGTTTGCAAACCTAAGAAGGGATGTATTTCAGTGATACCATTTCTTCCAGTTCTTCCAATCTCTACAAAGCCGTGTTCCGCCTGAGCAGTACGGTCTCTGCTTCAGGCTCTCCAGTGTTGTGGCCACACAGTGTTTTTGCCAGGACAATGTCACTAAGTCCCTAGGTTCAGTGTAAAAAATGGGGATACTCTTACTCATCCCCTCACTGTGTTGGAAAGTATTGTTGCAACATGCGTTACTCTCTCTAAGCTTTCCACAAATCTGTAAATAATCTAAACTATAATTGTTATTAGCCTAAATTATCTTTCCTAGTACCTAAGAACTAAAACAATGTGATATTTCAGCTTAGCTGGACATCTGTTATTCTACAAATCTTGCCTCAGGAGGTGAAACAAGCCTCGTAGCTTTGTTTTATCATGTTTTGTTTGTTTGTTGTTCATTTTCTTTGCCCCTGTTAAATGAAGTTAATAATAGCTGCCAACAAGATTATTTTAAAGTCAAATGATACAGCATAATTAAAAATAAAAACAAAACTCCTTCTCCTATAGTTAATGTGCTAAGAAAACATCTTCAATCTATAACTTTTTCTAAAAGTCAGGAATCAAAGTTAGTCTTACAAGCAAGGGACACGTTAGAACCATCCACCTAAGTAGAAGAAGGAGTGTGCCAATCCCCAGGGCCATAGCCCCCCGTGGGAAAAATAGAACTTGCCTGCCAAAAATTCGTAAAAATAAAGAATGAAAGAAAAAACAGTTAATATTTAAATTATAATGTGTCATGCTGATATGAAGTAAGGCCGTTACCATCACGACTTCAGTTAATATTTAGCACTTGATACGTGTTGTGCTACCTGTAATAATTTTATCTTCCAAAAAATTGGCAAACATGAGCCTCCTATTATGTCTTGTCTTTTTCTACTTCTTCCAGTAATTTGTTTTTCTTTATATGATTTTATTCTGGAAAGTTAACTGTTTTTCTTCCTGCAAATTATATACTGTGAAGGCTGGAATTATTTTTGTGTAAAATCTACGTTGGCTTTATTTGCATTCAGTTCCTAGATGTGTAATATCTGTTCACCCATCAAATATAATTACAATAGGCAAACCTGGAATTTACACACCTGGAAAGGTCACTTGAGTGAGCTCCAAAGCATCACACATTTACCTAATATCATTTCAATACTGTCAAGAAGGCAAGGACCTATTGCGGTAATTTAATTTATGCAGTTTGTATAAAATTAACACCCTTAGTTATTTTCTATGAGTGGTGTGAACATAAGCTCATAAGACAGTGACACAAATTAAGGTTAGAGAACACTTTCACCCTTTATGCCTGAAAGCATATTATCAGAACCCGTTTGGTGGTGACAGCCTGCCCTGCCCTTACCAGTGCTTGGTGCCCTGCATATAAATAGTGGGGGCTTTAATTGAAGAGATATGCTTTTCTCCCTGTTAGAGCACTATCGTTTCACATCACAGTTACAACCAGTGACATGCAGAGAGGTCTATGCTCAAGATTTTTGACGTTAAACATCAATCATTATTCCATCGGAGACTGTACATACACTATTAATCACTGAGTGAAATCATAAAATTTTACAAAATGAATCAAATGAAGTTTTCAACAAATGCCATGCTAAGATCTTGTTTTCCTAAAGATATTTGACTGTTTTATTTTACCAAAAACACTGTTGGTGTTTTTGTGTTGTATATATCTGTGTGCTTTGAGTTGTCAGGATATATGTGTATACAATCCCCCGGGACACACAGAAGGAATCATACAGTGATTCATCTAATCGAAATGTAAATATACTTTATTTTTCCATGGAAATAGGAGGAAGCAGACAATATCAACACAAGTAAAATTGGAAGTCCCGATGAATACACCAAGTGAGATAAAAAAGAACTGACATCCTCACTAGAGTAATGAGCTGTGCATATGCTGTGTGGTTGCTGCTTCTTGAAGAGGTGCAGCGTGGCAATTGGTCTAGCTACTGATTCATGCCAAGGAGGTTCTTAGCAGAATTCTATTTATTGTGAGACTTTCTGTTTAACTTAAAAATCAAATGAAAATATAAACACAGGCCGGGCGCGGTGGCTCATGCCTGTAATCCCAGCACTTTTGGAGGCCGAGACGGGTGGATCACCTGAGGTCAGGAATTCAAGACCAGCCTGGCCTGCATGGAGAAACCCCATCTCTACCAAAAAATACAAACATTAGCAGGGCACAGTGGTGGGCGCCTCCGATCTCAGCTACTCTGGAGGCTGAGGCAGGGAGAATTGTTTGAACCCGGGAGACAGAGGTTGCAGTGAGCAGAGATCGCGCCACTGCACTCCAGCTTGGGTGACAGAATGAGACTCCATCTAAATACACACACACACACACACACACACACAGAATGTTGACTTATGTATATGAATGTATATAAAGATTAAGAGAGAAAGAAATTCACTTGTCTCTATGTGATCACACACTGCACATTCCTTGTGTGTCATGTACAAAAGGTCAAAGCGTATTTCAGAAGTAGCCTATTGTATTTTTTACAGGATAGAATTTTCTGGCAACTGGGCAGCAAAAATCTATTGAGTTGTCATTGCCAATGGCACACAGAGGTATTGCCTTAAATTGGGGCAAGGACAAAAACCCAGTGATCCTTCTGTCTCATTCTAGAAATGTGTACTTGTTTGGAGATTCCAGTGGAGCAGTTTCTAATCAGAAATACTTTAATTTTTAATGCGGGCAACTTAAAGATCTGCAAGGGCACACATGATAAATGTTTCCTCTTAGTGAAATGTATAATGCAGTTTATAACTATTTGGATTCTTGTGAACACTGAGGGTCACAGCGATTTTGATCTCATGACGATAGTTCTTGGCACCTGCAAAAATAGGTATGAATTTCTGGGGGCACCAAAGCTTTTACAGAGAACTGCCTGTGAACCCTTCTTTAATAATATCTTCATTTCTCTCTAGGCCTCTCAGCATCTAACTCTTAAAAAATTAATATATAGATTGTAGTCGGGAAAAATGAAATAAAGCTAAAATGAGGTAAATATTGTTCTCAGAAGAGGGAAAGTGAAAAATTAGTTTAGCAGATACTCGTTTGACCTAAATTAATTATTTTATTTCATTTATTTATTTTTGAGACAAGGTCTTACTCTGTTGCCCAGGCTGGAGTGCAGTGGTGCGAAAACTGCCCACTGCAACCTCCACCTCCCTGGGCTTAAGGGATCTTCCCACCTCTGACTCCTGAGTAGCTGGGACTACAAGCATGCACTGCCATGCCCAGGTGATTTTTTTTATTTTATTTTATTTGTGGAGACGAGATTTCCCCATGTTGTCCATGATGCTCTCAAACTCCTATGCTCAAAACAATCACCCACCTTGGCCTGGCCAAGTGCTGGGGTAACAGGCATGAGCCACCGTGCCCGGCCATAAATTAATAATTTTAAATAGGAATCAGTATGAGGATTCTCTTTTGTTGTTTTGTTTATAGTTAACTTTTTTCCTAATAACTAGCATACTATCATGTTAGCAATAATACCTACTCATTCTGTAAGGTGATATGTGTAATGTCACAGGAAAAACTGATCATTTTCCTTCCAGTATGATGGGAGATTTTAAAGAGAAAATAAGCTTAGAGCAGGATGAAATTCACAGCCTAGTTAGTACTTTAGACAAATCAAACACTTCCCTTGAAGATGTGTTTTGTTACAGAAGTACTGTACACGCCACACAACAGCTAGGACCAGATAATTAAGTTAGATGCCTGGTGGGTGCTAAATACATGTTAGACTCATCCAAGATCTGTGCATAGGGCAAGGTAGAAAGACAATAATAAAACAAAACTAAACAAAGAATAACAACAACCATATCCTATGAAGGAAAATAAATGAGTAGGGAAAACAATATCTTTTTTCCCAAGACTTCTAACTTCCTAGATTAGTATGTGTGCTTGATTATTTGCTTTTAACTCGGTGTTACTGCTACCCACTCCTGAGACTTTGCCTGCATTGCAGACGAAAAACCAATCCTGCAGGATTCCCTTCTGTCTCTAGGTCACAGGTTAGAATCTTCCAACATAAGCAATTTCACAAGTTTTGGGGGAACGAGAAGAGAGAGGTCATTATTCTTCAGTTGCATGGCTAGATATGAAGTCCAAATCGCTTCTGGGAAATGTTTTGAGCATCACCCATGTCAGCAATGCGGATTGAAATAGAAGGTAGAGATGTCCAAAGGTTGGTGAGATTGACAGGGGATTTGGGTGAAATGACATTGGATTTTCAGCAATTGCTGAGTGAGAATTTGGGAACTTCCTACTTTCAAGTGGCAAACTGACATCCTTGGTGACAGCTTCTCTGACCTCTATTCCCCAAACCTTCTCAACGTTTGCATCAGCCTCTAATTATTTTCTTTTTTAAACTCTTTATTTACCAGCCACATATTCTGATGTACTGTGCTTGATATAAATATACAGTCTTATTCCTTTAGGCAGAATATGAAATGCATCCTCTAATTCAGAATTATTTTTTGAAGACAGAGCCAGAAAAATTGAAGTTTCACTTAGAGGAAGAAGGATATCAAGGTGTTTCTTATGCATCTAGCATGGTTCTGGATAGTAGAGAACATATTAATATCAGGATGATGATCATGCCCCAAATCTCTGGCCTTATGGAGCTTCTAATTCAGTCGAGAAAGAATACTTTGATGTTCAGTGGCAGTGGGGAGAAGGATGTAGGTGGGGAATTCAGTTAAGGGGTCTAAGTTGTAAAAAGGAAGTCTGGTTAGTAGGGAATTGTAATAATGCAGGTCAGAGATGATGGTGGATTGAAGCAGAGTGGTAAAAGCAGAACTTTATGAATTCATTTGATTGTTGACTAATTTATTCATTCAAACAACAGGTTAAATGTATGCTCTGTGCAAGAACGACACTGAATACCAGAAACAAAATGAAAAAATGATGCCTGCCTTTGAAACATTTAAAAAAGAAATACAGTAAGTAGGTAACCTGTATATTGTATTACGAGATTCCATGTTAGGGATAAAAGACAAATCAGTGTGTGAGAGATATGCGAGTTGTTGGAATGTGTATGAGCAATGTTTAGTATGGTGGTGAGCTTTTGTTTCCTGTCCTTACAATTTTATGTTCTCCTGGCCTCGAGGTTTAGTTCCAAAGGGAGGCATGTTTCTACCAAGAGACACAAAAATGATTTCGTTACACTGGAAGTGAAGACTGCCAGCCAGAGACTTTGGGCTCTTCATGCCGCTAAATCCATGGGCAAAAAAAGGAGCTACTGTGCTAACTGGGCTTATTGATGCTGGCTACTAAGGGGGAAATGGGGCTTCTCCTCCATAATGGAGGTAAGGAAGAATATGTCGGTAATACAAGGGATTCCTTAGGGTATCGTTTAGTATTACCCTACCCCGTGATAAAGTTAGTGGAGAATTGCAGTGCAATTCACGCAGAACTACTAATGATTCAGATTCCAGGAATGAAAATTTGGGTCACCTTGCTAGGTAAAGAAACACAACTAAGGGCCGGGCGCGGTGGCTCAAGCCTGTAATCCAGCACTTTGGGAGGCCGAGGCGGGCGGATCACGAGGTCAGGAGATCGAGACCCTCCTGGCTAACACGGTGAAACCCCGTCTCTACTAAAAAGTAAGAAAAATTAGCCGGGCGTGGTGGCGGCGCCTGTAGTCCCAGCTACTCGGGAGGCTGAGGCAGGAGAATGGCGGGAACCCGGGAGGCGGAGCTTGCAGTGAGCTGAGATCGCATCACTGCACTCCAGCCTGGGCGACAGAGGGAGACTCCGTCTCGAAAAAAAAAAAAAAAAAAAGAAACACAACTAGCCAAGATGCTTGCTGGGAGCAAAGGGAATCCAGAATGGGTTGTAAAAGAAGGTAGTTATAAATACGAGCTATGACCACATGACCGAGAACTGTAATTGCCAGGAATGTATGGTCTCTATTTTCTTATGAATATTTGTGTGTCTATCATCTACCTATTGACAGATTGATCAAATAACTTGGTTAATTTCCTCTTATTGCTTTATCATGTACCGTAAATGTATTGACTTTATATCATAGTATTTACATTACAGAATATCAAAAAGAAGATTAAACATTATTCAAGGACTTGACATTGTTTCTGAGGGAAGGATTAGTGCGTTCTCAGTTGAACACAGGATGGTTGTATCATGTTAAGTGAAAGCAAGACCTTGTTATTGTTTTATTTGGAGATTAAGTGTGGCTTAAAGAGGTGCGTGGAGTGCCAGGCTGACAAGGATCCGGACATGTGAAGGTTAATTTTATGTGACAACTTAGCTAGGCCACAGCGCCCAGATACATGGTCAGACATTCTGAATGTTTCAGTGACGGTGTTTCAGGATGAGGTTTAAATTTAAATCGGTGGACTTTGAGTAAAGCACATTGCCCTTCGTGGGAGTGTGTATTCAACCAGCTGAAGGCCCAAGTAGAACATAAGGCTGATCTTCCCTGAGCAAAAGGGTATTCTCCAGAAGATGTTTGTAGACTCAAACTACAGCTCTTTTCTCAGTCTTCAGCTTGTTGACCTTCCTTATCAGATTTTGGACTCTCCAAATGTCTACAACCACATGAGACAGTTTCTTGAAATAAATCATTACGCACACACACACACACACACACACACACACGAAGAGACGTGGCAGTAGCTAATGTAGATTAAAAAATGATTTTTTAATATGGTAAGACTAAAAGCATCATTATATGCTGTTGTGAACAATACTATAGAGTAAATATATATACAAATGTAAGAGAAAATGATGAGATTAGTTGGAGGAATGTCCCCAAGTAGATGAGAAGTGATGAAATATACTACCTTGGGGGATTTTGTTAGGAGTGTGCATAGATGAAGAACGTAACAATATGGAGGAAGAATATGTTGATAGCAAAGGGTGGTGAGAAGGTGAAAAATGGAGGGACTTCATATGCATTTTGCAGGTAAAATCAACAGAATTGAGGGGAGTAATAGAGTTATGAATCCACAAAATCTTTAGTAAATAAATGTATTTACTTTTTCCTAGATATTATTTTTCTAGATAACTGATTCGAACAATTTATATATACTACGTGCATAAAATAGGATATAAAAGTTGCTTTTGAGCAAAGATACGTTTAAAATCACTACCGATTAGCTGATAGTAATTAAATAAGAATTAAATTTTTCATGTACTAATATTATCAATTACAAATTTAAAGATAAATTTCAGTGTTCACCAAATATTGCATATATATTTATATTTCATATATATTCATATCTTATACACACACAGAAATATATATTCCATACACATATTATTTTATTATAGATCATATTCCATTAGGATCTTTGGAAAGCCTTTGAGCACTCTAGAGCATAAATATGTTTATGCTTTTATTTTGTTAAACAAAATATTCTCTTTTTTAGGCTAGTCAAATGAATCTTTCTCTTTGTTTCTCCTTCCTCCCTTCTTCCCTTCCATAATTCCTTCTCTTACCTTTTGGTTTAGTTCCTTTCTGTTTATATTTCTCTTTTCCTCCCTCCCTTTTCCCTTTCTTTCCTATACTTTTTAACCATTTATCATATTATCATTAACAGATATTTATTAAGAATTGAGTGGGTACTCCACTAAAGTACTTTAGTAGGTGTTCCACTCCACTATAAGTACTTAAAAGTTTTTGAAGTGTACACACAGTCACTCCCCTTGAAATGTATGGTCCTTATTTAAGGGACAAAGTTAATGTTTATGAAACAATTGAAACATAAATATAAGTGATGTTTAATTCTGTCAATGCAAATAATTATGACTCTAAGAGGTTAATTTTGGAAGAGGAAGACACCTTTTGGACAAAATTTCATTAAAAGGCTGACAATGGAAGACAGTAATGTAGTATTATTTTTAACATAATTATGACACATAATAAGTTTTTCATGGCTGTATTATCTTGCAATGTGTTCTTTTTTCTTCCTTCCTATAATATATAGTGCAATTGTTATGGAGTATTTTGTAAGCAATATTCTTTACACAGAGAGTTATAGTCCATTTTGAAAAAAGCTTTCTGAACTTGTCTCCAGCCAAAAGTAGGTCATACATACAGTAGTAAAAAGAAGAGAAAAATCAAATGAATTATCTAGTTTCAAAAAGCCTACTTGCTTCCCTACATTTTTTTTTTTTTTTTGCGCTTTCTAATTCTCTGTGTGTGTGTGTGTGTGTGTGTGTGTGTGTGTATGTGTGTGTTGCAGGGTGGGGGCGTGTGTGATACATATTCCTATCAAAGTTTAACAATTTGTACTCATGCATATAAGACAAGAATAATACAGAATGTGGGTAAAAATTTTTGATCCCAATGAAGGTGAATAAATCACAAACAGATTTAATGAGCTGTAGAATCATAAGGCCATAGGGCATCAGCACACCGAGAGCATAAAGAAATATCTGAATGTTGAAATCACACTATTTCCTTTCCTATGAAGAGCATTTTTTCTTTGCCAAATAGAGTATTCGCTTTAAAATTCTGCCAACCTGTTTCCCATAGTCATCCTTTTACTTTACTGAAGTGTCTTGTTTATCAAAATCTTCATATGTTATTCATCAGTTTATAATGTCTGTGGTATGCTCAGTAGGTTAAACATAATAAAAATCCACTGTACTCTAATTACTGGTTTGGTAATGGAATCCAATTTAGAATGTATACAAAGAAAGTTAAATTCTTACAGTAGAAAAAAAAAAGTAGCCAATTGCTCTGGATTATTTTACTTAACTTCTAGTTTGATTTAAATTGTAAGCTGCTAAATGCTACTCATTAACAAAAATAACTTTTTCTTTGTTGTACTTACCTTAGAGGCCAAAGTATCTCAGATTGGTTCCCTATTCAGCAGTGACTTAAAATATTGCACAACAGGAATCAACTTTTGCTTTTCTGTTGTTCAGTTCTTATGTTTACTTAATAGTCACATCTTGCTGCTGATGATCTGAAGGCACCAAATCCTGTTGGGAAGATGGCACTGTTCTTCTCTTATCATTGCATTTTGGTTGTTATCATTGCCATCATATGAAACATTCTATCCACATATTATGTAGTTAAATGATTTCTTTGTGTACTACCCAGGCTGTCCCATGACCCCACATTCTATAAAATGTAATACAAAAACTTAATAGGGTGCAATTATCTGATAACAGAAAAACAAAATTCTGTAAAATACTTAAAGAGGTTTATTCTGAGACAATGTAAGTGACCAACTGCCTGTAAAAGAGTCTCAAGAGTTCCGGAGGAACAGCACCCAAGGCGGCCATGTTGCAGTTTCGTTTTTGTACATTTTAAGGGGATGAGAACTATAGACAAAGACATAAATAAATACATGGAAACTTTACATTGATTTGAGTGAAAAAGGTGGGGCATCTTGAAGTGGAGGCTTACAGGTAACAGGTGGAAAGATTTTCTGATTGGCAATTGATTGAAATCTTGGTCTAAAGACTTGTAGTCAGTAGAAACAAGTATTTCAGTTAGCAAAAGGAGGGTTGTGGAGGCCAGGGTTCTTATTATGTAGATGAAACCTCATAGGTGATAGTCTTCAGAGAGAAAACACACATTAAGTGTCTCTTTTGGGACCTTAACATGTGTTAGACTCTTAGATTCAGGAATAGGCTGGAGAGGGAAAGCCTGGCTGTATTAATGGAGATTATCCACAGACATAATTTTCCTGCACAAGACAGCTTTGCAGGGTCATTTGAAAATATGTCAAATAAACATATTTTCAGGTAAAATATTTTTTATTTCCTTCAGGGTTTGTTCACGTCATGTGATATTATACCACTTTGGAATTTTCTATCTTAGTGCTTCAAAGTCTCTTTTGTCTGTCTTATGTACTCTATTTTAATGTTAATGCTGGTCAGTTGTGCCTAAACTGTAACAGGAAGGCGGTATAACTAGATACATCTGACCACTCTTCCTGTTGTGTCCAGGAATTCAGTTTTTCAGGTTTCTCTGGGGTCCACTTGGCCAAAAGGAGGTCCATTCAGCCAGCTTGTTACTGGGGAAGGGTGCCCAGGTTCTTGACATTTTGAACAAAATATTGGACAAAACGTACAAAGGAAAGAAGGAAGCAACAAAAGCAGAGAGTTATTGAGAATGAAAGTGTACTGCACAGGGTGGGAGCGGGCCCAGGCATAGGCGCTCAGCATCCCCGTTACAGAATTTTTTGGGGTTTAAATACTCTGTAGAGGTGTCCATTGGTTACTTGGTGTACACCCTATGTATATGGAGAGGATATTTCCTGTCATAGCTGAAGTGTTTCCATTTGATTTGGCTCTAGGAAGTCAGCATAAATTGCCTTATGTTCCCTGCCACCAGACCCTGTTCTCCTGCCTCAAGTTGGGTGGCATAGAATTTCAATTTTGGTTTACATATCTATTTAAAGATGGAATTAACTTCAAATGATTCTGGTTATTACGGTAAAATTCAAAGGCCCCCATTTCTAGATTTATATATGCACTAAAGGCTATGCTGAGAACAAAATGATAGCAGTGCAACCCAATCTATGTGGCCTGATTTCATACATGAAAGACAACTCTTTCCTGTAAAACACTGCAAAGCTGATGCCTGAGATTCCTTTAACCAGGACAGATAGAATTTTATTCCACAATATCACTAGAAGCTAAAAACAGAAGTACTTCGGAGAGGTATCTCATTGATTTATGTTTATTCTATGCTGTAAATGACTGAGATCAAATCCTTTCTTGCAAGGAGGTTTTGTTAGGAGGGAATTACAATTCTGAAAAGGAACAAAAGTGACTGTTCCTGAGGGAGGTGAAGTTGTTAAGCAAGGGAAGGCAGAACACTCTAGGCCATTGTTCTCAGCTTCAATATTTTGCCTAAGGCCACCTTGATAGCAGCACTGCTTTCATGTGCATTCTGAAGAAGTAAGCTCTGGTGTTGTTTGAAGCTGAGAAAGCAAAGTGATAATAAAAGGACCATCATCTCCATCTCGATTCTCACTATCTAATATCTATCACTACTTCTGCCTAGCAGTTGCACCCTTTTCCCAGGAACAGATGGGAGCAATGATGAGGGAGTTGCTTTAGTGTCTGCTTAATTCTTCCTTTCCCCGCTTTCCCTAAAAAAATAAGCAAAAAAATCAGAATCCAGGAGAGTAATAGATATATTATTCCCATATTCAAAAACTTGGAAAATATTCAAATGAGATTCTGTGATCTGCATAGATAAGAACTTGCTTGGGACTGTGAAATCTTGACTCAGAGTTGAGAGGAAAAAAAATACAAAAAAACAGGGTACTTTAGTTGTTATTGTAAATGCAAGTCAATTATTTAATTAATTGATGTTTAAGGAGCACTTGCAAACAATTTTTTTTTCCTGCTTAAAGGCTACTTTACTCTACTAAATGGGTGCCAGAAGTTCTATGTATTATTGTTTTACAATGGCAAAATCATGTAGAAAAGCTGGCTAACATTTTACAGATAGTAAATACAATTATTATTTCTCCCATCAACTTGTCAATTAATTGAAGAAACAATATTCCTATGGCTTCTAGGAATTATTTAGCCTTTGTGTTATTTTATCTTATTTTTAAGCTTACTTGGCCACAGTGAGATTCTGCCCTGCATAGATTAATCTTGCTTTGGACTGTGAACTCTTGACTCAGGATTGAGGAGGAAAAATACTTTAGTTGTTATTGTAAATACACATGAATTATTTAGTTAATTGGTAATCCTCATAAATTTGTTCACCTTAAGTAAATAAATAAAAATAAAAGCCTCTCATTGACTTAAGACTTAATAAACATTTAAAGGTAGAACTTAGCCTTTTATATTTTAATGAAATACCCTGAGAAATGTTGTTCCTTGTGCTTGACCTTGATATTCACAACCTAAACTATTCCTATAGTCTACTTCAATGTGACTTTGCTATTTTTCAGTCTTTATTAACGTTTAATTACACTTCCAGAAGTGCTCTGCCCAGGCAATTGGTTTACTGGTTTGATCATTCACTCCTGGAACTTCCTAAAAGACTCAGCAACCCTTCAATAGAAAACATGATTAGATAGTTTGTGCCCTAAAATTTTTGAACCCCTCACCTCAAAATCCCATCCTTAAACTTTTCACAAATCTTTTCTTCCCCCTTCCCTTCCCTTCCCTTCCCTTCTTCCCTCCTTTCTTTCTTTCCTTTCTTTCTTTTTCAGATGGAGTCTCGCTCTGTCATTCAGGATGGAATACAGTGGAATGATCTCAGCTGACTGCAACCTCCGCCTTCCAAGTTCAATTCATTCTCCTGCCTCAGCCTGCTCAGTAACTGAGATTACAGGTGCCCGCCACCATGCTCAGCTAATTTTTGTATTATTAGTAGAGACTGACTTTCGCCATGATGGCCAAGCTGGTCTCGAACTCCTTCCTCAACTGACAGCGCATGAGCATCAACATTCTGCACAAGCACCACCATTCTATAATTCCCCTCCATCAAGAACTGCCTAAATCCAAAGAGCATCAGTCTAATGGCTAAGATCAGCATGAACATAAACCACAAATAACATCTCTGAACAGAAACATTTCAACCATAAGGTAAACCCCTCCCTGACCAGAGACATGCCAGCCCCAAGATAATCTCCCATCTGGCTGAAGAGATGTCAGCCCCAAGATAGCTTCCCCTCTGACCAGAGACATTCCAACCCTGACATAAACTTCTCCCCCATACAGAAACATTCCAAGCTTGTGATAAGCTCTGTCACCCTAAAAAAGTAAATACTCAGTCCGTAAGAGAGGGGGCTCTGAACAGAAATTGGCCAGAAGCCCCTCTCAGGTTTATTCTCTAAAATACACCTGTCAGCTGGGCGTGGTGGCTCATGCCTGTAATCCCAGCACTTTTGGAGGCCAAGGTGGGCAGATCACGAGGTCAGGAGTTTGAGACCAGCCTGACCAACATGGTGAAACCCCATCTCTACTAAAAATACAAAACTTAGCTGGGCATGGTGGCACGTGCCTGTAGTTCCAGCCACTTGGGAGGCTCAGGCAGGAGAATCACTTGAACCTGGGGGGTGGAGGTTGCAGTGAGTCGAGATTGCACCACGGCACTCCAGCCTGGCCGATGGAGCGAAACTCACTGTAAAAAAAAAAAGAAAAAAAAAAGAAATTACATCTGTGTCTGAATGTTGAGCCATGTTTTGTGTTTCTTTCCTCTTTCTTTAATTCTTACACTGACCTCAGGTGATCTACCTGCTTCAGCCTCCCAAAGTGCTGGGATTACAGGCATGAGCCATCATGCCCAGCCAACTGTTCTCAAATCTTAACTGTTGTATTATGATTCTTCCCAATCCTAATCAGGTTCCTGTACTGATAGATGCATAATAAAGCAAATCTCCAAATCTCATTAAATTCTGACTTCATCTTCCCCACCCTGAGACACTCCTTTGTTTAGAAAGGCAGTAAACTCAGCTTTGTCTCATCAACAGGCTGTGTTGGAAAGAACCCCTGGGGAATAGCATGATGAAAGTCACGAAAGCAGAAAGCACACAGAATGTTTAAAAAATGACATGTAATGTATTTTGGCAAAAATGTAAATTGCCTAGGCATAGTTACAGAAATGGAAAAGCTAAGGTAGGATCATACTGAAAAGCATACTAAAGCTTGGATATTTTTAGACCTATACTCTCTCACTGAGCCTTGCCAATACTTAAGGATATCTTGGCAAATTGATATCTGTGACCGATTAGTATGAATTGTATTAATTAAATTTTAAAAATAGTGTAATTTCCAAAAAGGAAAAAGTTGATTTAAAGTTTTTCATCTTATTTTGTTCTGTTTTAGTTTCTGGGCCACCCACTAATTTGGTAACAATTCTTTCATGAATTGCTGATGTAGGCAGTGCAGAACAAAAGAAAAAATCCTTTGAGCAGATATAGGACATGAAGACCCCAATTTTTCTGAAACTACAGGAGAAAAGAGTGCTGATACATTAGAATTTGTATGCCTATGGACTGGTAGATAAGAAAGGTCTTATTCAATTTCCAGTCTGAAATTTCCAGTACAGTCTTTTAGTCTACTGTACTCACAAAGTTTGACTGCACATGGTGCCATGCTAGTCATAACACAAAGAAAAAATATTAGATAAATGTTTATTCTTTAAGTTTTGACAAGAATGCATGGCTTCCAAAGAAATTTGCTCAGAGCATGCAATGAGAAAAATGATTGTCAGTGATTTGAATAAAGGGACCACTGCCAACACTGTCTCTCTATTTCTCTTTCTCTCTCTTTGTCTGTTCCTTAGTTACTAAGAAGGGCCAGGCTGGATGACAGCAACTATGCTGGCATGTCTTCATGACACAACAGTAAGTTTATGTCTATTCTATGGAGATTTTTGACCAAAAGTATTCAAACAATCAAACACAGGAGCATCAGTATTCATTCTGCCTGGATTATCTCTGTATTCTACACCCCACGCATGGCACCATGAACAAACTAAGTTCCCATTAAAAAAATATATATATATATATAAAAAATATGTAAAATAAAATTATATATAACTTCATATATATAATAGATATATAAAATGATCACACAAATAAAGACATTTAATCTATACCACAAGACACAATTGACATGATCACAACAAATAGATAAGTGGATAGAGTTAGTTCTTCTCTCTTTTCAGGCTATGTCTCCAGCTAACAGGTCCAGTGTTATCCTACTGCACCTGAGTGCCTAAACACCTATTGGCTCTAACCTTCCAAGTTTAATTTTAGTCAGTTCACTAATGATAAACTAACATGTTTTAACACTAACGAGTCAATGGCTGACCATGACACTATCCCCTACTTGGGTTATTGGTTTGATTAAAAAATGTTTGTTAGCCAATGGTATAATTTAATCTTATGTATCAGAAAGAATGATGCTGGAGAAAGAGACTTTGGGGGTTGCAATTATTTCTGCAAATTTTCAATCTACACTTCTATAATGTAATGTAAGTATAACTATTATATATATGTGAGAAACTGGCAAATCTCACATATTCTTTCCATTCAGGTCTTATATATATAAAATACTGTGTGTCATAAACTAAAAATACACATACATATAATATAATATAGGCATACTACAACAAAGCATATATGCAAAAAATTAAAAATATATATGATCGCATCACCTAGGAAACATAACTTCATTTAAATAAAAGATTAAAAAGTAAGACTCCTTTTGGAGATTGTACTCTAGGATTAAGAAGGATATAATCTTTAAGTATGATAATTAATATTTAGACAAGGTCAATACTTAAAATAATTTATAAATGAGTTAGCAGCAGTTTTATTTAGGGATGTCTCTATCTTCAAAATATTCCCCTTGAGACTGGGTGCAGTGACTCATGCCTGTAATCCCAGCACTTTGGGAGGCCGAGGTGGGTGGATCACCTGAGGTCAGGAGTTCAAGACCAGCCTGTCCAACATAGTGAAACCCCATCTGTACTAAAAATAAAAATAATTAGCTGGGCATGGTGGTGGGCACCTGTAATCCCAGCTACTTGGGAGTCTGAGACCCGAGAATTGCTGCTTGAACCCAAGAGGTGGAAGTTGCAGTGAGCCTAGATTCAGCCATTGCACTCCAGCCAGGGTGACAGAGCGAGACTCCATGTAAAAAAAAAAAAAAAAAAATTCTCCTTCATTAGACACTAATTGATATTTCTTCCACAAAGACAAATTAGATTCTACATCATCAATAAAGTGTTTGTTAATCTTCCTGTCAGAAGTACTCTTCCTACCACATCTCATAGCATTTTCTTTTATATCACTATCATTGAGTTAATCACATATGTCCTTGTGTATGTTAAAGGAATTGGATATGTGTCTTATCTTTCCCATTCAATAGTATCTTGAAAGGATCTCTGTACCTATTGATTACATTTTCAATATAGTTGAGTTGAATTGAATCACAAACCAATGGCAAACTCATGTAATGCTAACTAAATGCAAGGCAAAACTTATAGTGATATTTATAATATAGAGAGAATATATTTCCAAAAATATACTTAGTTTATATATCAATGTGTATATAATTTATTTCCTGTAACAAAATCAGGAGTTATTACTAACTCTTTTTATATTTGGAGGAACTGAGGTGGTGAGAAGCTAAGTGAGTTGGCTCTGGTCATGTGGTCAGTAGGGGCCAATGCAGAATTTGAAACAGACAATCTTTTCTCAGAGTGAACACTATGTTTTACTGACTGTTATATGACATCAACAACCAAAAACACATCCAGGAATTTACATGGCTTTTAATTCTGTAATTTTATTCTTTGTTTATATGTATTCTTATTATTTTCTATACATATTTATGCATTTATCTATCTACCTATCTATATTTGTATATGAAGTCCTAATTACAAATACAAGTACATTGTAAATTATTAATACCCTGAGACACTCCTTTGTTTTGGAAGGCAGTAAACTCAGCTTTGTCTCATCAACAGACTGGGCTGGAATGAACCCCCGGAGAATAGCAAGACAAAAGACATGAAAGCAGAAAGCACAGGGAATGTGTAAAAAATGACATGTAATATATTTCTATGAAAATAAGAAATCAATTTCATAGAAAGTCAATGGCC
This sequence comes from Trachypithecus francoisi, assembly GCF_009764315.1. NCBI lineage: Eukaryota > Metazoa > Chordata > Mammalia > Primates > Cercopithecidae > Trachypithecus > Trachypithecus francoisi. The sequence continues at coordinate 11,330,708 of NW_022681435.1, forward strand.
TCTAATCTTATCTAGGAGAAATAGTCACCATTAATAGTTAAGTGTATAATCAAGACTTCATATGCATAGGCTGTACATCCAGAGAGGTGTAGAAGAAGTTTTATTGCAATATAACAGTAGAAACTACATAAATGCCATTTGAAGGGAAGGGATTTGCGATGGTTAATATTGAGTGTCAACTTGACTGGATTGAAGGATGCAAAGTATTAATCCTGGGTGTGTCTGTGATGGTGCTGCCAAAGGAGATTAACATTTGAGTCAGTGGGCTGGGAAAGGCGGACTCACCCTTAATCTAGGTGAGCACCATCTAATCAGTTGCCAGCACGGCTAGAATAAAGCAGGCAGAAGAATTTGGAAGGACTGATTTGCTGAGGCTTCCGGCCCTCATCTTTCTCCAGTGGTGGATGCTTCCTCCCCTCAAACATTGGACTCCAAGTTCTTAAGCTTTTGTACTCTTGGACTTACACCAGCGGTTTACCAGGGGCTGAAGGCTGCACTGTTGGCTTCCCTACTTTTGAGGTTTTGGGACTTGAACTGGCTTCCTTGTTCTTCAGCTTGCAGATGGCCTATAACGGGACTTCGTTTTGTGACTGTGTGAGTTAACACTCCTTAATAAACTCCCCTTCATATTTACATCTATCCTATTAGTTCTGTCCCTCTAGAAAGCCCTGACTAATACAGGATTAACACATTGAGTTTAATCATAATAGAAGGCTATATTTGTCTGAGTTTAATCATAATAGAATGCTGTATTTGTCTTAGTTTGGGTATCCCAGGAAGCATATCCTGAACATAGAATTAGTAATTTCTTATGAAATTCATCCCAGAAAGCTGGATTGAGGGATCAGGAACAGTGACCTGAGGCAGGAGCAATGGTCAATTGAGTACATTAATGAGTTGTTTACTACTGCAGGCAAGTGGGGCTTATTCCCCTTGGAGATACTCCAGACAACTTTGTAGAATGGCTGTCAGAATTTCAGGAGTGAAGTTCAATTAATTCCTGCATTAAAGAAAGACTGATACCAGTTCAACCATTATTGAAAGCAGTTAGCAACTCCTCAATAAGGTAACACCAAAATTACCATTCAACTCAGCAATCCTATTACTAGGTATATACCCAAACGAATATAAATCGTTCTATAAATCGTTGCAAAACGACACATGCACACAATGTTTATCGCACCACTATTCATAATAGCAAAAACATGAAATAAACCTAAAGGCCTACTAATGGAAGACTGGATATAAAGAAAATATGGTACATACACCATGGAATACTATGTAGGTATAAAAAGAATGAGATAATGTCCTTTGCAGAAATGTGGATAAAGCTAGAGCCTATTATCTTTAACAAATTAATGCAGGAACAGAAAACCAAATGCCACATGCTGTCACTTATAAATGGGAGTCAAATAATAAGAACACATGGATACACAAACGGGAATAATAGACATTGTGCCATACTTGAGGGTAGAGGGTGGGAAGACAAACAGGATCAGAAAAAAATAACTATTGGGTGCTAGGCCAATTCCTAGATGATGAAATAATCTTTGATATATAATCAAAACCTTGTGCCATGAGTTTATTTATATAACAAATCTGCACCTGTACCCCTGAACCTGAAATAAAAAATTAAAGGCGGGACATAGTGGCTCACACCTGTAATCCCAGCACTTTGGGAGGCTGAGGTGGGTGGATCATGAGGTCAGGAGATCGAGACCATCCTGGCTAACATGGTGAAACCCCGTCTCTACTAAAAATACAAAAACTAGCCGGGCGTGGTGGCGAGCGCCTGTAGTCCCAGCTACTTGGGAGGCTGAGGCAGGAGAATGGTGTGAACCCGGGAGGCGGAGCTTGCAGTGAGCCGAGATTGTGCCACTGCACTCCAGCCCGGGCGACACAGCGAGACTCCGTCTCAAAAAAAAAAAATAATAAATAATAAATAAATAAATAAATAAATAAAAATAAAAATAAACAAAAAATTAAAATTAAAAAACCCCTGCATTCATGAATATATTTTTTGTGGCATAAAAATCTCATAGAAGTGAAGCGGTGGCAAGTTTCAGATGACCATGTTTTATTCCCACCCAATTAACTCCTTGACCTTGCCCAACGTCCACCTGTTAGTCACCTTGCCTTGCACAAAAAAGGGTTTCAATAAATACATGAATACTTGGATGAAGAAGTAAACAAATGTAGTGTATAATATAATTTCACATTCACATTATTTAACAATACAGATGACCACTGAGAGTTGCCTTGTAAATTCCTTCAGATTTATTGTAGCCACTGACCGAGGCCGCTCTACTTACCTAAACTGTGGCTTCAAGAGCCTGAATGCATTTGTGTTAACATAAGATTCTTTGAAATTTTAGCAACATGATAATTCTGAGAAATAGGAGATCATTGAAAGAGAACATGCCATTATGTTGTCATGAGAAACAAAGATACGAATGCCTCCCAGGTGAGAGCAGGGAGGGTCATTTGATGAAAGTCAGGCTTCATTGCCACTAGGTAAATAAATGAATCTCAGCTCCAGTCCTCCCTCACTTAACTCATGAGTGATGAGCAAACACAAATATCAAATTCCTTTTCGATTGCTTCTCAGTCTATCAGAACATAATCTCTGATACTTCAATGTTTTATAATCCATATATATATATTTTTACTTTTTCATGTGATCTTGTGATCTAGACACTGTTCCTGACTTATCGTCTTAGTCCTCCCTATAAATTGAGTTCATATTATTCCTGTTGGAAAGACATTCGTCTATATCAAATGAACACTTCAATAAGATGTTCCTGTTTCATTTTCAGCTGATTTAAACCAGCAGCTGGGCTCCAATTTGCAAGTTGAATTTGCCTTCTCTAAAATGCCACAGCCACAAACTAATACAAAATTTGCTTTCCTTAATTCTCCTAGGATTTGATATCTTGCAACAGGAGGCTGGGTAAAGGAACATTCATATTTATTTCTTGAAGGGCTGGAAAATTATCTTCCCTTAAAAATGGAGAACAATTTCAAGTGATGTGCATATGCATGTATAAATTTAAACTGCATATGTACACCCAGAATAAAATCACACAAGGCAAGATGATTATGTTTTATAATTGAAGATTCTGCATTGAATGTATTTCCCTACATCATATTTATGATATTTAAAATACCAAAATCCAGAAAGCCTGCATAAGTAGACAAGTCATAAAAAGAACATATTTTTTAATATAGTAAAAATGTAAACAGCACAAAGCTTCTCAACCATTTTTAATATCCTACATATTAATAGTTACCTAAGGAATAATAAGTAGTGGAACATCATTCATATTTACATTATTTTCATTTAAAAATTTCAAATTTAAATGTAAATACTCATTATTGGACAAATAAACAAGTGGAAGGTTTCAGTAGGATACTGTCAGTACGTATTGAGACTTTTTTTTTTTTTTTACCAGTATTACTTGTTTAAATTATTTCTTATATAGTATTTATGTAATGAAGAAGTAAAATATTTTTTAATTAAAGACTATAGGAAAAGAAGGATATATTGTTTATTATGAGACACATCATTATCACAAAATATTTTAAAAAGATAACTGTTGAAGACAATTAAGATTTTCACTGATTTCATTATCTTTCTCGTAGTTATCTTAGCACAACATAATGTGCAATGCAATGCCTGGGTCTCTTTTAGTGATGACCTCACCGGCACATTACTGATAATAGGATGGACAGCTTTAATAATAATCTAAGACACAACAGAATTTTTCTCACTTCCTCATTCACTCATGCCGATATCATCCTTTCTCCTCTCTCTAGTACTCCCATGTCAACAAAAGAACGAAATCGCTTATGAATCCCTCTTAAACAATGAAATGAGTTCAAATAAAAAGAGAATGTCATCACATAAATTGTTCATGCATGTATGCTCAACATTTTTAAACATTTTAGAGCTTTCTTGATTTGTTTGAACATAACAAATTTTCCTAAGCTCTAGACATGTAAGCACATACTAACACATTTAAAATATTTTAATTTCCTAGATTATTACATAGACAAAAAAGGTAGGTCTGTATTTTTTTCTTGAACTTCTACTGTTCCACATTAGTGGCATTAAATCATTTTTTCCCCTAAAGCATTTTTGAACATAATATTTCTATCAACAGGTGTGACTCTAAAATTAATAATGTAAAGTTAAAACCGTGAAAATAATGTGTCATTGCCAACCTTCAATAACTATTGTAACTATATATTCTTACTAATAAATTTTGCACTAAAACTTGAATTGTTTCATATTTATAAGCTTATTGATCCAGCCACTTGGATTTCTATTACTACTTATAATAATGATTTATTATATTTCTAAGAAAAATAAATAGAGCCACTAAGACCACATCCTTGGTTCATCAAGTAAGCATAGTTCCTCTAAATAGTGGGAACTGGATTTGGGGGACACTGGCAAGATCATGTTGTGAATAAGTTAAGACAAAAGATTAAGTGGGTTTCCTGAAAATTGTTATTAACACCAGAAAAAGTTGAGGTCATCTGGAGGGCTCCAGGAAGTCTTCTTCAGCACTTTGTCAACTCATGTTAGGAGTAACTGTCTCAGGGGGCGGAAGTGATAGCCTGGCATTTGGAGAGGAAATATGCAAAGACTGTGTAACCTTGGTAGCGTGACGGCCTTCCCAACCTAACTCCTTTTCTCCCAGCTCGCCCATCTCCACGGCGGAGTCCTCTTCACCTCTATCTGTGTATACTGTGTGTGTGTAGTCCCTGAGTTAAACTGCAAAATGTAAGAAGCCAGATGTCAGTGAAACTGGAACATAATTTCTGGCATAAATTATGTCATTCACCCAGGTTTATAAAATTAGACATTGCATTGCTTCCTAAGAGTTCTCAAATCTGACTTATTAAGTCCCCGAATGCTAGTTTATTATTTTAAATCTTTGGGCTCATTCACAAAGCTTCTTTCTTTTAAAGAAAATGCAAAATCCCAAGGTGGACTTGTGGGAGCCTTCCGGTACCAGATAAACTGCTATATGTAAAGCCAGGTTGCTTTGCTTATGAGCAAAGGTTTTTGAATCTAAACTAGCTTCAGCCCCTCATCTGAACAGAAGAACTCAGGTAATCGCCACTTCACAGGCTTTGAAAACACACTTTAGATTCACCAGGTAAAGTTTTCTTGCACATTACCTGAACTCAATAAAAGAATGATATTTTCTTTTCTTGTCCTTCCCTGAAGTAAATGCCCTGGACAGCAAGCCAAGCTATGGGTTAGAAAGTATTTAGCATTGCCTTCAACAGCTACGTTTTAATAAATTCCCTTAGTAAAATGTCTGCATACCAGCAAAACCTGCAGAGATTTTTGCCACTGAAATATGAAGAAAGGAAATGTGTCTGAAGTACAGAACTGAAGAAACTACTTAGCTTTGTCAATAATCACATGTTACATCATCACAACATCATGTGATTGCATTATGTATAACTTAAAATACATTGTTTTATGGTATTGGTTTATGTAGGCATTCTGTAGTTTTTAATACAGAATTAGACATCAATATCCACTTTCCACACCAAGTAACTGTACCAGGTCATTATTATATATAAAATTGTGCAAGCAGAGACAGTGAGCCTAATGTACATACAATAATTAGTAAACATTTGTCTAATTAGCTAAAATACATATTCAATAAGGCAATACAATGGTATTCCTCCCTGGAAAATTGGAATGAAATATATTCTTGTAATTTTAAAAACATCATCACATAATAAAACAACATGTTGAGCTGTTAAAGACACAAAACTTTTGATATTTCTTTAGTAGAGATATCATGGAGCTAGTGGATATGCAGTATGTTGAAGCTCACTTTGTTCAAGACTTCTGTTTCATCAATTTAGAAATATAAACAAAATAACTAAAGTCCTAGCTGTCAAGATATCACTAATAAGTAATTCTGGCACCAATAAACACCTTTTCCAAATGAGTTAATATAAGAGATCCAATGAACATTTGACTTTTATCGGCTACTGTGCTCAAGTAAATTATAAATAAGTGTTTATTTAGGAAAAGATGCTGCTTGTATATGTATATGTGTTTATATATATGCATGTGTGCATAGACATATGCCACTCTTCATAGTAAGAGAATATAGACATAACTATTTATGATATTTCAGAGTATATTTTGTTTGTTTGTTTGGGAAGTGCAGTGGCATGAATGTGACTTGCTGCAGCCTCAACCTCCTGGGCTCAAGTGATGCTCCTGCCTCAGCACCCCCAAGTAGCTGAGACTATAGGCACAAGCCACCACACCTGGCTAATTTTTGTATTTTTTGTAGAGATGGGGTTTCTGCATGTTGCCCAGGCCTGTCTTGAACTCCTGAGCTCAAACGATCGGTCTGTCTCAGCCTCCCTAAGTGCCAGAATTACAGGCATGAGCCACTGAGCCTAGCCAAGAGCATATGTTTTTATATAAGAAGTGTAACAATTATCTCAATATGAAAAAATATCGTAGTAAAATATATCTGTTGCTTTCCTACTTAATTAATATTCTCTCCTATGTTAGTTTTCTAGGACTGCTTATAGTAAGTACCACAATCTCAGTGGCTTAAAACAACACAAATGCATTCTATCACGATTGAGGAGGCTAGAATCATTTAATCAAGGTGTCTGCAGACTTGGAGGCTTCTGGGGGCTCTGAGGGAGAATGAGTCCCATGCCTTTCTCCTTGCTTCTGCTGCTGCCTGAAACATTAGTGCTCGTTGGTTTGTAGTTGCCTTACTCCAGTCTGTGTTTCCGTCATCACGTGGGCTTCTTTCCTCATACGTCTGTGTGTCTTCTCTTCCTGTAAGGTCAGTGAATATAGGCCCCCAGTCCACGCCAGTATAACCTCATCTTAATTAAATACATCTTCAAACGCTCTATTGCAAAATTAGGCCACATTGGGAGGTTCTGTGCAGACATAGATTTTGGAAGAACATGATTCAACCCACCACAACTCCCTACCAAGGAGCTGGTACCAAAGCAGTATTCTGGGAACTCAATACTTTTAGAAGATCTTCTTCCTCTCTCTCAGATAATCAAGGAGTTACCTCTCATACATTCAACAGAACTAGAAAAGAATGCTACATATAGTGCCTTAAGAAGAGCATCTAACAAACTGAATCTCCTAATTGTACAGGAACTATAATAATACGTTTTAGAAAATATTTTATTTGTCTATCAGTTATATTAGTATGCATATGTACAAATATACATATATAAATATATGTTAGATTCTAAACTCTGTGCCAATCGTTCACACTTAGCTCTAAGAAACAATTAGAAAAAGAGGTTTCTTGCAAAAATTCCTCACAAAAAATTCATCTAACAGTCATTTGATTTGAGAACACTAGTGATTTCTTCCCAGTCTTGGCAGAACATTAAATTATCATTGATATAGACAAAGAAATGTGAACATGTTAAATCCAACAATATATGCTTCTCTGAAATACCCTCTGTCACAATCAGAGAAAAGGTAATACTATAGAATTCCACTGTACTCTTAATTAGTCTGTGTTTGTTTCTAGGGGGAAAAATCTAATTATCTAATTGCTGCATGTGCTTTAAAGCTTTACCCTTTGAATCTGGAGAACTACAACAACAAAATTATTTCCGCCTGTTTGTAAATGATTCTTAATTTAGTTAATAAACATTAATAAAAATACTATATCTCTTATGCATAAAGCTGTTCTTTAAGAGTTGAGACTTGGGGAGAAACAAATAATTGCGAAGATCTATTTACATGGACTGAGTACGTCAAATGTTATGAAATTGAAACTGATTTTCATAGATATTGAATCCAATAAGCTACTTTGCTTCTTTTCAGGAATTTTTCTAAGTTTCACTTAAAAGTTTTTTGGAAAACATAAGATAAGATTCTTGAAGTAATATAGACAAACGTTACAGCTGGGGAAGAGAAAGGCATTGTTATTCTAACCATTACTGAGAAACCTGCCTGTGTGAAGGCTGTTCCTCAGACTCCCTAGTGTGACTCTTCCTGAAAAGATGACAGGTGATGTTTCTGATTGAGTGAATATAATTGTGACTGAATAAGCATGTTTATTTTGTTCTCGTTAAAGAACACATGATGTGTGGGTAATATTCAGTTTGCAAAATGTTTACCGTCATTTGCAAAATGTTTTGTTGAACTGAACCACCAAAATTAATTTGAATGTGGAGAAAGGCAAACAAAACATAAAACAAAACCTTATAATATTAATCCAAATCAGGTTTCTCAGTTAGTAAACTTTAACTGGTTGCTGGTTAAATCCTTAGGAAACGAAATAACTTTCAAAAATATTAAAATCAGTTCTGAATGTGTACTTTTCCCCCTATTTTCTGGAAAAATATAGATAAACCACACAGAAGCAACTAAAGAAGCCAATATAAATTTGGAAAATATCAATACATAAGAAAACATGGCATATACCACACCTGAAATAGTAATTGTTATATAAGACAATCATTTTTTCTATGAGTCAGTTTGACAGCAAGAGACTATAAACAGACCACAGCTAATAGGTCCACAGTATATAAACAGGACCACAGCATAAACTGAAGACGAGTTTTTGCATGTATCCTACATTTGAAAAACATCTGTCCGCTTCATTTTTGGGAGGCTGAGATGGGAAGATTGCTTGAGCCCAGGAATTCAAGGCTGCATTGAGTGGTGATAGTTCCACGGCACTCCAGCCTGGTATACAGAGCAAGACCCTGTCTCCAAGAAAAACATAACAAACAAAACAAAACAAAAACTATTTAAATATGAAAAATAAATTTAAATAAAAATTAAATGCACAATCATCATGACTTTTAAGCACTCAATCCTTTAAGTTAACTTATTTTTTTTTCTAATTTTTTAGAGGAAACAAAACATGGATTAATATCAGTCAGCTTCACTTATTTGTCTTCTCTTTATCTTTTATGCTAGCTTGAGATTTTATCAGAATATTCTGTATGACCGTTTTACTTTTTAGGTAAAGAAGACAATGCTGAACATAACTGCTGCAGCATAATTATGTATGATCTTAAAATATTTGTGACTTTGAATGCACGATATTTCTATGAATGGCTGTTTTTATTTAAAGTATTATGTTGTAATACTATGGCTGTTAATATAAAGTGAGTGCAATGATTTTTCTTCATGAAAAGGAAAACATGAAAACTAATATCATGATTGTACTCTCATACAGCTGAAGTTTCAAAATTAATAGTTGGCAGATAAACTTCAAACAATTACAGGATCATTTCAAAAATATGAATGTTCTATTGGATCTTCTCTTACACTGTATTTTCAAGAAAAAGAGCTTTTATGTCTCCAAAGTCATTTTGTTAAAAGTAGGACAAAATAGAGAAAAATGATAAAAGTTTCACACAAAAATTCTTTTCATGTATGTGAAAAAAAATTCAGACTAGAGAAAAATAAAAGAATGCTTGCCATTACTTTGTAATAGCATTGGCAGCCCAGGGATGACTTAAGGAGTCCCAGACGTGGTCTTCTCTTGCAATGAAATGTTTGGAATAGAGTATATAAGATGATAGAGATAAATAAAATGATAGTTTGATATTTAAGAATTTGATTATTGAAATGGATGATGCCAATCTTAATATTTAATTACTTCTTTTAGAATAATGTACTAATAAGATTTTAAAGCACTCAGCATCTTTTGATAGTTTATATTTTCCATCAGCATTTACAGTTGCTGGTTTGGTATTACTTTTGTTTTATTTTTTGGTTGATAAAACACTGCTCTTAAAAAAGATAAGAAGCAAAAAACAAAAGTTCTGTCAAAGGCATTGGGCTCATGTTTTTTTTTTTTTGTTTTCTTTAAGGCATTTGAAAACATTCAAGTTTTCAACATGTATGTTTTACTTTTTATTATTTAATAACCGGTAGGAGAAAATATTTTATCAAAATAAAGGAGATACAAAAAGAAAAACTGATATTCAAAAACAATGGAACTAACTCAGCAGAATACTGAGAAAATATCCAACTTTCACATTTGAATCCTGTTAGAAAACAGTTCTCCATGAGCTCTCTCATGTTTATTCATATCTGGTGAAAAGTTTTGTATTATTGAGTTAATATTTCCCTCTGGAGCTAAGGACAGACATGCTTATTGCACATTATAAATGATTCTGGTTCCCAAAGCTCAGGGTTCCTTTCATCTGATGTAACCCATGATGTGTGCAGATGCCATCTCTTCTTCTTTTCATCTCCTTGTGGCAATGAGGATGCAGAAAATGGACACAAATATACTGATATTCTGGTCTGTGCTATTACTGTGAGTAATAACTGTCATTTGTTTCTGCCCCGACATCTTATATCTTCTGGAAGCATTGATGAAACTGCGGCAGGCTTATAGGTTTACTTGTGAACTCACAAGTCGGGAAATATTTCAGAACCTAAACAGTTCTTGATAGGCAGCAGGTTGAGTCAGATTAAAATTGATGGACTCCATTCTTCACCTGCAACCTTTGCATGTAAGTTTGCAAAGCCCTCCCATTTAGGGCAGGGCAGTAAGTCTTATGCTTTGATTTGGGACTCAGTGGTCACTTTGACTAATGCAATGCTAGTAGATATACCACAGCAAGAGTGTGAAGTAGGCTTGCACATTGGGGAATTTGCTTTTGTGACTGTTCCATTGTTATGAGAACAGATCCAAGCTATGCAGTTGGACAACGCGAGGTTTACAAAATAGACCTGAGTCATTGCTGTCACCACAGGGAAACCACTCTAGGTTAGCTGAAAGCCAGCCAAGTCAGGACACTCAGCCAAGGTCAGAAGAGCTGGCTAGTAGGCTCTACTGAGGAGTTTTAAGAAAACAGCTTTTGCAAGAGAAACACACACACACACACACACACACACACACACATATATATAATTTCTATTTCATTTCCATTATTCCTTTTAAAATTCCCCCTTTGCCATTTAGATGGTAGACCAAGTAAGTCCTAAGGAAAAATTAATTTTAATTGAAATTAATTACTTAACCAAAAATGACTTGTGATTCTTCATTAATTGTAGATATTATGATATATAACCATAAAGTGATTACTTTTTACATATTAGAAAATGCAGGCAATATTTAATGCAGTATGTTTGTTTAAATATAAATTCATATTTGTGGAAGGATCTAGATTGTTTTTGTGATGTAGGTGTGTGTGTGTGTGTGTGTGTGTGTGTGTGTAAGAAAACTTGGGGGATTAATTTTATTCCGATATGGGGCTTGATAATTTAGTAAATATCTTTGTCTTGGTAAGAGTTTATGCTCCTCAAAGCCATTTAAAATTTAGGACAAATTTCAGAAGATTTCTTCCAATTTCACACTTGATTGCAACTTTGCCCATGATAAGCTTACTGTATGCAGAGACATTGTTTCTTACGTGAAGATATGATTCTCTTTCATCTAGTAAATATAAGGTATTTTACTTATATTAATATCTCCATTTCAAAGGATATATCAAATTAAGCAGATTTCATTCTCCTATATAAATTTGCCATCTTCTGTTTCTTATCTCAAGAAACTCACCATCTACCTGATTGATGAAATAAACTTTGGTGTTAATGTCAACTCCTACTTTCTATCATATCCTCAATCCACTTAGTAAATTATTTAAACCCTACCTCAAAACATTTCTCTAACATCTCCTCTTCTATCCATTAACATAGCCACTCACTTACCTGCAAAAAGTGTTTCTTATATCCTTAAAACCTATTACACTCTCCTTGTAACACCTGTTCCACTTCCATTCCCCCACCCTGATAGAACGCTCTTTTGCTATAAGATATGACTTTCATTAAATATTACTCATGACTTTCTGTCACTTGCAGAACATCTGTCAGATCCTCAGCAAAACTTTTTTTTAATATCCAACTTTTCTATGTTACCACATATATAACACATTTTACATTGTATCACAGTTATCCCTGCATTTCCCTTTCTCCACATCCCAAATTTAAGCAACCGGTAATCAAATAGCTCAATAAATATTCAATCTAATAATAAATGAATAATTAAATATTAATATAAATTTTACTGATGAACTCTGTTAAGGTAAAGTACTAATCTCTGTTGTCAGCTATTAAGACAGGTTGGCTTTACTGTATGTATTTTTAAAAATATGATTAAAAATGTACAACAAACAAGTCATAATTTTGAGATTCTAATTTCACAGTAATGTCCCTTTAGTTCTTTGTAATTAAATATTATCATATTTTAAAACAATTATCATAGTTTGTTCTGTTTTTAAGAATGACACATTGTATTATGTACTATGAACTAAGAAATTTGCATTGTTTAGCTATTTTAAGTCTCATGGCAATATTATTCAATGTTTGTTAGCGTATTATGAAGTCCATTTTTACACATAGAAACAAAATTTTTACATGTGAATGAAAATAACGTAAGATTGCATAGGTAATAAATAGCGGTTATGGAGTAGGGCCTCTCTGACTCCAAAACCTCAGACCTCTATACTGTTTTGCCTCACAGTGTAAAATAATAGTTTGTATTTGTCTTTAACTATTCCTTGCATTTAAAGATATCTGAATAGTGAAATTTTATTTTTACCTCCTTTACATTGATTATTTACAATACTTTTCAATTCAAACGCTATCACCTGTTCTGAATAACATTAAATTACATTAGTCCATGTTGGCTTGCTTGAATGGTTTTGTTGACTCAATAAACTTACCTTTATTAAAACTGTCATTGGCTACCAGATTTCACTATAATTCTCTATAGCTGGGAATCCAAAATGTAGAAGCAGAGAGCTGTCAGTACGGCAGCGTGGTTTTGTGAATGTTCTTTAATCTGAGTACCCTGAAAGCTCCCCCAAGAGGTAGATTTTGAGTGAATTGATGCACGTAATAAATCAAGTTACGTGCAGGCAAAGTGAAGAGATTCAATGAAGTATGATAGATAACTATTCTAGTAATTGTAGTTCATTGTCTTATACTACTGTACTTTTTTTCCATCTAGAATACATATAGTCATTCCTATTTTTCTATTCTTTAAAACAACCCAATTTCTCATATTTGAAGTCAGAATTGTAGAGTGATTAAGAGTGTTGATTCTGGAACCAAACCACTCCATTTACACTACTTACTAGCTCAATGATCCTAGGTGAGTTATTTTACTTCTATTTCTCTTAGATAAAATAGAGATAAAAATAGAACTTAGGCTGGACATGATTCCTGCCTGTAATCCCAGCACTTTGGGAGGCAGAAACGGGAGGATCACTTGAAGCCAGGAGTTTGAAACCGGCCTCGGCAACATAGCAAGACCCTATCCCTAAAAAAAAATATTAAAAACAACTTAAGAAAATAGAACCTGCCAATATTTTAGTCGTAGAGATTAAATTTATTGATATATGTATAATATTTTGAATATTGCCTGGCACAGAAAAAAAACAAAACCTTACATGGATATATGAATTTATTGCCTATTATTAGCAGTGATTTAGATCCAGAAAATCTACCTAATAGCCACTAAATATATGCATCAAATTTTGTGTTATGTAAAGTGCTATTAATAAAATAGACTATGGTAGACAAAATAGTTCCTCAAAAGGTGTCTACTTCTTAACCCTTGAAACTTACGGAGAGGAACTTTGAAGACATCATTAGAATTATGGACTTTAAAATAGATTATTTTGGATTATCTGGAGGATGCAATATAATCACATGAACCCTAAAGAACAATATCCAACTTGAATCTGAAGAAGGCAACAGAGAAATAAAGTTTTGAAGTGTGAAAGGGATTTAACCTGCCCTTGCTAGAGTGGGTCATGTGGAAAACATGAGAATAAATGAGGACAGCCTCTAGATGGAAAGACCAGCCCCTGGTTGACAGCAAAGCAACAGGGATCTCAGTTCTGCAACTGCAAAAAAAAACCTGAACTCAAGAAACAGCCTGGATGAGCTGAGTACATTGTTCCCCAGTTTTTTAGTAAGGAATACTGCTGCCCGCACCTTGATTTCAGCCTTGCGAGACCCTTGACAGATGACCCAACTGAAACCATGAGACCTACAGAAACTGTGGCATAATGAAATTATGTTGTTTTAAGCCATTAAGTTTGTAGTAATTTGTTACGATGGCAATATAAAATGAATACAATACCAAAGAATTCTTTTGGTTTTTAATTGACAGATAGTAATTAAAAAATGTTCAGCTTTGAAATCTTATCTGATTCATAGTTGCAGATTTTTCACTTTCATCATTATATTAAGTGAAACTTTAAAGTTCTCTTTTATATTTTAAATTTTTCATTGTAATTTTATATGCTCATATTTTTACTTCTAAATGTTGTTATATCTACTTCCTTCTCCTCCCTCCACCAGTCTAGCAGGAGATAAGCTATGTTGTTCATTGGTTTTCATCTGTAAAACCTGCTGCTAAAGTAACAGTATTACATGGTTTTTCAAGAGAGAGAAAACTGTAGTTTCTTTATCTTTTTGTTATCACCTTTTAAAATGTCACCTTTTAGTGTTATTCTGTCCTCTGTCACTTTGGGCCATTCTATAAAGCAAGTCTAACTATTTTTGGCTCTTAGTGACCACTAATATATTCACTCAATAAAGAAAGTTACTAGTCCAGTAGTGATTCTGGCCAATACATATTTGTTTCGTAATATTATGAGTGCTTTTGGCCATAGGTTCTCTCTCTATAAAAACAATGTAGGCAATTATTTATTCTAAAATACAGTAATTCCTTTCAGAGAAAAAAAATGTGCATCTTTAATACTAATATATGAGAAATTCATGAACATTTTGTTAAATATCATGTTTTAAGAAAAATACATAATTTTTGTAAAACTGATTACTATCTTTTTATTGATAAGATAATGACTAAAACAGGAATCCTGCACTGTTTATGAATAACACTTGATTATATTGGTAGAGTGTAAGAAAAAAAATATATATACACATAACAAACAGCCTGGATGAACTGGCAGTATGTTGTTTCCCAGTTTTTCGTAAGGAATACTCCTGCCTGCACTTCATATATATATATACACACATATATATACACACATATATACATATATATATACATATATATACACACACGAATATATAATTTCTAATATATGAATATATAATTTCCAATATATGAATACATAATTTCCAACATATGAAAATATAATTTTATATATATATATATATGCCCAGATTTTTATTCATTCCGGATTTCTCTGAGTAGTGATTTTTGCTTTTTGTTTTGGAATTACAGCTTTAAAGAATGATAATTACTGACAAGGGTTAGAAAATGCACTTAAGCAAATATATTAGTTTTAATTATTTATTTAATATATTTTAGTGGGAACCTACCAATGCCATATGTGTTTTACTAATTGTGGAGGACATCTTATTGAACAGTACAGACAATATCTGTAACTTTATAAGATGTAATGTATACATATATCATGAGCACATTCCAGTTGCTAAATTATAGACTTTAGAGAATTTCTCATGTTGAACAATATCACTTGGAGATTCATTGTATCTGTAGATAGCCTCGAGGAAAGACAGTTACCTCATAAATAAAGACCTTCACAGGTTTTAGTAAATCCATTAACTTTGAGATAACTCAAGATATTTTTGTATTTAAAATATGATCCCCCCAAATATTACTCACTTATTATCCAAAGTTATAAAAATAATAAACTACAGTTCATCTTGTGATTAAACATGTGATTGCACCCATTTGAAGGCATAAATATTACTCTTGGACTCTCATAATTTATTAAGATACTCACATACTTATGATAGGAATCTAAGTTAATTTGAAGTTAATCTCTGCCAACTACTAACACGTAAAATAACATAAATAATAGAGATCACATGTAGTGTGTAATTTTAAAAGATAATAAATAAATTTATAAACTTTTTTGAAAACATAACTATAAATACATTCATATGTAAATAATATAAAATAATATACTAATATCATAAACACTGAAAATAAGTATTAAAATGTAAATTATATTTTTCCTGTATGGTAAGAAATACTTGAATTTTATTGGGAAAGAAAACAACAGATAAGCAAAGAGGAAAAATAATTGTTATAATCCTAAACCTCTCAAATCATCACTAATTTAAAATTATATTAATATATTTTATATATTAATTTTAATATGTAAATGTACATATGTTTTATATTTATTAATGTAATTTCTTGTTGCTGTTCTTCCAAAATTTTTGTTTTTTGATATGGGGTCTCACTGTGTTGCCCTGGCTGGAGTGCAGTGGCATGATCTCGGCTCCCTGCAACCTCTGCCTCCCAGGCTCAAGTGATCCTCTCACCTCAGCCTCATGAGTAGCTGGGACCACAGGTGTCCACCCCAATTCCTGGCTAATGTTTTGTATTTTTGGTAGATTCAGAGTTTCCCTATGTTCCTTAGGCTGATCTTGAACTTCTGAGCTCAAGCAATTTACTCATCTTGAGCTCCCAAAGTACTGGGATTACAGACATGAGCCACTGTGCCTGGACATTGTTGCTGTTCTTCTAAAAAATCTTTTAAATTTCCATATTTTATGTAATTGCATTACTGCTTAAAAATAATTTATGCAATTCCTATTGCTGAATGCTTGTGATATATGACTTTCATTTTTCAAATATTGAGATATTAAAATGTTATAAATTTTATCTCATGACTAAATTGCTTTTTTGCATTTTTATTTTTGGGGCATACTTACTTGTGATCTTGGTTCAATTTTTTTTATCACGGTGGATCCTTTTCCTATCTCCTTCAAGCAAGTTCTTTACACATTAAAGACATTAATAAGATTACTATTATTACTTGCTTGTTTTAGGCAATAGGATGAATTTTAGAGTGACCTCTATCGGAACCTGATGCCCCAGGTTGAAATTCAGGCTCTGATATTTACTAGTTACATGTCTTTATGAAAAGGAATGAAGAATGGATTCACTTCATAGAATTACAGTGAAAAATAAAGAAATATGGAACAAAAAATTAATAAATAAACATTGGCTCAAGGAAACCACCAAATAAATAGTTAACTATTATTATTTTAGGTTATATAATTATTTCTACTTGTTATTTTCTGCTGTTGATTTTATTATTTTGGAAATATATATATTTTAAAATTCCCCATGCTAAAATCCACTTTTTTTTTAGGCTTAGATGTGATCCTTTAAAGACCTTTTCCCCACCTCTGTTTTATAAACGTTGTTCACTTGTATGCACTAATGAGCTCTTTCAAATTTAAGCAGTGTCTATCTGAAGTTTAGTGAAAGGTCATGTTGTGAGACAGGGATAGAGCTTCGTTTTTCCTTCCAGGAATTCTTCAGTTTTTCCCACGTTTGTTGTTTGCCCATTCTTAAACATGCCATGTCTAATTTGAAGAAAATTATTGTAGACACAGATGAGTTTATGGATTCTCTACTTCGTGCCATTGTTACCTCTCTCTCTCATTTCTTCTGAAAGTTTTTTAATTTAATGTAAACTTCTAGTCAAGTTTTGGGGTTGATTCAGTGATGTACATTCTGCTCCCCACTGCTGGGCACTGCTCCTTCAAATGCTGAGAGCTGCTGTGGCCAAGTTTGCTTTACCTCAGCTGTATAAATATAAAAATCTTGGTTAACCAGATCCAACATGGGACAACCCTGAAGCGTTCTTCAGGTTCCAGCAGACTTCCTTTAAGGTCCTTTGATTTTCTTTGGAGCTATGTTGCAACTCCACTTCTCCCTGAGCCCACTCCTGCCTCCTTTCTCTCCCTTTCACAGATGTGGCTCCCAAAGGCAGCAAAATCATCTCAGAGTTGGCTTCTGAAAGGACCAGACTGGCTACACAGTTAATATTTGATAAGGTAAGCCTCCCTTTTTCCTCCTTCACCTTCCAATGCTATTTGGTTAATCTGTTGCAGGTTTGTTTTAATTTAATTTTATAACATGGATATAAGAAAGCAAAAGGGAGAGATGAATGCAGGAAGGAAAGGCAGAAACATGAAATGTGATCTGTGATCTTAGTTTTCGTGGACAATGAAGAGGTTCCCAGGATCATGCCTTTTAGTGCTAAAACCTTAAAGTACTGAACAAACCAAGAGACAAAGCTGTGGAAAGCATTGGCCACCATTTAATACTGATTCTTTTAGTCACAGATTATATATTACATAATTTCCTTACTTATTCAACTCTTTATTCATACAGTTTAATAGTGTATAATGGTTTTTATTCATAATGATTCAATACAATTATTACATTTATTCCCGAGAACTTTATATATTTTTTTTAACCTTTTGTATTTTTAACTTAGTATTGCTGATATACATGAAAACTGTATTTTTGGTGATTGACTGTGCTACTTGATAATGTACTCTAGTTTTTCATTCAATAGTATCTTTTAAAAACTGAGTGTCTCAGACTGTCCAGGTAGACAATTATTATCTCTTTTGTAGTCACCATAAAAATGAAAAATAGCTACAACTTATTGGTAGTGCAAGGACAAATACAAAATTTTTAAGTATTAACTCTCCCTGTTGAAAATATGAATAATATTTTTCTTCCCTCCTTTTTCTGAAAGCCCTTACTTTAGAAAATTTGTAATTATAAATACTCTCTGCTTCCTTTGAAATGTGTATACATTAATTTAAAAACCAGACAGTCCATTTATGATCTCTATGAGACAGAAATGTCTTTCTTAAGGACCTGAGTACCATCTTTGAAATGTAAACATCGAGGGGTATAGCATCTCTAATTTTCAGTATCTATTGGAGTTTATAAACATAACTTAAGTAATGCCTTGCTCCAAGTTGCAAAACTACTTCTTGTCATAATGATATGAAAGGTTTTTAGTTTCCTTTGGATAAAGTCATTTAGCTAACATAGATAGTCATATCTCATAGAATGTCAATAAGTTAAAAGAAAAAATAGCTTGATGAGCAAATAATTTTGGTAAATACTGTATAACATAAAATTAACAAGTCACTATATTGAAAACTGTCTGAGCAGTATTTAAAACAACGATTTGAAAAATAAGTCTCCAAAAAGGTACAGTACATAGGCTTCCCAAATATTTGATAATGGAAGAAAACATTTTTTCATACGTTTTCTCATTGAAATCATGATACTTAAAACAAGCCATGGGAAACGCTGATTTGCACTGTTTACTTACTGAGCCATTCCACAAGATAAATTGATTATTTAATTTTTACATATCATCTGTATAACTGATGGGTCTTAGGAAGTGTCCATTTCTTAAAGCAATATATTAAATTTTAATTTATTTCCCTTGATTATATTCCTAACTTTGCATATTGAAAATATGTTAAAGATTTAAGGATTTTAATTATATTTATGTATTTCACCAGCTTCTGGAGTAAGGTGCTTACTAAAAGTAGAAATAGGTAGGAAATATAAAGGTAATATTTAAGAGTAAAAATTTTCTGTGGACTGTCTATATTGATCTTCAATGATTCCATAGCCTTTGGAGCAGTATAATGAAAGTTGTGTCTGAATGACTCACTTATATCTAAGTTGAAGATTCTATGCATCAAAGTTATCTCTCAAGAAGATAATGTTTACAGCAAGAAATCTTAAGAATCTATATAAGAAATCTTAAGACTAAGCTCTTTAAGATAAATATGCAGAAAAGGACCTGAGTACCGTCTTTGAAATGTAAACCTTTAAATATGCAGAAAAAATTATGCTAAGATTATGAAGATGATTGAAACCAACAATAGTTCATACAGACATCACACTAAAAAACAAAAATTGAGTTAATGAATTTCAAAAGTCAAAGGCATGAAATGTTTTCATTGTTAGAGAGATAAGCTACATTATTTTTTTTTTTTCTTAGAGTCAAGCCTTTCTTCAAGACCTGCACTCCCCCAAAATTGTTTCAGTTGTATTGGCTCTGTCAGTTTCATTGGCTGTGTGAGTTTACACTCTGACCTGCCTGTTTCTCTTGATTCAAGTCGTTTGTTGTTGTCAAACCTCTGTGCTATGAACCCTGATAACCAGGTGTGGAAGACTATCACTTGGCTTGTCCAGCTGAATAATAAAATTTAGACCTTTTTAGAAAGCAGTTGATTCCTAGAATAAAACCATCAGTAATCAAATTGGGGGAATAAGTACCATCAGTAAAAGAAAGACGACCTTAGTATCAGTGTTGAGTGTTTCTAAATTCTACAAATTTATTTCTTCATAAAGATTACTAAATTACAGAGTATTAGCTTGTATAGTAAAATGTATTGAAACATTTTTTCAAAATTAGAAGAATTTTCTTTGAGGCATTTCTTGATGTATGTGTGGTAGTTTGTGATATTTTACTCAGTATTGAGTTTATTGTGACAATTTTGTGGCAAAAGATAGTAAATGGATTTAGGTGACAAAAGGTCATGGGAAAACAAAACTAAAAATAATTCACGATTTGGGTCTTTGCACATCAGATAAGTGATACAATATATACTCTAAGATGTGGACCTCAGGTGGCATCTATGTTGCTATCATTTTTCAGTAGTAACCTGTAGTAACAAATTAACCCCACTCTCTCCAGTTACTTTGTACATGCTTACTGACAGATAAAATGATGGAAAGTACCAGCAGAGGGGCTCCCTACTGATGCACCATCTTCATCTCTTGCTGGGCCTTAGCAACCAAACTAATAAATGGAAGAAAATAGTAGGTACCTGGAATCAACCCAGAATACTTTGAGGAATTAGAGGAGTGTTTTAATATTTTCCTCTCTGTACAAAACGAGCTTGTATTTACATTTGTAAAACTTATAACATTGTTTATAATTAACAGAGAGAATAAATATATATTCTCTCTGCCAGTGGGGGATGTGGGTAAATAATAGAAAATGTGATACAAAACCTTGGAGGGCAGATATTGTGGAGCCTGTGGTTGTGTGACTCTTGTTTTTTTTTAAGCCACTAATAGCTGGGTGTCCATTGTAACTGTAGAATAACCTATATTGGCTGATTCCTGGATAATCACGTCATCATTTAATTCAATATTATCCAAGGTTGTTTGATTTTTTCTTTTAAATTTGCTTAAGTTCTTTGTAGATTCTGGATATTAGCCCTTTGTCAGATGGGTAGATTGCAAAAATTTTCTCCCATTCTGTAGGTTGCCTGTTCACTCTGATGGCAGTTTCTTTTGCTGTGCAGAAGCTGTTTAGTTTAGTGAGATCTCATTTGTCAATTCTGGCTCACAGAAATGCAAATCAATACCACAATGAGATACCATCTCACACCTGTTAGAATGGTGATCATTAAAAAGTCAGGAAACAACAGGTGCTGGAGAGGATGTGGAGACATAGGAACACTTTTATACTGTTGGTGGGGCTGTAAACTAGTTCAACCATTGTGGAAAACAGTGTGGCAATTCCTCAAGGATCTAGAACTAGAAATGCCATTCAACCCAGCCATCCCATTACTGGGGATATACCCAAAGGATTACAAATCATGTTGCTATAAAGGCATATGCACACATTTGTTTATTGCGGCACTATTCACAATAGCAAAGACTTGGAACCAACCCCAATGTCCATTAGTTATAGACTGAATTAACATAATGTAGCACATATATGCCATGGAATACTATGTAGCCAAAAAAAGGATGAGTTCAAGTCCTTTGTAGGGACATGGATGAAGCTGGAAACCATCATTCTCAGCAAACTATCGCAAGGAGAGAAAACCAAACACCGTATGCTCTCACTCATAGGTGGGAACTGAACAATGAGATCACCTGGACACAGGATGGGGAACATCACATGCCAGGGCCTGTCGTGGGGTTGGGGGAGGGGGGAGGGATAGCATTAGGAGATACACCTAATGTAAATGACGAGTTAACGGGTGCAGCACACCAACATGGCACATGTATACATATGTAACAAACCTGCACATGGTGCACATATACCCTAGAACTTAAAGTATGGTAATTAAAAAAAAAAAGAAAAACAAAACAAAGCAAAAAAAAAAAAAGGAAAGCAGCTTCATTGAAAAGTGATTCTAGTTAAATTTAGGTGTATTTTATTAGAATAAGGCAAGATCAAAGATTCTTAGTTTATTTCTAGGCTCAAATCAAATAAAAACAAAGATCAATCAACATCTTTTAAACAAACAATAAGGGTTTCCTTGTGAATTATTATTTTAATATGATTCAACAAACATTTCTGTTTAACCTACATATTGCAGCATTCATATTACACATATGTTCACCAAATTTAAATTATTATGTATATCTATAATTTACTTATGTGGCATCATTATCACCAAAACAGCATTCATACATTGTGGTATTTAAACTATAATGTAAAGATAATTTACATACATTTATTCTTATTAGAGAATTGTTTACAACTTAAGACAGACATAATGACACAAATGTAAGAAAAATAATCAGCATACTATATGTAGACACTAAAATGGTAAATAAAAATATA
This sequence comes from Trachypithecus francoisi, assembly GCF_009764315.1. Taxonomy (NCBI): domain Eukaryota; kingdom Metazoa; phylum Chordata; class Mammalia; order Primates; family Cercopithecidae; genus Trachypithecus; species Trachypithecus francoisi. The sequence continues at coordinate 11,353,163 of NW_022681435.1, forward strand.
TATAAAGAATAAATATGATGTAGATGTATAGATTACTAAGATAATTGATGACAAGGTCTGGAGGAAATGAGAAAAAGGAAAATAGATCCAGGATATCAAGTTCCAGAATGAACAATGGTTAATCCTTTTGAAAGTGCAAACTAGAATCTACTAATACTTCCAATACTTCTTAATTTCAGAATGCATGAATGCCTCTCAGGTTTGCTTCTTTCTCAGTATGAGCTATATTTGCTTTTCAATATAAGCATTATACAAGAGAATACATGTCGTTGTGTTGGCAATAACCATCTTCAAATAAATAAACTGGCATGCCTTTCCTAAACATTATAAAAAGCGTGCTTGTAGAACATATAATTATGATAATAATGTAAAAAAGAGCATAAGTATTTTAGAAATCCCTAAATATCCTTTAGTTTTGTTTTGATTCCTGATGGCAATTAAATAGCTATAAAATATGACAAGGATATTTGAAATTTAAATGATAAATATTAACTTGAAAATTTAAATTTAAAGTCACAAGAATTGTTCTTGCTTCATCACACATCTTTGAGTTTGTTCTCAGATTTTCATTTTGTGCATTTAAACTGGTTTCATAGCCTTCTCCTATTCTAATAAAATCATAACCTACACTCTCTAGCACAATTTTATTGAATATACATGTTTAAATATCACAGATATTAAAACTAAACCTCAATTTCAGGAAGAGTTTACTGTGTTTTAAAGTGGATTATGTTTAATCTCCATAGAGACTTGTTGACTTAGACTTTAAAAAGTGTTTTCAGCCTTTTTGCACTTTGAAAATATTTCAATTTTCAAGACACTGACTTCATAACTAAAATTTAACTATACACAAAGCATAATTAAATAAAAATAAATATAAAAACTGAAAGTAAATGTGGAAAGACTTATGATCACTATAATTTATTATTTCTGGTTCAGTTTTGTACAGCCTTACCTTTCTAATCATAAGAGGTAAAGTACGTCATGCATTACAAGTAGTTAGAAAAATAAAAATTGATATTACACGAAGTGCACATGTTTAAATATATTTAGGCATTTCCTGGTCATACAATATTGCAAGGGTATTTGGGTCAGAAAATACATCTTTTCGGTCTTTCGTCTTCTGAAAGTTTTACCCATGTTTCATATAGTAACAACGAAATACATTGTGCAAGTGAAAGTAGACATTATTAGATAATGCAGCTAATTTTCTTTTTGCCTCTATTATTTTAAATTACAAGATCATCTTCATTTAGTTTTATTATAGTAATAAAATAATGTCTAGGAAATAATTAATATCAAAATAAAGTGCCCAGAAATCTAGGGAGAGTCAAATATAGTATCTAAAAATTAGAATTTATGTATTTTTTAAAAATGAGATAATTAACAATATCTCATTCCTTCTGTATAATCTGTCCCTTTTTTGAGGTTTTATTTTATAATTAATATGTTACTCATTTATGCTACTGAGAGTTTTCTGAGCTCTTTATTGAAAAGTTGTTACTGTAAAATAAGTACCAAAAAAAACAAAATAAGTACTTATAATCCATATTTGTATTCTACTTTAACAGTGTTTCCTTTCAATACTTAAACATACCTGCTCATTTAAGTTACTACTTCATGCTGTATAGACAAACTACAAAGCAAATATTTAATATACTTTTTAGGAAAATATCATTTCTCTGAAGCTTATAAATCCTTTCAACTTCTTAAATGCGCTTGACTTGAGTAATCAAGAGATTAATATCTCTACCACTTGACAGTATATTTTTGTTCTTTTTTTTCAAAAATTTTCATGATGTTTGATAATTTTAAATGACACACTTTGCTGTTTAGAGACCTCATCTTCATTTTCTGGGATACAATAATTATTTTTAAAAACATGCTGTGATAATTGTGTTATAGCACTATTAATAACAATAACAGCCATTTTCTTTTCAAATTTATAGTTGCAGATTTTATGGATGACATGATTTCTGAGACTTGCCTCATAGCATTTCAGTGAGGGCAGCAATAAACAGGCACAGAGATGAAATAAGTTTGATCATGACTTAAATAACTGTGGAATCTAAGTAAATAGTATGTAAGTGTTTAACAAACTACTCTAGTTTCATATGGTTTCATCAGATTATAATTGACACAAAATGAGAATATGACAGTTTCCATTCTGAAACCAGAAAACCGAAATTAAAAAAATATTGTCTCATATTCTCACCCAATTGCACACATAATTATTTATATATGCAACATATGGGCTATTTGCTTATAAATATGCACATATTAAATATATGTCTATATATAATTTATATGTGCAAAATATATGGTAGAGACTTCTAGAAGTCCTGATAATATCTACCCCTCTCTTCCATAGTAATAGAATATTCGGCTAAGCTCTTGGTGTGAAGTTTTGCCACATGAATTAATTCCAGCTAAGGGACGAGGAGAAAAAGTTTGACACCCACATTTCTGGACGCATTTTTCAATGTATAAGAGCTTATTCTTTTCTTTCTGTTTGCCACTTCCCAGAAGCTGGAATGCAGATGTGACGAGGCTTTTCCCTCTATGCATAATAGGATAACAACTTAAATATGGTAAGCCAAAAATAGAAAACTTGGAGCACCCTATGACATCCAGCAAGCATTCTAGGTTTCGAATACTAGGTAACATGCAAATAAATAAAGTATCAGAAAAAAAAAGACGTATATTGAGGTGAAAAATGTTTAACCTTTTTAAAGTGAGAAATGAAACCAAACAAGGAGATTTCTCATTATATTCTCATTTGATATTCTATATAATTCTTAAAAGCTCCTCATATAACCCTGCCACTGGAAATTTCTCACTGGTGACCCTTTAACCAGGATGTGGTTAAAGGCATGTTGCATAGCTGTAAAAAATGTCTTTTCTTTTAGTATATTTCCACTTAAGCTTTCTCTCTTTGGGACTACCAAGGTATTTATTATAGTATATATTATGTATTCTAAATATTTAGTGTCTTATTCAGAGGAATTTGCGCAGCTTTGCATATCACATTTATTTTCCCAGACTGAATACAAGAGACTTTCCCAAATCATAATAGCAAAAAAATTCCATTTATGTAATTCTCTAAATAAAATGACAGTTTTCAACCCAATGAAAACTCTGTTGTTCTGATGATCAACCCCTTGAACTATTTTAATGTTTTAAACACAAATACAATAAACTTATTTTCTCTTCCCCAATCTTCCTGGAGTAAGGAAAAGCTCGATTGAGAGGGTGAAATGACAACAACAACAACAACAAGAAAAACAGAAACAATTTGTCTCCAGTTACGCTGAGTTTAAGTAATTAATAGCTGTTTTGATTACAATAGGTTTATAATATATTTTTAAATCAAGGAGTGTGATATCTCCAGATTTGTTCTTTTTGGTCAAAACCATTTGGCCACCTGGGGTCCTTCGTGGTTCCATATGAATTTAAGGATTATTTTTATTTTTGTGAAAAATGACATTAAAATTATAATATGAATTGTATTGAATCTGTATTACTTTGGGTGATACAACATTTTAATAATCTTAATTCTTTCCATCCAGGAACACAGATGTTTTTCCACTTTTATATTATATATTACATATAAAAGTATATGCAATATATATAATATACCTATAATATGTATAATATATAGGATTAATTTTTTGTACTTTTTGTTGAGATGGGGTTTTAATATGTTCTCCAGGCTAGTCTCAAACTCCTGACCTAAAGCAATCCATCTGCCTCAGCCTCCCAAGGTGCTAGGATTACAGGTGTGTCCCACCGCAACCAGCCATATTTTTTAATTTAATTTCTTTCATCAGTGTTTACTAGTTTTCAGTATCACAGTCTTTTTCTTCCTCAATTAAATTTACACCTAAGTATTTTTATTTTTTGTTGCTATTGTAAATAGAATAGATTTTTTAAAATTTCTCTTTTGGGTAGTTTGTTATTAGTATATAGAAATGCTATTGATTATTGTATGTTGTTGATCCTGCAATTTCACTGAATTAGTTTATCAGTTATAACAGTTTTTTATGGATCTATTGTAATCAGAACACCATGATACTAGCATAAAAACAGAGACATCAATGAACAGAACAGAAAGCCCAGAAATAAACTTACATATTTGAGGTCAAATAATTTATGACAAAGGTATCAAGAACACACAATGGGAAAAGGACATTTTCTTCAATAAATTATGTTGGGAAAACTCTATATCCATACATAGAAGAATGAAATTGAATTCTTATTTTGCACCATGTACAAAAATCAACTGAAAAATGGATTAAAGACTTAAATATAATGCCCTGAAACTATTAAATAATTAGAAGAAAACATAGTGGGGAAAGTTCCATGGCAGTGGTCTGGGCAATGATTTTGTGGATATGACCCTGAAAGCACAGGTAACAAAAGCAAGAATAAACAAATGGGATAGCAACAAACTGAAAATCTTCTGAGCAGTAAGGAATACAATCAACAGAGAGAAGACATAACCTATAACACAGGAAAAAATATTTGCAAACTATATATCTGACAAGGCGTTAATATCCAAAAATATGTGAGGAACTCAACCAACTAAAAAGAAAGATAATCCAATGAAAAAGTGGGCAAAGGACCTGAAAAGACATTCCTCAAAATACAATTGCTCATACAATTGTACAACATACAACTGACCATGAGATTCATGCAAAAATGCTCAGCACCACTAATCATCACAGAAATACCAATTAAAACAATTAGATCTCATCTCACACCTACTGGAATGGCCATTATCAAAAATATTATCATCTTTTTTAAAGTGTCGGCTAGGGTGTGGAGAAAGGGGTGACTTGTAAACTGTTGGTAGGAATGAAATTAGTAGAGTTGTTATGTTAAAAACAGCATGAGCGTTCTTCAAAAACTAAAAATCAAACTACCATATGCTCCAGCAATTGATTGAAATTAATATGTTGAAGAATATCTGTAGTCCCGTGTTCATTGTAGCATTATTTACAAGAGCCAAGATATGGAAACTACCTAAGTGTCCATTAGAAGATGAATGCATAACGGAAATGTGGTGCATATACCCAATGGAGTACTATTCAGCCTTTTAAAGAAGGACATTTTATCATTTACAACAATGTTGATGGCTCCGGGGAACATTATCCTAAGTGAAATAAGCCAGGCACAGAAAGACAAATATTTCATGATTTCACTTATATGTGGAACCAAAAAAAGTTGAATTAATAGAAGTAAAGAGTAGAATGATGGTTACTAGAAGCTGGGGGAAGAGAAGGAAGGGACTGAGTTTTTGGTCAAATGGTACAAAGTTTCTGTCAGAAGGAACAAATTTTGAGCTCTATTGCACAGGAGGGTTACTATCAAGTAATAATGTATTATACATGCTAATTAGCTCAATTTATTAGACATTGTATACACGTATCAAAACATTACATTTTCCCTCATGAGTGTATATAATTGTGTCAACTAAAATAATATTAATAAAAAGAAAAAGCAATAGCTAAAAAAACAGTGACATGATTTAAAAAAACTATTTTATTGAGGTATGATTGACATATACAAAGTTGTACATATTTAATGTATACATCTTGAGTTTGAGGGTCAGCACACAACTGAGAAAAATCTCACCACCATCAAGGTCATAAATACATTCATAAACTCCCAAAGTTTCCGTATTATTAGTATTTGTTTTTCTTTGCTTCTTTTGGTAAGAACAATTCAAACAAGATCTATTGTCAGTTAGTGGCACTATGCTGTATAGCAGATCGCCAGAACTTACTTATCTCTCATAATGAAACTTTGCACCTTTTAACCATAGTTTTTCAATATTTTCCCACCCTCAGCGCCTGGTAACCACCATACTACTCTCTGCCTCTATGAATTTGATTATCTTAAAATTTTTCCTATAAGCGCAATCATCCAGTATTTGTCTTTCTAGGTCTGGTTTATTTCACTTAACATAATGCTATCCAGGCTCATACATGTTGGTTGATTTTTTCCTACAGTTTTTAAAATCTTTTTGATTTATTTCTGCTCTAATCTTTATATGTCTGTCATTCTTCTAACTTTGGGTTTAGTTTTTTTCTCCTTTTTCTAGATTTTTGATGTGTAAAGATAGGTCATTTACTTGAAATCTTCTTTTTAATGTAGGCATTTACTGCTATAAACATCCCTCTTAGTACTACTCTTGCTGCATCACATAAATTTTGGCAAGTTGTGATTTTGTTCATCTTGAGATAATTTTAAAATTCTCATTTGATTCCCTCTTTTACCTAGTGGTTGTTCAAGAATGTGTTATTTAGTTTCCATGTATTTGTGGTTTTCCTATTTTTCTTGCTTCATTATTTTCTTGTTTCATTCCATGTGGTCAGAAAAGACAATTGATATGACTTTGATCTTCGTAAATTTGTTAAGATCTGTTTTGTGACCTAACATGTGATCTATCCTGGAGAGTTTTCCATGTGCTTTTGAGAAATGTGTGTCCTATTCTGCTGTTTTTGAAAAGTTTTGTATGTCTCTATTAAGTCCCTTTGGTTTATAGGATTGCTCAAGTCTACTATTTCTTTACTGATTTTCTGTGTGGAAGTTCTATCTATTATTGAAAGTGGGATATTGAAGTCTCCTTCTATTAATATATTACTGTCAATTTCTTCTTGCTTGGTTTTGGCTTCCTTTTTAGGTTCAACTTCTAAAATTTATTTTTACTGAATCAAGAATAAATCAAAAGCCTGGACAGACAAATAACAAAGAGATTGAAGTAGTAATAGAAAAACTCTAAAACAAAAAAGAACAGCTTAGGAACAGATGCCTTTGTTACTGAATTATATCAAACATTCAAAGACAAGTTGATAGTAACCCTTCTTAAACTGCTCCAAAAGTAGAAGTATACGAATTACGTTAAAACTCACTTATAAGGCCAACCTCATCCTGATACCAAAGCCAGGTAAGGACACTACAAGAAAACAAAACTATCGGCCAATCAATATCTCTGATTGATACAAATGCAAAAATTCTGAATAAAATACAAGCAAATCAAATTCAACAACCCATCAAATAAATTATACACCATGACCAAGTAGGATTTATCCCAGGATGTAAGGTTGGTTTAACATATTCTAATCAGTCAAATTAATGTGATACACCACAATAACTAAATGAAGCTGAAGACCACATAATTATCTCAACTGATGCAGAAAAGGCATGTGACAGAATTCAACATCTCTTCATGATAAAAACTCTTAACAAGATAAGTTATGTTGTTTACTCAACATAATAAAGGTCATTTATGAAAAGCCTAGAGCTTAATCAGTGGTGGGGCGGGAGAACTGGAAGCTTTTCCTCTACTTTCTGGCACAAGATAAGGATGTTCACTCTCATTTCTTCTACTCAATATAGTTCTGGAAGTACTAACAAGAGCAATGAGACAAGAAAAAGAAAAAACGTAATTCACATCAGAAAAAAAGCAAAATTATCTTTGTTTACAGATGACATAATACTCTATGTAAAAAATTCTAAACACTGTAAACATTTTTAGAAAAAAAAATAAATTCGGTAAAGCAGCAAGGTGCAAAATCAATGTACAAAAATTATTTGCATTTTTTTTTTTTTTGAGACGGAGTCTCGCTCTGTCACCCAGGCTGGAGTGCAGTGGCCGGATCTCAGCTCACTGCAAGCTCCGCCTCCCGGGTTCACGCCATTCTCCTGCCTCAGCCTCCCGAGTATCTGGGACTACAGGCGCCCGCCACCTCGCCCGGCTAGTTTTTTTTGTATTTTTTAGTAGAGACGGGGTTTCACCGTGTTAGCCAGGATGGTCTCGATCTCCTGACCTCGTGATCCGCCCGTCTCGGCCTCCCAAAGTGCTGGGATTACAGGCTTGAGCCACCGCGCCCGGCCAATTATTTGCATTTTTATGGCAAAAACAATCTATATGAATAAGAAATCAACCTAACTATCCAATTTACCATAGTACCAAAATAAATAAAATAGTTAAATATAAATTTAACTAAGGAGGTAAAAGATTTGTATGCCAAAAACTATAAAACATTGGTAAAAGAAACTGAAGGAGACACAAATAAATGGAAGGTTATTCAGTGTTTGTTGATTGGAAGAATACTAAAAATTTCATATTACCCAACCAATATAGATATTCAAAATAATCCCTATTAAAATTCCAATAGCATTTTTCAAAGAAATAGAAAAATCAATTTTTAAATTTATATGCAACCAAAATAGACCCCAATTAACCAAGATAATGATAAGAAATTAATTGGCAGCATGACACTCCCTTATTTTCAATTACATTACAAAGCTACAGTAATAAAAATGATATGGTGCTGGAATAAAAATAGACATATAGACCAATGGAGCAGAAAGAAAAGCCCAGAAATAAACCCAAGTAAATATTGTCAACTAATTTTTGACAAGCCCACCGAGAAGATACAGTTGGGAATGACAGTCTCTTCAATAGATGGTGTTGGGAAACTGGATATCCACATGCAAAAGAATGAAATTGAATCCTAGTCTACACCACACCCAAAAGTAAATTCAAAATGGATTACGGACTTAAACATAAGATCAGAAACAGTAAATTCATAGAAAAAGACACAGGGAAAAGTTCCCTTTATGTTGGCCTTGGCAGTATATTTTTGGATATCAACCAAAAACTCAGGCAACAAAAGCAAGAACAAACAAGTAGGATTGCATCAAATAACGGCTTCCACACAGCAAAAGAAGCAATCAACAAAATGTAAAAGCAGCCTATGAATTGGGAGAAAATATTTGCAAACCATATAATTGGTAAGGGGGTTAATATCCAAAATATCTAAGAAAATCAATAATGAAAAACCAAAACAATTTAATTAAAAAATGGGGGAGAATCTGAATAGACTTTTTTTCAAAGAAGACATAAAAATGGCCAGTAGGAATAATCATCAGGAAATGCAAATCCAAATCAAAACTATACCAATATATTACGTATATATATTTATATATATACACATACACATAAATTTACATATATATTTACATAAATATTTACAAAATATATATTTACATAAATATTTACAAAATATATATTTACATAATATATATTTATATATTTACATAAATATATTTATATATATATATATATATATATATATACACACACACACAAACCACACTGTTAAGATGGCTGTTATTAAAAAGTTAAGAGATAACAAGGCATGGGTGTGGAGAAAAGATAATCATTATACATTACACATTATACACCATTGGTAGAAATACAAAGTGGATTCACCAAACACAGCAGGTTCTCACTCATAAGTGGAAGATGAACAACGAGAATACATGGACACTGGGAGGGGAACATCACACATGGGGGCCTGTCCGGGGATGGGGAGCTAGGAGAGGGATAGCATTAGGAGAAATACTTATTATAGATGACGGGTTGATGGGTGCAGCAAACCACCATGGCACATGTATACCTATGTAACAAGCCTGCACGTTCTGCACATGCATCCCAGAACTTAAAGTATATTTTTAAAAAAATGTTAAATATTTGTGTGTATATGTATTTTAAAATTTAATTTGATTAATTAATTTATGTATTTAGAGATGGAGTCTCGCTCTGTAGCCCAGACTGGAGTGCAGTGGTGCGATCTCGGCTCACTGCAACCTTCGCCTCCCGGGTTCAAGCAATTCTCCCGGCTCAGCCTCCTGAGTAGCTGGGATTACAGGTGCCCACAACTACACCCAGCTAATTTTTTGTATTTTTAGTAGAGATGGGGTTTCATGATCATGTTGGCCAGGCTGTTCTCAAACTCCTGACCTCATGATTCACCCACCTCAGCCTCCCTAAGTGCTGGGATTACAGAAGGGAGCCATCACAGCTGACCAAATTTAAGTATATTTTTTATCCAATATTAAAATGCCCTGTCATGAGGCTGACATGTAGTGGACATGAATCAGTTAATAACCAGTAAAATCACAGTAGTACAACAGAAGATATTCCATTAAATGAGAGGAAAGTTATTAGAAATTTGCTGATTTCTGTGCTCTGGGGGACATATTTTTCAGATTTTACTCACAAAGAAAGGAGCTCTCTCCTGACAAAACAACAAAATTAAATTTAAAAAATTTCCTCTCCAACAAGCACAGGCCTCATTTCTTCTTTGTTCAGAATCAATGGGTAAACCATTCCCGGGTTACACTCTAGCCAATAGTTAAATGACTTGGCATTAAAACAAATTCTTCTGTTTTCGAAATACAGATATTGTAGATGTGTTATTCAACTGTGAACTCTGCATAACAGCAGAAGGAATAGCTGAGAGTTCTCTACTATCGAATTCCAGTAGAGAAAAGAAGCTGTTCCTAAGCAGAAAAGCAGAAAATTGCAGAAGAAAATCAAAGAACACATAACCAGCAATCTAAAGGAGAGTTTGAGAAGCTGCTCGGGGAATCTCTCCTAGCCATGTGCTGAAGTTTCTCACTACTTCCCTAGTGAGAAGGAAGAAGACGTTAGCACGAAGCTGTGACACACATTAATTATAATGCTCTGTCCGTATGTCTCTCTTTTTTTTTTTTTTTTTTTGCGATTTTTAGAAAATGATAATCTGTTATTTTTCTAGAGTGGGTGGGTTTAGGCACTGTTAGCTATTTCTTTTTTGCTGTTTTTCTTTTCTGTCTTGAATTAAATAACTTATTTAGTTATTAAATATATGTTGGAATACATCCAAATATCAACTACATATGTATATAGAGAGATGTATATATGTGTTTTTATACATATCTCACATATTACAATTGCTGCCAAAATCATTCTGCTCAGTGGGTAGAAGAAATATCAGTATACCTTACAAACTGCTTTCTGAAGAAGGCTTATTGCCATCTGGGAAGACTATACATGACATCAATAATAAATGCTGAGAACACATTTATTGAATAATATCTGAAAATAAGGAATTAAGCCACTGAAACAAGGCTTCAGGTATTTTTCTTTCCTTTTTATTTTTATTTTTATTTTTTATTTCTGGGTGACAGAAACAGAGTCTCACTCTGTCACCCAGGCTGGAGTGCAGTGGTGTGATCTCGACTCACTGCAACCTTCACCTCCCAGGCTCAAGCAATTCTTCTTCCTCAGCCTCCCAAGCAGCTGGTATTACAGGTGCACAACACCATGCCCGGCTAATTTTTTGTATTTTAGTAGAGACAGGATTTCACGGTGTTGCCCAGGCTGGTCTTGAATTTCTGAGCTCAGGCAATCCGCCTGCCTCAGCCTCCTAAACTGCTGTGATTACAGGCATGAGCCACCACTCCCGGACCCAGATTTTAAACTATAATATATTCTTACATTGCCACTCTTTGTTTTTTGAAGAATTAACAATAAGATAGCTACAACCATTCAGGGAAAAGCCTATGTGTTACTTTGGACTACAAGTTTCATCTTAAAAATATAGAGAGGAGGAAAGAGTATTGTTTCTACCCATACAAAAACAAATAAAAATTAAAGAGTGAGAAACTGGTCAAATTGCAAATATATGACTTTAAAAAAAACAAAAACAAACAACCAAAAAAACAGAGAACTGAAGGTTCTGATATCTGGGAAAAGACAAACACTTATCTGATATCTGGAGAAAGACAAGTCCCTACAGGGTCCAAAAAATGTATATATATATTAAAAGACCTAATCATGTGTGTACCTGACCATGTATGTACACACGTGGTTAGGTCTTTTAATATATATCAAAAGAGAGACTCTCCTGGAGGCTCTAAGGCAGTGAGAAGATTCAGCTAAGTATTTTTAATGAATCGCTAAAGGCCGCGTGTGGCTAACATTAAAGTGTGAAGCTCAGGGAGCCTCTGACATAAAAAAAGTTGCTTGCTTCTACAATATTTTCTTCTCTGAAACGCACCATGATTTTACAGGGAAGATCCACCAGGGCCCTGAGAAATCTTCCCTCATGCTGCCAGAGGAAAGGATTGGCAGGCACTTCTGAGGCTCCTCCTAGTCCATCTTCCCTATCTACCCTGTGGAAAAAGCTTGTTCCTCAGAGGACAGAACCAAAAACATTGCCAACTTAAGACTGGTAAAAACAGTGGCTAGAAAGAAAGAGGAAAACACATTCTTTACCCCTGCAGATGGTGCAGGAGGACTTGTAAAGATGCAGACTTGAGACCAGGTACAACAGAGTCTGCTGAAGACTGAGGCTTAATCAGAATATGTGAGAATGCCCCATTTCCCCTGCTCCACACCAATGCACTACTAAGCACCAAATAAAAACCACAGTGGAGTCCATCTGGGACAGCTGTGGTAGGAATCATCTAAGTAACAGCAGAAGGGGAAGACCCAGGGCCTACTGGAGTGTAGATATTTGAGAGGAAGTCCCTGGACATAAAGGAAATTCAAATCCACTGGCACACTGGCCTTAACTGTGACAAGTAACTTCAGTCCCACATGAGCTCTGGGCTAGATCAACACAAATTCTCATACAAATACTTACTATAAAATGAGATGTACATACCTTTGTGTCTAAAACATATTGACCTCAGCATTAACTGTTCTGTATAACACACCCAGCTTTTAACAAAATATTACAAAGCATATGCAAAGGGAGGACAAAAAGCAATCTGAAGTAACAAAATAATCATCAGACACAGGTTCTGAATCTTTTAGACAAGGAGTTTAAAATCACTGTGATTTACACATTAAAGCCTCTTTTGAAAAAGGTGCATAATATTCTTATATAAACCATAAAAAAGAACAAATCGTGTTATAAATCAAAACACAGGAACATAAATGAAAGGGCTCACCTGTAGACTCAATATGGGTGAAGAAAGAATTGGTGAGCTTGAAAATTGGTTGCTAAAATCATCCAAACGAAAAAATATAGTAGAAAAAATGTACGAGAGCATATAAACCTGATGGACAATATAAAATGGCTTAAAATGTGCCTAACTGGAATCTCAGAAAACAGTGCAAATGATAAATCTGAAGAAACAATGAACAAGAATTTTCCTGAATTATTGACAGACACCAAACATCAGACAAAAATAGTTCAGAAATATTAAACAAGAAAAACATTAAATGCAAGCACAGAAAGCATAGTATATTCATTTAAACAGCTAAACGCCAAAGACAAAAAACAAAAAACAAAAACAACGAAACAAACAAAGAAAATATTGATAACAGCCACGGGGGGAGAAAATATCATACTGAGAAACAAGGATAAGAATTTTAGTACATTCCTCACCAGAAAACATTTAAGAAAGAAGGTAGTGAAGTTACATTTTTAAAATACAGAAAGGAAAACTAACAAGCAAAAGAAAAAACTGTCAATTCAGAATTTTATACCAGCAAAACACATCTTTCAAAAGTGAAAAGAAATAAAGAATTTGTCAGATTAATAAAAACCAAGGCCACCTTTATTGCATGATTTCCCCAAACCCTTAACTTCAGTCTCAGCATAAGAAAAGCTCAAACACAAATTGGGGAGCATGCAAAATACCTGATTAATATTCTTCATATGTGTCAAGATCATAAAACTGAAGAAATCCAAGGGAAAAAGTCAATGGCAGGAAGAGATTAAGGAGACATTATGACTAAATGCAATTTTGTATTCTGGATTGGATTCTGCAATGGATATAAAACATTAGTTGAACAATTGGAAAAATCTGAATACAATCAATAGTTATTTGGATTGTACCAATGCTAATCTTCCAGTTTTAATATAAATGGTTATATTAATATTAACTTTAGAGGAAGGTAGGTGACAAAAATAAGGGGCTATTTTTTGTATTTTTTGCATTTTTTATGAATATAAAACTATTCTAAAATAAAATTACTGAAGATAAAAAGTCATGTACAAACTAACTTCTTTCTTTAAATGTTTAAAAGTGCTGAAATTATCTGCCCTCTCTTGAATCCTTCTGATGGTTGTTAAGATAACAACAAGGTAGGCCGGGCGCGGTGGCTCAAGCCTGTAATCCCAGCACTTTGGGAGGCCGAGATGGGCGGATCGCGAGGTCAGGAGATCGAGACCATCCTGGCTAACACGGTGAAACCCCGTCTCTACTAAAAATACAAAAACTAGCCGGGCGAGATGGCGGGCGCCTGTAGTCCCAGCTACTCGGGAGGCTGAGGCAGGAGAATGGCGTAAACCCGGGAGGCGGAGCTTGCAGTGAGCTGAGATCCGGCCACTGCACTCCAGTCCGGGCAACAGAGCGAGACTCCGCCTCAAAAAAAAAAAAAAAAAAAAAAAACAAGGTAATAACTCCAATAGAACTACCAGACTTATAAATTATTTTTCCTTGACTACTACATCCAGCTATCATCTTTCATCTCCTTATCATTTAGGATTAGTTTCACTGCATGTGTCAGAAAAAAAAAGGAAGTAAACAAAAAAAAGACAGTGATTTAAATTAGGCAATTTTTTTTGTTTTGTTTTTCCTTTGTAAATTTTTTAAAAATCCCTAGAGATGGAAAGTCCATATTTATATGGAGGGTCATCAGTTTCAGAGACCTGAGAGTTTTCTAAATTTCTATTCATTTTTAAACGCAAATTATAGCCAACATTTTTGCTTTTAGACTGTAAGCATTATAAAGAGATGGGGAATATTTACTCTCCTGTGTTTTAGGAAAAATTATTGGAAAATTGACAAATCTTTTTTGCTTAGATATCATTGGACAAAACTACATTATGGGAACTACAATTCAAGATGAGATTGGGGTGGGAGCACAGCCAAACCGTATCAGCTGGTATTTTACATCTACCATTCTCACCTTTTAAAGTGAGAAGATAAAAATTGTTAGATTGTTTGGAATCTGGTTACAAGCTTTTTATAAAATCATGATAGTTCTCATTGCAGAAAAGTCAAGCATGTCTTTATAAGCACAAAATTGATTCAAATAATTTGTGCTTTTGCCAAGAGTATGTGTGGGATCCTGTGTTCAAATTCAGTTGATGAAATTTTAAATATAATTATTCAAAATATCTTTAAATTGATTCTAATCTTCTCTATGATATTTTGGCATGTGATGATTATATAAATGATTCTTTTACTTTTACTTGTATACTAATTGAAGGAAGTGACTGGTTCAAATAAAAAGTAAATGCATATAGAAAAAAAAAAATCACTGTATTTTCCAAATCCTCACATTAAATGAATGGGATAAAGAAAGAATCAGCAACTGTGAAAATACTGGAGGTTGGTCTGAAATGACATGTCTTGTGAAAGTGAGAGAATTGACAATATTTTAAATGACTTTTCACAGCAAGAGTCCTTGGCCAAATCTATATTATTGGGTGTCTATGTTAACTTTGATGTTCTTGCTGTTATATAATGCATTGCTTCAGAAAACATTAAGATCTGCCTCTTAAGAAGAGTTATATAAATATGTATGCTGATTTATTGAGCCTATTTATTAGTATCATAATATTCACCAATGATATGTTAGCTTATTCACAAATTATTACAGCCACCACATATCAGTAGAGAATTATAATAACAAGCTCACAAATTGGTTAAAACTTTGGAAGGTATCTCATAACAATGAACTCAGGGTTTTTTCTTTCCTTTTTTTTTTTTTAATTGTAGAACAAAAAGGCAGTCAGGTATTTCTGCTAAAATACGACTTTGGCATTTGAACAGTTCTAATCATTTCTTTGATAGTAAGCACTTATATTTAGACTGATATTTAACTATTCTGGCTTGAGGATTATTTTTCACTACTATTTGAACAGGCCTCTCTACAGCTGGTTTAGATGTAGTTAGTCATCACTCCTATGAAACACTAAACACAGACAGAGGTCATTGTTGCTGTACATGAGAATTTCGAGTTAGAAGTAGATATTGTTTGCCAAGAGATACCTAAGGGATCACTGAAATGCCAAACATATTCCTTCCTGCCCTCAATACATAGCAGGCATTCTACTTCTTCATGATAATCAGTGTAGCATTTTTTAAATAGTAAACTATCATTTAAAGATATTTATAAACAAGAAAATTTTGTTGTATGTTTATCCATGTTACCATTTTGATGCTCTTCATAACATATTTCATCTATTAACTTTTTTTCTCTTCTTGAATAACTTTCTTTTACATTTCCTGTACTGTGGGTCTGCTGGTGATGAATTCTTCTTCTAAACATGCTTACTTTGCTTTCATGGTTGAAAGGTATTTTCAATGGGCCTAGCGACATAGTCACAAAATCCACATTACTTAGCTACTGCTTGGTGAATTTGCAGTAGTCCCCTATTATCTGGCATGATTTATCCAGTTTTTCATGGCACAGACTTATGGATTAAGTGCATCCTTTAAATATTTGGATATGATGTCAATGTGTGTCATTATCTCGGGATACTATATTACTTTATATTTATTATCTTTCCAGGGGGAAAGGGACACTTTCAGAAGCTTCCACATGAATTTTTCTACTTTAACAGCTCTTAACCCACTGAAGATTTTTATAAACAACAAAGAATGTTCATTTAAATTGTTTAAATTCAATCTGAAGAAATGACTGCCAGGTGGATCCATTAACACAATAGACACATTTTGAATAGATCTGGGCTAAAAGCACAGTGATCTGAGCCTTATGTGTGCACTGTATCTACCATCCCTCAAATAACTTGGTAGGTTTCCCTTGGTTGTGGTTACTCCCCAAAACAACCATAGGCTTCTTGATAAAACGGGGAGGATCATTACTATTTACTCCTGTCCTGGTGTTAGAAGGTCCTTCCTCATGGGGATTGGATTACTCCATAATCTGGAATTGGTTTCGGTCTGGAAAATGGGCAAAATGCTGGCTTCAGCACCTTCATTTTACTCTCTTTTGGTTATATATCAAGAGGTTCCATTTTGGCTGTCTATCCATTTAGCCAGTTACAATGAGTAATCACCAGATTCCCACTGGTTATAGACATTCTAACCTTGTGACTAACTTACACCGTTATACATACTTTGCTTCTGATAGTTAAGTTCTGTCAAATGGCCTTTGTTCTTCTGGGATCCTAGCATCCCTATTCCTACTGGTGAGGGTAGAGCTATAGCGACATCTTCCACCATCTGCCCCAGCCTAGAGAAATGACCACTCCCGTGATTTCTTAATGATTCTGGGACCTCTCTATCCATATCATTCCCTGTATTCTTGATAACTGGAGTTTTCTAAGGGTACTCCCAAAGAGCATGCTTGTCCTATGAGATTTTTTAATCTTGTGTAATAGAGCTTTTTCTAACACATCTACTTCTTTGAGACTGTGTTTGTTTGTTGATGCTAATTTTCTTTCATTTTATGTAGTTTTATTGAGATAAGATTGACAGATAAAAATTGCCTACATTTAGGGAGTACAGTGTGATGTTTTGATGTCTATATACATCATGAAATGATTAACACAATCAAGCTAATTAACATATCCATCATCTCATATAGTTACCATTTGTGAGTGTGGCTGTATGTGTGCATATGATAAAAACATTTGTGACATACTCTTGGAAAATTTCAAGTGTTTAATGCATTATTATAAGCTATAGTCAGCATGCTGTAAATTTGGTCTCCAATACTTATTAATCTTACAACTGAACATTTATACCCTTGAGATTACTGATCCATTCCACCACACTTTATTATGGTAGTTCCGGAATCGCTGCCCTATTTATTGTGGACCACCCCTTTTTATTACTTTTTCCAATCCCTTTTTATTGCTTTTTCCACGATTCCAAGAGCCATCAGGGAAGCATAACAGAACTGTCACTTAGCGCACTTGCCAGCATGTTAGATCCTGGATGTTTACAAACTCTCTTATCAACTGCATATTCCAACTTTCTTATTCTAGCACCTGTAGGATCCATTCTTAGGCATACTCACTGGTAATGTTAGTCAGGTATCAGCAACTTTTACATATATTCTTTTTATCCATTTGTACTCTGGGCAAGTTCCCACTAGATTCATGCTGAAATTTGACCCTAATTATATCATGGCCAGGAGGGGTGCAGAGAAACCCTGCAGAGAGAAAGCACTGTTGGGAAGAAAACTGCCTCATTTGAGTGATCTATCTTTTCTTCTGAGAGTCTTTTAACAGGGGAGGGTGGGCCACTCTTGGAGATTCAGACAGTGCAGGAGGAAATGATGATTCAACATTCTCAAGTGTGTTACTGAGATAGTCTCACTCAAAATCTTAGGGCCTCACTCCTTCCCTCTCAGAGTTCCAACTTTAGTGTTTGAGGCTTTCCCGAAAGTTGGCCCCTCTCAAAATTAAGTGTTGTGCCTTATACTCAGTCATGTCTCTTTTCCAGCTACAAGAGAGGACAATCTATTTCAACACAGCTTAGAAGGCCCTCTGACCCTCACACTTGGCTTTAAATTGCTAATTTGATGATATGACCTTGTTATTTCCACTATTATATAAATCCATCAAGTTGAGAAATAGTCTCCCAGTTCAATACCTCTCAAATTCCTGAGACAGGCACTGTATCCCTTTCCAATTCATGCAAGTAAAAGTCAGGAATTACATTGCTGTGGTTTCATAGACTTCCATCACTTTCCCTACCCTCAGGGATGGGATACTCCTGGCATTCATCTGGCAAGTGACCCAAATTCAGGACCACATCCTTTAAGTCTGCTTTCTAGGGCCACTCACAGTGCCAACTTCCCTAGATCAGGTTCCCTAGAAACAGATTATACAATGCAGATTTCTATTGAGTGATTTATTGAGGGAGTGCTGGTAGGAAAAATAAAGCATGGGACACAGTTTACGGCAGGAGAGAGAAGATAAGCAAGAGTGTGCTTTCAGTTGGCTTCAGTGCGATCGCAAAGGGAACTGAGTTAGTCCTACCTTGCACCCCGTCTGCCCCAGATGGGGTAGGAGTGGGGCTGGACCCTTGAGTGATGTGGCTCCCTTGGCTGAAGGCAGTTCTCAGAAGGAAGCAGCTGGGCATTGTTAACAGTCAATGTCAATCGAATAAAGGAAAGGGGCCCTGACATGAAGGTGAAGTTTGGTGGGGCACTGCCAGAATCTGCTCTAGGAAGTACAACACACTGCAGATTCTGTGGGGTTCTTGAGGCTAATGCCTTTATGGCACTGATGGCATGCAAATGTTTTACTCAAATGTTATACATGTATGTATGTATGTACTCAAATGCATGATAAATTCTATGGTTGCCCCTATCTTGCTTACACTGAATAGTTCTCCCTTCTCAATCACTCAACAGATAAATAAAAGATGAGGCATGCACATCAGTAATGAAAATGTAGGATAGAATGTAAAAATTGCCTTAGATCTGAAGTAAAGGGAGATCAGATCAAAGACACAATTATTGGAAAAAAATACTTTGGTGAGTTCATAGTACAATAGCAAAGAAGTTTTCTTTTTATTGTGACACATAAGAAAACTTGTTCTTTATTGTGAAATTAATAAAGTTTTGTGATATATACATATATAATATTTAATTCTATAATTATTTGTTCATTTTCTTATTTATTTAATTTTCTGAGACAGGGTCTTGCTCTGTCATCCAGGCTGGAGGGCATGATCATGGCTCACTACACCCTTGACCACCTAGGCACAAGCAATCCTCCCGCCTCAGTCTACCAAGTATTTGGGACCATAACCATGCACCACCATGCCTGGCTAGTTTCTTAACATTTTTTTTTAGAGATGGGGTCTCACTATGTTGCCCAGGCTGGTCTTGAACTCCTGGGCTCAATCAAGCCTTCTGCCTCAGCCTCCCAAAGTGCTGGACTTATAGGCTTGAATAGCCATGCCTAGCCTACACGCACAGGTTAGTGTCTAACTTCACGAACTTTATGTTCACATAAATATTATATTTTGAAGACTTCCTTTTTTTCTTATTTTAGTAACCGAAAAGTGAAAACTAAGTGGCTTAATAGCAAACTTTTCTTAATTAAGGACTTTTAAACAAAAGATATTTTAGTTTCTAAAATAGAAGTAAAGCATCACTTGCAGTTAAAGCTATCACGGATGGCTGAGGCATCTCCAAAAACCTGAATTTCTTGTATACATTTATCTTTGTAATCATTTTAATAATTATTTGTTAAGTCATATTGAAATGCAATACCAATTTTCTAATATAGTCCTAAATTTCAGTGAAATTCTACTACACACATATAGGATAGTGTTTGTGGTATTGGGGGACTTACAGGTATCAGGAAGTTATTTTGTTTAGGAAAAAAACACAATAGTGGAAAAGAGTGCTTCCAGAAAACTAAGATGATTAAAAGAAAGAGTTTAGAAAAATTTTGCATAATTATAGTGATTTTTTTTTCTTCTAAATGAATGTTATAACTTTTGAGGCTTCTCCTCATTCAAGAGCTTTATAAAGAACTCCTATGGGTACTGTGGTATTTGGTTTGTAAATCAGAATAGTACATTAAAAGTAAGTTATCTTTCCCAAGTTCACATAGATATTTGATGTTAGTTGATATGACAGTTGAGACACTATAATTTCCAACTTGAAATTTTATCAGAATAATTCCTTTATAAAATTAAAATACCCTTGATTTTGCAGGATTGTCTTAGACCTGGTATTTTTATTTATGGTATACTCAACAAGTTATTTTCTTTCCTATGTATCTCATCAAATTGTGCTGACAGTTGTGAGTTCAAAAGTATATCAGAGTTTGGATTGAAGTCAGTCCCCATTTCACGTTTGCATTTGAATTTAGGTCTGTCACAAATGATAAAGAGTGACAAATGTGACATTGCCATGTTGAAAGATTATTAAATGTCACTCTGTGTCCTGGCAGCAAAATGGCTGGCAGAAAGTCAATGATGCAAACTCAGGGTGGAGTGTGCACAGCAGAGATGGATCTTGGGCAGTGCAGAGTCCTGCAAGCTGTGAACAATCAATCAATCATTTCATTCAAAAGAAGAGTGAAATGAGACTTGACAGCAATGCTGTGTGCATACATACCGCGTTGGACATCTAGCTAGTAAGTGTTTTGATTTACTCTTATAACCATCTAGTAGCCAGTAGATAGAATAATAGTCTGGGAAAACTACATATTTGATCATTGGCTATCTCCTTGACTTGAACTTACGGTGTTCTTTATGCACCTTAAGTCTTAAACAGTTTTTCTAACTTCAGAGCATGGATGGCCCAAAATGACTCTTATGTACAGTCTATCTATTAGTTGGGATTTACACACCCTGACAAAGAAAACATTAAATTTGAATGGCAATGCTATTTCACATCTTCTGTGGCTTTTCCACAAGTGGTGTGTAATTTATTTAGCTTCCCACTTTACATGCTGTTCTCTCATCTCTGTGAATTGATTCTCTAAAGTTTATAAATATAAATTGTACTTAAAACAGTGTGGAAATGCTTACATGATATTAATATTTATTTTGAAAAGCTTTTAAAACTATCAAACAAAGTATGGAGCACTTCTTACATGTTTATCCAGTAATTTACTCCATTTGTGTTTTAAATGTAAGCTAGAAAATGAAAACATTGCTATTGACTACCACCAGGTATCCCTTAGATAAATCTGTTGAATCTAGTTCATTTCCATTAGATGAAAATGGAGAGTATAGAATATAACAAGTGAGAAGTAAAGCAGCAGACCTGATGACAGCGGAAGGTTGCATTAGTGAGATCTTCCTGTGTTCATATATTTCACTCAGGATATTTTAGAATGAGTTATGAATTTGTCAATATAAGTGTATGAGAACAATATTATCTACCTCGAGTCCTAACCACGTTTTAAAACCTTTACTAGACTGTACAATTCAATGTCAATCAAATGTCCAGTACAGCAATGTCCAGGGTGACATAGCCATCTAGCCTCTTTGGCGGAATTATCACTGAAGATAGAAATAGCTGGATGGCTCTCTTAGCTTAACGTCATTGACAATTAAACAATCAGATCAAATTCTTATATTCTAATACTACGCGCAACAGTGTTGTTTTGATGAAAACGTAGATTCTCATCTTAGTTTTCCTTCAGGAAGAATGCAGGATGTCTTGGGGGCATGTTATGTCCAGATTACTTAGCAGTTCTGTTTCTCTTTGCAAAACAAAAAGTGGCATCTTGATAAATTTTAAGTGAATTTTTAACCTCAAATGACGATTATACAGGACAATTATCCATGTAGCTATGTAGCTTTTCCTGTCATTAGACATCTATATGCATCTGAATCCAGATTCCCCTCATTCATTGCCTGTGTCTTTCCTCCTATCCAACACCAGACCTTCTCTTATGCTCTGATCCTTTTCCTTATCTATCACTGCAAATGCAGTTCTTTTGTTAATCCATCTTTTCTTAAATATTTCCTTCTCCCTCTCTCCTTGATGATGCTCTTGCTCTATTATTTCCCAAATAAGAAACATAAAATTTTCATTTACTCTGTGTCTTCTAGTAATTGTACCTTTTTATGCTGCTCTTCAAAATTTCTCCAGAGTTTTTTTCAGAGTTCTTCATTTCTTCATCTCTTCTTCATTTCTTTTCAAAATTTGAAACATAGCATATTCTGAAGTGTCTAAAAATATATGATCAGTTAAAAGAAAACAAGAATTGGTGCTCCAAGAGCTAGCTGAACATAGCATACATTCTGAAGTGTCTAAAAACATACGATCAGTTAATAGGAAATTAAAGCTGGTGGTCCCAAGAGCTAGCTGAAAGTTAGTTACTCTCACTTTAGAAGCACTTGTATATGCCTTCCTATTGCACTCATTATCTTGCTCCTAAAGGTAGCCAGTATCTTAAATTTTATTTTAATTGTTACATGAAAAAAATAGCATATTGTTTAGTTTTCTTAGCTGTGGAAATTTATATAAATCAAATCATACCATGTATATTAATCTATGCTTTGTATTTATCACACAACATTATGCTACATTATAAGATTCATCCATGATAATGTGTTAAGCTGTAGTTTATTTACTTTTACTCTTGTTTGAATATATCTGTATACAAACATAAGACAGGTTATGTACCAATTAGCCTGTTAATGAAAAAGGTAATGTTAAAAACTGCAAATTCTTTGACATACTGTCTTTTAAGAGCTAACACACATGATCTCTCCCCTTTACCAAGGGTGGGTTTGTGTCTTCCTTGGCAAATAGAGTATGACAGAAATGATGCTTCAATACTTCCAAGGTTAGGTAATCCAAGACCATGGAACTTTCATTTTATTTACTGGAACACTTAGTGCTCTTAGATGTTATTTAAGAATTCTTACCCTGAGGCTACCATTGAGGAATGTAAATATACAGACACTGGGTAACAGATCCAAGTGACCCAGACTTCCAGTGATCCCCTCAAAGGACTAAACATGTGAGTGACTTCCAGCCCTTTCACCAGCTGAATGACACCAAATGGCCTCTGTTAGTGCTACATGGAGCACAGAGATCATTTAGCCAGGTTATGCTAAAATGTCTCATCCCCAAATGACAACATTAACAAAATAATTGTTATTTAAAACCAGTGTATTTTGAGATTATTTTAATGGCAAAAAATAATTGAAACAGATTGGTGCATCTGAAAACGGGGTGATGCTTTAACAAATACCTAAAACATATTACATTCATTATAAGATTAGGTGGCAGTCAGAATCTAAAGGTATTCTATTGGTATGAGTCTGTAGTGAAGTGAGAAAAAAATGTATTGGAAAGTAGAGAAAAGATGTCTCTTGTTAAATAGTAGTGGAATTCTGCAGTAATGTTGAAGACACATGTTCCAAATTAAACCAGTGATCTAGTTGACAGGATTGGTGGATTAAATGTTGAAGTTGTCACTTTTCTTCTTCTACTCGCTTATCATAAGGAAAGAAATGGATGAATGAAAAATCTAACTTTCATTTTTGAATAGAATTTAGATGAAATGTTAGTGAACCAGGACAGTTTTTCCTGCCAGAAAAGAGTAGAACTCTCAGGGAAAAGATAAAATCCAATTTGCTATTAGGTTCTTGTCTTAGTGTAAAGATGAAGCCAAACTTGTGACGTTATTCATTTATTTATGAATATTGTAGTACAGAAACAACAACATGAGATTGACCCTCTTAAGAAATTTTGAATTGTACCCTGTAGTATTGTTACAAGCACAATGTTGTAAAACAGATGTCTAGAACATTTTCATCTTGCAAAATTGATTTAATCTGATGCTTAATAGAAGTTTTCAGATAGATGAAGGTCTTTTTAAGGATCTTGAGATATGCCCCACAGACCTTTCTTTATTTTTCTCTCTTTCCTCTTTTCTTTCCTTTTTTCAGGAATAATGACTCAGAATATAATATCAAGACACCAGAGGGAAAAGTCAAGAGCCATAGAAATTTGTTCCCAGGAAGTAGGTCTGAACTCCTTTCAAGGAATGCTATGAACCAGTGACTGCTGTGTGTAAGTTGGGTCTGTGAAGGTCACAAAACTTGTCTCTTTAGTTCACAGTTCTTCAGGTCTGAGAAACTGAATGTAAGGACTCTCATCTGCACCTGAATTTGATTTGGATAAAGAGATTCTAAACCTCAAGCCTTAGCCTTATACCATAGTGCAATAGGACTTTTTAGAGTGTTTGTTTTTGTTTGTTTGTTTGATTGATTGATTTGCAGGGGTTAGTTTCATTTTGGATTTGGAAATCTATGAAAGTTATGGCCAGTGGTGTATTTTGGTGTGTGTATTTTAATGTGTCCACATAATTTTGACACTTCTCCCATCAAGATATATATTCTGTATCCCCTTCCCTAGAATCTGAATGGGCTTCTAATAGCTTCTATCTTCAGAGCATGGTAGAAATACTTTCTTTTTTTTTCTTTTTTTTTTAATAGTAGAATTTTATCATTTATTCATGTTATATGGCCAACATAGGTCAGCAAAAGCCTCTATTCACATAATCACTAAGGGAGTGGCCTTAGTGATCATGGCCACAATGACATCTTAGAAGAAACTTCCGACGTCTCAGCAGCAAGAGAAGAGAAACTGAAAAATTGTAGATGGACTTTTCACTGCCTATGTTGCTCACAGATCCGTTAGGAAGGCAAATGGAGATGGGGGAAGGAGAGAAGGGAGAGACAGAGAGAGAGAGAGAGAGAGAAGAGAGAGAGAAAAAAAGAGGGAAAGAGCAAGGGAGGGAAACTTGTAGTAACAGTTCAAAGCTGAAACATAGGAAGCCATGCAACTTCTACCTTCTCGATTTCAACACTTTCTTTCAGAATTCTGACACACCTGAAAGAAATTTAACTACCTCAAGGCTATTATGCCCATAAGACCTTATCCAGATGCTCTGCCAGAACCAGCTGAGGCCAGCCTCCCCTCCCCTATTTTAGACTATGATATGTAAGTGAAGACATCTTGGAACCAACCGACTGCTCCTTCCACCATCTGAATAACGCCAAATATCCTCAGTCAAGCTCATATAGAAGAAATGAATCAGCAAGCTTACCTCTGCTGGAATTTCTGACCACAAAATAATGAGGTACAGCAAAATGAGTACTGTCTTAAGCCACTGAGTTTTGGGAGAGTTTCTTATCCAGCAATAGATAACTAGAACAATAGGCATTAGGTTATTCTAAGCTTTGGGCAGAGTATTTGGTGAATATTTTTGTATATCTCCAGATATGTGTCCGCAATAGCTTTTGGTACTGCTTCAAGCTTTCATGTATCTATACCTCTCCACAGAGTATATTTTTCATAGTTTTAAATACATCTACAAGACAGTAACTCACAAATATTATCCTCACCCATAATCTCTCTTCCAAGCTGCTGACAGATATTTTCCCATTTTACTTCTATATTTGAATGTTTATGTACAATGTACAAATTAGTACATTTAGAATTTAACTTCTGTTTCTTCTCTTATCCACCAAACAAACAAACCATTCCACCACATGTGTTTCTCTCTATTTTTTCTCCAATCCTAGTAAATGTCACTTCCATGCATCTATTTCAGAACACTGGTTATCATCCAGTCTCCAATTTCCATCTCCTACACTAATCATTTCACCATCAAATATACCACAAATTCATCTAATTATTTTCCTCCCAAGAGGTCGTCTCTAATTACAATACCTAAAATATACAGTCATTCTTTATTCTCTAACACTCACTCATACTCTATTTCAATTCCCTGTTTAATCTTCTTCATAGAAGTTAAAATAAGTAAAATTATACTATCTAGTTATTTACTTATATATATGTTTGCTATCTGTCTGTGCCTAACAGAATATAATCTTCCTAAGGACAAGCATTCACTTGTTCTTGCTAATCATGTTATTGTAAAGACAAGAAGAGTATCTTGCATTTTTGTAGATGACTTATAACAAAACACTAAATAAAATGAATAAACTTGCATTGCCATTACTTATGACATTACGTACAGATCATTTTAGTAACCTTTTAATTGATATCCTTACTGTCATGTTGTCTTCCTTCAAATAACCATTTATAGCTTGACTGTCCACTTCCAGGGCTTCCCAAGAGTGTTTTTCTTTTTTTAATTATCTCAAATATTCCCTTAAAATTTATTTTTCTTAAAGACATACAAGAAGAAAATTCTTTACAGACCAAGAAGAAAATTATATAGTATATATGCTTGCAATATTCAATTTAGACAACTGTCAAAGTGCCTAACCACGATTTAAAAGATCATGCATGATTTATCCTTTTCAACTTTCATTCAACATAAATATTTTTCTAAGAAGGTCATTAAAACCATCAATCTACCTACAACCAAACAGTGTCTGTCATGCACTCTAGGGTCAACACTGAGTGTGGCACATAGTAGGTACTCAATAAATAATGGATGAATATATTCATTGATCAAGGAACTAATAAAATCAAATTAAATAAACAGGTATACAAAGAATAAATCAACATTGCAGATATGATGCTATAGCTTCTATAGCTTCTTTCTCCCTAAAAATGTCATTAAATGATTAGTGCCTTATACTGTAATTTTCAATTTAGGAAATACTAGATGATTCAATTAATGTACTGTTAAATCCCTAGGATCTGAAAGAGAAAATATATACTATAAGGCAATTAATGCAGAGTTTAATGCATGCATCTTGAAGCAATGTTTTATTTCCTATATATGTAACAAAAAAACTATAGGTATATCAAAGAGGCTTCATGCTTAAACAAAATTGAATGTGTTTTTAAGAAAGCTCTGAACCTAAGTTTAAATAACTCCTTGCAATTACTGACCTTCTGCTCTAGATTATTTCATATTGTTTGCTCACATTAAATTAATTTTCATTACCATTCCTACTGTCTGGCTAATTAAAGATCTGACTATTAATTAAAGTTGTACAAAAAGCCATAAAAATTAAAAATTTTCTATATAACAATTTATTTTATTCTTCTCACACTTTATTCCATTTTAAGACATTTCATGTGCTTAGAGTTCATAATTTTATTCTATAATTACATTTTTTAAAAGTATAGTATATTCACTCACCCATTCAATGATTACTTGTTAAGTATTTAGTTGTGTATCTGGCATAATACACTTTAGGGTCAGACACCGACACCATTTCTAGTATCATGGTTATTATAGGTCAATGTGGAGACCTCCACTAAGTAAATAATACATATAATTCTATAAATTGTAATTAAGTGGTAGGCAGAAAAACTACAGGTTGAAATTAATGAGTAGAAGATGGCAATTTAACCAAGTCCGGAGGCTCAGATAAGTCTTCCATTAAATAGTATACAACCCAAGGCCCAGAAAATAACACTGCATTAGATAGGAGGGGAAAATGGGAATGAATATGCAGATTGTGT
Source organism: Trachypithecus francoisi (assembly GCF_009764315.1). NCBI lineage: Eukaryota > Metazoa > Chordata > Mammalia > Primates > Cercopithecidae > Trachypithecus > Trachypithecus francoisi. The sequence continues at coordinate 11,380,884 of NW_022681435.1, forward strand.
ACCATAAAGAAGGAAAGTCTGGGAGAAAATAGACTGTGCTTCTTATGTAAGGCATTTCCTATGAATGTTCAGATTCCTTCAAGTCTTAGTGTCTTAAAAAGTTTCTTCAAAGTAATTGGTTATTTATTATTTACTGTTTCATTAGTAAAGGTGCTGTTTCCATGTGTCTCTGTATAATTCTTGTTTGAGACCACAGCTTTTATATGAAATCATGCTGTTTTATTTGATACAAGAGTTTCATAAGGTTCTCATTTTTATATCTAAAGATGACTTTTTAGAAATTATAGTTTTATTTCTAATATGCTTTTTTGTTTTTGCTGTTGTTGTTTTTGACAGAGTTTCCCGCTGTCGCCCAGGCTGCAGTGCAGTGGTGCGATCTTGGCTCAATGCAAACTCCGCCTCTTGGGTTCAAGCGATTCTCCTGGCTCAGCCTCCTGAGTAGCTGCAATTACAGGTGCGCCACCACACCTGGCTAATGTTTGGAGTTTTAAAAGAGATGGGGTTTCACCATATTGGCCAGGCTGGTCTTGAACTCCTGACCTGGGGTGATCCACCCCACTCTGCCTCCCAAAAAGTGCTGGGACCACAGGCATGAGCCATTATGTCTGGCCTTTTTCAATAGTTTATAAGTGGAAATTCTAACACTGTCCCCCAATGACTGACTACATTGATCACTTGTGTCTCTTTTTCTTGTCAGATAGGTAATTCATCACCCGAGCACTTCACATATTGTTCACTAACAGCATAAATGCTTTCCATCAGTGGAACAGTATGCTGGTGGTAAAAACCATACATAAATAATGGGAAAAAACCCGCCAAAGAAACTGCTTGTTCAGCCTTACCCTGTTATTTTAATGAACAATGCCTAACACTCATCACTTGTACTTCAAGTTTATATTTTGCCATTCTTTCCCCATCAGAGTGTGCCAAGAATTTAACTTTGCCAATCTCCCCATTAACCTCTTCAGTAACATTATTTCTTCCTTTTATTGACCTGCCTGTTAATTTTAAGATCTAGCTATCTGTGTAGCATAATTTTAAAATGGCTTTTTATTAATTCTTTATTATCACAAAGATGATAATTTCTGAATATGCCATGGTCTGAGAGTGTCAGTAGATCCATGATGTTATGTTCAGCTTAAACTGGCAGACAACATGTTTATCAATTTTAGTATTTATTTTCTTAGAAGGATTTATGTACTAATTCCTACCTTATGGAACCATATAAGTACAGAGCAGACTTGCCTGGTCATTTTAATTTGTCTTGAATCATTTATTGAATGATACATTGTTAAAAATAATTGGTATATGCCAATCTCACATATAAAAGTTTTGAGAGGCAGATGGAATTTGAAAATGATTTAGGGCTTCAGTGGTGGGTATATCTAATTGAGCTCTCAGCTCTACCAATTACTCAGTGTCCACAGAAGCACCTCCATTCATCTTCTGGTTTATCAAGCTGCTCTTTGTTCTCTTCTAATAATATTTGGTGGTAACTTTGTGACTTCCCTTCTGGCATGCTTTAAATTGTCAGCAAGATTGTTATTAGAATTTTATAGAATAGTGTTCAAAATATTTCAGGAGTCTCTAATTTCTGAGATCTTTTGTGGTTGCTTTTAATATAATTATTCGAAAGTTATTATGTTGTTACTAATTTTTATTTTTCTGTTAAATGTGTAGGCAAATTATTCTTTAAGAAGTAATTAATTAGGCAATAGAATTGACCATACTTTTAAACTACATCTTTATTTTTTCTTCATTCTTTCTCCCTTCCTTATTTTTACCTGTGTGTGTTTCACTTATGGATCACCAACAAAAGTTTGTTGAGTGAGTATTTTATTGCCAGGTGCTTGTGCCAATTTCTAAATTTTCTAAATAGAATATGTAGAGATGAATAAAACCTAACTCTAGCCTTAAAGTGGTTTATAGTTCAGTAAAAAAAATAAAAGATGCATAAATAAATAAATGAAGCAGAAATATAGTAGATATATATGTGAGATCAAGTGGTGAAAGATGATTAGGTATTCATCTGTTAAACAGGCATGGAAAAATATTTAGACACAAAGAGAAAAATAATCCAAAGCAAAATTATATTTTGGAAACAAAAAATATGTTAACATGTTGTGTAAAGAAAGGAAGCATTAATGGTAGGTAGCACATGAGTCGGATCCACTATTTTATATCTAGAAGGTTGCGTTTTATTTTAGAAGAGACAAAGTGTTTGAGGAGTATTGTTTTGAATACAGAAAGATTAGATCTGAATTATTTTAAAAGCAAATCTTATTTCTTCACTGTCTTTAAAATTCCAGGAATATCCCACATTCTTTGTCTACTTTTTCTTGTTCACTTGGACTATTTTCTTTACCTCGGTATCACTGGAATAAATAGTTGTACTATTGCATGGCTACTTAGTTTGGGGTGATCTTATTCTAACATTTGGGTTTTAAGTTCATCATTAATTTCCCATAATCTCTTTTCAATTTATTCATATGCCTAAAATGACAATTGATTTGACTTTTATTTTGTCATCCATTTGAATACATTTTTTAGCTTTTCGTCTTTGACTTTTAAATGCTTGCTTATTATGTTTCAGTTTCCATTCTGCCTCTTCTCCTGTCTGCCTTCCTCCTTCCTTATTTCTTCCTTCCCTTCCTCTTTTGATCTTGAACTTTACTGATAGATGCTAAGCTTTGAAAGTTAGACACTTTGCCTTTTAAATCTAATTTATCTAGCAGTAACATCTTGAATTTTCAACCACTTGTGGTAAATGGAGTTTCCAACTGATCTTGCACTTTTTAAAAATCTGTCATATATCAAGTTCAATCAGTGAAAATTCATTTGCTTTCATTCCAAATTTTGAATTTCATTTTGTGATGATAACATTACATTCATCTTTAAAAATTAATTGGCAGCATAAGATAATTTTCCTAAATAACATGTTTTAATTATTGATGATTCCAAATAGGTCTTTTAAAGAAATCTTGCATGATGTAATTAACGGACAAGAATCCTCCCATATAATTTGAATTTTTCTAATTTGTGTATAATACTTTCTGATTTAATTGGTAGTATTCAGTAGAGCACACTTATTGACAAAATGGCTCTTCTGTCACTTAAGATGTACTTCATCCTAAGAAAAAGCCAGAGTATGTAAGTTTGTATTTCTTCTATAATTAGACAGCTACTTACTTTGAGGTTTAAATTTTTTAAAAAAAGAAAAACTTTATTTCTTTACAGAAGAATTCACTATCTTAGGTAAAAATTATACAGCAGAATTCTAGTACCATTTTAATGTTCCTGAGAAAAGAAATGTTACAGCAAAGACAGAACGTTTAAAAATGTTTTTCTACTAAATATCATAGACAAGTGACAAGAGAAGAAGATCCTTGTTCATATGCAGAATGTTTAACCTTTGTGAAATTAGAGAGAAATAGCTTTAGTAATGTTTTACGTACAAAACAAATGAAGTATTTTAATACACAGACACTTTGATAACTTGATGCTATATAGACAAGTTAAACTAATATGAATGTGTACTTACTATAGCATATTGAGAACAAGTTCAGTATTGTTTACAAAAATCATTATTCTTACTTTTGAATCATGTCATGTATTTTGCTAGACTTTAAATGTTATTTAGTTATTAGAGTTTGCACCTCAACTTATTTCTTATCTTCAAGGACCTGAAATTCTAATAGAAAAAGATTAGATATGAACATAAACCACAAAATATGAGGTGATATACTGTGTTATAGTTGCCATGAGAGATGTATAGATCATGTACTCTAAGGGTTGAGTGAAAGAAAATAATAGCTAAAAAAAATCAGAGATGATATTTTTAATCAGATTGTTTTTAATCTAGTGTTTGCACCATGAAAACAATTTGGAGATGAAATAATAGAAGAAAAAGGCCATGAACAAAAAATGTAGAAATAGGGCATTCTATATTTACTATAACGTGGTCTACTAGTTACCCATTGCTGCTATAACAAAGTTAGTAGCTTAAAACAATATCAGTTATTTATCTTGTTCATGACTCTGCAATTTGAACAGCGGCTGATAGGAAAACCTTGACCCTGCTTCATGTGGCATTAAAAAGGTAGCTTGAAGGACTGAACCTCAAATTGCTTAATGGCTTATTCACTCAGATGTGTGGTGATCAATTTTGGCAAGATGCCAAATGCATGGCATCTTTGTGAGGCAGTATCAGAAGTCACAGAGCATCACTTCTGCCATGTTCTATTAGTTTCCTCATCAAAGCCATCACAAAGCTCTTCCCAGGTTTAAGGCTTCAATTTAAAGGAGTTGTAAATGTCACATTGTAAAAAGAGCAGGTTGAATGAAATGTACTGTTACCATCATCTTGGAAAACAAAACAAAACAAACAATCAAACTAATCATCCAGACATGGTACATAAGAGACACAAGATTTCCTTTCTTCCAGTAGAGCAATGAACATAGGAAAAGCATCTTTTCCTGGTATTCTGAGACACTGACTATGAAATCAACTAATAAGAGATCAGAGCAAAGTTCTGAAAAATGTTCTAATTTTCTAAGCTTGGAAAAGTAGACTCTAACCTTATTTATAATATTAATATATATAAAACAAGAACCTGTCTATGGTGAAGAATCAGCAGTCCTCATTGAACAATTTGTGGGCATACAGGTTATTATGAAATATGAAAGAATTTTTATAGTATACTACTGTCAAATTACCATATATGAGGATGTGTACAATAGTCAATATTTTTTAAAAATAATGAAGATCATCATACAATATTATGACCTGCTAGAAAGGTCTTATAAGTGGAATGGAAAAAAATCACTGAGACTTTCCTAGTATAATCTATGAAGAAAATATAGTACCTAAGTTCTTTTAAAAAAACATTAATGGGTGGCATTTATTTTATTTTTATAACTATATTTTATTGGTTGCTTTGGTAAAAGAAGTTTTAATTTCTGATTGAGAATAATTTGGGATAAAATAAGGAATAAGAAAGGGACTGAGAATTAACATAAAATGGAAAACTTAAAATATTGTGTGGATTTTATTTTGAATCAGGGAGAGAAGTGAGCTAAATCAGTTAAATTTACTGTTTTCATTAGGGTACCTACTTTTATTTTTGTGCTAAAGACATGAAAGTGAACATTGAAATTATAAATTCTTTGAAGAATTTGACTAGTTATTTGAGAGACGTGAAACTAACGAAAGCCATAACCATGGGCAGAAGATTCAAAAATGCTCACATCCATTTTAGTTGCTTACAAAAGGCCCTTGCACATAACAATAGAGTCTTTAAATTGTAGAAACTGGTTAGAGAAAGTAACTTTTTAAAAAAATAAAAATAAAAAGATACAGGAAAAAAACAAAAATAAATGAAAATAATAAAAGTTAACATTGAAAAAGAAATACCTAAATACGCACTTAAACTATCAATAGGCAATTGTCCAAACATTTTGCATGTAATTTGTCTTAATTTTTGTACATTTAGGGGGTTCAAATGCAGATTTTTACATGCACATATGTGTACTGGTGAAGTCTGGGCTTTAGTGCACCCATCACCTGAAGAGTGAACATTATATCCAATAGTTAATTTTTCTTTTTTTTTTTTTTTTGAGACGGAGTCTCGCTCTGTCGCCCAGGCTGGAGTGCAGTGGCGCGATCTTGGCTCACTGCAAGCTCCGCCGCCTCCCGGGTTCACGCCATTCTCCTGCCTCAGCCTCCCTAGAAGCTGGGACTACAGGCGCCCGCCAACACGCCCGGCTAATTTTTTTGTATTTTTAGTAGAGACGGGGTTTCACCGTGTTCGCCAGGATGGTCTTGATCTCCTGACCTCGTGATCCGCCCGCCTCGGCCTCCCAAAGTGCTGGGATTACAGGCGTGAGCCACAGTGCCCGGCCCCCACAATAGGTAATTTTTCAAACCTCACTCCACTCCCACCATCACACTTTCCCATCTTTTGGAGTCTCCAGTGTCTATTATTCCACTCTGAATGTCCATGTATACCCAATGCTTAGTGTCTAGTTATAAATGGGAACATGGAGTATTTACTTGACTGTCTGTTTCTGAGTTATTTCGCTAAGGATAATGGCCTCGAATTCCATGCATACTGCTGAAAAATACAAGATTTCATTCTTTTGGTTTTTTGTTTGTTTGTTTGTTTTGGCTGAGTTGTATTTTATGGTATACATATGTATACCACATTTTTTAAATCCAAATCCTCTGCTAATGAACACTTAGGTTGATTCAATGACTTTACTCTTGTGAATGTGCTGTAATACACATATGAATGCAGGTATCTTTTTGGCTTTGAGTATATACCCAGTAGTGAGATTGCTGGATCTGTAGGTAACTGTAATTTTAGTTCTTTCAGAAATCTCCATACTGTTTTCCATAGAGGTCAAATCAATGTACATTCCCACCAACAGCGTATAAAGATTCCCTTTTCTCAGCATCCTCCCCAACATCTGTTGTTTTTTGACTTTTTAGTAATAGCCATTCTGTTGGGTGTAAGATGGTATTTCATTGTGGCTTTAATTTGTATTTCTTTGATGATTAGTACATGCAATTTTTTATAAATAGCTAGGTAGGTAGATACTTCATTTGGAACATAGCATCGATGTTTACATATTCTTAAAATAAATATCTATAAACCTACATATGTACTATAAAATAAGATATTGTTGCCAAAACTTTTATGTTATTGAATTTAAGAAAACTAACAGAGAGCATTCTCAGATGAGAGTTGATATTTGACAAAAATAAAAATGTTCCAGAATGAATACATTATAAATTATATTTGAAGTTGGTGCTTAATTACATTTCAAAAAAGACTTTATTGCAAAGTGGATATACTATTTGTTTGTTGGTATGAAAAACGTATTTAATAGAACCTTGAAACTGTGCACGGTACTTCTATGCAACATAGAGAAAAAGGCCATTTTGGGCTGCTTTTGAAAATTATTGCCACATGATAGTATTTCATCTGTATTGTGCTAAAAATTCAAACAATTATGTTCTTCTATTTCTGACAATGTTAACAAACCAACAATCTCACAATTTGATACATGAAGAAAGCACCTCATTTCCTTTTATAGCCTGTTCTAAAGCCCACTGAGTTCAATGAAGCACTAATACGAAAGACACAGTGAGAAAAAGGATATACATTCTTGTTTTGCAGGGTTCTTCTGCTATTTTTGCCTAAGTTTACACTATGCACCATGATTCAGATTTTCTTAGTTATTGCCTTTTCAATGTTATTTTTCTAAAGACTTGATGCTTGAAAAACATGGTTATGGGCTGTATTGTGTCGACCCACAATTTGTGTGTTAAAGTTTTAACCCCCAGTTCCTAAGAATTTGTCTGTATTTGAAGCTGGGGCCTTTAAAGATGTAATTAACATTAAAAGAGTTCATAGGTATAGACCCTAATCCATTTTGATTGGTGCTCTTTTAAGTAGAGGAGATTAAGACACATGCAGAAAGAGAAGACCATGTGAAGACAGAGGGAGAAGGTGGCCATCTGCAAGCCAAGAAAAGAAGACTCAGGAACCCAATCTCACCAACACCTTGATCTGAGACTTCTAGCATCCAGAATTTCAAGAAAATAAATTACTGCTGTTTAAACTACACAGCCTGTGGTATTTTTTTTTTTAATGCCAGCCCTACCAAATGAATACAAGACAGTTTGGTTGGGCATAAAAAAATATATATAGTTTGTTCTTCCTTTTCTCAAGATTCTAGAAAATTTCTCACTTATTTGTGGGCTGGTTTAAATGCTTCCTCCATGGGAGGGCATCAGCTGAGTTTGGTTCCGTTTTCCTTTCTGCTCTAACAGGACAGCACTGACGTCAATGCCTCACAATTGTTGTGCTCTCCCTCACCAGCACCCAGAGGTGCTCTGTGCACCACTTGCTGTTGCTAGGATTTGAGAGTGTAATGGTGTTGGCCACCAGATTGTTTTATTCTATCTCTGCAGTGCTTCTTTCAGCCGTATAAATTAAAACTAGATACTATGAGGACTCACCTGATTTTTGATTCCTATAAAGGTGTTTTTCTGTGCAGATAACTGTTAAATTGGTGTCCTTGAGGGGAACAGTCAATGGCTGGAGACTTCTATTCTGCCATCTTACTCTGCCTCTCTGGTATGAGAGATATTTGAAAACCTGGAGCGACTATCATCTAACAAACTTAATCCTCTCCGAATTGTTAAAATATATTCTATACCCTTCAGTTATTTTCAAGTTTGTCTTTTTTATTATTATTATTATACTTTAAGTTCTAGGGTACATGTGCACAACGTGCAGGTTTGTTACATATGTATACATGTGCCATGTTGGTGTGCTGCACCCATTAACTCATCAGCACCCATCAACTCATCATTTATGTCAAGTTTGCCTTATTTCTTTAAATACAGTAAGTATATTTGCTTTTGAATCTGTGTCCAATAGTTCCACTGTTTACGTGGCTTTGTTCTACTAGATTTCAGTATTAAATATTTCTGTACCTGGTTATCTTTGACTGGGTCTGATAACTACTATTGAAAATTCATTTGTGGAGCTCTCAAAATTAAACTATAAAATAAATTAGGTTAAAAAATCTAATCAAATTATTATAACATTTGGAGAGGATTTTTTAAAAATACTTTTACTGATGCCAAAAACTATTTGTTAATAGGATCATAGTAGTGTATTAGAACAAATTAATTTCTGAACTGCTATCAATTATTCTTAAAAGATGTTTATGTAATAAAGCAATTCATTTTCCTTTCAAAAACATTCAGGCACAATTTTTGATCAATAAAAAATTCATAATTACTTTAATTTTCACCTAGAAAGTTAATAATGACATGCTTACCTACAACTCTATTTTCTATTTCTTTCCTCAAAGAACCACACATTTTGACACACACATATTTATAAAATTAGAGAAATGCTATTCACATTCACTATAATCTGTTTTGCCCAATACGCTATATTATGTATACTATTATTTAATATAATATAATGTATTTCCATGTTAAATAACACAGCTAAGCCAGTATCCCAGAAATTTTTTCCTGAATTATATCAAGCCAAGTAAAATAAATCCCACATTTCTGATTATATTCTTCTAAATTGCTTTTTATTTTAAGCAAAACTGTGAAGAAAGACATTTCTGAGCATTTCTCTTTGCAGATTTTCTGTTCATTTCATTAAGAATCTTTCTAAAAATAGGACAGCTAGGTCAGGTTGTAACACTGTTTTAGAGGCCTCTGATATATACTGTCAACTTTCTCTTAAGAAACATATTAATTTACACTCTTACAAATAATATAGAAGAGTTTCTCTTTCCTGATAGCATAACCAGCACTAATTATTAGCATTTTTAAAACTCAAGTAAATACACTGTATGGTTTTGCTATTGTTTTACCAGGCATTTTTGAGGTATTGAACAATTGTAGTTTAATAGACCATTCTTCTCCATTAACATTTATTATACTTTTGTCAATTTTTATTGAGTTATATTAAATAACTTAATCTTCCTTAATAAATTACATATATATTGTTCTAGATACTATTTCCCTGGCAACTTCTTTATGATCTTTCACACTGGTGGGTTGTTACTATTATTTTTGAGAATATTCACGATTTGGTCACTTGTTGATTTTGTTCCTTGGTTATTCAAACAAAAATGTAAGTATGAGATTGGGTCTTCAAAGACTTTCTCCATCTTTTCATTTATTTGCACTTAAATCTTTTAGCAAGATATATTGATGTAAGTTTTGAAAAATGTCAAGTCAGACTTTGATGATAAATTAGATAGATACATATATACATAGATACGTAGATGATAGAGAAATATAATTTTTAAAATTTCATTATAGTTATAAAATCATTTATAAAACCTTGATATTACCTTATATACATATATACCCTATTGAACAACAAATAGTTATAATGCATTATAAATCTAATATGCCGTATAACATTATCTTAAAATTGTATATATAGTGCCAACTTTAATAAACTTGACATTTTCTCCATATTCTGAGTACTCTCATGTATCTTAGCTACTGTCAAATAGTTTGGGGAATTCTATTGAACACTCTAAGCCAATAGGCCTCTATACTGTTAAAGATTTTCAGCCAGTATGTAATATAATGTAATATTCTGGCTGTTGTGCTAATGATTTTACTGTGACCTCTCTTTATGCCATTTATTTTACCTGATTATATATGATAAACAGTATTTCTTTTAAAAAGTGTGGGAAAATAGTGCAACTGGGCCACTGGGTGGAGCGGGGCACGGGTAAATACAAGTTCTCCATATTATTCCATAACATTTCTGGTTTCTGGAGTTCCTTCCAATGAAACTGTTGAGGAAAGATAGGCAAATTGGGGCATAAAATGGACATAATTCCTTGAATATAATGAAGTTCTTTGTAAATACCACTATGTTTGAGCAGGATTTGCCATTTGGAACAAATGACAGTTAACGTGTCATGGCTTTGACGCACACAAAGAGTGCACAGATGTGATTATTCCAGTGCCAGGCGTTCCCTCAGTGGGGACTATGCTGTCATGTAACCTTGTAATTCATATTTTGTTAAGCCTCCTTGTTTTCAGAAACTTGTAACTCACCACTACCTTCCTCAGATAAGTGTTTAGTAGTTGTTGGTTTCTATTCCAGCGATCAGTCTACACCTGTTCTTTTCTAATATTAACATATTCTCACTATCATAGTTTTAAAATTTGTTTCAATACTATCAGAGTAAATCACATAAAGTATTCAGATTCATATGCTGTAAGAGTAAGGATACAAATGATAGCCAAGTCATTTCAGAGCCTTATTTTTCTTGATAAGATATTATATATTAATATAGCATATTATAGCAAAGAAGTTTAATTAAAAAACTAGTAGGCACAATTTGTATCACAATTTGACATAATTTAAATGTATATATCATTTGTTATTAATCATCATTTTCATTTTGGCTTAAAAATGTATGTACGATATTCATGCATCTGAAAGGAAATACTTAGTACAGACTGTTACTTTGAATTACCTAACAAATAACTGTTATGAGCATCTACTGATGCTGAGCTAAATGATTACACAAACAAGATTCTAGCAAATTGAAATTTGGTATCTGTGCCATGCCCTCAGTGTTTCACCTGAGTCTGCTTTGAAGTAAATACATCCAAATGTTTTTGAAAATAAACATTGTTTAAATAATAATTTATAGCAAGATTAGAAATAGGGTCTATTTTAACATATTAATATATTGATTCTTAAGAGCTTTTTGATATTCAGAATGAATATTAATATACTGTACTCTTTGAAATTATTCAAAGAAATAAACCAAGTTGCAATGGCCATTTTATTTACATATTTTGAGACAGTTGTATCTTGATGTGTTTTCATATTTCATTGATTTTATGAGCTTCATTATTGATTCTCTTTTGTTAGAAGGTCATGAATTCTTTGTATACCCTTAAGTTAAAAATATTGTTTCTAATGGGATAATCCTTTATTGTGTAATAAACATGCTTGTGAATCTCTAGCATTTCAGAGTCATAATGCTTTAAAGATTAGCCACGTTGGCCGGGCGCGGTGGCTCAAGCCTGTAATCCCAGCACTTTGGGAGGCCGAGACGGGCGGATCGCGAGGTCAGGAGATCGAGACCATCCTGGCTAACACGGTGAAACCCCGTCTCTACTAAAAAATACAAAAAACTAGCCGGGCGACGAGGCGGGCGCCTGTAGTCCCAGCTACTCGGGAGGCTGAGACAGGAGAACGGCGTGAACCCGGGAGGCGGAGCTTGCAGTGAGCTGAGAGCCGGCCACTGCACTCCAGCCTGGGCGACAGAGCGAGACTCCGTCTCAAAAAAAAAAAAAAAAAAGATTAGCCACGTTCTCCTACACTGTTTTATATGCATATATCACGAGGGTAATAGTTACTATTTTTTTCAAGTTGTGATTATTCGGTTAATCACACATATATGAATTCTCTGTTATGAATACTCTGTTATGCATGAGGAGTCCAACTCTACCCCAGAATCCTTAGTTTGATCATTCAGGCCTGATCACAATTACAAAGCTCTACTTGGCGCGCCTGGTGGATACAGCTACCCGGTGTGTGCCAGACTTAGCTCACAGACAGTGCATAGCGGTCTCCAGGGGGAGTGACAGTCAAGGATTCACGTCCTCTCAGACCTGCCACACTTCTAGGCATATTTGTATTTCAACGCAAATGTGTTCCTTCTGGAGGCCTCTGCATCCGGCAGTTCAGTACTTTTCTGCTCCTAGCTCTTCCCAGCTCTCCCTCCCCACAGTCCCCTGAGTTCATAAAATGGCAGGAGCCTTTTTCCCAGGACTCCCCAAGGAGTGAGACAGTTCCCCTCATCTGCTCGGCTTCACCTGACCCTCTCCAAGTGCTGTTCTATGGGGAAAAATAAAAGACCAGAGAGCTGGGAACTATTTTTGTCTCAGAATAGAGACGAGATTGTCATTTTCATTTTGGCTCATTGTACTAATTGACCACTTCAACACTGGGCAACTCAGCAATATAATCAGAACACAAAGAAAAACACAGTCATTATTTTCAAGGAACTCACCATTTACCTGTTACTTAGATAAAATATTTTAAATAGAACTGAATAAACAAAAGTTTTCCTATATTCGAACATTTAATATTGTTTTCTTGTGAATTAGAAATAATAAATAAAAAGCATTTTCTTCAGCATAATGCAGATAATATTGAGAATGTATAATTATTATTTATTGGGAATATAAAGAAGCAAGTGATTTCAATTGATCCCACAAACAATACTCTACTACCAATAACAATTTCAAAAAATTATACCTGTATAATTTTGTGTATTTATAAATGAAACAATTCCAGTGGACCAGGTGAGTGGCATCATTAGCTGTAAAACTGTATGAAAATTAGGAAATATCCTTCAGAACTTTAAGAAGATTGACTACTTTTGCTGTGCTTCGCTAATAGTAGCTTGTGGAAAAAATACAGAGTTCTATATCTACACCTTGATTTATATTTATTCATATGTATATAATAAAAATGTGTCCAGAAGATTCTTTTTGAATTTAAGCACACTCATATTTTCAATTTGCTTTATGAAAATAATACAATTTTGATCAATTAATAAATCAATTATTTACAAGCTAAAGTGAGTAATATTAATGAATCATTAGATGGATTGGTTATTAAATACACTGTTAAAAATTTCCTGGGAGGGGAAAGCAGCTGCCACCAAGTTTTGCTAAATATATACAACCTTCAAGAGTATTCCAGGGCAAAATTTGTGATACAGTTTGGCTGTGTTCCCACCCAAATCTCATCTTGAATTGTAGTTCCCATAATCCCCATGTGTCATGAGAAGGACCAGGTAGAGATACCTGAATCATGGGGGGTTCCCCATTCCTGTTCTTGTGATAGTGAGTTAGGTCTCATGAGATCTGATGGTTTTAAAAGGGGCTTTCCCCTTCACTGGACACTCTCTTCTCTCTCCTGCCACCATGTTAAGAAGGACATGATTGCTTCCCCTTCTGCCTTGAACATAAGTTTCCTGAGGCCTCCCCAGCTATGTGAAACTGTGAGCCAATGAAACCTCTTTTATTTATAAATTACCCAGTCTCAGGTATGTCTTTATTAACAGCATGAAAATGAATGAATACAGTAAAGCTTACCTTCTCTGTATTTACCTATGACCTCTGTTCTCAAACTTTTTGGTTTCAGGATCACCTTACACATTTCAAACTTATTGAGAATTAGGGAGCACTGCAAGAATGGTAGAGTGAAAGCTTTCAAAAATATGTGTCCCCCAAAAAAGCAATGCAAACTGCAAAAAATGTCAAAATCAACTTATTCAGAATTCTGAAAACTAACAGTATGAGAAATGCATATTCTAGAAAAATGACTGAATTTCTGCACAAACAATGAGCTTTGGTGGTGTTTTGACTTGTCTTCATCCCAGCTCTTTCCCTTGGCCCTGTGGGAATCTTGAAAACCAACAGCCTCACAACGATTGTATCTCACCAAAATAATTGAGGCATACTCATCTGTAACTTCTGCTTATAAATAACATTTTTCAAAAAGTACAGAATAATACACTTCTCAGTAAAATATGAGAAGTAAAATATACTTTTCAGTAAAATAGTAAAAATTAAGTTAAACATATTTTACTTAAATTTTAGCTTAATTATATTAAGCTAAAAATATATTGTTGATGCTGTATAGCATAAATGCAAAATGGCATCTTCAATCAGATAACTTTAACTTCATCCAGTCTAAAACACCAAATATTTATTTGTGCTTCACAACACAAGTTATTAGATATTGGTGGCTTGAGTCTGCTTATAAGCATCTGTTTATAGAATTAGATGATCACTTTATTACGTTAGCATTCTGCTGATTAAAGCAAAAGTCCATTATATTCATTATGTTATTTTATTCTTTATGAGTATGTGATAGCCTATTGAATATAATTAAGAGTTTGAGAAATGAGAAACGCTAGCAGAATTACACAATGAAATAATGGTTGTTTCTTAATATAAAATTGCCACTTGTGTAGACTTGGTACCAATCTCAAGTTCATTTTGGAGAAGAAAAATATCTTATACCACTAAACTAGCACTTACAAACTCAGCCGCTTGCTGTAAAAAGCAATGCTTACACTGAAAAACAAACAAACAAACAAACAAAAGACAAATCTACCCAAAACAATATTGACTCTCCTCCCAGAAAAAACTCTTAGAATAAAAAGATGTATCAGTCAATGGGACATTTTAAAATTAGAATAATGTTTGTTGATGTAATGAACATACTAAGATTACCTGTATCATCACCCTTTTAATTATTATTTCAGATACTAGGTAGGATTATTATCTAATTGACTTATATATTTGTGTTTAGAAAATTAAATTTGTGTGAAATTTGACCACAAAACCAGTATATAAGGGTTGTTCCTTGCCTACACATAACATAAAATATAATTGAGGATAAAAGAGACACACATGTAATAAAGGTACAAGGGATTTTTAACAATGCCAAATGTTAGTATAAACATCGAATCAAAAGTTTAGTATACGGCAGGAGAGTATTGGCAGATGCCAGCATGATTGGATAATTGAGTTCCAGGAATAGTAGACTGAGTGACTAGAAATAGAAATGTGTATCTTGCAAGCTGAAAACTATCTTTAGGATTTTTTTTTCAGCACTAGTTGAAAGACTGGTTTAAGGCAAAAATAAATAAATAGATAAATAAAAAATAGCACTTTATTCCTGTCTCATAATTTATTTTAGGCAATTTCTTTCCTTTAATCTCTGCCTTTTAATATTAAAGCTAATTTGAAATTTAAGGGTTTATGGTAGAAATTTTGAATGTATGCCCATGAATAAAATCTAATATAAAAATAATGTGAAGAAACATTACATAAATACAATTTAAAATAGTTACCTTTGCTTTATTATCTGCTGATATTTATTTTGGGAGATAGTATTTTGGGAGATAAAAAATAATACTATCTCCCAAAATAAATATATATTATTCACCCAAGTAAGCATATTCACCCAAGTTCTTAAAATAATTTTCACACTAGGAGGAATATAGCTAATAGTTAAAATAAATATAGAGTTACACTAGTGTGCTTACAATCTGTTTCACTGCTGAAAATTAATTATAATTACATTATAAAGACATTTAACTGACATTTTTACCTATCGTTTCTTTATTTAAGGAGAAGATATAAATGTGTGCAAACGTTTTCCGAGAAAAATGTTTTATTGAAATATAAGTGTGTTAAACTTTCATAAACAGAAAGATCAGGCTAATAAGAAGAACATTACTGTATTTTCCTCTCATTTCTAAAATAAGAATGTTAATTAAAAGATGTTAATTAAAGTACTGCAGACTTTAATTGTATGCTTTGAAATTAGATGCATTCTCCTCTCTAATATGCAAATTAATTATGAATACTATGTAAATTTTCTGAGCAAAATATTAAGAATATTTTATTCAATAAACTATTAATAATAGTTCTAAAAGTGAAAATTGAAAATGTAATATTTTAGATTAAGTGTGGCAGTGTAATTATTATTAAATTTTCTCAGCTAAATTATTAAAATTTTCTTGAATTGGACATTCAGGTGATAATTTTTCTATTCTACATAAACACGGATATACACATTGTCCAGTTGTTGCGTCAGGTATAGATCTAGGCCAAACTGCCTAATGCCTACTCATTTGTGAGGGATGTGGTGACTTCCTTCCACAATATCACAGGATAAGTGAGTTGAAGACATCTAACTATCTTCCCTTTTGCAAACATTTCACATGTAAAATATTCTGAATAAGTAGACTTCTTAAAATACTTTGATTTATAATTATGTAATGCAAATTCTATTGCTGTAACTGGTGACTGAAGGTCAGGTCAAAAATGTAAGAAAAATTAATTGCAAATAAACTTTGTTTCACTCATGCATTTTAACAGCCCTGGGTAGCTTTAGGATAGTAGGAAATTTTGATTAAAGTTTTAAGTTATGAATAGGAGGTAGTTTTATGAAAATATGCACCTGAAGCATGAAAGGAAAGTGCAAATGTTTGTATAAATGATGTCACCTCATCCAAGGCTTTGGAGCGCTATTTTAGATACAGCTGCTCATCAGAACTAGGGTGTGTCTTTGGCAACCGAGGCATGAGCTATGTCTCTCTTCTTACTTGACTGAAAAGACTAAAATATAAAATACTAACCAAATAATTTTAACTGAAAGATACTCAAACATTTCTGAAGGATAAGATGTTCATAATGTATCTAGTCACATAAAGTAAGATAATCAGATAGCTATGATGACTCCTGAATAAATTGTTGTGCAGAGTAAATTAAGCAATGAGCAAGAAAACACCTGAATAACAATAATAGGGCCTGACACTGTACTATTGCTGCGCTATTTGGTTTCTGAGTGTTTTATATGCAGTTTTTGCATGAGTCAGACCTACACTGCTCTGTATACTTTCACCACAGCTAGTTCCCTGGATTAAAGCCACTGTACCATCTGGCAGAGTAGTGGTCGTATAAATGGAGAATCAAACTCAATACCAAGGGTTTGTAAACTGAACTGTCATTTGCAGTCTGCTCTGCATGTGTGAGACCTGGAAGTTTTCAGAAACATTTCCTAAGCAAATTTTATTAGCCAATCATATGCATTCTAGTTATTCTCAGATTACATGCATATAAATATGTATGGTTTATATATTATAACAATATATAAATATAAGTATATATTTATGCAATACATAACATTATATAATACATATACAACATGTATTTATGATAATATATTATGTTATGTGTTGAAACAGCTAGAAATAATCAAACTAGAAGTGGAAAGCAACAGCCAGAATCCAAGCCTAATAAAAGCCAAAGATTTAAAATTTTCCCTATAGGAAAACTATTTATTCTCTAAAAATAACAGAGATGCAGTTTTGCAAGCAGCAATAGGCTATCTCAGCTAAGGCCCATATTTTTTAAAAGAGAAACTATGAATATGAACCTCATTGGCAATGATTTCTTCATTGCTCTCAATCATTTTGTGAACCTGCGAGATTCGTTGTAAAATGAAGAAGTGGTTTTAAATTTGGAAAATTTTGTGGAAATGAAAGACTGCAAAGTTTTACAGGCATTTTACTTCAATCTCATGATTCTGAAAAGATCATGACAACAATATTGACTGTCTATGTTGAATAAAATTCACCTTTGTTAGCAATGATACAAAACATAGTCTTGTGAAACAAATACAGTAAGAATTGTTAATGTCCTTTATGTCCCCAAAGATACAAGGTTTGTATAAGCACAAACCATTCTGTTTTTTATCAATACAGTTGCTTTTATTGTAATAAGTTTGGGTGAAATCATGAAAACAATTAAAAGGAAAGACAGCAATGGTGAGCTTTTTGTAGAAAATCAGTACAAACTAGCACCAACTAAACTACACATTCTTATCTTCTGTCATTTTTTCATGACATATTAGTGCTAAATACTATTACCAATGTTTCAGCACAATAATAATTATTCACTAATTTGTGATGAAGACCAATATCCTAAATTCTATGGCAAGTAGAGTTATTTTACAAATACATCTCAAGGAAAATTTATATGTACTTAGCTCAAAACTATAATAAAAGAGGTTGCTTTAAGATAACATATTTGATTTTTTTAGCAATTTTAAAAACAGGTAATCTAACAGAAGAAATACAAACATATAAAACTTTTCATAATGGAACTTCATTATTGTTGATCCATATGATCATTCCTTTTTTGTATAAGGAGTCCTGATATTTTATCCTCTTGAGTTGAAAGGCCATGGGCCGGATTAGTACATAATGCATTTTAAACAAATAGAACAAAGGTTTATTTGAAAAATAAATTAAAGGAATTAATAATAGCGGTATGCTAACTTCAAAGCCCCACAAATGTTTTCAGTAAGTATCTTGTTTTTAACAGAAAAATGATACAATATGTAACCTAAAATGATGTCTAGGTAGAAAATTGAAGCTCTTCTCATCTTTTCCACATTCTTCCCACTCACCTAACACAAAAAGAGAGACAGGAAAAAAAACTTATGAAAGTATCAAAAGCTAGGATTTAGAGTTTTCATATCACCAGAAAGAAAAAGTATTTTTTACAGAATTGAAGACTACATAAATGGCAGAATTTTCTAAAATTAAGTCTAAAGTACTTCGCACTTTCAAATTTCCTGCTTCACTTTTCCCAGGTATTCACAGTAACACCAGTTGAAGCAACTGGGACTTTGGACAACTCTTTGTTCGTTTCTTGGCCATGGACTTTACAATCAGTCAAAAATTCTGATGCCAGAATGATCACCATCATCTTTTATTTTTTTAGAAAATTTAACTATTGTGTATAGCAAGAAAGATGGTGAATATGTTAATCTGGTAGGAAACTCTTCCAAATTAATTCCTGTAGGCATGGCAAAAACAAGGCATTATTTGGAAGCTTTGCATTTTGGATATTAAAATTCTACTTTTACCCTACTTTTCAAGGTAGGAAATATCTTATACTTAAGAACTTTCAGTTTATAAAATGGTATAGATTAAATATAGAGCAAATTTATATAAGTGACTTAAATGCATGAATTCTGCAGACCACCTTCAGGAAGACTTGCAATTACTGATAGTGTATAATTTTAGGTTGATAAATACTTTTAGAATCTAAACATTGTATAAGCAGAGAAGACTGTCAAGTAGACATTTGGGGGCTGGGTGGGGTTTAATGGATAAGAAGAGATCCCATTTAGTCCTACAAAGTCAAATTTGAGAAAAGCACTTGCAATTGGGTTTTAGACTTGCCCTTCTTCTGTTAGCTTGTGTTTTTATTTTATTGAAGTGTATCATAGAACTCAATTAAAAAGAGAATAGAGCCAAAGGAAATTCAATTCTTGTTTGATAATTCATTTCTAAGAGAATGAAATCACATCTTTTTGAGTCAGGATGGATGAAACTGGGGGCCATTATCTTAAATGAAACAACTCAGAAACAGAAAACAAATACCACATGTTTTCACTTATAAGTGGAAGCTAAATAATGTGTACACAAGAACATGGAGTATGAAATGATAGACAGTGGAGACTCAGAAAGGTCAGGAGTGGGAGTTAAGTGGAGGATGAGAAATTATTTAATCATTACAATTGTACTTCGTTCTGATGATATACACCCTAAAAGCCCTGACTTTACCACTACAAAATATATTGATGTAACAAAATTACATTTGTATCTCAGAAATTTATATAAATAAGATGAAAACATGAAATTCATATGTAAGCAAGATTTCTTATAAAAAAGTGAGACAGCAGCCAATATAAAGACAATTAAACAGAAAATTGAAAATATAAACACAAACAAAAAAATAAAAACAGAGACATCTTTCTGAAGGCTGAGAGTAAGAAGACACCTCATAACATTATTTAATTTTTAAATTATGGGTCAGAATACATTATTTGAAAACTCTTCAGTAGTTCAAAGTAAGAAAGTACAAATTCAATAGAGTTTTAAAAAAGTTAAAGCATTAACAACTGAGCTAAAATGTAGCCAGATAAAATGTATAATGACACAAATGAGATGAATACATGATAATAAAGAAAAAAACAACATTGAAGTACTTAATAGAGAAAACAGGATTGGGAATAAAATAAATCAAATCAAAATGTGAAGGTCAAGTTTATGAAGTTTTCTCAAAATGTATAGGAAAATAGCTAGAGGAAAATACACAGATAAGATGTTACAATTTAATAAACCAAATACAAACATTTTTGCAAACCAGTCATTAACATGTCCTGCAATATTGACAATTGAAACTGTAAATTAAAAAACAAAACAAACACCAAGTCATTTGATTGTTTTCCAAATAATGCCATTTTAAAATTGCATTAAATCCAATCCACAAATATTTCCTTTCTTTAATCTACTGAAAAACTTTTTGCTTACTTTATTTCTATTTCTAATTTTGTTCATGATTTATTGTAACATATTAAGAAAATTGAACATATTTATAATAGGTGCTTATGTATCCTTGCTTCCTAAGTCTAATTTTCTGTCATTTTTGGCTCTTTAAAAAAATTATAATTATGGAACATAATTTCCTGTTTGGGAAAATGTGTATTAATTTTTCATTAAGATGATACAATTTGTTTTTATACATGGTTGAACGTAGAATTTTGCTATATTTTAAAAATGATGTTGGACATTCTTT
Source organism: Trachypithecus francoisi (assembly GCF_009764315.1). NCBI lineage: Eukaryota > Metazoa > Chordata > Mammalia > Primates > Cercopithecidae > Trachypithecus > Trachypithecus francoisi. The sequence goes on from NW_022681435.1 coordinate 11,401,651, forward strand.
TAATCACAACTTCCAGAGAACAGCCATGTTGTAACGAAATGTTATGAAATTCTTATTGTGCAAGAGTACACAATAAAGCTGCTAGTTGTAAACTTTTACTTATTTTCAAAATTTTCATGTAATTTTGAGAGGACACTTAAAATCGTGTGTAGAAAAATATATACAGAATAACTATTTGCTTTTCTGTTTGGTTAAATCATTTTTTCTTGGAATCACAGCATACTAATATTAGGGAAAAAAACATGTAAAGTCAACTAATTACATCTGTGTAATTTCAAAGTCAAGACATAGAGGTCAAGAAACATAATTCAGTCCCATGGGGAATAATAGACTTACAGAGTAGCACTGAAATATTTTGATCCTTCTTCTTGAATGTCCCTCAATGATACCAAATACTCTCTCTTAATGATATGAATTTATTCTTCCTAATCCAGAAGGATTTGGATCAGATTTCCACACAGGTGTTTTACGGACTACATATTTTGGGTGTCCAAGAACTGACCAAGATGGGGGAGGGTAGGAAGGTAAATCATAGACTGGTATTAAAATTTCAGGTAACAGGCCAGGCACAACGGCTCATGCTTGTAATCCAGCACATTGGGACGCCGAGGTTGAGAGATCGCCTGAGGGCAGGAGTTCGAGACCAGCCTGGCCAACACTGTGAAATCCCATCTCTGTTAAAAATGCAAACAGGCATGGTGGCTCATGCCTATAGTCCCAGTTACTTGGGAGGCTGAGGCAGGAGAATTGCTTGAACCTGGGAGGCAGAGGTTGTAGTAAGCCGAGATCGCGCCAGTGCACTCCAGGCTGGGCATGGAGCAAGACTCTGTCTGAGAAAAAAAAAAAAAAAAAAAAAAATTCAAGTAGCAAATGGAATGCTTTTCTTGGTTTTTGGAAGAATAGCTGCATTTCCTTTCATTTTCTCTTCTGTTTCTTTTTTCAAATATGAACCATGAGTGGTCATTAGGGCATCATATATACTTTTATACTGACTTTGAATTATATCTAAAATCACACAGATAATTTACATGAAATTTACAAAACCAAGTTTAAGCACCTAATTCCCAATACAGAGACACTCCATTCCCTGACACTTTCAGAGCAAGCATAGCTAGAGATGTAATTGAGATTGGCTCTGCAACTAGAGTACAATAGAATACCAAAATTAGATTAAGATGGCTTAAAATACATAATTATATTAAAGCAATCAAGGTATTAGTTGATGCCTGTCTCTTCCTATAACACGTAATTTATTTTGTTAATTAATTGTTAACAAACATTTGGAGCTATTTAAGAAAATAATTAATTGTAATGAACAATGAAACATGAGCCAAATTGCTTCTAACAGTTGTCCACATTCCTGTAGTGCTTATTCCTTGGGTCTAGCTTCCCTCTCTAAACATTCGCATTCTGCATAAACTATTAGTACTATGAAATGAGGGCAAAACTATATGTGAAGTATGTGACATATGTTATTTGGGGGTAAAGCACAGTATAATTTATTGAATTACTAAAAACTTAATTATTGATGGATTGTAAATATCACTTGTGGTTCTACAACTAATTGTGTGAACTTATTTGGGTTTTCAGTTTCTTCATCCAGGGGACAGGCAGATTAGATTCCTAAGATTTCTTTCTGCCAAAAAGTTGTGATTATTCATGTTAAGTTTTTTATATATCAGCTTTTGGAAACGCTTGTTGAAAGAGATAATTAATTAAATAAAATAACTCTAGTTTGATAGTAAAAAGTAAAAACAGAAATAATAGCATAATTATGAACTATTGCCTTATAAGAACCTACTTAAATATATAAAATATTAAGACTTCCTAAGCGCTATAGAATATTTCAGAAAAATTGCTTGAATGGCTGGTATATGAGATGAACTATTTATTTCTAAGAATGAGATATTTACTGAAATTATCTGATTTCGGTAGGGTTTTATATTTTCTAAATCATTTTAGATACATTATATCTGTGTGAAAGGCCTAAAAAACAATACACAGTATTCTATCCATGTGAAAGGCTTAAAAACAACATGCATCAGATCTCAACTGAATTGTGTTGGAAAAGGAGACTGATCATGCCACGTCCCACAGATAGGCCAAAAGCACTGACAATAACAGAGAACTATGACCAAGCAATAAGAAGTAAAATAGCAATTTGTGCAATGTAAAACATGAACTAAAATCTTAGCACAGTTGATATTCCAGGTATGTATCAAACTGTAGATGTCATGGTAAATATATTCACTGATGGAGATTACATGTCACGCAGAAAGGTCTCTTAAGGAAACTTCCAAGGTGATGAGCCATAATAATAAATCAGCCAAATGATTCTCCTCTCTGGCTGATGAAAGGAAATTCTCCTTGAGATCAATCATTGTGAACAAGCTGACAATGAAGTAGCCTTGCTGCTGATCTTGTGCCAGGCTATGTGGAAGATTTCACACATCCTTGAAATGCAACTAGTATAAAAAAATCGCACACTCCTCACATAGATGATTTGGTTCAAAGACTAAGGGGGAAAAAAAGGAGAACAAGATAGACCCTTGACCCCAGAAAAGAAAGACATAAAGCTCTGCAAAACAGGATCTTTGGGTGGAGTAGGGGTTTGTTTTGTGGTGTGTGTGTGTGTGTGTGTGCGCGCGCGTGATTGTTAGAAGGACATTTAGAGGCAAGAGAGACAACAGTGGTTTGGGAAGAAGGGGCAGAGAAGTAGGGTGGCCGCCTATTCTGATAGAAACTCAACAACCTGCTAACTGGAACTAACTACCCGCGAAAGGATCACTGCAGAGTTGGCACCATGAAGCTCATTGGAACCATTTCATCTCCCTAAAATCTCCTTCAATACCTCCCCCACACAAATTGCTTAATATGGAAAACTGCCATATTTCTCGTTGTTGTTTAAGTGTCCATGGGTAAAAAAGTGTCCTTAGGCCTCTCTTACAAACAGATAATAGCTCCCCAAACCCTCTTTCCATATAGAAATTCTGGTGCACCAATGAGGTTGTAAATAAAAACTGAAAAGTTCAGCAATTCTCAAGATAGAAAACAATTTTTTATTTTATTTTTTTCTGGAATCACAAGATAATTCTATACTCTACCTACAATTAAAAATGTGTAAAAGGCCGGGCGCCTGTGGCTCATGCCTGTAATCCCAGGACTTTTGGAAGCCAAGGCAGGCAGATCACTTGAGGTTAGGGGTTCAAGAACAGTGTGGCCAATATGGGGAAACCCTGTCTCTACTAAAAATACAAAACTTAGCTAGGTGCGTTGGCGGACGCCTGTAGTCCCCACTATTAGGGAGGCTGAGGCAGGAGAATCACTTGAAACTGGGAGGCAGAGGTTGCAGTGAGCCAAGATCGCACCAGTGTACTCCACCCTGGGTGACATAGGGAGACGCTGTCTCAAAAAAAAAAAAAAAAAAAAAAAAAGAAGTGTGCAGTTTAAGTATGACACTTCATTCTGAGTGATCATTCTTAGCTATCAGTTTAAAGAAATTTGTGCATACTCAGGCTGCATGGAGGTCACAGCCTGCGGTGAGAACATTGCTGTCTGGTGCTGCAGACAGGAGAACTGGATTTTATTCTTGGCTCTGCTACTAACTGGCTCCTTGACTTTAAGGAAATTACTTACTCATTTTTCACTTAAGATTTTTTAGCTTAAAGAGCGAGTCTTGCCCTTGATAATATCTAAGTTTTCATCATCAACCTTTTTGAAACATATTGTCTACTGCCTGTTATTGAAAATATGTTATCTGTATCACGGATCTTGCCGAGGAAAAATATTATGTAAAACAGTGGATCATTTTTTCCTATCTAGATTAATTAAAATGCACTTTTAAACATCCGTAATGTTTCTAGTTAAACTGAATTTTGATCCTTTATTTTTATTACATAAATTATTGACAAAAATCATGCAACCTCCTTCTCAGCAATCAACTAGTGAGTAAATACTATTTTGACACCTTTTTGAAAAAAATAAATAAATTTTATTTTTATGCCTCTGAATTATTTCCACTGTTATTTTAAAAAGCTGGACACCCAATTAGGAAATCTAATAATTACATTGCAAATGCTTGAACCACTGTCAATGTAGTTATTTTCCACAAGCTTTTAAAGTAAAAAAATCTACAAAGAGACTTCCAAGTTTGTCATGTTAATGCTTTCCTCAGTGAATACAACATGGCATATTTTCAAAAGTATGATTTATTGAGTTCCAAACCTGTACAGTAATATAAGTCTTTTAATTTCCTTTCTTTATAATGGACATTACTAAAATGAATGAAGACCAAGGACAAAGAGAATTGACAAAGAAACCACTTTTATTAAATGAAGAACAACGTCCTCTGTACAGATTAAATGACCAGAGCTGGAAAAAAATATAATGAAATATACTGTGTTTCTTTCCTACTTATCCTACTTGATATTAGCTGGATGCATGTAATTTTTTATTTGTATTGAACAAATATATTTTATTTAATAAATTAAATAAAATGTGTTTATTTGTATTGAATTATAAAATTAATTATAATGAATTTTACTTTCTAGGTTTTGGTTTTCTTTCACTGAAAACGTTTTCCATATGAAGGTGATTTTATAATTTACTATTAAGATGTCATCATGACAAGTGAACTGTGTCTCTGAAACTGAACACATAGTATACACTGCTTTCTATCAACTGGAAGTCACTGCATCTGTTGATAAGAGCCTCAAATTCAAAGAGGTAAAAGGATGAAAGACCTTGTGTAATATTTCTTTTTTTTTCATCTTTAACATCAACATTCTCTGTGTTTCAGATATATCTGAGGGATTACAGATTTCAGCCTACATAGTTTATGTAACATCATTGTACTGTTTGCTCTGGCGAGGACAACATTTTAAAGTAGGCAGTTGAGTCTCATAACAACCCCTTGATGCTGCCAGCAAACAGTTACAGTTCTCAGAAGCCTAGAGGTTTGGCTATAAATCAGTCTCAAGTATTATAATAAAGTTTATAGAAGCTGGATCAACAACGTGTACCCTAAGTAGGAAGAATTATTTTTGTCCTCTTCTTGCCTTCCTATTTTTCTTAGTTCAGTACAAACTTTTGAATCACTGTGAAGTTGGTATCTACGCCCCTCATCCAGTCCTCACGAAGGGGGAGTAATGATGTGTTTAGTGAGACAGAAAAAAAAAAATAGATGACTAAACACCTATAGCTCAGTCCCTCAGGTTAGCCTGTACTCAGCACTTTTAGTCCTCTTTCCATGCAGTAAATCAGCTTGGGTAAAATCCTTGCCTCATAAAGGCAAATATGAAAGTCAGTCATTATCTCTGTCTCTCTGGTCCTCTCTTTCTTTCTCCATGTGTGTTTGTCTTCTCTCTCTCTCTCTCACACACACACACACACACACACACATTTCCCTTGAATTTAAAGAATAGATACAAGTTAATATTTCTATTGGTCTCAGACACAAGACTTTTATTCTCTATCTCAGCTTTGTGTAAATTTCTCAAGTGGTACAAAGTAAAACTGTGCTTGTCAGCGTTAAAACGAGGCACTACTTTTATAACTATAGGTTTATTAATTTATAGGGATGGCACAAAAAGAAAATAAAGTATTACCACAACAACTGAATTATGTCAGAACACACAAGTTTTATCATGAAATGTTTAGTCCAAAGAAACAACAATAGAAAGCCCAGTCTGAAGAATGAGTTGATATTTGTGTGCCAGGCCCATCAAAACTGGAATGTGCCATGAATTGAGTCTATATTTTAAGCCTGATATACCATTGTCTTTTTATTCCCCGATTCATATCAGAACTGTGGCGATTTTGATCAGAACTTGACATGATCTAACAGGTACTCCTTAAATCTGTGAAATAAAAATTACAATCCTGGCCACATGGCCTTAGTCAGGTTAACAATGAGCTGACTGCATATAAATAGTAATTTGTGTCTCTTGGTGTATAATTCATTTATTTCATGCAAATGCTCATATTAAAAACAGTTTAGAAATAATTTTATTTTAAATTGTATAAAGCAGTGTCAAGAATTGTAAAGGTGCTAAGATTTTACCTTACCACCCATTATTAAGTGGCTATAAAAGGTGCTCAATTGTCAGACTTCAAATAGCTTCAAAAAGCCAAAAATATAGATTATATTTAAGAACCAGAATCATGGGGCTAATGTTGACTTAGACTGGAACAGCAAATGCATAGCCTAAAAACTTTTTTTGGAGGGGACGAGGGGGAAGGAGTTTTGCTCTTGTCGCCCAGGCTGAAGTGTAATGGCATGATCTTGGCTCACCACAACCTCCAGCTCCCGGATTCAAGTGATTCTCCTGCCTCAGCCTCCCGAATAGCTGTGATTACAGGCATGCACCACCATGCCTGGCTAATTTTGTAATTTTTTAGTAGAGACAGGGTTTCTCCATGTTGGTCTGGCTGGTCTCAAACTGCTGACCGACCCCACGTGATCTGCCCACCTCGGCCTCCCAAAATGCTGGGATTATGAGACATGAGCCACCGTGCCTGGACTAGCCTGAAAACTTTTAACAGCAGTTAGACGTCAGTGATATGCCCAAAGCAGTAAAAGACGGATGTAGTCAATCTGCCAGGAGTGGCAAGGGTCATGACCTGAGTTATGTGACTTTTCTCATTGTAAGACAAATGGTTCCACTTTTGGTAGGAGTCACAAATCTAGAATGCAGTGGCAGCCTTAGCATCAGATACATAGATTCCTTTACCTTGTGCCCAGCCAATGATGGTGGATATGTTGCCACAGCGGTTATGATGATGCATCAGGAGGCACTGATGACACTCTGGACCGTGCAAACTTAATAATCAGCCCAACTTCATCTGGACTTATTAGAGGATAGACTCTTACTGTAAGCATCCACAGGATTGACTCAGAATTCACTCAGGAGCCACAGTCTTTTCTATAGTTTGTCACCACAAAGAGGTGTGTCATTAATCTCCCAGTCTGTCGTTTCCTAAGTGGCAAGCCAAACAGCTAGACTGTTGGCAATAGCCTAAGAGACCGTAAAATTCCACAAGGGAAGCAAGGGGAGTACAGCCTAGGGCCGTGGAAATGGCCATGAGTTCCGCCCACTGAGCAGAGTAACCATGTCCATTTCATTTCTGCTGGCATTCTCTTTCAACACTTGCAGCAGTCCCTGAAAACCATCAGCTCCTGGCCTAGCTCCATCATCAGCAAACCAAACCCAGACCTAGGCTTTTTGGGTTCTTCTGTCAATTGAAGCCCCATTCACCCAGCAGCTTTGCTGTAGTACGTACAGCGGGAGATAAAGTTTACACCAAAAAGACAGCTCCTACTTTTTCTTTTAATAACAGGATATCACCGTGGTCAAGTTGACTGAATTCTTGAATATTCCATTTCTCTTTGACATGTAAAGCTTGTTGATCCCCTTTTACTTTTACTTTTTTTTTTTTTTTTAGATGGAGTCTCGCTCTGTCGCCCAGGCTAGAGTGCAGTGGCTCAATCTCAGCTCACTGAAACCTCCACCTCCCGGGTTCAAACGATTCTCCTGTCTCGGCCTCCTGAGTACTTTTATTTGGCACTTTTCAGGATGCATGTGTTTGGCTGCAAAGAACCCAAAAACTGATTAATAGTGACAATAAATAAGTTGAAATGTAATGTGTAAGGATTTCCAGATGAAGATTGCCTTACCGAAATTTGTTAAGAATGTTTTCTAGAAGAAAGCACAGTAAGGGAATGGGAAAAGTTGAAGATGCCAAACAAAGGTAAATCTTCAGGTAAATGTGTAGCCTCTGCATAATCTAATAAGTGGGCTTTGGAGTATTAATTATATCTCAATGGTGGCTGCAATTCAGGTCAAGACGACAAGATTTCATATTCTCACAGCGGTTATTGGCCAAGGACATTGTAGTTGGAGGAGTGGGAATGGGAAGAAAGCAGACATACATTTCCAGACATTTCTGGTTGTCTACACACACAGAGATTGGTTTCAGTAGCCTAAGGCATTTCTCCACAGAGAATTCCAGGTATGGGCCTTGGGAAGCACAGGCTGGGAGAGATGCACAGAATTATTACACAAGATCTGTGTTTGCCTCAGTCTATGATTTTCAAAGACTAGATCCAGTTATATCTCCCAGTGATTTCCTCTATCTGAGAATGCCTTTTTCTAGATTGTGGTGGTCAAAATTACTGGGACAAAACTTACAAGTGAAAGGTGAGTGAAAAGAGCTACTGAACCTGCATTCCTAGCTGACACTCTTCATTTTCCTCATCTATTGCCCATTTTCTTCTCTTGCAGTTAATGCATCTACTTCTCTAGGTAAGTTAACTGGTTAAGTGATGCAGTCATCACTAACGAATCTGAGCCCCCAGTTGCTCTAATTGTCTTGGAGAATCCACTGAATCTGGAACATATTCCTCCCTGCTCCAAATTATGTAGCAGTGGCAACACTACTTCATTTTTAACAAATCCACTACCCCTTCAAGGATGCAGCACCCTTTATTTGCTTACTGGTCTCTCACTATGATGAGCATAAGTGAGCAGCCTGCAGCTGTAGCTTTATGTTTAGTAGGGTACTTTATCTGCCTTGGGAGAATTATTTACTTTCTAGGAACCACAACTTCTAAACTCACCAAACCTAAAGCTGCAAGGAATGGGAAGCAATATTTCCTCAACTATTTTATCAGAAAGGATTGAGAAGAAATTTACTTCAATCTTCACACTTTGTTTCTAGCACTTTGTGATGGCTGCTGGCTTCAGGCACATATCACCAAAGATAAGTGCAACATTCAAGGGCCCCATCTTCAAGCTACAGGCATAGTTCTACCTCCGAGAGGGTAGTCCAGTATTCTGTCACACCAGCAACTACTGGATGATGCAGTAGTAGGACTATCAGTGGATTCTACGGCAGCATTCTCATTAATGCACCTCTTTTTACCATAAAGTGGTTTCCTTGTACTGTAGTGATGCTATTTAAGACATTATGTCAATAAAAGACACATTTATTAAACACTTGGAAAGTGGTACTTGCTGAAGTGCTGCAGGCAGAAATCGAAAAAGTAATCCTGGAATAGTTTCAGTCTCCATCAGAATGAATTGCTGCACTTTTAAGCAGAAGGGGATCAGTGTAATGAACTTTCCACAAAGTTACATTTTCTTCCTTTCCATCATCTGGTCATAGGAAGACCCTCATGGAGCCATAGGCATAAGATGAGGAAGATGTGTCACCATTGCCAAAGCAAAACTTGCACTGGGAAAAGTTATGCAGGTGAAGAGTAGCTTACGGAAGGCTGTTGCAATAGGGGTGAGGAAGTAGGACTTGGCCTGAGCTGAACTCCGCTGAAACAAAAGTGGGAGAGTTTTAAGCATGAAGTGTGAGGGAGAGCACAGGCTGCCTACATTTGCTAATCAGCTTTGCCAAAGGAAAGGTAGCTTTTCTCTTATCTTTGTGAAAGGAGTAGTTTCACAACTTGGAGCAAAGGACTTGCAGCAGTTAATCTCCTGCCTCCCCAAAGAAACTTAGAGAGAGAGATGCCATTTCCCTTGATGATTTCTTTTCAATGAGATGGATCCTGGGTCCTTGAGGAAGACATTCCTTGATTGTAAAACTGGCCAGAGGCTTTTAAAATGATGTACATCTCAAAAGGGCAAAGAAAAAATTTACAATGACAAGTTCTCTAAAGTAAATGCTCTAAGAAAGGGGAAGGGGAGAGTTCCTGTGGTTAGACCATCTGGATTCTATAAGGATCTCCGTGAAAAGGAGGTCATGGGCCTAGAGGCAGGAAGAAAACTGTCTGAAGTTTAGTTAAACTGAGGGATATATTAAATCTGTCTTACTCTTTACTAAAGGGGCAGATGACATGTGTGTTCAGATTACTTGTGGCCTCAGAATTGACTCATACCCAATTCTACTTGTAGTATTTCCATGGTGGAATGGATAGCTGCTATGCCTGCCCAAACTTATGAGTTGGTGGGCCTGGCAGCATCCAGCTCATGAGAGGCTCATAAACACCTGTTTAATCACCTCCAGAATCAAGGAACATGCCAGAGTGGTGTTTCTGAATGTTTTTCAGCAACCCTTTGCTGAAGAGGTCCTTACTCTTAAGCCCTAAGAAGCTTATCTGTGCCTTTACTGTTAGGGTTTGCCATGGTCAGCACACAAAATTATCTACTTCATATACTTTCAGCACCATGGGATTATGCAGACAATCTGTTCCAAGTGACAGTGTTATTTGTACCACAGCCACAGTTCAGAACAGAGTCCCTTTTTGTTCCAAGCTTTACTCAATAGTGACAGCCTTTGAAGGCACCTGATAATAAGTTGTAGCAGTATTCTCAAAGGTTATGCTACTTAAATATATGCTACCAAAAAGAACTAAAATGAAGCATTTTTCTTAGTCATGTAGTATGAAATACTTTATTATTTTCCTGCAGTGGATGCCTGTGCATGTTCTAGATGCCTGGATTCCCCAAATCTTCACAGATGTAGTAGGCCCTGCATCTCTATAGGGTCCCTCCAACACTCTTTATTACATGATTATTATCAGGGCATGCATAATTCGTGTTCCATCTTTCTTATCATGTTTGATTAATGTGATAATAATCAACTTAGAATACAAAATTATGAGGAAGCTCCATGGGAAGAGGAATGAACTTGAACTTGCACTAAAATCAGTGACAATGCCAATGAAGAGACTGACATTTAGCAGGCATATTTCTAAGTTTACTTGTGTAAGAACATGACTTGCAGAGAGGTTCAAGATGGCTGCCTAGAGGCACCTGGCTGTCCCTCCTCCACAATAAAAGGACCAAAACCACAATTAGGTAAATACACTTTGATTGGAGCATCTAAGAGAGAACACCTTAATTCAGCAGGGAACTGGCCAGGAACCTCTGAGGCACTGAAGGAGAAGCTGGCCAAGGATCAGCTTGGAGCCAAGAGGAACTCCCCATTGCAGGAAAACAGATAAGCAAGAGAACCCAGAGGCCCACACTCCCACCACAAAATTCTGTACTCCTAGCCAAATGTACTGTATATTTCAAAATGAATAAAAGAGAAGATTTGAAATGTTCCCAACATAATACTCAATGGTAGATATACTGAATACTCTGATTTCATCATTATACATTGTAGACATGTATCAAAATATCACATATACTCCATAAATATGTCCAATTATTATGTAACAGTAAAAAAGAAAAAAACATACAAATTATGTTCTAAAACATCTAAAAATCTGTTGGGAGCAAGCCCCCCAAAATCTGGCCATAAACTGGCCCCAACACTGGCCATAAACAAAATCTCTGCAGCACTGTAACATGTTCATAAAGGTCCTAACGCCCGCGCTGGAAGGTTTTGGGTTTACGGGAATGAGGACAAAGAACACTTGTCCCGCTCAGGGTGGAAAACCACTTAAAGGCATTCTTAAGCCATAAACAATAGCATGAGCGATCTGTGCCTTAAAGGCATGTTCCTGCTGCAGTTAACTAGCCCAAGTTATTCCTTTAATTTGGCCCATCCTTTCATTTCCCGTAAGGGATACTTTTAATTAATTTAGTATCTATAGAAACAATGCTAAGGACTGGTTTGCTGTTAATAAATAATGTGGGTAAATCTCTGTTCGAGGTTAACAGCTCTGAAGGCTGTGAGACCCCTGATTTCCAACTTCACACCTCTATATTTCTGTGTGTGTGTTTTTAATTCTTCTAGTGCCGCTGGGTTAGGGTCTCCCCCACTGAGCTGGTCTCGGCAAAAATCAATGTTCCTTCCTTCAAAGTATTTTGCAACAGGTGAGTTAATATATACAGTAATGTGTTTTGTGTGCAAACTACTTCTGTTCTTCCTTAGACTGTGGTATTGAAAGGAATGCATTTGCCAGATCAATAATTGTATCACATACACTAGAGGTTGTGGTGTTTTGTCCTAGTAAAGACAATACAGTTCACAGAACATCTACCGTTGAGTCCTCCACTTGGCTATGTTTGCAGTAGTCCACTATTCTATCATGATCACTCTGGTTTTTTGCACAGTCATATTGGTCGATTAAATGGTGACATAATGGGAACCACCATCTCATTTTTTCAATTTTCGAGGGCTGCACTAACCTCTGCCATTCTACAAGGGAAAATGTACTGCTTCAGACTTTCCATTTTAGTTTAGTTGAAGCAAAACCGTTTCTAGGGTTTTCAATGTTCTTAGCTTCTGTAATAGTTTTTACTGTCCACAACAATAACAAAATGTGAAGATTGTGTCAGTTGCTAATTATTTCAACCTGAATATCTTTCTGAGAATTATGAAATAGCATAGCATCTGATGAATTTGCAAACCAATCCACTGTGAATTGAATTTAATCTAAGATTCCATCCATCACCTGATCTGAATATACTTTTACCCTAACAGGGAAGCTATAATGGTGGTTTAGATCTCTTGGGTATTACACTTAATTCATTTTACAGGTCCTTGGATCATTGGCCATAGACCTAGGAGAATCACATTTTTGTAAATTTGCTAAGGCATCTCAGATAATTTCTTTGGGGGGACCCGGTTTCAACCCATACAAGTCCCACAAAGACAGGTTATGGGCCTTCAGATGGGCTCAGGTTTAGACACAGGACAGAGATTATTTTATTTCATTGGTGGCTGATCCTGGCTTGTGCTCCTCCATTAATGTATCTTTTGGTTATCTTTATCCACTTCCATATCTATATCTGTAAATACTCACATCTGCATCAATATGCATATAAATGTGATCCGGCCACATATGCAGCTTTTAATCCTCATGTGTTTTAAATATATTCTATTATTATTAAAAAATACTTAACACTTCATAAATGCTGTATTAAAAATATATTCCCATTACAGAGCCAAATGGTAGCAACTGAACATACGGGTTAATGTGCTCAATCTGAAGGGAGATAGCCTGCATCTGAAAATGGCTCTGCTACTTACTAGATTGGGCAAGTCACTTAACTCCTATGTCATCTAGTTTCCTTAGCAGAAAAAAAAAGCATTAATAATAATATATACTTCATAGGATTAATATATTAACAAGCTCATACATGAAAAACATTTAAAGTAAAGCCCATAATACTGAATGCTGTAAGATTTAGCTAATTTAATTTTTTTTGTATTTTAATAATCTACTCTTACTCATCACTACATAGTGAACACAATTAAACAAAAATCATTGTTGAGATACCTGATTCCTTCTTTATGATGTGCTTATTAATGTCATTCCTACCTATTCTACCTTAAAAAATAGATTCCATTAAAAGGTTTCTTTAGGCCTAAATGAGGTTGTTTATCCTAGGACCTATTAATGTATTATTACAAATTAATATGCTTTTAGAGCTGATAGGCCCACCTCAAGTTCTCTCATATTTTTCTGGAGTTTATTTAAAACAAATAATCATTTTATAGAGGAAAAATTTTAACTATCAAAATACGTATTACGTATTTCATTTTCAAATTTTTAAATGCAGATATGCTTCATATTTCGAAAGGTGAATCAACCTACTGAGCATATGTATGAAAACATTTCTGTCTCTGTCTCTTTCTTTCTCTCTCTCTCTCTCTCACACACACACTCTTAATGCTTAGTTGCATTTCCAAAGTATCAAACCAGGTTTTCATATGATTTCAATCAAGGAACATTCAAATACTCTGTGCTCAAATGAAAACACCACCTGGTAATTTAAAAATTGAGACTGATAAATGCCAGCACAGGCTATTCTGGGTTTTATTTTCATAGGCTTTCTAAAAGTAAGTTTAGAATTTCTAAAATGTGTAATGTTAAATTTTCTTGATTTAAATTTAATCATGTTTCTTGCGAGAATTATACATATACATGTATATATATATTTCCATGGATTTATACACTTAAAAAAATTCAAACTTTGAGCTGTCTCATAAGCAAAAAGTAAAGTACTCAAAAAATGCCAACGAAATACTATAGATTAAATCAACTATTACACTTAAATAAAATGGAAGTTATAAGAATGGAATAAAAATGCAGAAAATAAATACTATTGAAAATGAAGGGAAAAGCAAAACATTATAGGGCCAAAGATACCGATTAATCAATATACTGTAAGCCATGTACAAAAACATAGTAAAACAAGCAAAAAAAAAAAAAAAAAAAACTAGTTTAACAACTTTGAGTATTATAATAAATCTAGATTCTACACTTTGTTTTTCTTCACTCTTGATGTTAAGAAACCTAACACTACTTCAGGCTGTCTGAATTATAATACACTGACTTAGGACATCTACATGCAGTATTACACTGGCAAATATTCCTAGCAAAAATTGGGGATAACCTGGTTGATATGCAATCATTTTATATGAAGCTTATATTCAAAAGTAGATAATTTATTACATATGTGACAGAATCTGCTTTTAAATTCTAAAACACATAATTTCAGTCAAGAAAAATTTAGTTCTCTCCAAAATTTGATTGTTGAATTCTATAATCTTTGAATTAAAGGTAAATAATATAAAATAAATTAAAATGTTAATGTTGTATTAGCAACTATTTTCAATACGTGAATTTTGATATGCTGCATGCAGCCAGTTGTCTTATAAGGCTGTGTTCACCATCAATAACACATCCGTGCTTTGCTAATGCTTGACCCTGGGCTCTCAGTATTCCTGTCCCCACCCAACCATTTTCTCCACTTACAACACGGGGCTCTGACAAAGTTACAGCAAGAAACATTTTTGCCAAGATGCTTGTGCATTTTTAAGTTCTGGTAGAAGGAACAGACTTTAAAAGCTTTTATAATTCAAGTCATTATTTTGTATCTTCTCCTATTTAGAATTCTCATTTAGGAGATTTTCTGTTTGAAAGTCAAAAGTTGAAACAAGAGTGAACTGAGACGTGAGAACAAGCTTCAGATGGACATCAGAGGTCTTCTTCAAGTCTAAACAAAAACGGTTCAGGAAAGCCAAGAATAACCCACCCATGACCACACTAGTGGACCGCATAAAGACTACAGTGAAAGCCCAAATAGTGTGGGGGGTGGGGGGAGGGGGAAAGAATTTAAAAACAGTATGTCCTCTATTTATATTTCCTTCAGAACACTATCTGAGGTAGGAGAAGCCCCAGTAAGTAGCAGGATAAGATTTAAGGATTTGGAGGTCATTATTCTGCAGAGAACTGGCTCATTTAGTGCCTACTCTATTCAGAGTGCAGAATTAGATACTGTTATCTTGACAGATTTCACACAATGACCTTCATGACCTTCAAGGCAACAAGCACATTCCTAACAGGATTCTTAGTGGACATATAAAAATGAATTGAGAAATAAATTTATGGAGAATATAGGGTTTTTTTCAGTTTATAATGTTGCAAAATTTATATTATAAAATTTCCTGTGTAGAGTTTGCTTTTGTTATTCATGCCTATATTTGGCATTGTGTTTCTGAAAGAACTATATATTTATAATTTACATTTCAAATATCCAATCAATGTTTTTTCTTCATCACTTACAACTGCCTCAGAGACTGCTGAATATATCACAATTCTAGGAAGAAGTAAGGCACTTTGAGTACCTATTATGTTAGCAACAACAGGAAAGGGAGCAAAAGGGGGGAAGAATTTTAGAAAAGGGGCCTCAACTTCACAATGTAGCTCTGTAGTATTTCTATTGCTACTGAATTGTCGCTGCTAACCTGCAGAGAGAAAATAGATAAAGGCACTTTATTGCTTTTTGAAACTTGGAAAGGAAAAAAAAAAAAATCAGTATCTTAAATGAAGATTTCAATTCCTGACCTCACTAGCCTAGTCTGCAATTGAACCAAAGTCATTAATTTTTAGCCTCAAGTAAATGAGAATTCAGAATTTTAGCTCTGAATGCAAAAGCTCAATAAAATGGGCCATGGCGGTAGAGTAGAACCACTACATATGCAAATCCAGGGCACGTTAGAAATGGATTACATTTCACAATGTCATATAAGTCACTGTAATAGGAAACTGCCATGTTTTTTCCTTTACAAAATCACATTTTAAGCATTCTATGCTGAACTTTAGAAAAAGTTTTTGTTACCTAAGCTATTTGTCATTTGAGAATTTGGATTTTGTTTTTCTGCCTTCCAGATAAATTTATTTACCTCTGATGAACATTATTTTGTTTGTTTGTTTTTTGTTTTTTTGAGACAGAGCTTCACTCTTGTTGTCCAGGCTGGTGCAATGGTGCCATCTCGGCTCACGGCAACCTCGCCTCCCTTGTTCAAGCACTGCCTCAGCCTCCCAGGTAGCTGGGATTACAGGCATGCGCCACCACACACGGCTAATTTTGTATTTTTAGTAAAGACGGGGTCTCTCCATGTTGGTCAGGCTGATCTCAAACTCCCGACCTCAGGTGATCCGCCCGCCTCGGCCTCCCAAAGTGCTGGGATCACGGACGTGAGCCACCGCGCCCGGCCTGATGAATTTCTTAATATCTATTTGTGTTAGTCCAGTTTGCATTGCTATAAAGGAATACCTGAGACTGAGTAATTTACAACGAAAACAGATTTATTTGGTTGATGGTTCTGCAGGCTGTGCAAATGTGCCTCCAACATCTGGTTGGTTTCTGGTGAGGCCTTAGGAAGCTTTTACTCATAGCGGGAGGTTAAGGGGGAGCAGACGTGTCACATGGTGAGAGAGAAGAAGAGAGAGAGGAGAGGGTGCCAGGCTCCTTTTAACAGCCAGCTCTTGAGTGAACTAATAGAGTGAGAAGTCACTCATCACCATGAGGATGGCACCAAGCCACTCATGAGGGATCCACCTTCATGACCACAACACCTCCCAGTAGGCCCCACATCCAACAATGAAGATCACATTTCAACATGAGATTGGAGGGACAGATGTCCAAACCATATCACTATTGCAGAGTCTTTAAGTATACACTTGTCAGTAAATCACAAGTGAGTGGTCAGTATCCTAACAATGACAAGCTATTCATTTTTTTTTTTCTGTTTTCAAGTTAATATGCTTCTATGTGTGTGCACTCTCTCTCTCAAGGCTGGCATCCACAATTAGTCAATTAAATATTTTTTTAGTAGGAAAAAAATATATTCTTATGAGATATTCCAGCATCTGCCATCGCAATACCTCTCATGAGTAATTTCTTCTATAATCACACTCCTCTGGCACATTCTGAACTCCAGAATGCTGTGAAAATGACCTGACTCTCCAAACCTGACAGTCCGTCCTATGATTCTTTACAATTTTTTTTTTGCTGCTGTGTTCAGGATCTGTCTCTTTTAAATTAAAAGAGCATTTTCTGTTTTATGCTGAGAGCTGTGAGGTAACTTGTCCTCTTAACAGGAACCTGGTTTATTCCAGAATATTTCTAAAGATACTTGGCAATATCAGTGACTGCTTGTATTCCACGTCTAGCTCAAAGAAATGCTGAAAGGGAAAACTGCTACCCCTTGCACAATGGTGTTCAGTCACAGATGTTGAGGTCTTTGTCACCAGTCTTGTATGGAGTCACAAGGCGAGGGAACCAAGTATGCGAGTCTCGCTTTCTATTTCTGGCCTAAATTACATGAAGTCTCCTGGAAGAACACTATCCAATCTCTCACTTCTTAATATGTATTCACATTTTACCCTAAACTAATGCATTTTGTCAACTTCAGCAACAATTTTACTAGGCTTATATGAGAAAAACATTATTCATAGATTTATAGCACATATCTGTAGTCACAAGAACTCTGAGAAACAAAATTCGACTATGGTAAAAGTATAACAGATGTGATCATGGTGACTTTACTTGAATAATCTAGATTTGAAGACATATTTTTAAAATTTCTTCCATCAAACTAATGATGTAACGTTATTTTCAGTAATTTTGAACAATACCCAAGGAACACCCAAATATGTGTGTGTGTGTGTGTGTGTATGTACATGTATATATATAATGCTATCTTCTCCAAATACTAGTTTCTTAATAATATGCCTAATACACAACTCTCTTCAAGATGTTTTTATAGCAGAACAGTCATAATATCTTAACCTTCAGAAAAAACTTTCCACTGTCTTCTCTAGATTCCAGTTTTACAATTTCTTATTTATTGTTTGTATTTACTATTCTTATTTTGCTTTACTAATTTAGTCACCTACTGTCATATTCTTTTAAATTACTTTTTCTCATAAAGCTTCCAAGTTCTCTCATTCAGCCATCCGGAAAACCAGAAACAGACATGCACAGGAAATATTATTCACTCTCATGACCCATTTCAAAAACAATAGAGTCTAACACTGATGAGTTAATTTAACTTTTATTCAATAAAAAAATGACAGCTAATTTTTCTCTTTAGATGAGGTGGAGCATTGAGAGGAATGGCATAGATTTAAATATAACATTCATCATGTACAGAGATCTCAAGTGTAGATTAATTGACAAGAGGAACACATCCATGTAACCACACCCAGATCAAGGTACAGAGCACCAAAATCTTTCAGATACCTCCCGCTCTGACATCTCCTAGTTAAAATAAAACATACCTACTAAGTTACTCAGTATTTTTACTTTTATCAGTGTTGATTAATTTTGCTAGTTTTTGAAATTTAGATAAATAGGGCCAAAGTATATACTTTTATGTGTCTGCCTTATTTTGTTCCACATGATGTCTATGATATTTATCCATGCTGTTGTGTGTACCTGGAGTGCAATTGTTTTCACTGCTTTTTAGTATTCTATTGCTGAATATCCAACATATGTATACATTCTACTGGGATTGATATTTGGTGGGTTTCCTGTTTTAGTTATTCTGAAATAATTCCGCTATAAACATTCTTATTTATTCCTTTTTGTGCCATGCTGTACAGACATATTCATACTGAGGATACACATAGGTGTGAAATTACAGAGTCAGAGTCTATACTTGTCTTCAACTTAGTCCCTACTATAGTTTATACAATAAACAATTTCTAAAGTGATTATATAAAATTAGAATCCTGCAACAGGATGTCATTTGAAATTGTATTATTTTCTGTTTGGATATTGTGGTGGACCCTGTGATGCACTACTAGAGTCCCCTTAAGACAGTGATACATTTAGTTTATCAGCTACTAAAAGTGTTGCCTAAAGATGACCTTTGTTGCCAGTCACTTAGCAGATCCTGTCAGCTGTAGAAAACGGCTTTGTCCAACGTGGTGCTTTTCTGTCTCCCTCCCTCCCTCTTTCCCTTTTCCTTCCTCCTTCCTCCTTCCTTCCTCCTCCCTCCTCCTCCCTCCCTCCCTCCTTCCTTCCTTCCTCCTTCCTTCCTCCTTCCTCCCTCCTTCCTTCCTTCCTTCCTCCCTCCCTCCCTCTTTCCCTTTTCCTTCCTTCCTTCCTCCTTCCTCCTCCTCCCTCCCTCCCTCCCTCCTTCCTTCCTTCCTTCCTCCCTCCTCCCTCCCTCCTCCCTCCTTCCTTCCTTCCTTCCTTCCTCCTATCAACACTGAGATGTAAAAGTGTGATTCCTTATCCAGAATTCTGGGTGATTCTGTAAAGCCGTTCTGTGGGGATGGGTGAGTCCTTCGTTGTAATCGCGTTGTGGTTAAGCTTTCCTGTGTGTTCATTCATGCTTTCTTCCTCTCTCTTTCACAAAGAAATCATGAGGTATACTGCATTAGCAAAAATACTTTGTAGCATCTTTTTTTATTTCTAAATTTCTTCAAGATGTATATTGGCACACTTACTTAATTCCTAATATTGGCAAATTTTAACTTCTAATTTGCGTTTATAAGTGATACATTTGCTTAGATGAGAGATATATCTGCTTTCTTCATCTTTTTCAAGATTGAACATTTCATGTAATCAACATTTCTCTAGGTGTATTCCTATTTAAGAATTTCTACTATTTAATATGCTTTCTTTTTCTTTGCATTTTTTCCAGCATCTTTAAATTGATAATTAGATTATTTACTCTTTAGCATTTCTTCTGTTATTTATGTACACTTTATACCACAAAACTGCTTTAGTTTAATCACAGAAATATTATGTTGTATTTTTATTATAATTCATTTTTTTTTCTAATTTTATTTGTAACTTTTACCTCCGCCCATGAGTCATTTGGAAACATATTGAGATTTAGAAAGATTTGTTCATATTAGCCATTCTTTTTTTAATTAAATTGTAGCTTAATTTGTAAACATTTGGGGTTTTACAGTTATTTTATTTATTACTTACAAAATAATAAAATGTCATAAAAACGTTTTTTGTAATATGACAACTATATGAACTATGTTGTTTAAATCTTTATACTCTTACTGATTGTTTCCTCTTTATCCATCAAATCCTGAGAGATGTGTTAAAATCTCCACTATGATTTTTGGATTTGACTATTGTCTTAGTACTTTTTGCCTTTCAATTTACATGCTCATAATAATTGTACATATCTGTGGAATACAGAATGATATTTTGATATGTGTATACAATGTGTAACGATCAAATACGGGTAATTAGCATATGTGTAACCTCAGACATTTATCATTCTTTGTATTGCCAACATTTGAAATCCTCTCTTCCAGCTTTTTGAAAATATACAATAAATTATAGCTAACCATATTCACTCTGCAGCACTACAGAACACCAGAACTCATTGCCCCTCTCTGTCTATAATGTTGTGTACATTACCAAAACTCTTCCCCATCCTCCCCTCTCCTCTACTCTAAATACTATCTAAAAATACTATCTACTTTCCATACACTCGAATTTTTGGCTTTGACATATGAGTGAGAATGTGTAAAGTTTGTCTTTCTGGGCCAGACTTAGTTTGTTTAACCTAAGGTCCTCCAGGCTCATCCATGTTGCCATGAGTAGCAAGATTTCATTCTTTCTTAGGTTGACTAGTATTCCAGTGTGTGTGTGTGTGTGTGTTTGTATATTGTGTGTGCGTGTGTATATATATGTGTGTGTGTATGGTATATTTGTATGATGTGTATATATACATTATATATACATTAGAACACTATGTATGTATGTATATATACAAGAAATATATATATATAAAATCTCCTTTGTTGAGGGAAGTTTAGGTTGATTCCTCTTTTTAGTTATTGTGAGTAGTGCTGCATTAAACGTGGGTAGAAGGATGCCTTTGGTATACTTATTCCCTTTCCTTTGGATAAATACTCAGTAGTGGGTGTTTTACAGTAGTTGTATTTTTAGTTTTTTGAGAAACATCCATGCTATTTTTCATAATCGCCATACTAATTTACATTCTGACCAACAGCATAAGAGTTCCCTTTGGTTTGAATACTTGCCAACATTGGGGCTCAGAAACTGATACCCCAAAATATGGTACTTTGCTATCTTGAACTGAAGAAGCCACAAAGTCTCTCTGACTTTCTCCCCCAATGCACATGTTTCAGTCCTCTCTCTCCCAAAATAAGATGTTAATATTTGAAGTTCCTTTATCTGTCTTAAGTCTGCACCACACAAAGAAGAAAACAACTATCACTAATCTCTTCCCTGAGTTTTCATTTACTGAACTCATATTATAGGAAAAAGATTGAAGTCTGTCAAGGCACATCAACAGATTTTTTCACAAAGTGTTGTCTGCACTGAGGGTCCAACAGACTTTGCCCAAAGCCATTGTATGTTCTTCAAGTTCATTGAACTTCCCTAGAAATCATTTACTACCCCCCTAAAATCATCCACATTTTTCTATCTCCCTTCCTCCTGAGAATTAAGATAGATAAACATCTTTAATCCATTAGGATTTGTGGTAATCACTTTTTGGTTTTCCTCCATGCAAGCTAATAAATGTGTGGGTTATTTCTCCTATTAATCTCCCTTTAGTGAGTTGATTGTTAAGTGAAACTTCTGAGAGCGAAGGCGGAGTTTTCCCTTAGTCCCTAAAATATCATTTGTAATATGTTGGTTTTTTGATAATAGCCAGTCTAATTGAAGTGAGATGATATCTCATTGAGGTTTTGATTTGCATTTTCTTTATCCTTAGTGATGTTAAGCATGTTTCATATACCTGTTAGCCATTTGTATGTCTTCTTTTGAAAAATATCTATTCCGATCCTTTGCCTCTTTTTTAATGAGATTGTCTTTAGCATGTTCAGTTTGCAAATATTTTCTCCCCTCCTACAGGTCGTCCCTTCACTTTCTTGATTGTTTATTTTGGTGTGCATAAGCTTTTTACTTTAATTTAGACCCATTTGTGTACTTTGTTATTGTTGACTCTGCTTTTGAATTCATAGAATCTTTGCCTAGAGTGATGTCCTGAAGCATTCATCATCTTTAAGCTTTCCTCTAGTAGTTTTATAGTTTCAGGTCTTATGGTTAAGTCTTTAATCTATTTGCAGTTGATTATTGTATATGGTGACAGGTAGGGTCTAGTTTCATGTATCTCCATAAGAATATTTAGTTTTACCTACACCATTTATTGAAGGAGGTGGTCTTTCCCTAATGTATGTTCTTGGTATCTCTGTTGAAAGCCAGTTGGCTATAAATACATTGGTTTATGTGTCTATTTTTTATACAAAGACTATGCTAATTTGGTTACAATAGTTTTGTACCATATTTTAAAGAAAGGTAGTGTGATGCCACCAACTTTGTTCTTTTTAGTTCGATATTGCTTTGGCTGTTTGGATTCTATATGAATTTTAAGATTAAGATTGTTTTTTCTATTTCTGTGAAAAATATCTTTGCTATATTATAGGCCTTGAATTTAATCTGTACATTTCTATGGGTTGTATATTCACTTTCAAAATATTAATTCTTCTAATCCATGAGCCTGAGATGTCTTTTCATTTGTTTGTGTCCTCTTCAAGTTCTTTCATCATTATTTCATCGTTTTCACTGCAAAGGCTTTTTACTTACTTGGTTAAGCTTATTCCTAGGTATTTTTTTATAGCTACTGTACATTGGATTACTATTTTTATTTCTTTTTTGGCTACTTTTATTGGGGTATAGAATTGGCACTGACTTTTGTAAGTCAATTTTTTATCCTGTAACTTTATGGAATCTGTTTATAAGTTCTAGGAGTTTTTTTCTTTTTCCCTAGTGTCTTTAGGTTTTACTATATTCAAGACATGTTGTGTGCAAAGAGGGACAGTTTGATATTCTGTTTTCCATTATGGGTTCACTTTACTTCATTCTCTTGCCTTATTTCTCTGGCTAAAATATGCAGTCCTACGTTTTAAAAGTGTGGTAAAAGTGGACATCATTGTCTTATTTCATTTGTTAGAGGAAAGAACTTCAGCTCTTTCCTATTCAGTATGTTAGCTGTGGGTGTGTCATATGTGGGCTTTATTACATTGAGATATGTTCCTTCTATACCTAATTTGTTGAGAATTTTTATTAAAAAGTGACATTAAAGTATATCAAATGCTTTTTCTGAATCATTGTTCTTGCAGAAAAAAATGTTCTTTTGCATCTCATATGATTTCCATTCATTAAAATGATATGATGTAGTCTAGGTATTGTTTTGCATATGTTGAAGCAACTTTGCATTCCTGTACAAATTCTACTTGAACATGTTGTATAATCATTTTGATGTGTTGTTGAATTTAATTTACTAGAATTATGTTGATGATTTTTGCATCTGTGTTAGTAAAGGATATTGGCCTATAGTTTCCTTTTTTTGTTGTATCCTTGCCTGGGTTTGGTCTCAGAATAATGGCAGCCTCATATAATGAATTAAAAATAGTTATTTTCTCTTCGATATTTTGGAATAGTTTAAGAAGACTTGGTGTTAGCTCTTCTTCATAAGTTTTCTAGAATTCAGCATTAAATCCATCTGGTCTTGAGTTTTATTTGCTTGAAGACTTTTTATTACTGATTTAATCTCATTGCTCATTATTGGTCTGTTCAGGTTTTATATTTCTTCCCAGTTCAGACTTGGTACATTATATATATTCAGAAATTATCCATTTCCTCTATGTTTTCCAGTGTGCTGACTGTAGTTCATAGTAGTCTCTAATGATTCTTTGAAGTTTTGTAGTATCAGTTGTAACGCCTCCTTTTTGCTTCTGATTTTATTTTTGAGGGTTTTTCTCCTTTTCATTCTTTATTAGCTAGTGGTTTATCAATTTAGTTTATTCTTACAAAACGCCATCATTTTGTTTTATAGATACTTTGCATTGTTTTAAAGTCTGTATTTTGTATATTTCTATTTTGATGTTTATTATTTATTCCTTCTACTAATCTGGGGTTTGGTTTGTTCATGCTTTACTAGGTACTTGAGGTGTATTGTTAGTTTATTTTAAATCTTTCTAATTTTTTTATGTTGGCTTTTATTGCTATAAAATTCCTCCTCAGAAGTGGTATTGCCACAGCTCATGGGTTTTGGTACATTGTGTTTCCATTTTCATTTGTTTCAGAAATTTTTTATTCTTGAAGGTTTGGTACAGGTTCTAGATATTTCTAGTTATTTTATTATCAATATTTTAAACCTGTCTTATTAAGGTCTTTTTGTCTTTCTTCACTAATTTTTGAAAAGTTGCCTATTAGTCTAATTAATGTAGTTAAAATATAATGCATCCCTTTTTACTCACTAGTAAAAGATTTTTAAAAATTATTTTTAGCATTGTTTCAACGAAATATTTCTCACATTTGGAGCCAAAGAGATTCTTCAATTTTCACATATTTGATTTTGTCTGCTTTGAAAAATTTGACTAGTATTAGGGCAAATATGATTTTTTCTTTATTCTCTCTCTCTCCACTCTTTGAGAGACTCCAACGGAATGTATTAACAGTTTTCTTATTTCTCATGAGATTTTTACAAACTTTTGTTTTTATGTGTATATCTTTTATATTTCTGCATCAATGAAAACTTCTCTTTTTACTATAAATTCTAGATGGCCGCTATCATTTAACTTTTCTGCTGTGGAACTCAAGTTGAAAGTGACTCAAAAGTAAAACGCTACAGTGACTGTAAATCTCACCTCAATCAATTTTGCTTCTTTTTATGGTTTTGGCACCTAAAGTGCTTGATATCTTGGTTACTCTGCAGTGTACTGAATAGCTATGTTTTCCCGAAGTTTATACATTGAAACTCTAATCCCCAATGTGATGATTTGTGGGGTAGGACTTTTGTGAAAAAATTAGGTCAAGAAAGTAGAGTCCTCATCAATAATATCAGCATCCTGATATTGGTCATTTTTGTATGTTTGGATTATTTAATAACTACATATTTTATTTTAAAAAATCAAATGAGAAAAAAATTATAGGAAATAAAATAGCCTAGCCTTCCATCATTATTCTTCTGTATGAAAGTGCCAAGATTAGACATAACATGTTTTCTTGAATCTTCAGCATACAATGCACTACCAATCATTAATTTGTGCACTGGAAATATTTACTAAACTTCTGCAGGTTCAGTGAGAGTGTTACCTTTTCTCATTCTGCAAATATATACAAAAATTTAGATGGTTTGTTGAACGAATAGTTTCTGTTTTGTTATTAATCTCTCAACCCTGAGTCAGCACAATTATATTTTCTAGTTATAATCATGGAATTTTTACTCTTAAAACTATTTGAAGGATTAGGGAATAAGAGAAGTAATTGCCTAAAATGTTAACATTCCCCACTCTGATTTGTATGACTTCACCCAAGTTAAGTGATTCAGTAATAAAGTACCACCTTTATAACTCCAGGTAATAGAAGATGAGCAGATCTTCACCATCTGTAGCTAATTTTATTTTCCATTGAGATGAAGTGTCATTTCTAACCATCTCTTGTGTTGTAATTCCCACTCTGGAATGAAATAAACCATACTGCAGTTACAAAGCTAATGGACATATGTAGGTGATTCTGAAAGAACTTGGCACCTCTTCCTCTCCCACATTGCTGTCTTTCCTGAACCTACTGCATTCTGCCCTCCTTTTTGATCCATTCCAGTTCAGGAGCCAGCCGTTACTCCCACACATAGGGCACTTTTGGCAGCTAGAGGACTCATAAGAACGCTGGCCAGCCTTGGCTGGTTATACAGCAGATGTTTGGGAAGTCATATTTTTGAAATTTATACTCTCTGTAGGATAGAGGGCAGGGTTTTAAAAATAATTTTGTCCACATTATGCTTTCTTCTTTTTTGATGCTTAGACATTTGAAAGGCAATTTTTGGAGAAGAAGCATAATATCTGAACATCTTCTGCTGCTATCATTAGGCATCTATTTGATGATCAAAAAAGGTATTAGAGTTTAAAGTTTAACAGGAAATGGTACCTCTTTTATATAAACAGAACAAGATGTTTGGCTACAACATAAGTTTGATTGAGTAAGAAATTGAAAGGAAATACAATTAAACTGTCACATTGTGAGATCCCTATTCACATACTAGAAAATATTGCTTTAATTAGGATGTGGGCATTTTGGCCTTTTAGGTCAATATATTAAAGAGTTTCTTTATATGAATCTGGTTATACCATATATGAAGCAAAAGTGGCAATATATAGCTCTATAAGATAAATAAATCAAATTAATCAAATAGGCTTCAGTGTTATTAAAGAAACAAAATATTATTACTTTTGGTTGTATATAAATATATATTTTTATATCATGAGGGTAGTGATGTTCGAGGAATTCGTTTTGTCAGTATACCTGTAATCTCTAGGTTTCCTAACAAAACAACAACAGCAACAACTATATTTTCTTAAATATTCCATGTTGTCAAGAAAGTAGAAATAATTTTAGCCCTTAAAGCATATATTTTTAATTATTTTAATTATTTTTATTTTTATGTTTATTGAGAAGGAATCTCACTGTGTCACCCAGGCTGGAATGCAATGGTGTGATCTCAGCTCATTGCAACCTCTGCCTCCCTGGTTCGAGCGATTCTCCTGCCTCAGCCTCCCAAGTAGCCAGGACTACAGGCACTCGCCACCATGCCCAGCTAACTTTTTGTAATTTTAGTAGAGACGGAGTTTCACCATGTTAGCCAGGATGGTCTCGATCTCCTGAACTCGTGATCTGCCCGCCTTGGCCTCCTAAAGTCCCGGGATTACAGACATGAGCTACTGCGCCCTGACCCCTTAAAGCATATTTTTATTATTGTAAAAATAAATGGGATGTATCCCCCCAAAAAAATGTCAACAGAAGATATAAAACATCACTTATGTTTGGTCTCCTGTAATGTAATATTAAACTATTATATAGGAAGTTGTTGTCATGATTGAGCTGTATTTTGTAGTTTGTAAAAATAATTGAGCTATTTCAAGGCAGTGCTGCAATTTAGATAATGAGTTTACTTCTGAAAAGATCTAAGCTGTCTCTGTCCTGTATCTTCAGCGACATTTATTAATGTATTTTCTTGTCATTCTCCTTTCATTGTTCATTGTAACTTCTGCCCTCTTACCTCTATCAGCACACCACACACCTGTGTAGTGAGAACATTGCAGCATCTTTGTCATTGAAAACACTCTAGACAGATATACTGTCTAAATTATAGAAAGAAGATTCAATATAGTAACAAGAAGATGATTTCTTCTCATGTCCTGGGATTCTAAATCTAAGATGATTTAAGAGGTTTAGTTAAGGAATTCATGATAATACTGCTTCCCCTATAAAAGTGAAAATTTTATGAAAGACTAAAAATATAAAGGAATGTGACAAAATTGTTCATTGGGGTGATATTTAGTCGGTCTCAAATGTGAACAAGATTTGAACAAAGGGTGAAGGAAGATATTAATATGGAGTTATAGCAAATAATTTCAGAAAAGTAAAAGCCATAGGGAAACTTGGGCAAATCATTCATAAGGTTTTATGAAATAAACAATGAAAAAATTATCTTCATAACAATACTGCTTCAGGGATTCTAGAAGATAATAAGCTTGCACATTATATTTTAGTAATTAAATTTAGTTTTGTGATTTTTTGCCTATTTGAAAGACACTGTTTAAGCGTTCATTCAAAGAGGTCACATGGGAGGAAATGACCTTTGATATACAAGATTTAGTTTTGCCAATGCTTTTGTCTATAATATAGGTGAGCACATTTACTTATATTTATAAAAGCAAACACTTTCCTACTAATCCTATTACATCAACATTGTTCTGACATGATAGCCTACAAACCAATACTCTCATGAACAGAGATGTGATGTTGAATCTAGTAAAATTTTGAAAGCATCATGCATCAACTACATCACAACCCAGTGGGGAGTATCACAAGAATGCAGACCTCATAGTAGGGAGTGCTGGCTAGGATGCTGTGCAACTCGAACTCTCATAGATTTCTGGTGTAAATTTCAAATGTTAAGAGTTGATATAAAAGGGGGACAGGGAAGTGCTGGGTAGAGGAGGGCATGGTCCCTGGCGAGGGCTCCATCCTTGGGCCTGTGCACGCGGATTAGGTGAGGACAGGCATTTCTGTTTCTCTGTCTAAGTGTTGCCTTTCTCAAGACCACCCTGGCCTGCCACACCTCCATCCTGTGCCTATAAAAACCCTGCGACCCTAGTATGGAGACACACAAGCAATTGGAGGTTTAGAGGAACACATCAGCAGAAGAACACACAAGCAGCTGGATGTCGAGAGGACAAGAATGGAAGAGCACACCGACAGAGGCTGGGAGGCTGGCAGGCCATCAACAGGTGGAATGATGTGGAGTTTGACTGGGACAGTCGGAGCAGACCCTGGGCCACTGAGCGCTGGGCTCCAGGGGAAAACCACGTTCCCACTCCATCCCCTTCTAGCTCCCCCATCTGCTGAGCTGCTTCCAATCAACAAAACCTTGCACTCTTTTTCCAAGCCGCTGTGTGATCTAGTTCTTGTGCCTGGTACACCATGGCAAGAAGCCCAAGATATAGAAAAGTCTCCGTCCTTCAAGAACACAGGGAGTCAGAGTCCCACAACCTGCCCATCTGCATTCTCCCCCAGGGGTTTCAGCCGTAGGGCACCTAAGAATCGAGCCACACCCCCATCACACTCCTTGCAAGGGGGATTGGGGGAACCTTTCCTGTTCCACAGTCACTTCAATAGACAGTTTGATACTTTCTCACAAAACATCACCATATGCTTAAAATATGATCCAGCAATTTCACTCAAGGTACCTTAAAACATATGTTCATACAAAATCCTTTAAACCAATGTTTATGGAACCTTTAAAATCACCAGATACTGGAAACAATCCTGTGGTCATTCAACAGGTAAATGGATAAACACCTAACATGCATTCATAAGATAAAAGATAAAACCTGCTCAAAAATAAAAAGAAACACTCTTGATTTACACAACCACATAAATGAATGCTGCATGCATTTTACTTGGTTAAAAACAAACAAACAGACTCCAAAGACTAATATTTCATGATTCCATCTATATGACTGTCCAGAAAGGAAACACTGTAGGGGCAGAAAACAAATCAGTGGTTGCCAGGGGTAGAGTGTGGAGGGAAGGGTTTTGACCAAAAAGGGATCACATAAGAGAATACTTACAGAGAGGTATATATAACTATGGTGATAGATAGATCATTCTTTTCATTTGTTTGTACATCACAACCTGTGAATTGAACTGTATGTAAATTTCTTAAAGAGCAAGAAAAATATAAGGAGGAGGATAAAATGAAATTCAAATTGTAAACAGTAAAATTAAACTGTACCTATACAACTAATTAAATAAAAATTAAATATTTTTTCAACATTTACATAAACATGAATGGAATAAGGGAAAAATGAACTCACTTAAGTAGCATTTGGCTACTTTTTAAGAAAAATAATCACAAGCAAATACTGCACATTAGTTTGAAAATTTATTTCTCAATTTGGTATGCATAAACAGTTCTGTGATTATATGTATACTAGAACTTAACAAATAAGTAAATAAATTGCAGATGAGAGACTTGGGTTTCTTTTGTCAGAGAAATAAGTTACAAATTTAAAAAAGGAAGAATGCAAGAATAAAGCCTGGGATGCTGAATTCGAGTCAGAGATGTGTGTGTGTTTATGTGTATACACATAGGTTATTATACATACATGAGTTTTAAAACTGTACACTGAGAGACCCAAAAGCAGTGACATCCATTGGCACCATGCACACTAACTGTTGAGTTTTTGGTTTCTAAGTACCATTTTTCAAGAAAAGAAATATGGCTCCTTAGAGAATTAGTTGATCCCAAGGCTGAAGCAGAGGATAATACAGAAGCCTTACGAATTTTGTGATGCCATAAGTAAGAAAATCCCCACAAAAGAATGGAAACCTTTAAAAAATATACATAAACCACAGAAGCCAACCTGAAGTAGCCACAATGGGCAAATTTGGAACCATTTATGCAATTAAATAAATATTGATAGTTTTGTGTTACAAGCCATATAATCAAATGCCAAATAATAAATACATATATATGTGTATACATTAAATATATATGATATGATTTGGCTATGTACTTACCTAAATCTCATCTTGAGTTGTAGCTCCCATAATTCCCATGTGTTGTAGGAGTGACCAGGTGGGAGATGACTGAATTATGGGGCAGTTTTTCCCATACTGTTCTGGTGGTAGTGAATAAGTCTCACAAAATCTAATGTTTTTATAAAGGGTTTCCCCTTTCACTTGGCTCTCATTTTTTCTTTTCTGCCACTAGGGAAGACGTGCCTTTCACCTTCCACCATGATTGTGAGGCCTCTCCAGCCATGTGGAACTGTGAGTCCATTAAACTTCTTTTTCTTTATAAAGTATGCAGTCTTAGGTGTGTCTTTATCAGCAGTGTGAAAATGGACTAATACAGTAAACTGGTACCAGTTAGTGGTACACTGCTGTAAAGATATTCAAAAATGTGGAAGCAAGTTTGAACTGGGTAAGAGGCAGATTGTGGAACAGCTGGGAGGACTCAGAAAAAAGTAGAAAAATAAGGGAAAGTTTGGAACTTCTGAAAGAGACCAAATGAAATCTACAGGCAGGCAGCCCGGGCGGCGCCTTGAGCCTAGTTAGAAGTTGACCCTACAGGCAGGCAGCCCGGCGCCTTGAGCCTAGTTAGAAGTTGACCCTACAGGCAGACAGCCCGGGCGGCGCCTTGAGCCTAGTTAAAAGTTGATGCCGGACCTAACCGATAATGTTATCTATAGATTTCAGATGTTGTATAGACAAGCAATGTGAAAGTCCCTGTCTTGTTCTTTTTCTGTTCTAATTACTAGTGCTTGCCATATATCTCTCAACTTCCTGAGCCCAGTATAAACATATCCCACCATATGTCTCCCCTCCATATATCCCTCAACTTCCTGGGCTCATCCCACCATATGTCTCCCTACCATATATCTTTCAATTCAAAGACTACCATATATCTCAACTTTAGAAGGACACCACCTGGAAAATCCCCGATAAGAACACAGCCGTTTGTGAGAGCACGGGAACCAATAAAAAAACTGCTAAATGTATAAACTTAAAATGTTAACCAATTGTAATGCTGTAACCTAGAGAATTCCCTCGTTCCTCTGCAACTTTACAAGTCCTGTTTACATTAGGCTATAAAAGGCAAGCGCACGCATTGTTCAGGGCCCTCCTGTATGTTGTGGAACGGAGGGACCAAGTTCGAACTTGCATTAAAGATCCTTGCCGCTTGGCTTTGACTCTGGACTCTGGTGGTCTTTTTCGGGGAACTAACGGTCTGGGCATAACACTTCCTAGGGACTTGGAGGGCTCAGAAGACAGGAAGATGTGAGGAAGTTTGGACTTCCTAAAGACTTATTGCATGGTTTGATAAAAATTCTGATAGTGATATGGAAAATGAATTCAGGCTGAAGTGGTCTCAGATGGAAATGAGGAACTTGTGAACTAGGGTAAAGGTCACTCTTGCTATGCAAAGAGACTGGTGGCATTTTGTCCCTGCCCTAGAGATTTGTGGAACTTTAAACTTGAGATAGATGATTTAGGGTATCTTGTGGAAGAAATTTCTAAGCAGCAAAGCATTCAATAGGTGATTTTAGTGCTATTAAAGGCATTCAGTTTTAAAAGGGAAACAGAGCATAAATGTTCAGAAAATTTGCAGTCTGATGATGCAATGGAAAAGAAAAACCCATTCTCTCAAGATAAAATCAAGCCAGCTGCAGAAATTCGCATAAGTAATGAGGAGTCAAATGTAATTACCAAGACAATGGGGAATGTCTCCAGGACATGTCAGAGACCTTTGTGGCAGCCCTTCCCATCAAAGGCAGGCCCAGTGGCCTAGGAGGAAAAATGGTTTTAGGACCAGGCCCAGGCTCTGCCCTGCTGCATGCAGCCCAGGGGTTTGGTGCCTTGTATTCCAGCCACTCTAGGCATGGCTAAAATGGGCCAAGGTGCAGCTCAGGATGTGCTTCAGAGCGTACAAGCCCCAAGCCTTGGCAGCTTCCATGTGGTGTTGAGCCTGTGGGTGCACAGAAGTCAAGAATTGAGGTTTGGGAACCTCTGCCTACATTTCAGAGAATGTATGGAAACCCCTGGATGTCCAGGCAGAAGTTTGTTGCAGGGGTGGGGCCCTCATGGAGAACCTCTGCTAGGGCAGTGCAGAAGAGAAATGTGGGTTTGAAACCCCTACCCAGTATCCCCACTGGGGCACTGTCAAGTGGAGCTGTGAGAAGAGGTCCACTTTCCTCCAGACCTCAGATGGTAGATCCACCAAGAGTTTGCACCTTGTACCAAGAAAAGCCATAGACATTCAATGCCAGCTCATGAAAGCAGCCAGGAGGGAGGCTGTACCCCTCAAAGCCAAAGGGGTAGAGCTGCCCAACAACATGGCTACCCACGTCTTGCATCAGTGTGACTCAGATGTGAGACATGGAGTCAAAGTATATCATTTTGGAGTTTTAAGAATTGACTGCTCTGCTAGATTTTGGACTTGATTGGGACCTTTAGCCCCTTCATTTGGGCCAATTTCTCTCACGTGGAATGGGTGTATTTACCCAATACCTGTACCCCCGTTGTATCTGGGAAGTAACTAACACATTTTGATTTTTCAAGCTCATAGAAGAAGGGACCTGCCTTGTCTCAGATGAGACTTTGGACTGTGAACTTTTGAGTTAATGCTGAAATGAGTTAAGACTTTAGGGGACTTTGGGGAAAGCATGACTGGCTTTGAAATGTGAGGACATGAGATTGGGGAGGGGCCAGGGGTGGAAAATACAGTTTGGCTGGGTCCCCACCCAAATCTCATCTTGAATTGTAGCTCCCAAAATTCCCATGTGTTGTGGAGACAATTGAATTATGGGGGCAGTTCCCAAATACTGTTTTCATGATATTGAATAAGTCTCATGCGGTCTGATGGTTTTATAAAGGGCTTCCCCTTTCACTTGGTTCTCATTCCGTCTTTCCTCATGCCATGTAAGGTGTGCCTTTCACCTTCCACCATGATTGTGAGGCCTTCCCAGCCACATGGAACTGTGAGTCCATTAAACCTCTTTTTCTTTAGAAATTGCCCAGTCTCAGGTGTGTCTTTATCAGCAGTGTGAAAATGGACTAATACAATGTATATGTTTGTGTGTGTGTGTATATATATATGTATATATTTGAATAAGTAAATAGAGGAATAAAATACACCTTTCCTCCACAGAAGCATTTCAATTAATAAATGTATAAATACATTATAATTTTAAACTGAGGACATTTCAAAAGTACCATTGAAATATTAATATTTTGGGCAGATGTGATGGCTCACGCCTGTAATCTCAGCACTTTGGGAGGCCCAGGTGGGCAGATCACGAGGTCAGGAGATCGAGACCATCCTGGCTAACATAGTGAAACCTCAACTCTAGTAAAAATACACAAAAGTTAGCTTGGCATGGTGGCGGGTGCCTGTAGTCCCAGCTATTGGGGAGGCGGAGGCAGGAGAATTGCTTGAACCTGGGAGGCGGAGCTTGCAGTGAGCCGAGATTGCACCACTGCACTCCAGCCTGAGCAACAGAGCGAGACTCAGTCTCAAAAAAAAAAAAAAAAGAAAGAAAGAAATATTACAATTTTAGTTTTTGCAGATAAAATTTACTAATGGATTCCAAAATTGGTAAGTGACAGTTTGAACAGAGATATACTTCTACATATTCTGAAAGTATCTTCCTCAGATTATTTATTTATTGATTTCAAAGGTATATATTGTAACTCTACAGCAGCAAAACCCAGCAGACACGATACTTACACAAATAATGAAGGTTAACAATAATAAGATATAGCAACATCATGTTCTCCTGACATGAGAAGGGGACAAGAAGACAAAGCTTTAATCTAATAATGACAACAAATCTGACAAACCAAAATTGAAAAATGTTCTATAAAATAATTAACTGGGCCCAGTGGCTCAGTTCTATAATCACAGCACTTTGGGAGGCCGAGTTGGGTGGATCGCCTGTGGTCAGGAATTTGAGGCCAGCCTGGCCAACATAGTGAAACCCTGTCTCTACTAAAAATACAAAAATGAGCCAACTGTGGTGACACACGCTTGTCATCCTAGCTACTTGGGAGGCTGATGCAGGAGAGTCGCTTGAACCCAGGAGGCGGAGGTTGCAGTGAGCACTCTAGCCTTGGTGACAGAGTGAGACTCTGTCTCAAAATAAATAAATAAATAAAATAAAATAATTAACCACTTATCTGGGAAAGTGTCAAGATCATAAAAGAAGAAAGACCAAGGAACTGTCACAAATTGAAGGAGACTAAGAAGATATGAAACTAAATACAGTCTTCCTTTGGCATCAGTGGGGGATTGGCTACAGGAACCCCAAATATACCAAAATTGCAAATGTTCAAGTCCCTAATATAAAGTAGTGTAACATTTGCATAAAACCAATGCACATCCTCCCACATATTTTAAATCAGCTATAAATTAATTGTAATAAATAACACAATGTAAATTGTCTGTAAATAGTTGTTACATTATACTGCTTTTTTAATTTGGATTTTTTATTATTGTATTGCTCTTTTTTACTGTTTTTTCTTCTAAATATTTTTGACTTGCAGCTGATTGAATCCATGAATGAAGAACCCATGGATACAGATCATTGACTGTACAATGTGTGATTCCAGATTGGATAACTTAAAGTAAAAAGACATTCATTTCAAAATCACATAAATTGTGAAAAAAATCTCTACATTAGTTACTAGTATTGTACCAATTGTAATTTTTAAGTTTCAGCAATAGTATCAAAGTTATGGAACTATTAGCATTAGGAATTACCTTTCACATGAGATTGAGAATGTTATGAGAATATGATCTATTCATTTAATCATCTATATTCAGTACTCTAGTACAATGTCAGAAAAAAAAACTGACATTTTACAAATATTTATTGAACGAATGGATAAACTAAAACATGCAATATCCTGAGCATATTACCTACTGGTACATCTATTGAGAGCAAACCAATTCTCCTTCATAGAATTTGCCCTTTTTCTTATCTATTATTATATGTTTTCTTCTCTTATTAAACACACACATATGTGTGTGTGTGTGTATACACAAACACATACAAAAGTATGTGCATATATTTCCCTTATAATAGGTATATATAGGCCGGGTGCGGTAGCTCATGCCTGTAATCCCAGCAATTTGGGAGGCCGAGGCGAGGAGATCATCTGAAGTCAGGAGTTTGAGACCAGCCTGGCCAACATGATGAAACCTCGTCTCTTTTTGTATTTTTTTGTAAAAATACAAAACAATTAGCCAGGTGTGTTAGCATGTACCTGTAATCCCAGCTACTCAGGAGTCTGAGGCATGAGAATCGTTTGAACCTGGGAGGTGGAGGTTTCAGTGAGCTGAGATCGCACTACTGCACTCTGGCCTGGGTGACAGAGTGAGACTCCATCTCAATAAAATAATAATAATAATCATAACAATAACAGATACATATATTTTTACTATGATATATCTTTTAGTGTCCTCTCACTTATCCTCTGTTTTCTATCTTCTTTATATGAACTATTTTCCCCTAAGGAACCAGGTATGTTTATTCTGTCTTTAGTTTTAATTCAAGTTAGTTTTTAAAATTACATTTAAATGTGTTTAAATAACTTAAAAAAGTAACCATAGGAAAAATGGAGAAACTCCTTACTATTTTCTTCTCTAATTTCCCAAATTTTAATTGCCATAATCTATAAATTTAAAACTATTTTCATCATTTCTGGTCTCATTCTATGTATACAATTGTTATCCCAATGTTGGCCCTTCATTATATACTCATATCTTTGGTTTTTCAACGTTCCGTTCATCTTTTAGGCCACTAAATTCTGGAAAGAGCTCCTCAAGATTGTTCTACACCTTACTAATTTGTTTCTTAATATCAATGTTTACATTTTTTTGACTCAAACAGATTTTAATTTACAATGACATCTTTATTTTATTTGCAATTTTATAAATACTGTAAATTCCCCTTTCATCTTAGAATACAAAATAAATATATATCCTCTCATTTTCATCTTTTGTTTTCTGGAGTACATTTCAACAATTTGAATTGAGTACAAACCAGATGCTTTTTAACATTTAATTTGTTCATATACCACTATTAGAATTACTATTTCTTTCTGCATTTGTCTTGTTTTTCGTTTTGCGGAATTTTACATGGGTTCAGGTTAGTGTTTATATTTATTTTTGTTATTCTTTAGGAATTGTTTCCAAATATGTAGTTTTTCACAACCACTTGGTTTGTAGACATTTCTTGACTTCCTTAGTTCTTAGCCAGTTGCCAATTAAACCCTATTTTATACCTTAAGCTGAAGGATTACTTACTGTACACATTCTCAAACCAAAATAAATGTTGTCTAATACTTCTTTTTTGACCAGGCACAGTGGCTCACACCTGGTAACCCCAACACTTTGGGAAGCTCTTGAGCCCAGGAGTTGGAGACCTGCCCGGGCAACATGGTGAAACTCTCTTTCTACACAAATTTTAAAAAGTTAGACAGGTGTGGTGGTGCACTCCAATGGTCTCAGCTACTCAGCAGCCTGAGGTGGAGGATCGCTTGAGCCTGGGAGGCAGAGGCTGCAGTAAGCTGAGATCGCACTACTGTACTCCAGTCTGGGGGACAGAGCAAGACTCTATCTCAAATAAATAAATAAATAAAAAGTTATTTGTTAAATATGGACCCATTGACACTTTGTCTAATTATAGAAAGATGATCTTTTTTTTTTTTTTTAACTTGGATGGCAAGCATGAATAAATTGAGAACAAAATATGGACACAGACAACTTTTTAGCTCAATAAATATTAAAACATAACATTTTAAAATGTATGTATATAATATACATTTATACCTGTGTGTTTACATAATCACATGCATACGAAATTTTTCTGCAAGATTGATAAAACACTACAAATGTTTGAGTAGCCTATACACTTCTCAATGGGATATATCTTTTAAATAATTTCCTAAATGGAGTTTCTTCAAAGATATAGGATGTTAATTGGAGGCATTCAATCGTTATTTATTCCATATATATGGATATACATATATCTATACATGTATGTTTATTCATTATAATTATGTATTTCATATGTAATATGATTACATATATGTTACTTTTGATATATACTGTATTTCCTATAAAATAACCGAATATTGAGAATGAAAAGATGAAGAAAAAACGTACACAGAGACAGAAACAGACTGAAACTACTGGATGTGAAAATAAAGAAGAATACGTGATCAACCTGGGCAAAAAATTCTAAGTCAGGTAGAAATAAGAGTTAAACTGGTCTTCTTTAAGAGGCTCTTATCTACTATATCACACTTTTTGTAAAATGCTGTTCTTTGGGGGATACTGGAGTGATGAGACACTATCATGCCCAACAGTCGGTGCCTATAACTTCATCAAGATTAGTATTGAGGGCACTTATTTATTTATAAAATCAGTATTTTATAACAAGTCCCTATTTTTCTATCTTTCCCTTCTCTGTTCAGTCTTGTATAAAATGCGCTCAAAGTTCAGAGCAGCATATATACTTCAGATAACCCATTATAAGAATTAGATTTAAGGAGAGGGATACCTCAAATAATTTCATGAAATTTTAATCAAAATAATGTATTTTTTTATAGATGTGTAGCTCTTCTGATAAAGAACCTAAAGAACCCTGCAGATAATGATGCATAATTACATCTATAAACTATTGCATTCTCTCTTGCAAAATAAGGTAATTTTTTTAAAGTTTAAGATAATAAGCTCACAAATGTGAGAAAATAATAAATAATATACAACATACTTAGCTGAATGTCTTAATAATGCTTTAAATTTTGTTTGTCCAATTGCCCCTTTGGTTTGCCTTTGGTTTATTATTAATATCTCACTACCTTTTCTAGTCAGTGTTTAATACAGTCCTATTCAAGGACACTTGTAGCAAGCAGAGCAATTCGCTATGCAATGTCCTGAGCTATAATCCAATAAGCAAATACTTTAAGGTAGTTTTTATGAAACCAAAAAAATAAAAAATAAAAATAAAAAGAGACTGGCTCTTGACTGTAGCCAAGTAATATTGTTGATCTTATGTTTATTAATTATTTATTAAGTACTTCTTCTGAACATAACATTATGTTGTGCACTGTTGCCTTGTGTAAATGAATAATAACTCAATTCCAGTTCTCAAAGTGCTCGTGGTTTAAAAGGGAAGTTGTGAAATAGACTCAACTAACACTGCCCAGCTCAATGTGATAAGAACCTGAAGGGAGGCAGGCACAAAATGCAGAGGGAGTTGAAGAGGAAAGTCTCTTTGCCCTACAAGAAAGAATGAAGATTCTGCAAGGAAATAACTTTCAAATTGAGTGTTGATGAATGAGTACGATTTGGTGAGATAGATATAGGAAAATCGCATTCCAGCTCTAGTAGAATACATTAATAAAGAATCTAAGTATGGCGAGTATTTTAGAATAGTCCATGAGCTTTAGCTAGCGTATTTATATGGATCTCAGTGTATTTATATGGATCTCAGAGTGCTTGGGCCAGATGTTATGAGACTACGAATGACAAACTGAAAGGTCAGTATTTATTTAGAATCTATGTACAAAATGGTAAACGAAGAGATAAAATGATTATTTTTATACCAAAGTTAGCATATGAATATTCTCTAAGCATCTCATTATAAAGGAAAAAAATATACATAAAGGTCAAAAACATATTTTCTGTAAGAAAATGTTCTAATCAGTTAATATTAATTTATAATAAGTAATGTGACATCTTATGAGTATTCACATTACTTGTAATAAGTAATGTGAATCTTGATATTTTTGTAACCTTTATTTAAAATTGTTTATGTAGCCATTTGATGCTCTTTCACATTAGTAATCTAGTAATTTTATTTTTATGTTTTAAAAATGATTTATGTATCTAGAGGTAGAGAAGTTTATAAATGTTGATTCCAGTTATTCATTTTCTTTTTTCATGACTTCATGCTCATATTACCTTAAGAAATCTCAACTATTGTCATCAACTGGTAACATTCACTCACACATAAAACAGAACCTCAGTTTGATGGGGTTGTTTTTTTCTTGTAAATTTGTTTAAGTTATTTGTATATTCTGGATATTAGCCCTTTGTCAGATGGATAGATTGCAAACATTTTCTCCCATTCTCTAGGCTGCCTGTTCACTCTGATGGTAGTTTCTTTTGCTGTGCAGAAGCTCTTCTGTCTCTTCAGTTTAATCAGATCCCATTTGTCAATTTTGGCTCTTGTTACCATTGCTTTCGTTGTTTTAGTCATGAAGTCGTTGCCCATGCCTATGTCCTGAGTGGTATTGCCTAGGTTTTCTTCTAGGGTTTTTATGGTTTGAGGTCATACGTTTAAGTCTTTAATCCATCTTGAGTTAATTTTTGTATAAGGTGTAAGGAAGGGATCCCGTTTGATGGGTGCAGCAAACCACCATGGCATGTGGATACCTATGTAACAAACCTGCACGGTCTGCACATGTATCCCAGAAATTAAACTATAATAAAAAATAATATAAATATATTAAAAAACAGAACCTCGGGGGAAATACAGTGGTATGTATCACAACTTTACATTATTTAAGCTCTGGGAATGCCACTCCATAATCCATTCTTCACTGAGATAAATAGAAATGAACAGAGCAAGAGTGAAGGGAAATGCACCCCTACCACACCATCTATTGTCAAATTTGCTCAGCTCAACCCTCAGCCCCTCGCTGTGACCTGGCCCTGCGGGAGGGTTTCTTTTAGAACTGAATGAAGTGATCTATGTGAAAAGTGCAAGACACAGATTACATTGTTAACATTTTCTCTGAGCTTTCACGTAACTTGTGCATAACTTTGATATACACTAATGTATACTCATTGCATGCACTGGATGGTAAGCTTAACAAAAAAAGAGCCACATTTCATTTTTATTTCCTGTTCTCCAGGGTAAAATTCAAACGAACATCAGGCCTGGTAGAGTCCACTTAGAATAGGCACTGCAGCAGTTACATGGAGGCCCCTGCTGGTCCACACATCAATTCTTCAGCTGCTGGCTCGTGTGAAGACAGGTGAGGGGGGCTCCATACAGGTTGAGGAGATGACAGCACACTTAGGAAGTCATGGCAGTTTATCAACCAGCACAGATGTTCAGCAATTGCTGGACGGCAGTGATGCCTGCCTCTATACATGCTGCTAGTTATTAATGAATGAATGAAATGAGTATTAGTTTTCATTGTAGTAAACAGGGCATATGTTTTGGCTCTAAAGCTTTTTAATAACCTCACCCTATCTTATAGTTACATTCAAAATTATTATCTTAGGGTTGTCATACAAAGGGGCTCTCTCAAAGATCAATTTATGCAAATTTGAGCATTTTGAGGGGGATTATTTGTGACCCCATATAACATACATTTTCTTTTACTTGTGGTTTATTTGCTCTTGGTTCAATCTAAATTACATAATACTGTCTTCCCCTCACATGTTAACATTTTTTAAAATCCTGGTGATATGGAGCTGTGAACCTTATGTTTTGAAGTATCAATGATTTTATATCTCACAATCACCTTAATATATCCCACTTGGTGACAAAGCAAAAGAGAAGACAGACTTATATGTGCCCATTTGGGGAAAAACAAGATGAGAAAGAGAGAAAAAGTTTAAGAAGGTGAGACAATCTGAGAATAAGAGAATAAGAAGAGAAAGAATGAAGGCAGGAGTCAACTCAAAAGTCAGAAATTGCACTTCCAGTAATAAATAAAGATAAAAAATCAACAAAATATATCCATAACTGGCCAGGGGAGACATCTGAAAGAGTTAAGAAAAAAATAAAGAGAGTGAGGAGGAAAACAAAAGAGACTTAGAAAGAAGGAGAAAAATAATAAAGAAAGAAAAATAAAATGACGTATGAAGAGAAAATAAGCGATATTAAAAAACAAAGAAAATGAGGTGAAAGTGAGAACAGTAAATAAATTTAAGAGGGGAGGAATTAAAAACAGCACTCAATGTGGTGAATGAAATAACTTAAAGGATGGAAAAATAATACTAGGAAAATAAGTATAAAAGGGAGCGTAGAAGAGGAAGAAGTAGAAGCCATTTGACTCTGGGGATATTCATATCTTACTGGCATTACTAAATGTTATTCATTGATGGATCACAAAAAATGAGTGTTTAAAAACAAACTCCAGAATTCTATATAGTTGAAGACTGTTTGGAGACTTTAGATTCATCAATACTTTTACAAAAAGAAAATAATAATAAAACAAGAGATAACCACCTCAGGGACACATAGATGATCTAGTGATTAGCTCTAGAATGTTACTTAGAAGAAAGCTATTTGCTTTTCTATTCACAGGTCATAAAGAGATCAACCGAGAGTATCAATCGGTAGCTGTTTGATTATATCTTAGTATTCATATCCTATAAATGACTACTTCATCATGCATTGGTGAGCTAGCGGAGCAGGTGGAGTGACAAGAAGCCATATGGAAAGACTTATTCTACTTTAGCCAGAGAACTGCTGGAAAAGGAAGTAGAGAATAATATGAGCTTCTTGCTAATTATAAAAGGCTATGAAATAAAACTTCAAATTTATGAGTGGTGGATCAAGACCTCTTCTATTAAAAAGTATATAAAGACATATTCCAAGGGTACATATAGTCCTGGGTTGTGTTTTATTTATTTTTTAAAATTATTTTGATGATAGTTGTCTTAGCTTGCGCTGCTATAACAAGATACCATTGACTTGGTGGTTTTTACAACATTTATTTCTCATAGTTTTGAAGGCTGGGAAGTCTAAGATCAAGGTCCAGGCCAATTTAGTTTTGGTTGGAGCCTTTGTTCTGGCTTGCAGACAGACAGCTGCCGTCTTACTGAGTCCTCACATTGTGATGGGAGAGAAAGTGCTGCTCTTTTTTCCAATTGTTATGAAAACATTCATCCACCACGACAACCCTACCCTCATGACCTGATCTAAACCTAATTAGCTCCCCAAAGTCCATCTCCAAATACTATCACATTCGTGGTTAGGGTTTCAATATGTGAATTTGGAGAGGAAGCAAACAATTGATCCATCAATAGGACAGAGGTTTTGGATGTCATTCATAGACGGATTTGCTAGTTTCATGTTTGCAGGCAGGACCAACAGTCAAGGCCATAGCAGTATGTATTAAACTGTGCATTTGCAGCAGGATGAAGTTTTAAAAGGATGAACACTATGCAAAGTTTAGGAAAAAAGAAAAATAATGTATTTTATTCTTGTCTTAACTAACATTTTTTTCTTTCCTTCCTCCCTTCTCACTTTATATTAGAGTTGCATTACCCTAAACTGGTGGTAGTGCCTCATGGATAGTCATTCTTTATATATACACTACCTCAAAAATAAATGTCTTAATTATTT
The DNA here is from genome assembly GCF_009764315.1 of Trachypithecus francoisi. Lineage (NCBI taxonomy): Eukaryota > Metazoa > Chordata > Mammalia > Primates > Cercopithecidae > Trachypithecus > Trachypithecus francoisi. The sequence continues at coordinate 11,444,306 of NW_022681435.1, forward strand.
AATAAATGAATATTCAAGAAATTAGGAAGCAATCATTAATCAGACACAAGGGCCAATACAGAAAAAAAGTAGAAGAAAATAGAGGAAAGTCATGACAAAAGGAGGACAAGGGGAAGAAGAAAAGAGAAGACAAAAAAAAAAGAATTAAATATTTAAAATAACTTCAATTTTAATCAAAACTTGATGACCATACTACAGACAATATGGAAAAGATACTATAGTAAATATTGAGCAGGTCCCAAAAGACATTGTATGTTGTTTTTAATGTTTGTGTTTTTAAAAGAACACAGAGTAAATGGTGATTATCCAATACAAATAAATACGGAAAAAGAAAATAAAAACAATAAGCAGAGATGAAAGGAAGCAGTATTTAAGCTGGAGAAATTGACACTGATGATCAAATATAACTTTTTTGTTTTCCCCAAAACTCTAAAAAGAAATACTGGCCTGCACTAATCTACACAGGACACTTTTTTCTACATTTTCAAGTACACTTTGGTAAAGGTTTGTAAAACAAAGCCCTCAATGTCACTTACAATATTCTTGAGTACATTTCAGTTTCAATCACAACTTTAGCTACTAATCTTAATATCATTGAAAACAGATAATGGCTAAACAGGACAATTCAGGATGAACAGCAAAGATAAACACAATTAAAATGTACAACTTTTAATCATTCATTCATTCATTTATCAAAGTCTTGTTATGCACTAGAGCTAGAGATTTAAAAAGACATTAATAAGGAGAAAGACAAGCTGGATACTTTCATTTGGGGAGTTCACATTACTTGTAAATAATGTGGTACTGAATAAAGGGACATTTGAGACTCAGCGTAGTTCTGGGAAATATATGAACAGTAGACCCAGCTGTGTAAAAGGATGACTATTAACATGTGTATCTGTAAAATGCTGCATGCCAAGGGAGTTAGGGCTCTAGCAAACTTGATTCCAAGCCAGGTGAGAAATAACATTTACACTAAGAGGACTGGCATATATAATGTTGTGACGCATAGGGGAACTCTGATCCAGAGATTTTCAGTCACAACAGAGAGAGCAGCTCTCATTCAAGAAACTCCCCTTAGAATGGGAAGAATAAGTAATTAAAGGACAGGAAAATTAATGTAATAAGAAAAGAAGGCAAAACCCTTTTAGATTGTGGATAAAATATATTCTATTTAAGGAATAAACTTCTGTTCAGCAAGTTATTACCAGAAAAAAATATACTGTGACATAAATGGAGTCCCTATATTACTCTGAACAATTCCTAATGATGACTGCATCTTTGAGATTTTGATGTAACTTGGTCTGTCATGGGAACCAGACCTAGTTATTTCTTTGAGACTCTAGGTGAATACAATGTGTATCAAGGGTTAAGAAGGTTAAAAACACTGTTATAAATTTAAATATTATATATCTTAAGGTTTTCCAATTATGTGTTGTGTCAAGTTTTGCTGCTGTTGTATTGTGTGCTTGTTCATGTGCATATATAGGCTTGTGCATATATATGAAGGTCTTCATTTTCCTTCAGATTACTAGGATAGGACTGAGGAGATGGTATTCTGAGAGTGAAGTCTTAAGAGACACTGGAACTTTGACATTATATGGGCTTGGCAAACATCTGGTTATTGAACATATCAAATGTAATTAGTATATACAATTTAACCTTGCTATATCCCAACTTTGAACTATACTATAAGGCTATAATAACCAAAACAGCATTATAATGGCACAAAAAACAGACACATAGACCAATGGAACATAATAGAAAACTTAGAAATAAAACCACACACTTACAAACATCTGATCTTTGACAAGGCTGACAAAAACAAGAAATAGGGAAAGGATGCTCTATTCAATAAATGGTTCTGAAATTTATGGCTAGCCATATGCTGATGAATTCAACTGAACTCTCACCTCTCACTATGTACAAAAAATACTCAAAGTCGATAAAAATTTAAAAGTAAGACCTTGAATTATAGAAATACTAGAAGAAAACCTAGGAACTACCCTTCTCAACAGTGGCCTTGGCAAGTAATTTTTGCTTAAGTCCACAAAAGCAATTGCAACCCAAAAATTGACAAGTGGGACCTAATTAAACTAAAGAGATTCTGCATAGCAAAAGAAACTATCAATAATGTAAATACACATCCTACAGAGTGGGAGAAAATATATGTAAACTGTACTTCCAACAAAAGTCTTATATCCAGAATCTATAAGGAATTTAGACACATCAACAAGCCAAAAAAAAAAAAAAAAAAAAAAAAACTCCATTAAAAACAGGCAAAAGACATGAACAGACACTTCTCCAAAGACATATGAGTGGCCAAAGAGGATGTGAAAAACATGTTAATCACCACTAATTATCAGAGACATGCAAATCAAAACCACAGTGAGATATCAGTCCAAACCAGTCAGAATGGCTATTACCAAAAAGTCAAAAAACAGCAGATGCTGGAAAGGCTTCAGAGAAAAAGAAACCCTTGTACACTATTGGTAGAAATGTAAATTCTTTCAGCCTCTGTAGAAAGTAGTTTTGAGATTTCTCAAAGAACATGAAAAAGACCTACCATTTGACCCAGTGATCCCATTCTAGATATGTACTCAAAGGAAAATAGGTCATTGTATCAAAAAGACACATGTCCTCGCATGTTCATAGCCACAGTATTCACAACAGCAAAAGCATGGATTCAAGTAGGTGCCCATCAATGGTCAACTGGGTGAAGAAAATATGACACTTAAACACCACAGAATATTATATAGTGATAAAAACGACTGAAATTATGTTTTTGCAGCAACATTGATGCAGCTAGAAGCCACAATCCTAAGCAAACTAATCCAGGAAGAGAAAACTAAATATGACATGTTTTCACTTACAAGTGGAAGCTGAACATTGAACACATACGAACATAAACATGGGAACAATGGGCACTGCAGACTACTAGAGGAGAGAAGGAGGTAGGAAGGTGTGAGTTGATAGTTTTTCAACTATCTATTGGGTACTCTGCTTACTACCTGGGTGCAATATACTCATGTCACAAACCTGACCATGTACCCTGTATATCTAAATTAAACTTGAAATTTTAAAATATTACTCCAATAAAAACCACACTTATCTTTAATGTTTAAATATTATATTTTTGTAGACCTAGAACTTAACTTGATAATTCATTTGGGATATTACATTTTGTGATTTTATATTCCTATTTATTATTTATTTCAGAAAGAATTAAAGCTATTTTAACATTACATTACAGGAAAAGCTGAGAAAGCCATTAAGAAAAGTTTTTTTAAGGAGATCCTTGATTAATTAGTACTAGCAATAAAAATAAACCAAACAATCATCAGAAAATGTTTACAAGTGCCTTTTCTAGACTGGTCAATGTGCTTCATCTTGTGATTAACAGAGAAATAAAGTAAAAGTGTTCCCCAGCCCTCAAGCTTTTAACAGTTTAGTAGATAAAATGGTGATAATGTTGATTTGAAAACTATTTAGCATTCAACTCAGTTTTTGTGGCAACAAAACAAAAAATTGAAGAAAATAGTTGCTGAAGTAAACAAAAGATGTAGAAATGGGACTGAAAAAATTCCATTGTTCTAGGATTTGCAAGATGAATGGGGTGTAATGCACAAAGTCAAGAGTAATTGACATGACAAGAACTCTTGAGACCATTCACTCTACATGAGGTGGAAATTTATATCATATTTCACCTTTTTTCATCTTTTTCCATTACTGTACAATGTCTAGCCATGTACAGAGACAACATAAGTAAATGGAAAAGCAGTCCATGTTCATGGAGTGAAAAAAATTAGTATTGTTAAAGTCGCCATACTGCTCAAAGCAATTTACAGAATTGGAAGTCAGAATTTATCACAAAAAGATGATTTTGTCAATTGGAATTGTTATTTCATCTGTAAATATAAGATCATACTAACCTGTTGTAACAATGCAGTCGAAAAATGCAGAGAGAAAGCTAGCAAGTTGCTCCGCTCCCCTCAGGTGAAACCCACAGAATGTTAAGTATTTAATATCAATCCTTCAGTATCTGTCTGTGCTGGTATTACCATATGAGAATATACATATATCAATATAAAATATATTATTCACTTCTGTTTTTATTTAAAAATATAATTATATATATTGTGCAATAATGATTTTTACTTAATAATATTATGGGTAAAATTTCAGATTCTATATAAATATGGCTTTTAAAAATATTTGCATAATGTACTTTTGAAAATAAATTATTCAATTATTATCTTACTGGTGAACATCAATCTTTTTTTTTTTTTTTTTTTTTTTTTTTTTTTGAGGCGGAGTCTCGCTCTGTCACCCAGGCTGGAGTGCAGTGGCCGGATCTCAGCTCACTGCAAGCTCCGCCCCCCGGGTTCACACCATTCTCCTGCCTCAGCCTCCCGAGTAGCTGGGACTACAGGCGCCCGCCACCTCGCCCGGCTAGTTTTTGTATTTTTAGTAGAGACGGGGTTTCACCGTGTTAGCCAGGATGGTCTCGATCTCCTGACCTCGTGATCCGCCCGTCTCGGCCTCCCAAAGTGCTGGGATTACAGGCTTGAGCCACCGCCAGTTTTCATCATTGTTCTGCAAGTAAATATATATATATATATATATGTGTGTGTGTGTGTATGTGGCTACATACATATATTTTTTTCCAGTAACAATGGTAGTGTGGAAGAAAGGTGTACTCTGTTTTCCTTTTCTTTATTAAATTATACACCACTTCTGGAAAGTTGTCCACAATTCACATTACAAATATCCCACTCTCCCACACAACTGCCTTCAAAAACATTATCAATAATAATTAATTTTTATTAGTGTCAACAGGATGGTGAACAAGGCACATACTTCCTTCTGTTATTGAAGTCCAATAGTTTTTCGAACTTCATTGACCATTACCTTTCCTTTTTTATGAATTGCTTATTCAGAATCTTTACTAATTTTCATCAATTTGACTATTAATTATGACTTAACTATTTGTAAAAGCTAATAGCATATTAGCTTTTCACCATTTCACATTTATTTTTATGAGTCCTTTCTTACATATATTACACGTGTGATTTTCTGTGATTCTGTTACCAAAACATCAGTGGTCCAATCTAGGTCCTGCTGCTTGCCACAGAGAAAACCAATCACTGAGACGACAATTATTGCCAAGGAGGAAGGCTTTCATCAGGTTCTGCAGTTGAGGAGGTGGGAGAGCTGCCTCAAACCCATTTATCCAACCACTAAAACTAGGGGTTGATATGCCCAGGAAGAAATGTAGCAGTGTGTAAAAAAACAGGAACTAGGGAGGAGCAAAGAAACAATCATGATGAATAAGGGATCTGACATCTCATTGTCTAGATATGGTCATCTGGACAGTGTCAGTTCTTTGATTTTTTTTTTTTTTTTTTTTTGAGAGGCTGAGAGGTCCTTTCCCAAGGAAGGAACCTAGATAAATAAATGGAAGTTTCAAGCTTTTAAGATCAGAAAGGTCAATTTCTATGTTTATTAAAAAAAAAAAAAAACTCTATGGAACTATTGGGGTGATTTCAATTCTTCTATCATAAGACAAATTTATATAAACATTTGCCCCCCTTTGTTTTACTCTCATGATTCAATGTTTACCCTGCTTTCTGTGCCTTACATTTCCCCTTTTTTTTTTTGCTAAAAAAGATCTTCCCAACCCAAATATATTTAAGTATTATATAAAGTTTACAGATAGATATTATATTAATAGGGCCGATTGGGGAGTATTAACTATATTGGCTTAAGTTTAAGAATATGCAACAATTATTCTAAGCACAAAGTAAATGTAAAGTATATTATATTGATCAGCAGTTGCTGTGGGCCTACCACAGGCTTTCAGTGGTGTACAATAAGCAGTTTATTTCTCATGAATCTTTGTGTTAGCTGGGGTGTCTCTGCTTTTGTAGCGTGCAGCTGGTTGGTTAGTTGTGGACTGGCCCACTGCATTCTACCAGGGGTCAGGTGAAGCTCTTCTCATGACAATAACCACAATATAAGAGGACAACCAGGCTGTACAAGTACAGTTCAAATTCCTATTTGCATTAGGTTTCTTAACATCTCTTTGGCCCAAGCCAAGTCAGTGGCTAATCCCCAAGTCAAGAGTTGAGGAAGAAAGTTTCACCTTTAGGCAAGAGATTTCATGGCAATATGCCTGGATACAGGATGAGAGGAAGAAATTGGCATATAATTCAATCTAAATCATACATATATACCTAACTATATAAGCATTCACTCATTTGTAAGTGTAACTATATAGGAATATAAACCATGGTGGAACTTTTTGAATGTCAAACGCTTAATCAAAATTTTTATTCTCCAAACAGCAAACTCCTCTATAAAGACTGAAATTAGCACTTCTGAACAAAAAAGTGGAAATATCATATCTAATTTAAAGTAAGGCTCTTTGGAAAAGCTTTGCAAGAGACTTAACCATGTCTGTGCAACTGAAATAACTTCTCTGCACCAACTGTTACTTTATTCCACTTAGATTTTCTTACAAAGAAACCAATTTGATCTGTCCCTGTTAAATTAATTATAATAGATAGAAACCATGTATCAACCAGGAATTCATACTGTGGTTTTCTGTTTTGTTTTTTCCTAAGTTTGGTAGTGTGATACTTCAACATAGTATTTGTTATTCAATATATATAATTTGACCAAACTTTTAAAGGTATATTTTATATCACAATTTAGAATAGTGTTTCATTATGTTACATATTTGGGGAACAGTCTTCTGTAATAATACGACCTTAAAGTGTTTTCTGTTTCAGACTATTAGTAAAGCTTTTAAGTATTTAGATTCCTCTCTCTCTCAATCTCTCACACACACTAATATACTGCATTTGACCCAATGAGAACCACATTGATTAAAAAGAAAAAAAAGAATAAGCACAGGTTAAATGTTAGCTACATAATCCATAGACCTTTTAAAATGTATTATCAAGTGATCAACATAGAGGTAACTAACTGGTGCCAAGAAAAATGCCTAACGAGCTTGCCAAGCAGCCAGATGCTCCTACTGCTAAATTATCTCTTGCAGATTGGCACCAGCATTCTACAACTGGCACACCCACAGGTACCACTCACACTGCACCACCGTATGGTTTGAGCTAATTATTTAAAAATAGTTTACTTCGTATTCCAAAGTGGATGCTCTGTATAAATTAATTTTGCTTTCCTAGGGAATCAGTACTTTATAAAAAATAAGACATGAGAAAGAAAATAATGTGTGAAACAGACTCATTTAAAGTAAACAGGTTATTAGCTTAAAATGCCAGCTTTTATATAACTGCTAATATTTCTCCTTTTCCTATAAGTCCTTTTTTGGAAAATTGGTTTACAAGATTCCAATAAGTAGGATAAAAATGAAAATTTAATTATTAGGTGACTGAAAATATCAATATGGTATATATTGTTCAGTTAAGAAAAACAAATGAAACATGCTCTTTTTGATTTGAAGCGTAAAAATATTTTAGTACAGTATGGTCATATCCTGAGACAAATTTAAGTTGAAGAAGTGAGTAGTCAATTGATTTGTGTGTAACTGAAGTTGTCATGCTATATTTTAAACTCATTCTAGCACTCTGCATTTCTCCAAGTAGCATTTTGAAGTCTGATAAATGCATGCAAATATTTAATTTAAGAAAAAAATCGTTCTCAGTGTATCAGGGCAAATTTAAACAATCACATCACTTTCAACTCTCTATGATGACTATGCTATCATATTTCTAAACATGTCAACAATCTTTCAAAATATGAGCTTTTATATTTATCTAAAGATAGGAAAAGTTCTGCAATTCTTATTTTTATTTTAAGAAGATCTTATTTCCTCAGATATTATGGAACACTGTGGCAAGTGAGGAAAAGGACGAGAAAGAACCAAAATATTATTTAAGGTTCATACAAAATAGAAGAGCTTAGATACTTTGCTATAATCATGTTTTAAATGTATTCAAAAATATTTTAGAATGTAGGTGGCAAATTTATTTTAGAGAGAATTTTGAGAAATAAAAGAGTTTAATAACTGCATAATAGCAGCTTGTGTTGATGACAATAATTGGGTTTTACATAGCTTAAAGAAATATGAAAGCTCATCAATTTAGCTCTTCCTCTAGGCTATTGAAAATTAAAGGCAGACCTAATGCCAAATGTGCTCAAGAACATGCATATTAAAATAAAATGCAAAAGAAAATAAGCTGCATTATTTACATAGTGTGGTTACCATATTTGTATCATTATTTAGCAAGTATTTCTCATTAAGAGGATTTAAGATGAGTATTTAATCACACATATGTCAAAAGAATAATAAACTACTATTTTCTTGCTTAGAGGTTGTACTAATTTTTGAAATGTCAGCATATACCCAAGAACATGTATGCATCTATATGTGTATATATAAAATGTATCTACATAAAATCTGAATTTGCCCATATACTATATAATTTGTTATATTACGAATTGAAATTGATGGTTCTTATTCTATAAGGCTAATATACAAAATTACATGTATCTCCTGGGAATTTATGTTTTACATGTAATTTATATGTATTATTTAACCAAAAATTAAACAGCATTACAACAAGGCATATTAAAGTTATGAAAATATATACATATATATAGAGAGAGACTCCATAAAGAAACAGCTGCCATTGGAAAAACAAGTATAGAATTTAAAAAATTGTTATTATTATTAAAGTAATGATTATCAGATTTAAAGAGATTTTTAAAGTAAAGGACTATTTTCCTTAGCCAGACGGAAGACTCCCCCGGGACCTTGTTTGCCAGGAAGAATACTGGGTGGGAAAATATCAGCAGCTGGCATGATAATGAGTCCACTTCACTGCAAATTAGTTCATTATTATTCCATTCCTGCAATCTTATGATTCACAGTTTCATGTCATTTTTACATAAATAAAAATAAAGGTATTATATATAACTAAACTGTGGCAATCTACAAGAACAACGTTTACAAACATAAGGAACAAACTAGCAAACATATAAAAATAAAGCTAGATCATAAAGAAAAATACATAATCTAAATTCAAAACAGCCTTTTACGTTTAAAAGAAAACAAAAAATAAAGAGTAAATAAAACCAAAAACAAATCTGTATGAATTTACACTTGCCATAATTTGGATTCAACTTTGTTTTAACATTAAATCAGCTACAGATAAGAAAATAATGCAGTTTTTTTTTTTTTTCAGTGTGATTTCTTGGCAATTATTAGTTTATGTGACAGAAATACTTATATTAGCGTAACATGAAAAGTAAGTCTGCTTATGCATAAACGGTAATGATTGAAAAAGCAGTTTTCTATGTCCGAAGGCTTCCTGACTTTAGCTCATCATGGACCAAAATTTGAAAATACAGAATGGAAAAAAAATTTTTTGAATTAGATGATACTGAACTTAGCAATACAGAACTCCTTGAGGACACGACAGTGAAAAATAAACATCAAAACACGTACTTCTAGCGGATTTGAAAATTCAAACTATGTGAACAAAAGTCAAACAGATTAAAATGACTTGAATATAAGACCTAACAATTAATATCCTAGATTATAGATAATGTTTCAATTTTGTTCTGGATAACTTATATATTTAAAACACTTTATTATTATTATTATTATTATTTTTTTTTTTTTTTTGAGACGGAGTCTCGCTCTGTTGCCCGGGCTGGAGTACAGTGGCCGGATCTCAGCTCACTGCAAGCTCCGCTTCCCGGGTTTACGCCATTCTCCTGCCTCAGCCTCCGGAGTAGCTGGGACTACAGGCGCCCGCCACCTCGCCCAGCTAGTTTTTTGTATTTTTTAGTAGAGACGGGGTTTCACCGTGTTAGCCAGGATGGTCTCGATCTCCTGACCTCGTGATCCGCCCGTCTCGGCCTCCCAAAGTGCTGGGATTACAGGCTTGAGCCACCGCGCCCGGCTAAAACACTTTAAACAATGTAGCATAAATCCATTTAAATTAAATCAGAATATGAGAAATATAATTTAAGACATCATACTCAACAAATGGTACAGTTTAGGTAGTTAATATCCTACTGAAAAACAGAGAAACGAGTTTAATTGAGAGGCTGTTGACCAATCAAAAAACAAAAAAAAAGTAAAATAAGTGAGCTTCTTAAATAATAAATTTATCAAATGCATAAAATCACTTAGAAAATTTAGAAATTTTCAAAGTAGTATAATTTTTTGTTTGTTTGTTTTGGAGACAGTCTCACTCTGTCGCCCAGGCTGGAGTGCAGTGGCGCGATCTCGGCTCACTGTAAGCTCCGCCTCCAGGGTTCACGCCATTCTCCTGCCTCAGCCTCCCGAGAAGCTGGGACTACAGGCGCCCACCTGGCTAATTTTTTGTATTTTTATTAGACACGGGGTTTCACTGTGTTAGCCAGGATGGTCTCGATCTCCTGACCTGATGATCTGCCCGCCTCGGCCTCCCAAAGTGCTGGAATTACAGGCGTGAGCCACCGAGTCCTGCCCAAAGTAGTATAATCTTTAACATTTTAAAGGAAATCATTATGAAATATGACACATTACTAAACTGGTGATCTGGAAAAAAAGATATCTGAGTTCCTGTGAGGAAAATAAATGGCCTTCTGTAAGAATGATACAATGGACTTTGGGGACTTGGGTGGCAGGGTGGGAGGGAGACAATGAATAAAATACTACAATTTGGGTGCAGTGTATGCTGCTCGATTGATGGGTGCACAAAAATCTCACAAATCTCCATTAACGAACTTACGTAACCAAATACTACCTGTACCCCAATAACCTATGGGAAAATAAAAGTAATAAATAAAAGAGAAAAAAGAAAATAAATGGTCTTCTTTGTAAACTATCTTTAAATATTTTTTTGAAAAGTTTGGTGAATTAAATTAGTACCTTACTATCATTTTAGTGAACTAAAAAAATCTGTTGAAAAATGAACTAAAACTGGTAAAATTTATAGATTGAGTCTGTACAAAATACAACTATAGTTAACCTAATTACAGAAAATTAGGAGATAGTATTAACACTATTGTTTAAAATCCAATTACCCTCATTATCTGGAAGTAAAATTATATTTGAAAATAATTGGTTCTGTTTCAATATTTTTTTTAAAAAAGTCAAGTCTCATGAGCATATCACAAAGTAGGATATGGGAAGGAAGGAAACTACTAAGAAATTATTCCCATGAGGAACTGCAATACCTGTTCAGGCAACACTCAAGGGATGCAATTGGAGAGTAAGAAAGCTCATAAGAAAAGCATAGAAAATGTGAGGAATTCAGAAAATACAACAGAAAGAATAGTAGGTGAAACAGATTTACGTATAAATACTGATGTAAACATGCTGAAAACAGGAAGCAAGGTTGAAAAAGTAATTGTCAACAGTGTATAAATAGTTAAAGAATAAAAGGAAGGAGGAAAAGTAATTACCTAGCCTAAGACGGCTAAGAGAAGATAGGTTTTAGAACATGCAAATTTATTATACATGCATGTATAAATAATATATTCCAAATAATTGAGTTCATCTTGTTTTACAATAGTATAAAATAATTTCCAAATAATGAAATGTATTGTTTTATGATAATCTAAAATTATTACTCATGGAAAATGACTTTCTCAAGCATGAGGAAACAACATTTCTTAAACTCACAAAGTAGCATGGAATAAGAGTAAAAGTATTAGCTGTTTTCTCTTAACAAATGACATCATTTTGAAGGTGTGCACTTATGAGATTTTCTTGCTGTTGTACCCAGAATCATGATTGCAATTGCCATTTGTATACTTTGAGTCTCATTTCCACCTCCTGGTTCTGGTCTAAGTATCTAGTTTAAAAGTATGCTGACATAATTTTTATCTTGACTGCAATACCAACAAAAATAGCAGGAAATGACTAAAACCTCATCATAGAGCCTACTGAATAGTTTAAATACTCATACACATGCACTAATCTGTACGCTTGAGAATTCATGGACCCCTTACTAAGGTCTGAAATAAGTTAAAATCTTTGATCATTATCTTCTATCACTTCTCTGAATTGTTTTCTTTTTTCTTTTTTATCCCCTGCTTTGTAATAATAATTACAAATAATTTTATTTGCTTAGTAAGGCTAAGCAAGTCCTTTAAAGAGGGACTAAGCAGTACCTGCCTCATTCAATAAATTCTGCACACTATATGCCCTGTTACTCCCCAGACACACTGGCATATCTCTGCATACAGCTACCACTGGTCACTATCTCTCACTGGGTACACTTTATTCTGCATTAGTGGGTCTCTGCCAGGCTGTAGTGGCTCAGGAAATCCTGGTGCAAAATAAAAGTTTAGCATTCACCTGAACAAAAAAGTATTTATTATTGTTATTTTTTTGTTTACAAAGAAGTAATGTTTAGGTGCATTCTGTGTAACACTGAATATTTTCCAACCTGGCCAGGCAGCCTGGTTTTTTATAGTTGATTTGCTATCTACTATCTTGTAAGTTGCAATACATCTCTAAAATGAAAATCTCTCTGTAATTTATTTTGTAAGGCATATATTGTAAACTTATGAATGATATCACATCTACTATGTGATAATTTATATGAAATACATTTGAGTAAATTTTGGTATCATTTGGAATTTGGAAATTTGAAGCTCTTTGCAAACATTTAGATTTGTTTTATATATCCAAACTCACCATATGTTATTCAAACACTTTGAATATCCCCATAGATGTTTTTTGCTGCCATGAGTGTTTTTCATCCAAATAACATTATTCTACTTAGAAAAACAAAAAGGAAGAAAAAATAAAATGAAAAGAAAAAACCTTAATAACTAGAAAGAATGTAGAATTCTTATGTTACATCGGCCAGTCACTACAGCTGTCAACAAAAACATATTGAGCAAGTATGTGAGCAAGACTGGAATGAAATTCACAAGGGTGCAAAATTGTTTCCTCCAACTGTTTTCTGGACTCAAGAGAGTAAATAGCCAATTCCTTCCAAACTGCAGGGGGGGTAGCTTTTGATTGATGCAATTGTTTCTCCTCAAAATACATTTAATACCGAGGAAAATGATATATAGCAGCTCTAAAAACTCTTTTTGTTGATTTTTGTTTTTGTCTTGTAAACTAGAGTTTTATAGGCCTCATCATTCTCTGGATTTTTGTTCTTACATTCTTATATTATAATTAATATTCAAATTCCATTTGGCCATTAGCTTTAAAATGCATACATCTTCAGGACTTCAGTCTTCCTCCATCGTAATTGTAAAATTTCAGCTTCTAACTATAGTCTCTCTACTCACAGACTCAATGACTTCTTGAGTTATTTTTAAATTACATAGAAATAGGCTTGCATGTGCCCAGGAAGGAACAAGACAGTGCCCACAAGCCAGCTCTAGTCTTTTCTTAGAAATCCATTCACAACAAACAGCCTTGGAAGGAGTCACTGACCACTGTCATCTATGGACACTCAGCCCCTATGCTGCTACACCAGACTATGCTGTTTATGCTGGGATGAGTGCAGAAGTAAGGAATGCAGAACATGGCTCTCGGTGTGAGCTTGTACTTTTGTTTGTCAGGTTGGCCCTGAGGCATTATAGCTTAGGCTTAGAGTGTCACCAACTTTATGTAAACATGATCCCTGCCACATCAGCTGCACCTCTCTCTGCAGGAGTCATGTTCTCTGAAACAGCTGAGTCACAGTCTCCTTCCCATCATGCCATTCCCTGTCCCCACCATTTTCCCTAATGTGACTGCATACAATCATCTCAGAGCCTTCGCTCTACCAAGGATACATGAATGCATAAACATCCACACTTCACAGTTAATGCTGTTAGGGGACAGGATATCGTTGTTCCTTCCCATGTTCAGCACTGCTTGGACTATGTGGATCACACCACCACATAGAGTTTCATACACAAAATAAAAGAGAGGGATAGACATGATTGCCTTTGAATGATCTGTTTAAATACGGTGTGGAAGGATTTATACCTTATGGGTGCCCTAAATCATGAAAGAATTGATTCAAAGCCCAGTTAGGATTTGCTCTCTTTGTACATGGGCATTTGGGAAGTTTGTTTCAAATAACGGGATCGAAAACTCAATTAAATTTTAACATCAGTGTTGGAACATGGAATGATTAGCAGCACAGTTATCTGATTGATGTGACACTGGAGAAAGTTAGAGGACATTTGTCTCATATACAGCTGTCAATGAGATTGAGAGTTAACTGAAAAATAAACTCCTAATTAAAAATAATTATGTGCTAAAATAACAATAAATTTAATTGAAGAGATGCTAAAAATCATCTCAAAGAGCATGACTGCTTATGGAGTAAGAAAGATAATATAAAATTTTATTTGAAAAAAGTAAAAAAAGTCTATATTTTATACAATCTGTTTACATTAAAGTGCAGATTCATATAAATTATAAATGTACAGGGCTGGGCGCGGTGGCTCAAGCCTGTAATCCCAGCACTTTGGGAGGCCGAGACAGGCGGATCACGAGGTCAGGAGATCAAGACCATCCTGGCTAACACGGTGAAACCCCATCTCTACTAAAAAAATACAAAAAATTAGCCAGGCGAGATGGCGGGCGCCTGTAGTCCCAGCTACTCGGGAGGCTGAGGCGAGAGAATGGCGTAAACCCGGGAGGCGGAGCTTGCAGTGAGCTGAGATCCGGCCACTGCACTCCAGCCTGGGCGACAGAGCAAGACTCCGTCTCAAAAATAAATAAATAAATAAATAAATAAATGTACATTATATCTATCGTTGCCTAGGGAGGGGAGGAAAAAAATGTTCTAAAACCTTTGAACAGATTGAGTCCCTTGTGCAAAATAATTTTTTATCAAAAAGAGAGAAACATTTTTTAAAAAGCACAAAATTTTCTCATAAAGCTATAAATATATTTTGTATGAATAAAATGTATTGTATTTTTGTTTGTTTATAATTTATCAGTGTATTTTAATAACAAATAATCCCAATTATAGAACTATAGCAAACTGAATGAATCATAGAAAAACTGCCATGATAGCATGAATTTTCTGATGAATAGGTAGCCATCCTAAAGTAATATTCACACACAGTAATAGAAATTAAACCAAGTTATAAAAGTGACTTATTCATATATACAAAAGCTAGAAAATAATAAAGATAATGTTTTAAATCTAACAGTGAGTTTAAATCTAACATTAAAAACCAATAACAAATGTAAAGTATTAACTGGAACTTTCATACAAAAACACTGGAGTATTCAACAAGAAAATTAAGACCTTAAACCTATCAATAAGGACAACAACAGTAATAAAATGCTTAGGAATGAACTCAATCAAAGATGTGTAAAACTTGAACCCTGAAAATTATAAAACTTGGAAGAAAGTAATTAAAGAAAACGTAGTTAAATGAAATGGCATCCTATCTTCACAGATTGGAAAAATTAGTATTGCTAAATGTTTATGCTATCCAAAGTGATATACAGAGTCAGTTCAGTGTAATTTCTAAAAATTTCAATGGCATTTTTTACAAAAATTGAAAAAGAATCCTAAAGTTGATATGGACTCATGGAGACTCAAAATAACCAAAACAGTCTTCAGAAAAAAAAAAATAACAAAGAGCTGGATGCATCACATTTCTTTTTTTAAAATATATTACAAAGCTACAATAATCAAAACAGTATGGTACTGACATAAAAACAGATATATAAACCAAAGGAACACAGTACAAAGCCCAGAATATATCCATGCATCTTTGGTCAAGTTGCCAAGAACAAACAGAGGAAAAATATAGTCTCTTAAATAAATAGTGTTGAATAAACTGGATACCCACATGCAGAAGAATGAAATTGGATCCTCACCTCACACAAAACACAAAATCAACTTAAAATGTATGAAACACTTAACACCTGAAACCATAAAACTCCCAGAAGATAACACAGGAGAAAAGCTTTTCAACATTGATCTTGGCCATAATTTTTTAGATATGATCCTAAAAGCACAGACAACAAAAGCAAAAAGATAGCCAAATGTGATTGCATCAAACTAAAAAGATTCTGCAGAGCAAATGAAACAATCAAGAGTAAAATAAATAATCTATACTCTGGAGGAAAATATTTTCAAACCATGCATCTGATAAGGCATTAATATTCAATTTAAATGAGAAATTCATACAACTCTACAGCAAAAAGAAACAAAAAATAATTTAAAAACAGGCAAAGAACTGGAATAGAATTTTTTCTAAAGAAGATATGCAAATGGCTAACATGTATAAGAAAAGATGCTCACCATTCAGTAATCATAAGTGAAATGCAAATCAAACCAACAATGAGATATCTCATGCCTGTTTAGGATGGTTATTATCAGAAAGGAAATAGATAGCAAGTGTTGATGGAGAAATAGAAAAAAGGGAACACTAGCACACTGTTGTTTGAAATGTAAATTGCTACAACCATTATGGAAAAATGTATGAAATTTCCTCAAAATATAAAAATAGAACTACTGTTATGATCCAGCAATCCCACTTCTGGGTATATGTAAAAAGAAAATAAAATCAGTATGTTAAAGAGATGGCTGCACTCCCATATTCCTTTCAGAATTATTCCCAATAGCCAAGATATGAAATCAATCTCAGTCCATGAGCAGATGAATGAATGAAGAACCTTTGGTACATATACATGATAGCAAACTATTTAGCTTCAAAATAGAAGGAAGTTGTGTCATTTGCAATGATATGCATGAGCCTGGAAGATATTATGCCAAATGAAATAAGCAAGAAGTGAAGACAAATACTGCATGACCTTACTTACAGGTAGAATTTAAAATAAATCAAATTAATAGAAACGGAATAGATTGGTGATTATGAGGCTGGGGAAAGGGCGAAATGGGGAAAATGTCAGTCAAAAGTTATGCGGTCAGTTATGCCCTATGAATAATTTCTAGAGATCTAGAATGTAGAGCAATTTGACATAGTTTACAATATTACATCTTATACTAGAGATTTGCTAAAAGAGTCAATCTTAAGTGTTCTCACCACAAAAAAGAAAGAAAAAGAATGGATGCAGCTGGAAACCATCATTCTTAGCAAACTATCACAAGAAGAGAAAACCAAACACCGCATGTTCTCACTCATAGGTGGGAACTGAACAATGAGATCACTTGGACTCGGGAAGGGGAACATCACACACTGGGGCCTATCATGGGGAGGGGGGAGGGGGGGAGGGATTGCATTGGGGAGTTATACATGATATAAAAGTCATGCACATGTACCCTAGAACTTAAAGTATAATAAAAAAAAAAAAAAAAAAGAAAATTCTAATTTAAAAAAAAAAAAAAGAAAACTATGTGAAGTGAAGGATATGTTACAGATTGATTGTTGTGACTATTTAACAAGGTATACATTTATTAAACCATCAAATTGTATACCTAAAATATATACAATTTCAAATTGTCAAAATATACTTCAATAAATCTAGAAAAAATAAGAAAATAAAATGAGTACAGATACTAAAGGAAGGGGGCTGTGGAAACTTCTGGCAGGCAGCTCATGTCTATGCACCTCTAGGTATCAGTTAAGTCACTGGCATATACCTTTTGCTGAGTCTTTTGTGTCTGGCGTCTATAAAAAATATTATTTGTGACTTTTCTCCTTTTCCTTCCTGATACTGCCATCAGCAGGGTTGTTTTTAACCAGCTCAATACTTCTGTTATTTTTACCACATTTAGCCACTGTGTGAACTCTGATCACTCCAAGTGCCACAGTTTTAAAATGCTGCTCTTCCACAATAGTGACAGTTTTCCCAGATGCTCATAGTCTTTTCTGCCTGCAGTCTTTATAGGGGCTCTCACAAAATCCCCTCTATATCCATGTAGCATTGATTTTCATCAGTTGAGGGTTCCTACCTTGACCCTCAGTACCATCATTGACCATTTTATGCTATTTATACTCAAAATTTTTTTGAATGGCCTATCTTCTAATTCTTACTGAAAAGCTCAAAAGTTGCCTTAAAGGCTTTGGTGTCAATTTCGATCTAATTATGTCAAATTATTTATATCTATTTTTCCCACTAGCACTAGATTAACCATCTACTCCTTGTACTATTTGTGTATTCAATTAATAAACTTTTATTCTGGACCAATCTGTATATTGCCAGAATCTATATAAGTGTCGGGACTGATATTTTTGGTAAGGGATAGAAACTCAACTGGAAGTAGCTTAAGCAAAAATGACGATATATAGATTAATACAGCAATTTAATGAAAAGACAGGGAAGCAACTGATCTTGAAAAGCTCAAATCAGTGTTCCTGCATGCCTCCCTCCACCTGCCCAATATCTCATCTGTCTCTGTTTTTCTCTATTTCTCAGTATTATTCTTGTAGAGAACAGGCTTATTCTTTCCTCCCAGCAGGACCATAGCCACCAACAATGAGTTCATTAGATCTAATTGGTTTTTAGGGCTTTTCAAGTCTTCTACTTCCTCAATGATCACCTACCTATTTTCTCTATAATTGAAAGCAGAGTATTGAAGTATCCAAATGATATTATTGAACTGTTGTTTTTTAGTCTATTCAATTTTTGTTTCATATGTTTTAAGGTAATTTTGGAGGTACCTATTTGTTTATAATAGCTTTGTCTTCCTCATGCATTGACTATTTTATCATTATAGAACATTTCTCTTTATCGCTAGAATTTTTGTTTTACAACCTATTTTATCTTTTTGGAGACGGAGTCTCGCTCTGTCGCCCAGGATGGAGCGCAGTGGCGCAATTTCGGCTCACCCCAGACTCCGCCTCCCGAGTTCAAGTGATTCTCCTGCCTCAGCCTCCCGAGTAGCTGGGACTACAGGCGTGCACCACCCACACCGGCTATTTTATTTATTTATTTATTTATTTATTTTCACATTTTAAGTAGAGACAGAGTTTCTTCATGTTAGTAAGGCTGGTCTCGAATTCCTGACCTCACGTGATGCACCCGTCTTGATCTCCCAGAGTGCTAGGATTACAGACATGAGCCACTGTGTCCAGTCTTATTTTATCTTTTAGTAATATACTTTCATCTTATTTGTGTCTATTAATATTGATGTGTCCCACTAATTACAAAACAGCCCCTTGATTTTGGTATTCAGTCTAACAATAGTTGACATTGATTTGACTGGTGTATAATGCATATAATTGGATTTATGATTATCATTTTACTTTTTCTTTTATATATGATCATATAGTTTTTGTTTCTATCTCTCCTATACTGTCTTTTTTTGCACTAAATGGATATTTCCTAGTGTAACAGTTGTTCTTTAATATTTTCCCATGTGTTTTCTAAATTGCTTTCTTAGTAGTTAATACCAGATTTACCATATATATCTTATTGGAATCTATTTGATTTATACTACCTTATATCTAGCGAGATATAGTTCCTATATAGCCATATCTTTTTCCTTTTTATATGCTATTATTTTTATTCATATATCTATATAGTTATAAATATGTCATAGTTATAGTCATAATATAAATTATGACTTTATATAATTCATGCTTACTAATGAAGCAGAGAAAAGAAAAGAAAGTATGTATTTATACAGTTTGTTATTTTAACCTCTTATTATTTCTGAATCTCTTTGTTTGTTCCTGTAGATTTAAATGATCATGATTATCATTTGATTTCACATCTTCATTTTCATATGGCTTTGCTCCCACATACCTCCTTTGTACTGCTGCTGTCAAATGTATAACACTTTATATTTTATAGACCCCCAAACAGTACTATATACACATTATTTCATATTATTGCTTTGAAATCAGCCAATAGAAGAAAGTTATCCCTCATAAACTAGCTGACCTTGTGTTTAGCTTGCTGCATTTTTTCCAGCTTTATTGAGAATATTGACAAATAAAAATTGTATGTACTCATGGTATATAATGTGTTGCTTTGATATATGTATCCATTGTGAAATTATTACCATAACCAAAGAAATTAATATACCCATCACTTCACAGTTATTCTGCATGTGAATGTGTGTGTTCAGTGAGAACATTTAAGATTTACTCTCAGCAATTTCAGGTATACATTATATAATTTTAACTACAGTGACCATGTTATACAATACATTTCTAGATTTTATTTATCCTAACTGAAATTTTGTACCCTTTGGGCAACATCTCTGCATTACTTTCCCTCTCCCACCACAACAGACCCTGGCAACCACCATTCAACTGCCTGCTTCCGTGAATTTTACATTTTTAGATTCCATATATAAGTGAAAGCATGCATTATTTCTGTTTTTATATCTGGCTTATTTTATTTAGCATAGTGTCTTCCAGGTTCTTCTATGTTGTGACAAATGTAAGAAATTATTTCTTCTAAAAGGATAAATAATATTTATTTCCATATATAGACACACATTTTCTTCATTCACTTATTCATTGATATATTTTCCACATCATGGCTATTTTGAATAATGCTGCAATAAACATGGCAGTGTGGTTATATCTTTAATATACTGATTTAATTTCCTTTCAATATATTCCTGGAAATGGGATTGCTGAATAATAATGAAAGCTCTGTTTTTAATTTTTGAGGAAACTTTCTACCATTTCCATGAGGCTGTACCAATTTACATTCCCATTACCAGCGTACAAGGGTTCCCTTGCCAACTCTTGTTACCTTTTGTCTTTCTGACAATAGCTATTCTAACATGTGTGAAGTGATATCTCATTACTGTTTTGATTTGCATTTCTCAGATGATTACGGATGTTGACCACTTTTCGTATTTCTGTTAGTGATTTGTATGTCTTTTTTGGAACTGTTTATTTAGATCCTTTTACCTTTAAAAAAACCTGGTTATTTGCTTTCTTGCTATTGAGCAGTTGAGTTCCTTATACACATCAGATATTAACCACTTAGTGGATGTATAATTTGTAAACCTTTTCTGTAATTCTGCAAGCTGTCCTTTCATTCTCTTGATTTTTTAAGAAGCTTTTTAACTTCATGTAATTCCATTTTCCTATTTTTGGCTTTTGTTATGTGTGTTTTAGGGTCATATTCACAAAGCAATTTTCTGGACCAATGTTGAGAAGGTTCTTCCCTATGTTATCTTCTAGGTATTCTACAGTTTCAGGTCTTATGTTTAAGTACTGAATCTATTTTTATATATATTTTTTTTTTACATATAATATGACATAAAGGTTCGGTTTCATTCTTCTGCATGTGAATATCCAGGTTTCCAGACATCATTTAATGATAAGACAGTTATTTCCCTGTGTGAGTCCTTGGTTATTTGTTTTAAGATCAGTTTTCTACAAATGTGAGATTTCTAGGCATCCTATTCTGTTACATCGGCCTACGTGTCTTTTTTAAAATGACACTACCATATTGTTGTGATTACTATAGCTTTGCAGTATAATTTGAAAAGAGAGATTGTAATAACTTCGGCACTGTTATTTTTTTCTCCATTTTTTTCACTATTAGGGTTTTTTTTTGTGTGGTTCCATATGAATTTTAGTTTTTTTTCTATTTTCATGAAAAACGCCATTAGATTTTTATAGGGAATGCAATGAAACAATATAATGCTTTGAATAATATGTAAATATTAACAATATTAATTGTTCCAATACATGAATATGTGACATGTTTTCATGTATTTGTATCTTCTTCAATTTATTTCATTTTTTAGAATTTTCAATGTGCAAACCATTCATTTCTTTAGTTAAATTTATTTGTATTGTTCTTTTTGATATTATTGTAAATGAGATTTTTGAGGGGTTTTAGGAACACTCTCAAGCAGGTTAATATATGCATTATGATTGTCCCACAGGGAGCAGAGAAATTTAAAGGGAAAGAAAGTTTATTTAAAGAAATAATAGAAAACTTCTTATACCTGGAGAGGAAAATAAAGAGAAAAGCAATTCATTACATATAAGGGAATACCTAGAAGCTATCATATATTTCTCAGCAGAAACCTTACAAGCCAGCAGAGAATGGGATAATGTATTCAAACTCTTAGAAAAAAAAAGAGAAAGAAAAAAAAAAAGAAGTAAAATGCTTCCAATCACCAACACTATACCGAGCAAAACTGTCCTTTAGAAATGAAAGATAGACTTTGCTAAAGAAACAGCTGTGAGAGTTCATCAGCACTAGACCTGCCTTGCAAGAAATGCTACAGGAAGTTCTTCAAGTGAAAATGTCCAAAGGACACTAAACGTAAACATGAATACACATGAGAGTATAAAACTCATCATAAATGTAAGAATGTAATTGAGAGTATTCTAACACTATAATGGTGTTGCATACTTACTTTTAATTGTAGTGTAAAAGTTAAAAGACAAAGTGTTAAAATAACTATTGCAACAGTAATTTGTTAATTGATATGCAATATATAAATAATATAAATTGTGATTTCACTGACATTTGATGTGGGGAAAGGAGAAGTTTAAGTGCAGAGCTTTTGTATTGGTCAAAATTAAGTTATTGTTATCTTGAAATAGATTGTTATAACTGTAATATATTTTATATAAGCCTTATGATAGCCAAGAAAGATAATAAATACGCTAAAGATAAAGAGGAAGAAATCAAAGGATAACAATACAAAACATCATCTAATCACAAAGGAAGACAGTAAGAGATTAAGCAAAGGAATTACAAAAGAGTCAGAAAACAACAAATGGCATAAATAAGTCCTTACCTATTAATATAAGTGAATATAATTATGCAATCAGAAGGCATAGACTGGCTGAATGGATTAAAAAAAACCAAAGAGCCTACTATATGCTACCTAGAAGAGACTCACTTCAAATTTAAAGACACACATAGGCTAAGAAAAAATGAAGGGATGGAAAAAGACATTGCATGCAAATGGTAAACAAAAGTGAGCAGGTGTGGCTATTCTTACCTCATACAAAATAGACTTTAAGCAAAAAACTATAAAAATAAACAAAGTAGGTCATTACATAATGAAAAAGTGTTGAATTCAAGGAGATAATATAGCAATTGTAAATGTATATGCATGCAACGTCAGAGCACCTATGTCTATAAAGCAAATAGTGACAGAACTAAAAGGAGAGATGGGCAAAAATATGATATAGTAGGGGCATCAGTTCCCCCCATTCCACAATGGATTGGTGATCCAGACAGAAAATCATTAAAGAAACATCAATCTTGAGCAGTGCTATAGATCAAATGGACCTCACAGATATATACAGTACATGCTATCCAACAGTAGAATGCACTTTTTTTTTCAAGCACACATAGGATATTCTTTAGGATAGATCATATGTTAGGCCATAAAACAAGTTTTATCAAATTTTAAAAAATGAAATCACATTAAGTAACTTTTCTGATCACAGTAATATGAATCTAAATATCAATAACAGGAGAAAAATTGGAAAATAAAAAAATGAAAATTAAATAACACACTGCTGAAAAACCAATTGGTCAATGAAGAAATAGAAAGGGAAATAAAAAATATGTTGAGAAAAATGAAATTAGAACCTCAATATATCAACACATTTCATAAAAATGCAAGATAAAATAATCAACATTCAAATATCATTAGTGTTTCAATAGACTCAAAATGTAGTAACTTGTTGCTTTTAATTACAAAGGACTACCAGTCTTTTCTAATTTGCTTGTTACTACATTTTTCCATTAGATAATTTTTGGCCTTGAATTTCTCATTTTGTATCAAATAAAGACAGATCTTTTGAGGATATCTTCAGAATTTTCTGTTCTTGTGACTGACTGCCTCTTTCCCTATGAAGAGTCCTGGAGCTAGTAATCTGAGTGCTGAGAAAGGGTGGTAAGCATTGCTAGTCTTGGCTTCATTTTTCCCATGTAGAACCACTACACTATGGGCCAGCTGTGGCCAAGAAAATTGTGGCCTGCCTGCCTGGTGCAGAGCCTAGGCCCTTTTACTGTTGCCAGGGTGGTGCACGATATTTTTGACTGATTTGGCTACATTCACTAGGAATTTGGTGTCTGCAACTCAGAGCTGGAGGGAATGAGAAGTGCTGATGTTTAGACCCTTCTGATAAGATACTGTCTTCTTTGATTGGGAGCTAAATGGCAAGTGAGTCCTGCCTTTTTGTACTCACTTCTCTAGAGTGGAGCTAAGATCGAGCTGAAGTGAGATTGTAGGAAAGGAATAAGTCATGACTCAAGTGCTACAAAGAGACTTTTCCCATTTTTACAGAGACTTAGTAGGTTTTGCTGCATTAATACTTATTTTATTTAAAATTTACCTTAGATTACTGGAATACATTTGCAGGTTTGTTACATGGATATATTGCCTGATGCTGAGGTTTGGGCTCCTAATGACCCAGTCACCCAACTGGTGGACGTAGTAACTAATGGGTAAGTTTTCAATCTTTGTCTCCCTCCTTCCTTCCCCAGTTTTGGAATTCCCAGTATCTATTGTTTCTATCTTTGTATCTGTATGAACCCAGTGTTTAGTTCTCACTTATAAGTGAGAATATGCAATATCTGGTTGTCTGTTTCTTCATTCGTTCACTTAAGATAGTGGCCTCCAGCTCCATCTATGTTATCACAGAAAACGTGATTTCATTCTTTTCATTCTTTTTAAGGGCTGCAGAGGCTTTCATGCTGTACAGGTAACACATTTTCTTTATCCAATCCACCATTCATGGGCATCTAGTGTGATTCCAGTCTTTGCTATTGTGAATAGTGCTATGATAAACATACAAGTGCATGTGTGTTTTTGGTAGAAGGATTTTTTTCCCTTGGATATATACTCAGTAATGAAATTGCTGGGTCAACTGGTAATTCTATTTTTAATTCTTTGAGAAACTGCTCCAAATCGCCAAACTGCTTTCTGTAGGAGCTGAACTAATTTGTGTTCCTACCAACAGTCTGTAATTGTGAACGTTTCTCCACAATCTCACCAACATCTGTTATTTTTAGACTTTTTAATAGTAAAAATTTTGACTGATGTGAGATAGTAATATGATTTGGCTAGGTCTCCACTCGAATGTCATCTTGAATGGCAGTTCCCATAATCCCCACATGTCATGAGAGGGAAGGTAATTTAATCTTGGGGGTGGTTACCCTAGTGCTGCTCATGCTGTTCTCATGATAGTGAGTGAGTTCTCATGAGATCTGATGGTTTTATGAGGGGCTTACCCCTTCGCTCGGCTCTCATACTTCTCCTTCCTGCTACCCTGTGAAGAAAGACATGTTTGCTTTTCCTTTGGCCTGATTGTAAGTTTCCTGAAGCTTCCCAAGTCATGATGAACTGTCGAGTCAATTAAACCTCTTTCCTTTACAAATTACTCAATCTCAGGCATGTTTTTATTAACAACATGAGAATGGACTAGACTAATACACATAGCATCTAATAATGGCTGTGATTTGTATCTCTCTGATAAATAGAGATGTTGAGCATGTTTTCATATGTTTTCTGGCTGCTTATACATCTTCTTTTGAAAAGTGTCTATTAATTTATTATATGAACCTAGGACAATTTCCAGAGACTTTAAATGATCAATTAAAAAATAATTTTACCACTTAGACTTGTTTTGCAAAGGAGTGGGTGTTTAGAGCTCCTTACACAGAAATTCTGGATGTAGAACTCTTTGACTTCGATTTTAAACATACTGAGTTCCATGTAGTTTCTATTTGATAGCAGTAACTATGCTTTCAGGTGCTTGAGTGAAGTCCCAGTGACTGGAGATTTATATGTGGGATTTTCTTCCTAGAAATTGGTGGAAAACATTCACAATTAGTAGCACAAGGAGATTGTGCAGATGCTATGTTTTAACTCTTGTTGAAGTTGTCAAACTTAAATATTTATAAAAATAGAAAGGAAAATGTGTCTGGTCACTGGGGGGGCCAGAAGATAGAGGTTTTTTTCTTGATTATTGCTTTGGTTCTTTAATGACAACAGAATCTAAAGTAGTGGCATCATATAATATGTAATATTAATTAAAGAGTGTCAACAATAAATATAGGTAAAAATTTGTTTTCTGACACATGTGAAGGTTTTTATTCTACTGAGATATATGGAGGAATCTCAACATTAAAGTCTTGTTGGAGATGCAACAGACGGCCAGCTGTGAGACTTTCAAAAAGAAAAACAGTAACAGAAATATTTGAAAGCAATGATTTAGTAAAAATATTTTTTGAGGGAAAAAAATCCTTCTCTAGTTAAAAAAAGTTTCTTGTAACATGTTTGATCTAATGTTTCAGTTTTGTTTTGGACAAACTCTAATATAGGCTTTTAATAACTAAAATTTGACAATACTTCAAATAGTATTTTATTCTAGCAACATAAATTGACATCATTAGTTAAATTCTTTACATTTATCTCAATGTGAAGGATGTAATAAGCTGTGTCTACAATACATAAGATATTACTGGAGAATATAAAGCCGCCTATATTGGTCTTTTAGTAACATGTTGTGAAAACACACCATCTGTAAGATATGTCCTTAAGGTCCAATAATGTATGTTAGTGACACATGAAGAAAACAAATGCCTATGGGGTAACTAAATTGCTTTCCTTTAATAGAGTAAGCAACAAAATAATTTAATTATGTATCACTGAGATCAGATTGAGGCATTAGGTGCTTAAATAAAAACTCTAATATGAATACATTTAGTTTCCTTTTTGTGTGTGATATGGTTTGGCTGTGACCCCACCCAAATCTCATCTTGAATTATAGCTCCCATGATTCCACGTGTCAGGGAAGAGACCTGGTGAGAAGTAATTGAATTACGGGGACAGGTCTTTCCTGTACTGTAATTGTAATAGTGAAAAAGTCTTATGAGATCTGATGGTTTTATAAAGGGCAGTTCCCCTGCACTTGCTCTCTTACTTGCCACAATGTAAGACATGCTTTTGCTCCTCCTTTGCCTTCTGCCATGATTGTGAGGCCTCCCCAGCCATATGGTACAATGAGCCCATTAAACCTCTTTTCTTTTTTCTTTTTTTTTTTTTTTTGAGGCGGAGTCTCGCTCTGTGGCCCGGACTGGAGTGCAGTGGCCAGATCTCAGCTCACTGCAAGCTCTGCCTCCCGGGTTTACGCCATTCTCCTGCCTCAGCCTCCCGAGTAGCTGGGACTACAGGCGCCCGCCACCTCGCCCGGCTAGTTTTTGTATTTTTAGTAGAGACGGGGTTTCACCGTGTTAGCCAGGATGGTCTCGATCTCCTGACCTCGTGATCCGCCCGTCTCGGCCTCCCAAAGTGCTGGGATTACAGGCTTGAGCCACCGCGCCCGGCCTAAACCTCTTTTCTTTAAAAATTACCCAGTCTCAGGTATGTTCTTATAGCAGTGTGAGAATGAACATATAGTGTGTATACAAAATTATACTCCTAACATTTATTGATCTCTTTATGTAGACAAGAAACTCTTCTAAGCACTTTATAAGTAATATTCATTAATCAAAGTCCTAGGAAGTAATGATATTATTATTCCCATTTTACATATCAGAAAACTGAGACCCAGAGATGAAATAATTTACACAGCATGATAGCTCATAAATTATTTTTTGCCAATATTGCAGTTATTTCTATTTTTGCTTTTTATTGATGTAGACAAAAATAAAATGTTGCTAAGTATCATAAAATCTATTTTTTAGTTAAATAAAATAATTATAACAGAAGGTCATGTAGCCAAAGATTTCATATGGGTCATGTTGGATATAATTCTCTAAACACATTTAGTTTTTGCAAATAATGTTCTCACATGTTATTGAATTGATGGCTTGTTTCCTCATGGTATGACTGTAAACTATTTTAGAATAAGACCAAAAAAAGGGACCTTATCCAAACTATTTATTATGTGCATATTATATAAATTTGTTATTGTCATTATATTATTTATTTTGTTTACATGCCATCCAGCCAATAAATCTGCCAGATAATTTTTGATAGAGTTTTGTGCAATCATGTATTAAATGCAGTTTGCTATTATTCAACTTAATGGAAGCACTACTTTATCCAACTGCTGCTGGCATGACAATTTAATTGATAAATATTTTCTTCTGTATATATTGTGCCTGTGTCTATATACATATTCTATATACATGATATGACAATGTAACTTTAATGTGCATTTCTTATACATTTCATTTATAGTCAAATGAAAGGCATATCAGATCAGTAATATCTATCAATATTTGTATCAGAAATTTTACTTCAAGAGGGTGATATTTGGTTGTCCATATAGTTTACAGTTTATATTTTTATATTACATTTGGGAACGTGCTCAGTATTAAAAAGAATGACAATTTTTAAAAGGGAAATACATATGACTTGGTTTTTGAAACCAAGGAGGAGAAATCTATCCATCTGTTGGTAATAAAATGTCAATAAAAAAATGAACACCGTGCCTCAAATTCAGCATTATTCTGACCTCATCTTGCACATCTCAACACCAACAAATCCCTTTACTTCTTGAAAGTTAAAATTATGCTTATTTGAATAATTTACAAGTTTCTGGCTCACCAATAGCAGTATAATCAGGAAGAAAGTAAACATAATTATGCGAGCTATAATTCTCAAACTATATTCCATTGCTGAGAAGCATGTGAAAGAATAACTCTACATGTACCTTAAATATTCATTTATATTCATGTACCTTAAATAATTACATGTACCTTAAATAATACTTTTATATTCACATTGCTTAAAAATAATTTCTTTTTCTATTTTTTTCTGCACTCAGCTTTCTTTTTTTACATGTGTTTGCTTGACCAGAAATGTAGTTTGGATGTGTGCCCCCACTCAAATGTCTTGTCAAAATGTAATCCCAGACTTGGGAGGTGGGGACTGGTGGTAGGTGTTTGGATCACGGGGGCAGGCTTCCCCTGAATGGCTTAGTACCACATCCCTGGTATTGCCCTTGCTATAGTGAGTGAGGTCTCACAAGATCTGGTTGTTTAAAAGTGTGTACCATCTTCCCCACTCTCTCTCTCTCTGCTGTTGTGGCCACAATTTGTCTGCTCTGCTCTCCCTTTGCCTTCTGCCATAATTGTAATTTTTCTGAGGCTTCTGCAAACCCAAGCAGATGCCAGCATCATACTTCCTGTACAGTCTGAAGAACATGAGCCAATTAAGCCTCTTTTCTTTATAAATTACCCAGTCTCAGGTATTTAACTGTAGCAATGTGAGAACAAACTAATACAGAAAATTGCTACCAGGAGTGAGGTATTGCTATAAAGATACCTGAAGATGTGGAAATGACTTTGGTACTGGGTAACAGGCAGAGGTTGGAAGAGTTTGGAGTGCTCAGAAGAAGAAAGGAATATGAAGGAAAGTTTGGAATATCTTAGAGGCTATTTAAATGGTTGTGACCCAAATGTTGATAGTGATATGGACAAGGAAGTTCAGGCTGAGGAGGCCTCAAATGGAAATGATAAACTTACTGGGGACTGAAGCAAAGTCACATGTGTTTTGCCTTTGCAAAGAACTTGGCTGGATTGTGTTCATGCCCTAAGGGTGTGTGGAGGTTTGAATTTAAGAGTGATAATTTAGGGTATGTGACAGAAGAAATGTCTAAGAAGTAAAGTGATTAAGAGGTGGTGTGACTGCTTCTAACAACCTATGCTCAGATTTGAGACCAAATAAATAAGATGAAACTTATATTTAAAAGGGAAGCAGAGTGTAAAAGTTTGGAAAATTTGCAGACTGGCCATGTGGTGGAAAATAAAAGCCCATTTTCAGGGGAAGAATTCAAGCAGGCTGAAGAAATTTACATAACTAAAAATGTGGCTAGGACTGCTGATAACCAAAACAATAGGAAGAGGTCTCCAAGGGATTGCAGAGAACTTCACAGCAGCCCCGCCCATCATAGGTCCAGAGTCCTAGGAGGGAAGAATGATTTTGTGAGCCAGGTCCAGGACCCTGCTGCTCTGTGCAGCCTTATGACACAGCTCCCCACATCTCATCTGCTCCAGCTCTAGCAATGGCTAAGTGGGGCCCAAGTACAGCTCTGGCTGCCACTCTGGAGGGCACAAATGGCAATCCTTGGTGGTTTCCACATGCTATTAAGCCTGTTGGTATACATAATCCAAAAGTTGAGTCTTGGAAGCCTCCTCCTAGATTTCAAAGGATGTATGGAAAAGCCTGGATGTCCAGACAGAAGCCTGTTGCTAGGGTGGAACCCTCATGGAGACCCTCTAGTAGGGCAAGACAGAGAAGAAATGTGAGATTGGTGCCTGTACATAGAGTCTTCAGTGGGGCACTGCCTAGTGGAACTATGGGAAAAGGGCCACCATGCTCCAGACCCCAGAGTGGTTGAACCATTGACAGCTTGTACCCCGCACCTGGAAAGGCTGCAGGCATTTAATGCAAGCCCTTGAGAGCAGCCTTTGGGGATGAACTCAGTAAAGCCAAAAGAGCTAACCTGCCCAAGGCCTTGGGAGCCCCCTTCTGGCACCAGTATGCCCTGGATGTTGGACATAGAGTCTAAAGAGATTACTTCGGAGCTTTAAGATTTAATAACTGCTCTGCTCAGTTTCAAGCTTGCATGGGGCCTGTACCCTGTTTCTTTAAGCCAATTTCTCCCTTTTGGAATGAGAATGTTGACCCAATCAGCACTGGTGCCTCCATCATAACTTGAAAACAAATAATTTCCTTTGATTTTATAGATTCATTTGTGAAAGCAACACATTTCCAAATGAGATTTAGGACTTTTCTGTTAATGCTGCAATGATTTCAGACTTTGGGGGCTACTGAGATGGCATGATTGTATTTTTCAATGTGAGAAAGACATGGGAGGTGCTGGGATGGAATGTTATCGTTTGGATGTTGTCTCTGCCTAAGCGTTAAGTTAAAATGTAATCCCGAGACCATCCTGAACAACATGGTAAAATCCCGTTTCTACTAAAAATACAAAAATTAGCTGGGTGTGGTGGTGCATGCCTGTAGTCCCAGCTACTCAGGAGTCTGAGGCAGGAGAATCACTTGAACTTAGGAGGCAGAGGTTGCAGTGAGCCAAGATCATGCCACTGCACTCCAGCCTGGCAAAAGAGCAAGACACCAGCTCAAAAAAAAAAAAAAAAAAAAGTAATCCCCCAGGTGAGTTTCTCCTGAATGGCTTAGCACCATGCCCTTGGTACTGTCCTCACGATAGTGAGTTCTCATGAGACCTGGTCATTTAAAGGTATGTGGTACCTCCCCTCACTCTCTCTTCCTTCTGCTCTGGCCATATGATATGCCTACTCCTTCTTTGCCTTCATCTATGGTTGTAAGGATTCTGATGCTTCCCCAGAAGCAGATGCTGCCATGCTTCCTGTACTGCCTAAAGAACCATGAGCCAATTAAGCTTCTTCTGTTTATAAATTACCCAGTCTCAGGTATTTATTTTTAACAATATGAGAACAGACTAATACAACCAGTTTCTCACATTCAGGTTACAAACACATCTCAAATGCTTTTCTTAAAACTGCAGCTTCTGAGACTTAGCAACAAAATCATAGAAAGCAAAGAAGAAATATCTGCAATTATGAAATCCATTTCTCCTGGAAAAAGAAAAATTAATTTCTGACTTAGGGTTTTATTTGCCCTTTAAAACACTGAAGCGTTGTTTATTTGTTTAAGAAAGTGTTTGAATGAACATAAACCACCTTCAATTTAGTTTTTAAAAAGTTTACTTTTTCATATAATTCCAATCAGATTAAAAACTGGGGGATTTTGTCTGGCCAAAATGAGTAGCTGAAATTTCTTATCATTTTGACAAATTCTACTTCTTTAGCAATTAATCAAGGTAATGGAAAATTCAAATTAGAAACTAGAGTATTATTTTTGAGGAATATTTTTTGTGTCCAATGAAAAGGACTCTTAAATAGAAGAATTAATCATCACTTTACACATATATTACTTTATAATATTTTTAGACTTTGAAGTTATAGGAACAGAAGGTGATATTTTCATTTGGAACACAATTATAAAAAATCAATATCAGCATTACTACTGAATCGAGAGAATCTGAAATTCATGTATAAACTTAATAAATGTGTCTTTAATAAAATATCTAATACCATGAGTCACTACTAGAAGTTCAGTGAAATAAAAAGCCACATTAGTCTTATTCACCACTGTAAAGGCAGCTTCATAGAAGACTCTTTGGCATGAGATAAAGAAAGAAGAACACAGTAGAGACCATTATTATTAAATTTTATTAGGGAAGGGAAGGATCATGAAAAGTTGAAAAGTATATCAGCCTCCTGCTCCAAGGATTTCCAGGCTAATAAGATTGTCATGACAAATGTTTAAGTAACTAAAATATAAGGTTTTAAAGATACACATGAGTGGCTGAAGTTCTGATTTTTAGGAGTTCACAAAAGAGAGATTATTTTGCAATAGTGTTATTAAGTAATACTTTATGGAAAGTGAGATTTTAGCTTGTTCATAAAGAATAAACATGGCTAAGTAAGGGAGAAAAAAGGAAATAGTAAATAGGAAGGGAGGAAAAGTGAAAGATTGAATAATTTGAGTATGTGTACAAAAGAGATATTTAAATGCACATGGAGGATGATTGGATGGAAAAAGACTTGATGATGGGCAGCACAGAGGAGGGTCTCCTTGAAGAGCAATTACTGGGATTGTCTGTAGGTTGAAAATAATAATCTGTATATTTTCTTGCTGATTACAACTAATGGCATTATCCCAGAAATACTGTGAATATATCTTGTTCAAACTATTGGTAATTTTAATTTGAGCAAAAATACTACTGATAACTAAGATAACATATGAGTTAATAGGCTTAAAGGGAATAAGAAACCTCCTAAAATACAAAAATTATTACAAAAAGGTCCTGACCTTAAATTTACTTCTCAGATGGGACATCATCCTATTTGTAAAGAACTCTTAGAATACACTCTAGTAACACACAATCATGTTGATCAAGCTTCAATGTCAGTGTAGGGTAATCGGTATCCTGAAAAAAAATCTTAGTTTCCACTTAGAGAGCCAAAGGCACCAAATTATACTATTTATAGTCATAATCACAATCAAAAGAAATGTAGTTCAGTCAGGATCATTCTTATGATAATATAAATCAGGTATATGAAAAATACATTTCTCATTTTTTTCCTTAATAACAATCATTTTTTAGGATGTGTGAGGCAGACTACTAGCAAAATTCTTGGTGGGCCCATTCTGATGAGCTATAAGGTGGGAAGTATCATGCTGAGGTAATAAAGGTGAAATTTCCTAGGAAGTGAGAGGGCCGATTATTTAGAAATAGCATCAGGTCACCTTGCTCATAATTTCCAGCATGTTTCAGGTGCATAAATTACCAATTCATGGTTCAGGTTCAGTATAAATCAATCTATGCGGAGTAAAATCTTGACTTCTATAGTCACGTAAACTAAAAATAATATTTTCCGGAACACACACCTGAATAACTGAGCTAGGAAGACAAGCAGAAGCAGAAACACCTCCCTCTTATTGATTGTGTTGCTTTGCATTGTAACTCTCTGACCCTTATTTCATCTCATCTGTGACCTTCATTTGCCTTTCTCAAGTTTAACTTTGAAAATAAAATGTGCCTTATACTTCACAGTATTAGAACCATTTGAAATGTTGTAGTAAATAAATTCTAAAACATTATATTTAAAATATAAAATACAGGTTATAGGAAATTTCCATTAAAAAAAATTGGACAACAAATATGTTTCACAATATTTGACGAAAATTTACTAAATATGTGTTAATCCAATTTTTCTGCCTAAACTTGCAAACATGCTGTATATTGTATCACTTGTGTGTGTCAAGGGGAAGGTTGAGCTAACAATAGATTTTTAAAAACTGAATTAGATTAACAACAATTGTTAGCTTTTGATACATTCCCATCATATATTACCCGCTTTTTTTCAACTTCTTTTTCAGTATTTTTTCTACTAACACTCTATAAAGTAGCATATTCACGAACTGATATCTAACCATCTGTTCCCTGACTGCCTCCTCCAATCATGATAATGACATGATTATCATTTCATTATCTACAATTTCATTGGCATTCATTTTACCAGTATCTATTGCTAAAATACAGTTTTGTGCTTTAGTTGTTTTGACATTTTCAAATGTGCATCATACTATATATAATCTTTAAAATTTTTTGTGATATTTTATTTTGCTGAAATTTGTCCTATAGTGTATAGCTGCGATTCATTGTTATGGAGTGTTCTATAACATCCATTGTGTTTATACACCATTAATTGTCTTTCTTATTTATGAACATTTGTATTGCTTCCAGTTTTTACTGTTGTGTAAAATTCTGTTGTGAACATTGATTTACACATTAGAAGTTGACAAGCATGTATCATTCAAATGTTATATTTTGCTTATATATTAACATGCTTTTTCTTCAAATAAATGTTTTATTTGAAATTTAAACAAATGAAAATGGGTAACATTTATTGTGCTTCTGTGAAATAATATGGTTGTCTTATTTAGAGATAATATATTCTATATTCAGCAGCAACACTGCTAATTTTTAGAACTAATGTTTAAATATGAACATATTTTAGGGACTAAACAAAAAATCCAGCTTGAATTAGATAAAATAAAAGTGAATCAACTGTGAGCCTATAATAAAGGCATTGGTATATCTTATGAAAAATAAGGACAGACATTCCATTGGGATCAGAAATCAAACTTCAGATTCTGTCAAGATTTTTTTTTTTTGTCTCTCCATGCTGCTCTTTATCCATCTGTATAATTTATAATTTGTGTTGCTATTTTACTCCATTTTAAAATGTATTACTTACTGCTGTCTGCAGTTCCTAGAAAGAAGAAAAATGGTTACATAAATAGCTCTTTATTATATATCCTCAGAGCATTCTGCTGAGCTGGCATATTAGGCCTGTTTCTCAGCTATTCCTAGGGATGGATGATTATTGGTTTAGACTGTGTCAGCTGACCACACGCAAACCAACAAAACATGTGCAAAAGCTTCTGCCCTACTATCTTTTTGTGAAGCTCCCATAATAGTTGTGAGGGTTTGGCAATTTCAGGAATAAGAGGGTATGGGCAGTTTTCTAAAATGCAGCTGGGGCATGCTGGACAGTTAAAACAATAAATGTCAGCAATCTTTAGTAAGGCCTGTGCTTAAACAACACCGGAGCTTCTCAAATTAGTTGTTTGTACTAGGTACCGGAGCATCTATATTTTTATGTGTCTGTATCTATATCTATACCTATCTGGTCAATTTACTCATATTTGACCAATTTACTCCAGTGAAGGTGATGATGGAAACCTTTGCGTCATCAAATCCTATCTGTTATTCCTCAGAATATTTTGTCTTTTGACTTCTCAAAGTCAAGCTGATTATATCACAAGCGTTATATTTTGAATAAGAACAAATGATTGTTAAAGAAACCTGAGAAATTCTCTAATAAAATGCAAAATAGTCAAATATATATTCTCCTAATTTTGAAAGCTGTTATATAGTATTTATATAGTATTGGAGCTTCTAAAAACAATATATAAAAAGCTTTTTTAAAATTAATGTTTAACATAGAGAAATATACTAAGGATTGTTACATAAATTTAAATAATGTTTATGAAAAGTCTTCAATGTCTCTTATTTTATTAACAGAGTAAACTCATTATATATGAAATTGTTATTCTAGCAAAAGCCTAAATGTTTTGTAATAAGAGTTAAATATTACATTTCTCTTTCTGCAATTTCAGTTGAGTAACTGTCTCTCACATGCATGTTTCATTCTAAAATCAATTTAAGTAATATGGATATTCTGATTTTTCCTATTATCTCCATGGTTTGGGGACAGAATGTAAAAGTTAATTGATTGTAAAAATTGAAATGCATCTCTTCCTTCTGCAGCTTTCTCGAAGTTTGCCTGTTCCTCAACTGACATTTATTTTTCAAAGGCATGTTATTAGAATTTTTGTGTTGACTTTCACAGCTTTAATGATGGTAGAATGTCCAATTATTCAAATCATAAGCACCAGAAACTGTCTCAAGTGCTTCCTGTAAGGCGACATTATAAATTTGCAGTGGCTACCTTTTGACTACATGGTTTCTACTGCCTCATTGGTTTGGACTTCAGTAGAAGTGAATTAATGAACGAAAGCAGGGAAAGGAGTAAAAATATATCTTTATCAGGTGGCACACAAGAAGCAGAATGGTGGAATTTATGGTGAAATGTGAAGTAGCAGTGGCTACTGAAGTTATATATGGTTACCGTGGCTGGTGGTTGCAGGGTTCCATATAGATATAATTTTCTAAGATATTAATTTCCTACTGTCTTATTCCAGACTTACAGAGTTTCTTGGTAGTATCTCTAGGCATTCCAGTGGCAAGTATGGGGAAAATGAGGAAGTAGGGGTAGTAAGCGCCAAATAGTTTTCCTCACTCTCATTAGAGCATTCTTTGACTTCCCTACCTGGTATACTAGACTTCAGTTTAATATTATTTTAAGGAAGAAATTTATTGTTGCTAAAAGTACCTAAGGAAAACAATCTACTGAAATATTCTTCTATCATCTTTTAGTTATTTTTTGATATCTCATACAATTGGAAGCAATATGGACTAGAAATAACCCAACAAAAATACAAATAAATTTTGAAGCAAATTCTGTGGCTTTAAGGATTATTGTGTATAACTTACTGAAAGAATGTTGTATAAGCAACTTTAAATAAATGTCTTTACTTGTATTCATTTACATATTTTATAAATCATAAAAATAATAATTAACAATATGTTAAATTTTAAAAAAGATAAAATAAAAGAGATGCACTAAAAACTAAGGAACTGATCTTGTTTAAGAAAATATTCTAGAGGATGAGAAGGGTATGGGTGAAGGGAGGCAGAGGTTGGTTAATGGATACAAAATTACAGCTGGACAGGAGGAATGAGTGCTAGTGTTCTGTGGCACTATAGGGTAACGATAGTGAGCCATGATTTATTTATATTTTCAAATAGCTAGAAGAGAGGATTTCAAATATTCGGAACATAAAGAAATGGTAACTATTTGAGATGATGGATATGCTAATTACCCTGATCATTATACATTGTATACATGAATCAAAATATCACTCTGCACCCTATAAATATCTGCAATTATTATACATCAATAAAATAAAATATGAAGTAAAAAGGGAAAAAAAAAACTTGTAATGGAAAACACAAAGCCTCCCATTTCAGGAACTGAGTGGATGAAATGTCAGCTATTTCAGATACCTCCTTTATAGTTCTGCTCTGGTACTGAAGTTTCATTGAGGTAATTTTCCTGTAATACATAAGTTGCTATGGAAGACAGCGCAGTACTGTGGCTCTGAAGAGCAGGAAATACCATGTGCACAGCTAACACAGAACAGCAGGTCTCTAGTATACAGATGATTCATAAATTAAATTTAAAGGCACAGAGGAGCATCATCAAGAGTGTTTGCTAAGTGCTCAAGCTCTGCAGGAAATCATGCAAAGAAAACAACTACGGACCTGAAGGCCTTTCCAAAGAGAAGACATCTACTTGGAGAAACAAGACAGTAGGAGCTCTTACGTGTAGACCACTAGAGGCAAAGATTGAGGCAAAGGAGGGGAAGAAATTCAAATGAGTTGCCGAGTTCTCCTAGAAGTTTCCTCTGCTTTACAAAAAAAGCAGAAGGTCAATATGATTATTCATTTGAATTTCATTCATAACAAAAAAATTTGAAAATCTTTTCACATTCAAACTGTGATGACCCAGAAAAGCAAGAAACTTTGATTTTTGTTGTTTGCTTGTTTTGCTTTTCTCTTTGTCCCAGAAACAGGGAAAACTTTTTTTAAAAGGCATTTAGTAAACTTTCATCAAAGAATAAAAAAAAAAAAACAACAACAAAGTGAAGAGGGCAGATCTAGGCCTTGAAATAACAACAATGAAGAACCAGTAGTTTCTTTAAGTCAAATCAGGAAAGTATGAGAATTTTTTTTAAAAGCCTTTTTATGTGAAATAGACTTGAAACAAACATGAGAGTATCAAGAGAACAGAAAAGTCACTGGACAGGCAATAATTGATTGTGTCATTGGTAGCCAAATACAACAGAACAAAAGATGGAGCAATATATTCAAGGATGTCCCTTGTGTGATGGAAACCCAACAGTGGCGTCCCCGACCCCGAAACACTACCAGGTGTTCATTTCTGGAGGAACCACAGGTTCAAAATGTGACCCAGCCAAGGGCTAACCTCAGAGTCACCTCTCACACTGGGGGCAGCCCTGAGTGAAGACCTCAAGACTCAAATGGCCCTCCTCAGCTGCCCATCCTGTCTGAGCCTTGAACTAGTCTACCTCCCATCCATATCTCACAAAGATAGTGTCTGATTGTGGTTCTTTAAGGATGGACTCTTGGGTTGGTTTTTGAAATTTTAAAAGGAAGATAAAAGACTATCATATAATCTGGGAATTGTAAAACACAGAACTCCTGGATAACATTTTAAATGAGAAGCAATATCAATTTGGATAGAAAAAAAGGGAGAAGGTATGCTCTCTCCACAATAAACCAAAGTTTATATTATAAGCAGTTACAAAAATAAGGAAAATATATAAATATACTAACACTTTAGTGTTAGTAGAGAAAAACATATGTTTTTATTGGAAATGAGATTCTGCAAACTATAGAGCAGTGAGTTTAAAGTATGTCAAAGTGTCAACTGTTTCAAGTGAATTGTTTCTGAGCACTTAGAGTCAGAACAAATGACTGCTAGAAATCAAAATAGATTTAATTAGAATGATTACTGCAGATTCATCTCATTTTAAATTACATTATGGCTAGTGGAATGGTAGTCCAACAGACTATTACAGAGTTTGAATACCTAAACTACAGCAAAATTCAAAAATCTTACTTTTATTCTAAAGATAAATGAACTACATGCCCAGATATTTAGAAAAAAAACAGGGATAGAAAGAAGAAAAACATCCAGAAATCATAAACAAAGACATAAGTATTTTTAGTATGCAACATGCATTTCCAAGATACTTCCCTCTCTGTATGTTGGATAACTTATCATGTAAATTATATATACTGTTTTAAATATAAATTAGCTTTTGGTATATGTTTAGTTGTGGTTCTTTTTTTTTCAAGTAATATATTTTGTAAGCATTTCCCCATGTTACTAAATTTTTAAAGTATAGTTATGTCTGCAAAATATTTCATGTATGTCTACCTTATAATGTAGTCACCCCTGATTCTACTGACCGTTGAATTTCCCCCAGTTTTGCTTTTACAAATAATTTTATTATTAACATTGTTGTCAATTTCTCTGGTTATTTCCTTAGAACTTATTGATAGAAGCACCCGGTGCGGTGGCTCATGCCTGTAATCCCAGCACTTTGGGAGGCCGAAGCAGGTGGATCATGAGGTCAGGAGTTCGAGACCATCCTGGCTAACACGGTGAAACCCCATCTCTACTAAAAATATGAAAAATTAGCCGGGCGAGGTGGCAGGAGCCTGTAGTCCCAGCTACTTGGGAGACTGAGACAGGAGAATGGCGTGAACCTGGGAGGCGGAGCTTGCAGTGAGCCAAGATCGCCCCACTGCATTCCAGCCTGGGTGACAGAGCAAGACTCTGTCTCAAAAAAAAAAGAACTTATTGATAGAAGTGAAATTTATGCAGTATGAATAATTTAAGACACTTGATTCATTTTGGCAAACTACTTTCCAAAGTTTGTAGTCATATTTACTCATGTTAGTAATGTACAAAAGTACCTTTCTCACCGAACCCACATTAGCATTTAGAAGGATATATTTCTAAACCAGTAATGCACTTGACACAGTCTTTAATTAGACCCATACGGAATGTGATCTAGATCACAACGTAGACAGGACAACACAAAACTGTTTCTTGTGCTTCCGATAAGAACATAGTTATGATCTTAAATCCCTGAATACAGGGTCTACTACTGTAGACTCATGAAAACATTTAGCAAAACATTTAGAAAATATAGGATGTTCCCGCCACTTGTATCTCCTTTTACATAGAGTGGGATATTGGCTGGAAACCTCCATGTAGATTTTCGTCTTTGTGAATTTAGCAGGAGAGACTATAAATACAACTCTCTAGTAGACAAGATGTAGTCTGAGCAATCTAGTCTATGCTTCCCTGAGATAAAATATGGTATCTGTACCATGATTGTCCATGGGTGACTTTATGTATTCCCAAAACGATGATGAGAGGTGTTGAGTGCATTAACTGTCCTGGTACCAGCTGCATGGGTGATTCTGAGACTTGCAAAGGTAGCTTTCTCAAGAGACAGAACCATTTCCAAAGTAATTATTTTAAGAGTATTTATATACTGCTTGCCATGTGCTTGTTTATGTTAAACTGCTGTATATGTGGTTATTTACTTAATCACCAAAGAACACTAAGGGGTATATGGACTTAGAGATAGAGACTGAGACAGAGAGAGTTAGAGATAGAGACAGAGAGGGAAAGAAATAGAGAAGAGATGGACAGAAAAATAGACTTATAGAAATAGAGATATGGAGAGAGTGTTAGGAAAAGACAGAGAGAGGAAAATAGA
The DNA here is from genome assembly GCF_009764315.1 of Trachypithecus francoisi. Taxonomy (NCBI): domain Eukaryota; kingdom Metazoa; phylum Chordata; class Mammalia; order Primates; family Cercopithecidae; genus Trachypithecus; species Trachypithecus francoisi. Next base: position 11,484,760 of record NW_022681435.1, read on the forward strand.
GTTAGGGATAGAGCCTGTGAGAGACAGAGTTAAAGACAGAGATACAGATTATTGAGAGGCAGAAAACAGGGACACATACTGGGCACAAGTATTTAAGAAACTAACTCTTTTTGGAAGTTTTGATTAATGCCAGATGTGAAGTAATTTTCAGGGCCTATCCTGGTTAGGGCAGAGGGATCAGACAGGCAGAGAGAATAGGCTGCCTTACATGGAACATTCTTCTTGCAGCAGTGAGTACAATGGTGTCTGCCCATCTCTACCTTGGTAGGTGTTTAAGGGTTTAGCCAATTGTAATTTTGCTCTGAGTGATTTAATGCCTTCAAGTCTGTTCCTCCTTATTTCGTGTGGAATTTAAAGTGTGCTTTTAATATTTTTTCTCTTTCTCAAGCTCCTAATATGTATACTTTGCAAGAATAGTGAAGTAAAAATATAAAGCAACACAGAAATCCAGCAAAAGCCATGATTGGTGAACCTTTACTGCAGCAATAAACAGCCCTCCGTTCTCAGGGTTTGCCTAAACAAACATTTACATCTTGTTCCCTTTACAGGGGGATGTGGGTGGCTGCAGTTAATCTCACAAGGTAGAGTGAAAAGCTAGGATGGAGGCAGGAGGAGAAGTAGGCAAGGCCTACAGAGCTTTCAAAAATGGCAAACACATCAAGCTTCCGCTTATATGTGGTGTACACGCCATCTCCCACAGTCCGTTGGTCAAAGCGCAACACACAAGCCAACCGAAGTCAAATAACCAGGGTCGGGGGCCCACCCTGAGATAAGATGAGCCAGTTAAGGTGGCTAGGACATCAGTACTTAACTACGTCCAGGTGTTTTCTCCATGGAACATAAACTTTCTACAGGGCAAAAGTAAGAACAAATGGCCTGCATTGATTTTCTAGCTCTGTGCTGGTGAGCTTTCCGTGTTGTTTTCATTGCATGTATGTCTGACAGCCCATAGTTTTGGGAGTGACATCCAAGGAGCTCCACTGGCAGGGCCTGGTAACTGCTTCTGACCTTATCTCCACCATCCTTTATCCTGGTCTCAGGCAGAGATGTTTGTCAGTGATGACATCCAATTATAAATGTAACCGTGTTACTAAAGAAGCAGCAGTTTGTATTCTTTACTATGATACAAAAGCCTCGCTACTTTTAGTTTCAAAGAAAAACTGTGACATTTCATCCACCTCATTGTTTTACAGAAGGAACACTGTAATACGGCCAAAGTTAAAAATTTGCGCGGTGGCTCAAGCCTGTAATCCCAGCACTTTGGGAGTCCGAGACGGGCGGATCACGAGGTCAGGAGATCGAGACCATCCTGGCTAACACGGTGAAACCCCGTCTCTACTAAAAAATACAAAAAACTAGCTGGGCGAGGTGGCGGGCGTCTGTAGTCCCAGCTACTCGGGAGGCTGAGGCTGGAGAATGGCGTAAACCCAGGAGGCGGAGCTTGCAGTGAGCTGAGATCCGGCCACTGCACTCCAGCCCGGGCAACAGAGCGAGACTCCGTCTCAAAAAAAAAAAAAATTTCGTTTTCCCCCTTACTATGCTGATGATGCAAAGTCTTCAAAAATATTATCAGGCCGGGCATGGTGGTTCACGCCTGTAATCCCAGCACCTTGGGAGGCCAAGGCGGGTGGATCACCTGAGGTCAGGAGTTCAAGATCAGCCAGGCCAACATGGAGAAACTGTCTCTACCAAAAAAAAGAAAAAGAAAAAGAAAATTAGCCAGGCTTGGTGGCGCATGCTTATAATTCCAGCTACTCGGGAGGCTGAGACAGGAGAATCGCTTGAACCCAGGGGCGGAGGTTGCAGTGAGCTGAGATCACACCATTGCACTCCAGCCTGGGCAAAAAGAGTAAAATTCCGTCTCCAAAAAAAAAAAAAAAAAAAAAAAATTAACATATGTAAATTAAAATTTACATATTTGTGTAAAATTCTGTAATTTGCTGACTCATTTAGCATTTCAATAATTATTCCCCATTGTATTTTAATTCTACAGATATATTAAAGCCTTTAAATTAGCACTAAGCATAGTCTCACTTCCTCTTTTATTTTTCTTCTCAATACAACCATCAGGTCTGATTTGTTCAGAGCAAGTCCTCTTCAGCAGCTTCTACTGGGCCATTATCTGTCAAAACATTTGTTGTTTCTTCAATTCCTAAGTGTTAGGTTAATCCCAACCAAGATGTAGCTCTAAACCCATCATTCCAATATTGCAGTATGTAGTGAATACTGAAGCATATAACAGTCATCTTGTAAGTCAGGATGAAACCAAATTCCGAAATCAAAAAAGCCAATCACTTCTACTTCTCAATATACATTTTTCCAAGGTCAACAGAATCTCTGTATTTTTTTAATCTTGCTCCGTCATTTCAGTCAATCTGGAAAATGTCTTCTTTTTCTACATTACACATCTACCTAAGCAGAACCCTTGATTTTAGAACAGACTGCTTTTTCCTCCACATTAATTGCAACTGGAAAAACTTTCTCATGGGTAGCTAAACTGAAATATTTAGTGATTATCAAACTAGATATTCTAGAAAAACTTCTGTTCTACAGTGTGGTCTTTTTTACAGGTATTGGGTAGTGTTTCCTAGTCAAAACAAAAATAAATATTTTCAAACACTAGTATTTTGAAACTTCAACAAAAACTGCTTCTCTTTTCTTCTAGAGTCCTGTGATGTTATGAGAAGGATGATTTGAAAACGAGCCTGAGGTTTCAGCCCTGGAGGCCCGAACAGACAAGCTGGCTGTGGCTAGTCACTCCCCACCAGCCTTGGCCGCACAGTCATGCTATTCAGCAGGAAGGATGGGATCCAAAGGTTGGTTTTCCTTCTGTCTCTGAACACACTTGTCAACTACATTTATTATATATTAACTATTACAGGGTTTTAATAAGTGTTTTTTGGCATTTGGATTTGGGATACTTTTATTAACATTTTTCTTACCTCCTGATGTTCATTATGGTATTTCAGAAACATGAGGGTCTATGATTTTACTCTACTTTCCAGTCTCAAAATTAGTCTGTAACAATGTTAATGATATTATTAGAAGACATGAGATTCTTAGATCAGAGACAAACGACTTCATCATGAATGTCACGACAGACTGCATCAGCATCCACATGGTGAATTCCTCTTGTCTTTAAGTCTCTGTGGGGCAATGGTAATGGTTGCAGATGGAAGCCTCCACAGGCGGTAGGTGACATTATCAGATACGATTCCTTGAGCTTCTAGTGAACCCATCAGTCAAATGGTTAAAACATAGTACCAAATAGGTAGTTTTTCAACCCTCACTCCCCTTCCCATCTCCCCTCTTTTGGAACTGCTAGTCTGTTATTTCCACCTTTATTTACACATGTGCTCATTGTTTAGCTCCCACTTCTCAGTGAGAACATGACATATTTGAGTTTCTATTTCTGAGTTATTTCACTAACATAATGGCTTCCAGCTCCATCCATGTTGTTGCAAAGGACTTGGTTCCATACTTTTTTATGACTACAGAGTGTAGCCTGTAAGTTACTTGATGGCAATAGTAATGCTCAAAAATTACTGGTTTCTCAGTTGTTACTCAGGATACACATTAACCATCAATAAGTAATTAAATCCTAGCTACTGCACAATCCAGGGTGTAGTTATACTGAGATGGTATAGTTATACCGAGATGTGTTTTAGATAGCTCAATAGTCTTTTGATTTCTACAAATGCTCTGGGTTTGCCTTCTGCTATACTGCAAAATGAGTTTTATATTTACCACCTAGCATTTATTTCTTGCCAACCCAGCACAGATATATCACCCAAATTAAGCTAAACTACTCCCAGTCACAATTTTATAACAAAAATACATCCTTAGCGCATAACACAACACCTAGTATCAATGATTATTTGTTAAAGTTAAGAAAGAAAAGAAGTAAGAAAAAGGAAGGGAAGAAGAAAAAAGGGAAGCAGAATATGGGAAGGAGGAAGTGAAGAAAGGAGAAGAGAACATGTTTGCTTGTGTCTGCCTGAAATTCACAATAATTATCAAATAATTTTTTGGTTGGTATTTGCTTTTGTGTTGAGAGTTAAATATTATTCAGAAGTTGTCCCTTTAATCAAACATACAAAAACTAAACAGTTTGTCATCTTGAAAATATTCTAGTAAATGAAATAATGGTTTTAGTTTTAAAAGGAAAAATTTATCAAAACAACTTTGTATATCAGAAGTTCAATCCATGATTGAATAGAGATGTTTATAAATCCATGTATAGTAACCCTGAAAATAGTAATGAGACTTGCTATTTGAGCTTGCTGAAGCTAAGCGAAAATTTCCAGTTACCTTTCGCAAATGTGTATTTTTGTTTATAGATGCCTGAAGGAAACTGGAATCAATGTCACAGGCACTAGGTGAAAATGAACACATATTTTATAGGCTTTATTTCTGGTATATAACAAGAAGTGAAGAAGAATAAAAATATGATCAGAATCTACAGGGAATAGAAAGACAAAGATAATGAGAAATAATGTAATAAGGAGGGCAAAAAACCCATCTTCTAACAGATTATTTTTCGTGCATAAGAAGCTGAATTTATTGGATGTAAGTAATAATTAAGTGAATTAATAAACTCCTGGCAATTTGACAAACTGAGGTCCTATGGAAGGAATTTACTTCTTTCAAAAATGTATAGAAAAGGATAAGATACCCCTCCAAAATTATACTTTAAAATGATATAATATTTTGCTGATTAAATAGAAATATTCAGATAACATGAACCCAGTTAATTACCCACAACATTATATATATGACATATATATGTGTGTGTACATATATATATATACATTGAGTAGACACTGCATGCTTTCCTCAATTTGTGAGATTTATGGAACTTGTAGATTACCTCTTTCTGTTCTCTTTGTTCCTAAGAATGTCTAACCCCTTTCCAACTGCTTAGCTGGCCTTGGGCTGCTCTCTCCTGACAATTCAAGCATGTAAGATTTGGGCTTTCTATGAAGCAACACACTGTTAAGCAGAAAAATTATAAATCTTGTCTAGCACAGGTCTACCTTTCAATAATGGATTATATTTCAGCTTCTGCCTATCTCTTCACCAAGCTCCCTATTGTTTCTTCTACATGCGTGTGGTTTAAATTCAGCCAATGATATGCCAAGTTTAATGTTTATACCCTGAATCTTACTAAATTCTGTATTCCCCCATTGCTACCAGAATTTTCTATTGTCAACTGAACTATCTGCCTCAATGTTATATTTTTGGGCACAATGAACAAATAACACTGTGTTTTTTTGCTTTAGTTTTTACCTCTAAAGCCAAGGGAAGATGGAAGTACAATTAGTCTAGAAAAATTCAAATTCAGATTCAAATTAGAACTCTTACCCCTTCTAATTGCAGTTTTTTTAAAGAATAATCTTTCTACCTTATTTATTATTTTCGATACCTTAAGACATATTTAGCCAGTTTTCATAATTATTATCTGCAGAGGGCTCAAATGATCCCTTTTCTCTGTCAACATTACTGAAGTTTTTTCAGATTTGGTTTTTAATGTTTTCATCCAGTTTTATAGATTGTTAAATATGAATTTCACAGTAAGCTATTGTTTTATTACTCATAGTTTACATATTTTTTATCATAAGAACAGTTACATATATTTACATAAACATAATAGGGTGTACACATTTATATACATCTGTAAGTGTATTGACAAGAGAATAATTGCATCCTTAGTTTACTTTCTTACATATATGGTATTCTAAGTACATTTTTTCATATTTTGTTGTATGTTTGTGTGTCTGTATGTGGACGATTTTTACAGTTTTGTTTATATTTCTTCACTTAAGGACAGTATGTTTGGGAGGAATTTGTCAACACTTCACTTTTGTTTCATCTGTTTCTATGTTTATGCCATTAACTAATGATGCCAGGACCATTAACAAATAGATATTGCCATGAAGTTTTATCTAGAAACTACTTGCTTCAAATAATTTCAGATTAAAATTTAAAATAGACATGATTCTTCAAGTTTTATATTGGTCATGATTTTCCTTTAAAAAATTGCCATTTTATGAAAATGGCAGAGTTTAAAAGTTATATACTAATTGAAAACCTATCCACTGAAATTCAAATTCAACCAATGAATAGCATTTCTCCTTTTTTTTTCTAAAGGTGCTATTTTAATTTTCTATTCATTATACAATCGTACAGCCTCACAGTTCCATAATTTTTAATAAAATAAAAGTCAAGATATCATACCTGGATAAAAAATAAGTTATTTCTCTTTTTAATTAAAAGCTAAATGACCTTCCTAGAGAAAATATTTTTTCCAACTTTGTAAATAAGATTTCAAGCTTCATAATACAGTTTTCTGATCCTAGTGGGAACTTAATAATTTTTGACTACAACTGAAATGTACTTCACATATTGAAAACCAAAGCAATACTTTTGTACCATATATATGTACAGAAAAGGAAACTTATAGAACAACAAATACAAAGTCAGAAATTAAGATGCGTTGGGATGAACATGTCAGGGATCAGGAGGATATATTTTTATAATGTCAAATGATTATTCTACTGAAACTATTTCTATGGTGGTAATATCTTCATTTTATTTCTTAATTTAACATAATATATTTTAATTAATTTATAATTTAATCCACATGTTTATTAAAAATCATTTCATTTTAGGTAAGTATGGTCTAAGAAAAATGGGAATGGAATATAAGTATTTCTTTAGTTTTGCAGGACTATATTGGCAAGATAAATTACTTTAATAGCATAATAAAAAACAACCTTGCTAATTTATACGTGCATAACCTTTTTGTTGAGAGCATGATTGATGAATCTTGTTGCTATCTTCTAACAAGCCATTCTGATGGGAAGGGTTGGGAGGATTGGGTAAGTAAGAATTTTAAATCATCATCCACCAGCTGAACTTTTTATTTAGTGGTCTATTTATTTAATTCTAAATGTAGTATTTGCCCCATTGACTCCTTCATAAATAATTTGCTTAAACTAATTAGAGTAATAACTTAGATTTAAAAAGGTAAATGTATTCAACATCAATGTATAAATCATTGAAGAAATGTGGATAAAATAGATTTGGAATTAATTTAAGAAACCATTAGCAAAAGAAATGAGATCAAGATGGATAAATAATAAAATGTGTTATTTGATGGGTTCATTATTTCACTTATAGGTCAATAGTGAATTTAAAAAGAAAAAAGCACTATTACAGCAAAAATGTTGGTGAATATGGACTGCAAATATATAGATTATTGTATCTATCTAAATCACTCACTTACATAAAAATTAATATCTTCACATATAATACCTAACTATTATAAAAAAGCCAATCAATCTCAGTTGGATAAGTTCAAATTTATTATAGCAAAGATTCCTAGCCTAGGAGTTGAGTAAGAAGTTCTGTTCCATGTATTTTGACATAAAGGGAGCCAATTTGAAAATTGTGTTCTCAATATATATTCTAGGGAAAACAAACAAAAATAGACTAGTCCTAGATTTGCCAAGTGAACATTATCAAGGTATATTGGCATACACTGCATGAATATCTTCCTAAGTTCCTACAACTGGAAGCATTTGTAATCACAGAGCTTTTATTGCAAACAAGAAGTTAGCAATCCTTCTCTAGCTGAATAGTCATCTATCAGTACCTTTGGAGTTAAATACAAAGGATCCCCAGAATAAAAGGAGAAATAATCATTTAAAAAATTAATCAGGTTATGATTCTGCTAATTTGGCTGCATGTAAATTATTATCGAACTAATTTTTATTTTTCTCAGAATGTTCAGTATTATTATGTAGACACAAACTGTGTTGTTATTTTAAATTTACAACCCTATAAAATACCTGTTCAAATATCTCAACATCTGTGCAGAAGGCAGCCTCCGAAATGACTGCCATGTACGTCAGCCTCCAGCTTCTCACATCTTTGTGCAATCTGTTCCCCTTGACAGTGAGTTAAACCCTGTGTCCTGTTTCTAGTAAACAGAATATGGCAAAAATGATGGGCCACCACATCCAATATTAGGTTAAAAAGATTGTGACATATATCTCGCTTGCATACTCTCTTTGTTGCTTCTGTTTACCTGATTTGATCAAGCCAGTTATCACGTTATGAGCTACCTCTGTGGAGAAGCCCACATGTCAAGAGACTGTGGATGACCTCTTGCCCATAGCCAGTGAGGAATGGAGGCCCTGAGGTCAATGGGATACAAATAACTGAACCCTGTCAACATTCATATGCATGACCTTGGAATCAGATCCCACCCCCATCAAGGCCTGACATGACTGCAATCCCAGCTGACATTTTGATTGTAGTCTCGTAAGACTCCCAGAGGACCCAGTTAAGGTAGACACAGTCTCTTAACCCAGGGATATTGTGAAGTAATTAGTACTGTTGTTTTAGGATAATGTGTTACGTAACAAGAGACACATGGTATGACATCTATGAGATTCTCAACATGTTTGGTAAAAATCATTAAACAGTTTTTAAGGTATATGTCATGATTAATGTTAATGAGTGTATTGGGGTATGTTAATATTCACAAAGACTATATAGCTGTTAACTAATTGTTCTGTGGCTTATAGACATAATTTTGGATGATTCATTCATTTTTTGCACTAATAAATATAGAAAAAACTTTCATGTTTTAAAATGAATAAAAAGTTATCATTCTGAAGAGGTCCTTTATTTAAATGAAACACACTAAAACCATTGGATTTTAATATTTATATTATGAAATGATCTGCCACAGTTTTTTTGTAAGTGTACCTGCTATTATGATTATATTTTCAAGTTTAAGCTTTATGACATTTTTGTTGTGAGAAAATATTTTAAAAATGTGTTTTTTTCGGATTAACTGCAAAAAAGTCTATTGTAAAAATTTATAAAATACTAATAATTAAGTCTCTTGATTTTCATGCCAGTGCTCTTAAAATACAGGTTGTTTGAAAAACAGTAGCAATAAAAAAGTCAATTTGGAATTCCTTCAGGGATGACCCTAAGTCTAACAGGTATATACTTTGAAACAAGAAAAATATCTAGCACCTTAGGAAATGAAAATAGCACATTTTTATTTTCTCTTAATAAAATTAACTCAGATTGTCAATTGTTCATTGTTTCTGTTTGATACCATTGAGGTATTTGTTTCAGAGATAAAAACATGTATGCTGAAAATACTGGAAACTTTTTAGATGTATTTTAAAACAGAAAAGAACAAGGCCGGGTGTGGTGGATCACGCCTGTAATCCCCAAACTTTGGGAGACCAAGGCAGCTGGATCACAAGGTCAGGAATTCAAGACAAGCCTGGCCAAGATGATGAAACCCTATTCTACTAAAAATACAAAAATTAGCTGCGTATGGTGGCGTGCACCTGTAGTCTCAGTTACACAGGAGACTGAAGCAGGAGAATAGCTTGAACCCCGATGGTGAAGGTTGCAGTGAGCCTAGATCGTGCCACTGCACTCCAGTCTGGGCAACAGAGTGACACTTCGTCTAAAAAAAATAAAAATAAAAAAGCCCCTCTCCAAGTAAAGCCGTTGTATACATAATACAATGCTGCTAAAAAACTAAATAATGTTGAAGTACATAGCTTCACTTTTAAAAGGGCTACAGTATAAACCAGCAAGTAACCAATACATTTCTGTAATTTTAATAAATATAAAGGTGTTGATTCCATCCATAGTCATTTTATCCTGGATTAAGGCTGTCTCTTCACAGTTGGAAGAACGTTGTTTACTTTGAGAAGCCTTTGACATTCCATCGTTCCTTTTAATCTTTGAACTGAAGTCGAGACTTCTGAAGTTTAAAAGATGGCTCCTTAAACCCCAAGGGAAGAATAAAACTTCTTGAAAGGTAGAAAATTCAAAAGTAGAATCTTCTTGCTTTTTAAATTATGGTGAAAGAAAATCACTAGCTATTGAATAGAAACTCTAGAGCTTATACAAACCCCACTGTCCCATACAGTTCTTGTCAACTAATGAAGGTAACAACAAAAACTGGGAATGAAATGAGAACAGTTTCTCAAACATAATTGTGACTACAGGAAATCAAAGGCAATTCAGAAGCTCAAAAAGTAAATCATTAATGTGGAAATTTAATATAACTAGTTTTAGGAAAGAAAATTTGGCAGACTATATTGGAAGTTACTCACTTTTCTTCTATCTTTCCATTATGAATCCCTTGTCTGTATGCATGAAAATCTGCTGTAGTGGTTATTAACAAGAATTATTTTCTTTCTTTAGCTATGAACACTTTTAACAAAAACGTACTCAACAGCCAATATATAAAACAGGCAAATTGATACTCCTTTTGAAATTCCTTCTAGTAGAAGAAACATTGAATTTCCATTTACAGTAGTATGGAAGGCTCAATCAGAATAGACCTTGCATAAAATGATATTTTGATTCATTGCTAGGCTTTTAGAAAGGAATAAAAATTTTAACAGAAAAGGAAAGAAAGGGAGAAAAATAAAAGTTAAGAAAATAAAACATACAAAAAACAGACAGAGTTCCCGAGCTGACATAAAATTTGTGATGTCCCTCCGTGTACATATGAATTAGCTCTGTGATATTCATACTGCATCTAAGGTGTACATCAAGGAGAGGGAGGCAGGCCTGGGAACCCTGATTAATTCTTAGAATCTGAGAAATGGCTGGAGTGGTTTCAGGGTATTTTCTCCCAAGGAGATACAGATGCAAACCCATCACTTTTACACATTAATTACCCTCAATTCAGGTTCTCAGGTTTTCCGTTGATTAATATAATTCAAATTCATTTTAAAATTAATGAAAACAAAAAGAGAGACAGCCATCATGAAAGAAAGTCCATAGAAACAACAAAACAACTTTATAATGTTAAATACCTTAGTTATTAGAATTCATAGAGAATATAAATTAATATGAATGCAATATATGAAATAGAAAGCAGATGTGATCAAAATCAGCAAATTACAATATATCATTTTTAGAGGTATATTCAAACTGTTTAAAGTGGAAAATGTGTATAATTGTCTAAATAAAAAACAAAATAAATGAAGCTGTGCCAAATAAAAATAATAACTCTCTTGATAGGGTTATCACTGGCCATATTTGGGCGCATATGAATCACTGAATAATGATAGTGGGAAGAATAAGGCTAACAGGTGGTTTTTAACTTATTCTTTCTCACCAAGGACATTCAGGCAAAAGAATGACCTTAACCAGAATCCCCTGTAAATCTGATCTTTACAATGATTTTTTACCAGGTTTCCTTGTAGTAATGATTTAACAGGAAAGGAAAAAGAAAGTGCCATTATATATAGCACATATTTTGTTAGTACAGTCTTGATGTTTTGCAGCTGGTTATTTGGGGGGAAAAATGAGGATTTTTGGATAGGACATGTCACTCCTTTTGTTAAAAATGTAGAATTATCTCTCCTCCCCTTCAATCTAAGCCCACTCTGTGTCCTGTTCTGATTAATAAAATGAGGTAGAAGTGACCCTGTGTCAATTCCAGTTGGCAAGAGAGGCCACGTAGAAAGGAGATGATATTAAAGACACCATGGGGAGAAAAAAGCCACATAGAGAAGAACAGTCACCTTATTCAATAGCATAAAGGTCTCAGATATAAGAGAAGCCTTCTTGGATTTTTTATCCCCGTTTAGCCCCTAGATGAATGCAGTCACATAAGTAGCCCCAGCTGGTACTTTGTGAGGCAGAAACAACAACCAGTAAATCTCTTAAATTTTAAGACACAGTAAACCATTTTGTTGCTTTAATACACTAAGTTTTAGAATGTTTCTTTTGTAGCAATAGATAACTGAGAGGATAATGATACATGACCATAGAATCTTGATGGCAAGAAATGAAACTATAAGACTGTGAAATACAATCAACAATTGATTCTCCATAGGAACAGCATTATAAGAAGAAAGGGTGATCAAATTAATTGCCAAACTTATGAGTGAAGATAAAAAGCCTTATCATTACAAAATAATAATGCTGGTGTCTAAATAATAGGGCCATAAAAATGGTAGAACATGAGTGATGGAGAATAGAGTATAAAGCAGGAAAAGTGTGGCTTGACTTAGTGTTCTAAGGAACCTACTGCTTAAGAGAGCCATATTTTTCAACATTCTTATTTGATGTATATTAAACTTTGTTAAGTACATGAGATAAAATCAGAAGAATCAATGTTAAGAAATTAAAAGTTTATATAACTTCCAAACTGTAAGTTAGTAATGGAAAAAAAGTGGAATAACACATACAAAAAAAATGAAAGCAATAAAAGTCAATTTAAAGCAGCAAGAAAAATGTAAAATATGCATAGTAAAATATAAGCTCAGACTTGTAACTAAACACAATAAATGTAAATAATATAAGTTTAGAGAAATAAGTCATCAGATTAATTTTTAAAAGATTTTTTGTACTTTGCTTATAAGAAACAATCCCAAATCAAGTGGATAGAACTGGAAATCAATGGAAAGAGAAAGATTTACAAGTGAATACCAGCTAAGAATTGCATGTGTGTATTGAATTTTCAATTGATCTAAGAGTTACAACATTACAAACACATTAAGATATAAAGTACCCTGAAAAATACATAAAACTAAAATTGATAAAACCTCAGGGAGAAATTTTTAGATACATCATCACAATAAAATATTTCAACTTATTTCTTTTAGATATATAAAAAAGTGGTACAAATGTAGATGATTTGACAAATACTCATAAGTTTGGTTAATGAAATATTTATATAAAGAATTAGTGCCCTGAGCAACAAATAATGACGTGTCCTCTTTTTAAGTACATATAGAACATCTATAAGAACTGAACATATTTTAGGCTATAAAAATAAGCTTTAATGAAGTATTAATATCAATAGACTATAAGTTCTAGGAAGGAAAATGATTTTTGTCTGTTTCTTCACTAGGATACCGAAGAACAAAGACAAGTAACTACTGTGCAGTAGGTACTCAATGAATATTTGTAGTGTGAATGAATACAATAATATTATCAGACTCAAATCTGTTCGAACAGATGCCAATAGCAAAAACATAACGAAAATAAATATAATAACAATTCTGACTAGCCAATGTCAAAAAAGAAATAATAATAAAATACAAAAGTACAATACTAAAAATAAACTAATATTGAAAATACTACACATTAAAATGATGCAAAGTAGTTAATGGATACCTAAGAAAAAGTACGTTACCTCAAATATGAATATGAGAAAGAAAAATGCTGATAGTGAACTAAAAGCCTAAAATTACTAGAGAAAAATAAAATGAAATTAAATCCAACAAAGTAAAGTTAAATCAAAAGCTTATTCTTTGAAATGACCAAAAATATACACAAAGCTTCTAATAATTAATAGGACTTATCAAAGAGAGAAAATAAAGTATAAATAATTGATATTTAGAATGAAAATTTGACATATATACACATCTAGCAGATATTAAATTTAATAGAATAATATAACAAATGCAGTCCAGTATGTTAGAAAATATCCAACAAATTGAACTTAAAAATCAACATCAGGAAGAAGCTTAAAAGCTATCTTGGAATCTTTACATAAATTGATTTGAGAGTTAAAATTATTACTCTTGCGCTAACCGTATACCTAAAGAAAACACTAGAATAAAATTGTTCTGTAACAGTGGTCTGATAAACTTTCAAAGAACAGATCACTCTAATATAAAAACAAGACAGAAACAAAATCTTCTAGAGAAAAAATTAAGAAAAGGAATACTATACACAATTTTACATGAGGCCAAACCTTGATGCCAAAACCAAAAAAGATATGAGGGAAAAACAGAAGTCACATCAAGGTGCAAATATCAAATACAGCAATTATAAAATAAATACACAAGAGTCTTATTGGTTTCATTGAAGATTAGAGAGTATATTATGACACATTACTGTATTTGTAAGTTACAATGGAAAAGACATGAGATTTGTATCAATAGATGAAAAAAAGCATATTAATATTCAAATCTTAATCTTCGGTGAAAGACCCTTACATTGATAACTACAAAACGTGTTGATTAAAATTAAAGAAGACCTATAACAGGAGAAATAGAACATGTTCATTGATAAGAACAAAATGTAACTTAAGCAAATTTTAAAAAGCATAGTAAATTGAACTTCATAAAATTAAGAACTTCTGCTCTTTGAAGGACACTCTTAATGAACAGATAAAGTACACTAAAAATATTTGAAAATCACATATCTCAAGAAAGGCATATTCAGAAGATATAAATCATCACAACATTCAATAAATGTATTAAAAATAATATACAAGTATTTTAATAGACACTTCCCCAAAGAAAATATAGAGAAAATGAAAAGAACTTGAAAAAATGCTTGACATCATTGTGACCTACAGCACAATGAGATACTACTCCACACTTATTTGAAGGTCTAAAATTTAAAAGACTGACCATGTCAGGTGTGGGTGACAATATGGAGAAGATGGAAACCTTATCTACTGCTCAGAGGGCTGTAAAAGTTTTTAACTACTTTGGAAAACAGTTTGCCAGCTTCTTAAAAAGGTAAACATACATGGACCATGTGATTCAGATATTTGCACTCTTAGGCATTTACCCACGAAAAATAAAAGCATATATTCATACTAGACTTCTACATGTATTTTTTGTAGCAGCTTTAGTGATAATATCTAAAAACTGCAGACAATACAAATGGTTCAAGGGAATGGATAAACAAATTTTTGTGCAAAAACTTCACAAAGGAGTGAATATTGATTAAAAGATGTTACTGAGATAAAGAGATTAAGAGGAGAAATCTTTGCTGGAGTATCTGAGTAGGCCCTAAATGCAAGCACCTGTGTCCTCAATTTAAAAAGAAATTAAAAAGGAAACAAAAAAGTCCACCAGAGAGGGAAATGTGTTAGAAAAACTTTGTCACTAAGATACCATTAAATATATAGTAATGAAAAGAAATGAATTTAAATAAAAACACACAAAAACTCAACCTGGATATATCTTAAAAACATAAAATTAAATTTTAAAAATCAGTAAGAGAAGTCATCGCAATCAGCTAATGCCACATTTTTGCTTTGCAACAAACTACCCCCTAAACTGATGCTTTATAACATCATTTACTCTGATGCTTTCAGGTATTCAGATTGATTGACATATGGGTGATGAAGTCTGGGCTTGTCTGAGCCTCTGCTCTTTGATCGCTGCACTTTCTGATGATGGCTACAGTTAGGGAGGTTAAGTCTGGGTCTGCTGCAACACCTGTGGTTCTGGGATCCAGATGGAAACAAGAGCAACTGCCCGGGCAGGTTCTTGACATGGTCGAATATTATAGTCCATGAGCTAACGCAAGCCACACTAGCACATACAAATTCCTTTCCTGCTTGCTTGGAGTTTATTAACGTTCCATTGTTTAAAGTGCATCACATGGCCAAGGCCACAAGCAGTGGTTTGAAAATGTATTTACATCACTATAGATCTTTGGAGCTCAGATCTTTGTTGATCAATAATCCAATCCACAGCAAACAATTATATTTATAATAATATTTTAATAAATCTACAAAAAAGAGCATAAGCAGTACATTGTATTGCTTAATAGTATTTACATATGTGATAAAAACTTTTTAAAGGATTTTTGATAAAGCAATGTAGTGAAAAACACTAAATTTAGAACAGTAGTTAATTCCATGTGTTTACCGTTAAATGCACAGATATTAGTAATATTTTATTTCTTTATGTGATAGGATCAGTTATATGTTTTGTTATTATGCATTATATATTTTAAACATTCATATTCTTTTGTATGTATAAATATTATGCATAATTCAAACAGAAACACAAGGAGCAAAAGTTCTGGAAACACAGAAAATTGAATCCTGGTTCTACTTACTATGTGACATGAAGGAAGTAATTCATGCACGTGAGTTTTTAAAGACATTTATATAATGGAGGAACTTATACAAACACAAGAGATGTTGTCATAATTAACTGAGATAGCATATATAGATGAATTGGCACAAAGTAGATGCTCAATAAATAACTCCTTTTTATTAAAAAATCTTCCTCCATATATATTCTCTCTATATAACTGTATATTACTCTCTATAAATTATTTATATATGTTACTATATACAACTATACAGTAATAGTAAATATTGCTATATTTATTACATAGTAATTTACTATACAATTACTGCAGTATTATAGCATTAACTGTATAATTTACTACATAGTAATTTACAGATAGTATATAGTATATATAGTGTATAGGATATATTATATGTAGTAAATGGTATAGCATATTGATAAATATATTAGTAATAGCAAATATATTTAATAAATGTTACTATATAGTAATGGTAAATATAATTAATTTATATGTTACTGTATAGTAATGGTAAATATATTTAATAACTATTACTATATAGTAATAGCAAATATATTTAATATATTTAAATATATAAATAGTAAATATATAATATAAATATAACATATCTAGTAAATATATTTACTATATTAATATATTACCATATATTACTCTCTATATGGTAATATATATAGTAACATAGAAAGAGAATACGGAATGTGTAATATATAGTAACATGTATAGGGAATATACATGGGGAAATACATAGATACTATATAGTATACTATATATACTATATTGTAATATTAAATATATTTTCTGTCCCTCTCTTTCTCTGTATATGTGTGTATCTGTGTGTGTGTGTATGGTGAAGGGGAGACAGGGAGAGAGAGAGAGAGAGAGAGAGAGAGAGAGAGAAAGAGAGAGAAGCATATATATAGTTATCTTTCTCCACTGAGAGTGTTTGTGCTATCACTACAACCAACAAAAGACATTCATTTAATTCCAGAAGAATGATACTTCTACCGACCATTCTCTCTAAAATTCTTCATATGCACAGCATATGACTCTAACAAACATACACAAATTCTGTATGTGGCTGATACAGAGTATAAATAATAAAATTCGAAAAAGAAAACTAAGAAATAGGATATTTACACAGATGTAGCATGTGGAAACACACCAGTGGAGCAGTAAATGGAAGAAGCTGACAACCCACATGGCATGATCTGAAGGACAGAGGAATGCATTTGGGGTGGGAGCCCTGGTATGAGGGCCTGATCTGCCACTTACTAGCTGAGTGAATGTAGCTCTAATCTGTTTAAATCTGCTTCCATAACTGAAAAATAAAGTTAATAAAAATTTTCTCACAGGATAACTGTAACAGATAAAAGTTCAAACATGATATTGTAAAGTGTCTTGACATTAGAAAGAAACACTGTGATACTTCTGAAGCAAATACTTACATGTGCTCTGTCCGCAACTGCTAAAGAGCAAAACCTCAGTCTATTTAATTGCTGATTTTTACTTCAAAATATGTTTAGAGCATAATGATACATTTATGAAATTAAAAATATCAAATAAAGTTTTTTATTATAATACCATTTTATAAAACAATGTGGTTATATAAATACATATATTCTTCTTGCGTGTGTATCAAATTATTATAACTTTTTGCAAAGAACTTCCAAATGTCCAACCCATGCATGGAAATGCACTAAATATCTGTGGTTTTTTATTTTAGACTTTCACTATAATTGCTAATAGAATTGAACCATATTTATCTCAGTATCTGCCCTAAAGGAGGCAAAAAATGTATTTGTTGAAAGTATATAACAAATCAAAATAGGATGACATTCCGAAGTCCCTGGCTGAGCACTGTCTTCCTTTAAAAAATTCCTCTATTTTGTTTCTGATTTTTTGATTATTGGCATTCTTGCAGGAGTAAGGTGACATCACATCATAGTTTTAATTTGCATTTCCCTGACCATTAGTGATGTTGAGCAAAGATGTTGGTGTCAATGTGGTGAAAATGGAACACTTCTAAACTGCTAGTGCGAATGTAAACTAGTACAATCACTGTGGTCAACAGTGTGCAGATTTCTTAAAGAAATTAAAGATTTCTTAAAGAATTAAAAGTAAAATTACCATTTGATCCCACAATCCCACTACTGGGTATCAAGGAAAAGAAGTCATTATACATAAAAGATACTTGCACATGCATGCTTACAGAAGCACAATTCACGACTGCAAAAATATGGAACCATCTGAAAAGCCCATCAATCGACAGGTGGATGAATAAATTGTGATATAAATATATGCACACAATGGAATGCTACTGAGCCATAAAAATGAACAAATTAATGGCATTTACAGCAATCTGCATGAAACTGGAGACTATTATTCTAAGTGGAGTAACTCAGGAATGGAAAACTAAACATCGTATGTTCTGTCTCGTAAGTGGGAGCTAAGTTATGAGAATGCAAAGGCATAAGAATGATACAATGGACTTTGGAAACAAGGAGGAAAGGGTGGGAGGGGGGTGAGGGATAAAATACTACAAATTGGGTGGTTTTCTGAATTTGTGAGAGCTCTGAGCCATCTATTCTATATGCCATATTCCTATCTCCAAACATGTCTCAAAAGCTTACAGTGTGATACCATACATAGCATAAAATATAGAATCCAGTTAATTATTTCTGCTCTGAGCTTTTCTACTTTTCATATAATTGCTAAGAAAATAACTGCACACATGCTTGCATTTCTACTCACCAGATTTGACATAAAGAGCTCTACCAATACCGAAAATGTCACAATATCAATGTTCTCAATAGTTTCAGTCACATGTTCAGTATTTGGAAATACTCTTCAAGTACACTTGTGAACAAATATGGAAAAGATGAGGTCAAATCACAGGAGGAAAAGTAGTATGGGAAATTGAGGTGAAGCTCCATAATGTTGTGTTTAAGAGACATTTCAATGATCTAAGCTTGTATTAGTTTAAAAGCTTATTGTAATGCTGCCCTTGGAATGTAAAGCACATAATTTTGCCAGCATCCTTTTTTTTTTTCCTCCTGTCAAACGTTTCAAATATTAGGGTCCTGTTGGCAGCTTAAAAGCCTCTGCCAAAGTTAACAGAATCTCTGTTTTTTCCTCACAATTGTTCAAGCAAAAGATGCAGATCCTTGATAAGTGTCTTTATCTAATCCCAGCTTGTCTTACCATTATTGACTCTCTACTTTATGGAGAAGCACATCAATTTCAAGACGACCTTAAATATACTGCACAAAAAGTACTTTATTGCTTTCTATTTTGATCAGTGTTACACAAAAGATTGATGGACTCATTGTGGGGTAAGGTTTAATGATTATTTCTCAGCTCCTGTGCTTACAGAACATTCTGATCACTGCATCCCACAGATTAGGTGAGGGTGAGAGAAAAGTGCTAATTTAGGTAAATTCTGCAGAGTTTGAAGAGACTGGAACCTGGAAAGAGCAGTGCAGATCCATTTAAGGAGCAGTGCACTACAGGATAAAGATTGCACACCTTGGAATAAGATAGATTTTAGCTCAATTCCCAACTCTGTCACTTGTTATCTCTGTGAACTTGGGCAAATTACTCAGGGCTTGTGAAGCTCAATTTTCTCATTTATAAATGTGATTAATAATGGTAACCTCTTTGGAATTTTATGAAGATTAAATAAGAAATTCTGTGTACATTCCTTAGCTCAGTGCTGGCCACGTAGTAGGTATAGTAATTAGAGTACAGGCTGAGCTGTTATAAAAAAGATATTGAAAAATACAGTGTCACAAACAGTTGATTACATATTTCTATTTCATATGACAGTCTGGTGAGCAAGAGGTCCAGGGAGCATAGGAAGCTCTGCTCAGTAGGTGATTCTGGGACAGAGACAAGTTCTTTTTATCTTGTTACTTTGCTACCACCTCCAGTATCACATTGCCTGCATGTTCAAAAGGTGACTCTCAAAATACATCAATCAAGGTCCCTACAAGAAACATAGGAAAGAATCCATCGATATACTTTAAATGAATTTGGAAAAGGACAGTTTACAGCAGCAGGCACAGGGTTAAAGGAAATAAAAATGATTTGGTAAAACCTATGAGAAGGGGACCAGAGCAGAGAGCCTAGAGCAACTTGCCTGAAGGGACAAGCAAAGGGAGCATTTATGGGACCTGTGGGAGAGGGCTGTTCCAAAGGAGCTGTCCAGAGGGAGCATTTGAGGGGATGGAGTCATTTTTCCTGAAGAAAAAACATCCACAAAATGGACAACATATTGAGTCCCATCAGCTATTGCATAATCACAGATCAATGTCAATTTGGCCACGTTCTGATCTGACAGTGAACTTCAGCTAATATCAGCACTGCTTATGTAAGGTAAAAGGAAAAAAAAGGAAAATATAAAATGAGCTAATGTAATGCAAACAAAACTTCAACAGCCCCCCTCCCCATTCCGTGTTTCCCTTACCCAAGTACCTTGGCTTGAGTGGATTGCTCAACCCAAAACTTTATGGAATCACTACCTTGTGGTTGTTGGTTGGCCATGTTTTCCCATGGATTAAAACTATGGGACAAGAAATAACGAAGAGATGTCCTGGTGAATATTTTCTGTTCCACATCATTCTCCTTGCTCCCCGCCCCCCACCCGTTTTGCAACAACTCAATTTTCCTTTTGTGATTGAGATCAGACATTGCTACAGGCAGTAAAAAGACCACTGGTCTTCTGAGGAATGAGCTTAACAAGACCAAAATGACCAAGGTCCAATCCCAGGTTACCATTGAACAAAAGTGCATATGAATGAAGGTCTTCATAAAAGATGGTAAAAGTTCTCCCAGTATTTTATTTGGAAAAAGAGTGAGAGATAGGCCACCTCCCATTTGGCCCCATTTGGGATAGAAAAGAAGGAAACTCTGCAAAGCATTGTCTACAAGATTATCTTACACCTGAGACTTCAGAAAGCAAATCTGTCATTTTAAAAAGAGTTTTTTTTCTGGGTGGCAGGGTATGAGGAAAGGACAGTTAATACAATGGGGGTGAGTTTAGTACCTCCTTTTCTCTATTGTAAAAAGAAATATTTACATAGAAGCTATGTTGCGTGTTGTGCTATAGTGATGGTGAAAATTTTTAAAGACCATGTATGAGAATTATCCGCCATCTTTGAAATGCAAGCTTCTTACTAAGGTATCTGTGGCGCTTCCTACCTCATGAACATCAAGCACAATTATCATAAGAGCATTGTTTTATTATTTTATTTATTTTATTTTGAGATGGAGTTTCGCTCTTGTTGCAAATGCTGGAGTGCAATGTTGCGATCTCGGCTCACCACAACCTCCGCTTCCCGGGTTCAAGCGATTCTCCTGCCTCAGTCTCCCGAGTAGCTGGGATTACAGGCATGTGCCACCACGCCCGGCTAATTTTGTATTTTTAGTAGAGACGGGGTTTCTCCGTGTTGGTCAGGTTGGTCTTGAACTCCTGACCTCAGGACATCCACCTGCCTTGCCCTCCCAAAGTGCTGGGAATCAGTCCAGGCTTCTATGATAAAAAGGCTTGGTGGCTTAAACAACCAACATTTATTTTGCAGAATTCTGAAGGCTGAAAGTTTGAGATCAAGGTGCAGGCTGATTTGTTTCCTGGTGAAAGCTATCTTCTTGGTTTACGGACAGTTCCCTTCTTGCTGTATCCTTACTTGGTGGGAAAGAAAGAGGTCTTTTGTCTCTCTCTCTCTCTCTTTTCTCTCTTTTTCCTTTTTTTTTTTTTTCTTTTTCTTTTTTTGAGACAGAATTTCGCTCTTGTCACCCAGGCTGGAGTGCAATGGCGCAATCCCAGCTCATTGCAACCTCCGCTTCCCGGGCTCAAGTGATTCTCCTGCATGAGCCCCCAGAGTAGCCAGGATTCCAGGCACCTACCACCACGCCCAGATCTTTTTTTTTTTTTTTTTCTGTATTTGTAATAGAAACAGGGTTTCGCCACGTTGGCCAGGCTGGTCTTGAACTCCTGATCTCAGGGTTATAGTTTTTCTGTTTTGTTTTGTTTTGTTTTTTAGTTGCATTTGGTTTGGGAGCCAGCCAATCAATTAAGTGAGGATTTTAGAGGAATAAACATTTCTATATTTTTCATTACTTTGAAGAACATTCTCATCTCTGGAGTTCCCTCAGAGAGGTCATATTGTTTTTGGTTTACTAGATTGGTGTGGGTGTGGAAGACAGTTCCAGTATCGTAAACTTTTTCTTTCCTGTCATGATAGACATAATTTCAACATTCAGAAACAAATACCCCCTAACTTATGTCAAAGACTTTAGTAGTTTTCTTATCAATTTTATTTCTAAGAACTTTGGGACAAATTAGATGTTATTAATAATTTAATGGTCAAATGCTTTGAATATCATGTCACCCTGTTGCTAATTGTTACCACTCTAACCCTGTAATCCACCTTGTGTCTGACTTTCAGTGCTATTAAAAGGCCTTAACCTTCTTTATTTTACCTCTTCTTTCCACTCTTCTCATTCAGATGAATAACCTAAACTAATTGTGGTATTCCCCATTTTCATCTCCAGCCTACAGTAGACAGTCACCCCTGAATTTTTAAAAGATACCGTTGTCCCCATCACCAAGCCATTTTTTACTGCCAGCCTTGATGACCAGAATGCCCTTCTGGCCCTCCCATTGACTGTGGCTTAAGACCATCTTAGTTTGTACATAATAGATACACCACGATGTTCTCATGCATGATCTAGTGTACACTTTCATCTAGTATATGACAGGACAGTACTGATATTTCATCTTCATTGAATTTAGGCCAAACAATTAGTATCCTCATGGAAGGCAAATGCCACTCCCCAGGGCCAAAGCCAACATTTTAAACCTAGAAACCTGAGGAAGTGCACCAATGTTAATAAATTCAGGATGATAGTATCTTCTGTTTTGTATGTCTTCTCTAACACTTTCTGAATACAATCTTACAATTGTCAGGTTTATGTTGATCAAAAGTGACAAAGTTATGCAACGCTTTCAGTATATTGGCTATTTTCTGCCAGGTCTTGTACTTTTGTATTGGCAATAGGCTTGGCACTAACTCATGAGCTTGGAGAAAAATGATGATTTGTCAGGGTAGGTTTTGGGGAGAATCCCTCTATAAGGGAACCGTAGTACACTAATTTAAAGATTATTTCAGGTAGTAAATTCAGGTTTCCTCAGACAGAGAGGGGCCAGAATGCTTCTACCAGTAAGGGAGTTTTACGTTATTTGAGGGTTCAGTTTCTCAGCTTCAAGTGTCCTCTTCCCAATTTCAGGATTTCAGTGTGTCTCCATCACTTCCCTTATCTAAGCAACAGAGACCTGGTGAGGATAAGCATTAATTGGGGCTGTAATTCTGCAACTCCTGAAATCCGACTGTGGGCCTGATCCTCAGGCCTATCTTCCTCATAGAGGGTTTCAGACTTGGCATCCTAGACTGAGTTAGACTGACAAAGTCAACATTCATTTTAGGGTCAACAGAAGCAAACAGCTTATCCCACAATCCTTATATTGACTATGATCTCCTCAGCAACTAAGTGCCATGGACACATGATCTCGAGATGCTTGGTTTTCCGTCTATCTGCATTTTTAATCCTATGATTGTGCATGATACTTTGAACAATTATTATGGCACTGGATGTCTCAGACTATCTGTGTCCTTTTTTTCTCTCAGCAAGGAGGACTGCAGACATGTGAGCAAACTTATCCCACAAACCTACTTAATGGCCTGTTTTGTGGCGCAACTCTTAGTACTATGCACTGTTGTCAATCAAGACCTCAGCGGGGTGGAGGCACTCAACTGAACAAATGAAAAGAGTTTAATAAAGGAGCTGTTTATAAAGATATAGAGAGAGTTAAGTGAACTCCAAAACAATAAAATCATTATCATGTCTAGTACTTAAAAGGAAAAAGGAGAGAAAAAATATTTGGAATCCAAAAATCCAAGAAGAATAGCTGCAGCTGCAGGACAGACACAGTTCTCCTGGAGATACGGTCTTAAACAAGAGAACACAGCCTCTGAAAGCAGGAGAATCCATCAAAATAAATCCTTCTTTGAATGTACCAATCTTCCACTGACTGAACCAATTGGAAGCCAGAGCACCTGAGAGTCCGTAAAGGCCAGTTTCTGAGAGCATGGAACAATTGAATAGGGGAGAGTGGATCTAGAGGGGCAAAGAAATATCCAGTCTCTCAACTAATTCCATGATCCAGTCCATGAAAAAAAAGGAGGCATACCAGAAGATAAGCAATATACTTTTTTTTAAAGTTTCAGAATGTGAGTACATTGATTTCTTTTGAATCTCTTGGGTCAAAATTTAGGCACATGGCCACACCATCTGTAAGGAAGACTTAGAAATATAAATTCAAGCTGCATGGCCATATGCATAGCTAAACTTGAAGGTTTATTTACTAAAATAAAGAAGGGAATGAATAGAGGGAAATTTAGTAGGTTTTGTCATAGCAGATGTCAAGGAAGGTGAATAATATTTATTATCATTAGTAGTATTAGTGGCAAAGGTAAAGTAAGGTTATATGAATGGACTGTGATAGCATCCATAATGTAACAAATATTTATTTACCACTCACCTTGTGTTCAGAACTATGAATTTGATGGAGAGCCATAGGATGTCATGCATGAAACTTACCTTGCTGGCACTGGTTAACTCCCCTTTCCAGGTCACTCTCTTCCAATCTTATAGATCACATCCTTGAGGACAAATAAAAAAGATAACTAAGTTATTAAAATATATATTTCTGACATAACAAGGGAATATAGTGATGGTAGCAAAAGTAATGAAATTCCACAGAATTCACGAGGTTTACTCAACTAATATTTTTGACCACCTACTATGTGCCAACACTGAGCATTTAGCAGTTAATAAAATAAAAATTCTGTCCTCCTTGAGCATATTTTTTGGTTGGAGCAAAAATAAATTTATATATTTTTTGACATGAGAGATGCAAATGTCCTTTCAGAAGGGGTGCCAGGGAAGTTCTGTCTGAAAAGGCAACACTTGAATGCTATGATAGAGAAACCATCAAAATTTCTGAGAAGAAGATTCAGGGCTCAAGAAAAAATAACTCTATATCCCTAGAAATTGGAGGATGCTTGATATAAAGAACAACCCAGAGGCCCAGAAGAGGATGAGTGGACAGAGAATGGTAGAAAACAAGGTCCAAGAAAGCCATGGGCTGGAACATGTAGGATCTTAATGTCCATTAGAAGTCTCAGGATTTTGTTATGAGTGTGGAATATAACTTTTCATGAGAGGAAGGTAAAAAAAATGATGTCTGTTTTAAAGGTATCATTCTGGATTCTGTAAGAGAGGTCATGGTAGTTTGGAGATGGTGTGTGGTGGTGGCGGTAAGTGGTTGGTTTCCAGAAATATTTTGAAAGTACAACTGAGAGGATTGACTAATATACTAGTTTAGTATGTGAGAGAAAAAAAAAATAAAGGATGATTTTAATGTTTCCAGAATAAGCAACTGAATAGCTAGGTAACACTGAGGTATGAGTATGTGTGGGGAGAAAAATCAATAATTTGTTCTGGACATATTAAAATTGTGATGTGATGATATATCTACGTATCAAGATGTTTAACAGCCCATTAGCTCTACAAGACTGAAATTCAAAGAACAAAATGGTTCTAAATACAAAACTGGGAATCTTCAGTACATGGTGGTATTTAAACCACAGAAGTGGACTACATCTTATTGGGTAGTGAGTGCAGAGAAGAGAATCATCTTGAGACTAACCATTTTGAGAATTGCAGAGTACAGGTAGCTCTGACTTACGAAACACACACATATACATTGTGTGCATGTATGTGTTTGCAAGTGTGTGTGTAGCATGTGTCTATGAGAGAGAGAAGGGAAGAAGGAGAAAGAAGAGAGAGAGAGAGAGAAGAAAGAGAAAACAAATGAGAATGAGAAAGAGAGAGGTAAGGGTGTATTCTGATCCCACCTGATCTCCTTTGTCTTGCTCATTCTGTTTCCAATCAAAGACCTTTAAAATAAACAAAAACAAAAACTTAGCACATGAGTTTTATTTAGTTTTATTTCCTAAAAACTAAACAATGTAAGAAACTAGGTAAAATTTTATTAGGAAATTAGGAGGAAAAAATAAAACCAAAGCATCCAGACTTTTAAACTACTAAATGCAATTTATTCTTCTGTAAATTCAACTCACAAAAGATCAATTTGAGTTAACGAATGTCCCTAAAATGCAAGTAACCCAGAGGGCTTTAGAAATTTTCAATAATTTTTGGATTAATGTTAATTCTTTTTTTATTTGTTTTGGTAGATGTAGATTTAAGGGTCATCAGCATAACTATGTTTTGAACCATAAGCACATCTGAGAGAATGTGTATCAGATTGAGAAATTCTGGTAGACTCTGACAGAACCCTAGCAAAATACCTTATTTTTTATCTCTCTCATTTCATTTTCCTATTCCCAAGAGAGAGTATTCCAGCTTCATATTGTTAATTTGTTTTCATTAGTGTTAAATGGCTTTTGTGGTCTAGCTTAGAAACATACTTTGTATTTTGGGGAAAATATGTTCCATAACCTAAAAATAAGATTATAGATGTTGTAAAATGACAAGCTATTGGTAAACTTCAGAGAGACCAGTCTATTTCTTTAACATGCCTTTAATGTAAAGCAAAGTTAATGTGGATTTAAACATTTTTATTTTCTTCTTAAAGGATCAGGGATTATAAAGATCAGTCAATATTTCAATTCTGAGGAGGTAGTTAAATAGAAGTATAAAGTTAGAAAGATCAATGCAATGATCTTATGACATACTATAATAGTTCTCAGTCACTGAATAGATATTCTGATATAAGCCTACTTTCTTAAATGTAAAGCTGTAAAATGGAAAAAGAAAAATATAAGAGAAAAATATTGAAAGAAATACAGTTTAATTTATGCAGAGGCTGTCATTATGATCATTTTTTCTAACTAAGATGCTATACAAGATTTAATACTTGAACATGGATAGTTTATATGGAAAACACCATAAAAATACTTTCAAAGCATTTGTCTCTGAAATTTAATGAAACTTGGAGCTTTCACTAAAAATATAACATTGTCAATAACTGACCATAATTCATTTATTTTGTTTTAAATTTTTTGAGTTCTAATAAAAGATGAATTGTTTCTCTTGATATATATGATTTGCTGTCATTTGCTAAGATTTATGTTTCAACAAGGTGAAATGACTCAAGAGAGGTCACTGGGTTGAGCTCATGTCTTCTCTTCTCATGTTCTATTTTAGTTTACATTTTCCAAAAGAGATAATGTTCATATGTTTGAATAAATGTGTGTGATTGCATTGATTTGGATAACAAAACTGACAGCAGCTGAAGTTCTTTGGTGCTCTGTGATTTTTCTATTCCATATTTTGGTATTACAATAGTGTTAATTAATTAAATTTGTAAGGTGCTGTAATAGAACAAAGGTAATTATGAAGGATGTGTCAGCCTCTGTTAAATATTACTACTTTAATGTGCCTCTTGAAAAATATTTCTTACATAATTGTGGCGAAGGAAAACATATATTTTATAAATCTCTTTTGGGAGGTAATATATCAAAAATGCACATTGCTACATAATAATACAGAAATAGTAAACCTATGCGAAAGAAGTTTATACATTGCCTTATATGCAATGAACAAGAGTAGTCATAGTTATAGATTAGTCTCACTGAAAATGAAGATGAATGTAAAAAATATATATATTTTATATATATATATATATATCCATACCTGCTTATATATGTTAGAAGATATAGTTAAGTGCAGAAGCATTATATAGAAACAAATTTTAGTTTAAGTCCCTGAAGAAACATGAAAAGTATCCAATGAAGAATCTTCAACATACATCACTAACTCAAAAGTTTAATTTCAAACATGAGGTCTTTGTAAAATTTTGTCTTCAAATATTTTACTACATACATATAAAACACACACACACACACACTGCTTTTCCTTTTACTGATTCTCTATTCCCAACTTCCATTGCCTACAACATGTTTATGGTTTTTCATAAAAGTTTTTGATAAAACATAATTATGGACAAAAAAATAAGTAAAGTAAAACCGAAATCATGCCTATTGTTAGTAGAATATATTTAAGGCTATGAAAGTTTAACATAAGGAATTTACTTATGATACAATAAGCATATTCTTCTATGGTTCTGTTATATAAAATATTGTTTCCTAGTTTGATGACTTTACGCTAAGCACAACTCCTATAAATTGTGAGATTTTCTGGGAGAGGCTTTCATCCGTCCCTGTGTCTCTTTGAAGTGATTCTTACAGGGGTTATTTATTCGCTTCTTCCCTCCAATTTTCTGGACTGCCAGGAGTCAGTAATTCTGGATGTATATATCTGCCATGATAACCCAAACTTTTCTTTAGACTGTTCCAAAGTCTAGACATTAAGGAAATACTGTGATTAAGAAACCCGTGGTCATAGACCCAAACCGTATTCTCTGATGCAGCTTTATAAATATAAGGATTTTATTTTGATTTCTGTATTCCCTGACGCAGCTTTAGTAAATATAAGGATTTTATTTTGATTTCTGTATTCCCTGTATTCTCTGATGCAGCTTTAGTAAATATAAGGATTTCATTTTGATTTCAATTTATTGTCTTTCTAGGTGTCTATTGCTATGTAACAAACAACTTCCAGATTTAAATCTTAAAACTAATGCTTAGACTAAGTTTTAAACTTTTAAAGTGAAAACGTAAAACTAAACAACGAATCTTGCTGCTGAATCTGTAATTTGAGCAGAAGTCAGTGAAGGTAGCTCCATGCAGCTCCACAAAGCACGAGTTTGGGTAACTCAACTGAGCCTAGAGGACCTACTAGCAAAATGGCGTACTCCTGTCTTCGGTAATGTGGTACTGGCCCTGGAAACTCAGCTGGGATTGCTGGCTGGTTCCTTTTCATGTGGGTGTCTTTGGGATTCCTCACACTGTGGTGCTTGGTATTCCTCAAAGCACGGTGGCTGGATTCCAAGAGCAAGTGCTCCAAGACTGGAGGTGGAAGCCATCTGTTTCTTAAGGCCTGCACTCAGAAATTGGCAGAGCATATGTTCAAATGTATGCTCTTGGCCAGGTAGTCCCAGAAATCCTTTCAAATACCAGCAGAGGAGACATAGATCCTTTACTCTTGATAGGAAAGGACATTTGCAGCCTTCTTTACATCTACCACAGTTCTCAACTCAAGAGGTGATGAAAGAAGCATTCTGTATTAGGTTCCTGACAATATCATCTATTATTAATTATGATGATTTGTAATATAAATTGATCAATAATAAGTTTAGTGTTTTGTTTATGCTGTTCACTACAAATGGTGAAACTGGGGCATTAACAATTCATTTACCTAGTTCTCCCAATGAATCAATGGCTCAAAAAAAAAATAGCATTTAGATTGTGTTCGAGAATATTTTAGATGTCAAATGAAAATAAGTGCTTGCTCAATTCAAAAGTAAACACAAAAACCTGTATATTGAAACCCTCTCATTCATTTTAAGGAGCCCATGGCCAAATAAGCATCTGTCCTCCAGAAACCAATAATACAGGGAAATGACATGCTAGTAAGCAATAAGCCCTAAATTCAGCTACATTAGCACGCTCAGGGCTGTTGTACATTTGTGTTTTCAATTAAAATACATGTGAGAATTTGTTTTTATAGTTTTCTTGAGCCTGTTGGAGCTTGTCAGAACACACATTGAAGGCCTTTTCTTCTTCGACTACATAGTTTCATCATTTGAAAATCTTACGTGATGCTACTTCAGCAGACCCAGGAGTTATATTTTATTTTTGTTTTTAATCTCCAGTCCTGGCTCTCCAACTTAGCTTCACACAATATGTTCAATTGCCTACATAACATTTCCATTAAGAAGCTTTAAACACATCTCAAATTCAATATTCCAACACCAATTCATGTTGTTTGTCCTCAAACCTGTTATTCTTCCAGTGTTCTTTATAATGCTTCCCACAGATTTGCATTAGCCCAAAGTAGAACTGATCTTTGACAATCCTATCTCCCTCAGCCTCCATGCTATATTTATTTGTCTCCAACTACACTGTTAACCCCACAAAGTAGACTCTACAAAGGCAAGGATTATGTTATTGTTTTTATCATTGCATCCCCAGTGCCAGGGTATAGTGTTGGTGTTCCTTAAATTTTGCAAAATGAAAGAACTATGCTTAATTCTGTCATTATTTTGGAGATATTTTTTGATGAATTTATAAAAGCAAATGGAGTTCTGAAGTGCATATGGTGAGAAACATGTGAGAATATATTTTCTTAAGTTTGATCATTTATAGAGATGAATCAGAGTGCACTAAGAATTGTTAAGAACTAAAAAAAAAAAAAAAAAAAGTTTGTAGAAAAAAATTACATCTTGTACATGTTAGGTAGTTTTAGGATTCCTAAGGGACTGTACAGACTTTTTCCCAAAGGAAGAAC
This sequence comes from Trachypithecus francoisi, assembly GCF_009764315.1. NCBI lineage: Eukaryota > Metazoa > Chordata > Mammalia > Primates > Cercopithecidae > Trachypithecus > Trachypithecus francoisi. Next base: position 11,515,129 of record NW_022681435.1, read on the forward strand.
TAAATTTAGCACATCGCTGAATTCACATCACAAAAGTAGTCACAAGATTTTATAGTTCAGTCACCAACAGAGAGAAATGGCAAAATAGTACAAAAGACTGTTTCTCACACAGTGTAAATCATGCAGCAAGAATAAGATTTTCTGTTTTCTAGATTATCAATATAGCTGAAAGAATTTCCCCTGAGACAGGTAACACAGAACTAGACAGGCCATTCAAATGCCATTTAAACCTTAGATACTAAAAGCTATTATACTATTATTATTATATACTATTATTGTTTTTTGGGTTTTTTTTTTTTTTGCTTATTTATCAAGTTTCCAGTAACCTCATGTTTTCATTTTTGCCTGTCATTGAATCATTTTTCTAGTTCCAGATAAATCTCTTTACTCTGAAATTATTTTAAAAAGTGCACTCCTATCAATTATTTTTCATTTGTTCTCAGCTCCAATGAGTTCTAATGACACCACCAGTTAAGAAATAATTTTCTATTTACTTTTCTATTTTTTTCTGGTAAATTCTCAAGTTCTTAAGGCTGAACGTTATCTTGTATTGCTCCTTGTATTTCCAATATTTAACTACATTATTTATTTTAGGTATGCATGTGCCAAGTCAGAGAGACTTGTGCAGACTTGGCACATGCATACTTAAAACAAGAAATAATGAAGTGTTCAGATGACTATTAGGAAGCAAAACAGAGTACTTCTGTGAAGGGCAAAAACAGGAAGTAAAAGAAAATGCAAGAAGAGAAAAGCATAAGGGAGAATATGAAGGTGAAAAGCTCACACTGTTTTGTAAACTACCACTTTTTAAACTCCAATTTTAAGAAAATTCGCTTATTAGGTATATTTTCAATTAAGATAGTTGTATTTTTTGAGCACTTTGGCCACAACTCATGTTAATAATTATATTAGGAATAAAGACTCAGTATTCAAATATGCATACAAACACACACACACACACACACACACAACTGAAAATATTCACGAACAACATATATCCTTACTTCATGGCATGAATTCCAAAATTTTATCATCATATTTTATTCTATGTCTGTTTTATAAATTGATTTCACAAATCATTATTGAGCTGTGACCTGCAGTTTGGAAATAGAGTAGATGGGAAGTATTCTGGAATATTGTGTATTGTGCAGAACATCTATAAATAACAATTTGCAGCAGAACTTAGTCTTACAGCGCGTTGCTTCATCGGCTGTCAGTGATCAAGTAAGAACTACAAGAATGAAATGATGAATCTCAGATCTTAAATGTTCTGGACCAAGAATTTTGTGGAATCTCCGCCTATGGCATAACCTTAAGATTCATTTAAAGAGATTTCTTGACACATTTAATCATTTTTATAAATGTTTCAGGTAAATCATATAGGTAAATGACTTTCGGTCATTATGTATTGAATGAGCTCAAAATATTTTAGAGGGAAAAATGACATATTTGATTAATTTCTGATTTATAGAAATTAAACAAGTATTTTTATCTTCCTATCAAAACATACTTTTTAAACCTGATCTATCACCATCAAACTCTATCTTCCTGAGTTTCAGAAGCTTATTTTATATCACAAAGAAAGATTTTGCATATTTATAGTATACCATAATTTTGAAGTAAAAACGCTGTTAAATGATTTCTTTATTTAGGTAACATTATTGGCGTAAGAAAATCTAAATTCTTTAGAGGATTTTTGTTTTTCTTTCTCATTTAATAGAAGAGTTTTCATTTTTAGTTTAAATTAAATTTACAATTTCTAAGGTAAAAACATACATTTTATAGAAGCCAAGACACATAGAAGCTGGTAGACTTATTTTTGAACATTTAAATAAATATTGAGAAGTTTACAGTAATGAATATAAGGTGACCAGGACAAAAATGAAGGACAAATATATTTAATGAAGCTGCAGCAAGTGAAGATTTGGGCAGAACATTCACACACACGCACTGCAGTTGTCTAATTTGAAATACACAATTCTTGAAATGCTATTTATATTTTCAATTCAGATCTAGAATGTGAGAGCATATTCAAAATTCAGCACTAAAAATGCACTTTCAGTGTATCTCATTATGGCATGTTAAACTTCCGAAGGTATTTATTTTAGATATATTTTACGGAAATAAAATAATTTTTTGAGGTTTTTTGTTTTGTTTTGTTTTTTTACGAAGTCTTGCTCTTGTCACCCAGGCTGGAGTGTGATGGCACGATCTTGGCTCACTGTAATCTCCGCCTCCTGGGTTCAAGTGACTCTCCTGCCTCAACCTCCCGAGTAGCTGGGATTACAGGAGGCCGCGACCACACCCGGCTACTTTTTGCATTTTTAGTAGAGATGGGGGTTCACCATGTTGGCCAGGCTGGTCTCGAACTCCTGACCTCAGGTGATCCTCCTGCCTCGGCCTCCCAAAGTGCTGGGATTACATGTGTGAGTCACCGTGCCCAGCCGTAAAATAGTATTTTATAGCACCATGTAACTATCACTCTAACAGGGATTACTGAAAAATGTAAGTCCCTCAGAGAACTGTGCAATTTATTACAAACAAATAGACAAAAATATAATGGGTTAGGAGGAGAGGTGGCAGTTTTACGAGAAGACAATTTATCTAATATTCAAAAGTGGCAAGACCTTTCTACACCCAAGTTTCCATCAAATTACCCTTCACCCTTATTGTTTATTGGATATTGGCAATACCAGTTAAAAACAGGTTGCATTTTTGAGGCAGAAATTAAGCAGATATACGTCGTAGTAAAAAAATTAAATATATAAATAAAAAGGGCTAATAATTACTTGTAATACATTTTAAAAGGAGGATAAGAAGAAAATTAAATGTGAATTTTTTTTTAATTGTGTAAATATTTGAGGATTGCCTGTATATTTGAGAGATTTTGTCTACCTAATACTGCATGTCTACCTGGCAGCAAACTTCTTATAAACTAAATGCAAAAGTGGTCAAATGACAAAAAATTAACAAAACTATGATTGATAATTTTATTTTACCTTTTCACCAATTGGTTTGATAGTATGTAATTAAATAAATTGCAAGTGCTTAACCATTATAAAAATGTTAGCCCAGATTTTTAAACTAAGTTTCTGGTTCAGTAGTTGAAATTACTGGAGTACATTAGTTACTGGCATGATCGCTGGGTCCAAATTCTGGATCCAGTTGGGATTTCTAATGTGTGTGTGAACTTGGGAAATGGATTAATCTGTTGATGCTTTAGTTTCTTGAAATAAAAAATGGATACATGTATTTTCCGAGGTAGTTAATAGAACTTACTGAAGTACTTAAAACAGTGATGAGTACCTATTTAGCACTACATAAGAATTTGCTTTTATTAGCTATGCCTTAGTCCTTTTGGGCTAATATAACAAAATACGGTAAACTGAGTGACTTATACACAACAAAGATTTATTAATCACAGTTCTGGAGGCTGGGAAGTCTGAGGTAAAGGTGCCAGCAGATTCAGTATCTGGTGAGGGTCAGTTCCTCATAAATGGCAACTTTTTGTGTCCTCTTATAGTGGAAAATGCCAAGGAGCCCCTTGGACCTCTTTTATAAGGGTTCTAATCCCAGTCCTGAGAGCTCTATCCTCATGATATGATCTCCTCCCAAAGACCCCACCATTAATATTATCACATATGGGATTAGGCTTTAACATATGCACTTTCAGGGACTACAAATATTCACACCATAACAGTCTATTTCAATACTAGGAGAAAGAAGAAATATATGTCTGTCAATAAATTGATCATGGGGGCGGAGCAAGATGGCTGAATAGGAACAGCTCCAGTCTCCAACTCCCAGCGCGAGCGACACAGAAGACTGGTGATTTCTGCATTTTCAACTGAGGTACTGGGGTCATCTCTCTAGGGAGTGCCGGACAATCGGTGCTGGTCAGCTGCTGCAGCCTGACCAGCGAGAGCTGAAGCAGGGCGAGGCATCGCCTCACCTGGAAGCGCAAGGGGGAAGGAAATCCATTTTCCTAGCCAGGGGAACTGAGACACACAACACCTGGAAAATCGGGTAACTCCCACCCCAATACTGTGCTTTAAGGAAACAGGCACACCAGGAGAATATATCCCACACCTGGCCGGGAGGGTCCCACACCCACGGAGCCTCCCTCACTGCTAACTCAGCAATCTGCCGCGATCTGTCTGCAAGGCAGCAGCGAGGCTGGGGGAGGGGCGCCCGCCATTGCTGAGGCTTAAGTAGGTAAACAAAGCCGCTGGGAAGCTCGAACTGGGTGGAGCTCACAGCAGCTCAAGGAAGCCTGCCTGTCTCTGTAGACTCCACCTCTGGGGAGAGCCCACAGCTGAAGTCCAATAGGGGAAGCAGCGGGGGCCGGTGCTGACGCGAACGACTCTGTCTGACAGCTTTGGGGAGAGCCGTGGATCTCCCAACGCGGAGGTTGAGATCCGAGAACGGACAGACTGCCTGCTCAGGTGGGTCCCTGACCCCTGAGTAGCCTAGCTGGGAGACATCCACCACTAGGGGCAGTCTGACACCCCACACCTCACAGGGTGGAGTCATCCCTGAGAGGAAACTTCCAAAGGAAGAATCAGACAGGTACACTCGCTGTTCAGCAATATTCTATCTTCGGCAACCTCTGCTGCTGATACCCAGGCAAAAAGGGTCTGGAGCAGACCTCAAGCAATCTGCAACAGACCAACAGACAGTCTTTCTGAATGTCAGACGGAAAACTAGCAAACAGGAAGGACACCTATACCAAAACCCCATCAGTACGTCACCATCATCAAAGACCAGAGACAGATAAAACCACAAAGATGGGGAGAAGCAGGGCAGAAAAGCTGGAAATTCAAAAAATAAGAGCGCATCTCCCCCTGCAAAGGAGCGCAGCCCATCGCCAGCAACGGATCAAAGCTGGTCAGAGAATGACTTTGACGAGATGAGAGAAGAAGGCTTCAGTCCATCAAACTTCTCAGAGCTAAAGGAGGAATTACGTACCCAGCGCAAAGAAACTAAAAATCTTGAAAAAAGAGTGGAAGAACTGACAGCTAGACTAATTAATGCAGAGAAGATCATAAACGAAATGACAGAGATGAAAACCATGACACGAGAAATACGTGACAAATGCAGAAGCTTCAGTAACCGACTTGATCAACTGGAAGAAAGAGTATCAGCGATTGAGGATCAAATGAATGAAATGAAGCGAGAAGAGAAACCAAAAGAAAAAAGAAGAAAAGAAATGAACAAAGCCTGCAAGAAGTATGGGATTATGTAAAAAGACAAATCTACGTCTGATTGGGGTGCCTGAAAGTGAGGGGGAAATGGAACCAAGTTGGAAAACACTCTTCAGGATATCATCCAGGAGAACTTCCCCACCGAGTAGGGCAGGCCAACATTCAAATTCAGGAAATACAGAGAACGCCACAAAGATACTCCTCCAGAAGAGCAACTCCAAGACACATAATTGCCAGATTCACCAAAGTTGAAATGAAGGAAAAAATCTTAAGGGCAGCCAGAGACAAAGGTCGGGTTACCCACAAAGGGAAGCCCATCAGACTAACAGCAGATCTCTCGGCAGAAACTCTACAAGCCAGAAGAGAGTGGGGGCCAATATTCAATGTTCTTAAAGAAAAGAGTTTTCAACCCAGAATTTCATATCCAGCCAAACTAAGTTTCATCAGTGAAGGAGAAAGAAAATCCTTTACAGATAAGCAAATGCTTAGAGATTTTGTCACCACCAGGCCTGCCTTACAAGAGACCCTGAAGGAAGCCCTTAACATGGAAAGGAACAACCGGTACCAGCCATTGCAAAAACATGCCAAAATGTAAAGACCATCGAGGCTAGGAAGAAACTGCATCAACTAACGAGCAAAATAACCAGTTAATATCATAATGACAGGATCAAGTTCACACATAACAATATTAACCTTAAATGTAAATGGACTAAATGCTCCAATTAAAAGACACAGACTGGCAGACTGGAGAAAAAGTCAAGACCCATCAGTCTGCTGTATTCAGGAGACCCATCTCACATGCAGAGACATACATAGGCTCAAAATAAAGGGATGGAGGAAGATCTACCAAGCAAATGGAGAACCAAAAAAAGCAGGGGTTGCAATCCTAGTCTCTGATAAAACAGACTTTAAACCATCAAAGATCAAAAGAGACAAAGAAGGCCATTACATAATGGTAAAGGGATCATTCAACAGGAAGAGCTAACTCTCCTAAATATATATGCACCCAATACAGGAGCACCCAGATTCATAAAGCAAGTCCTTAGAGACCTACAAAGAGACTTAGACTCCCAAACAATAATAATGGGAGACTTCAACACTCCACTGTCAACATTAGACAGATCAACGAGACAGAAGTTAACAAGGATATCCAGGAATTGAACTCATCTCTGCACCAAGCGGACCTAATAGACATCTATAGAACTCTCCACCCCAAATCAACAGAATATACATTCTTCTCAGCACCACATCGCACTTATTCCAAAATTGACCACATAATTGGAAGTAAAGCACTCCTCAGCAAATGTACAAGAACTGAAATTATAACAAACTGTCTCTCAGACCACAGTGCAATCAAATTAGAACTCAGGATTAAGAAACTCACTCAAAACCACACAACTACATGGAAACTGAACAACCTGCTCCTGAATGACTACTGGGACATAACGAAATGAAAGCAGAAATAAAGATGTTCTTTGAAACCAATGAGAACAAAGATACAACATACCAGAATCTCTGGGACACATTAAAGCAGTGTGTAGAGGGAAATTTATAGCACTAAATGCCCACAAGAGAAAGCAGAAAGATCTAAAATGGACACTCTAACATCACAATTAAAAGAACTAGAGAGGCAAGAGCAAACACATTCAAAAGCTAGCAGAAGGCAAGAAATAACTAAGATCAGAGCAGAACTGAAGGAGATAGAGACACAAAAACCCTCCAAAAATCAATGAATCCAGGAGTTGTTTTTTGAAAAGATCAACAAAATTGACAGACCGCTAGCAAGACTAATAAAGAAGAAAAGAGAGAGGAATCAAATAGACGCAATAAAAAATGATAAAGGGGATATCACCACTGACCCCACAGAAATACAAACAACCATCAGAGAATACTATAAATGCCTCTATGCAAACCAACTAGAAAATCTAGAAGAAATGGATAATTTCCTGGACACTTACACTCTCCCAAGACTAAACCAGGAAGAAGCTGAATCCCTGAATAGACCAATAGCAGGCTCTGAAATTGAGGCAACAATTAATAGCCTACCCACCAAAAAAAGTCCAGGACCAGATGGATTCACAGCTGAATTCTACCAGAGGTACAAGGAGGAGCTGGTACCATTCCTTCTGAAACTATTCCAATCAATAGAAAAAGAGGGAATCCTCCCTAACTCTTTTTATGAGGCCAACATTATCCTGATACCAAAGCCTGGCAGAGACACAACAAAAAAGAGAATTTTAGACCAATATCCCTGATGAACATCGATGCAAAAATTCTCAATAAAATACTGGCAAACCGGATTCAGCAGCACATCAAAAAGCTTATCCACCATGATCAAGTGGGCTTCATCCCTGGGATGCAAGGCTGGTTCAACATTCACAAATCAATAAACGTAATCCAGCATATAAACAGAACCAAAGACAAGAACCACATGATTATCTCAATAGATGCAGAAAAGGCTTTTGACAAAATTCAACAGCCCTTTGCTAAAAACGCTCAATAAATTCGGTATTGATGGAATGTACCTCAAAATAATAAGAGCTATTTATGACAAACCCACAGCTAATATCATACTGAATGGGCAAAAACTGGAAAAATTCCCTTTGAAAACTGGCACAAGACAGGGATGCCCTCTCTCACCACTCCTATTCAACATAGTGTTGGAAGTTCTGGCTAGGGCAATCAGGCAAGAGAAAGAAATCAAGGGTATCCAGTTAGGAAAAGAAGAAGTCAAATTGTCCCTGTTTGCAGATTACATGATTGTATATTTAGAAAACCCCATCGTCTCAGCCCAAAATCTCCTTAAGCTGATAAGCAACTTCAGCAAAGTCTCAGGATACAAAATTAACATGCAAAAATCACAAGCATTCTTATACACCAGTAACAGACAAGCAGAGAGCCAAATCAGGAATGAACTTCCATTCACAATTGCTTCAAAGAGAATAAAATACCTAGGAATCCAGCTTACAAGGGATGTAAAGGACCTCTTCAAGGAGAACTACAAACCACTGCTCAGTGAAATCAAAGAGGACACAAACAAATGGAAGAACATACCATGCTCATGGATAGGAAGAATCAATATCGTGAAATGGCCATACTGCCCAAGGTTATTTATAGATTCAATGCCATCCCCATCAAGCTACCAATGACTTTCTTCACAGAATTGGAAAAAACGGCTTTAAAGTTCATATGGAACCAACAAAGAGCCCGCATTGCCAAGACAATCCTAAGTCAAAAGGACAAAGCTGGAGGCGTCACGCTACCTGACTTCAAACTATACTACAAGGCTACAGTAACCAAACAGCATGGTACTGGTACCACAACAGAGATATAGACCAATGGAACAGAACAGAGTCCTCAGAAATGACACCACACATCTACAGCCATCTGATCTTTGACAAACCTGAGAGAAACAAGAAATGGGGAAAGGATTCCCTATTTAATAAATGGTGCTGGGAAAATTGGCTAGCCATAAGTAGAAAGCTGAAACTGGATCCTTTCCTTACCCTTATACGAAGATTAATTCAAGATGGATTAGAGACTTAATGTTAGACCTAATACCATAAAAATCCTAGAAGAAAATCTAGGTAGTACCATTCAGGACATAGGCATGGGCAAGGACTTCATGTCTAAAACACCAAAAGCAACGGCAGCAAAAGCCAAAATTGACAAATGGGATCTCATTAAACTAAAGAGCTTCTGCACAGCAAAAGAAACTACCATCAGAGTGAACAGGCAACCTACAGAATGGGAGAACATTTTTGCAACCTACTCATCTGACAAAGGGCTAATATCCAGAATCTACAAGAACTCAAACAAATATACAAGAAAAAAACAAACAACCCCATCAAAAAGTGGGCAAAGGATATGAACAGACATTTCTCAAAAGAAGACATTCCTACAGCCAACAGACACATGAAAAAATGCTCATCATCACTCGCCATCAGAGAAATGCAAATCAAAACCACAATGAGATACCATCTCACACCAGTCAGAATGGCAATCATTAAGAAGTCAGGAAACAACAGGTGTTGGAGAGGATGTGGAGAAATAGGAACACTTTTACACTGTTGGTGGGATTGTAAACTAGTTCAACCATTATGGAAAACAGTGTGGCGATTCCTCAAGGATCTAGAACTAGATGTACCATATGACCCAGCCATCCCACTACTGGGTATATACCCAAAGGAATATAATTACTCTACTACAAAGACACATGCACACGTATGTTTATTGCGGCACTATTCACAATAGCAAAGACTTGGAATCAACCCAAATGTCCATCTGTGACAGACTGGATTAAGAAAATGTGGCATATATACACCATGGAATACTATGCAGCCATCAAAAAGGATGAGTTTGCAACCTTTGTAGGGACATGGATGCAGCTGGAAACCATCATTCTTAGCAAACTATCACAAGAAGAGAAAACCAGACACCGCATGTTCTCACTCATAGGTGGGAACTGAACAATGACATCACTTGGACTGGGGAAGGGGAACATCACACACTGGGGCCTATCATGGGGAGGGGGGAGGAGGGAGGGATTGCATTGGGGAGTTATACATGATATAAATGATGAATTGATGGGTGCTGACGAGTTGATGGGTGCAGCACACCAACATGGCATAAGTATACATATGTAACAAACCTGCACGTTATGCACATGTACCTTAGAACTTAAAGTATAAAAAAAAAAAAAAAAAAAAAAAAAAAACAGAGAGAGAGAGAGAGACATTATGTTCATCTGGAAGAACAGGTAAGGCTAAAGGCAGTGGAAATGACTGAAGTGGATGGAAAAGTTTTGTGATCATTTGGGAGAGAGAACAGGAAGCATCAGATGATTTGATGTGGAAGAACAGGGGAAGTAAAAGGAAAAACAGGCTGCTAAGGCTCTAGTTTGAAGGACTAGGTAAATAGCAATGACTTTCTCCTACACTCTTCCTACAGAGAATGTAGGAAGAGGAACAGGTATGTGGAATAAGATAGTTTTCAGCTGGGCGCAATGACTCACGCCTGTAATCCCAGCACTTTGGGAGGCCGAGCTGGGTGGATTAAGAGGTCAGGAGTTCGGGACCAGCCTGGCCAACATGGTGAAACCCCATCCCTACTAATATTATAAAATTAGCCGGGTGTGATGGTGGGTGCCCATAGTACCAGCTACTCAGGAGACTGAGGCAGGAGAATCACTTGGACCCAGGTGGCGGAGTTTGCAGTAAGCCAAGATCGTGCCACTGCACTCTAGCCTGACTGACACAGCGAGACTCTGTCTCAAAAAGAAAAAAAAAAAGAAAAGAAAAGGTAGTTTTGGACTCTTAAGTATTGCACTGTAAAGGAGCTCTCTGGTAGAAAGTTAGATAGAAACCTCTGTAGGCTAAGTCCATTCTGTGACATCACAACTCATGTTTTAAAAAATACACACGCAAAGTCAAACCATTATGGAAATTTCCTAACATTTGCATACTAAAATATGATAACTTTTTAGTTATTATTTTCTTAGAGCAACTTTGAATTTATGATCGTAACAAATGAGGTGTCATGTAAAATAAAGTTGTTATATAAAAACGAAAATAAATAAATAAATTGATCATACATATGTGGATGCTGAATATACTACAGTTTACAAGAGAAGGAATTCCACTTATAATTTTGATGAGTACAAAATTATACCTATATAGGTTACATAGAAACTAAACTAGAAATATGTAGATGTAAATAATTGGCCATTGTATGATTAAATCAAGAATAATCAACCCTTATAGTAATATTTGACCTTAAAATTAATATTGTTTCAATTTCTTCACTAAATGTGGCCCAACATATTTGCCACCAATTTTCTAACCTGTGTCTTTAAAACACAGATGAGGTTCTATACTGTAACAAGAAATGATAGGTCCTTAGCAGTATATTTTATATTTTGTAACAAAAATAAAATAATCATAAAAGAGGACTGGGCCAGGCACAGTGGCTCACACCTTTAATCCCAGCACTTTGGAGGCCAAAACGGGCGGATCACCTGAGGTCAGGAGTTCGAGACCAGCCTGACCAACATGGAGAAACCCATCTTTTCTAAAAACACAAAATTAGCCGGGTGTGATAGCTATTGGTTTGTAATATAATGAAGGAGTAAACAATTTCAGCAATTTGGGGAACATAAAACTAAAAGAGCCAGGATTTCCCACTGGCCAAATTAAAAAGAAATCATAATCAAAATTACAATTATAGTAAAGAAAAGCCATTGTGATTTTAAAATCACAAAATGCAGTTGAAATAAGAAAGAAGAGTGCCTGTAAGCAGATGTGATTATTTTCACTGCTGTCCATTTTCTCTTTAAGAAATTGAAAAAGAGAAATACCAAAAACTATGATTAAACCAAGTTGTTCTTAAATAGAAGGCAAAAAAGGAAAAGAGGATAAAACGGTACCATTGGTCCCAAAAAATAGCCAGAAAAAGAGCGTTTTAATGATTGGTCAGCACATGCTGATATTCACAACAATAACAACATGCATTTTACCTTCCATCTTTTAAAAGGCATAAACAGATGATAGCAAAGTATCTACAGACAGAAAACAAAACAAAACAAAACAAAAGCTATATTGGCCAACCCAGGCTGAGACTGTATTCCTGTTTTACTTTTGGCTTTGTTAAAAGATTGTAACTCTAGAATCCATGGCCATAGCACCCTGAACATGCCCAATTTTGCCTGATCTCAAAAGCTAAGCAAATTTGGCCTGGTTAATACTTGGATGGCAGCAAATGATAACTCTGTCAAGGTACTTAAATAAACATATCTCTAGCTTAGTCTGGGGAGTACTTTTAATGGCAAAAACTGCAATTACTTTTGCACCAACCTAACACAAAATAACAATTGTGGTAATAATTACGGGAGTACAGAGTAATAATAATTGTAATTTGAAGAAATTCAGGTATAGGAAAGTATATACTCAATGTGTGGCATCTTCTTAAGTAAACACCTATGGGGATTTAAATATTAACTATAATTCTTCTTTGCTTTATTATTTATATGATGCATTCAAATTTTTAGAGAAATATTGGCCAATTTTATAAAATTTATTGAGTGTCAAACAACAAAAACAGTGTTTCTTCTTGCACAAGTGTCTTCAAATAAAAAGTCTGTATAATAATATGAAAATTTTCTACAATTTAACAACCCTAATAAAAGGTTAATAGTGTCATATATGAATAGCTTATCATCTCATTTATTTTTTTCTAAAGCTTATATATATTATACAATATAAACAAGTTTGAGTTGAGGGAAATAACCAATCTTATAATATTATGATAATGATTTCTAACAAACAGATTTTCATTGTTCATGTTAATTTATGGTACAAAGAGGATATTACTTGGTAGAAGTGTTTAGCCAAATTATAACTGTTTTGATAAAATATAAATTTTCACCTTTGAAAATTGAATTCTGAACTAAGATTTTCAATAAAATTCTCTTTTAAAAAAATAGCAAAATTGAGACTTATTAAAATAAATGCCTGTGTTATTCACAATAACAGAAGCAGGAAACCAAACTAGCTGTCCACTAATGGTGGATTGAATAAAGAAAATGTGGTACATATACACCATGGAATACAGCAAAACCATTTAAAAACACAGAATTCTGCTCTCTGCGGCAGCATGGATGCACTTGGAGGCTGTTATCCTAAGTGAACGGATGCAGAAACAGAAAACCAAATTCTGAGTAGTGTCACTTATATGTGAGACCTAAATCTTGGCCTCACATGGACATAAAGCTAGGCACAGTAGACACTGGGGATTGCAAAAGGAGGGAGGGAGAAAAGGGGCAAGGGCTGAAAAACTTCCTATTGGGTACTATGTTCACTATCTGGATGACAGGATCAATAGAGCCCAAACTTAAGCACCATGCAATATAGCCTGTAACAAACCTGCATAGGTACCCCCTGAGTCTAAAGTAAAATGGAAATCAGAAAAACAATAATACATTTTATAGCACTGAGAATTCAAAGTCTGATGGAGTTGCTCTATTTTTTGATATGCGCATCTCATAATCATTTTAAACATTTGAGGCTGTTTTCCAAGGGGAATAGTTAATATGACCTTCACATTTTATAATATTAAAATATTAATAGCAACATAATAGTGATAACATTAATATGCTCCTTATCTTCTAAAGGATGCCACATGATTTTAACAACATTAAATCTTTCCCTTTTAACATAACCTTAACCCTGTTTTCTAAAAAATGTAGTATTTTAGAGTAATCTACCAAATAATGGTTATGGTGCTACACCCCAATCACTCTGCTCTGTGTTTAGAAAGTGTGATGAAAAGGCAAAATAAAAGGTTTTGCAGAAAGCATTTCTAGAGGTTTCTAGATAGTTTTTATAGACTGTGAATATTGTTTGAACACACTTGGGAAGCCAATTTACTTTCCTGAAATAAGGTAAATCGTTTTGATTTCTATATGCATGGGAGATCACCCTGAGATGTCTAGTACCATGCAGACAACATCTTCCTATTCTGCACGAAGTCTCCCTGTCAATAAAGGACACCAGGTTAAAGGACAATTGGAATTTATTTGCATAGTATGTTCACATCTACTTGATGTGGGTTGCATTTAGCTATAACCGCAGCAGTCCTTCTTTTGGAATCAGGGACATGGTGTTCCAGGCAAACAGGAACTAATCAAGAGACCTAACTTCTAGACCCATCTCCAACACACATCAAGCTACCAACTATGAAAAATAAATTAGTCTTTGTGATACACTAGTTTTGCCATCTGGAAAATTATAGCAAGACAAGTTATTTGATTTTCAATCTGTTCTCTGCAGAGCTCTAAAGGGTTCAGAGTGGTGATATGGGGGCCCTCACGTGGGGAGGGGAGACAGGGCTTTGGTCTGATTTTTATACTGGAGTTTATCCAAAGATTTCTGAAGCTTGAAAAGAGTAGAAACTGGTGAAAATAACTGGATTAAGTGACCTCTAAGATTTCTTCTGGCTCTCATCATCTATGAAATGTATTTCCATTCTGAGTACAGTCATTTCATAATATTAAGAAGCCTCAACCTGAACTTGATTTACTGTATCTACATTGGGGCATGATGCTCTCTCTCTCTTTTTTTTTTTTCCCCCGTAAATGCTTCATAGTAACATCTTCAAAAGCAGACCTCCTGTGACTTGTTACATAATGGATATTCATATGAGAGTTGAATATATTTGACAGCATTCATTTTTTTTAAAATTTAATTTTAAAAAAAGGGATATCTTTCACCATATGTCCTATAATTATCCTCGAAAAAATGTTATAACATATGCCACTTTAATTTGCCACTTCTGTTAGTCTTCAAATTTTTTTCCAGATGAGCTTTGTTTTGGAGTGATGAATTTTTGTTCTTAAAATATTCCATTGGGAAAGCACTCTAAAACATGAGGACAGTTTAAACATTTTTTTACAACTGACTAAATATAAAATTATAAATCTAAAAGTATTTGTGCATTTAGAGTATCAGAGTTCCTAGAAAAAATGAGTTATGTAATATCCACATTTCTTATTTTTTGTGGTTACTAAAATAATTTCCTTTGGTGTTTGACATCTAATGTATGTCATTTTTAGAGTACAAGTTATTTGTACTAACATGTGTGCCTTTTGAATAGTTTAGCACATGTTCAGATCTTCAGATTTTCAGATATAAAAACTCAGTTTGCCTAAAAATATTAAAAAGTAAAAAAAAAATAAACTATAGAGACACATTGATGTCCATTGAAATTAATGTGAGTAGTTTAAAGTTTTAAGACTAAAAAATAAAATTCAGAGTTTGAAAAGTCACCATCTCATCTCACAGCAAGCTCCACCTCCTGGGTTCACGCCATTCTCCTGCCTCAGCCTCCCCAGTAGCTGGGACTACAGGCGCCCGCCACCACGCCCGGCTAGTTTTTTGTATTTTTAGTAGAGATGGGGTTGCACCGTGTTAGCCAGGATGGTCTCGATCTCCTGACCTCATGATCTGCCCGCCTTGGCCTTCCAAAGTATTGGGATTACAGGAGTGAGCCACCGTGACCAGAAGTTGAATCTCTCTGGTAAATTAATGATAATCCCTGAAATCTCTGAAAGTTTCTGTTCAGTTCTTATCCATAGACCTTGTGATTACTAAATATCCACAATTAGAAGAAAAGCTAATGAATATTTGTGAGGTGGACATCGCATTGTGTCAATGTTTGTATTCATATAAATATCATTTTACTATGCATATCTGTATAGTATATACTGACAACACGTGTGTGTGTATATATATGCATATATATGCTTATACACTTGTACTTTGAAATTGAATTAAGTTGTAGTTTTTGTGTTCTCTCTGCCCCTGTTTCCTGAAGCTGAGAGGGATCATTCTTATTTACCCTGATGGCTTCCTCCCTCAAGGACCTGAGTCTCTGTGTATCTTTGCATGGAGGTTTTCTTCAGCCTCCCCGGGAGCTCTTCCAGTCTTCCCTCAGGAGAGCTCAGAAGTTCTTGGGATTTTACATTCCCCAGGAGCAGCCATCAACCAATTAAGACCATGATTTCATGGGAAATTTTAAGGCACCGCTACACTAGGTTACTCAGAGCTTTCCAGTTAAAGGCTAGTTGACCTCAGTGGTAGCCTGTTCTAATGAGCGTACCCTTTATTGACTTTTCTTCCTTCTCTTTTTCATTCTCCCTACTCCCTCATTTTTGCCTTCTGGAATATCTACCAAATAAACTACGGGCATTCAGATCCTGTCTCAGGAAGTCCTTTAGGTGAGCATAACCTAAGAAACTAATTTTATGAAATTACTGACAGTCTTCCAAATAGTAGTTTATGTTGGTGTAGTGGCCATTGTTTTTTGCAAATGTCACTTGAAGTGGAATCTAGGGACTTTCTTTTGTCTCACTTTTACAGAAATGCCAGAAGACTCCATAGCTGGCAACACATTCTCAACGACTAAATACAATCTGTTGTCTATGTAAAACAAAACAAAACAAAACAAAAAACCGAGAACCAGGAAATAGAAATTTACGTGGTACTCAAGGGCAAATACTAATCAGTAACTGAACAAGTATCTACATTTTTTTCCCCAAAAGAAATTTGTCTAGGACTTTGAATCTGTTTTTATTGTAGATATTCTTCTTTATTAATAGAGAGACAAATATGCAGAAAATACTGCTTAGTCTTCAAAAAACATCATTTAATGAAAACACAGGTCAAGTCACGTGACAGAACCCATGTAACTGCATATTGCTGTCCCCAAATCTAAAACATTGGTAGCAGTAAACTCTTCATCAAATTCACTTTGAGTAATAACATTCTTTTATTAATTAATTGCCAGTTTTAACTGGTTTTTTGGCCTACTATTTTACAGCAAGTTTGAATAAGTCTAATGTTCAAAAATCTATCCTCTGTAAACATAACCACTCCTTCTAAGATATACATGAAGATACATTTGTTTCAGGGTATGTTTTTCAATCATTCCTAGAGAAAAAATATCAAACTCCAGGGGTGTATTCTCAAAATGTATACATCAGAGGCCCCCAATCATTTTGGCACCAGGGACTGGCTTTCATGGAAGACAATTTTTCTTTGTCTTTATTATTATTATTATTATACTTTTAAGTTCTGGGATACATGTGCAGAATGTGAAGTTTTGTTACATAGGTATACACATGCCATGATGGTTTGCTGCACCCATCAACCCATCACCTATATTAGGTATTTCTCCTAATGCTATCCCTCCCCTAACCTCCCATCCCCCACAGGCCTCAGTGTGTGATGTTCCCCTTCCTGTGTCTATGTGTTCTCATTGTTCAGCTCCCACTTATGAGTGAGAACATGTGGTGTTTGGTTTTCTGATCTGGTGATAGTTTGCTGAGAATGCTGTTTTCCAGCTTCATCCATGTACCTGCAAAAGACATAAACTCATCCTCTTTTATGGCTGCATAGTATTCCATGGTCTATATGTGTCACATTTTCTTAATCCAGTCTATCATTGATACCATTTGGGTTGGTTCCAAATCTTTGCTATTGTGAACAGTGCTGCAATAAACATAGGTGTGCATGTGTCTTTATCATAGAATGATTTATAAACCTTTGGGTATATGCCCAGTAACGGGATGACTGGTCAAATGGTATATCTAGTTCTAGATCCTTGAGGAATTGCCACACTGTCTTCCACAATGGTTGAACTAATTTACACTCCCACCAGCAGTGTAAAAGCATTCTTATTTGTCCACATCCTCTCTAGCACCTGTTGTTTCCTGACTTTTTAATGATCACCATTCTAACTGGGATGAGATGGTATCTCATTGTGGTTTTGATTTGCATTTCTCTAATGACCAGTGATGATGATCATTTTTTCATATGTCTGTTGGCTGCATAAATGGAAAGACAGTTTTTCTATGGACTGGGTTTGGGGGGATGGTTTGGGGGTAAAACTATTCTTCAGATCATCAGGCATTAGATTCTCATAGGGAACATGCAACCTAGAACCCTCACATGCACAGTTCATAATAGGGTTCACACTCTTATGAGAATCTAATGTCACCACCAATCTGACAGTAGGCGGAGCACAGGCAGCAATACTGGTTCGCTGCTCACCTCCTGCGTAGCCCAGTTTCAAAAAGGCCATGGACCAATGTCAGTCCATGGCCCAGGGATTGGGGACTCCTAGTATGTATATGTGGAATCATAAACATTAATGAATTAAGGAGTGCCTGGTGATGCTAGTCACCATTTATATAATCCCATTTTAATACTAGTGCAGCATCCTCCAATAAGGGGAAAATTGCTAAAAATAGGAAAGTTTTGAAGCAAAAAGTTGGGTTAATATAAAGAATAGGGTAAGACACACACAAACACAGAAATACACACATGCACAAAATTCTGGGTTGTCTGGCATTATGAATAAAGCTCTTATAGACATTCATGTATAATAAATATACAACTTTCTCTTTCTACAAGTGGAATTGCTGGTATGTAAGTATGTATCTCAATTCAAAAGGAATTGTCAGGGTCATGTTCTAAATAGTTGCACCATTTTACACTCCTACTAGTATCCTTTGATGGTTTTTCTTCACATCCTTGAAGTCTTTATCACTGCAACCATTCTGGTAGGTAATAATATTTCATTGTGGTTTTAATGTACATATTACTATGAATATTAATCGAGTATATTTGGGGGCCCTTTATATAGCCAACTTTTAAAAATGCAGTTGTTGGACAGGTGCGGTGCCTCACGCCTGTAATCCCAGCACTTTGGGAGCCCAAGGCAAGCGGAACATGAGGTCAAGAGATGGAGACCATCCTGGGCAACATGTTGAAACCCTGTCTCTACTAAAAATACAAAAATTAGCTGAGGATGGTAGTATGCACCTGTAATCCCAGCTACTCGGGAGGCTGAGGCAGGAGAATGGCTTGAACCCAGGAGGCAGAGGTTGCAGTGAGCTGAGATTGTGCCCCCGCACTCTAGCCTGGTGACAGAGTGAGACTCCGTCCCCGACCCCCCAAAAAATACTGTTATCAATCTTTTATTATTGAGTTGTAATTCTTTACATATCTTAGAAATAAATGCTTTGTAAATATGTATTTTATGAATATTTTCCCACTGGCTATTCATTTTCTCCTTCATGGTACCTGATGATTATATCTGAAAGTTTTGAAAAGGCCAATTTACCCACTGTTTGGAGACTTTTCCCCATGGGTCATGCATTTCTGAACATCAGTGAAGTTTGCAAAGCTACTCTGATGCAGGAGGTAGCATTTTTCATATTCTAGGGGAGTAAAAAAAATGATAATAATGTTTCCCTCCCCTCCCCAGATAAATGTTACCAGGTAATAAAGCAAATGTCTTCTTTCAGATTAGGGGGAGATTTGTTTCCTGACTGGGATAATAGAATTAGGAGCTGTCTCCAGAGGGCGTAATGATAGGGTTGCCAGCCCCTGTCTGTAAGATTGAGTGGATTCCAAGGTAGAGGGGTCCTGAGCTACAAAACACACTCTGTTCACCTGGAGCCACCTCTATGACAACTCTCTGGAACTTGGCTACATGAGGAACTGATGTGAACCTGAAATTCACGCCACCTGTTCTGCTGAGAGTAAGACTGTCTAAATCCATTTGGGCTCACTGTTTCCCTACTGACCAAATCTGTGGAAATCTGGCAAGTTAACCTAGGTGATGCAGCAGTCACTGCTGCTTAGGAAGTGTTTGACTCCATAGCAACATTTTTTTTTTCTTTTATAGTTATTGCTTTCTATGTCCTAGCTAAGAAAACATTTGCTTACCCCTGTGTTATGAAGACATCTCAATAAATTGTCAAATGTTTCTTTGGCTTCATATTTTGGCATTTACATTGATAGACTTAACCATTTAGAATTTAATTTTTGTTTTAATTACAGACAGGTTTGGAGCTTTAGTTATTACATTGGATATTCAATTTTATCAGCAATATTTGTTAAAAGAAAAAAGATTACCACTGATTTGCTTAAATACTTTCCTTGAATACCATGAGCTTTTATTTATCTATATTTGTGAAGAATACTTTAGCTGTATGTGGAATTCTGGGGTGATTTTCTTGTAGTATTTTAATGATATAATCCCACTGTCTTTTGCCTCCATCTTTTCTAAGGAGAAGTCAAGGATAAACATTTTGTTATATTTCATGTGCTTGTTGGTTTTCTTTAGCTACTTTGAAAACTGTCTTATCATTGGTTTTAAACAGTTACCTTCCCTACATTGTTTCTATCTGTGTGTGTGTGTGTATGTGTGCGTGCGCACACTCACAGGCTTGTGCGTGTTTCGTAATTTTTAACACTGGACTCACAATTAATTTGTGAATGCATGTCTTTCAACAATTTGAAGAAATTTTCACCCATTCAGTTTTCCTTTTTTTCTGTCTCATATTATCTTTTTTTCTTCTTCTGGAACTTTGATATTAACTCTAAGTTGTTTTTCAACTTTTTCTCCCAATCTTTTTAATGTCTATTTTTCAGATTGGATTATTTTGATTTGGATTATCTGCAAGTTTATGGATGTTTAATTCTGTATTTCCAACCAGGTAGTAACCCCATTTAAACATTTTTTGTTGTTGTTTCAAATACTGTGATTTTCAGTTCTAGAGCTTTCAATTTTTTCTTAGTTTCTATTTTCTACACATTATTCTCTTTTGAGGATATTTTTCTTTACATCCTTGAAATTAAATATTGCTGCTCTAAAATTTTCATCTGCTGATTCTAAGTTGGGATCAGGTAAGTGTTAATCTTAATTTATTTCTCTTTGTTTTGAGTATATATGAAATGAAGCTTCCTATTTCTTTTCATGCCAGGTAATTTTGGAATGCATTCTGTATATTGTGAATGATATACTGGGTAGATTTCAGATACCATTATATTCTTTTGAAGTGTACTGATTTGATTAATTGATTGATTTTTGAAGTTTTAATAGGGATTCACTTTAGCTGAACTCAAACTTCAGTCTCAGTCCTTTCTGTGGTGGGAAGCAGATAAAACTTCTGTTTACATATTTTGTTCTTAGTTTGGCTCCTTAGATTCTGCTATACACCTGAATAATTGAGGGGTCATGCAGAGATTTGGGCAGAGCTTGTTTTCAAAATGTGAAGGTATTCCTCCATGTATTTATCCTATCCCAGATGTTTACTGTAACGTTCTAGCTACTGTCTTCACCCGGAAGTCTGCATTCTGACTTTCGAAGATAGTAGGCCTATCAGTTTCTACCTAATTTTGGGTCTTCCCTCAAGCAGGAAGCCATAAAAATTGAAAAATGACTTCCCACCTTTTTCTTAGTTTGAGTATTAACTTTTCTCAAGTTTACACCTGTTATGCCTTTAAAAAGTTGTTTTTAAAATCTTTGTAGAGTGTATAGTTCTATACTCAAGTCACATCTGGGAAGATTGGTTTGGTAGGAGATATTTCCCTATTACTAGAAGTAGAATACTAATTTCTTTTGATTGACCTGTTTAATCTTATTATATTTAGCCAATAATAAAATCTACTAACTGATTTGGGTTTGATACTACTAAAGGCTTTGTTAATTCCCTGGGGAGATGTTAATAACACTTCCTAATACGTTTTAGCCTCCTGGCTTCCCTCTATCCATTCACTCAACTCTCAATAACAATAGATCACTGAGCATATTCTTACCAGTTTTATATTAACTCATTCACGTGATTTTCTTCATAGCTCTTTCCAGGAATATAGAGTTGGTTTTTTTCCTGGCTCTGCTGACTCATATAAAGAGTTATATCAGTGATAAACGTCCTCTCCAATAGCTTTCTTTGCTATTATGTGACCTTTGCTCTGTCATTTTTCTAGTTTTGTTTAATAAGACTAGGATATCCTCTCCATTATTGACTTAGTTGACTAATTAATTTATGAATTATGCCCAATGATTCTTCAATCCTTCACTCCCCATGCACATAATTTATTTCAGAAAAGTATTATATGAAATTTTCAATACTTTTCTAAGCTTTCAAAACTATTTAAAAACTCCACCTATCTAATTACTTATATTTATTGCATACCCAAGAAAATCAATTTACAAGTTTCTCCAGTGTATCTAAGATAATAATTCACTTTCATAAGAGATTTAGATTTTATAAACTTAGGAATACTTACAATGGTGTTAGCTATGAATTGCCACCTTAGTATAAGACTATACCTTTAAGATGTTTGATGTATTATAACAAAATTCACAGATTACATCAATGACTTTGTAATATATGAAAATCTATTAAAATCAATAACACTTTTGAAGTTTAGGAAAAGTCATTGTATTCTAAATTCTCTAAATTCTCATGTTTTTAAAAATATTCTTTGAAGTTCTTACATATCAAGATAAAAACTGACTAAAAATAAACAAAAATGAACAATTACAAATTTTGATAACTGCCATAAGGACACTAGGAGATAGAAAAAAACACAACAGGGTGCTTTAGTCAGGCAGGGCAGAGAAATCCCACTGAGGTGTCTCTTTAAGTAAGAATAATTGGTGAGAAAAATTCAACCACGCAAAGAATGATCAGTGCATGAGGGCTGGAGGGTGGATTTTTGGGAGCCAGTAATAGTGAACCACTTGTGGCTCATCATGTTATAAGTAATTTGTAAACCTACCCGGCTTCTGGATTTCAGTGACAGAGAGTGGGAAAAAGGGAGGGAAGAAGGAATCAATTACATGAGCTGATTTTTAGGGTGCATAAGAGAGAGATCATAACAGGATTTGCAGGGTAACATAAGAAAAGTATATTTTATTTTAACTAACAATAACTATTTGAATGATTATAAGTTGGGGAATGATATGATGTGATTTCCATTTATAGAAAATCTTTCTCTATAATCCAAATGGGGAATGAACAGGAGAAGGGGCTCAAGTAAAGTGAGAGATGAGCAAGTTATTAATAGTTCTTGTAGTTTCAATTATGTGTTTTTTCCCACATCTGTGATTAGACAAGCCTATCCCATGTGGTCTATACCTGAAAGTCATACTTATTCCCAAAATCCTTAGCCCCTGGGTCCAAATGTGTTAAATTAAGCTTTTATCTCAGAGGATTTGGTAACCACAATAACACTGGCTACAACATATCAGCTACCTGTGCTCTTTAAATGCCCTATTTTGTTAGAATTAAATTGGGATCTAACCATTTGTTGAGAATCAAGAGTCATGCTTTCTCATAGACTATTCTTTAAAAGGTGCTATTTTCTATAGCATGAATGTGAAACAGGGCTGGAGAATTTGATACGGTTCTAAATACATGTAATAGTTACCAATGCTTTACAAGTACAATGTATTACATAAATAATATAACCCCAGTTCAGGCTTGACCTGTCTTATCTTTCTCACACAGTGATGACAAACAATTTAGGGCTTCTCTTCTCAAAAGTTTATTTTATAGCCCTTAACTCTGCTCCTGAGTGTTGTTGTTAAGAAAAAACAGTTTTTTATTCTGACAACTCCGATATCCTTTGCATTTTCTACAAATGAGTGAAAGAAAGATATTGTGTAAAGGGATTTGATTTGTAACACAATAGCTGCTTTTCCTCAGCTAAAGTATAGAGCATGGAACAAATTTACATTAAATGTATGCTCTTATGAAGGAAGAAATAAGCATTTGGGTTTGAAATATGTCGAGCAACTATTTTTATGAAGGGAAAGTCATTTTCTTCAGCTGTGATTTTAGTTCCAACTAACAAAGGCTCACTCTAAGCACTCATTTTCTACTTCTGGATGTCTTGTTGGTTAAGCTTTAAATCTTCCACATTGTCCCTTTCTTCCCTAACAGGTAGATACCAGACAATGTTGGCTGTGCTGTTAAATTTTACAGCTCAGTGGTAATAAAATACCACCGGTGGAAGCTATTTCATGCCCTTTTAGCAATGTAGATAGATAGATTCAGAACAGAGAAATGTATCTGGCCATGCAACATATCTAACTTATGCCCTCCTTTAATTGATGACAGATCTATTAGCTGAACAATACAGGCCTCAAAATGGATTTTGTGCATCCATCCCAGTTACTTTTGTTTTTTTTGGCCTGTCAATGAAATGTTTGAAAGATATTGAAAGGTTAAACCACCGGTGGTCATGGTTAATAGGAAACATTTGAATAGCAGATGGTGGGATAAACCACAAATGCACAGCTTGAGTAGCTTCTTGAGCCCCAGGAGACAGAATAATAGACCCAAGCATAGCTGTGTCTCATTTACTAAAACACATGTTACCTTTCTTGCTCTCAAACAAAAACGATTCTGGTAGCATGACTATGTCAACAGCAATAAAAGATCACTATAAATATGAAGATAGCACCATGGCTTCATTCTCACTGCTCCTCTATTTGTTTTGATGGTTGTCAGTGACCTTGCACTCCTTCTATGGCATTCGTGTTCAGACCAGGCAATACAGCTAGCAATACACTTTCTGGCAGTGAAATAAATTACTTGATATTTAAGGCCAGCTGCATAAGTCACCTTGCATGGCCCTATACTCTGACAGTTCCCTCAGACCTTGGAGCGATTAGGCTGCTTTTTGCTGTAGTGAATTGGAACTCCAATTAAAATTGCTTTTACACAAGAAGAAAATGTAATAAATATAATATTGATTACTATGAATGGAAATCTATGGGTAGCGTCACCTTAACAGTTGAGTTAATTAATGAACGTTTCAAGCTCCGTTTAATCACATTTTTCTATCTCAGACCTCAGTCTTTCTGGTCTTAACCTCAGACCATCAAAACCGGCTGAAGAAATCCCAGGTGGCACATCTAAATGACAGAGAGTGCCTCGTCTTGTTTTCCTCAAAATTACCAGTGAAGAAAGATTTCAGAAGCCCAGAAGAAAACTTCTTACGTTTCATTGATCCAAATTTAATCAAATTTTAATTCAAAATGAATGCTCTTGGTGTGAGAAACACTGCACACCTATCAGCTTAAGCCTGATTCTTGAACAAGTTGGTGGTGAAGACCATGTTTTCTCTAATTAACTGAAAATTATTAAAGCTCATCCTTTCATTAATTTTAGAAAATCGAATACAATATCAATGCCACCCTACCCCTGCCCTGCAAACGAGGATTTTTGATGTGGGTGAATGGTTTGCAGGTATCAGTATGTAGAGTTTTCATTGATCACAGAGGAAGCAGGTAAAATAAAGTTCCCTCTTCTGGGTGATCCTTGCTTCGGGTTTCGCCTTTTCTGTTCCACATGGCAGTGTGATACACTGGGTTGCCTCCTTCTCCTGCCAGTGCAAGTGTGAGAAGGTGCTGAATGTATCAGCAGCAGGCATGTAAATATGCCATATTTTACTCTAGACTCATTGGATGAAAACCTGCCTTCAGTTCTCATTTCTTGCCTTCTCCAACAAAGTAGTAAAATCCAGAGGAATAAAAATATGGTACACTATAAAAGACAGTTTCTAAATAAAATAAAATAGAAAAACATTGTCTGTTCCCAGTGTAGGTGAAAGGAGAACTTGCAATGGGATATACAATCCAGCACATATTGTCAAAATAATGCATTATGCAGACTTTACCCAGCAATCCCATTATCGGGTATATACCCCCCAAAGAATACAAGACACTCTACCATAAAGACACATGCATGCATATTTTCACTGCAGCACTATTCACAATAGCAAAGCTATGGAAAAAACCTAAATGTCTATCAACAGTAAACTGGATAAAGAAAACATGATATGTATATACCACGGAATACTACACAGCCATAAAAAAAGAATGAGGACATTTTCTTTCCAGCAACATGGATGGAGCTGGAGGCCTTTATCCTAAGTGAACTAACACGGGAACAAAAAAGCCAAACACCACATGTTCTCACATGTAATTAAAAGGTAAACTTCGAGTACATATGAACACAAAGAAGGGAATAACAGACACTAGAGCTTACATGCGGTAGGGGTGAGGATGGAAAATCTACCTGTTGGGTAATATCTGTATTACCTAGGTGATGAAATAATGTGTACACCAAACAGATTATGTGACACACAATTTACTTATACTGTAAACCTGCACATGTACCCCTGAACCTAAAATAAAAGTTAAAAAAAAAAGAATTTGGTTAATCATCCTGACAATAAAGGTAAAATTGCCTTGATTATGGTGAGCATATGACCCTTATGAAATTGGTACATTGAAAGATGAGGGATCTAGGGTCACAGCCTAATAGCTCTTTTCCCTAAAGCCATTTATAACTCTATTTATGTTAGTATATAAGCAATTACAGTCTCATTTATACTGATCTACTTTAAGTTGTAAAATGTCATTTCAGGTTGTAAAATACAAAACAATATATTCAATTTTATTAGTTCTAATATGGGGCACCTATTTACCTTTTTTTAATATTAACATATAATCCAACCAATCATTTTACAATGCTGAGCATTCAGCATAGATGGTCATGGATGGCACCTATGTTTTCACTAACTATTCTAAAACAAGATAGTTGAGTAACAAAAACTCGTCATCATAATTGGTTTTATTTTGCTAAGAATTCATAAGTTTAAACACTAGTTTGAACATTTTTAGAGTCAAGGATAAATGTGTCAGAACAGAGTATTGAGTTTCTATTAGATGAAAGATGAGTTTGAATGTCTGAAAACAAATGGCAATAGACATTGAAAGGAAGAGATAAATAATTGAATAGAGAACAATATATTATTATATCCAAAGCCTTATTTTTTATCTGGAAATATTTAGGTAGGCTTCTCCATATCTAACATGCTGTGAATCAATTATTGCAATCCTTATTTGAATAACATTTGACTCACTGTGAACTGGACCACAGAGGGTCTCTCAAGATCCCGTGTAAATAACACGTGTCGCAAATTATCCCCAACATATCATGGTTCTCTTTTAAGGATTTCTCCTTAGAAAATGCGTTTCAAATTTTGATAATTCATGAGTACCAAGATATGACTGATCATTAAATTTACTACCTTAATCAGGACTTGGCTTTTAAGAGGAACATGAGAGTCTAAATTAATGCTGTCCAATAGAAAAATAATGTGATCTACAAATGCAAGCCACATAGAGGATTGTAAATTTTGTAGTCACATTTTACATAGTAAAAGAAAAAGTAGTTGTGATTAATTTTAGTAATATATTGTATTTAAACTGGTACATATTTTAATACATAATTAAAATTTTAAAATTACTAATGGAATATTTTGCCTTTTTATAAACTGTCTTCAAAATCCAACATATATCTTACACTCACAGAAAATCACTATTTAACCACATCTTAAGTGCTTGATAGCTGCAGGTGTTTGGTAGCTACTGTATTGACCAGTGCAAATCTAATCTCGCCATGCAAAATACCATAGACTAGGTGGTTTCAACAACAGACATTTATTTATCACAGTTCTGGAGTCTTAAAGTCCAAAATCAGGGTGGCAGCATGGTCAAGGTCTGGTGAGGACCTTCTTCCTGACTTGTAGATGGTCATCTTCTCACTGTGTCCTCACTAGACACAGAGAGAAAACTAGTTCTTCGGTGTCTCTTCTTATAAGGACACTAATCCCATCACAAGGTCCCCACATCTACGAACTCATTTAACAAAGGCTCCACCTCCAAATGCCATCATATTTTGTGTGAGGACTTCCCCACATGCAGTTTGATTGATTCCTCAGTGCTGTTGCTATGGTGATGTGTCTTTAGGAAGACTCCCTTGACGTGAGCTTAGGCTCGTCGTGACCTTGTTCTGATTCCCTCTTGGCTTTCAGGAGTGAAGATTTTTTTTTCGAGTTTTTGCTTTTGTTTTTAATAATAAGTCCTTTTAAACAGGACTTTGTAACTGCTGAAAAAAATGTAAAGATGTTTGAAAGAATTTAGGAGAAATATATGCTCTTTTAAAAAGTGTTAATGAGAAATTAAATAAAAATTGTTGCACCTAGGAAATAGCACTATGCTCTTAGGTCTACTTATTTTCTTTAGTGTTTTTAAAGTGGAAATAGAGTCATTATCCCAATTAGGAAATTTTTTATTAAGAAGACATACAACATTTGGGGAAAATAAGCTAACCGATTTGTGATTTAACTTGAAGTACAGACTTTTGTTTTTTTTTTCCCTGAAGTCCTGTGGCTTACAAAAAAGGTTGAGATAAAACTGGCTCAATGTCTGAATTTTGTCTTACAGTTTGTTCCCTGTATGCTGATCTAGAACTATAAACTCATTTGCAAGTATTTAGAATATTTGATTCAGGGTGGATTATTTTATTAACAAATAATGCAGATCATAATAAATCTGGTATTATGGATTGTAAAATAACTGTAAATGACTAAAAGAACTGTCTTCAAATATATTCCTATTATTCTGTAAATAAATATTCAGAGGTTTTATTGATATGTCTCACTTGAAAGCTGAGAAATAAATATTTGTTTAAAGTCAAACACATATTTGTATTATTTTGATGATTAGTTCTCCTGGTTCCCAGTACAATGTTTCTTCATGGTTTAATACTAGACACTCAGATCACTGAAATCCAATCATTTTCTCAGTATTGGCATATTGTCATTAAATTGTATCCTAAGACTTGGTGACATGGAAGTGTAGATGAGCTCTAACATAAGGTCTTCTGGTTTCCCCCAGGTCATTTGCACTAAGTGTTCACGTAGACCCCACTACACAATAAATGCCTGAGAAATGAATTCTGCCTTGGTCTCATGAAATCTGAAGAAACTTGAATGCAATTGAATGAGATTGATTTTCCCTTTAATCAGTAAATATTAATATGTGTTTGAGTTCTAAGTGTCCATTTTTCTTATCAAAAATATTTTCAAAAGGAAAAGGAAGATAAGGAGAAGGGGGGAAAGAAGGATGAATTCTAGAAGACAAGGAGAAAAGATGGAGAGTGGGGAGAAAGAGGAAATATTATGAGGGAGAAACTAAAGTTATAATTTGAGCCAACTGTAGGGAAATCGTTCAATTTCTATAGTCACAGAAGTTTAATAATTTAGTCACCTTAAGGAAACACTGTGGATCTTATCAGAACAGAGATATTGATTGATGAACTAAAATAGCAGATTATTTTCCTCTGTTTTTCTATTGATAAGGTTCAAAGCTTTGAAAAACACTCAAAGTAACAATGTTCTTCATTTATCTGTATCAAATTTGCAAATTATATATCTGCAGAAAGTGTAGCAATTTTCCAAAGTTACAAAATTAAATCATGCAGATGTCTTGGCTTTAATAAAACAAGTAAAGCCAAGATGTTACAATTTTAATAATCCTAAGTAACTCTACTTTTTAAATCATTTTTATGCTCATAATTTAAGGAATTAAAAAATTGGAAATTGCTATTTAGCAAAAAGTGTGAATAGGTTTATCTTTAAAACAATTTTCAGTTATTTTATTTGTTTGTTTATTTATTTATTTATTTATTTTGAGACGTAGTTTCGCTCTTGTTGCCCAGGCTGGAGTGCAGTGGCACTGTCTCAGCTACTGAAACCTCCGCCTCCCGAGTTCAAGTGATTCTCCTGCCTCAGCCTCCCAAGTAGCTGGGATTATAGGTGCCTGCCACCACGCCCAGCTAAATTTTTGTATTTTTAGTAGAGATGGGGTTTCATCATGTTGGCCAGGTTGGTCTCAAACTCCTGACCTCAGGTGATCCATCCACCTCTGCCTCCCAAAGTGCTGAGATTACAGGCATGAGCTACCACCACCCAGCCTCAGTCATTTTTAAATTTAAAAAATGTTGTTTTAAAAAATGTATGATGCATTATTGTTTACATTGAGTCATGAAGTCAATTTAATTTATTGCCAGAAAAATATTTTGAAGATTTTGTTTTCTGAAAAAGCACTATGACTTTTCAACTGGATTGAGTGCTCATAAAAATGTAAGACAATGCCCTAGATACAGCATTTTCTACCATTTCTATTAAAATAAGCCAACTTAACTTATTGAGAATATTGTAGCTTTTTTTAACTTTCTAAATCTTGGGTATAAGGATCAACAACAAACAAATAAAAACTGGTTGGAAAAATGAAATGGAAAATCGTATTGGGAAGATTAATTCTTCAGGTAAGTACAGAGAACAAAGTTCTATTGCTTGTCAGAGTCACTGTGTGACTAGAGATTTACAGACTCAACTACTACATTTCTCTCTGCATACTTATATTGAATGTATGAGTTTACATTTTTTAGTACTTGAGATAGATAGATGATAGATAGATAGAGATTTGTCCAGATATCTAGATAGATTTGTAGATAGATAGATTGATTGATAGGGAGATTTGGAGATAGATTTGTCTATCTGTCTATCTATCTATCTATCTATCTATCTATCTATCTATCTTGATATCTAGACAAATCTACCTATCACAAGCCCTAAAAAAGATAGATTTTTCTATCTACTTATCTATCTATCTATCTATCTATCTATCTATCATCTGTCTATCTGCTACTTTACTCTTATTTCTTCCTTGTATTTTTTTTCAAATAATCAAATTAACTTGCTGCTGGTATTATCCTAATTTTATAGATCAGGAAACTGAGACTCAGGAAGGAAAAACAAATTTTCCAAGTTCACAGAGTTAGTATCTGTTAATTCTTGTCCAACTGACTGTAACTCCAGTGTCCAAGCTGTTAAATGTCTTGCTAAATTTCCTCTCTACTTCTTATAAATCTTAATCATGATTAATTCTCTGGAAAATGTATGTTGCTTATAACTAAAAATATATACATTATAATAATGATGGATTGTACATATTAATCACCACAGGTGAAAAAGTGACTTATTTGGAAATAAGTTATGTCATATCCTTTGACATACTAAGAATACCATAACTTTTTGCTCACTTGAATAGCAAACTGAAATAAAGCTTTCATTGTCATGTTAAGTATGTTATAATCAGACTTAAAAAATAATACTAAAGCTTGTCCTTTCGGAATATAGAGATACAAACTATGTCAGAATCACAATCATTATTTTTAGTGTTATGGTGTATTCAAAATCAGTTAAACTGATTTGAGTTAATCAACATTAAAGAAAATTTTATTTTTTTCCAAAGGATACTTGGCTACTTTTGACTTGCTTTACATGTAGCTTTGCCAAATCTTTGTACCCTCCTTTGATTACTTTTAGGATAGCCGCAACAACAAATATATTTTTTTTTCTTTTGAACAATGTCTTGGAATTTTGCTTTTGAGGAATTTACAGTTTCTTTTTTTTTTTTTTATGTTATTTTTTTTGAGGCGGAGTCTCGCTCTGTCGCCCGGACTGGAGTGCAGTGGCCGGATCTCAGCTCACTGCAAGCTCCGTCTCCCAGGTTTACGCCATTCTCCTGCCTCAGCCTCCCGATGAAACATATTGTATTGAAGAATTACACAGAATTTCAAAGTAAGTAGAATAGAACTTTAAGCTTCCTATTTGTAGGGTTGCGTTATTGTGAATGAGAGAAAATAACAAGGGTTTACTATTCTTTTCTTCCTGAACTGGCTGTAGAAGTTAAAATGAACTCTTCATCATCTAAGTAGAATGTGGCACTGTGTTAGTGGTCAAATGTGATGATAACACGGGACAATAAAACCACAACCTTTTTTACTTTTTATTAAAATTATTATTTTATTTTTTACAATGATAGTGAAGAGAGTACCTTTAGAATAAGCTTTCTTAAGAAAAAAACAGAAATAAAACGATTGAAGTGACCGAGTACTTATCAACAGTGGAAGGGGGATCAACTTGAAATCACTGCACATCGTTTCATATCAATTTTGCTTGACATAACTCTTCAATATTTGGGGTGGGGGCTCCCAAATCTTTGTTTCATAATCAGTGATGTTCAGTTGTCAGTTTTCACTAATTTAGAATAATTACTTAATATCTACATCAAGCCTACATCTCCTATTCCTCCACTTCCAATTTTTAAAACTAGTACAGTTTTTTGTTTGTTTCTTTGTTCCTTTGCAGTGGTTTCGAACAAAAGGCAGCACTGCTAATAGCCCCTGATGAGGTTCGTCTTCTTAACTGTAACAGTGAGGCAATTCAGAGGCAGACAGATTGTCCTCCAGAGCTATGCATGGCACAGGACACGCTCAGGTTCCGTGCCCACTCTGAGAATGTGCAGTGCTTGGAGAAGCTTCCTCCCCACCAGGCAGATAGGCAGCTCCTCACTCCCAGAGCCTCAGCTCAGGCCAACACTTGGATCTGAAAGATTTGAAACCTTAGTGGAGCTGGTAGAAACCAGAAAGAAAAGCTGACATCTCAAATATATATGTAGTTTCCTCTCCAGCAAAAAAAAAAAAAAATAGAGACCAACATATACATTCGGGGCAGATTTTTCTGGAAAACAAACAAAAAGTTAATTTTATTTTTTTTTTTTTGAGAAATGCAAATCAAATTTTATTTCTTCATTAGACTTCCAGGAAACTACATTTTCCTAGAAATGTGGTTCTAAAGCCTTTTCAAATAAACTTCTACGCTTGCTCTGAAACTTGCTTTAGTCTCTTTGTCTTCCTTATGCCCCTCAGTTGAATTATTTCTTCTGAGTAGGCAAGAATTGAGGTTGCTGCAGACCCATAAGGATTAGCCACGGTAACTTGGATATTATTTACTGGTAACATAATGAGAATCTTAAACCTGAGTTGTTCAAAACCAAACTCCTGATCTTTCTCCTAACCTGCCTTTCAAGTGCCTTCCCCATTTTAGTTAAAGGCAACTTATTACTTCTAAATTGTTGAGGCCTACAATCTTAGTGTTACTCTTGACTCATCTCTCTTATAAATTCCACATCTGAAAGTTGGCTGGGAAAGTTTTACAGAGAAAATGTTCCTTTTTCTTTTTTTTTTTTTATCTTCTGTCCGGAGGGCGAAGGCCTAGCTGCAGATATTCTGGAAGCAGAGAGAGGAAAGGGGTTTAAGGTTTCCCATGCAGCAAGTAAACTTTGGTGGGACTGTAAACTAGTTTAACCATTGTGGAAGACAGTGTGGCGATTTCTCAAGGATCTAGAACTAGAAATACCATTTGACCCAACCATCCCATTACTGGGGATATACCCAAAGGATTATAAATCATGTTGCTATAAAGACACATGCACACGTATATTTATTGCGGCACTATTCACAATAGCAAAAACTTGGAAACAACCCAAATGTCCATCAATGATAGACCGAATTAAGAAAATGTGGCACATATATACCATGGAATACTATGCAGCCATAAAAAAGGATGAGTTCATGTCCTTTGTAGGGACATAGATGAAGCTGGAAACCATCATTCTCAGCAAACTATCACAAGGACAAAAAACCAAATGCCACATGTTCTCACTCGTATGTGGGAATTGAACAATGAGAACACTTGGACACAGGAAGGGGAACATCACAAATTGGGACCTGTCATGGGGTGCGGGGAGGGGGGAGAGATAGCATTAGGAGAGATACGTAATGTAAATGACGAGTTATTGGGTGCAGTACACCAACATGGCACATGTATACATATGTAACAAACCTGCACGTTGTGCACATGTACCCTAGAACTTAAAGTATAATAATAAAAAATAAATAAATAAATAAATAAAAGAAGTAGCAGCTAAGAAAAATAATCAAAGTATAGGCAAGACCACAGCAAAAAAAAAAAAAAAAAAATGTAAAGTAAAATGGAGAAACTATCCCCGACATTCAACTGACTCTCATGATAATTGCCATCTGTGTAGCTCCTCGGAAACAAACATAATAGAATTTAAAAGGGACAGAAAAAGAAAAGCAGAGGAAGATGCTCTCATTGGATGGTAACCTTTTTTACTTTTTAAGACAACTATGAATTTCTCATTTCTTAAAATATCTCTCCATTAAATAAAGAAATTCAGCAATAAATATTTTTGAGCATTTCTTTGAGCAGAAAATATAAGCCAGTTTTGTGGCAGATGTTGAGATTACAAAAATGAATATGATATGGTCTAAATATTGGCATTGCTTAATCTTTGTACAACACAAGTAATTGCTAAGGTCACGTCTTGTAGATTACACATCTGTGTATATGTGGTGAGCCAAAGGCTTGCAAAGTCCAAGTTATGTGCAAGTTACGTTGCAAATGAAATTTTCACCAATGACATCATTGTTTTGAATAGTGTCACCATTACCAAGATGCCACCATTTCTTGGAAGGAATTAAGCAGCACGTCCATGGTCGTTTCTTTGCTCTGAACATTTCGAAGAAAGAAATAAGCCAGGAGACCTGATCTGATTCCCTGGGGAGCATAATAATAACAGGCTACCTGATGAACAAATGCTAGAGATTTTGTTAGCAGAAGAGTTGTTATCTATTCAATGCTTTTAACAGTATATTCCTTGTTCTTATAGACTGTTATGGTAAACAAGTTACTAACCTATCATTTATATGACCTGACTCCAAGGAAAGTATCCTATCAATCATCCATGCCAATATGTGAATATAAAATGAAGATGTTTAATGAACTGAATGACTCTTTTTGGTATGTAATTGAGGGGATTATACTACGAACTAGAAATGGCATATATTGTCTTGGGCAAATGCACATCAGGTATGTAAAGATTGTATTTCCATTGGTCTATATGTAGACCAATGAAGAAATGGGTAAACAACACTTGTAGAAAATTAGAAAAGATGGAAATGTTTTAATTTCAAGTTTAAAATGTACTTAAAGTCATGTGAAATATGTCAAGGTAGTTAAGAG
Organism: Trachypithecus francoisi; assembly: GCF_009764315.1. Taxonomy (NCBI): domain Eukaryota; kingdom Metazoa; phylum Chordata; class Mammalia; order Primates; family Cercopithecidae; genus Trachypithecus; species Trachypithecus francoisi. The sequence goes on from NW_022681435.1 coordinate 11,549,501, forward strand.
TTATTGGGACAGGATTCAGGGTAGGATGGAGGCATAGGGAGTGAGCCCAGTAATCGAGGTCAGTTTTCTTTTAAAAGCACAACAAATCTCAGAGCAGGCACTTGAAAAGCTCAGAGCCAAAGGTTAAGCACTAAAGTTATGGCAGCCTCACAGTGTTAGTGGGACAATAATCAGAGGCCAAGACTGAGACAAATGTCTGAGTAAACTCTATTAATTTGGATGATATTCTGAAATACTGCATCATAGAAGTAATTTAAGCTGGAAACAAATGTGAACTATGAAAGACCTTAGAACACATTTGAATCACTTCCTTGAAACCAATTTACTTTGAAATGCATCAAAATATAAAATTCATTGATAGATATATATATATATGTGAATAGATATGTATGTGGAAAAGTAAATGCGGTAAACCTAACAATGACAGAATCTATGTAGTAGAAGTATGGTTGTTCACTATAAATCGATTTCATTTTCTTTCTTTAAAGATTTTCATACTAAAATATTGTGAAAATGTGGATGGAATTAAGACTTTCCATGGCCAAAAATTATACTATACTATGATATTATCAGTACACATACATTAAATAAAGTATTAGAGAATATGAGATCTTCTCAAAAAGGCAGAACTTTCTAGGTAGAAGCTAAAAGATGTATGAAGAAATGATAAGCAAGAAAAACAAACAGTAGGTATAAATAAATGTTGATTCCACATAAAAACAACAATAAAGACATATGTCAAGTGTATGTATTGTTATATAATGTATACTATTTAAAATAAATAGAATGGTCCCAACAACAACATTAAAATCACAATTTTTTAAATCATGGAGTAATGTATGAGAACTCTATTAATAGTAAAGAGAGTGAACCAATTTCAATTCATTACAACAAATAAAATAAATATAATCAATTCAAAAGAAGATAAAAACGTAAGAAAAAAGGGAAAGAGTATATGAAGAGAAATGACTTTTTAAAGTCATTAAATTATGTACCTAAATGTAAATAATATGCTCTACACTCAAATTGCATATAAAGACTGTAAAATCATATAAAATTTTCTCAATTATTTGTCATTTACAAAGGAAATGTCTAAAATACAAAGATATATTAGTAAAACTGAATGGATAAGTATAAGCTATGCAGACACTATTATTAATATGAAAATATTAATGTCAAAATAGCCTTCAAACCAAAAAGCATTACTAGTGATAAATAGATATTGTATTATGCTGAAAAATTTACTTAATTAAGAAATTATAAAGTTTTATAATTGTACAAAACTGACATAAATGAACCAATCATTTTAGCAGGATTATTCAAACTATCTCAAAAACTCATAAACAAGGACACCAAAATCAGTAAGATAAAATAAAGATTAGGACATCACAATAAGGAAAATTAATGATGAAGATATTGCACTCCTTAAACTGCAGAGAGTATTTTCTTTTCTTTTTTTTTTTTTTTTTTTTTTGAGACAGAGTCTCGCTCTGTCGCCCAGGCTGGAGTGCGGTGGCCAGGTCTCAGCTCACTGCAAGCTCCGCCTCCCAGGTTCACGCCATTCTCCTGCCTCAGCCTCCCGAGTAGCTGGGACTACAGGCGCCCGCCACCTCGCCCGGCTAGTTTTTTGTATTTTTTAGTAGAGACGGGGTTTCACCGTGTTAGCCAGGATGGTCTCGATCTCCTGACCTCGTGATCCGCCCGTCTCGGCCTCCCAAAGTGCTGGGATTACAGGCTTGAGCCACCGTGCCCGGCCAAGTACTTTCTTTTCAAGTACGCACTAGACATTTACAAAAGTTGGCCATATATTGTGCCATAGAGCAAGTCTTAATAAATAATTTTTAACGTTGGAAATCACAGACATCATCTTATCTTACTAAAAAATCAATTAAACTAAAAATTAATAAAAATGAAAACCAGAAAATCCTTATGTTGAATATTGAATAATGCACTTCTAAATTACTCATAGAACAAATAAGAAATTATAATTTTAAATATAAATATATTAATTACCTAAAAGAAAATGAAAAATTTTAAAATATGCAATGTTTTATTGTCACAATTGGCTGGTGTTTATATGAATGTTCCCTTTGTGACAAACTATTGAGCTACAGATGTTTATTTTGTGTGATTTTCTGTACCTAGAATGTATTTTGACAATGCTTAAGGAGAAGCGCTTCACTCTGGTACTTTGGCCACAGAAAGTATATCCATGAAAAATATAATGATTTGAAATAGAGAAAAAATATTATTGGGTATTATATCTTTTTTTATATGTTTTATAATTTTGTCTAAGCTAAAAGGATATTTACCTTTATGTTCTAATTGTTTATAAAATTATGAAGAACTATTTCCTTCGGTAACATACACACATAAATAACAATGGTGGTTATTCCACAGATTCTGGAAACTAAATTCACATTCCAGATTCACCAAGCACTACTCCTGTACCTTTAAGGAGTAATCTCTATGTGTCTCAGTTTTCTCATCTGTAAAATGACAATAATATAATAATAGTAATCTCTTGTGCTATGTGAGTAGATACACTTAAAATGACTAAAACAGCTCCTGGCCTATAGTAATTGCTCAATAATGGTTAGCTATGTTTTCTTCTCTATAATACTCTCAGTTTGCAATGCAATTTTTATATAAGAATAGTCCTTTACAAATCAGAAAGTTATCTGTGACTATAAAATTTGACCACAAAGAATCTGGTATTCTTAATTAAACAAAAACTACGCAGTTAGATTAACTGCTTTTATTCAGTTAATTTATTTCTGCTTAAATTTCCAATGTTGTTCATTAGAATATGAGCAACTTCTCTTTGAAAATTCTAAGGATTAAACAGCTATGCTTTTTTTCAAATGAAATATCAGTCTTTACAACACACATATTACAATTTTCATTATTACAATTTAATTGAAAATATTTTCCTTAGAGGGAAAGTCTGTTGGTACCTTGGTGATAATTTTATTTTTTTAAATCAGTACTATCAGTACCTCATTTACAAATAAACTCTATGACACATTATTTCTTAACTGAGGTGGTGTTTTATGTTACTACATAACAAATTATCACAAATTTATTAGCTTACACAATACCCATTTATTGGCTCACGGTATGGTAGGTCAGAAATCTGGCATCGTGTGTTGGTTCTCTGCTTAGGGCATTACAAGGCTGAAATCAAGGTGTTTGTTGTGCTGCGTTCTTACCTGGAAGATCCGCAAAGAAATATCTGAGCTCATGCAGTTTGTTGGTAGAAGTCAGTTACTTGCTGTTGTTAAACTGAGATTACCATTTCCTTGCTGACTGTAAGTTGGGAGTCACCCTTGCTCTTAGAAGCCACCTGTACTACTTCTTCGATGGAGCCCTCAACACCAGCAAATGAATGTCAAGTCCTTCGACTTTGAATCTCTCTCACTTTGCCTTCACCAGCCCAAGAAAGCACTCTGCTTTCAATGGTTCATAGGATTGGATCGTGCCCGCTTGATCAACTGATCAACTGTGCTATATAATGTAACCTAATCACCACAGTGATACCCCATCATTTACAGTACTTGGGATTAGGATATGGAATTTTAGAATGACAGTCATGCTTTTTAGAATTTTGTGTTTCACAGATGATGTTATGGCTGGCTTAAAAGAGTTCCTTTTGCAAATCTCTATCAACTCAAAGTGAGGACCATGAATCTTATTTCATAGTTCTAGAGATAAATTCTTTGGGATTTCTAGATGCTTTAACTACAGATACTTCAAAGATAGCAATGAAAATGACAGGTTCTAAGGATTTTCTGATAAGCCATCCTGTTCAGCAGTGGAACAGATTAAGTTTTGATGTCATAAACTTGTTACTACAGAACTTTTTTGCTGACAGAAAATGACCGCCTAGTTTGGATATAATGTGTAACATGTCTGCCATAGGGAGGAAGACTAGACAAAGAACTCTTTGTCCCCTCCCACCTCTGGTATTCTATAAGTCAAAGACTTTAAGAATGACTTTTAAATGTAATTTTTTGTGTTTCAAATATTTAACCTTGAAATGTTAATTTAGTTTTTTTTTAAAAAAAAGATTCTAAGAGAAAGCATAAATATTATCTAAATTTCTTACATTTTACATATGTGAAAACAAAAGTTCCAATAAATTAAATGACTTTTTCATCTTTGTCAAGAACAGAATTTTGGCCCTAAGCTAGATATTATGGTGCCAACTACATAAGTCTCTGAATACATTTGGCTTCTTCTCAGCCAAATATAAGCATAGGGAAAAATGTCAGGAGAAATAAGGCCTAATGTTAAACTGGAGTTTTTCATTCTCTCTGCAATCTTCACGGATGAAAATGATAAGTTGTTGAGGCAGCAGTTTCATGTCTATTCTGAGTGCAAAGAGACTGAAAGAGGACAAGAACTTTCAAGGAGAGATCAATATGGAAATTCCCTACTGAATGAATATAAATGAGTTAATTTGATAGAAGACATATTAATTTTTACTAGAGACATTCCTGGATGAAAGCAGAAATCCTATGAAATGTACTATAAATTACTTGGAATTTTGTAATTTTTTAAAAGGATGAAATTGTTTGAGAAAACAGATAATAGAAGCAGAAGGCATGAAGTGGCTGGCATTTAGAATATTTGGCAGTATGAACTTGAAGGGAAAGTCTTCATGAATACTCTTTCCAATTTGTCACAAAGGCAAATGGACACTGATTCTAGAATAGTAGATATTAAAAGAAAACAAAGTTAACTGTCTGGGTGGGATAGATTTATGAATATTAACTCAATTCAATAAGCCTTTATAAGACCCTGCTGTGTATAGATCCTCAAATTAGGTACTAGGTGATTAAAATAATAATAATAATAATATTAGCTTTTGACCTAGTAGAAGAGGGGGCAATTTTTTAGCTAACTAGAAAGCATGCCAGATTATAATCAATTCTGCAATTGTAAATATAAATAAAATATGATGGGATCACAAAGGAGAGAGTAACTAAATTGGCCAAGCAAAATTAGGAAAGGATTCCAAAAAGTAGCAAATTTGAGCTGTTTGTCAAAAAATTTCAATGGGCTAAATTGAGTGGAAAGAAATGCCAGTTAGACGGACTAGAATAAAACAGGATGAAATAGCATTAGCAAACTAACTGAGTCTCCCAAGTGCATGCTGTGGCCAGAGAAGAATGAAACACTAGAAGATAAGATCAGTGAGGTATTTTAAACACTAAGTAGAAAGGATCTTGAATATTGAATAAATAATCTTCTTTGTTAATAGAAAATCTGACTTTTTTAACATAAGAGTTGTCAAATAATGCTGTCTTAAATGTAATAATGGTAATAATATTTTTTGTAAGCATTTGGAGGATAGGAATATAGAGAAAGTAGAATGTGAAGACATGGAGATCTGTTGGGGAATTATTACAGATACTCAAGTGGCTTATCATAGGGAATTCATATCAAATAAGACTGGACACAATGGAAAGTGGCTGACGGATTTAGCCACTTCATTTCTTCTCTGATCCTATATCAGGCTTTCACTTGGAAAGTTGTATTGCCTTTTGACACTTTCTGTCCACTCCTACTAGGTTTTGTTTTAGCTTCAATTATGTGATGCCATTTTCTGAGAACTTCATAATTCTTGATAAGAGACAACCAAGGATCCATTCATAGGTACTTGAGAAAATATATTCCTTTTTAAATTCATAATCCAAGTTATAAAAAGACTTTTATTGGACAACCGATACGCTCTGTGAATTACATGAATTGATATACATATGCTATGTAAATGCTTTCAGATAATAAACTTAAAAAATAATAATGTAGGTCAATATAGCATATATTTTATTCTGCCATTTTTCTTTAATTATATCCCAAAGAAATGTTCAAAGGCTCATAAAATATATTTGTGTAGTATTCAATATTTTATATTATCATAAATTTACTAGACATAGGGCTGAGTATATTTAGTGCTAATTCTTAATTGTATTTTATAGGAAAGTAACAAGAAAGACATTTTTTACCTTACCCATCATATGCCTTTAACAACATCCACTTATTTTAGAATACTTTTTTATGCTTATTAATTTCAACCTCATGTACTACCAAAGAACAACCATAGAAACTTAATACACATAAAACCTTGTATCTTTCTATCTTCAGAAATCTATCCCTTCATATAAAGCAGCACATTAATGGGAACACAATATGAATCAGGTACTTCACTAGATGACTGATGCTGTCTTATTAACATCGCATAACCACTCAGAGAGATAGATATTATTTCATCATTTAATAGAGGAGAAAATTGGTTCAAGGTACAAAAACATTAATAGAAGTGTGTTAGTAGATTGGATTATCACAGTTTACGCCCTAATCTATCTGTTCTTTGTCTTCCCAATATTCAATTCCTTTCCCTTCTTTTATAACAGATTTCATTTTGTTTGAAATTAGACCTAGATATGGATAATTATATACAGGAAAGTCTACTTTTTCATTTAAATCTATGAAATAGCAGAAAGTGCTATCCTTTTCCTGTTTTGTTTTGTTTAAAAAAAAAACAGCAGACAGCTAGAGCAAATGGCTAGTGTCTTTCTATTTCCTCTTCAATTGTGGATGTTAGATACAGCAACCGTCATGTCAGATGGGAACGTAATTCACAAACTAAACATGATAGAACAAAAAATAAGACCAGGTCCTTGTGATATAGGGGAGCACTGGCCATGGACTGCCTCTGATTTTTTTTCTAGGTGAGAAATATACATCTTTACTTCATTAAGCCATTGTATTCAGTTTTCTATTAAAAGCAGCCCAAAGTAATGTAAATGATTGTATATGCCATTAAATACTAAGAAAGAAATTATGGGATAGGTAGTTGGAATGAATTAACTTAAACTGAATCAATCTTAGTTTTCAGTGTCTGAGCAACTGAAATTATTAAGGAAGCTTATTATATACCAGTAATATGAAAAAAATGTAGAACATTATGAGCAAGAACAGGAATCTCCTGAAGTTTAGAGAGCCGACTCTCTGGGAGAGATGACACAAGTGCTTTGCACGCAGCATCTTTAAGCCTTACTACAACGGAGGCTGCATACTGATTGACAAGTAAAGAAACACAGTAGCAAATCATATGTACATTAAAACTGAATGCATTTAGAAATACATATATATGTAATTGTACGTAACTAAAATGTTAAATGCTGTCATGCTTAGATAATTGGATAATGAATCATTTTTAAAATATTAATGAATCTTCTAATGTCATTGTGCTTCAAATGTAAAATTTTGTGTTTGCATAATTTATTTCTTATTGCTGTAAAAACTGCATCAAGATAATACAAAATAACAGCAGCCGCAACAGTAATGATGGCATCCTCATACATAATTTTGTCTACATCTCAGTTCTATTCATAATTTTACACAAATTCACAGATGCAATTATTTAATCAAGGTGAATTAAGCGTTCCTTGCCTGTTCATTAGATTCTCTACCAAACTGTGAAAGGTTATCAGGACTGTGATGCTTTGTTAGTCACTGTGGCTAATTTGGAATAACTAAGATAATATATGGACATAGGAGTGACACAAGTCATGATAATTTCCAGATACAACCTGTCTTCTTAAAAGTTCATATTATCTAGATCTATCTCTTATGCAATAACAGACAGTTGAAAATCTTAGAGATGATTCAATTAAGTTCTTCCCCAAACAGCACTTCTTTTCTTAGTGAATAAGATAAACGTATTGTAAAAATGTAATGATACAACGTAGATTTTTTTCTCTGCCTAGTTATTTACAACTAATTTGGTGATGGTTTTATTTAGAGCTAATGAGAAAACATTTTTATTTTCATTGAAGTATATAGAATATGAAATTCTTGAGTTATTTGGCCATGACCAACTAACATTTCATAGCAGTTAGGAAAATCAGGAAGCTGTCATTGTTATGAAGCCACAATATTTGACTTTTCAAATTCTAGCATCAGTGTATCAAACATAAGGTGAACACCAAAATTACAAGAAGGTATAAAGATACAATGTCGAGATGCAAGAATTACCAAGATCATCACCACTGTTATTATTTTAATCAAGGCTCTAAACCTAGTATCTTAGAAAAATGAAGTTGAGGCAATCTGGTAGGTCCAATTTTTCCAAAGAGTTCTTGCCTCTCTAGATATGTGCAATCCAAAATGTAATCTGTGCCACATTGGTAATGCTAAATTCTCTAGTAGCTATATTACAAACGTATAAGCAACAGGAGGGACTAATTTTAATAACATAATTTAATAAGTCAAAAGTATTATTTTAATGTTTAATCAACAAAACATTATTGAGATATTTTATATTTTTAATTTTCCTATCAAGTTTTCAGAATTTTGTCTGTATTTTACACTGTAGCAATTCTCAATCTGAACTGGCCACATTTCAGTGCTTGATAGTCAGGTGTGGCTAATGGGTACCCAATCAATATAATTCTAGGTAACCTCAAGATTGTAAGGCTTACCTTAGTAATCTTAGAGATCCAACTTTAAAACTTCTATAATAAATATTTTTGGCATATTTGATTATCTGTTCATGTATTTTATTGGTTCAGAAGTCTCAAATTTATGTGTAGTTTACTTTTACCTTTTTATTTATTTCATTGTTTTTATACTTAAAGTATCCTTTCTGAGTATTGTCTAGATTCAGTAACACTTCTTATTTACAGTTTACATTTTAACTGAAGTCTCTTCATTTTATATTGGATCTATTATGGCATACAATGTAAGGAAAAATGATTAATAATTTTTAAATTGTTTAGATAATTTTCTCTCTAATATTTATTGAATAATTATTTATTTTCTCATTGATTTATAACATCACTCAATCATATATTCTATTAGGGCAATTATTTTGCCTGTATCGTTTTTTACTATTCTTTTTGATTAGTTTTAGAATCTTTTTGTCTAGATATATATCACATTAGAATTATGTAAAATTTATAATCAACATTGGAAAAATTTCTGTATTTTCTTGATCACCCTGTATTTCACTGGCCACTCCAACCATTACACTCCAATATTTAACTATTTAACCTGTACTATATTGAACTTTATTTTTGGTATTCCTCTCTAACTGACATTATATTGCTTATTGCCTGTGATTGGTATGACCAAGTAAGTTTCATTAGGGTAGTTCTGCTTCAAGCTCATCATCTTTAATGCCTAGAACAATGTAAGCATATAGCAGATTCCAAAAGAAAAACGCTGGACTAGGGAAGGTGGAGAATTGAGATATTCACAATGATTAGTTTCTTTCTACAAGAATGTGGAAGTAGAATGATATGAACTGTTGAGCAAATATATAATGTTTTAAGGCCAGTAACAATTTTTGAGAGAATTCAAAATGCCAATATTTCTGGAAGATGTGTATACCTTATTTGTTTGATCTCCTGGTTACCTAAAGTGACTATTTGTTTAGTTTTGAAGCTGAAATATATGAGGATTAGGATCAGAGATTGTGTGTCTTATTCAAATTTAAAGTAGTACATGAAAGAGATCAAGTCTGAAGCTTTTTTTTTTCTTTTTTAATCTGTTGCATGTTACCTTTCCATGTGTAAATGCATGAAAGAAATCAACCTTGCAAGATTTTGTTCCTGCAAATGTGCTAGGGAGTCTCACATACGTTATTTCATTTAGTACTCACAACAATATTTAAAGTTTAAACATCTGCATTTTTCCAAGTAACACAAGATGGTTTGAAATTCAGAGAGTTATACAAATAAAACGTATTCGTAATAGAGATTTGAACACAGACCTAATTTGCATCCTGGCAATTTACCATAAATGACCATTTTAATTCTTACATTTTTCTCAGGTTATTTACCTTTTCAAAGCACTAAAGGATTCTTAAGGCAAATAGAATTGATTCATTCCATTGTGAAATGGTATAATAAACAGTGACACTGGCTTAGAAAAGTTGAGATAAAGGAGCTCTTAAATCTAAAAAAAAATTCATAAATTGTCTATATTTCTGACTCTTTTCATATCAAAAGGAGTCATTTTAGGAGCATATGTAGAAAACAGGAAACATGAAATCTTTGTATGTTGTCTGCACTGTGACTGAGATAGTTTATGCCAGATTACATGCCACGAATAATCTACTGCAAATTCAGTCAAGCTACAGTAATTTAGCAGGAATTTGTGTCTGTACGTTTTAATTATCTGTTTAATCAGGCTTTGAATAAACCAAAGTAGGTTAATTTTTAAAATCCTACTTGGAGCAAGTGTCTTGACTAAATTTTAAACTTAGCCAACACTTGGTGAGATTATAGGAAAGAAGTGAAACAGATACGCTAACAAAAATTGTGTGTGCCAATATCCATAACTTGTCTTTGCTTTGATAAATAGACAGTTTTCTAAGCACAATTCTTGTAATTAATTAGAAGGGGGTCATTAAACCAAATGCTCTGCTGTTTTAAATGGGAGTGTTTCATTGCGATGTGTTGTTATGTTATGCCAATTTCAAGAACAGACACTTGGAAATGTTAGTTGAGACAATATTATGATGTACCAGCATAGCATGTTGTGATCTGCAGAGTTAAATGGACCATGTCCTTCTATGTTCTGGTTCTTTTAGATTTGTGGGTATAACTGATCCCTTAGTATATTTTGACTGTTTAAGGACTATGTATATTTATAGAACATGAAGGCATAATAGTACAAGGTGTCCCTAGTGGGTATAGTTAATCTGAATACTCATTACCAAAATTCTCCAGGGATGGCAGTGCACAACGCAATGTGAATGCTAATTAATTTCAATATTCAATAGTTAGGAAGTAATCTCTTGTCAAAATTGTTTTTCTACAATTATGTGGGAAAAGCGAAGCAATTATTTTCAACTGCAGAATTGAGAAAGGAAACTCAAGTTCACTCCACTTTCACTCAACACTGGGGAAAATGGTGAACATTTATTACAGCAATAAATGATACTGAAACGCTGTCTTTAACACATTGATTCCCAAAAGAAGCAATAAGCAGCCATTTCAGTATGGTAAAGAAAAGAATTTTCATTTTTTAATACTTGATTGAGGTACCTACATTAAAATTTTTTATGACAGATCCTCAGAACTGAAATTACAGCTTTTAGCAAATATTTCACTGAAAAGTTGGAGATTGGATTCCTTGGGTATGTTATTCTCCTTCTTGTGGAGAACATCTGTAAATTGGAAAGAAAAATGACATGAAAAGAAAATTGAAATCCTTTCTCATGTGGAGAAAATTATACAAATTTTGTTCTAAAGGAACAGAAAGAATAGCCTATTAAGTGGCACTGAAAGAGGTTTATTATTTCTGGACAGGTGATATTCATTATCGCTACATAAAACATAATATTATTTTAATCTTACAAATTATAAGAATAGGAATTACTTTTTGATGTTATATAATTTTAAATGTGATATGTAAGTTATTATATTTTATTAATTAAAATATTAAAATTTATATTTTCTGGGTTTTTTGTGCTCACTTGAGTGACCCACTCCCAAAAACAGAAATCCACACCATAGAGATGATTAGTTGGCGTTCAACAAGGAGATCCACTCAAGGGTGAACTCTTAGATGTGCTTCCCTTTCTTTTCTCATTAATGAAGAAAAGAGTCCTTTCTAATTAGCAGCATATATTTAATGTATTAAGGATGACTTTTTGTTGCTGAAATTAATAATTTGCTAATAATAACCATAATGGGCATTGCACATGTTTATCACTGGTTAAATTATTGACATAAACTGGATAGAAGATTTTAGCTTTTTCACCTTTAGTCTTGGGGAAAACAGTTCAGCTGTGATCCCTAAAACAGCTATCACCTGAACCTGATTAGATGGTTAATTGAGTTTTGGTTATTGTTCAATAGACGGTTTGCCTTGAGGGACCTCTTCCTTCTAGATGCTCTGTGAGTAACAGAATAGGCAGAGCACTGAGACTTCAGGTAGCTTCTAGACCGATTTTGTCTACTAACTCATGTTTTGCTAATAAAAGTCACAGAAATGGAAATAATTTTGTCTGGGGTTTGTTTTCACCATAGCCTTGATGTTGTAGAAGACTAGCACATTTATATTCAACTTCAGCTGTCTCTGCACACTAATATTACCAATAAATTAATAATATTTATGTATTCTAAAATTCAATTACGTGAGTTAAATTTCTGATTTCTGTACACAGGCTTCAGGTTAAAAGGAGTAAGCTGAAGCCAAAATCTGGCCCCTACTTTTCTGAATAAGCTTTATCCTTTGAGGGTTACATCATCCCAGGGGGAGGAACTTCTACCAATGTAGATAAAGGCCATTATATTTCCATTCTGACTCACCATTACCCTCGATATATAGAAAGCTTAGAAATGAGTCTAAATATTTTCAAAGAACAACATTTACAAGAGAATTTATCTCTATACTAAGTTGAATCCAAGCTTGACAAATACGCAACTTATTTTTTAGAAATACAGTAGTTAAAGGGCACACCCAAGATGGCTGAATAGGAAAAGCTCCAGCCTCCAGCTCCCAGCATGAGTGACACAGAAGACATGTGATTTCTGCATTTTCAACTGAGGTACTGGGTTCATCTCACTGGGGCATGTCAGACAGTTGGCACTGGTCCCCGGGGGCAGCCCAACCAGCGAGAGCTGAAGCAGGGCGAGGCATCACCTCACCTGGGAAGCACAAGGGGGAAGGGAATTCCTTTTCCTAGCCAAAGAAATTGAGACACACAACACCTGGAAAATCAGATAACTCCCACCCTAATACTGTGCTTTACCAAGGGTTTTAGCAAATGGCACACCAGGAGATTATATCCCACACCTGGCCCAGAGGGTCCTACGCTCATGGAACCTCCCTCATTGCTAGCACAGCAGTCTGAGATCTAACAGCAAGGTGGCAGTGAGGTTGGGGGAGGGGCTTCCACCATTGCTGAGGCTTAAGTAGGTAAACAAAGCCGCCTGGAAGCTTGAATTGAGTGGAGCCCACCACAGCGCAAGGAGGCCAGCCTGCCTCTGCAGACTCCTCCTCTGGGGACAGGACATAGCTAAACAAGAAGCAGCAGAAACTTCAGCAGAGGTAAATACCCCTGTCTGAGAGCTTTGAGGAGAGCAATGAATCTCCCAGCACGGAGGTTGAGATCTGAGAACGGACAGACTGCCTGCTCAAGTGGGTCCCTGACCCCTGAGTAGGCTAACTGGGAGACATCCCCCACTAGGTGCAGACCAACATCTCACACCTCACATGACGGGGTACACCCCTGAGACGAAGCTTCCAGAGCAAGAATCAGAGAGCAACACTCGCTGTTCAGCAATATTCTATCTTCTGCAGCCTCCGCTGCTGATAATCAGGCAAAGAGGGTCTGGAGTGGACCTCAAGCAAATTCCAACAGACCTACAGCTGAGGGTCCTGACTGTTAGAAGGAAAACTAACAGAAAGGACACCCACACGAAAACCCCATCAGTACATCACCAGCATCAAAGACAAAGGCAGATAAAACCACAAAGATGGGGGAAAAGAAGGGCAGAAAAGCGGGAAATTCAAAAAATAAGAGCGCATCTCCCCCTCCAAAGGAACGCAGCTTATCGCCAGCAATGGAACAAAGCTGGACGGAGAATGAATTTGACAAGTTGAGAGAAGTAGGTTTCAGTCGATCAAACTTCTTGGAGCTAAAGGAGGAACTACATAACTAGCGTAAAGAAACTAAAAACCTTGAAAAAAGAATGGATTAATGGATAACTAGAATAATCAACGCAGGGAAGACCTTAAAAGAACTGATAGAGATGAAAACCATAACACGAGAACTACATGACAAATGCACAAGCTTCAGTAACCGACTCGATCAACTGGAAGAAAGATTATCAGTGATTGAAGATCAAATGAATGAATGAAGTGAGAAGAGAAGTGTAGAGAAAAAAGAGTAAAAAGAAATGAACAAAGCCTCCAAGAAATATGGGATTATGTGAAAAGACCAAATCTACGTCCGATTGGTGTGCCTGAAAGTGATGGGGAAGATGGAACCAAGTTGGGAAACACTCTGCAGGATATCATCCAGGAGAACTTCCCCAACATAGTAAAGCAGGCCAACATTCAAATTCAGGAAATACAGAGAATGCCACAAAGATACTCCTCAAGAAGAGCAACTCCAATATACATAATTGTCAGATTCACCAAAGTTGAAATGAAGGAAAAAATATTAAGGGCAGCCAGAGAGAAAGGTCAGGTTAGACACAAAGGGAAGCCCATCAGACTAACAGCAGACCTCTCGGCAGAAACTGTACCAGCCAGAAGAGAGTGGGGGCCAATATTCAATATTCTTAAAGAAAAGAATTTTCAACTCAGAATTTCATATCCAGCCAAACTAAGTTTCATAAGTGAAGGAGAAATAAAATCCTTTACAGACAAGCAAATGTTTAGAGATTTTGTCACCACCAGGCCTGCCCTACAAGAGATCCTGAAGGAAGCACTACACATGGAGAGGAACAACAGGCACCAGCCATTGCAAAAACATGTGAAAATGTAAAGTCCATCGATGCTAGGAAGAAACTGCATCAACTAGTGAGAAAAAAAACAACTAATGTCATAATGACAGGATCAAGTTCACACATAACAATATTAACCTTAAATTTAAATGGACTAAATGGTCCAATTAAAAGACACAGACTGGCAAACTGGATAAAGAGTCAAGACCCATCAGTTTGCTGTATTCAGGAAACCTATCTCACATGCAGAGACACACACAGGATCAACATTAAGGGATGGAGGAAGATCTACCAAGCAAACAGAAAACAAAAAAAAAACCAGGGGTTGCAATCCTAGTCTCTGATGAAACAGACATTAACCCATCAAAGATCAAAAGAGACAAAGAAGGCCATTACATAATGGTAAAGGGATCAATTCATCAGGAAGAGCTAACTATCCTAAATATATATGCACCCAATACAGGAGCACCCAGATTCATAAAGCAAGTCCTTAGAGACTTACAAAGAGACTTAGACTCCCATACAATAATAATGGGAGACTTTAACACCCCACTATCAACATTAGACAGATCAATGAGACAGAAAGTTAACAAGGATATCCAGGAATTGAACTCAACTCTGCACCAAGCGGACCTAATAGACATCGACAGAACTCTCCACTCCAAATCAACAGAATATACATTCTTCTTAGCACCACATCGCACTTATTCCAAAAGTGACCACTTTGGAAGTAAAGCACTCCTCAGCAAATGTACAAGAACAGAAATTATAACAAACTGCCTCTCAGACCACAGCGATCAAACTAGAACTCAGGACTAAGAAACTCGATCAAAACCCCTCAACTACATGGAAGCAGAACAATCTGCTCCTGAATGACTACTGGGTACATAACCAAATGAAGGCAGAAATAAAGATGTTCTTTGAAACCAATGAGAACAATGATACAACATATCAGAATCTCTGGGACACATTTAAAGCAGTGTGTAGAGGGAAATTTATAGCACTAAATGCCCACAAGAGAAAGCTGGAAAGATCTAAAATTGACACTCTAACATCACAATTAAAAGAACTAGAGAGGCAAGAGCAAACACATTCAAAAGCTAGCAGAAGGCAAGAAATAACTAAGATCAGAGCAGAACTGAAGGAGATAGAGACACAAAAAACCCTCCAAAAAATCAATGAATCCAGGAGCTGGTTTTTGAAAAGATCAACAAAATTGATAGACCACTAGCAAGACTAATAAGAAAAGAGAGAAGAATCAAATTGATGCAATAAAAAATGATAAAGGGGATATCACCTCCAACCCCACAGAAATACAAACTACCATCAGAGAATACTATAAACACCTCTATGCAAATAAACTAGAAAACCTAGAAGAAATGGATAATGTCCTGGACACTTACACTCTTCCAAGACTAAACCAGGAAGAAGTTGAATCCCTGAATAGACCAATAGCAGGCTCTGAAATTGAGGCAATAATTAAAAACCTACCAACCAAAAAAAGTCCAGGACCAGACGGATTCACAGCTGAATTCTACCAGAGGTACAAGGAGGAGTTGGTACCATTCCTACTGAAACTATTCCAATCAATGGAAAAAGAGGGAATCCTCCCTAACTCATTTTACGAGGCCAACATCATCCTGACACCAAAGCCTGACAGAGTCACAACAAAAAAAGAGAATTTTAGACCAATATCCCTGATGAACATTGATGCAAAAATCCTCAATAAAATACTGGCAAACCAAATCCTGCAACATGTCAAAAAGCTTATCCACCATGATCAAGTGGGCTTCATCCCTGGGATGCAAGGCTGGTTCAACATACACAAATCAATAATTGTAATCCAGCATATAAACAGAACCAAAGACAAAAACCACATGATTATCTCAACAGATGCAGAAAAGGCCTTTGACAAAATTCAACAGCCCTTCAGGCTAAAAAGTCTCAATAAATTCGGTATTGATGGAACGTATCTCAAAATAATAAGAGCTATTTATGCCAAACCCACAGCCAATATCATACTGAATGAGCAAAAACTGGAAGCACTCCCTTTGAAAACTGGCACAAGACAGGGATGCCCTCTCTCACCACTCCTATTCAACATAGTGTTGGAAGTTCTGGCTAGGGCAATCAGGCAAGAGAAAGAAATCAAGGGTATTCAGTTAGGAAAAGAAGAAGTCAAATTGTCCCTATTTGCAGATGACATGATTGTATATTTAGAAAACCCCATCATCTCAGCCCCAAATCTCCTTAAGCTGATAAGAAACTTCAGCAAAGTCTCAGGATACAAAATTAATGTGCAAAAATCACAAGCATTCTTATACACCAGTAACAGACAAACAGAGCCAAATCAGGAATGAACTTCCATTCACAATTGCTTCAAAGAGAATAAAATACCTAGGAATACAACTTACAAGGGATGTAAAGGACCTCTTCAAGGAGAACTACAAACCACTGCTCAGTGAAATAAAAGAGGACATACCATGCTCATGGATAGGAAGAATCAATATTGTGAAAATGGCCATACTGCCCTAGGTAATTTATAGATTCAATGCCATCCCCATTAAGCTACCAATGACTTTCTTCACAGAATTGGAAAAAACGGCTTTAAAGTTCATATGGAACCAAAAAAGACCCCACATTGCCAAGACAATCCTAAGCCAAAGAACAAAGCTGGAGGCATCACGCTACCTGACTTCAAACTATACAAGTCTACAGTAACCAAAACAGCATGGTACTGGTACCAAAACAGAGCTATAGACGAATGGAACAGAACAGAGCCCTCAGAAACAATACCACACATCTACAGCCATCTGATCTTTGACAAACCTGAGAAAAACAAGAAATGGGGAAAGGATTCCCTATTTAATAAATGGTGCTGGGAAAATTGGCTAGCCATAAGTAGAAAGCTGAAACTGGATCATTTCCTTACTCCTTATATGAAAATTAATTCAAAATGGATCAGAGACTTAAATGTTAGACCTAAAACCATAAAAACTCTAGAAGAAAACCTAGGTGGCCGGGCGCGGTGGCTCAAGCCTGTAATTCCAGCACTTTGGGAGGCCGAGACGGGTGGATCACGAGGTCAGGAGATCGAGACCATCCTGGCTAACACGGTGAAACCCCGTCTCTACTAAAAAATAGAAAAAAATAGCCGGGCGAGGTGGTGGGCGCCTGTAGTCCCAGCTACTCAGGAGGCTGAGGCAGGAGAATGGCGGTAAACCTGGGAGGCGGAGCTTGCAGTGAGCTGAGATCCGGCCACTGCACTCCAGGCCGGGCGACAGAGCGAGACTCCGTCTCAAAAAAAAAAAAAAAAAAAAAAAAGAAAACCTAGGTGATACCATTCAGGACATAGGCATGGGCAAGGACTTCATGTCTAAAACACCAAAAGCAACGGCAGCAAAAGCAAAAATTGACAAATGGGATCTAATTAACCTAAATAGCTTCTGCACAACAAAAGAAACTACCATCAGAGTGAACAGGCAACCTACAGAATGGGAGAAAATTTTTGCAATCTACTCATCTGACAGTGGGCTAATATTCAGAACCTATAAAGAACTCAATCAAATTTACAAGAAAAAAAAACAACCCCATCAAAAAGTGGGCAAAGGATATGAACAGACATTTCTCAAAAGAAGACATTCCTACAGCCAACAGACACATGAAAAAAAGCTCATCATCACTCGCCATCAGAGAAATGCAAATCAAATCAAAACCACAATGAGATACCATCTCACACCAGTTAGAATGGTAATCATTAAAAAATCAGGAAACAACAGGTGCTGGAGAGGATGTGGAGAAATAGGAACACTTCTACACTGTTGGTGGGACTGTAAACTAGTTCAACAATTGTGGAAAACAGTGTGGCGATTCCTCAAGGATCTAGAACTAGAAATACCATTTGACCCAGCCATCCTACTACCAGAGATATACTCAAAGGATTCTAAGTCATGGTGTTATAAAGACACATGCACACGTATGTTTATTGCAGCACTATTCACAATAGCAAAGACTTGGAATCAACCCAAATGTCCATCAGTGACAGACTGGATTAAGAAAATGTGGCACATATACACCATGGAATACTATGCAGCCATAAAAAAGGATGAGTTCGTGTCCTTTGTAGGGACATGGATGCAGCTGGAAACCATCATTCTCAGCAAACTATCGCAAGATCAGAAAACCAAATACCGCATGTTCTCACTCACAGGTGGGAATTGAACAATGAGATCACTTGGACACAGGAAAGGGATCATCACACACCGTGTCCTATTGTGGGGAGGGGTAGGGGGAAGAGATAGCATTAGGAGATATACCTAATGTAAATGACGAGTTAATTGGTACAGCACACCAACATGGCACATGTATACATATGTAACAAACCTGCACGTTGTGCACATGTACCCTAGAACTTGAAGTATAATAAAAAATAAAAAATAAAATAGTTAAATTGGTGAAGAAAAGATATAAAAGAGGGGTTGAAGTTATAAAATTGTAAAAGAAGAAAGGGACTTCATCTCATGCTAGAATATTCATGTATATCAAACTATCTAGCATATCAATACGTATGTGTGGGAATAAAATGCTTATGTATGTGAATACATAATACATATATGTACACATATATAAAATTATTTTGTTTTCCCAAATAGATGTTCTATCTATATCTATGCATGCTTATGTTTATAATGTTAAAAGATAATTTTTAGGAAGAAGATAAAATCATGATTTTTATGCACATATAAAAAGTAAACATATTTAAAAATTCTATTTTACTCACATGACCTGAGAGAACTCAGCAGGTGTAATTACTGATATTAGGCAAAATCAAAAAAGCCTAAAAATATATAGAGAAAAGGAACACTGAAAAGTATTGCAAATGGAAACAACACTGGTTATTTCACAGAAGGGGTATAAGTCAATTAAATTTGTACCATATAGAATATAATTTACATAATTATCAGGTAACTATTATTTACAAAGTGTACCAAAATATCCCTGAAACAATGAACAAAGCTAGATCTGAGAATACAGAAAGGATGAACAGTTTTAGAGGACAGATAATTTTCTGTTGAATCACAATTTCCCATTGTGGTTTTGATTAGCATTTTTCTATAGTCAATGATGTGCCATGGTGGTTTGCTGGAACATGGATGGAAATGAAGGCCATTATTCTTAGCAAACTAACACAGAAACAGAAAACCAAATACCCAAGGTTCTCATTCACATATGGGGGCTAAAAGATGAGAACACAGGGATATATAACAGGGAACAATGGACACTGAGGACTATTAGAGGGTGGAAAGCAGGAGGGGGAAGAGAATCAGGAAAAATATCTAATGAGTATTAGGCTTAATACTTGGGTGACAAAATAATCTGTACACCAAACCCACATGACACAAGTTTACCTATATAACAAACCTACATGTATACTCCGACCTTAAAAGTTTGTTTAAAAAAGAAACACAACTTCCATAAAATAAGTACTCATATAAAGTTGTATTGTTATACCTTATTTTAAAAAACTGAAATGAAGATAACCCATGATTTGTATTTGACATTTTTTTACAGCTGTGAAAACAATGCTTTTATAATTAAGTCTTTTATTTGTAGCTTTTTATTGTTTCTACTGTTTCTAACCTGTATTTTTAGTTTCACCCAAAATACTAGGTAAAATTAGATTATCAGTGTTTTGAAATAATACTGTCAAATTATAACAGATTATTTTTTATTATTTCTACTGTGTTTTTTACTATTTATATTGTTTCTACGGTATCTAACTATATCTTTAGTTTTACCCAAATACTAGGTAAAAAAAAGAAAGACTATCTTTTGTTATTTACATCTTGTCTACAGCAGAAAACTTTTAGAATGCTATGTTAGTTTCATTGTAAACTTTGCAACAGAAGGTATCCCTTGAAGATATTTTAACTCAAATGAAAAATTCACTGCAGCATGGGAAAAAGTTACAGTTGAATAAATTATAGGTACACTGAAACCTTCAGAGGACAACTCAAGGAGAAAGTATATGTGGAGAACTAAAAAATACTTTTCTTCTTCCTGGTGTTCAAGCAAATCCCTGTTTAAAATGAGCTGCATATAGCTAAACGACCAGAGACTACACAAAACAAAAATAATAAAGGATTTACATGAGTAATTTAGAAAAGTTACTGGACAAAGAACTACTTATGCAAAGTAATAAAAACAAACCCCAAGGAGGAGGATGAATAGAATTTTCAGAGATACCATATTATAATATTCAGAATGCCCAGTTTTCAATAAGGAATTGAGAGAGAGGAACGGACAGAAGGAAGGAAGGAAGGAAGGAAGGAAGGAAGGAAGGAAGGAGAGAGAGAGAGAAAGAAAGAAAGAGAAAGAAAAGAAAAACAAAGAAAGACAGAAGAAAGAAAAAGAAGGAAAGAAAGAAAGAAAGAAGGAAGGAAGGAAGGAAGACAGAAAGAAAGAGAAAGAGAAAGAAAAGAAAAACAAAGAAAGAAGAAGAAAGAAAGAGAAAAAGAAAGAAAGAAGAAGGAAGGAAGGAGGAAGGAAGGAGGAAGGAAGGAAGGAAGGAAGGAAGGAGAGAGAGAGAAAGAAAAGAAAAACAAAGAAAGAAAGAAGAAAGAAAAAGAAGGAAGAAAGAAAGAAAGAAGGAAGGAGGAAGGAAGGAAGGAAGGAAGGAGGAAGGAAGACAGAAAGAAAGAGAAAGAGAGAAAGAAAAGAAAAACAAAGAAAGAAAGAAGAAAGAAAGAGAAAAAGAAAGAAAGAAGAAAGAAGGAAGGAAGGAAGGAAGGAAGGAAGGAAGGAAGGAAGGAGAGAGAAAGAAAGAGAAAGAAAAGAAAAACAAAGAAAGAAAGAAGAAAGAAAAAGAAGGAAAGAAAGAAAGGAAAGAAGGAAGGAAGGAAGGAAGGAAGGAAGACAGAAAGAAAGAGAAAGAGAGAGAAAGAAAAGAAAAACAAAGAAAGAAAGAAGAAAGAAAGAGAAAAAGAAAGAAAGAAAGAAAGAAGGAAGGAAGGAAGGAAGGAAGGAAGGAAGGAGGAAGGAGAGAGAAAGAAAGAGAAAGAAAAGAAAAACAAAGAAGAAGAGAAAGAAAAGAAAAACAAAGAAAGACAGAAGAAAGAAAAAAGAAGAAAGAAAGAAAGAAGAAGGAAGGAAGGAAGGAAGACAGAAAGAAGAGAAAGAAGAGAAGAAAAGAAAAACAAAGAAAGAAGAAAGAAAGAGAGAAAGAAAAGAAAAGAAAGAAAAAGAAGGAAGGAAGGAAGGAAGGAAGGAAGGAAGGAAGGAAGGAAGGAAGGAGAGAGAGAGAAAGAAAGAGAAAGAAAAGAAAAACAAAGAAAGACAGAAGAAAGAAAAAGAAGGAAAGAAAGAAAGGAAAGAAGGAAGGAAGGAAGGAAGGAAGGAAGGAAGGAGGGAAGGAAGGGTCCATTTGTAGGAGATATTAAGAGATACTTTCCCAGAGGAAGCACAGACATTGAACTTGCTTGACAAATACTCTCAAAGTAGACTCAGCCAACTAAAGAAAATAATAAACAAAAGACAATAGGTCTTGGAAGAATGACATCTTAAGAAATACAGAATATGAGTGGACATAAACTATTTAAAAAAGCAATGAAACAGAAATTCTATAGCTGACAATAATTAAAATGAAAAATTAACTGAATAGGTTCATCAGTAGATATTGGCAGGCTAAAGAAATAATCAACAAATCTGAAAATTGGTTAACTTACACTATACATTCTGAGACCCAGAATTAAAAAAAAAAAAAAAACTGAACAGAGACTAAAAGACTTTGGGGAAATTGTCAAGTATACCAACATATATATAATAAGAGTCCCAGAAAGAAAGAGAGTGAAAGAGGCAGAAAGTATATTAAGAGAAATAATGGCTGATAACATTTCAAATTCGATGAAAGTCATAAATCTACACATTCTAAAAGCTCAACAAACTCTAAGCAGGATAAACTCAAAATGATTGACTCTAAAATACATTATAATCACAGTGCTGAAAGCAAAGACAAAGAGAGAAGTATATAAAGCATGTACTAAGGCTCCCCAGTAAGTCCTACAGTCTATTTTTCATCAGAAGCTAGAGAGGCCAGAAGACAGTGGGATGGCATAGTCTATGTGCTGAAAAAAAAAAAAAAAATGGAGACTATCAAACAAGAATCTTATATCCAGCAAAACTATCCTTCAAAAATGAGGGAGAAATTAAGATCTTTCCAAATAAAAGATAAATGAAAGCTAGGGGAATGTGTATTACTGAAGCATATAAAAAATGCTAAAGGTGGTTCTTCTGGTTGAAATGAAAGGATACAAGACAGTAACTCAAAGCTGTATGAAGAAGCTGGGTGTGGCGGCTCATGCCTATAGTCCCAGCACTTTGGCAGGCTAAGGCGGGCAGATCACCTGAGGTCAGGAGTTCAAGACCGGCCTGACCAATGGTGAAGCTCTGTCTCTACTAAAGATAAATAATTAGACAGGCATGGTGGTGTGCACCTGTAATCCCAGCTACTTAGGAGGTTGAGGCAGGAGAATGGCTTCAACTCAGGAGGTGGAGGATAAACCCAGGAAGTGGAGGTTGAACCCAGGAGGCAGAGGATGCAGTGAACTGAGATTGCACCACTGCACTCCAGCCTGGGCAAGAGTGAGACTTTGTCTCAAAACAAAAACAAACAGAACAACAACAACAACAACAACAACAAAGCTGTATGAAGAAAAAAAATATCCGTTAAAGGTAAAACACGGGCAAATATAAGAGCCAGTCTTGTATTTTTGGTTTGAGACTTCACTTTTCATTTCCCACAGGATTTAAATACAAATACTTAAAATAATCATACATCTATGTTATTGGGAACATAATGCATAATGATTTAATTTGTAACAATAACCACATAAACAATGAGAGATGACCCGTGTAGGGGCAGAGTTTATGTATACTACTAAGGATAATTGGTATTAATTCAAAACAAATTGCTACACATTGAAGAGGTTAATTGTAATCCCTGGGTAACCATGACGAAAATAACTAAAAATATATAAGGAAAAGGAAGTGAGAAAGAAATTGAAAGGGTGCACCACAAAAAAATCACTTGAACACAAAGAAGCAGTTAATAGAGGAATTTGTGGAACAAAATAAAATGGCACGGGGAACAAATAACAAAACGGCAGAATTTTTTACTTATCTGTCATTACTTTAAATGCACGTGAGTTAAACTCTCCAATTAAAAGGTAGAGAATAACATAATTGATTTAAAAAGCATGATCCTACAATAAACCACCTACAAGAGACTCCATTTATATTCCAAAACACAAAAAGGTGGAAGTGAAAGGATGGAGAAAGATACTCTACGAAAATAGTAACCAAACTAGAACAAGTGGTATCTACAATCAGACAAAATAGACTTTAAGTAAAAATGGTTACCAGAGACAAAGAAGGTCAAGACATTACATTATTGATGAAAGGAATAATCCGTTAAGAAGATGAATTATAAACATATATATATTATATATATGACATTCACAGAATTGAAGGGAGAAGTTAACAGCTCTACAATATTAGGAGACTTCAATATCACACTTTTGATAACAGAAAAACTAAGCAAAAAAACAGCAAGAAAAAAGAGGACCTGATCAACACTATAAACTAACTAGACCTTATAGAAAAATTTGGAACACTCCACTGAAATCAGAGAATACATATTTTTTCCCAAGTGTACATGATACAGTCTCAATTTTTGCTACCTACATTGATTTCTATGTGGCTATTATTTTGAATGAAATTATTCTAAGTACACTTGTTTTCATAAAATTATTTGTTTAGCTGAAAAGAAGGGTACTTTTGCAAAAATGAAAGCAAAATTTTATTGTAGATATTTAATTTTTCTAGAAGGTTTTGTTTTGTTTTTCTTTTCAAAACAAAAGTTGATTAAAGGGTACAAACTTTCAGTTGTGTAAGATTAATAAATTCTAGAGGTCTAATATACAGCATGGCGACTATAGTTAATACGGTACTCTACACTTGATAATTGCTAAGTAAACCTTAAACATTCTCACCACAAAAAGAACAAAAGGCAATTATATGAGGTGATGGATATGCTAATTAGCTTGACTGCAGTAATCAATTCTCATTTATATGTATTTGAAAACAGCAAATTACATTTTATAAAACTGTTATTTTAAAATAAAAGTTACTAATTTAAGAAAAGAAAGATTATGAAAGCACAGTAATAAATATTCACAGGTTTAAACTCAGATATTGTTTTTTAAATACACAATATTAACAATTAGTAAATATGACATAATTATGATCATGCCTACGATATAAGAATACTTTAAAAAAGAGCAGTCAGTCATTTTTCAAAAAGTTCTATATCTCTATCATTATAAAGGTAATAGATATTTTACTAAAGCTATATGCTCCTTTCATTAGTGTGTATAACTGATATGATAGTAATAAAAAACAAATAACTGCTCTGAAACTTAATATTGTATTTTAGCAGTGTTTCACCTAGGTCGTGACTAGAAGTGCTGTGTTAACCACCTCACAGGCAAACACGGTTAACCAAAGCATGTGTTTATAGATATTAATTTTCAAATCCTATCTTGTGGTGTTGCCATTATCTCAATCTTTTTCCTTCTTACAAATTAGATCTTTATTTGTGCACAACATCTCATTCAGGAGTAGGAAGAGTAATTCTGTAGCTTTTTGAAAGTTTCTTTTTTTATTTTATTTTATTATTATTTTTTTGAAAGTTTCTAGTGCTAGAAATTTTACCCGCCAGCTGGTGTGGGCATTGCAAGCTCAACCTACACACAACCCCAAGCACTTACTCCCCTGTTGGCTCACTCTGTAGAGACAGCTAAAATATAAATATGTCTTTTTCTAGCCTTTCTGACAAATGGGGTTTACTTATGTCACATATCTGGCTAGGGAGTTGAAGTCAAGAGGCTCTAGGCACTACCAGGGAGACACACACATGATGACATCACAGAAATAAAGCCCTGCCATCAGGGAGTCTCAGAGTCAGTGGCAGTAGAGCCATGGCAACATCGGCCCAGCTATGAGCTTCTTAACATTGAAACCTCTATTCATTGAAGCTGATATTAGTGGGGTCTCTGACTGACCCACCAGCTTTATGGATTCTTGATGGGGTTATAAGGTGTTATTTCCATCCTATACTTGGGTGGTTGACTGATTTTTAAGAACTAAAATAAAATTAAACAAATAAACAAAAACTTGTTTCCAAAATAGTATTAAATGACAACTGAAAGTGATAATTGTCAAGAACTCAGAATACATCTCAGCAGTTACATAAGACCTTATGATATCTATATCTATATATATATTTTTCCTATTTGTAGTTACCTAAATTATGTGGAAGAGTATTTCCATGAACTACATATTTTTACTAATGTACTTTTTAAAAACAAAAGTGTGCATGTAGTGTAAAGATTCAGTAGGAAATTCAAATACTGTTTTCTAAATCTACAAGGAAAAGTCTCTCTTTGCTCTTCCCCAATCACCTAGTTCTCCTCTCCTGAGAAAACCTCTACTATTAATGCTGTTAATGCTTGTGGGTTTTTAATGTTGTTGTTGTTATTTTTCTTTCAAAATGAAGTCTCTCCTGTCACCCAGGCTGGAGTACAGTGGTACAGTCTCGGCTCACTGCAACCTCTGCCTCCCTGGCTCAAGCGATTCTCATGCCTAAGCCTCTTGAGCAGCTGGAAGTACAGATGCATGCCACCATGCCCAGCTAATAATGCTGTGCTTTCTTTCAGAGCTCCTACCGATCTGTTTTTAAAGGTGTGTGCAAAATATGTTTTGTGTCCATAACATTTTTAAAGAGCAGGCATTTAATAATACACTTGTTTGGTCTACTAACTCTGAAGCCCTGCTACTTTTATTGGTAGGAATATAAAAATTGACTATTTCTTGTGCCACTACCTCTTTTTGCCTCTACCTAGTGTTCTGAAGCTTGTATTTGTGAACAACTTTCTATGATTTAGCAACCTAAAATTTATCAATTTTATTTTGGGATTCAGAACCTAATGGACTAGTCAACCTCCTTTACCTCCCACAAAAATAATTTGAAGTTTGACTTTTCGTATCATTTTCTGAGTGGAGACCTTAGTGATGTTAGACCATTTTTCTTTCTTGGGGCTGATTACTCTTTACAGTGCTACCCCTACAATCCACATATCACCCCCACCACCACCACAATTAAAATCAACCTGTTAGTCTTATCTCATTTCCGATATATATATATATTTTTTTTTTCAAGAAATGTTATGCAATACAAATACATATTAAAGTGAATTAAATTAGATCATTAGATAGTGATTTAATATGACTCTTTTGCTTAGATTTATATGAATCACATTTGAACTAAATATCCAAGCTCTAAAGATATGCTGTTTGAGTTATTCATCTTTAGCTTCACCTTGGGAAAGCAAAACCAGTTATTAGTCAGTTAATGTAATTGTTTTGTGATTAATTTGTAAATACTTCTAGAGGACAAAGACAGTATATTTTTCATTTTGGTATTCTCAGAGACTAGCATAAAAGCTAATTCAAGAAAAATAGGGATCAACTGCTTTCCCCAACATTCAGCTTAACAACAAAGTAGGTATCTGCTCTTTAATTAACAGGATATTTTCCGATGTCATCCTATGAAATCCATACCTTAACCAGTTTGTAACAAAATTTTTGGTGGAAATACCCTGCAATTTATTTGGATATAACTGTGTTAATATGTACTTACTGTTAACATATGTGTGTGTGTATATATACTGAATGGGTTGTGTAGAAGCAGTCAAGACTATAAATTGCTATAATTTGGCAAAACCATCTAGTGACTACATTTTCTTAAACACTTGCCTATATTAATGGGGAGTCCCAGATGTCTGTTGTCTTAATTCTTCTAGGCCTTAAGGGTAGCCATGCATTTGAGCTGATAGCTTTATGAAAATATTCTCTATCGATTGGAAGAGGCAAGAACATGAGTTACAATTACACAATTCAATAATAGAGTATTTGTATAAAGATTTTTCAGAAACAGTCACATTATAAGCTTAGTTATGTTGACATTTTAATATCATTGCTAACAGCAATTTTATTAATAAATAATTGTTTAAATACTCAAGTTGTAAATAAATGTTCTAAATGTTCAAGCAAAGTTTGCTCTATAAGTAAATTATCAGGGCCACTTTCTTTTCTATATTTATGACTTAGGACAGAAAACATATTCAAAATTTGCATTTCCTACTCTAAATGAATCTTAGAAAGTATCAGTTGTGTCACTTGATTACAGTTACCTCACTAATATTACTAAAGAGTACTCAATAGTCATTGTTTTCTATAGATGCTATCTATTTACATATGGTTTTTTCTCCTATTGTAAATTTTACTGTGAATCAGCTATACTCGATAAATAGTATTTGAAAATATAAGCTATTATTTTTATATCTCTGAGTTAAAAAATGTACTACAGAGTATAAATTCTCATTGGAAAAGGTGATCTGGCTGTTACTATATAGAAATTTCAGACTCTACAATTTAAATACATAAATTTAATATATGTTTTGAAAGGTATAAAGAAAAAATGACATATTCTAGGAATTGAGCATTTGTCGTCAATTTATCTATTTATGGATTCTAAAAATACTATTCCACACTTCTGAATCCTTAGAAGCATTGTAACAGCGTAATGAACTTGCTATGCAAGTCACAGAGAACAGAGACATACATTTAATCAAAAAAAAAAAAAAAAAAAGAAACCCTGAAATAAACAGTTAGGAAATGTTTTTGACCAAAACCAATCTTATTGTTTATTAACCATTTTGTGAAGTTCAAATTGTATTGTAGTTTTAAACAGACATTAGGGATATTAAGTTTAGAGGCATTAGCGTTGTCTGCCACCCTCAAGAAAGACCTCTCTTTTGTTTATTATTAATATACTTTAAGTTCTAGGATACACGTGCACAATGTGCAGGTTTGTTACATATGTATATATAAAAAAAGAAGACCTCTGTATACAGATTAAGTTCAATCTTTAATATGGTTTTGTCTCTGTTTCTAAAACAATAATGCTATCAAACTAGAGTAATGAGAGATGATGAACATACCAGTATGGTGGAAAGATAAATAGATACAGATCCAGAAAAACAACAAATTACAGAACCATATTTTCATACATTTAAAATGATCTCAAATTTCTCTAGGATAATAACAAATGCTTCATTATGTGTATTTTAAAAATACCAATAAATGAGGACAACCAGTCGTCAATTACTTGTTACTTACTTTAGCTCAACAGACATATATAGCCTCTCAATAACCTCTTAAGCTGGTTATCTCTGGATAGGAAATTGTTCTTTTCTGCAAAAGAGGTCACAGAATCCCTGACTCTTGTAACGTTATGAAACAAAATTTCAGGATTGTTAAATACATAAGTTATGAAATATCTATTAACAAAAAAAAAAGTATCTTGGTAGAAACCATATCAAGACCAAATGAAGAAAGATTCAGAACCATTATCTAGGCTAACAAATACCTTAACATTTTGAAATATCCTATTGACTGATTTCACCTGAATTATTCACCTGGAAATTATTAAGCACAACTTTAAAATGTCACAAAAGAGAAAGTAATACAGCAGTTTGTTTTTTTAAAGTTTGAGTTTTTCTTCAAAGGATACATTCTCTCTCCAAGGTATTTTCCCTCTCCCAAAAAATGGCCCTCAACATTTTTAGAGTTGTTTTCTTTTGTTTTCCAGTAACAAGTAACCTCCATCGTCAGTATCTTCCCACTTTTAGTGATATCCTCAGTGATATCTGAGAGTGAAACTTAGTTGGTGTTATCTGTGCTGCAACTGTCCTTGCTCTTTTTTCTTCTGTGAAAGTCCTTATTGAATATCTACTCCTGGTTAGTTTTAGGATATAACTACTTTTCTCAGGTACTTATTTATCCACATTGTACTATTTAGACTAAATTTAAATTTGTGAAATGCACATGGCCCAACAATGCTGTGGCTACAAAGTCAATGTGTTATTTTATTTGCTCTCTTATTGGGCTGTATTTTTCTCAGAGTAGAAGAGGTAAAAATACTGGTATATAACATTATTTTATAGGATGTCACAGTTATTTTAAGTGAGGAAATATAGATCTCAAGTTTTAATTATGCTAAGATGTATAGTATATAGGTCAATTATTGACTGTAAATCTTTAAGAATTATCTTAAGATTTATTGAACTATTAAAACAAGAGACATGGGAAAATTGCACAAAAATTTTGTGACATTTTAAAGTTGTGCTTAATAACTTCATCAAAGCAACAGTACAGGGCACTCAAACTAAAACCCAAGTAAGTAAACCATTTGTTCTCTAGCCTCTTCCCAAACAGGCTTCCATATTATTTTCAATAAAGAAAAACTCTAAACAAAACAGTCAACAGACATACACAAAGCAAATACCCTCAAACAAAAGTTTGAGAATCAAAACTTTGCAACAAATAATAAAACTCCAAAAAGGGAAAATATGAAAAGAAAAAAAAACATGAAACATGATATTTTGGCAATAATTACATATAATTAAATAAATATGTATATAAAATCTATTCATCAGAAATGTAGAAATTCAGAACGTAGACATACAATAGTAAGTACTAAAATAGGAAATATTTATACTCCAAAATAAAATAATAAATCATACCAGCAATAAAAAGTTAATTACAAGATTTCCACATAAGGAAACAGTAAAATTTATAAAATAGAATGAAAAAAACAGAAAATATAAGTTGGATAAAAAATAATGTAATAAAATAAAGCAGAGAGAGAAAAAGTTTCCAACATATGAATAAATAAAGTCTCTTTAAAAGAAAAACAGTGCAAAAGGTCATTAATATTTAAAACTATGTTTTAAGAACGGTTTCCAGAAATAAGAGAAAATCAAACTCTAAAGCTTGAAACGGCTCACTGAATTAGTGGGAAAATTGTGTGAGAAATACTCCAGTAACATTTGTAGGCTTTAAGTTTAAGAAATTACATTGGATCTCCAGGAAAAAGTCTATCATGTGAAGAGAGAAGAAACAAATTCATTTGATAGATTCTGACAATAAACAAAGCAAAGCAACAGAATATCATTTTGATGGAGTACAAAGCAAGAAATGTAAAAACTAATGTTTTAATAGTCATGTAAGATATTTTTCAAGAATCAAGGATATTTTAAAAACTATATTAGCATGGAAAGAAGGAGCCAGAGCAATATGGCTGAATGGAAGCCTCCAGTGATCGTCCTCACAACAGGAACACCAAATTAAACAACTATCTACACACACACACACACACACAAAATGCACTTTCATGAGAACCAAAAATCAGGTGAGCAATCACAGTACCTGGTTTTAACTTCATATCGCTGAAAAAGGCGCTGAAGAGGTTAGAATAAACACCCTCAAATTACCTACACCAGCCCTCGCCATCCCTCAACAGTGGCTGGGTGTCATGGAGAAGGAATCTGTGCACTTGGAGGAGATAAGAGTACAGTGATTGTGAGACTTTGCATTTTATTTATTTATTTATTTATTTATTTGGAGACCAAATCTTGCTCTGTCGCCCAGGCTGGAGTGCAGTGGTGCAATCTCAGCTCACTGCAACCTCTGCCTCCTGAGTTTAAGTGATTCTCCTGCCTCAGCCTCCCGAATAGCTGGGATTACAGGTGCCCACCACCATGCCCAGCTATTTGAGACTTTGCATTTAAACCCACTGCTGCCCGGTCACAGCAAAAAGTGACATAGGACCAAATTTGGCCAGCGCCTAAGAGAGAGCAATTAGACCAGCCCGGAGGCAAATCATCTACCCTGGGAGTCAGAACTTTAGTTTTGGCAAGCCTTACCACCGTGGGCTAAAGAACTCTGGGATATTAAAGAAACTTGATGGTTTTTCCTTCAGGAGCTCTTGTAA
Source organism: Trachypithecus francoisi (assembly GCF_009764315.1). Lineage (NCBI taxonomy): Eukaryota > Metazoa > Chordata > Mammalia > Primates > Cercopithecidae > Trachypithecus > Trachypithecus francoisi. The sequence goes on from NW_022681435.1 coordinate 11,580,932, forward strand.
GACTGGATAAAGAAAATGTGGCACATATACAACATGGAATACTAAGCAGCCATAAAAAAGAATGAGTTCATGTCCTTTGCAGGAACATGGATGAAGCTGAAAACCATCATTCTCAGCAAACTAACACAGGAACAGAAAACCAAACACTACATATTCTCACTTGTAAGTGGGAGCTGAACAATGAGAACACGGCTATTGCATGCTGGGCTTAATATCCACGTATGGGTTGATAGGTGCATCAAACTACCATGACACACGTTTACTTATGTAATAAACCTGCACATCCTGCAAATGCTGCCCAAAACTTAAAATAAAAATTAAAATGAATGAAAAAATATCTTAAACTCATTTTATGAGGCCAGTATTACCCTGATAGTAAAACCAAACAGACACCTCAGAAAAAGAAAACTACAGGCCAAGATCCCTGAGGAACACTGATGCAAAAATCCTCAACAAAATAGCAGCAAATCGAATACAACATCACCCTAAAAAGGTTATTTATCATGAACAAGTGAGATTTATCCTAGAGGTCCAAGGAGGCTACAACATATGGAAATCAATCAATGTAATACATCATGTCAACAGAATGAAGAACAGAAATCATATGATCATTTCAACTGATGCTGAAAAAGCATATGATTAAATTCAACATCTCTTCATTATTCAAAAAGAAAAGAAAAGAAAAAAAACTCCAAAAAGTGAGTATAGAAAGAACATACCTCAACATAATAAAGACCATATATTACAGACCCACAGCTAATATCATACTGAATAGGAGAAAACTTAAAGCCTTTTCTCTAAAATCTGGAAAACAGAAAGAATACTTATTTACATCATTGTTATTCCATGTAGAGCAACTGGGAAATAAAGAGCATCCAAACTGGCAAGAAAGAAGTCAAGTTATATTTTTGTTTGCAGATGATATGATCTTATACTTGAAAAAACTTAAAACTCCACAAATAAACCATTAGAACTGATAAACAAATTTAGTAAAGTTGCAGGACATAATATCAACATACAAAAATTGGTAATTTTCTATAAGCCAACATCAAACAATCTCAAAAAAACGTGTAATAGCATTTACAATAGCCGCAAATGAAACAAAATATCTATGAATTAACCAAAGAAACAAAAGATATCTACAATGAAAAGTATAACAAAATATTGATAAAAGAAATTGAAGAGTACACAAAAATATGGAAAGATAGTCCATGTTCATGAATTGAGGAATTAATATTTTTTAAATGTCTATCATACCCAAATAAATACATAGATTCAATGCAATGCCTATCAAAATACCAACAACATTCTTCACAGAAATGGATAAACAATCCTAAAATACATATGAACCACAAAAGACCCAAAATAGCCAAAGCTATCCCAAGCAAAAAAAACCAAAACTGGTAGGATCACATTACATTCCTTCAAATTACACTACAGAGTTATAGTAACCAAAACAGCATGGTACTGGCATAAAAACAGACACCAATGCAACAGAACAGAGAGCAGAAACAAATCCACACACTTACAGTGAGCTCATTTTTGACCAATGTGTCAAGAATATATGCTGGGGAAAGACAGTCTCTTCAATAAATGTTGCTGGGAAGACTGGTTTTCCAAATGCAGAAGAATGATCCTAGATCCATATGTTTTGCCATATACAAAAATAAAATAAAAATAGATTAAAGATTTAAGTACAATACCTCAAACTACATAACTACTAAAAGAAAACTTTGGGGAATCTCTCCAGGACACTGAAGTGAGCAAATATTTTTTTGAGTATTGCCCCTCAGGCAATCAAAGAAAAGTGAAAAAATGGGATTATATTATGTTGAAAGTCTTCTGAATAACAAAGGAAACAAACAACGAAGTGAAGAGACAACCCACAGAATGTGAGAAAATATTTAGAAACTCACTATCTGACAAGGGATTCATAACCAGAATATATCAGGAGCTCCAACAACTCTTAGGAAAAAATTATAAAAATCCAATTAAAAATTAGCAAAAGATCTGAGTAGACATTTCTCAGTACAAAACATACAAATGGCAAACAGGTATACAAAAAGATACTCAACATCATTGTTCATCAGAGGAATGCAAGTCAAACTATAATGAGATATATCTTATCCAAGTTAAGATTTTTTTTATCCAAAGGACAGGCAATAACAAATGCTGGCAAGAATGTGGAGAAAAGAGAACCCTTGTACATTGTTGACGGGAATGTAAGTTAGTATGATGACTATAGAGAACAGTTTAGAGTTTCCTAAAAAATCTAAAAATAGAGCTACCATATGATCCAAAAATCCTACTGCTAGGTATATACCAAAAAGATAGAAAATCAATATATTGCAGATATATCTGCACTGCCATGTTTATGGCAGCTTTGCTCACAATAGCCAAGATTTGGAAGCAACCTAAATGTCCATTAGCAGATGAATGAAGAAAAGGTGGTATATATATACACAATTGAATGCTATTCAACCATAAAAAACAATAAGGTCCTGTCGTTTGCAACAACATGGATGGAACTGGCGGTCACTATGTTAAGTAAAACAAGCCAGACACAGAAAGACAAACGTCATGTGTTCTCAGCTAAACATTAAAACAATTGAACTCATGGAGATAGAGAGTAGAATGACAGAGTCTGAGAAGGGTAATGGGGTCATGGGGGTGAATGTGGGGATCATTAACGGGTACAAAAAATAGAAAAAAATGAAGTTTTAGTATTTGAGAGCACACCATGGTGGCTATAGTCAATAACAATTTAATTGTACATTTTAGAATAACTAAAATAATTAGATTCTTTGTAACACAAGGGATAAATGCTTCAGTGATGGATACCCCATTTACCCTGATGTAATTATTACACATTGTATGCCTATATCAAAATGTATCATGAACCCCATAAATACATACACCTACTATGCCCCCATAAAATTAAAGACTAAAAATTTAAAAAAAGAACTACTGTATGATGCAGCAATCCCACTGCTAGGTATATACACACAAAAAAAATGAAATCAGATTATCAAGGAGATATCTGAACTCTCATGTTTATTAGCAGCAGAATTCACAAAAGCCAAACTTTGGAATCAACCTAACTGTGCATCAACAGACAAACTGAAAAAGAAAAATGTGGTTCATATATGCAATGGAAGTACTATTCAGCCACAAATAAATGAGATCCTGTCATTTGCAGCAACATGAATGGAACTGGAGGTCATCATGTTAAGTGATATAAACCAGGCATAGAAAGACAAACTTCATATATTCTCACCCATATTTTGGAGCTAAAAATTAAAGCAATTCAACTCATGGAGCGAGAGAGTAGATTGATGGTTACCAGTGACTATCAAGGGAATAGGGGAGGGGCAGTGGGGATGGTTAATGGATACTAAATATAGTTCGAATAAGTAAGATCTAGTATTTGATAGCACAACAGGGCAACTACAGTCAACAATTTTGTTGTACATTTAAAAATAACTAAAAGTACAATTGGATAGTTTGTAACACAAAGAAAGGATAAATGCTTGAGAGGATGAATATTCCATTCACCCTGTTGTGATTATTACACAATGTATGCCTATATCAGAATCTCTCATGTACCCCATGTACCTACTATGTAAACACAAAAATTAAAATTAAGAAAATAGACAAAAAAGAAACATTAGAAGGATATAAAAACAATAAATGAGTTTACAAAAAAAACTGTATCAGCATTCAAATTTTAGAGATGATTTTACTGCTATGTTTCCTATGATCATCTAGAGAATTAACTTTATTTGATAAATAAATAACTTAGTTATTCTGGGGTTTATATTTACCCTTTAACATAGGAGTTGTTGTATGTTGTTGTTTATTTTTAGGTAGTTGGGTCTATAAAATTTTTCATTTAATTAGTTTTCTAGCATAATTGCACCATAAGCAGAAAACATTCCAACTCTAGACATTTCAAATGCATCTCCCAAGAAAAACATGACCTTTTCTTCTGTGATACTATGATTATCATAGTTTAAAAAATTAACAATAATTTCCTCATGTTATCTAACATCTAAACAATATTCAAATTTATTCTAAATGTTTACAAAATAATATGTATAATTTTGATTTTGAAACAAGATTCCATCTAAGTTTTGTAGGGGGTCATTTACCTGAATATCTGCCAAACCGCATACTCTTACAGGCTTAAAGACTTTAGACACAAATATTTGTGATAAATTAATTTTCTTTTTGTGAAAGAAATCACCAAAATAATTTTAGGAATTCTGAAGTCAGAATGATTAAATGAGTTGTTACCACTGATCAAATAACTTTAGTTAGACTATATACTTAAGGTGCTGTATAATGTATCAGTATAAAAACCAAAGAAAGTACTGTGTATGCATACTATGTCCTAAATGCCCTTATATCATTCATATGTAAAGACACTACTAGTTTTCTCTAATACTTCAACATTTCTTTCTCCTTTATGGCATTTTTAAAGCAATTAAGTCAGTTGTCAATAGATTGTAAATATTTTAAATGTGTCTTATGGTTTCCTGGTATTTTCTTAAACGTATTCCTCTGTCTTTTCCTTGGAAAACTGAAATGAGGACTAGAGAAGTGATTAGATGACGGTTAAATGGTGGGAACCTTTCAAAAACAATGCCATGTATTTTCTGTTTTGTATTATCAGCAGGTATGTAAGGTCAAGTTTTCCTACTATTCATGATGCTGAGGTTGAGTCCTTGGTTAAGATGGTGGCTGGAAGCTCTCTATTAAATGAATGATTTTTACCTCTGAAATTAGTAGGCAGTCTGTGAAACACTGGTACTATACAAATATGCTTTCCACTTTGTTTTGGAACCCGTTGCTGATTCCTTCCCAAATGATCATTTCACTAAGGTTACAAATGCTGATTTTTTAATCCCATCACTCCTTCTCCATTTATTACCTACCTTCACTATTCTATAAAAAGAACTCCCTGGTGTCTACCTGTGTGTAGCACTCTGAGTCCGTGGATTGTTATCTATTCAGTATTTCAAAATTAGTCATCACCTTTTTTGACATTAAAATGTCCCAAATTTGGCCAGTAGAAGAAATAAGGAGAGAGAGTGAGAGAGAGAGAGTGAGAGAAATAAAGAGAGGAAGAGAGAACAAAAATGAAAGAAAACTAATTTGTCAAGGTATTCACAATTATTAAATCTAAGTGTAGGTTATATGGCATTTATTTTACTACCCTTCAAATTTTCTATATTTTAAAAAACACAATAAAATTTAGAGAAAAAAGTAAAAGAAACTTTTTCATTTATATTTAAAATATTACATATATTATACTAATATTGAATTGCAAGCAAGAAATTAATAAATGTGACAGAAAATGAAATAGAAACTTTTCTATAGGTTTTATTAATGAGAAACTAGATTTTGAAAAGCATTATGCTAGATGCTTTATATTTTTATCATTTTACCCCCAAAACATGTAAATTACATTTTTTATTTGCCAGTAGAAATTCAGACCATATTACTACTAAGTTTTATCTTGACTCCAAAAACTATGTTCTTTCCTATATACCACACATGAAGAAAGTAGCACTTGAGATTAAATTTCAGAGAAGTGGTTACTTTGCAATTTAAAATGAGTTACTATGAGGAATACAAAGGCAATCCAGGACATGCAATGCATGTCACAGACCATACTGAGTATTTTCGTGGACTTTCAAATTGATTCGCTATGTAGCACCTTAGCTGTAGAGTGGAATTACAGTTATTTCATCAACGAGAACAATTCATTCAATCACGCCAAATTTAAACTCAGAAAACCATAAAGTTACTCACTTGGTATGTTTCTTAAAATGGAAAATAATTTATCACAAATAGTTTTGCCTATAGACTTTAAGCTTGTCAATTTATGATCTTTGGCAAGAATCCAGTCATGTGGTTTATTACAATGCTGCCTATGTAACACTGGCAGAAATATGAAATTAAACATTTTGTTCAAATGTCCCTTCAGTCGTTAAAAAGAAAAGTAGTCTTTTAAGTACAGCACTGCCTTAGAGTAAATCATGTCTTATTTTCATAAAGATAGAAAGAGAACACTAGCTTTTAGTATTTAATGGCTATGGATCATGTTATACCCAGAAACTGCAAGAGTTGGCATTGCTCCCCTGAGAGACACGTTATCTCCCAGGAGCACACCACAGGACAAACATGATTTATTTCTCCTAAATGCCTTGTAATTTTCTAAAACTGCTTAATATCTGTGGTATCAGGAGATAAAAACAGAATTTATTTTAACTGTAAACACAACAGCAGTTCTTTATTTTCATTGGGTAGAGAGATGAATCCCTGGAACAATAAATCGAAAAAATTAAGTACATTCAAAATGGCTTCTTTATAATTATCAACTGTAACTCGGAGATTTTTTTGCTAAAGACTCTACATAAATATTTGTTGATTAATGCTATTCATTAATATGTACCATAAAAAGGTCATTTAAAAATATTAATTTGTAGTATTCAAGTCAATGCTTCTAATTTTAATTATATAAATGTATATCGTATGGTATCATTAAAATTCATTATTAGATAATAGGTTTTAATATATAAGCTGACCTTCAAAAATGGTAATTCAATATGCTTTGCATTATTTACTACTTAATTTGTAAGAAGAAAGACCGAAGGCAGGTGGATAAATTTGGTATAAAAGAAGTAACCCCATTTATCCACAGGGATCAGCTTAGTCAGAAAATATGATTGAACATAAATCTCAGTATTTAGAGGACTAGAAAGAGCAAAACAATGGAAATAGTCATAATCCTTGACCTTTACATTTTGCTTGGAGGCTAAAGCAATATTGATTTTACAAACAACAAAAGAAACACACACAAAAATCCATGTTAAACCTGGCAGCAAAAACTCAAGCAGCTTGTAAACCTGTGTGGTGGAGACGAGACGTGGGTTCTGTAGCAGACAATTCCAGATACAAATTTTGGTCCTTGCCAAATTGATCCTTTCACTTTACCCCTGTATTCAAACCCACAGGTCAGAATACCATCATATCCTACTGTGGCCAATGGGAAAGTCACTATCCATTGATGTTTACATTTGTAAAACTTAAATAATAATACTACTAAATAAGTTAGATTCATGTATATTAAATACCTGGCAAAATAAGACTTCGAAAAAGGCTGGTTCTCTCTCTCTTTGCATGTGTATGTAAGGCTGAATCTCTGTAAATACAGATTTATGCACAGATATACTACAATAACAAATGTACTTCTTTATAATTAATAAAGCTAGGTTTCTAGCTTTATTCGTTATGAAATATATCAATTACTCTTGGTCACTTTTTATTAATGTGGGTAGACTATAAGATAAAGCAAACAAGCATAACTCTAAAGAAGAGAAAGTTTTTATAAAACTAGACACTTTGCCAAACATATGCACAAGGATTAACTAATGTAATTCAAGCACAATATAGCTTTAGGTTTACTACAATCCCAATTGATGGATGAGATTATGAAAATGTAGTGATGTCAAATGACTTGACTAAAATTATGCAGCCAGCAATTAAATTGCAGAGCCACTGATGACAGTGATTTCTCACTGATTTTCATATTTCAACTCACCATACACACTGGCATGAGACATTACAGGTAAGAATGGTGGCGTTATCATCTTATTCCCTGATACCACTGCCTGCTTGAGATTATACAAATGAATATATTTAGTGATTAGAAGAGGAGAAAGGGTAGATAATTTATTAACAAAAAATATTAAAATGCCAAGTTCAAAAAACTTAGCAGTTAAAATAATTGAAGATCAAGAGTTAGTCACAATAAATAAAGGAAGAAGGAATAGCTAAAAATTATAATAATTTCTAAAGAAGGCCTCAGTACCATGGAAGAAGCAGAAACCATGTCAGTGATGCATTTGGAAGTAGAAAGAGAAGGTGCAATAACGTGGGTAGAAAATGATGCATTTCTGAACGGAAGATTTAAATAAAGGAGAAAAGAAAGGATTCATGGCAGGAATTTTTATATGATAAAGACTTGGTTCATCCATTCATTCATTCATTCTTTTATTTTTACCCCGCCAGCTTCCCAGGCTCCAACTTGCAGAGCTGGAAAAAGTAGTTACACTGTAAAAGCCCGGGAACTGCTGGCTTAACAAGCACAACCAGGTGATTCCGACACAGGTGGGAATAGTTCGAGACACTTTTGTTTCAATGGTGGTAAGTTGGTGAAAAGGTAAAACTGAACATTAGAACCTGGGTGACAGAGCTAGACTCCATCTCAAAATAAATAAATAAATAAATAAATAAGAAGAAGAAAAGAAAAAAAAAGAAAAGTTTCCATAAATTGGGGTGAAAATATGCAAGATTCTGGGTTTTATATATAGCGGAGATTTATGTATTTTTTCTGTAGAAGACAGAAATATTTGTCTTTGTGTTTCTACTAAAAAAATTGTCATCTGTTCTCAGAAGTCAGAGTTTGAGTAAAGAGGTGCCCTACAGTTTGAACATCAATAGGGAGCACCGAGGAGGGAGAGGTAGGTTCATGCTCATTATAATCTAGAATTAGGACAGTTTATTCATCAAGGAGAGAAAAACCAGACTGCATGGCCAGTAGTAGAATCACCTGAGATAGCAAATGTGAGGCTCATGCTTCCAACAATTTAATAAGAAGTGTTTTGTGAACCTTCTGTGTTTAGAGCTGGGTTCCTCAGGACCACATTTTCAGGACACTGTGCCCTTTAACTTAGAAAGTCAATTTCAAACATTAATAACACATTCTTCAGGCTGCTCACATATTAACAATTTTAATTTATACCTTTAAAATGAAATACTGTTCAAATATATAGAAGTAAAGACTGCATGTTAAAATCACTGCAATAATGAGTCTACTCTCTGAAACAAGTTTCTCTGAAATATAGAATACAGCCTTAGGTAGGTTTGAGTACAAACTCCCTCCAGAGTCAGATTGCCAGTACTTATATGCTAGCTAGATTATTTATAGCTGTTGATATGGGGTAAATCTTAGTGTCAGTTTTCCTATCTATATAATAGAGGCAATGCACTATCCTAACTGAACGCAGAAACAGAAAATCAAATACCACACGTTCTCAAGTGTAATTAGGAGCTAAAAAACAGATACACATGAACATAAAAATGGAAACTATAGACACTGCAGGCTCAAAAATGGGTGAGGGTGGGAGGGGAAGAAAGGGTTGAAAAATTACCTGTAGAGTACAATGTTCACTAGTTGGGTAATAGGTGGAGACCAGTAAGTAATATACGCACGTTAAAAATACGCACATGTATACCCTGAATCTAAAAGAAAACACAATTTTGAAACACTTAAAATCAATAGAGAAATAAAATACAGGCATTAATAATATCACCCATTATAGCTTTGTTCTTAACATTAAATAAGCTAGTAAATGACAAGGGTTTAGACCAGGGTCTGATACAAAGAAACTACTCAGTATATTTTGGCTGCTTTTAAAAATTATTATTATCATTGTCCTTTCAATTATTTTTCAACTTTTATTTTTTATGGTGGTTAGATTCCTGTAGTTTAAATCTACACATTTTGACGCTCAGTGTAGTGAAAATATCTGTTAACATTCTTCAGTCATTCTAAATCTCCCCATGACAACTGCTGCTCAGAAGTCGCTTGGAATCAACAGAATTAAGAATGAAGATTGTATACAATTCTCCAGTAGTTAATGAGTGCTTTTTTTTTTTTTTTTTTGTACAAGATTCATTCTTTGGGAAAATCACAGATGGATAAATCACCATCTTCAACCTTGAGTTCATATACTGATTGAAAATATCTCCAGATAATGAAAACTGTCTAAAATGATGCAGTATGTTGAAATATCAATAGGGAGCACCGAGGAGGGAGAGGTAGGTTCATGCTCACTTTAGGATTTTACCTTTTACACAATACCCTTTAGGCAGTGGAGAATAGGAAAAAAAAAATGCAAGTCCTGGATTTGTGGCTAGATAAGGTGGAAGGTGATAGTCAACTAAGAGAAAAAAAATGATAAATTAAACACTGTATATATTTTAGTTCATTCTCACGCTTCTATAAAGAAATACCTGAGAATGGATAATTTATAAGGAAAAGAGGTTTAATTGGTTCACAGTTCTGCATGTCTGGAGAGGCCTCAGGAAAACTGACAATCATGGCAAAAGGGGAAGAGGCATGTCTTACACGGCAGCAGGCAAGAGATAGCAGGCAAGAGCAGGGAACATTGCCTTATAAAACCATCGGAGCTCGTGAGAACTCACTCACTGTCATGAGAACAGCATGGAGGAAACTGCCCCAGTGATCCAATCACCTCCCACCTGGTTCCTGCTTCAACATGTGGGGATTATGAGGATTACAATTCAAGTTGAGATTTGGGTGGGGACACAGAGCCAAATCATATCACTATATAATGCAACGTATAAAGCTTTAGACCAAAATAGTTTTAATTTTTTAAAAACTTTTCTCTACTTAAACAGAGAGGGGACGCAAGAGATATCTGTGCCCTGCATATATCTACTCGCTAGTCTACCCACAGGATATAGAAAGAAATAAGTCTCCCTGAAGAGACTGTTTTCTGTACATAGGGCTTCCTGGGGAGCAAAAATAAGTTGGATAAACACTTTTCTGTATTTATAAATAAACATGTTCTTTTCAAATAATAAATTTTCATATTTTAAACTTCCATTCGAAAAAACAACACAGATAAAATATTTCTACGTAAATTTTGGTCTTCTGCAGCTGAAGGAACTAAGAAATTTAAGTATTGGCTTTGACAGTCTTCTGGTTTGCACTAAAGTAAATATTGTTCTGCACCTGACTTAGAATCTACATATTAGATGATTAAAAAAAATAAGACTTTACTTATGCTTCTACTAAACTAGGCAGGAGAAGGGTCTTAAAAAGTGATTTGAATGTGTGGAGAAAATTAATGAAGAAATCAATTTAAGCTTTCATTCACATATAGCAAGTCCTTGAATAATATTGCTTCATTCAGTGATGCGACAACCATGAGAAAAAAAAAAAAAAAAAAGATTGATTCCCAGCCTAGGCCACTAGGTAGGAGTGTGGGTGAGTGAGTGTCGGTGTTGTGTGTGTGTGTGGTGTGTGTGTGTGTGTGTCTGTGTGTCTGTGTTCTGTTTCTGTGTGTGCAGTTCTACAGCAAGATGGTGTCCTGTCCAGAGCTGGTTCCCACTGGGTGTCCTATGCTGCCAGGAGATGTTCTGGCCACCCACAACCCTGAACTGAAACAATATAGGAAATAATTTTCTTACTTGTGTCTATTTATCTTTCTTCAGTGTATGTATACCTCACATTTATGTCCATGTTCAATTTGCTAAGTAATTTGGTCTTTATTTAGAGGTTTGGTGATGTTTTTGTAACCAGAAAGATGCTATAGGAACTTAATTCTTGTTTGTATCAGTTAGCCTATGGTAAAATTAGTTTTGTTAAGTGTCATTTTGTTTAAAGTCAGCAGTTTTTAAGAACCTGTCAATGACATTATGTAAGGACTTACTTTATACAAATAGATAACCAATAATTCTGAGATATCTAGTGAAGCATGATGACTCAACATTAGAACTAAGAACCTAGAACCTAAGTATAAAATTAAAAATTAAAAGGGATCAAGAGGAAGCAGAAATAATATCAACTATTATCCTCAGACATGCCAACAAATCATAAAAAGCTCTGAAATGGGATATTAAAGAAACATTTACATTTAGATTTTAAAAATTTAATGTAATGCACTTAGACTTTTTTTGCAAGATACTTTAGCAACTGGAATCATTCCGAAGCAAGTGCATTTGACCTGGAAAATCTCATTTCTAGAAGAAAGCTGACATCCTCCTTTACTTTCAATTACTCTGCTAATGTTGATAAATAACAAATTTCTATCAAAGCATCCCTGAGACACAAGTGAAAATCTTTAAAGAAAAACTCTCTGAAGATGTTAACCTAAGATATTTTTTGGCAACATAAATCTTGGAATCTACCTCGGATATAACATTCATAATAGAATATCAAAAAAAAAATGGTATCAGTATTTTTTGTTTTCCCTCATTTAATGAATTAACATTTAGTGACTGAATAAATTATGCTAGGCACTATGTGAAGTTACACACACACACACAAGAACACAGGGACATAATTAGTTCATTGGCATTATATCTTGGCCTAGTTTGGGACCTACATTTATTCCTAATCTTAATGCTTGAGTTTATGAAAGATGGAGCCTGGTTATCATCTGAATTTTGCTGCTAAGCCTTTTCTGGAACAAGTAGTAAACACTTTAGTTTACTTTCTGGCAGGCTACAGCAACTTTTTTAAAGGAAATCATAAGGTATCAACCTTTAAAATTTGATCATATATTTTTGGATTAGTCATCTACTAATTATTTGTGCACAATTGAGACAATTGATTGGGTTAGATAGTTCAGGGTATCATTTACATATTTCTTGACCTTTTATGAATAAAGATTATACTTTGCAGAGTTACTGTTGTTTGCTCTGTGGGGTAAAGTTGTGTGTGTGTGTTGTAAGTGTTGTATTGCTGCTGTTGTTTCAATGTAAGTTTCTAGCTAGAAAAGCGAAGATGAGGAACATGAAGTTTTCAATTTTAGCAGTGACGGTTCAGGGCTGAGTAACAAAAAGTGTAGTTTGGAATGCTGAGAAGAAGCCTCTTTACATCATTTCTGTGCAAAATGAGCAATATCTTGGCATCCAGATCCGTTTATAGATTGTCACAAGGATATCACCAAAGACACCTTCAGCAGTGACTGTGGAGAGGCTCCTCTGGGTAGATTCAAGAAGAATTGGAAGCACAGTGCAGTCTAGGGGCAAACTGAATGCATGCAAAGACTGAAAAGGGTGATCCAATAAGGAGAACATAAATCAATGAACAATTACATAAACAATTTCAATAACACTTTTCATAGGAAAGGAGATAAGATACGACAACATTTCAACATTTTACGTTTTAGATTCAAAAAAAAATTAGCCCTTATTTTTAAAAAATCATCTTATACTGTTCTTTTCTTTACATACTTTCCCTGGCATTCTTGTTCTTTCAACGAGCCACATTAATTGGCATTTCAGGACCTTTCCTTTTACTGCCTCTTTCACCTGGAATCTTCTTTTCTAGACCTTTGTCTTGCTTTTTACATTCTTTCACTTATGTCTCTACTTACATATTACCTTCTAGGAGAGATTTTCCAAGACTACCCTAACTTGATTGTCTCTCTCTACTCATACTACTCTTTTGCAGTATCTTATTTACTCTTTTTTTCATATCACTTGTCACTACTTGGAAGTACATTATTTATTAGGGATTTATCTGCTTCTTTATTTCCTGTCTCTTTATCCAACTGGAGTGTAAGGATAAGGGCAGAGCCTTACTAGTCTATACAAAGTAGGTAGTCAAAATGTTTTTAAATACATGAAAAATCAACTTATGACTCACTGATTATCTTTATGTGTCTAGTTTACTGTTTAATTTGTCCACTGAGCTGACTTTATTTCATTTTTATATTTCACTTACAGAATTTCTATTTGATTTCTTTTGAAAGATGCTCTTTTTCCAGTGTCCTGTTTTTACAGGTTTTTTTGTTTGTTTGTTTGCATTCCTCTTTTAATGCTTTGTACATTTCAGACATCTTATATTTTAAAATATATTCTGGTCTACTTTATTTTTAAAATCTTCTTAGTGTGTATACAACTCTCCTAATTTGCTCACTTAGTAGATTCGCCAACGCTTCCTTGCATGTTGTTTAATACTTGTCGTGAGCACATTTTTGGGAGCTTGGTTTTCTGTGAGAATCCGATGCTCCACGTTGTCAAAGCATCTTACATCTTAATGGGGAAATATAGGTGGGCCTCTGCTGGTGCTCACTCAGTTTTTTCAGTTCACATATTTTATTATGTTAATTCTTGTATTCATGGACCCTACATCTCTTGTAGTCATGAAAATTTGAATTTCACACTAACAAGTGGTTTAAGATTCTCACAAATTGTTGTGGTTCTTGTTTTCCCCCATCTGGAGCACAATCTTAGCTGACGGTAGGTTTCCTTGCGGGGGCATATTTGTGGATGGGAATTCCCAAGCTCTGGCACACATCTTGACCCCTTTTGATAACTAATTTCTAGCTCCATTTGTTCACCATGTCTTAAGTCTGAAATAAGTTCCCTGTATAAAAATCTAACACACATAAAAAGAAAGTGTGTCTACAGCATGTTAGGCTTTTATCTAGGTACTATGTTTAAAAGATAAATAAAATATTCATAAATATCTTTAAAAAAAATCTAACACACAGCACTTCTCTCTGATAATTTGTCTCCAGTTGAAATGACAGAGGAAACATATTGATTTTGACTTCCACTCACTGCACCGACATTGAGATTCTTCTTCACTGGTAACACCTGTTGGTTCCTTTTCTTTATTCTAAGCTTACCAGTGTACCCTGGCACTATTTTCTTATATTTAAGATAATCTTTGTATGTGTTTTAAGTATGTGTTGGAACCAAAGTCTTTAGATCAATTTTGTAAAACATATTGAAAAATGAAAAAAATGCAGAAACTATTGATAGTTAAGGCAGAAAACAGGCAGCTACAAAGATAAACATGCAGAGAAACCAACAGCCGAGGCAGAAAGCATTCTTCCCAGAAAAGCTTCAGATAAACTTTGAGTTTAGAGCAGAAGATCTGGAATCACTTGACTGACTGCGGATATAAGTCATAGTAATTATAAATGAACACAAAGGGGCTACGACAAAACACTGCATGTGTCCTCATATAGAAATCCTTGCTTACAAAAATCATGGACAAGGAGCAGCACTGGCCCCAGACTAAAGGCATATATATATCATCCCTACTATTTTAACAACACAAAGAGATCTAGAGATCCTTTTGAATACAAGGCTACATTATACAGATGTTAAGAGAGAAAAGTAGCCTCTTTCCAGTAAATGTTGAAATGGATCTTCATTTATGTATATGTAGCTTATATTCAGACTCCCCTCCATTCATAGAGAGACCTGTTATACAACTGAATCTATGTAATGACAGAGGACATTCAGTCACCATCTATCATAATCACCTTAGTGTTTCATTCATAAAGACACCTCTAAGAATTCTGACAAAGATAGTTAAAAGTAATGACTTAACAGAGAAAAATCTAAATAGAAAATGTTTTTTACCTTATCAAGAGTGAAAACTCATTGCTGTTCATTCTCAAGCAAAAGAAACTATTGTTATTATACTTAGATACATTTTTATTAAGATATTTTAGTTTTCAGTATGTTTAATAGTGAAATGAAAATACAAATAAGATGAAGAATGTAAAAATAGAGGTGAGTGAAGATATAATTGATACAGGAAAGTTATAAAAGAGAATGAGGGTGTGGGTTTCAAAGCACTGACATAGGGAATTGATTTACTTTTTGCAGGATGGATAATGAGAACATTCACTGTAATGAAGAGTGAAGGAAAAGATCTAAACAATTAGGATTGAAAGTAACTTAAAAATCACTTGGGAAAGCTTTTTAAAAAATCTTACGTAATACCTTTTATTCTCCAATTGAAGAAGAAAGTATAATATTCTGTGAGCATGAGGTATGTGGATAGTGGCATTCTGTTATATTTGAGCAAAGTAGAGAGGTTAATCAATAAGCACTATAGAAAATAGAAAGCAGAACTTACTAGGTAAATTTCAGTAACACAAAGTTCCAGCAACATTATTTACATAATTTATGGTTTTACTTCAGGCACAATAGCAATCTGGCAATAAAAGTATAGAAGATAAACAGATTAATCTGATTAGTCATCACAACATGTGTGGACGGGTGTGTGTGTGTGCATGCACACATGTGTTCATGAATGTGCAGGTGTACAGGCAGGCCAATTAGGTAAGCATGTAGAGGATATTGGCAAAGAATTTGTTGAAGGGATTAACCATGATATCTTAGCTGAGTAAAAAAAATTAGAAAAAAAGGAAGAGAAGTTTGCTAGTAGAAGGAAATGACCTAAGTCTAAGGAAAAATGCTCTGATATTTCTAAAGAACCACTGCAGAGACAATAAAGAAATAAGAGAAGTGGACAATTTGGAGGACATAAAAAGACAGTGAACATAGTAAGGTTTTAATGGTGCAAATGTTTCAGGTAATATTACGTTTCGTTATTCAAGATATGGTCTGAAGTAAAAAGTAGATAAAAATATTTAGAAATTAAGATGTTACAGAGATAAATGTCTATCTTGTTGGGTTCTAAAAAAAGTTGTTGTTGAACAAAATGAAAGAAAGTACTCTGAATGAGAATACAAGGTCCTCAAATAATGACAATAATACAGTAATTAGTTAGAAGATCAGAATAGAAGGTAATACAAAGGGGTAACAGAAGCAAAATTTTTATATAAAAAAGAAATATTACTTGAATTAAATTTCTTAGACAGAAGGAGAAATAGAAATGGGGCTTTGGCAAATGGAAACACATCCCATGCTTATGGATAGGTAGAATCAATATTGTGAAAATGACCACACTGCCAAAAGCAATCTACAAATTCACTGCAATTCCCGTCAAAATACCACCATAATTCTTTACAGAACTAGGAAAAATATTCCTAAAATTCATATGGAACAAAAACAAACAAACAAACAAACAAACAAAAAGAGCCTGCAAGACTAAGCAAAAAGAACAAATCTGGAGGCATCACATTACCTGACTTCAAACTATACTATAAGGCCATTAGTCACCAAAACAGCATGGTACTGATACAAAAAATAGGAACATAGACCAATGGAACAGAATAGAGAACCCAGAAATAAACCCAAATTCTAACAGCCAACTGATTTTCAACAAAGCAAACAAAAACTGGGGAAAAGACACTCTATTCAACAAATGGTGCTTGAATAATCAACAAGCCACATGTAGGAGAGTGAAACTGGATCCCTGGATCCTTATCTCTCACCTTATGCAAAAAATCTACTGAAGATGGATCACGGACTTAAATATAAGACCTGAAACTGTAAAAATTATAGAAGATAATATCATAAAAACTCTTCTAGACATTGGCTTAGGCAAGGATTTCATGACCAGGAACACAACAGCAAATGCAACCAAAACAAGGATAAATAGGTGGGACTTAATTAAACTACAGAGCTTCTGCACAGCAAAAGGAGCAGTCGGTAGTGTAAACAGACAAGCCACAGAGTGCAAGAAAGTCTTCACAATCTATCTGACAAAGGACTAATATCTAGAATCTACAAGAAACTCAAACAAGAATAAAACAAACAACTCCATGAAAAAGTGGGCTAAAGATATGAATAGACCATTACCAACAGAAGATGTACAAATGGCCAATAAACATATGAAAAAATGCTCAACATCACCAATGATCAGGGAAATACAAATCAAAACCACAATGCAACATCACTTTACTCCTGCAAGAATGACCATAATCAAAAAATTAAAAAAAAAAATAATAGATGTTGGTGGGGATATAGTGAAAAGGGAACACTGCTGGTGAAAATGTAAACTAGTACCATCACTATGCGAAACAACGTGGAGATTCCTTAAAGAACTAAAAGTAGAACTACCATTTGATTCAGCAATTCCACCACTGGGTATCTACCCAGAGGAAAAGAAATCATACGAAAAAGATACTTGTGCATACATGTCTATAGAAGCACAATTCACAATTGCAAAAACATGGAACCAGTCAAAATGCCGATCAGTCAACGAGTGGATAAAGAAATTGTGGTGTATATATCTATATATGATAGAATACTACTCAGCCATAAAAAAGAAATGCATTAATAGCATTCACAGCAACCTGGATGGAACTGGAGACTATTAGTCTAAGTGAAGTAACTCAGGAATGGAAAACCAAACAGCCTATGTTCTCACTTCACTCATAAGTGGAAGCTAAGCTATGAGGATGCAAAGGCATAAGAATGATACAATGGACTTTGCGGACTCGGGGGAAAGGGTGGGAGGGGAGTAAGGGATAAAACACTACAAATTGGGTTCAGTGTGTACTGTTCGGGTGATGGGTGCACCAAAATCTCACAAATCACCACTAAAGAACTCACTCATGGTCGGGCACAGTGGCTCACGCCTGTAATCCCAGCACTTTGGGAGGCCAAGGCAGGCAGATCACCTGAGGTCAGGAATTCGAGACCAGCCTGGCCAACATGGTGAAACCCCATCTCTACTAAAAATAATTAAAAAAAAAAAAAATAGCCGGGTGTGGTGGCACACTCCCATAGTCCCAGCTACTTGGGAGGCTGAGGTAAGAGAATTGCTTGAACCCAGGAGCTGGAGGTTGCAGTGAGCCGTGATCGCACCACCGCACTCCAGTCTGAGTGACTCTGTCTCGAAAAAAAAAAAAAGAACTTACTCATAGCTTCTTTGAGTAAGAACCTATGTACTTACTCATAGGTACACATCAAGTACCACCTATTCCTCAAAAACCTATGGAGAAAAAATTTAAAAAGAATAAATTAAAAAAAAGAAATGGGGCTTGGTTAAAGTTTAATTTGAAATATAAATGTCCTTAGTGTATTGACTTTAAGAGACATGTATGTCAGAACAGGTTGGAATATGGGTATTAAGAATCAAACCCAAAACTGAGTTTTATTTTTTGCTTGTATTATACATACAATATGGATTGGTAGGCTTCTTAATCCATAGATCAATCAGGGACCCAGGCTGAGAGGGAGGCTTTACTGTCTTATTGGAGCCATGATCTGGAAGAAAGGAATTCCACCATCACATACACGGTGAAAGAGAGAAAGGGAAAAATGCCCCAAAATTATAAATGTAAATATTTAAAAATTACATAAAATACTTATCCTTAAAACTCATTCTCCAGAACAGTCACGTGGCCCCAAAAACATGCAAGGGAGCTGGGAAATTTGGGGAAGTGGTAAATATCAATTCTCACATGGGATAGTTGAAATTAACTGAAGGGGAAACATGAAAATACAGTAAGAACGATTTATACTCAGCTACAAAACCTGGAGAAAAATATCTACAAATTATATTTAGCTATACTACCATTATCTGGAAAATAAACACCTGCATGCATAAATATTTTAATACACATATCAAAAAGTATAGGTTAATTATACCATTTGCTTGTTCATTGTTATCACCATCTTCAAATCATATTGATTGCTAGTTTTGTTTCTGAAAATACGTGTTGGTTTGATCTGCTAAACAAGAACTGAATGCTAAAGGAAAATATTATAATAGAGCTACTACATATTCACACAGAAGGCTGTTATGGACAACTTCACCTCTTGGTTTTACTTCTGGAATAAGTAATGTTATATTAGTTCATTTGGATTGACCCATGAAAATCATCTTCATCAGGCATGATTCACCAAGCAGCTGTACACTTCACAACAGCAGTTATGAGAGACTTACTTTTTTATTGGATAAGATAATAAAATTGTCAAAAATGTACTGGGAAAAACAGGTTTGTTTAATATGTTGACCTTTTGATATCTGAATCAGACTTTCTTACTGAAAATAAAGAAGATTTCAGAGAACACAAGACGTATAATATCCAAGATGAGTCAAGATAATTGATTACAAACTAAGTAACAACACGAAAGAGAGCAAACCAGGGAGGGAATATGTCAGGAGGTTTCAGCTGGAGTATTTTTATTAGTCGGGTGGTAGAGCTTCTTAATACTCAAAATAAGCGTTTTGATTTTTGGTTTTGGTTTTATATTGGTGAGAATTCCTCATGTATGAGGAGAAATTAAAGACTTAATAGTGTTTGGGAGATGCAATATTAAGCTGACTTTTTCTTATAGAATGTTGCCATCTTGAAGGGCAAGGATTCTCTGCAGTGAATGACTTACTTTTTTTTTTTTTTGGCCCAGGCTGGAGTGCAGTGGCCCGACCTCGGCTCACTGCAAGCTCCGCCTCCCAGGTTCAAGTGATTCTCCTGCCTCAGCCTCCGGAGTAACTGGGACTACAGGCGTCCGCCACCACGCCTGGCCCTGCAGTGAGTGACTTTCAAATGTCTTCCATATTTATTCCCCAAGGAAGCATTCTCTTTCATCTACCAAATATCCTGCCCTATTTTTCTTTCTGTTTTAAAAAAGTATCCATCACTGTGTCAAATGAGAGCTGTTATTATTTCCCAGCATTACTTGAACAGATGACCTGGGGTTTGATTTTCTATCTCCACTTAATTAAAGAGCTTTAAGTGGTAATATCACTGTTCGAAGATTTCTGATAATCTTACTAAGGTGTACCTATGTTAAACCAAACCAATCCTTTTCATGAATTATACCTTGAATGCCATTTTAAATCACCTTAGTGGCTGTGAATGGCTTACTGCAAAAAGGGTGACATTTCAGTGGTATGCTTCCTTTGAAATTAAAGTGTTTTCCTTAGGGATGACTTCCCTTCTGGTGTGGTTGGAAGTCTCAATAAAATATCTTTATTTCACATCTCCCCAAAAAGTCAGGTTATTTAGGAATTGTAAAAAATAAATAAATTTTATCTAGTAGTACACAAACACAAATACCCTTCAACAAACAGAGCATGAATGATGAATCTTTCTTTTGATATTCAAGAACAACACACTTGCTGGAAATACAGTTTACCAATGTGTGAAATGCCTATAGTTTTACTTAACCAGCTTATTTTATTATTCTCAGCTCTTTTATTGTGTATTTTATTGATACATGATAGATGTACATATTTGAGGGTACAAGTGATAATTTGATACATTGATGTAAACAATGTAAAGATCAAATCAGTTTAATTGGGATAGCCATCACCTTCAATATTTATCTTAGTTTTTATGGTAGGAAGTTTTGGATTATTCCTTGATAACCATTTTGAAATTAATTAAATAATTTATTCATCTAAAATAATAGTAACTTTGGTGCAAATATAATGCACTACATAAAGACAACAGGACATGCAAAAATCAGACTTATACCAGCAAAAGCTGCATATTTGGATAGACTACCAATATTGGTAATTCACATGCACTCGTTCTGTTAGTTTTTATTAGAATTACCATTAGTTTTTCATGTTAAGATGAATATATATAAATATATAATATACATGCTTGTTTTTTAACGAGACAAAATACAAAATTCAAAAATAAAAAAAATAAAGGAAGCAAATTTGCTCCAACAACTGTGTGTGTGCATTTTAAGGTTGAAGAGATAACGCCAAATTCTTGTCTTTTTGAAGAATGACTCAAATATGTCATGTAGATATTTGAAAATTTTATCGTTTTCAATTCTGAATAGAAAAAAAATTCTTTCTTATGGTTTAATTGTTCTCTTCATGATGATTAGTACGATTAGGCAGCATTTCAAATTTGCTTTTAGTCTTCTATTATTCCCTGTTCATAGCTTTTGTTCTTTTATATGGATTGGTGTATTTATGTTACAAGTTTTTATAATATGAATGTTTCAAAATAATGTGAATGTTCTAACTACAAGTACCTTATATATGCCTTATATTTTATAGTTATATTTAGAATACACAGATGCACATGTGTTGACTAAAGAGATGTCTATATTTATGTCTGTGCTGATTGAAGATTATATGTGTGTATATATATGTGTGTGTACATATATACACATATATGTGTGTATATGTGTGTGTATGTGTGTGTGTATATATATATCCAATTACGTTCTAGTCCTTTAAATTGAATTATGCTGCCTTTGGTTATTCTAATATGTTTTATTTTGATAGACATTTTTACCATTTCTTTATGACTTCTGACTTACCTGGCACTTAGAAAGCCTTGCCCATGTTAAGAAAGCAGAGGTAAATTGAATTTCAACAGAAACCTATGCATTGGTGAAAGACTATTGCTTCAGATCACATGATTTTAGCCTTCTTGCCTTTGCATTATTTTTCCACAATTTATTGTCTACATAGGACATTCCTTTTTAGATTATCTCATTCGATCATGAACAATTTTCTAACTCTGTATAAATATGTCTGTTCTTTAGTAGGGAATTTGGTTTTATGGTTTGCATGTTTGGTGGTTCTAGAAATGAATTAATGGTTTATGGAGTTACAGTCTCTGTTGGGTGAAATGTGACAAAAAATTTGGTTTGTTAGTCTTTTGTTTGTTTGCATACTGGCCTATTCTGACCTCAAACAATTAAGTTTGTGCCCACCAGAAAGAAAACCTCTTTTGTATCTGAACCAGTGAATTTTGTGTTTCTGTGCTTAATCTTTACCTATTGCTAAAATTTCAGAATTGAAACTACCAGTTTTCTTTTTCTGTGTATTCCTAAATATCTATATTTCATAAAGACCTTTACTTTATATACTGTGTTGTAATTATTCTATCTCCAAATTGTCTTTACAAATTAGATTATAAAATCTGTAAAATTAAAGCTTAGTATATAGAGATAAACGCAAATTGAATATTTTTTTAATTTTCTGAGAAAATAGGATTATTTCTAATATATTTAATAAACTAGAAAGGAAATGTATTTTTACAGAAACCAATTCAAAAGAGTTAAAAATTCAAGTTCATAAATTGTAGGTAAATCTTCAACAAACAAAACTATTTTTGGTTTAACAAAACAGCTCTGTCTTCTGTGGTTTATGAGTAAGTATAATACATGCGTATGTTTGTATTTCACTAGCATAGGTTTTTCCTTTACTTATATTTACTTATCAAGTAAACTAATATTATTTCTACTTAATGTTAAAGGTTGTAAAAAATGTAAGCTATTGCTTACCCAAAATGAATCGTTATTCTGACAAACTATTCCAACATTAATTATGCTTGAAGAATGTTATCTTGAAGATAATCCAAAATTTTAGCCAATAATATCTTGGAATGATATTAAATGGAGTTAATTCACAGATAGTTATTAAATGTCTAGCTCATTTCTAAGATAAAAATACCAAAACACTGATAACTAGGCAATATTTTAAATGTACATGCACTTCTTATTTTTCTATACCACAGAAAAGCACTAACTTTAGAACTTATTTTCTAAAGTACAGGGATGCTCTGTTAATAAATATATTCATTTTTTGCTTCTTCAAGCAGTTTTTAAAGGAATAGTTGTAGGTATGGAAACTAGTGTTATATATATTCATGAACTTTGTTAGTTGCTAAAATGCTGGTGTTTGGCCGACAGTTTACAATTATTCATCCTATAGTTTCCTTTGTGCAGTAGAAGTTACTTTGATTAAAAGTTATAATTAGTAAAAGGTTATAATTAGTATACATAAATGAGACTACTGAGAGCAAAAATGACATGGAAGTACAAGTTTGTATACAAGATAATTAGATAGGTTTTTGTTTATTAAGAGAAAAACACATATTTTTGTCCCAAAGTAAAATGTCTGGTCATTACAGAATGAGAAAGAGAAGAGTGAAGAACAAAATTTGAGTGGATATAGCAAGTTCTACCTCTGTGGAAGAGGGATTTTTATTTGCCTTGAACTATAGTGTATACAAATAATCAGTCTGAAAAGAAGCACTAACATTTAAAAAGAGGTATTAAAATTATGCTGAAACTTCTAACCCAAGAGTCAGTGAAACAAGAATGAATCACAGAGGACTGAATGAGCTGATGAGGTATGGCTGCAATTTTTGTTTTGCTGTTGATATTACTGATGTCTTAATGGTCTATTTTCTGGATATTTTAGAAAGCCCTTTTTCTTTCTTCTTAAGCTGTCTGTAACTCAAAACAACTTAACTAATTCTGTTTCTCTAATCTGAAATAAAACACTTTAAAATGATCGCTTATTCTTTCTTCCTGGCCCTCTCCCCCTAGAATTCAGAAACTCTTACTGAATCTTACTTTTCATGACAATACAGTTTTTTGCATAGGTTCAGTGAAAACAAAATTCCTTTTTTATTAGGATGTAATTGGAAAAAATGATTTTGCAGCCAAGAACATGCCTGGAATGTCATATTTGAAAACAATGCTCATTTAATCAACTATGACCAGAAACTTTTAATCAAATGAGATTGATTTTACAGAGCAGTATTCTCAAGACCCTCTTGGGAAAATGGAACTTGTTACTGGTCTACAGTGCTCTCGACCTTAAATGTGAGCAAGAAAGTTTACTTCCTGATAAGTCCAGGGAAATTAGGATATTTTAGAGACAGAATTCACCTAAATGTATAGTTACTGCAGGTAAATCCTGATGGAGAGAGTGTCTTAGTTTAGATTCCTAGAGTCAGGAAAGTTTGTTAAAACAGTTTAAAGTTGTTAAAACAATTTAAATATCCTTACATGGGATTTCTTAGGAAAATTTCGGTGAAGTTACAAAGCCTATATGGTAAATTTACACTTTTGCTACAGCTCTGTATATAGTCAGATCTAATGAGAACAACCTTAGTTTGTGATTAATAATAATTTTTATTTCAGAATATTTTAAATAGAACAAAGGGAGAACCTCAGGAAAAAAAAAAAAAAAAAAAAAGTGTTTCAATCAAACAATGCTTGTATAGAACATACCAGGCTTCTCTTTTAGCTATTTGACAACCATTGTCTACATACAACACACTTTTTGATTATTCACTCAACTCTGCATAAATATGTCTGTTTTCCTGAATCATTTATAAGATTAATTTGGCTCCTTCACTGAGTGAATTAAATAATATCTTTTAGCACATGTTCATTTTTAGGTCAGTATAATAGTCATAATGTCATCTTTTTTGGAAAATTGTCTTCAAATGCAAATATTTCTCTAGTAGTGTGTTAACAGTTTTATATTTATTCCCAGAATTAATGTGCATGCATGTTGTCAGGTAGTAATCCTTTTATGTTTTGTTGTCATTAGATTTGTGTGTGTCTCTGTGGCGGAGGGGGGGGGGGGTTCTAAATTGTTACCCAAATATACATAAGCCCTTTATTGAACAGGGTACACTCCACATTTTATTATTTTGTAAATGCCTATTTATACTTTAATATGTTTCTGGGCACATTTTGCTCTAGCATTCTGTATCTCTAAACCTGCCTAAGACAAGATTATTCTACTCTTTGTGTTATGATATTTTTAATTTTTATAACTTTATATTTGTATTTAACATGGCATTTTAGGTAACATGTTACTTAAAGTTTATTCTCCTTTTCCAGAATATTATCTCTTTCTATGCAATTAATTTCCAGATGCACTTTAGAATCTGCTAGTAATTTTTTTTTTTTTTTGAGACAGAGTCTTGCTATGTTACCCAGGCTGGAGTGCAGTGGCGCGATCTAGGCTCATTGCAAGCTCTGCCTCTCGGGTTCACCCCATTCTCCTGCCTCAGCCTCCCCAGCAGCTGGGACTACAGGTGCCCGCCACCACGCCCGGCTAATTTTTTTGTATTTTTAGTGGAGACGGGGTTTCATCGTGTTAGCCAGGATAGTCTCCATCTCCTGACCTCGTGATCCGCCCACCTCAGCTTCCCAGAGTGCTGGGATTACAGGCGTGAGCCACCGCGCCCGGTCGGAAATTTTTATTTAAAAAAAAAGACTGTTGAGCTTTTATCATGACTTGATAAGGAAAGAAAACAAGAGATATTCAACCTCTTTTGTTGCAATTGTTTCTTTCAATGCAAACCTCCAAACTGACAAACTTGTATCAAGAAAATAACTTAGATGATCTTGTCAATTAACACATATTTTTGAAACGTTAATTGTGGTTGTATTGAATTACAGATGTAAAACTCTTCCAATATTGCTTATTCGTGTGTCAGGTTCCATGCTCTTTTTATACTCATATGTTCATTATATTTTAATGCAGAGTGTTCAATATAAAGTAAACAGTTTAAAAGATTACTCGACCTACTGTGTTCTTTTGAAGCAATTATTTACATATGTTATATTTTGCATAAAATAGAACAATATGGATTTATTATAAATTATAGGTATATTTTTTAGAAAACATGACATACACTACATATTATAATAAGAGTAATTAAAATGTTGGAGATTTAGGAAATGAGGCATATTCAAAAGCACTGGAACATAAAATTGTAACATGAAAGTACTTTTAGGTGAATACATTTTAAGAAGTCTTATCTGTTGAGTAAATGGTATGCTCTGGCATTAATGGTATGTGATTCAACAAAAAGAGAATCTCAGTTAACTCTACAGTTAGAAAGGACTATAAGGTGTTTTGTTTACTGGAAAACAGAAGTTGACCATGCATATTAGATACTGATTTAGGCACATCAACATTTAAATAAGGAAATACTGGCCGGGCGCAGTGGCTCAGGCCTGTAATCCCAGCACTTTGGGAGGCCAAGGCAGGTGGATCAAGAGGTCAGGAGATGGAGACCATCCTGGCTAACAGGGTGAAATCCCATCTCTACTAAAAAAAATACAAAAAAAAAAAAAAATAGCCAGGCGTGGTGGCGGGCGCCTGTAGTCCCAGCCACTCGGGAGGCTGAGGCAGGAGAATGGCGGGAACTCGGGAGGCGGAGCTTGCAGTGAGCCGAGATCGCGTCACTGCACTCCAGCCTGGGCGGCAGAGGGAGACTCCTTCTCAAAAAAAAAAAAAATTTAGTTTAATAGTTTTTAAGGAATTAACTTTAAATATTTTGTTTACTGTGGAAAATAACACAAATAATATAATCTCACTCTAAAATGAGATTTGAGGTCACAAATGAACAACCGGAGAAATGTTAAGCAGATAAGATTTTGCTTCTGTTTTTAATTTTTGACCACCACGAAGTTATAGCATAGAGATCTTATAAAAATAGAGCTCTCTAATCTCAAAATCCAGATTTTAAACTTTTATTTTTTAAAATGGAAGAATTTCTAAAGCTTATTAATCTGGCTTCACTGAATATTTTGCTTATTATTAGGAAGTCCCCCTTCTCCCTAGCCCCTGGTAACCATCATTCCTCTCTTTGATTTTATGAATTTGACAATTAACAATAAAAAAGATATGAAAACAGCCTAAGTGTCCATCAACAGGTGCATGGATAAAGAAAATATAGACTATACACACAATGGAATACTATTCAGCCACAAGAAGAAATTGTAACATGCAACAATATGGATGAAACTTGAAGACATTAGTCCAAGTGAAAAAAGCCAGTCACAGAAAGACAAATGCTGCATGATTCTACTCATAGGAGGCATACTGCCTGTCTTTGAGTCTCTGCCAAAAGAAACTGATGATTGACTTCTCTGCCGGGGCATGCTCTGAATGAATTTCCTCTGGTTTGTTCTCTTTAGGATCCTCTTTGCAATAACTTGTCTACTGTACTACTGCTCCTGTGTTAGCACAGGGCATCCTGTGTGGAATTCCTCTCAGAATTCCACATTTAAGAGAAAAATCCAGCTCCTTCTGCTTCCTCCTTGCCCTCAATCTGTCTAAAATTCCTAGCATTCATTAGCGGTTGGTGTTGAATTTCTTCTTAAGAACAACTCAGACTAGATCGGGCACATTCAGGGTGGTATGGCAGTAGACAGAAAAAAGTCAGGAAACAACAGATGCTGGAGAGGATGTGGAGAAATAGGAACACTTTTACACTGTTGGTGGGAGTGTAAATTAGTTCCACCATTGTAGAAGACAGTGTTGTGATTCCTCAAGGATCTAGAACCAGAAATAACATTTGACCCAGCAATTCCATTACTGGGTATATAACCAAATGGTTATAAATCATTTTACTATAAAGACATATGCACACGTATGTTTATTGCAGCACCATTCACAATAGGAAAGACTCGGAACCAACCCAAATGCCCATCAATGGCAGACTGGATAAAGAAAATGTGGCACATATTCACCATGGAATACTATGCAGCCATTAAAAAGGATAAGTTCATGCCCTTTGCAGGGACACGGATGAAGCTGGAAACCATCTTTCTCAACAAACTAACACAGGAACAGAAAACCAAACACTGCATGTTCTCACTCATAAGTGGGAGTTGAGCAATGAGAACACATGGATGAGGGAGGGGAACATCACACACCGGGACCTGTTGAAGGGTGTAAGGCTAGGGCAGGGATAGCATTAGGAGAAATACCTAATGTAGATGACGGGTTGATGGGTGCAGCAAACCACCATGGCATGTGTATACCTTTGTAACAAACCTGCATGTTCTGCACATGTATCCCAGAACATAAAGTATAATTAAACAAACGAACAAACAAAACAATGACTTGTATACTGAGACCTTGATAAATTCACTTTTGATTTCTGGTAGCTTATTTGTAGAGTTTCCTATGAATCATGTTTATGTGAATAAAGCCACTTCAAAGTCTATTTTTTTTGTTTTGTTTTGTTTTTTTAAATAAAAATCAGAACCTTGAGCTAGATTCTGCATCATCCAGATCTCTTCACCTCCTGCTTGAACATGATTTTCATTAGAGTTGAAAGAAAGCTGCCTTGACTCATCTTGCCTTTCTACTTAACACCAGATTAATTATGCGCTTATGACAATGCTTGATTTCAAGCTTGCTGCAAGAGACGAGATTTCTACAAAATTTAATTCAAACATTTTCTTAAGTTGGGGAGTTTTTAAAGAAAAAAAATGTGACTAGAACACATTTTTTTGGTGATATTTAAGGAAAGCAATGTCTGGTTAAAGGTTATTAGACTTCTTACAAGATTGAAATTTAGCTTTCTGAATAAATCCAACTGACCAGAATGGAATTTAATCTTGCGGTGTCTTTCAGAAATTATTCAAACGTTTCCTTTAAAAGGGTTGTTAATTCCATCAAATAACTTAGTTTGTTCCAGATAGTCTCTTCATCAGTTTAGACAGTTTGCTTTTTGATTTGCTTTTGGAATTTGCTTTTTGAGCACTAGCATGTTAGAGTGCATAAATTATTTTTCTTTTTTCTTTTTTTTCTTTTACAATGAATGGAAGCAGAATCTCTAATTCGATAACCAAGGTTAAGTAATTATTTGTGCTAAGTGTCATTCACCATCCCCTTCCCTTAGACATTAATTTTTAGACACTTGGCTTACACTTAATGGAAATAAGCTGCAACTTGTAGGTGGTATGAAGGAATGAAGTAGATAATAAATTAGCTTTTTAAAATATTTCAGGTGTTTTTTTTTCAAAACCTCTTTCTTTCCAGTCTAATAAAGTTTCATTTACCAACAGGCTAGTTTTCATACAAAAAAATCTTGAATTCTACCAGTTTTATTAAGAAAGACCTTTTTTGGAAATCTGATGACCAAGAGATACCAGTCCAGATCTTCTTTTTATCTTATTTACTGTATAGTTTAATGATAGTAGCTTTCACAGCTTCCCACTGGCTTATTTTACTCAAATTCAGAAACTTACTCTAAACTGTTTGTTTTCTCCCTGGAAATGTGCTTCTTGCTCCTAAATGTTTCATTTATTATGGATTTACATATGTCAGTTGTTTGAAAAGCCTCTAGTGTAACGTTCTAGGTGAATCTTTAGCATTGTATAAACAGCTTGAACATAATTTGAGACATTACCAAACATGTTTGTATCATGTTTTGATTTTATTTTTATGAGAATCTTTGATTGATAATTCAGAGGGTTTTTCTTCTTTTTTTTCAGTTGGCAGGTGCACAGGGAAAGAAAGAATAGACATTTAATCAATAGATGTAGTGACACTGGTAACTTACAGGTAGGGTCAATACAAATTTCTAAAACAAATGGATTTTATGCATTCACAATGCTTTTTGAAAACTATTTACAAATATTGTGGAACGAACACAAGACAGTCTACTTCCTATTTTACCTTATGACTTATTGCATGAATAATTCACCATCTGTGCCTTGATTTCTCAATTATATGCTCTAGAATCATATTTTTACATGTTTCCATATGAATAAAAATGGTACTTTTACATCAATGGAAAGGGAGAGTTTCTACATTTCTGGTTAGTTTTGTCAGCAGAAGTAGAAAATATATATTCAAAGCAACAATATATAACACTTACCTGCACCCCTATCACAAATATATATAATTCAGTCAATTCTACATTTCAAACTGGCCATAAATGACTATCAGGGCTAAAGGATCCCTGAAGCTAACCAAACTGGCCCTTTTCATAAAGCATGAATTTCTTTACAACATGCCCATTAAGTGGGTATGAACATTTCATTTTTTTAAACAACTTGTTAGAATTTTCTTTGAAAATGAGTTTTGCGGCCGGACGCGGTGGCTCAAGCCTGTAATCCTAGCACTTTGGGAGGCCGAGACGGGTGGATCACGAGGTCAGAAGATCGAGACCATCCTGGCTAAAACGGTGAAACCCCGTCTCTACTAAAAATACAAAAAACGAGCCGGGCGAGGTGGCGGGCGCCTGTAGTCCCAGCTACTCCGGAGGCTGAGGCCGGAGAATGGCGTAAAACCCGGGAGGCGGAGCTTGCAGTGAGCTGAGATCCGGCCACTGCACTCCAGCCCGGGCGAAAGAGCAAGACTCCGTCTCAAAAAAAAAAAAAAAAAAAAAAAAAATTAGTTTTGCCCTCCCAGGAACTCCTCTATGCACTTAATTTGCATTAGTCTTACAATATTTCCAGATTCATTTCACTATACTGTTTTGCAAATAAATAGCTAAAATGCAAAAATATTCATTTTCTTGCTCAAGTTCACAGAACTAGTACACAATAAAGCAGAATTTCCCTCCCTACTCTCATTAACTCCATATTTTCTTCATTTTGATAGTCCTCTGGTCATAATACCCATATTTTCTGTGCCTTGAGCAAACAGTGACACAGGAGAAATATAGAAAGCCCCTCCCTGAGAAAAGACTACCGAGCATTTATTCATATCCCACCAATGTAAGGCCTGATTTTAATACAATTATTTTACATTTCACGATACAGCACCCTAAAGGATGTCTCCTGACCACCACTAATACATCAAAAATTAACTTTGGATTTTCCTTCAGACCAAACCAGTAAGAACACATTTGGATAGGGAACTGAATTGTTGTTACCTAATGCATTTTTCTAGATAATAAAAGCAAAATAAAATTAAATTACTAGGTGATTTAAAAGGTTATTTTATAATCTGTGGATTTACCCATTGAGTCACTTTCTGAGGTACAAAGGATCATGTATGGTCTTATCTGTTTATCAAACATTTCTCAGCTTTCATTCGTTGTTTGAATCACTGCTGCCATTCTTAAGTGAGTATAAAAGAATAAACTACTGAGCTATGTCAAGCAATAGAAGCTGCCAAATAGATTTCAATAAATAGTCTTGATAGGACTTATAATTTTTAATTAGTTCAATCAGCACTCATGGAGAATATAATTACCACAAGCAGCTCTCTTCAGAGCGGTGCCCCACGTTTAGACATATTTCTGAAAAATGCCTTAAAGGCCATTTTTAATTAAATGTAGACTTTTATTCCCCTTAAGAATCACTTTTAAGGCAAAAAAAAAAAAAAGTCTAAATACTTTAGAAGGAAAGAAAAATATTCTTTTTTTTTTTTTTTTTTTTGAGACGGAGTCTCGCTCTGTTGCCCAGGCTGGAGTGCAGTGGCCGGATCTCAGCTCACTGCAAGCTCCGCCTCCCGGGTTCACGCCATTCTCCTGCCTCAGCCTCCCGAGTAGCTGGGACTACAGGCGCCCGCCACCTCGCCCGGCTAATTTTTTTGTATTTTTTAGTAGAGACGGGGTTTCACCGGGTTAGCCAGGATGGTCTCGATCTCCTGACCTCGTGATCCGCCCGTCTCGGCCTCCCAAAGTGCTGGGATTACAGGCTTGAGCCACCGCGCCCGGCCAGAAAAATATTCTTAACATTCGGTGCACCTTTCCGGTGATATCCTTCAGGGACAGTTCCTGCCAAATATGACCAAAGAGTGTTTTACAAGTTTAGATAACTGTTTTAGGTACAGAGGTAACATGCCTAGTCAGCCGTTAATTATATAGAAGTATTTTTCCTGGAGGTATACATGGATTGCCAAAACTTTCTTGCTGTAGGTCATGTTGTATATTTCAAAAGTTAAGCAGCATTTATAATATCCTACCCAAAATAAGAATTGTATACTCAGAAAAATATCAAAAACAAATATGAAACAATAATTAAATCATTCTCAATCTGTTATAAACTCAAAATAGGATAATTTCTTCCATTGTTTCTGTACTATAATAATAACCATTACAAATATTTATGGAATATTTTTATGTGGGTGGTCATTTTCCCTGTATTAAATTATATAATTCAAAAACTTTTAAAGAAAGGTATTATTATTAGCTCATTTTATAGATGACAAAAATGAGGCACAGAAAATTTGACAGATAAGCCACACTGTTAATATATAGTCAAACTGTAATTCAGAGCCAGGTCATAAGACTTCAATGCTTCAACTCATCACAAAACACAGACTACACATCGAACAATTGCCTACATATCTACCTAACTCTTTGACTGCATGATTTGAATGCTGACCATCCTAATATATCATAATTGAAATAGCTGCCTAGTGATAAATCCTACCACCTTTTCTAAAAAGTGAGCTGCTAATATTGTCATGGTTTAGTCACTTATCAATAATAAGGCTAAAATGATTTTCATTAAGACTAATAATAAATATTCCTTTAGTATATATTGCTTTGTGCCATAAGGATCTTTCAATATGTGTCAGATATATTCAAAAAATGTACCTTTAAAGAAAATTTTCATAGCAATATTATTGTCATTATAAAGTTATTAGAATTATGTTGAATTACTTAAGAGTCCACTTCATGGAAAAATAAGAATAACACTGTTAGGCATGATTAATGAAGAACTCATATCCAATAATTTAAATTCCTTATTCTGTAAACTATGTATTTTTTTTAAATTCAGTAATATCACAAAAAACATGAGCATAAGAAAACATCAGTCAGTACTTTATTAATTAAAATAACATGTTAACACATTGTTAAAATAACATTATTAAAATAAAAAACATCTGAAAGGAGACGAATGCATGTTGAATGCATTTTATATTTTCAACAATAAATCAAAATTTACTTAAAATTCAACAATTCTTTACAGATGTATTCCAGCAGAAAGATAGCTATAAATGGAGTAGATACACAGTATGTATTTCATTCAATTAATCATGTGTATAATAAAATATTAATATTACTCCAAAAAGACAAATGTCATGTCTCTTAAGCAGAAAATGTTACTACTACAATCATCCTAAAATGGTTTAGAGATATTCACGTACAAATCACAGATAATTGATTAATGTTTACATTGCATCACAAATCCTTAAAAGTTTCTAATCAAGGTGCTAAGAAAATTTGTTTACACCTTTATCATTAAACACAATCATTTCTTTCCAGAAGTCTTTAACCCTGGAAAAGGGCAAAGTATAATTTCAAATACCATTACAACTATAAGAAAAAAATGTAGTAACAACAGAAAAAGAATATTTTATTTTAATGGATTCTGAACAATGATTTTTCAATGTAAAAATAACTGTCTTGAAAACAACAATAATAAAAAAATCCTATGACTTAAAATGTGAATTTTTCCATAAAAAGTCCATCCTACTATTGCAAAACAAATTCTATTTGCCCCAAAAAATCTCCACTCTATCTCATCCCCATTCAACACAGAAGAATTTAGAAATCCAAAGATGAAATTACAATTTAATTTTAAATAAAAAACTGAAAGTTCAATAAAAAATTAAGTCACTCATAAAACATTCTTTACAAAGCTGTTTAAATCTCTACCTGTGTTTTAGTTAAAAGAAAAAAAAAAGTCTCTAAGTTTGCTTAAACTGACCTACAGGTAAAACCTAATTTACTATTAATAATCTGGGAAACTTCACATGAATTTCTTTAAATATTCAGATTTTCAATTCCACACATGTAAAATAAAATAATAAAATAATTTTGTAGATAGTAAGAATTAAGGAAAATACTATAAACACCAATAAGGCTGGCCAATGGTAGGCATATAAGAAATATTTTCTGAAAGCAAACATAATTTTAAATAGATATAAATATGTAATTACAGAAAATATTCTAGGATATAGGTTTATGTTTTTTCTCACTTATGTACACTTTTTCTCAGTACCCTAAAAAATATTATCAGATAATATGAAAGGCATTAAGGATGTAGCTGTAAATATTTTAGTCATTGCGAATGAGTTTTAGAGAGTTTTTCGATTTACACTTGTATAAAGTAAAAAATGTCAATATTTTTATAAAAGCCTAACTTTTGAAGAAGTTAAAATTATAGAACAATATAAGTCAGACCATTTATGTAATGATAATAAAATCTAAATATAACATTTTTATTAATATTTTTTCCCTTTGAAAATTGCTAATACACATCAGATTTATCTTTTCTAATATTTAGCTTATAAAGTATAATATAATAGCATACATTTTTTACTTAACACGATAGCTTATGCAATTTCTATTTCATTAAAGATTCTTCAGAAACATTATCCTTAATGGTAGTTTCAATTTATAGCCTATCAACATTCTATGATTTATTAAGCTACAATTCAAACACTGCCTTTTAAATAACTCATTTGTTTCCAAATGGAATTGATGTTTCTTTTATCACACATAAATCTTTTCATTTCTTTATTTAGTAATTTATTACACATGTTGTTCCATAAAAATGACTTTTGGTTGTTTAGATAATAGCAGGCCCTTGATTTGAACAAGCAAGCATCATAGCATTACACCATCAAAAATGTTTTGCTTGTTTTTTACTCCTGGTAAACACATTCTCTATTCTTCCTATGAAGTACAACTGAAACCTCTAGATATCATACATAAAATAATCATAAAAAGAGTCTGAAAAATGGAGAGAAGGCAGAATGACCAGGGGGTCTCAGGATTTAAGAAATGGCATGATTGTGAGGTGCTTAGATTTTCTTTCTGTTTCATATATCCTATATATAAAGATGAAGATGATGGCAGCAAAAAATGCTATAGGGCTAAGACAAATTAGCTCTCTAAAATTCTGTTCTCTCCAGCCATATGATAAAACAAGAAGTATCCTAACAAGAGAGATTTACTTCTGGCTGTGGCTTCACTCTCACCCAGGTCCACAATGATCAAGCAGGGAACCACAGCTTTTCCCTTACTGGATTCTAACAGGTCTCCTTAACTCCCACTCCAAACCAGGACAGTGTCAGATAAGGCTAAGGAGGAAGCCAGAACTTTCATTCACACCAGGTAGTAAGAAAAGTCTCCACTCTCCATGATGTCTCCGGAGAAAATGTGGAAACATTAATGAGGCTGTCCTATCTGGACTTGTCAGGAATATATCAGTGAAGGCTTAATGGGGAGCTGGATCTATCACATCCTCCCAGCAATAATAAGAAGCCACATCCTGCTGAGTATCAATAGAAGAAAAACTGAGGCTATAAATTCTGCTACCAGAAATGAACACAGAGGCACCAGAAATTTTTAAGTTATTTTTAAAATAAAATAATAGGCAGGAATCTAACAAAATAAGTATAATTTTTTATGCTGAAAACTATACAACAGTGGTTTAAAAAGTCAAAGAACGCACAATGGAGAGAAATACCATGTTTATGAATTAGAAGAAAAAAATGTAGTAAATTTGTTTATGCTCTATTAATTGATATACTGTGTTAATGCAATTTCTATCAAAATATCAGCAATATCTGTTGATGTAGAAAAGATGTTTATTCCAAAACTTATGTTGAAAGGCAAAGGAACTATATGACCTAAAACAATATTGAAAAATAAAAATAATGTGAACAGAATCAGTCTGTCCAAGTTCAAGTTGTATTATATATAGTAACAGCAATCCAAACTGTGTGGTACTGGTGAGGGCATAGACATAAAAATCAATAGAACAGAATAGAGAAATCAGAAATAGACCCACATAAATACGCCCAACTGAATTTTGACAAAGGTGCGAAAGCAATTCAATCGAAATAAATGAGTCCTTTCAGCAAATAGTAGTGCTGAAGCAATTAGATATCCATGGAGGTAGGCAGTGGGGAGGATGTCCAAAATATTTCACAAATTAAACAAAAAGTAACTCAAAATGGTTCATGGGCTTAAATGAAACCACAAAAATATAACACATTAAAAAAAAAGAAGAAGCTTCAAAATATAGGTCTAGACAAAGCATTCTGAGAATTCTGAAAACTCTGGCAATACCCTAGTCTTAAAGGGAAACGTGGTTACATTAGAATTCATAAAATCAAAATTTTGCCATAAAGAGGATCCTATGAAGATACTGAAAAAGACAAGCTACAGACTGAGGGAAAATATTTGTAAATCACACATCTGACAAAAACTATTATCTAGATACATGAAAATCTCTCAAAATTCAACAGTAAAGCCAACAAAAAAATCCACATTGAACATAAGCAAAATATATAAAGAGACATTTTACCAAAATACACAGGTGACAAATAAGCACATGAAAACATGTATGACACCATTCCCTATTAAGGAAATGCAAATTACATGTGTAATTTGATATCACTAGACACCTATAAAATAGCTAAAACAAAATTTTGTAACAACATTAAATGCCAGTAAGAATGTGGGGAACTGGATCAATCACACATTAATGATAGAAATACAAAATGATAAACCACTCAAAAATAATTGTTAGTTTCTTGAAAAACTAAACGTGCATGTATTATATGACCCAGCATTTACATCGCTGGGCATTTATTACAAAGAAATAAATGGTCTTGTTTAGAGAATGTCTATAAAGTTTACAGCAGTTTTACTCATAGTAACCCCAAACTGGAGTCAATCCAGTGGACCTCCAACATTGAATGATCGAACAAACTCTAGCATACCTGTACCATGGATTACTACTCTACAATAACAAGGAATAAACTACTGATATACACAAAAAACTGGATGAATCTCTGAAGAGTTTTTCTGAGAAAAAAAGAAAAAAAAGCCATTCCCAAAAGGTTACATACTCTGTGATTCCAAGTGTATAATATTCTTGAAATGATGAAAATCATAGAGATGAAAAATGATTACTGGTTGCCAGGGGTTAATAATAGGGTGTTTACTGGAAAGGAAGTGAATATAGATATAAAAGTTCAAATGAGAGATTTGATGTCAGCAAGATGGCAGACTAGGTGTTGTCTACCATCATTGATTTTAACAAGCACTTGTGAACAAGAATAGCTTCGTGGGAATCCCAAAGTCCATTGAAGAAGTTCAGAAATGACACTGGAACACAAAATCCAAAAACAACTGAAGATGTAAGAACAGTTTTACTTCACCTGTCATCCTTCCCAAAGCAGCACAGCTCAGTGTAAAGAGAGACACCTGCTATTTCTACCACATAAAAAAGTGAGTGCATAGTTAGTGCCTGCTTTCTCCAACTGTGTGGGATGCTGTCCAAGAGAACCTCTTCTTTCTCACCTCACTTAGACTACTGACATGAGTGAGTGGTTGCGAGAAGCTGGGAGCAGGGAAACTAGGAAGAAAATCACAGAAACTAGGACTGTGAAGTCAAAAGATGGCAACCAATTATCTGTGGAGTCCATCTGGGAGCCTACCTGGGAGCCACTCGGGAGGCTTCACCTGTGAATCCCCCAAACTGGTCCATGGGCACCACCAATTACTGAAAAAATCTGTCCCAACCTAACTTTATGTCCTCAGAAATGAAGGAGAGACATATGGAAACATAAAACTCACTGGTAAAGTTAAGTATGCAATCAAATTTAGAATATTCACATTATTATAACAGTGACATGTAAATCACTTTTAACTCTAAAGGTTAAAAGAGAAACTATTAAACATAATTGCCGCTAAAATAACATGTTAATGGATACATGATATAACAACATGTAAAAGGGGACATCAAAAATAAAATATAGATGGAGGGAAGTACAAGTGTAGAGATGGTGTATGCAATTGAATTTAAGTTATAATTGGCTTAAAATGTACTATTTTCTTTATAAGATGTGTTAGGTAAACCTCATGTTAACTACAAAGCAACAATTTATAGTAAATACACAAAAGGTAAAAATAAATCAAAGCTTACCAATGCAGTAAATTATTAAATTTCAGAGGAAAACAGCAGGAGAAGAAGAAAAGAACAATGGGACTATAAAACAGTCAGAAAATACTTAACCGGATGGGAATAGTAAGTCTTTTTATATGAAGCATTACTTTAAATATAAATTGATTAAGCTCTGCAATCAAAAGACAGCGGCTAAATGGATAAAAACAAAAATCAAGATCTCACTACAAGCTGCCTATAATAGACTTACTTGAGCTTTAAGGATAAACATAGATTGAAAATAAAGGAATAGAGAAAGATCTTCTATGCCAATGGAAACAAAAAGAGAATAGGGATACTTACATGAAAAAAAATAAATTTTAAGTCAAAAACTATCACAAGAGACAAAGAAGGTCATTATATAGTGATGAAGAGGCCAATTAAGTAATATAACAGTTGTAAATATATATGTATCCAACATCAGAACACTTAATATATAAGGAAAATACTAATATAACGGAGGGGACAAAAATACAGCAACACAATAATAATACGGGACTTCAGTGTCGCACTTTCAAAAATGGATAGATTATCCCAAAAGATAATCAATAAGGAAACACTGGATTCCACTTTAGACCAAATGGATTTAACAGATATGACAGAACCTTCCATCAAACTGCAGTAGAATACACCTCCTCCAGTGCACATGGAAGATGCTTTAGTATACATCATATGTTAAGCTGCAAAGTAAGTGTGAACAAATTTAAGAAGACTGAAATTATACCATGTATGTTTTTTGAACACAATGTTGTTAAACTAGAAATTTAAAAAAATATGAGAATTAGAAAATGTACAGATAGGAAGAAATTAAACAGCACACTCCTAAACAACAAATAGTTTAAAGAAGAGATAGATAGATAGATGACACATATCGCTGAAAATGCAAACACAAAAGAGCAGAATATATGTGATGCAGCAAAGGCAATTCTAAGCAGAATTCTAACTGCTACGTTGATAGCAGTAACTGCTGACATTAACAGAAAAGAATGGTATCCAATAAACAACTTAACTATATACCTTTGGCAGCTGGAAAATAAGAATAAAGCTTAAACTGAGTAAAAAGAAAGCAACAAAGATCAGAGCATAGTTATATGAAATACAGATCAAAAAAATAGAAATGATCAACAAAAGTTGATTTTTGAGAAAATAAACAACATTGACAAACCTTCTCCTACACTATGAAAAACATGGGAGAGGACTCAAATAAGTAAAAGTAGAAATGAAAAAGGGGACATTGCAACTGATACCACAAAAATGACAAATGATTATAAGAGGCTACTGTGAATAATTATATACTAATAAATTGGATAACCTATAAGAAATGGATACATTCCTAGACACAACCTACCCATATTAAATCATATTGAAATAGAAACTATGAACAGACCAATAATGAGAAAGTATTTTGAGTCATTAATGAAAAACTTTCCAACAAAGAATGTCCCAGAACCAGATGACATCACTAGTGAATTTTCGCCAAACATTTAAACAAGTAATGTCAATCCTTTTCAAACCCCTCAAAAAAACTGAGGAAGGAGGAGATTTCTAAATTCGTGTTACAGTGGCAGCATCGCCCTGATACCAAAGGCATAAATGGGCACTGCAGGAATGTGGGACTTACGGGGATTGTAATTCAAGATGCGATTTGGGTGGAGACACAAAGCCTAACCATATCAAATGGATATTATAAGAACAAAAGGCAAGGGCTGGTGAATACGTGGAGAAAAGGGAAGCTTTGCACACTGTTAGTGAGAAGCCAAAGTGGTGAAATCGCCATACAAAACATATAGAAGTTCCTCACAATATTAAAAATAGAACTACCATATGATCCAGCAACACAACTTCTGGGTTTACATCCAAAGGAAATAAAATCACTATCTCAAGGAGATACCTGCACTCCGATGTTCACTGCAGTATTATTCACAATAGCCAATATATGGAAGCCACCGTCTGTTGACAGTTTAATACATAAAGGAAATGTAGCATATATTTAAGTACAATAAAATGTTATTCTAATTTGAAAGAGAAGGAAGAGGAAATCTTTCCATTTGCAACAACATCAGTGAAGCTGGAGGACATTTTGTTCAGTAATATAAGCACGACACAAAAGGACAAATATTGCATGATCTCACTCATATGAGGTGTCTAAAACAGTCAAATTTGTAGAAGCAGAAACTAGAATGGTGGCAACCAGGGTCTGGGGAAGGAACACATAGCGAGTTATTCAATGAGCATGAAGTTTCAGTCATGCAAGATAAATAAATTCCAGAGTTCCTCTATAAAACATTCTGCCTGTAATTAACAATACTGTATTGAATATTAAAAAATTTGTTAAGAAACTAGATCCCAAATTAAGTGTTCTCACCACACACAAAAACGATAACATGGTGTCTTTTAGAAAGTAATCAAAATGTGATTGTATCAAAGTAAAATGCTGCTTTTATAGTCAACTTGGTAATTCTCAAAATAAGTTTTTTAAACCAAAGATTTGCTTTAGTTGTGGAGCTGAACTTACTGAGAGCATTTTTTTTTCCTTTAAGCTATTGTCTGAAATTGAGAACAAAATTATTAAAAATAAAGGATTTCTTTCAACCTTGTTGCTTAAATGTGTAGTTATATTCCATAAAGTAATACAAAGATTTTAAAAAACAATACATTCCCTATTTTTGTGACACTTGATAAGAGCATATTTACATGTATTTATGCCAAATATGTATAACTGATTAATTATTGATAAATTGTTCTACTAAACAAAGTTCCAGCCATTAATTTACTACAGCAGCTGCAGTGAATATATCCCTTTCCATTATTCATACTGATTTACTTTTTCCTGGAAATGCTACATGGACACCATTTTGTCAAGAACGAATATTATTTTTTAAAATAGCTTTAAAAAATCACAATTTTTCAATGAATAGTACAGATCATAATGCTTTTCGACTCAAAAGCATTAAAAAAGCTTTATTAATGCCATTTGAGGCTTCTTTTAAAATGAAGAAAAATTTTCTTAAAAATTGTGAAAGAAAGTATCTTGGGCCCCCAAAATCACCAAAATCTAAAAGGAAAACTCAAGCTGGAAACTGTTTAGGGCAAACCTGCCTCTCCTTCTATGCGGTTATCCCTCTGCTCGCTGAAATCAATGCATATCTGATTGCCTCCTTTGGAAAGGCTAATCAGAAACTCAAAAGAACACAACTGTTTGTCTCTCACCTACCTGTGACCTGGAAGCCTCCTCCCCACTTTGAGTCTTCCTGCCTTTGCTTCAAGTTGTCCCACCTTTCCACACCAAACCAATGTACTTCTTACATATAGATTGATTTCTCATATCGCCCTAAAATGTATAAAACCAAGCTGTGCCCCAACACCTTGGGCACGTTGTCAGGACCTCCTGCTGCTGTGTGTCAGGGGAGAGCATCCTCAACCTTGGCAAAATAAACTTTCAAAATTAACTGAGACCAGTCCCAGGTTTTCTGAGTTTACAAAATCCACAGCCAAGTTGTAAAATTTAAATTATCAAAAAAAAGTTTAAAACATTCTTCACATATTAGAACACTGGCCGAGACAGTATCATGCAGCATGAAATAGTCTAGCTGAAGGCAGTCCCAGCGGGACCCGTGTGATGGCGCTGTTTTAGCCAGAGTACTGCTTTGTCACACAGACTTTAAAATACAAAGATTGAAAAATTAATCCATTTAGTGACCATAAGCAAATAAAAGAGTGCTTTTAATTTGAGTTTAAAAGCACTCGGTAATTAAAAGAGTGCTTTTGAGTTTAAAAACTCAGTAATTTGAGTTTAATTTTGCAGGCAATTTTTTACTCTTGTGGTTTTTGTTTTCTTGTTATCGTTCTGATTTTTGGCCTTTTCTCTCTCGCCCCTAGTGTAAACATGAGTATATACCTATTCTGTCACATTTTATATTTGAATTACATAGTAACAACTCACACATTGAGTGATTGAACCATTAGGAATTTCACAAGGCAAATGTGTGCGGTAGATATCCAACCTTAATTGTTTCCAACTGTCTTAACAACAGTTCCTGAGGAGTGTCACTTCTCCTTCACGTTTTCAATGCTGCTAATGCTTATTGGTAATGCATGGTGGCTCAGAAGCAGTACTTACCAATCATGGCCGTTCATTAGAGTCGTCTGAGAAGCTTTTAAAACACACCAATGCCTGAGCCTCATCTTCAGAAATTGTTCTGGGGCAGGGCCAAGGTGTTGAGACTTTTTAATCACACAGATTATTGGACATGTGGTTAAAGTATGTCCAGACTTGGTTCCTTCTGGTGGGTTCTTGGTCTCACTGACTTCAAGAATGAAACCGCCCACCTCCGCAGTGAGTGTTATGTCCAGAGTTTCTTCCTTCTGGTGGGTTCATGGTCTCACTGACTTCAAGAATGTAGCCACAGACCTTGGCGGCAAGTGTTATAGC
Organism: Trachypithecus francoisi; assembly: GCF_009764315.1. NCBI lineage: Eukaryota > Metazoa > Chordata > Mammalia > Primates > Cercopithecidae > Trachypithecus > Trachypithecus francoisi. The sequence goes on from NW_022681435.1 coordinate 11,623,311, forward strand.
TCTTAAAGATGATGCTGACCCAAAGAACGAGCAGCAGCAAGACTTACTGTGAAGAGCGAAAGAACAGCTCCCACAATGCAGAACCAGACCCTAGCTGGCGGCGGCTGCTGCTGCTACTGCCGCCGGCTAGGGTGCCCAGCTTTTATCCGCCCCCCCCCCCCTTATTGGTCCCAGCCCCCGTCCTGCTGATTGGTCCATTTTGCAGAGCATTGATTGGTCCATTTTACAGAGTGCTGATTGATCCATTTTACAGAGTGTTGATTGGTCCATTTACACAGAGTGCTGGCTGATGCATTTACAATCCTTTAGCTAGACAGAGAAGTTCTCCAAGTCACCACTCATCACGGGAAGTCCGGCTGGCTTCACTTCTCAGAATGATTTAAGCCTCTTCTAGGGATAAATTGCTCGAGTCTTGAATCTTGGTTCTATCTTCTGCTAATGGTAGCATTGGAAAGTTACTTTACATTTCTGTGCCTCAGTTTTCTCACCCAGAAAATCAGCATCCTAATAGTTCCTAATACACGGACTTTCAGAATTACATTACATAAAACAATGCAGAAATAATTAGCCATAATGAATAAAGTGGCTATGAAAAAAAGGATGCAAGCACCCAAGGAAAAGTAACATCAACAAAACCTGCCCATTAAAGAAATTCTTAGAAACATTTTATGACATTGAATATGCAAAGGGTAAAATGTTGGAAACTGATGCGAACTGTAAGAGAGGCAGTTGGCCACACTCTGTACCCTGAAATTATACCAAGAGAAGAGTGCTGGCTCTCTTCAAACCACTCGTAAGTTTTTTTACAAAAACATAAATATTTTCTCTCAATGTTTCTGATATTTTATCTTAAAATATACTAAATATGCACTAGTTTTGCTATTGCTTTCATTTTTCTACCCACGTATAACCCATAATAGGAGACTGTTTTCACAAAAATTTTCATAGGTCATAGAACAATCGTTTTTTTCTATTAACTATTAAGATCATTTTGCACTTTAAGAGTGTACGATTAAAAGCCACTAAAAATATATTCATTCGAGTCCTTTCTGAAATTATGATATTCATCAAATGTGAATGGAAAGAAAGGAATAAATGAAAGATAATGTTACTTTTCACAAGTATGTCATCTAGTGCAGATAATAAGTCTTCTAATTATAATTTTAACTATTATATAGTACTAAAACTACTTGTAAACTTTTTTGTATACATACATCAAAAATACCAGTTGATAGTATTCAAATGTGTATGTGTGGCTGTGTTTAATATTTTATCATCTGACTTAGATTTGTTTTTTCTTATAGAGTTGATTTTAGAGATATAATTTTTATCTAGCCATAATTTTATCATTTTATTGGTTCTCTATAATGTTTGATAGAAATCTATATAACTAAATCTATATATTTCTCCCAAAGTTAAAATTATGTTCACATCACTATATCCTTTTCAAGCAATTCTGCATTTAGTCATTACAAATGCTTACATGGAAAAATGCATTTTTAAAATTTTCACCTCACTCTTTATCTTAAAAATATTCAGCATTTCAACCAAAGTTAATGATGATGTATTTTCTCTATTACAGTTTTCTCTATGCTTTGGTTACTAAATAAGTACATTTTTATTCTCTTAAACTATTTAAGAGAATCTCTATTACAGAGAAAACTATAATAGAGATAATATATCAGCCTGGTCACAATAAAGATTGCAAATAATGAAAATAAGAAGCTCATTTTGGAGAACTAAAATACCAAAAAATGTGCATAATTAATAAATAACATTCAGTCACAGCTGAAAATGTGAGAAAATATTTGACAGATTTAGTTTATGTCAGGAATCAAATGAAATACTAGATGTCCTTTTTTATTTTTATTTTATTTTATTTATTTATTTACTTATTTATTTATTTTGAGATGGAGTTTCACTCTTGTTGCCCAAGCTGGAGTGCAATGGTGCGATCTCAGCTTACTGCAACCTCTGCCTCCTGGGTTCACACCATTCTCCTGCCTCAGCCTCCTGAGTAGCTGGGATTACAGGCACCCACCACAATGCCTGGCTAATTTTTTTGTATTTTTAGTAGTGACGGGGTTTCACCGTGTTGAGCAGGCTGGTCTCGAACTCCTGACCTTAGGTCATAAACCCGCCTGGGCCTCCCAAAGTGCTGGGATTACAAGGGTGAGCCAACGCACTTGGTCTACATGTCATAATTTTTTTTTTTTTTTCCAGAGGAAGTCTTGTTCTGTCGCCAAGGCTGGAGTGCAGTGGCAAGATCTCCTGCCTCAGCCTCCTGAGTAGCTGGGACTACAGGTGCCCGCCACCACTCCAGGCTAATTTTTTGTATTTTTAGTAAAAATAGGGTTTCACCGTGTTGGCCAGGATGGTCTCGATCTCTGGACCTCGTGATCCGCCCACTTCGGCCTCCCAAAGTGCTGAGATTTACAGGCGTGAGGCACCGTGCCCAGCACCTAATTTATTAAATTAGGTGTTGTGTTATTCTTATAAACACTTCTATGAAATAAACACTTCTCCGTTTTTCTTTCTCTCATTTTCTTTTCATGTTTAAGATGAAACATGAAAAAGTGCCCCTTATCTTATTGGATAAGGGATACTTTTTGATGATGGAAGCCATATATAATGTTGCTTTTACATTTTCAGTAATACGAATTTCAGTAATACAAATCTAAATATAATGCAATTATATTTATAACAAAATTATATTACAAAAAGGACCTCAGTTTCAATATTATCCTCTGTACATCCTTTATTGTTAGCCTAGATTAATTTTATTATGGTTTGGCTGATTGATTAAAAAAAAAAGTTTTCCCCCACCACCTAAGTTATGTCCCTTGAAATGAGACTTTGAAGTTCCTCTCGACAAGAAATAGAGTCTATTTCCCATTCCTTGAATATGCTGTGTCAGTCACTTTCTTCAATTTAACATGGCAGAAGATTCTCTGAGTCAGTTTTGAGCCACGTGTGAAGAGTCCTTGAAGACATCTCTTCTCCTGTACCTCTGTGAAGGTACAAGCTGGGGAACCCTGCTGAAGGGCAAGGTCGTATTTGTTGTGCAAATATTTTCAGTTTTTTGTCTTTTGAGGAACATAGATAAAAGCCATGTTTTTCATTATATTTTTCTTTGAGAAAACCATTTAATAACATATTCTGAATAATTTTTAATATCCTATAGGTACATATATCCTTCTGTGCATGCTTCAGGTAAAGGACGATATTTTATTTTCCAAGAAAATCATTTTCTATAGTTTGACCTTCAGTATAATAGAGTCAAACAGAGTCATGAACTGATACATATATTTGTCCAAGTCATAAACAAATTAAGCACTGTATAATATTCATTTGGTAGGTCTGAGAAACATTTACAACTTATATTCCCTTTGAGTCATTTGCATCTAACTACTCTTTTTTTAAAAACATTGATGTATTTTCTATTTCCAAATTAATATTATAATAAATGTCATCATACATATGGTTAAAGAAACAACAGACTACAAGCTGCTTCTTTCCTCCTCTAGGGAGTCAGCTATGCCCTCTAGAGGTAAGCACATTTTATTATGCCTCTTCTTCGTGCTCCAGTGTTTTCAACAAGGAAAGTTATACATTTTTTAACTTGCCTAATGGTTTCCCTTATGGAGCCATAACATTTGTTCACCCATTTATTTTCTCTAAACAACCTGTTAAGTCTGAGAGTGTGGATAGATACATGCAAAAATATTTGTGGCAAGTGTTATTACTTTTTCCTCTCCCTTTTGTATACATTTATTTATTTTAATTGGCAAATAATAATTGTGGTATCCATATAAAAAAATTGATGACTTGGAAACAGAGAAGAAAAGGGGTTACCAGAGGCTGGGGGAAGGAGAAGAATTAGGAAAGAGGAGATGTCTGTTAAAATAAGAGCACAAAGTTTCAGACTGCAGGAAACTCTTGGTCATCCATTGCACAGCATGGTGACTTCAGTTAATAAAAATGTGGCATACATTACAAAATTGTTTAACAAGAGATTTTTAACATTTGTGCAACACAAAAGCATGATAAATTGGTAAGGTGATAGATATGTTAGTTGGCTTGATTTAACATATCTGTGATGTATGCATAGATCAAACATATGTTGTTGTCAGTACTTTATACTGTCTCAATCAGGAAGCAAGTAATGTCAAATTGTCTCACCTTTTATAATGCTGACTTCGAAAATTTGGTCACCGTGGTCGCCACCAGATCTATTAATTTCCAAGATGTTTTCCCCTTTGCAAATAGCGATTAAGATTCAGGCAGATATTTGAAACTGTGTAAATATCATGATTATCAACAAATGTCACTAAAAAAAGTTAGCAGCATTTATTAAAGATCTTTTCCTATTCAATTTTTCTACCGGAGTTGTAGAAAAGTAATTTTTAAATTTTTGAGGGGATGCAGTGGCTCACACCTATAATCCCAGCACTTTGGGAGGCCGAGGCTGGCAGATCACTTGAGGTCAGGACTTGGAGATCAACTGGACCCAAAAGGTAAAATCCTGTCTCTACTTAGAATAAAAATAAAAACAAATTGCAAAAAAAAAAAACCTAGCTGGGCATGGTGGCATGCACTAGTAATCGCAGCTACTCAGGAAGCACAAAAATCCCATGAGCCTGGGAGGCAGAGGTTGCAGTGAGTGGAGATCGTGCCACTGGACTCCAGCCTGGGCGACCGAGTTGAGACTCCATCTCGAAAAATATATATATATACACATATACACACACACACACACGTATACACGCACGTATATACACGTATGTATTTATATATATATATTTATCAACATTTACTAGCTTATAAATTAACTGAATTCTCTTTAAACAAGCATTTTTCCTCCTTTCAAGTATCATTGAAATAGCATTCTTTCTGAAAATTGAGGGCGAATACCTAATTCTTTCCTATTAATCGCCACTTTACAGAATGAGATGATGAAATCATCATTTCCATTGGTAGCAAAGGAGTCAGCTCACCTCGCCCCACCCTACCCTTCCCCTTCTTGTATCACTTCAGAGAAACAGATTTTATTTTTTCAGTGTTTCATTAAATTACCAACATCTTTTTTGGACATTGATTTTGACACAAAATTGGCTTAGGAGAGCCTCTGCAAGTTTCCTCCTGTTGTAGCAACATCTTCTTCTCTGAGATTCCTTGGTTTCTAACACAAAATTTCGCAGACTCACTTTGTATAGACCTGCTCCAGAGCAGGACTCCAAATACCCCTGGAAAATGTTAGTGGGCAATTGTATGTAGAAAATGAACAATGGCTGCTAGGCTTCTTTATTTTGCTACCGTATCATCACAAATTCTAGGGCCTTACAGCGGGCAGCGCTAGCAGATACATTAAAAACATGTGTCTGTGTGTGTGTGTGTGTGTGTATGTATCAATCATATGTGCTACTGTTACTAAAGCCAAATTTAGTATCACAGATTTTGCTTAAATCTTGCTTATTTTACCTCTCCTTCTTTTATTATAATAGCATATTTATGTTATTTTTACCTTGTTTTATATACAGTCATTTAATAATCTATTAGATTTTTCCAATTTCTTGTGTTTTTTATTTTTATTTTAGATTTGAGGGTACATGTGAAGGTTTGTTACATAGGTAAACGTGTCATGGGGGTTTGTTGTACATATTTTTTCTTTCTTTTTTTGTGTGTATGTGTGTGTGCATGTGTGTGTGCGTCTGTGAGAGAGAGAGAGAGACAGACAGAGAAAGAGAGAGAGAGAGAGAGAGAGAGAGAGAGAGAGAGAGAGAGAGAGAGAGAAGGTCTCACTTTCTAGCCCAGGCTGGAATGCTGTGGCCCCATCTCAGCCCACTGCAACCTCTGCCTCCCGGGTTCAAGCCATCCTCCCATCTCAGCCTCCAGAGTAGCTGGGACTACAGGCACATGCCACCATGCCTGGCTAATTTTTGTACATTTTGTAGAAATGAGGTTTCACCCTGTTGCCCAGGCTGGTCTCGAGCTTGTGAGTTCAAATGATCTGCCCTCCTCGTCCTCCTAAAGTGCTAGGATTACAGTCTATTATAAATATTATTTCATCACCCAGGTATGAAGCCCAGCACCCAATAGTTATATTTTTAAGCATATTTATTAATAGACTTTATTCAACAGGCTGTATAAAAAAGAGGTTCAAAATCACCAACCCCAACAGTAGTTCAAACAATACTGCCAAATAAACTTTCACAGATTTTGACAAATCTTTATTCTTAAAATATACTCTGCTAATATTAATATAAATAATTGAAGTTATGTGATCAAAAGTAATTTGAATCAGTATTTGTTCTATTTCTTTTTACATGCACCTGTATGTGTTTGTGTGTATAAATGTGTTAAGCTGTTAGGTATATATTTTTTCCATATTATAATATGCTTCCTCTTTTAATCTATGAAGTCTTAATATATAAAATATTATATGGAGGCAATTCAAATACATAAAAATACATACACAAATAAGTAACTCATTCATCCCTACTTCTTCCTCCCTAGTCCTCATGCCCTCATTGGTAAATTTAACAAAAATACTTTAGGATTTAACATTCTAAGGTTTATGATGTGAAATGCTAATGCTGTTTTCCAAAACTAAGCAAAAGCCCATAAATATTTTTATTTAATTATTTTTCTTATTTTATATGAATGGAAAATATCAGAAACATTATTCTGTACTTGCATTTTGTTTCTATATGTGTATACATATGTATCCATACATACATGTTATTTCATATGTACTTAATCAATACCTCTTCTTAACTTGTACTTAGTTACCTTTCTCATGTTTTTCAAATTCATGTTATTCAAATGCTGGCATATATTTTTAAATGGCTCTCGGTGCAACACTACTTACTGAAGAAACCACTGTTACCTCTAACGATTTAAAAAATGTCGTCTTTATCAAATACCAAATGTACATAGATATTTAGGTATTTGTGGAACTTTTTCGTGTTTTATTTACTCTCTGCTTATTCATATATCAGCACTTTATTATTTTAAATAAAAGAGTGTACAACAGATTTTATAAACCTAGATCTGGCATCTACTTCAAATCATTGCTTTTTATTAAGATTGTTCTGGCTAGTCTTGATGACTTCCTTAAATGAAATTTATAATCAATACATCTAGCTTTCCCAAATCACCAACCCCAAATACTTCATTGGCAGCTTAACTAGCGTAGCATTAAAATTTTAAGAAAACTCAGAAAGAATTGACATCTTGATGTTGAGACACCCAATCCAAGAGCAAGGTATATCTTGCCATTTGTTTGAGGCTACAGTTTTAGTCTTTCATGAGTGTTTTAAATCTTGAGCTTCCAGTGAACATCTCTGCTTTTCGAGGTGCCTCATTTCTAGTTCCCTTTTTAAAATTTTAATAGTATATATATACACACACACTATATATATAGTGAAAATTTAAAAATTTTATTAAAAATTGAAAATTTAATAGTCTATATACTGTTAAATAGTATGTATACACATATATATTATATAATAATATCAACGAAGAGCAAGTATCAGGTTCATTTCTTTACTAATGGTGGGAACTTCCCACCCTCTGTAACTCAATCGGGCGATATTAACTGTGATCAGCAACCTCAAAGATACTGCCATAGTCTAGTTTCTTTGCTTCAATCCCGGTGTGACTCTTGGCTCTGGCTTAATCTACTCTTCAAGACTTTCATGGACCATTTTACCCCTATCATAGAACAGTTTGAATGTGATCAAGAAGTGAAGGATTCCGTGTTGCTATAGCTGCTTGTGGAGTATAGGAAAGTTTCAAGAAAGAGCAAAATAAGACTAAATCCATACATTTTAATGCCAAGACAGAGCCTGAAAACAGACACATTTATAAGGCAATGTTCAAAGAATCTCTTATTTTTTGGTGGCACAAGAGTGATAACGCCAAAAAGAAACTCAAAATCTGACACTTGATGTGGGTATCTAAATGGCAGTGTTGATAAAAATCACAGCCTTATCAGTCTGTCTTATGGAAGTCCTGCCATTCATTGAGAAGTGGGGTCCCCAAAATTAGAATTAGAGACATGTGTAGAGTGATTTAAGGGATGGTGAGCATCCCAGATCTTTAATCCCTCCAAGATTTCTTGTATATAAATCCATTATTTCTTCCATATCTGATAAGGTTGTCCCCATCTCTTTCAAGCCACTCCCTCAGCTTCCACTTCCCTCACCTGTTATTTTCTTGAAGTCTGTAAATAGCATTTGATCTCAGCACATGCTGAGATGGGACAATACAAAGCAAAATTCATATAAAGGCACACTAAAAGGATCAGAAAACCTTATAATCCACATCAACAAAACCTAGAGAAGCTGTGCAGGATTGAATTCTGAAGTTCTTTGGCAAGAAGAGAAGAAGGTGTCATAATTTTATTTTATAGTTGACTATATTTGTTTATGGATGTGTGTTTACCAGAAATTTCAGACTTAATGTGTAACCTTGCTTAGTTAGCCATCCTTCTAATGGTTTGCTCATCATGTTTACAAAACCTTGAACTCAAGAGTAGTCCACGATAAATAAAGTTCAGTTACCGTAATTTCTAGGTGAAATATAGCCAAAAAAAAAAAAGGCATGAAATAAGTATACTTACTTTATTTGCAAATATTTGACCGTGGCAGTAAGATAACACTAATTTCTGAACACTCAAAATTCAACTGATATCTAACGGTCAGAGGAGGTCTTTTGGAAGTCAAATAATTGGTTCTATTTTGTCCCTACATTTCCTTCAGATAGCCCAGCAGGAACAATCAGTGTTATCACCAGTTCCTCATTGTATAATTAAAATAAATTTTTCTAAAAATTAGCAGATTCCTTTTACTGGTGTCCTACATACATATTGTGGGCCCTTATTATCATATAGAAAGGGTCAAACTGGAGAAACACCAAAAGAAAAAAAAAAGATTTGAAAGATTCTTTAGCAGTGATTTCTAGAACAAGCCTATTAATGTGCTCATTTAATGTAAAAACAAGACAAGTTTCAATTAAATCAATAAGTAGTAAGTTTAAGCTAGTAGTCATTCAGATATTAATTGCATTTCAGATGTCAGTCCACTAAAGAAAATTAATCCAGCTTATTTTACTATGCATCTATTTTCTTGGGAATGCTTTATTACCTCTAAACTATTATCCTGAAAACACCAGAAGTGGTTTGCTTTTATGTTGCAGAGTACTTCATCGCTCCACAGGCTGAATATATAGTTCTCTAGTTTTGTTGAAGTTGAACCATCAGCCTTATCATTCCACAGGGAGGGCCTCATGCTGCTCTGCTATATTGATGACATCAGTCTGGACAGCTGGATGTAGTGGATTCCCCCAGGGAACAACAGAAAAAAATAAAGCCTGTGGAACCAATCCAACCCATTATCTGTTTTTGTAAATAAAGTTTTATTGAACCACCGCCACGCATATTCACTTACATATTTTCTATGGCTGCTTTCATGCTCTGACTATTAAGGTGAGTAGTTGTGACATGTCTAACAAAGTCTAAAACATTTACTATCTGGCTCTTTATGGAAAGAAATTTGTCGACTGCTACTCTAGATAGTTTGGTAAGATACATTATTCCAGAGAGAAGGCCATAAATTCCAGCAGTCCTTCAGTGAAGTTTTTTGGGTTCCAGCAGTCTATATCACATAGGGCACCTTGTTCCTAGGATATCTTACACCCTCCTGCCATTAAGAAAACAGTGACTGCTGGGCACAGAGGCTTAAGCCTGTAACCTCAGCATTTTGGAAAGCCAAGGCAGGCAGATCACCTGAGGTCAGGCGTCTGAGACCAGCCTGGCCCAAATTGCTGAACCCTGTCTCTAGTAAAACTGCAAAACTTAGCCAGGCACAGTGGTGCCCGTCTGTAATCGCAGTTACTCGGGAGGCTGAGACAGGAGAAGTGCTTGAACCTGGGAGACAGAAGTTGCAGTGAGCAGAGATCACACCACTGCACTCCAGCCTGGCTGACAACAAGACTCCGTCTCAAAAAAAACACAAAACGAAACAGTCACAACAATACTGTGCATATTTGAATTTTAAAGTTTTATGTATACATATATACATACACACACATATATATATGTACATACACACACACTTTAAAAACCGATATATATGATTTCGATTTGGGATATATATAATATGTAGAGATTTGAAATCAGTTTATATTTAAAATATATATTTTATAAATATATAAAATACAAATGTATATAGTATGTGTGTATATGTGTGTGTGTGTGTATATATATAAAATCTCCCATTTGGTGGTGCTAAACCTATCTACTTATTAAAATAATCCAAAAGATGTAGATTTAAAATAAGACAAGCTTTCCAATTCTGTTAGGCTGGAGAACAGGTGTATCTGTGACTGGGTCTTAGGAGCCAGAGATCCCAGAAATTTCAAGGTGCGTACTGTATCTATAGCATGCTAGGAGGTATGAAAGAATCCTCAAGAAATCCTTAATAAAGAAAAGAAGATGTCTTGCTTGAGATTTTTTTTTCACTATAATATTCCTGCTGTATTGGCGGTCAGACTCTCCCGGGTATGGAACTATAAGGGCAACGTAGACCACTTATGCCTTAAACCAATGTGCCATGAGATACTTCTGTAAGGCAAGAGTAATTTTTCTTTTCTCTGAAAATGATTACAGGAGATAATACCTGAGGCCTAAAGGCTGGGTGGATGAAGCTGTGGCAACATAGGGAGGGATACACATTCTTTTAGAGCAAGACAGTGTGAATAATTGAACTCCATAATGTATCAGTGGAAATATCAATACTATTGTCTAATATTTATTGAATGCCTCTAAATACCAGACATTGCTCTAAGAGCTTTGCTTGTATTAACTGATTCATTCCTCATAACAACTCTCTAAAGTAGATATAGTTTTGATACCCCTTTAAAAACAAAGAAATTCAGCCACACAAAAGTTAGCTAATTGGCACAAGTTCACATAGTTAGAAAGTGGTTGTTGTGGTTTGGACATATCCACTCAAAAATTCAAGTGTTGCTAACGTGATAGTAGCAAGAGGTGAGGCATTTGGTAAGTGACTAGGCCACAAGCATTTCTTCTTCGTGAATAGAATTAAGACCCTTATAAAACAAGCTTCAGGCAGCATTCAATTCAACTCTGTTGCCCTCCTAGAACAAAGCTTACCTCCAGAGCCCTCACCAGACAACCAAACGTACCAATGCCTTCATCTTGTACTTCCTAGCCTCTAGAGCTGTGAAAAAAATAAATTTCTATTATTTCTAAATTGCCCAGTCTCAGGTATTTTGTTGTAGTAGCACAAAACAGGTTAAGGCTGTGGTGGAGCCACGATTCTAAAAAAGAAAGTCTGATTCTACAATCAACATTTTATTTGTTGAGCTACCTTTCAAAATTCTTAAAAGCACTAAATATCGAATACTAAAGTCAAAATTTAGACAAGTTATTACACAAATCGATGCTTATATGCAGTAGAGGTTTTAGATAATAATTATATAAGGCATTTTATTATTCATGATTATAAAATCCTAAATTACATAATTTGTTTTCATGTAGTTACCTCTTTGCATTTTAAAAAAAAATTGTGATGTTCTATTTTCTTTGTATACCATGATTTAAGCTGAACTATTTCTTGATAATTTAGCTAAAAGGTAGTTGTGGTAGCTGATAAATGGTCAGAAATACAGAAATCCTACTTCTGTTTCTGATTCTTATTTTGCCAGAGGCAAGCAAACATCTGTTGATACCTGTCAACACTGATATCAGTCATTTTGTTAATTTTTCCTTGTTTTAATATTCCCCAAAGTCATCCCTGATCATATGATGTCCATTATAATTTGGTTCTGATGCCCTCTATGATGATCTTTTGTTTCATTTGTTGTCCTTTATTAGGGTCATTAGAGTGTTGACATTGAGTTAGCATGTCACCAGGCATCTGGCCTGCTAGTTCTTATCTGTCACAGTGTCACAATATAAACTTTTAACAATGCCCGAATAATGACCTCTACATAGTAAAAATAAACAAATTAGGCCACGCTGTAAAAACAAATTTTAAAGAACATTGAGAGAGAGAGAGAGAAAGAAAGCAGAAGAGAAAGAATTAGTCAGTTCTCCAAGCTGTGTAGCAAGAAAATGAGTATAACTAAAAACTGCAACTCAAGTTTATTAAGTGTTTACATGCAGGATACTCATATCTACTCAAAATGTGCAGTTTCCAAAGTGTATGTTTTCTTCTACTTCTTCACAGCTATGGGGGAAAAATTCATTTGTTTCCAATTTTTTACTTCTATAGAATGTTTAATCATGTCTTCTGTTAAAGAATGTAAATTAATTTTGTTCAAAATTTGCTTTCGAAAAATTATTATCATATATTTGAATACAGATCAAACAAAATTAAAACTTAAAGTTTTCTGTTGAGTTATCATATAATCCATTAAAATTTATAAAATGATTTAAAGCTAAAATTTAGCAAATCTATAAATGATACCTAAAATGTAATGAGATGTCTGTAACTCTAAAACATCATGAGACATGTATTTTAATCTATTTTTAGATTTCAAAACAAAATGTAACTTTTAAATTTGAATTGAGGATTTCTTCCTTCAGCCAATATAGAGTAACAAGAGTCAGATTAAATTTGTATAAAATTATATCAAAAAATGATTTTCATACACTAGACATCAGGCAAAACAGAACAGCGATCCTGATAGAGGGTGAACAAACAAGTTGAGCCTTACAATTTCTCATGCTTAGTGCCTGGATAGAGTTATGAGGCTGACGTGCAGGAAGAGGGAGAAGATCAAGCCTGATGGCACCTGTCTGAGTTGCGGGGAAGGACTAGGCAGTCTGGAGAGTTCAGGAAGTTCTATTCCACAGAGCAGAGTGTAAAGAGAGGAGAGAAGCATGGAGCGAAACCTCTTGAAAAGGGCACAGAGTCGACTACCAGTTTTCAGCTTACTACTGATTAATGAAGGCATAACACAAAGCATTGAAGCCAGAAAAGAAATAACGGAAAGAAGGACAGAGAGCAATACCAAGGATCAACAGGACCAGGGAAAGTTCATGTTATCACCAGTCAAAGTGGAAAAACTTATTCACAGGGCATCACAAAGACTTCTTAAAAAGATATTGTCTCAGCAGGGAGTCAAAAAAGCCCTAGACTAAAAGTTGTTCAGATTCCACAAAACCTAAAAACAATACTTAAAAGAGTCGAACCATATTCAAACAAGTTAGCTTTATACCAGAACAAATTCAAGAATGCTTATAGGAATACACAATATGCACCAACGAAAAAGGGCAAAATCCACAGCATTTGGTTTCTAATCCAAAATTACCCAACATACAAAAAAGGCAAAATATGACACTTACATAATAAGCAGAAAAATCAATAACTTAGAAAGCCAAGAAAGTACACAAATAAGAGAAATAGTAAACAAGATCATGAAAACAGTTATTATAATTTTACATTATATATTCAAGAAGGTAGAAAAAAGATGAAGCATGTTAAGTGATGATGTAAAATATATTTTAAAAGACCAAAATCCAAGTTCTAAAGTAGAAAACTACAATGTCTATGATAAAAAACAAAAAAACAAAAAAACAAAAAACACTAGATAGGATTGAGAGCAGACACTGCCAAAAGTAATAAAAAAAAAAATTCTGAACTTGATGACAAAGAACCTACCTAAAATAAAACACAAAGGAATAAACAGAAATAAAATTATATAAAATATTAGTAACCTCTGGGAAAGCATGACAGGACTGCCCTTATATATCACTGGAGATTTTGGAAAGTGGGTTACAAAAATATTTGAAGAAATAATGGATAGAATTTTTCTATGTTTAACGAAAATACAAACTTTTGGGAAAGACAGTCGGGTGCATCTTGCTTGACTGTTGCATGGCTGTTTGAGTGTGTCTTGAGCTGGAACAACATGTTCTTATGTGGACATAGGAACCCTCATAGACTGCTGGACTTATTGCATTTTTTTGTGAATATCTTTTCATAGTCTGGGCTTGATGCTACTTTATTCTGCTTAAGATGTGTGTGTCATGTGTTAACTGGCCATCCCCACTGCTATATCTGTTCCTGGTGGGGAGAAAACAGGGCCCTTCACCTGCAGCTCTAGAGAATTGTGTGTGGAACATTGTCCTGTGTTGGCTGCAGGGCAAGAGCTGCTGGCTATTGAGGTATAACAATCACACTTGACATCGATCTTGCCATGTCTCTGCTCTGCACGAGTAAATCATTGATTTATCAGGTACTTGTGAGAGTCATGTCTCTGGGTGACCTTAATGTCTGCAAATAATGCAGTGACTGGACACCCTGAGACTATTGCTTCTTATAGTCAACAGATGTCACATGCTCAAGAAAACCCTACAGATATAAGATGTTCAATAATACTTACTCAAATAAAAACAATGAAAGAAAGGCACATAATCACATTGCTTAAAATGACTGATAAAAAGAATATCTTCAAAACAGTTGGATGGAGGTTGGGGGAGGGGTGGATATTTTTAGTAAAACCAAAACAAGAGTGACAGCAGACTTTTCGATGTACATATCTTGAAAGAGCGTATCTTTTAAACTAAAAATGTATACCAAGAAAAATTGTTTTCTAAAAACAAAGGTAGGCCAGGCACAGTGGCTCATGCCTGTAATCCCAGCACTTCGGGAGGCCAAGGTGGACAGACTGCTTGAACCTAAGAGTTTAAGACCAGCCTGGGTAACATGATGAAACCCCATCTCTACAGAAAATACAAAAAATTAGCTAGGCATGGTGGTGTACACCTGTAGTAACAGCTACTTGGGAGGCTGAGGTGAGCGTATTGATGGAGCCTGAGAGGTAGAGGCTGCAGTGAGAGCTGTGATCACACCATTGCACTCCAGCCTAGGTGATAGAGCAAAACCCTGTCTCAAATCAATGAATGAATAAACAAATAAATAAAAACATAGGTAAAATAAAGTTTCAACAGATATAAAAATGTAAAAAAGCAGAATCAGTGATTTGCTCTACAAAAAATGTTAAATAATTTCTTAAGGATAAAGAAAAGATACCAGAGGTAGTATGTAGTTCATACAATACACAGAGGTAATACATATTTTTAAAAATAAGCAAAATACTAGAAGAGAGAAAATGAAAACATACTATTGTAAGATTTTACAAAATATGTGAAATCATGATAAATTATAGATGTATACTATAAATCCTAAAGCAAACACAGGCACACAAAAGCAAAAAGAGTAATAGATAATTAACCAAAACAAAGAAAATGAGATAGAATCATAAAAAATTAAATTATTCAAAAAGAAGAAAAAGAGAAGAACCAATAACATATAAATAAATAGAAAACAGAAATGTGACAGATTAAAAACCTTCTTAGTAACATTCATATTAAATATAAATATCAAAAATGTAAAACTCGAGATTAGGAGAGCAGATTAAAAAATAAGAACCAACAATATGGTAGCTTAATCAACAACCATCATAGCAACAAAAAACTTTAAATTAACAAAAAAAGCCAATACAGCTAGTAACATGAATCAAAGGAAAGCTGGAGAAACTCTGTTAGTATCTGTGGTTGACAACCCTTAGGGAAACCCCAGTAATCCTTACCACCTGGTGTTTACACCTTATTTAATTTCCTTCCCTTAAATGAAGAAGAATTCTGACTTGCTTCAGAAAATAGAGAATGCCAAAGAAAAAGAAAATTTTCAGATATAATTAATTATCAAGACACAATCAGTTGATTTTGAGGTAACTAAAAACATGATCTCCCTGAGTCTGACTCAGTAGAAGGAATAGGCCTCATCTGAGGAGAGACACTCTCCTGGAGAGCTAGATGACATAAGTGGCCATGTTGGAGAACCTTGTATGAGATCTAAGCAGCCTCTAGAAACTGTGGCTAACCCCTGGGACCCAAGAACAGCCTCCAGCTGGCAATGAGCAAAATACCAGAGACTGCAAACGTGTGCCTTCAAGGAAATGAGTTCTGCCAACAACCTGAATGTACTTGAGATCGTGTACTCTTCCCCAGTCAAGCCTCCAGATGATAGCTCATCCTTGCCAACACTTTAACTGCAGACTTGTGAGACCCTGACCAGAGGATGTAGCTAAGTATTGCCCACACTTCTGGCACAAGGCAATTGTGAGATAATAAATGGGTGTTGTCTTACATCACTAAATTTGTGATAATTTTTATCCAGCATTAGAAAATTAATTCAATTTCAGACAAAATACATTTTAGAGCAAAGATATTATCAGGAATAAAAAAGCTTATTTTTATACTAAGAAAGGGTCAAGAACATATAAAAATTGTAACAATCTAACATTTCATAACAGAATTTCAAAATACACCAAAGAAAAACTGATAGAACTGCAAATACCAAGTGAAAATTGCACAAAATTATAGTTGGAGATTTTATCCAACACAAATTAAATCATATATCCACATAAAGACTTGCACATAAATGTTCATAACAACTTTTGTGATAACCCAAAGCTGGCAACAACTCCAGTGTTCATAAATATGTGCATGAATGAACAGATATGGTTTATTCCCACGATGGAAATCTATTCAATAATAAAAAGAAATAAATTTTCAATACACCTACCAAGATAGAGGAATCTCAAAAAAATTTATTGTGAGTGAAAAAAGGAAGATAAAATGTACCTAAAATAAGATTTTATTAATCGAAATTCTAAAAAATGCAAACTAATTTGAAGTTACAGAAAGTAGATCGGTAGTTGTTTGGCCTGAAGTAGAGTTGTGAGGAGAGATGGGAGAGAGAGGTCAGAAAGAGTTAGGAGGAATTTTTGGGGAGGGTTATGAATATGTTCATTATCATGATTTTGTTGATGGACATATATCAT
This sequence comes from Trachypithecus francoisi, assembly GCF_009764315.1. NCBI lineage: Eukaryota > Metazoa > Chordata > Mammalia > Primates > Cercopithecidae > Trachypithecus > Trachypithecus francoisi. Next base: position 11,640,195 of record NW_022681435.1, read on the forward strand.
TTCTCAAAATTTGTCACATGTAAAAATGTGTCAAAATTTTCCACATCATTTACTTTAAATATGTGCTGTTTACTGTACATAAATTATACCCGCATTAAGCTAAAAAATTTAAATTGGGATGAGTTTTATTGTAAAATCATCAACACATTTACAAGTATACTTGGTACATTAGAGTGTACTTGTAAATAATTGATTTACATTTTTTTGCTTGTTACTTTAACATACTTATAATTTGTCCACTGTATGTAGTTTGCAGGGGAAAAATTCAAAATGATGGAAATAGAGCCTAAAGAAAAAAAAAAGCTCCAAGCAAATACAGGAACCACTTGAGAGAGATATTAAATACAGTTTCTTCTACAATATTCATTGAATGACAATTAGCTGTCAGGCACATTAGATTAAAGAGTATAGTAACCTTGTGATAATAGCAGTCATGAGCTTAAAATCTGGAAAATAGATATAATAGCCATTTTTCAGTCTACCTTTTTTCTTCCTGCAATACTATTACTTCACATAATAGTGAGATAAATGAACAATGATTTTGTTGTTGATCTTTCTTGATGTTAATATTTTCATAATGTAATGTCTTTTTCTGTTAGAAATTTTAAATATAAATTGGGAGTTCTCAATTTTAAAGCTATAAATATTTATGGAAGCAAAAAAATATATATATTTCTACAGCAACATGTCCTGCTTTCAAAGTATGGGATAATAAGATTATCTAGGTGTATTAGACCAACTTATTCAAAATTTTGTAAAATATATTTGTTCTGCTGGTTAGTTATATATTTTTTCCAATTCAGAGCATCATTATAAACCTACATGAATAATGATTACTGAAAGAAAATAACATCTGCTTTTTATATCATAAATTGAAATAAGCTACCAGAATATATTTAAAAATAAATGAAATGACAGAAAAAAATTATCTAGAAAATTAATATTTCAAGAGAGTCTCTTTGGTCTTTTCATTTCTAGTATGGAACATTTAGAAATACAAATGGAAACATATTCACTCTATCTTTCAATATTTATATAGTGCCAGGGAGATTCTGCAATTCTTTGTTATTAGTAGACAACTTCCTCCAAAAATGTAAAAGTTGTCATATTTTCTTGAGAAAAAAACTTTACTAGTTTATTTTTCCAAGAAAATGATGTCCACATATAGCATCTAAAACCATTTCCTGATCAACTATATAAAAACGAGTTTAAAAACTTAAGAGCACTTGTAACAAATAAAATAAGAAATTTATTCTATAAATGCTCTCCTGAGTTACATTTAGCAATGAAAAAATAGAAATGTTTCACTTAACATAGCTTATGTGACCACTACAATCGGAGACATTCTGAAAAGGGAATACAGCAGCCTCTGCTTTTGTGGTGGCAGAATGGGCCTTGCTCATAGTAGGTGCTCTAAATCCTTCCTGGTTCACTGTATGGACTTGATGAAGATCAAGGCAAAGGCAGGCATTGGCAGTTTTATTGCTTTACCTGGTACACAGCTGAGTGTAAGAAAAAGCATATGAAATGTTGGCTTTCCTTTTACAAGGGAGAGCTATAAAAACAAAATATTGAGATTGCAATGTTTCCTACATCTGTAGTGGAAGAGCTACAGGGAGCCCAGATAATGATGTGGCCCTGAAACAGAAATAAAATGTCACTTCAGAGGGCCTGATTCTCCAAGCAGAGTTCAGGCTCAGTTGTTGGATACATGGTATTTCTTTATCCCACATGCCACCTAGATTTCAATACCCTGCAAATATTCGTTCTGATATGTAAATGAACATAGCAGTTGTCTTTGTCTTAATAACAATTTCATATTCTTATGTATCCATCTTGTCACTGTATTATCCTTTATTCTGAATTCACGTTGAGATAAAGTATTTTAAAATTGCTATCATTTGGAGGGGAAACAACAGGAAAAAAAGTATTTTTCTTTGCAAGTGATGACAAATTTTAAAAATACCTAATAATGTTTAGCACCATATAAAAAATATATGTCATACTCTAAAGGGTAAAAGAACGTAAGCAGAATCAACACATTGGTCAGTATGATAAACTGTTTTGTGCTTAAATGCAGATATCTTTATCCCTTACAATGAGCATTACGTATAAATTATCTACATGAAATTTTTAAATTGAAAGGCTTTTGTTATTTCACTCCTGTGACATCTGAATACTTAGTAGACACTATGTTTTAGCCAGTTATCCTCTGTCCAGAAGAAAGATTAAAATGCACACCTTAAATTATTTGTTGCTAAATAGATAGGGGTATATGGTATCCATGTTTATGTGCATACACCAAAATATTGACAAACTCTTCTCGCTAAATAATCATGACTCATGCTCCTGCAGTTCTTGTTTTTTTGTACTTGGCATACATTCAGTTGTGAAAACAAGGTGTCCCTCCTCTAGCAGCTGTTCTATGAATTTGAGCTCATTCAGGAACCACAGAGCTAGTTCCCTTGGTTTCATATGAAACTTCCCAGCTTTAGAGTCAATTCACCATGGACAGGTTTCCCAGTAAATACTTTAAAACTTATAGCCAGTGCAAATAAGACCCTGTGATTAATGAAATAAAAATCATTGCATAAACATTGATATATAATAGTCTTGATTTTAGTACCTAAGGATCAGTTTGGGGATTTTTTTCGGAAAGGATATCAAGATCTGTAAACTTCTAGTGGTGTCTCGTCTATATGACCACCTCTTTTTCTGGGCACAAACTCATCTTAAAGAATTGAACACTGTCTTCCAGTTGATCACTTCTGTATTGATCACATAAAGAACTATAGGCTCTTCTCAGTTACATCTCATGAAGCTGGATTCTTTTTCTCATTCTAGGTTGGTGTGTTTTATAACCCACTCCTCCATCCTGTATATTTTTTCTAAAATGAGTAAATGAAATTTTTTCTATGATGCCTGTATGAATATTGAGCAGTTAATTCCACTACTAAATTTAATTGTTTTAAGTATAAATTTCAACAAATGTAAACCCAAGAGAAGTACAGAAATATGTTCATAATGTAATATAGCTAGATGTATTGCAGTATGTAGTTTCCTGAACATATCTCATGGCATATATAGCATATATATTTCTGTATAACATATTGCTTTCTGCATATTAATTGTGTCTGTGGTTTGAAATATGTTAACTATGATCATGGAATCAAAACAAGTATATATATATGTGTATGAGTCTGTTACTGTATAACTTGTTAAAATAATAAGCTAAAAGAAATTTCTATGTCTATGTAAGATTTCTAGTGATGTAGATTAGTATGCATGCAGTTGGACATTCAAGAAAAAGTGCAATCAAACTATCATCTTAAAAGTTTCATTGAGGATATCTGTAATCTAGAATTGAATTTATCTTTCTTAACATTTTTCTGTTTACTCTGATTTCCACTAAAATTCCCTGAAAAAATATTTTGGGTTCCCCTCTTCCCATCTCTGTATACATTCTGCAATAAGGCTGTTGCCTTTCCGCTGACAACCCCATCAAAATTTCTCTTAGCAAGAGCACAATGCCCTCCTCCTGGTGTCAAAATCCTGTGGCCAATTCTCATCCCTAGCTGTGGCATTTGAGTCAGCCACTCCCACTTCCATGATATACTTTCTTCCCTATCCTTGCAGGACACTTTGGTCTCACTTGCTTGATCTGCCTCTTCTAGACTTGTTCATGTAGATGCTCGGTCCCTGACTTTAGTTCCTGTTGCTCCTGATGATCTTGATCATAATTTTGACATATATCTATCTATCTATCTATCTATCTATCTATCTATATATACACACATATGTATATTTAATTTTTATGGGTATAGTAGTTGTATATATATGGGGTAGATGAGATATTTTGACACAGGCATACAATGCAGAATAATCACATCAGGGTAAATGGGGTGTCCATCACCTTAAGCATTTATCCTTTGTGTTACAAACAATCCAATTGCACTACTTTGGTTATTTTAAAATAACTAGTAAATTATTTAAAATAAGTAAGTATAATTATAGTAAATTATGGCCAATTCTTATTTTGCCACATTATTTGGCCAAATTTAATGGCCAATTAAAATTATGGCCAAATATTATAGCCACCACAACATGGTGACTATAGGAAAATAAGCCACCATGTTGTGCCATCAAATGCTAAATCTTATCCACTCTTTCTAAAAACTATGCCGTACCCATTAACCATCCCTACTTCCTCCCCATAACCCCACTATCCTTCCTAGTCACTGGTAACAATCACTGTATTCTCTATTTCCATGAGTTCAATTGTTTTAATGTTTATCTCCCATAAATAAGTAAGAAGATGAGAAGTTTGTCCTTCTGTGCCTGGTTTAATTCACTTGACATAATAACCTCCAGTTCCATTCATGTTGTTGCAAATGACAGGATCTCATTCTTTCTTAGGGCTGATTAGTACTCCATTGTGTATATCTACCACATTTTCCTTCTCCATTTTTCTGCTGATGAACACAGAGGGTTGCTTCCAAGTCTTGTCTGTTGTAAATAGTGCAGCCATAAACACGGGAGTGCAAATATCTCTTCAATATACTGATTTCCTTTTATTAAAGTAAATACCTGGCAGTGGGATTGCTGTATCATATATTAGGTCAATTTTTAGTGTTTTGAGTGATATACAAACTGTTCTCCATAGTGGTTGTGCTAATTTACATTTCTACAAACAGTGTATGAGGATTCCCTTTTGTCGACCTTCTCGCCAGTATTTGTTATTGTTTGTCTTTCGGATAAAACACATTTTAACTGGGGTGAGATGATATCTCATTTTAGTTTTAATTTGCATTTCTCTGACGATAATCATATCAAGCACTCTTTCATACCTGTTTGCTATTTTTATGTCTTGTATTGAGAAATGTCTATTTAGATCTTTTGCCAATTTTTAGCTGGATTATTAGATTATTTCCTATTGAGTTGTTTGAGCTCCTAATAGATTCTGGTTATTAATCCTTTCTCAGATGAAGAGTTTGCAAATATTTTCTCCCATTTTGTGTGTTGTCCCTTCACTTTGTTACTTGTTTCCTTTGCTGTACAGAAGCTTTTTAACTTCACGTGATCTCACTTGTCCACTTTTGCTTTGATTGCCTGTGCTTTTGTGGTATTACTCAAGAAACTTTTGACCACTCCAATGTCCTGAAGCAATTCTCCAATGTTTTCTTTTAGTTATTGAATAGTTGGAAGTCTTAGATTTAAGTCTTTAATCCATTTTAGTTTGAGTTTTGTGTATGGCGAAACATCCAGGTCTAGTTTCATTCTTCTGCAAATGGATATTCAGTTTTCCCAGTACCATTTATCAAAGAGACTGTCCTTTCGCCTGTATATGTTCTTGGCACCTTTGCCATAAATGAATTCATTGCAGATGTATGGATTTGTTTACGGGTTCTCTATATTGTTCCATCCGTCTATGTGTCTGGTTTTATGCCAGTACTATGCTGTTTTGGTTACTTTAATTTGAAGTGAGGTCATGTGATTCCTCCAGTTTTGTTCTTTCTGTTCAGGATAACTTTGGCTGTTATGAGTCTTTGTAAAATAAAAATAAAGAAAAGACTGATGATGGGATTGTTTTTCTATTTCTGTTAAGAATGTCATTGGTATTTTGAGAGGTATTTTATTAAACTGTAGATTTCTTAGAATACTGTGGACATTTTAACAATATTGATTCTTCCAATCCATGAACATAGAATATCTTTCCATATTTTTGTGTTCTCTTCAATTTCCTTCATCAATGTTTAATTGTAGAGATATTTTACTTTTTTGGTTAACTCCTCTATATTTCTTTTTTTTTTTTTTTTTGGAGCTGTTGTAAATGGGATTACTTTCTTGATTTGTTTTTCATATTATTTGTTGCTGGCATATAAAGATGCTATTAATTTTTATATGTATATTTTGTATCCTGCAACTTTTTAAAATGTATTTATCGGTTCTAATACTTTTTGATGGAGTCTTTAAGTTTTCCAAATATAAGATTATGTCAACTGCAGATAAGGATAATTTGACATCTTCCTTTTCAATTTGGATGCCCTTCATTTCTTTCTTTTGTCTGATTGCTCTAGCTAGGGCTTCCAGTACTATGTTGAACAACAGTGGTGACAGTGGGCATCTTTGTCATGTTCCAGATCTTAGCGGAAAGGCTTTCAGTTTTTTTCCCCATTCAGTATGATGCTAGTTGTGGGTCTGTCATATATGGCTTTTATTGTGTTGATTTGTATTCCTTATATATTCAATTTCTTGAGGGCTTTTATCATGAATGGATGTTGAATTTTATCAAATTCTTTTTCAGCATCAATTGAAATGATGATATGGTTTTTATTCTTCATGCTCTTGATACGTATCATACTGATTGATATGTGTATGTTAAACTAACATTGTATCTCTGGGATGAATCCCACTTGGTCAGGATCTTTTTAATGTGTAGTTTAATTCAGTTTGCTAGTATTTTGATGAGGATTTTTGCATCAATGTTCATAAGGAATACTGGTCTGTAGTTTTCCTTTTTTGATGTGTATTTTTCTGATTTTGGTATCAGAGTAGTACTGGCCTCATAGAAAGAGTTCGGGAGGATTACATCTTCTTCTATTTTTGCAGTCATTTGAGTAGGATTGGTATTAGTCCTTTAAGTATTTGGTAAAATTCATCAGTGAAGCCATCAGAACCTGGGCTTTTCTTTGCTAGGAGACTTTTTATTAAGACTTCAATCTTTTTGCATGTTATTAGTCTGTTGTGGTTTTGGATTTCTTCATACTTCAACCTTAGCAGGTTATATGCCTCTAGGAATTTATCCATTTCTTCTAGGTTTTCCAATGTATTGGCATATAGTTGCTCACACTAGCTGCAAATGATCCTTTTAATTTCTGTGGTCTCATCTGTAATCAGGATAATCACTTTAAATAACACTTAAATCCTGACAACACCAAAAGTTCCATCTCTACTCCAGATTCACATGCACTCAGAAACACTTATTTGATTTCTCCTCTTAAATGTTTAGAATACTTTCAAAACTGAACTTCTAATATTTCCCCAATAAACCTGTTCTATCTGCACTCTTCTTACTCATCTCAGTTGATGACATTTTCAATCTTCTGGTAGTTCAGACCAAAAAACTTGGACTCATTCTTGATTCTTCTTTGGTTCTCAGACTATGCCAGTTCACCAAAAATCCTGTTGGTTTGAACTACCTGTCACCTGGTCTGAAGTGTAGTGTGATTATCACGACTCACCACAACTCTCACCTCCCTAGCTCAAGCGATCCTCCCACCTCAGCTTCTTGAGTAGCTGGGACTACAGGCGCACGCTACCACACCGGGCTAATTTTTGTACTTTTTATAGAGACATGGTCTGTCTCACCATGTTGCCCAGGCTGGTCTCAAACTCCTTAGCTCAAGCATTCTGCCCGCCTTGGCCTCCCAAAGTTCTGGGATTATAGGCATGAGCCACCACACCCAGGTAAGCCACTCTTATTTCTAACCAAGTTATATGTCATCAGTTTCTCAGGCTATATCATTCCCTCTGTCTATTCTTGGCAAAATCAAAGTTAAATTCTTAAAACAAAAGGTGAGTTATGTCACTCCTACCTTTAGAGCTCTGCATTGGCTTCCCAGTGAACTCGGAGGAAGTGCTTGCGACAGCCTGAGTGCCTAGCCTAATGACATACATCCCCACCTCCTCAGTTACCTCTCTGATTTATCATCTACTCGGATTCCCCTCACTTTCTCTATTTCACTGGCCACAGCCCTCCTCGATATGTTTAGAGCAGACCAGACAATGTCCTGCCAACATGTATGTTTGCATTGGCTTTTGCTTCTCCCCAGAATGCCTTCCCTCCCCTTGGCTATCTAGGGTACCTCAACAGTTAACTTTTAACTTTTTATTTTTTTTAGTTCCTTAATCAAAAGTCACTTTAACAGTGAGGTCTACCTACCTTGAACACACTATTAAAATTTAGCCCATGAACAGCACTTCTGATCTCTTTTGCTCACTCTATTTTATGTATTTAATTAGCACTTATCACCTTCTTTTATACTATATAATTTTCTCATTTAGTAGGTTTGTTATTGACTTCTGTCCCTCTCTATTACAATGTAGAAAAGAAAGAATTGTCTGCTTTCTTCACTGATGTCACCTAACTCCATAAGCACAAACTAGGCACTTAATTAAATATTTGTTGTATTGAATAGACTCAGCTACATTACCAGGAATAACTTGAAGCCATAGAGCAGACCTTTCCAGGGTCATTAACTATCCTTCTGGAAGAGAGTTTTGAATAACACAAAAGTGAAACAAAGAAACTTACATAGAACTTATGAGCACCATCTTATACTTCCAGCCCTGTCCAGCAACTGTGGATCCCTGAAAAACTATTTAAATCAGATAAACCTTAGCTTCTATAGACAGTGCCATAGCCATTTTAATTATAATATAATAAAATGTTTAATAAAATTAGATTCAAATATGTGGAATGCACAGCATGGCCCTAGAAATTAACTTGCAATTAATTAAAATATAGCTTCCTTTCATTCTTTCCCCTTTCTATTCTCATTCTGGTTTTCAGTTTGCTCACCCTGGGGACCTGTGGCTTTAAAGATACATTTTTAAGTGTATGTTTGCTTTTGTAATGTATACTTATTACACATATTTGGTGTACCAATTATTATGCTATTATATTTTCATGCTTATATGTGTCTGACAGGAATCTGAACTCTTAGAAGTAATCTGTCTAAAAATAATACAAACTCTTTCAAAAGCAAATTAGAATTGGTTCCAATATCATTCTCTTACCACTATACTTTAGGAGGGAAATTGGGCTTTTTCACTGCTGGAAGATTATGTTTCATTATTAATAAGACAAGAAAAATTTTAAAAGCAATTTAATGTAAATATCTTGAAGTATTCTATATTAATATAAACAAACTTGGTCTTCTGAATGAGTATTTTTAATAGAGAGGCATCATTTGTCTCAGTTTATAGATAGAGAAATCAGTTACATGAGTTGTCTAGGTACAAAACTCAATCAACTAACATGGAAGTGATTCATGTTATTCTCCCCACTCAACTCACTCCTCTCACACTAGATAGGCACTAGTCCAAGAAGTAACATAATGATGCCATCAAGAACTCACAGGAAGATCCTGTATATCTCCGCTGGGTTAAACATAACGTTTAAGCATCTTTGAGTTCACTTAACCTATCCATGAGGACTGCTAAAAGTGTTTCATGTAGAATACGTTGAGAGTCTACATGAATGAGAAATATTTAACATATATATATGTTATATATATACACACACACACATATATATATATGCTTCTTTTTACTATTTTGAAGTCTTTGTGCAAAGATGTCCCACCTGGCTATATAAAAAAAGTATTCCTTTCCTGCTTTGAAAGTGTAAACCAGAGTAGATTAAACATTCAGTTTTAAACAGAAGCATGATTGATGACTCTCTCCACCTCTCTTCCATCTAATCTTACCATGGCCACTTTAAATATTAGAAGATGAAAGTGTATGCCATAGAAGTTAAGGATGCTTTCGATGAGAAAAAAGGTTATCTTCAATAACTGGGAAGCACTGAAATATATTCCTTCCCTACTTTTCCCAGATCATAAAATTCAGCATTTTTCTTCCTGTGATGTTTTCTACTTTGTAACAATTTTGTTTTTCAAAAACAAGATAAACCAAGCAAGCAACAGAGCAAAGAAAAAAAATGAAGCCCATCTATAACCATATAGTGTACATTCTTAGGGAGTACTACTACGTTGTGCTTAACTCTGAGACTCTTACAACTGAGGAAGAGTAGAATTATTTTGCACTACTAGAGAATGAAGAACAATAAATCAAAATGACAAGTGATCAACTTTTGACCTGTAAGTAAGTGTATGGATGAGACTAAATTATTAACTCCTATGAGTTCCCCCTTGAGAGTTATTACATATTTAGTAATGAATGATTGGAAAAGCAAAGATGAAGAAAAGAAAGAACATAAAACTTTGTAGCACTTACTATTTTTCAGGTACTTGGCTCTGAACTTCTACATGTATTCTGATTTTTCTCAAATAACTCTGTGAAGTATAACTGGGCCCATTTTTTAATGCTGAAATCTGAACCTTAGCAAGGTTGAGTCTTATTAGACTTTGTTAACATTGCTAGAAACTGGCAAAACACTGAGCGGTGCACCAAAGGGAATGATGTCTGATAAATACTATACAATGGGAAGAGAGTGAGGTTACATTCAGGGTCTGTGATTATTAATGGCTTTCAAAATAGGGTTGCTAAGTCAGTAGGAATGTTATATATGAGACATTAAAAAAAGAAAAAAACCACTTATTTCTGAGGAAAGTTTGTTTCTTTTTGTTTGTTTGTTTGTTTGTTTTGAGACGGAGTCTCGCTTTGTGGCCCAGGCTGGAGTGCAGTGGCGCCATCTCGGCTCACTGCAAAGCTCCGCCTCCCGGGTTCAGGCCATTCTCCTGCCTCAGCCTCCAGAGTAGCTGGGACTACAGGCGCCCGCAACAGCGCCAGGCTAAATTTTTTGTATTTTTAGTAGAGATGGGGTTTCACTGTATTAGCCAGGATGGTCTCGATCTCCTGACCTCGTCATCCCCCCCGCCTCGGCCTCCCAAAGTGCTGGGATTACAGGCGTAAGTCACTGCGCCTGGCCGAGGGAAACTTTTAAAAACCTAACAAGGCAAGTGTGTGCCATAGACTAATAACTGGAACATTAGCCAAGCCAGATGTATTGGCTCTTCTGTTTGGGGGTTATTGCTTTTTGTTCTTGTTTATTTCCCCATTGAGATGTATGTAAAATTATCTGACACAAAGATTGGGAAAAGGAAAAACAGGTGATTAAACAGCTTAGATTCTACAGAAAAATGCTGATTGGTACAAGAGGTCTAACAAGACGAGTGACAAAGGTGCTTGGGGACCAATAATCTCTGCATGGTTGCCTCCCTTAGACAGGTGGCTGCAGAATTCTTACACTATAAATTAAGGAAACAGTTGGAACTCACCTTTAAACATCAGCCTTCCTGTCAGAGCACTGACAAGGTGATCTGTGGTGCTGACTCACTTTCAGCAACTGCTCAAAAGCACATTTTTAGTATCAGATGCTTACTTTAAACAAAACATGTTTCCATCAGCACTGGGTTGTAGCCTCTAGACTACATCTTAGTTTGTGGCTTTACAAGTTGAACATTCATTTAGAAAAGGGGATTACGTCTCGTAAGTATTTCATCTTTTCTTAATTTTTAGGGAATTGAAGCTTGCTATTACTTTGTACATTTATGTATGTTTTATATTTATATGTGCCATAAACTTTCCTAGTTTATAAACGAATTTAATATGTTTATTGAACACTTTTGGTAGTTCAAGTTCACTTGGGTCCTAGCTTTTTATGTATCCTTAGAACTTAAAAACTTGAAGCATTTTAAAAACTGGTTCTGCCCTGGAGAGGCAGTGTAACTTTGAAACACTATTTATTTATCAGTACCATGATAATAACACCTAACTCACAACAAATTGTTAAACTAGGTTGACATATGTAAATCCCACATATATGGAATCCCATTAACTAAACTTTATATTTAAAATATTTATATATTTTATATACAATATTTGCTGCATAAAATAGTCAGAAAATGCTGCTATAATCCAACATCTAAGATCATTCGTTTTATATATATATACACACACACACAACACACACACATACCAGTATATATGTATATTTATGTATGTGTACATATACCAGTTTTATATAAATTACTCTATATATAATGTAAATATGCATTTAAATATATATTTTATATTTATATTTATATAAAGAGAGGTGATGTAAATACTCCTAGCTAAACAAAATGATGCCTGAGAAGTATATTCAGCATAGTATCTAGCACATAGCAAATAATAGGGATGATGATGATAGTGATGACTTTTATGTTTATGTCATCAGGCGCTTCATATCTAGTCAAATAAATACAGATGGATCTTAAAATCACATAGTGGTTAAGTATGTGTCAGCTTGATTTTTCACTGAAACTTGGTTACATTTGTGGTACAACTTTAAGGGAAGATGGATAGAAGTAACAGAGAGTAAGTGGTAAAGTGCTTAATGAGCGAACCTTAGCAGAAACCAAAGACTGCAACTGAGTACCTGGAGGGAAGGGTTGGAGAGCAGTCAGCTTCAAGAGCCAAGTTGGAGAGTCAGTCAGGTGAGAAAGGAAAATTACTTCCTTCTGATTAGAACAGAGAGCCATGGGAATTTGTTCTGCTGATGAGCAGACACGTAACATAATGAAGATCTTTTTTCTTTTTGCTTCTGCCCGGAGAGGGAGAATCAGAAAAAGACTTATAACAAAGAGTAAGAGGAAATAGAGCAAGGACTTTCTAGATGATTAGGAAAACTAGGAAAGCAAAAAGGATAACCATCTCTCTAAAAGACTTAGCAGACTGCATGGAGGAAAACTGCTAGCAGAAAACTCACTCACATATTCTTTCATACCCAATTGCCTTGGAATCCACAAGTTGCTGTTATATAAATGACCTGAAAGGTTGTTTGGGTTTGAAGTTATCTCCTAGCTACAGAGTGGTATTAGAGAACAAGAAATAGCCTGGAATCAAGATAGGTCTGGCATTCTACCACAGCCAGGTTCTATGTTAATAAATGTGTACAAATTATTTCACCTCTCTGAGGTCGACTTTCCTGTTTAGTGCAAAGTAGATATAAATAACATCCTAAAAACATTATGGAAAGAACAAAACAAATCCAATTTATGTAAATTTTTTTTGTATAAAGTACTCAGAAAATGCTGATTATAATTCAACATCTAAGACCATTCTTCCTTTATCTTTTCTATTGGTTCATTTTTTGTCTTCCTTCTCACTAGATTCTCTCTTCTTGCCTTTTCTTTCTTTCTTTCTTTTCTTTTTTTTTTTTTTTTTTTTTTTTTCCAGATGGAGGCCTGCTCTGTCACCCAGACTGGAATGCAGTGGTTCAATCTCTGCTCAGTGCAAGCTCCCGCTTCCCAGGTTCAAGCCTTTCTCCTGCCTCAACCTCCCAAGTAGCTGGGGCTACAGGCACCCGCCACAACGCTCGGCTAATATTTTGTCTTTTTAGTGGAGACAGGGTTTCACCGTGTTAGCCAGGATGGCCTCGATCTCCTGACCTCGTGATCCGCCCACCTCTACCTCCCAAAGTGCTGGGATTACAAGCGTGAGCGACTGCGCTCACCCTCTTGCTTTTTTAGAAAAGCAATACTTGTTCTTAGTCAATACCAACTTGCTTTATGTCTTCAATAATCAAACAAAGAATGATGCCTAGCTGTAGGGATTGTTTTCCAAACTCCAAATTTGCGTTTTAACTCTAAATTGCTATCTCAACTTGTGTCTCCTGCAGATATATTCAATTCAACATATCCCAAAGTGACAACATCAGATCACCTCTTAACCTCATCTTTCTCCGTCAGTAGTATCTAGCTCAATTAATGGCGTTCTAACACATTGTTTTCAAGGCTGTTATCCAGAGTTTGGCTCTCTTATTTATCACTTCTGGTTTGCTAAAAATTATGTTCTTCATAATATTTAGAAGCTAGTCGCATGTCCAATCTCTTAGTTTAAGTCCAAAGCATCATCAACTGGACTAATCTCTTAAAGAATCCCTTTGCCTCTAAACTCTGCTATCTCTAATGTACCAAAATATTTCCTGAGTTTTGTGGAAGCCAAATATTTTAAAAATAGGCACAATACCCTGAGAGTGACACTATAAAATAAAATAAAATAAAATAAAATAAAATAAAATAAAAATGCCAGGCACAATTAAGCTATGCAATCAAAAATTAATCAAAGACTCTGGATGAACTAGAGCTGGAAAGAAATGTTATGTGATTATATTGGGTTGTGTTGCAACTACTACTGTTTTGTTCCAAGTTCTCTTATCTCTCATCAAGTAAGAAGTATAATTATCTATAAAGCACTGGCACATAATGGAATAAATAGGAAATATTAAAGCTTTTACCGAAGACTGAAATTCCTGTCCCTTTACTCCCAGCTGATTACATTAACTTGCACTTTCCTGGAAAATTGATATCAGTAAATACGAACATACTCATCCTCCCTGGTTCTCTAACAAACTGCTAGGAGTATTTACCCACCAACTTCTCTTGCCTCTTTTCTATAGTTTCTCCTGTTGTTGCGAAAGTAAAATTGCAGCTGAGTCCTGTTGAGAGGAAGGCATGCTCAGGGGTATTTATAATCTGCAATGGGCAAATTGTAAGTTTAGCTTCTGCTATCCAGGACATTAGTGTATAAATTTACGTCCTCCATATTTAAACTTTTAACCTTTTTATATAAACTGCCCATTTTATCATCTAAAGCCTCATATTTTCTCCTCCAAACTCCATAATGTTTTCTTCTATAAATTAAAATAATGTAACAACAAAAACAATAACAAAAAGTTCCATTGAGACTGCTACGCCCTGACACACCTGCTCACCTATTGATTTTGAATACCATGAGGGAGCCGCCAACTCATGTAGCTTGCACTTGCTCACTACTTTCTTCTGTCACTCTGGTTTCTACTTCCATGACTTGTTAGAAAAGTACTCTTTACCAAACACTGTATCTAATATTATTATTGCTTTATAACTCATTGAATCAAGTCATCTTTTATCAATTCTCATCTTACTTTGCTTTTCTGTAACACTGGGAATTTTATGACATTTCTTAAATACGTTGTGGAAAATCACACTTCTACCTTATGTTTTAAGTTACTCTTTTTTTTCCTATTTTTTCTTGTGATCAAATATGCATAATGTTTATGATTTTCATCATTTGTAAATATATAATTCAGTGGCATTAAATACATTCACAATGCTGTGTACTCATCACCACTATTCTGCGATAAATGTTTTTGTTATTCCAAACATAAACTCTACTCATAAAAAAATAATTATTCTTTTCCCCTCCCTGTATCCCTGGTGACTTCTATTCTGCTTTCTAACTCTGTGAATTTGTCTCTTCTAGGTACCTTATATAAGTTGAACCATATAATTTCTGTCCTCCTGGTTTATTTCCTTTTATTTTATTTTTCTAAATTAAAAAATAAAAGTTATATATATTTATCTTGTACAATATGATGTTTTGAAATATCAATGCATTGTAGAATAACTAAATCAAGTTAATTAACATATGCATTTAAATTATTCATGAAGTTCGGGTTCTAGATGACATTGAAATGTTCAAACTACCAACCCTGTATGCTATTAGTTGAGGTAATAGACTTACTTATTGTGAAGAAAATTGGAGTTATAGTTTCATTGATTCATAGCAAAACATATCATAACTTTTAAAATAAGCCCTTATGTTCCCTCTTCTGCCCAATTATTGAATTGTTAAATTATGTTGTTCCTTTTAATTGTGCATTTTGTCCCCAGTGGCCAAACTAGAAATCTTGGAGTAAATCTTGGCTTTTATCCCTCCTGTATCCTGGAAATCATATATTATTCTGCACAAGCCAACCTAGCATTGCTTCCTAAATGGCCATATCCAGAAATATAATCTGTAAATTTAGGAGTCAATCTTTTGCACATGCTGAAATTACAGAAAATTCCTAGGTACACAAATTATTTTACTTATGTTCATCTCTACCTTAGCCTGTATAGGGTTTCCAGTCTGATCTTGTATTATGTCTAACATAATACTTTATCTACAGTTTCTCTTCATTTCCAGCCATTTGACTACAGCAGTGTTAGTGGAAATAGAGTTAATGAGATAATGTTGAGCATCAGTTAGATGATAGGCACTTACATTACAAATTCTTCCTGTATCTATTAGTTCCAGCAAACAGCTCCAGAGCAGTGTCTCTTGTTGCTGTGACTCCTCCCAAACATTTCTGTCTGTGACAAAAAGAAAAATATTTTAACTTTTCTTGTGTGGCTGTTGCCTTTCTGGTTATATTGTGGGTTTCTAAAAGGTAGATACCATTTCCTAACTTTAGATTGCATTCTTTATAACACTAGTATCCATGCTACACACCAATTTAATAATCTGGATATTGAATAGTAATGATGAACTGGGAACAAAATATATATACTAGCTTCCCATTGTTGAATAACAAAGTGCCACAAATTTAGTAGCTCACGACAAAACCATTTATAATGTCGCATTTTCTTTATAGCAGAAGTCTAGTCTATTGTGGCTGGATTCTCTACTAAGGGTCTCACTGGACTAAAATCAATTATCAGCAAAGGATGCTGCTCTCACCTGGGACTCTAGGTCTTCATTCAGGCACAAGGGTTTCAGTTAGAGTGTATTCCCTCTCACACCTTCTATGTGGTTCTCTCTGTCTTCAAGCACATCAAATTTTTCTCTTGCTTCAAATCTCACCAATTTTATTTTCTGTGTTTAAGGGCTCATGTGATTACATTGAGCCCACCAGGATATTAAGATAATCCCCCTATTTTGTAAGACTGCTGGTTAATAACCACAGTTAACATTTGTACCATTTCTATTGTCAGGTAATAAATTCACAGACATAACGCAGAGGACAAAATTCATGGGGGACAGATTCTGTCAACCACAATATACATAAGCTATATATCAATCAAGCAGAAAAGAATACAAAATATATATTACGCTATGATTGCAAATATGCAAAAAACTGTAAGTGGGCAGAGTCAGGAAAATTATTTTGAATATTAAGATTTATATAAATTATTATTTTCTATTTAGATATGGCATGTAGTCTTATTTATGAGATAAAATAGAAAAAGTATAAACACTAACATACAATTTAAAGGTTAAAAATATAATTAAGAGAGGGCATGGGAAATTCCAAGATGGCCAAATAGGAACAGCTCCAGTCTACAACTCCCAGTGTGAGTGACACAGAAGACATGTGATTTCTGCATTTCCAACTGAGGTACCGGGTTCATCTCACTGGGGTTTGTCGGACAGTGGGTGCAGCCTCCATGGAGCATGAGCTGAAGCAGGGCAGGGTATCGCCTCACCTGGGAAATGCAAGGGGTCAGGGAATTCCCTTTCATAACCAAGGGAAGGCATGACAGACAGTACCTGGAAAATTGGGACACTCCCACCCTAATGCTGTGCTTTTCCAATGGTCTTAGCAAATGGCACACCAGGAGATTATATCCCATGCCTGGCTCGGAGTGTCCTATGCCCACGGAGACTCACTCACTGCTAGCACAGCAGTCTGAGATCAAACTGCAAGGTGGCAGTGAGGCTGGGGGAGGGGCATCTGCCATTGCTGAGGCTTGAGTAGGTAACCATAGTGGCCCGGGAAGCTCAAACTGGGTGGAGCCTACTGCAGCTCAAGGAAGCCTGCCTGCCTGCCTCTGTAGACTCCACCTTTGGGGTCAGGGCATAGCTGAACAAAAGGCAGCAGAAACTTCTTCAAACTTAAATGTCCCTGTCTGATAGCCTTGAAGAGAGTAGTGGTTCTCCCAGCACGGAGTTTGAGATCTGAGGATGGACAGACTGCCTCATCAAGTGGGTCCCCAACCCCTGAGTAGCCTAACTGGGAGACACCTCCCAGTAGGGGCTGACTGACACCTCATACAGCTGGGTGCCCCTCTGAGACGAAGCTTCCAGAGGAAAGATCAGGCAGCAACATTTGCTGTTCTGCAATATTTGCTGTTCTGTAGCCTCCGCTGGTGATACCCATGCAAACAGGGTCAGGAGTGGACCTCCAGCAAACTCCAACAGACCTGCAGCTGAGGGTCCTGACTGTTAGAAGGAAAACTAACAAGCAGAAAGGATATCCACACTAATACCCCATCTGCATGTCACCATCATCAAAGACCAAAGTAAATAAAACCACAAAGATGGGGAGAAACCAGAGCAGAAAAGCTGAAAATTCTAAAAATCAGAGCACCTCTTCTCCCCCAAAGGAACACAGCTCTTTGCCAGCAATGGAACAAAGCTGGATGGAGAATGACTTTGATGAGTTGAGAGAAGGCTTTACACGGTTGGTAATAACAAACTTCTCCAAGCTAAAGGAGAATGTTTGAACACATCGCAAAGAAGCTAAAAATCTTGAAAAGATTGGACAAATGGCTAACTAGAATAAACAGTGTAAAGAAGATGTTAAATGACCTGATGGAGCTGAAAACCATGGCACAAGAACTATGTGACACATACACAAGCTGCAGTAGCCCGATTGGATCAAGTGGAAGAAAGAGTATCAGTGATTGAAGATCAAATGAAGCAAGAAGAGAAGTTTAGAGAAAAAAGAGTAAAAAGAAATGAACAACGCCTCCAATTAATATGGGACTGTGTGAAAAGACCAAATCTACATCTATTTGGTGTACCTGAAACTGACGGAGGGAATGGAACCAAGTTAGAAAACACTCTTCAGGATATTATCCGGGAGAACTTCCCCAACCTAGCAAGGCAGGCCAATATTCAAATTCAGGAAATACAGAGAATGCCACAAAGATACTCCTCGAGAAGAGCAATTCCAAGACACATAATTGTCAAATTCATCAAAGCTGAAATGAAGGAAAAAATGTTAAGGGCAGCCAGAGAGAAAGGTCGGGTTACCCACAAAGGGAAGCCCATCAGGCTAACAGCAGATTTCTCGGCAGAAACTCTCCAAGCCATAAGAGAGTGGGAGCCGATATTCAACATTCTTAAAGAAAAGAACTTTCAACCCAGAATTTCATATCCAGCCAAACTAAGCTTCATAAGTGAAGGAGAAATAAAATCCTTTATAGACAAGCAAATGCTGAGAGATTTTATCACCACCAGGCCTACTTCACAAGAGTTCCTGAAGGAAGCACTACACATGGAAAGGAACAACTGGTACCAGTCACTGCAAAAACATGCCAAATTGTAAAGACCACTGATGCTAGGAAGAAACTGCATCAATTAATGAGCAAAATACCCAGCTAACATCATAAAGACAGGATCCTAAGGTTAATAAAATTATTAACCTTAAATGTAAATGAGCTAAATCCTCCAATTAAAAGATACGTACTGGCAAATTGGATAAAGAGTCAAGACCCATCAGTCTGCTGTATTTAGAAGACCCATCTCAAGTGCAGAGACACACATAGGCTCAAAATAAAGGGATGGAGGAAGATCTACCAAGCAAAGGGAAAACAAAAAGAAAGCAGGGGTTGCAATCCTAGTCTCTGATAAAACAGACTTTAAGCCAACAAAGATCAAAAGAGACAAAGAAGGCCATTACATAATGGTAAAGGGATCAATTCAACAAGAAGAGCTAACTATCCTAAATATATATGCACCTAATACAGGAGCACCCAGATTCATAAAGCAAGTCCTTAGAGACCTACAGAGACTTAGACTCCAACACAATAATAATGGGAGACTTTAACACCACACTGTCAACATTAGACAGATCAACAAGACAGAAAGATAAGGATATCCAGGAATTGAACTCAGCTCTGGACCAAGCAGACCTAATAGACCTCTACAGAACTCTCCACCCCAAATCAACAGAATATACATTCTTCTTAGCACCACATCGCACTTATTACAAAAGTGACCACACAGTTGGAAGTAAAGCACTCCTCAGCAAATGTACAAGGACAGAAATTATAACAAAACTGCCTCTCAGACCACAGTGCAATCAAACTAGAACTCAGGACGAAGAAACTCACTCAAAACCATTCAACTACATGGAAATTGAACAACCTGCTCCTGAATAACTATGTGTACAAAACGAAATGAAGGCAGAAATAAAGATGTTCTTTGAAACCAATGAGAACAAAGACACAACATACCAGAATCTCTGGGACACATTCAAAGCAGTGTGTAGGGGGAAATTTATAGCACTAAATGCCCACAAGAGAAAGCTGGAAAGATCTAAAATTGACACCCTAACATCACAATTAAAAGAACTAGAGAAGCAAGAGCAAACACATTCAAAAGCTAGCAGAAGGCAAGAAATAACTAAGATCAGAGCAGAACTGAAGGAGATAGAGACACAAAAATCCTTCAAAAAATCAAGGAATCCAGGAGCTGGTTTTTTGAAAAGATCAACAAAATTGATAGGCCATTAGCAAGACTAATAAAGAAGGAAAGAGAGAAAAAGAGAAGAATCAAATAAACCCAATAACAAATGATAAAGGGAATATCACCACCAATACCACAGAAATACAAACTACTATCAGAGAATACTATAAAAACCTCTATGCAAATAAACAAAAAATCTAGAAGAAATGGATAAATTACTGGACACATACACCCTCCTAAGACTAAACCAGGAAGAAGCTGAATCCCTGAATAGACCAATAACAGGCTATGAAATTGAGGCAATAATTAATAGCCTACCAACCAAAAAAAGTCCAGGACCAGAGGGATTCACAGCCGAATTGTACCAGAGGTACAAAGAGGAGCTGGTACCATTCCTTCTGAAACGTTTCCAATCAATAGAAAAAGAGGGAATCCTCCCTAACTCATTTTATGAGGCCAGCATCAACCTGATACCAAAGCCTGGCAGAGACTCAACAAAAAAAAAGAGAATTTTAGACCAATATCCCTGATGAACATTGATGTGAAAATCCTCAATAAAATACTGGCAAACCAAATCCAGCAGCACATCAAAAAGCTTATCCACCACAATCAAGTTGGCTTACCCCTGGGATGCAAGGCTGGTTCAACATACGCAAATCAATGAACATAATCCATCATATACACAGAAATAAAGACAAAACCCATGATTATCTCAATAGATACAGATAAGGCCTTCAACAAAATTCAACAGCCCTCATGCTAAAAACTCTCAATATACTAAGTATTGATGGGACGTATCTCAAAATAATAAGAGCTATTAATGACAAACCCACAGCCAATATCATACTGAATGGGCAAAAACTGGAAACATTTCCTTTTACAACTGGCACAAGACAGGGATGCCCTCTCTCACCACTCCTATTCAACATAGTGTTGGAAGTTCTGGCCAGGGCAATCAGGCAGGAGATAGAAATAAAGTGTATTGAACTAGGAAAAGAGGAAGTCAAATTGTCCCTTTTTGCAAATGACATGATTGTATATTTAGAAAATCCCATCGTCTCAGTCCAAAATCTCCTTAAGCTGATAAGCAACTTCAGCAAAGTCTCAGGATACAAAATCAATATGCAAAAATCACAAGCATTCTTGTATACCAATAACAGACAAACAGAGTCAAATTATGAGTGAACTCCCATTCACAATCGTTTCAAAGAGAATAAAATACCTAGGAATCCAACTTACAAGGAATGTGAAGGACCTCTTCAAGGAGAACTACAAAGCACCGCTTAACGAAATAAAAGAGGACACAAACAAATGGAAGAACATTCCATGCTCATGGATAGGAAGAATCAATATCATGAAAATGGCCATATTGCCCAAGGTAATTTATAGATTCAATGTCATCCCTATCAAGCCACCATTGAGTTTCTTCACAGAATTGGAAAAATCTACTTTAAAGTTCATAGGGAACCAAAAAAAAAAAAAAAAAAAGCCCACATTGCCAAGACAATCCTAAGCAAAGAGAACAAAGCTGGAGGCATCATGCTAACCTGACTTCAAACTATACTACAAGACTACAGTAACCAAAACAGCATGGTACTGGTACCAAAACAGAGATATAGACCAATGGAACAGAACAGAACCCTCAGAAATAATGCCACACATCTACAACCATCTGATCTTTGACAAATCTGACAAAAACAAGAAATGGGGAAAGGATTCCCTATTTAATAAATGGTGCTGGGAGAACTGGCTAGCCATGTCTAGAAAGCTAAAACTGGGCCCCTTCCTTACACCTTATACAAAAATTAATTCAAGATGGATAAAAGACCTAAATGTTAGACCTAAAACCTTAAAAACCCTAGAAGAAAACCTAGGCAATGCCATTCAGGACATAAGCATGGGCAAGGACTTCATGACCAAAACACCAAAAGCAATGGCAACAAAAGCCAAAATTGACAAATGGGATCTAATTAAACTAAAGAGCTTCTGCACAGCAAAAGAAACTACCATCAGAGTGAACAGGCAACCTACAGAATGGGAGAAAATTTTTACACTCTACCCATCTGACAAAGGGCTAATATCCAGAATCTACAAATAACTTAAACAAATTTACAAGAAAAAAATCAAACAGCTCCATCAAAAAGTGGACAAAGGGTATGAACAGACACTTCTCAAAAGAAGACATGTATGCATCCAACAGACACATGAAAAAATGCTCATCATCATTGGCCATCAGAGATATGCAAATAAAAACCACAATGATGTACTATCTCACACCAGTTTGAATGGCAATCATTAAAAACTCAAGAAACAACAGGTGCTGGAGAGGATGTGGAGAAATAGGAACACTTCTACACTGTTGGTGGGACTGTAAACAAGTTCAAACATTGTGGAAGACAGTGTAGCGATTCCTCAAGAATCTAGAACTAGAAATACCATTTGACCCAGCCATTCCATTACTGGGTATACACCCAAAGGATTATAAATCATGCTGCTATGAAGACACATGCACGTAGATGTTAATTGCAGCACTATTCACAATAGCAAAGACTTGGAATCAACCCAAATGTCCATCAGTGACAGACTGGATTAAGAAACTGTGGCACATATACACCATGGAATACTATGCAGCCATAAAAAAGGATGAGTTCATGTCCTTTGTAGGGACATGGATGAAGCTGAAAACCATCATTCTGAGCAAACTATCATGAGGACAGAAAACCAAACACTGCATGTTCTCACTCATAGGTGGGAATTGAACAATGAGAACACTTGGACACAGGAAGGGGAACATCACACAATGAGGCCTGTTGTGGGGTGGGGGTGAGGGGGGAAGGATAGCCTTAGGAGATTACCTATTGTAAACGACAAGTTAATGGGTGCAGCATACCAACATGGCACATGTATACATATGTAACAAACCTGCACATTGTGCACATGTACCCTAGAACTTAAAGTATAATTTTTAAAAATTAACATACATATAATTAATTTTTTTAAGTAAAAGAGCATAAATTTCTAATTTTATTTCCAGTGGCTGGAATTTTTCCTTACCTTAGAAAAGTTTACTGGGTTATTTTATTTTATTTATTTTATATTAGAGTAATGATAAATTTTATGTCAGGATCATATAATAAATCACATCCATAATTTGAATATATAGATGGGGCAGTAAAATAAATAAAATATTGTTACAATGCTAATATAATAATAATATATAACTGCTAAGAAATGCAGTCATATATTAACTCCACATATGTACTGAAAATGGGAGATTTCATGACACGTTCAAAGTTTTCTGTAAATAATGGTTGACTTTCGTTCTCAGCTTACCATCATTCATGAAGCAGGTTTTAAAACTTAGAAGCATTATATTAAGTAAAAGGTATTTGTGACAACTTTTACACAGAAATATTGATTTATTTGTATCAGTCTTCCTCTACAAATTATTTAAAATGTTAGTCTTGTTAACTACTGATAAACAAGGGAAGCCTGGGCACAATGGCTCACACCTGTAATCCCGGAACTTTGAGAGGCCGAGGCAAGCAGATCACCTGAGTTTTCGAGACCAGCCTGACCAATATGGGGAAACCTCGTCCCTACTAAAAATACAAAATTAGCTGGACGTGGTAGCACGTGCCTGTAATTCCAGCTATTCAGGAGGCTGAGGTAGGAGAATCGCTTGAATCTAGGGGGCAGAGGTTGTGGTGAGCCGAGATCACGCCATTGCACTCCAGCTCGGGCAAGAAGAAACTCCATCTCAAAAATAAATAAATAAATAAACAAACAAACAAACAAACAATGGAAGGTGTTATGCAAATCTAGAGAATAATCTAGAAATCTTCAAAATGAAACATTGTAAAGAAATTATTTGAAATATTACAACAAAGCAGGGTAAAATGCTAAATTGTTTTCAACACAAGTCAATACTTCAAGTATGCTTGAGGTACTACTTTGATTTCCACTGCTAACTCAAGAATTATTCTGAGACATGAATTTAATTTAGATCACAGTCAGTGAGAATGTTATCTGTTTTTACACTGAAACTATACATGAATAAGCAAATAGTCCTTGGGATGTGTGTAACAGCAATTGTGTGAACAGATTTTTAATTAACTTATTTTTTAAATAAATTTAAATATTTTCAGCATTTCCTTCTCCTCTCCTCCCCTACCTCCCTATATTCAAACATATTCCGAGGTCTTGAGTGAAAATAATCCAATGCCTTCTAAGTGGCTCAGTATGAAAATAACTGCATTGGATCATGATGGACGGAATTTATTTCCTAAATTGTTTGGACCTGTGAGGTGATCGGAGGGAGATCACAAGGGTCAATATTTTGTAAAATAACAGGAAATAATCAAGATTTTTTTACTCATTATTTACATATTGCTCCTATGAATCCAATGGCACTCAAAAGAGTGCATCTGTTTTACA
Source organism: Trachypithecus francoisi (assembly GCF_009764315.1). Taxonomy (NCBI): domain Eukaryota; kingdom Metazoa; phylum Chordata; class Mammalia; order Primates; family Cercopithecidae; genus Trachypithecus; species Trachypithecus francoisi. The sequence goes on from NW_022681435.1 coordinate 11,664,639, forward strand.
GCAATCTAGTTCTCTGATTCTGCAAGTGAGGTTGAAACCAATACATTTCTACACAATCGAACAGAATTTTTCTGGAAGTTACATTTTTATTTTTCATGTATCATGATTTAAAGCATTATAGAACACTATTTTTATTTTCAATTATAAAAATAGTATTTCTGAATGTGTCACTTTCTCTTCTACATAATATATTTGCATTGTTTATATTTATAAAATATTTTATATGCTTCTATTGTTTTATGTTAAACAGATAAAATAGAAAAAACAGAAACATACAATTTATTTCAGTCAGTATTTAAGATTTTTAAAATTTATCTTTACTCAAGTTTTGTCTACCAACTATATCCTTTCCTATTTTAAAACTCCAATTAAAAGGTTGGCAATAAGAAAAGCTAACACTCATGATAAGAAGGTACTGTTGAGAGTTTGCTCGAAGAAACTGAGAGAAAAAAAGAAAGCATATGTAAAGAAAAAAAAATACCACTGTCTTAGGCAACAATGTGATTAAATATTGGAATGATGAGCTACAATTGAAAAAATATTAAAATCTTACAACGAGATAAAACAAAAGGTAATAATGCAGCCCTGCAGATGAGTTAAGGAAACATTTTCACCAAATAACAGTTATGATTGCCTTTGTTGATATTTATTATGGCTATGCCTCTTTAAATTTTGGTATTTCCTTGAATGCATATGCAATTTTATAAAATGAGAGTATATTATAAATTGAGTGTTTACTTTCCCTTTTCATATATACACACACACACACACACACACACACACAAATTAACATATACAGACGATCCCTGATTTAGAATGTTTTAACTTAAAAGTTTGTTTATCTTATGGTGGTGCAAAAAGGGATACGCGTTCAGTAGAAACCATTCTTCGGGGACCCGTACAACCATTCTGGTTTTCACTTTCTCTACAGTATTCAGTAAATTACATGAGATATTCAACACGTTATTATAAAATAGGCTTTGTGCTAGGCGATTTTGTTCAACTATGGGCTATTGTGAGTATTCTGAGCATGGTTAAGGTAGGCAAGGTATTAAATGATTTTTTAACTTATGATGGGTGTTTCAGGACACGACCTCATTAGAAGCTGAGAAGCATCTGTATTAAAAAAACCTTCCCGGCCCGGCGCGGTGGCTCACGCCTGTAATCCCAGCACTTTGGGAGGGCGAGGTGGGCGGATCACGAGGTCAAGAGATCGAGACCATCCTGGCTAACACGGTGAAACCACGTTTCTACTAAAAATACAAAAAATTAGACAGGCGAGGGGGCGGCGCCTGTAGTCCCAGCTACTCGGGAGGCTGAGGCAGGAGAATGGCCTGAACCCGGGAGGCAGAGCTTGCAGTGAGCTGAGATCGCGCCACTGCACTCCAGCCTGGGCAACTGAGTGGGACTCTGTCTCAAAAAAATATAAAATAAAGTAAAATAAATAAAAAAGAAAAAAACCTTCCCTATGCTAGGTTCTGGGAATAAAGAGGTCTAGACCCTAGTGACAAAATTGGAATACGATGTCAAACTATTACACAAACATTCAAAGCACTATAAAATGTCGACAGTAAAGACAACATACTGGGACGTTTATAAGCTTGGAAGGGGCATTAAATGATAAGTGTCGTTACTAACGTGACTCAAAAGTGGACAGACAATGAAAATGTCACACATTAAACTTTTTTTTTTTTCATGAGGGAAAGCATTATTTGAAGTGTCTACAAAAGGTTGACTCCTATTCATCTGGAAAAAAGAATACACAGCATTGTTATTCATGTTTTGAGTCACAAATAAACATAAGCTGCTCTGTCTAGACCTAGAAAATAATTTAAGGTAGTTTAAATAATGAAGTAAAATGATTAAATAAAAATAATGTATTGCTTGCCAAAATATGTAATTAAAACACATTTGTACAGTAATGAATGTCTTGAATCCTATTACTTCCTCAACTTGTACTGTTACATTATTAAGAAGTGATAGTGACAGGGTGCGGTGGCTCATGCCTGAATCCCAGCACTTTGGGAGGTTGAGGAGGGTGGATCACCCGAGGTAGGGAATTTGAGACCAGACTGATCAACATGGAGAAACCCCGTCTCTACTAAAAATACAAAATTAGCCGGGCATGATGGTGCATGCCTGTAATCCCAGCTACCCGGGAGGCAGAGACAGGAGAATCGCTTGAACCCGGGAGATGGAGGTTGTGGTGAGCCGAGATCACACCATTGCACTCCAGCCTGGGCAACAGAGCGAGACTCAGAAAGAAGAGATAGTGTATTTAAATCAACCTTGTTCAAATACAGATAGTAATATCCACAGCTTTTAACATATTTAAAGTTTTAGTTAACACTTTAAAAATAAAATCTAAATAAATCATAAATCCTAGAGTAATTATAGAGAAGTTGTGCTGAGTTTCTTTTATAACATTCTGGAAATAGCAAGTTTAGAGGAGTACAGCTAAGGAGTGGGCGGTGAACGTAAGAATGGTGAAGGCTGCTTGGATCCCTCTGAGTAGCGCCAGAAAGCTACAATAAATAATAAAATGGGTTTGTAATAAGGGAAGTGAACAATTAAGTACCAAGTCAGTGTAAAAGCAAAGTAAAATGTTGTGGCAAAATGTATGTCAAGTGTCTAGCAACTATGTTTCTGGACTGTGGCAAGACAATTAATGAGGGAGGCAGGAAAGTCGGCAAGTAATGCATTATAATTATCAATCAATAAGTGTAATGAATACATTGATCAAAGTCTAAATATCTCCTGAGTTAAGTAAGAGGCATAATGGAGCTATAATTACTAGTATTGGTGGGATCCCAGAACAATTTCTTCAAGGACAATCATAAAATTAAAATGTGAAAATGTTAGGCAAATAGCCCAATTAGAGACATTTGTAAGTTTGAGGTGAGGTTGCTGAAAGCAGCTGAGTCAGTAAAAGATAAGAAGAACGTTCCATGCCTGGTAATTACTGAAGTTCTGATTAGCCAATGTTTGCAGGTGGGATTAAAATATAACTACGCAGCAAAAAAAAAAAAAAAAAAAAAAAATTTAAAGTAATAAAAGCAAAACATAACTTGAATTTAAACAAAGCTGTAATAGAACACTCTTATTTATCAGGGTTAAACTGTATGTTATATTATAATTATATTTATGTATTAATAATATGTATTATTGTATGTATAATATGTATTATGTACCTAATAATGTGTATTATACTATAATACATGCACACATATAAAGACCCACGTATATAGTTGTTGAGAAATATACATATATACATGCAAATATTCAGGAATGCATATATGTATAACTAAATGTTAAGCCATTTATCCCTCAAATGAAAACAACAGCAAAATAGTGCTTTTTCTGTAACTGGAGAGAACATTAAACTACATAAATATTACTTTAAATTTTAGTTCTCAGGAACTTAAAAGGGAAAAACCCTGACATTTTAAAATTTATATGATTCCTCATTTTTAAAATTGCTCCTACGTACCTCTCTTTGGTGTGTCAGTATTATTGATTAGATTAGATTTGGTTTCCTGCAGGATGCCTCAAACCAATTTAGTTGGGTAGCCTTACGTGTTCTTGCTGACAGATTACTCTTATACATGTCAGTTAAAGGGAATTGCAATGATTTTTTTGAACTCCGTAAAAAGTGTCATGAAGGATTTCCTCCTTGCTAGGCATGACTATTGCCTTCAACCCTGCTTTGCCATTTCATTTATCCAAGGGTGTCCTTGCTTCCTTTCCCTCATCTAAACTCAATAATCATGGTGCCACACTATTTAGCCTTAGAGATAAATTTCCAGAACAATTCCAGATAGTCCAAAACTCAGTAATTTGTCAACTCATTCGCTCTAACAATGATACACGCATGTGTATTTTAACAAGAATTGTATGGTCTTACGAGGTAGTATGTGTTCAAAAACAGTGTTTTACCAAAAATTTAAAATAAATTCTTCTCACTTTTCACAAACTTCTAAGTTGCTGTCAGTGATATTATTCTTAAACTTTTTCTGTCAATATTTATTTAAAATATCCATTAAAAATGGGCCACATGAATGAGAATTTTAATGCTGCATTGATACTAACAAATTAAGCAATACTCATAAGTATTAAATATGAAGTAACAGATATGTCTTAAACATTTCCAATCCTCCATTCTCCAAACACTAGAGATAGTTTTGAAGCTCCTGATCTAGTTTGAACCATCTACTATTTTCATTCATTACTTTTAGCTACTAATCAACTGATTACTTCCTTATTTATTGAATAACTAGATTCCCTTCCACCACTTTTGCCATCATTTCTAATAACTTCAGCAAACACGTATGATCCATTCAACATGTTGTGTAGTACCATTTCATTCCCATCTCTAAAATGTTTTTCCTCTACTTTCTTCAATTACCTACTCTCACGGGTTTGACCTAGATCTTTATAAACAATACCTTCATCCCCAATTCAAACGTATAATCAAAAGTATACTTTTCTAGCTCACCAACTCAATTACTCACACCTCACCACTCCAGAGCTCCAGAGAAACTTTCTAATCCATTGATCTTACCAGTTTTCACGTAAGCCAAATTCTCATGTGTAATCTCTTTATATATAGATAACATAAAGACACTTTATATATGTGTCTATATATATATACACATGTATGTTTTATATATCTTATAAAATTACATATTTCATGCATAAAATTAAGTTTATATAGAGATTAAAAGGGAAGGAGGAAGGGGCAGATCATAAACCAAAATTATAAAACATTCCTTAATACACAATTTTAAAGATTTAAAAGCTAGAAATGGTAGTTATTTTACTAAGTTCACTAATGTGAAGGTAGGTAAAAGACTAGAGAGAAATGTATTTGGGGAGGAAAATGAAACAGCCATCTTTTGACATGCTAGGTTTAAGCAGTTAATCAAATATCCAAATGAAAATATCAAGTAACCATTGTATATTGTTACCTTTATTTATATAGTATATATACAGATTTCTATACATAAATACATATAATATATAAATACAATATACATGTTGTACATACATATAAATACATTGTACATATAAATACAGTATATATAGTATTTATATATACTTATATGTATTTATATGTATAATGTATATATAAATACAATGTATTTACAATGTATAAATAAATGCGATGTATTTATATATACAAGGTAAAATATATAAATATAATAAATTTGTACATATACATTTATATACAAATATATAAATTATAAGTGTATATGTACTATTATACATAATATAAATTTATGTATAATAAAATTTTTATATAATAAAATTATAAATGTAAATTTATATATAATGTAAATTTATAATATAAATGTATATATAATATAATAAAATTTATCTTAGCTTTAGATTTTACTCTAGATTTCATTCATTTTCTTTATTTCCCTTTATAGCAAAACTCCTCACAGGTTGTGAGCATTTGCTGATTATACTTCCTTACTTTCTTTAGTCTCTTTAATCCATGCTGGGCTGGAGTGGTCTCTATGAGTCCATAATAGTCAGTCTTAAAAAATCCATAACCTGCCTCCTCCCAATTCCTATTTCCACTCCCCTGTCCTGGGCAAGTCAGACCCACAGAAGCACCCCTTCCTGTTACTGCTTCTACCTGGGCACACTTTTGTCCCTTGGTTTCCATGTGATATGCCCTCACGATTCTCCTCCTACCTCAGTGATTGCTCCTTCTAGGTCTCCCTTGTAGTTGCTTTACTCTTTGACTCCTAGTTGCTTTACTACTTGCCCCTCCTCATTGCTCTACTTTTTGATTCCTAATTGCTAGTGATCTGGAGCTCAGATTTTGGTTTCACGTTCACTCTGTCTGTCTCTAGGAGCAATATCTCTCAGAGATTTTGTGTAATCTCATTACTGTATAGACCATTTACTAACAAATCAACAGCTTGATACCTGGAAATTCTCTGAAATTTAGCTGATATAGTGCAATAGTGACTTGGTAACTTTATTGGATGTTTTCTATGCAGCTACAACCTAGCATATCAAAATACGGTTCTTTCCCAAATCATTAGTCTTAGTAAATGTACTATAACTCACTAGCTATTATAATTTATTAAAATGCCCCAACGATGACACCCAAGCAAAATTCTCATGTATAATCTTTTTCCTTTGCATTCCATAGCAAAGTCCATGAACCCTCTATTTTTCTCCATTCCCACTGTCATGACCCTAGTTTTATCATTCAGCTTCTACTGTTCTTATGCTGGACCAAAATGGCCTTCTAACACATATCGTAGGTCATATTACTCCACTGCATAAAATCTTCTGGTTATCTCTTACGCCTTCAGAATTAAATTCAATCTTACCATGGCTTTCAAGCCTTCCAGGAGCTGGTCTTTCTTACTACAACTACCTTATTCCCATCCCCCAAATACAATCTAGATACTTGAGACATCTTTCTGTTCCTTGTTCGAGCCATAATTTGGAAGACTCTGTCACTACAGGATCCCACAGCTAGATCTTTCCCAGCACTTTAGTCTTAATCCAAATGGCAGTGAAATCAGTTAAATATTTAGAAAGCGAGTGGAGAGATATATAAGCTAAAATAATCAAGGACTGCTTCAATACCACTTCCCAATTTCATCGTTTCCATAGAACTTACCATGTTCTAAAGTTATCTTGCCTATTAATTTCCTTTATTTCTATCTCTTGCTTCCCAACTGAAATATATGATTCAGGATGAGAAGGCCATTGTCAAGATTGCCGATTGTTGAAATCTCAACACCTAGAACACGTAATACATATGATGCACTTAATAAGTAAAGAACAAATCAATTCATTGAAATTCTTTTGAATGTTTTCTCATTCTGGAATCAAGTTAAAGTTTTGTCCTGAAATTTCAAGGCCTTTCACACCAATTTGTCTAATATGGTTTAGATTTGTGACCCCGCCGGAATGTAAAGTTGAACTATAATCCCTGATGCTGGAGGAGGGACCCGCTGGCAGGTGATTGCATCATGGGGGCATATTTTCGCCTTGCTGTTCTCATGATGGTGAGTTCTCACAAGATCTAGTTGTTTAAACGTGTGCAGCACCTCCCTCTTCATTCTCTTCCTCCTGCTCCAGCCACTTAAGATGTGCTTGCTTCCGTTTCTCCCAAGACTGAGTGTTTCCTGTGGCCTCTCCAGCCATGCTTCCTGTACAGCTTGTGAAACTGTGAGCCAATTAAACCTCTTTTCTTTATAAATTACTCAGATGTTTCGTTATAGCAGTGTAAGAATAACTAATACAATTCTTATGGTTCTTTTTTAATGTGATAACCTTAAGTAGGAGTAAGTAAATAAATCTAATGATTTAAAATGTCAACAAAGCAAATGGTGGGATAATATCCGTGGCTTCTAAGTCCAACAGCATTCTCATCTCCATCAACTTCAAAGGACAGTGTTTCCAGAATGTCTTAACAGCGGTGTATCTTTTTCCTTCTTAGGATACCCTCAGGCCTTATATCTCCACTCCTACTGGCAGCAGTAGCTGCCTATAACTGCTGCCATCAGTGGCAGCTCTTATGCTATTAATAACTTCTGGCTTACCTTCTCTTACCAAAACTCTTATAAGCTACTTCCCTTATAAGCAGCTCTTGGTATCAGGATTCCCAGGAGTGCTCAGACAATGCTCATAGAATCCCTGTGACTTCCTCACACCTCATTCAGTCTGTAGCTACTCTATCATCTTTGCTCTCACACTAGTGCTTGCTTTCTAGCTTAGCACCACTAACATTTGGGGTGGATGCTTGTTGTGGGAGGCTTTTCTTTGCATTACAAGATATTCAGCAGCATCCCTGGCCTCTGCCCACTGAGGAGCACCCTCCCTAGTCATGGTTACAAAATATGCTTCAAGACATTGCCAGATTTCTTCTCTAGAGGGTAAAATCACCACTCTCTTTCTATGTTGAGAACAACTCTAGTGGAAAACTCACAGAAGCAGAATTTCTAGAAAATATTGTCTTTCCTGACTTGCACGGAGAGATTCTCTCCTATGCTGTATCTACCTGTCTGTCTGCTTCTTCTTTATTTTCTAAGGGAAATGATGGCATTCTTTAAGATTACATTCTGTTTTGTTTCTTTTTCTTTTCTTTTTACTCTGTCTACATCCTGAATAATATGGTCACCCATGGCTTCAGTATTAACTGAACTTCTGTTTTCTGAGGAAAACCTCCCCGTACTCCTAGTATAGGTCATGGGGTTTCTTACACATTCTCATAAGCCTGTTGCTTTGCTTCAGAGCACTTATCTCGGGCTGTAAGCCTCATGTAACACATTTATAATTATGATGCTGTCTTTATTAATGTCTATCTCTCACACAAGGCAATAAGTTCCCTGAGAGCTGGGACATACATTTTGTACAACTGCATATTTCAATAGAGCTCAGAGACACTAAATCTAGGCCTAGGAAAAACTTGGATTTCCCCAGGCTACACATAAAACATACTCTCTGAATAGCTGTCCTAACTACAATTATTTCTGACAATACTCACTTAGTTATTTTCAAAAAACCCAGTAAGTCCCAATTCTGTAGACTCAGTCTTCTCCCAGGTGCAAGATTTATCTTGACTTAAAGCATTGAGTACTTTATCAATACCTTCACTCAAGAAAATGTGGCTCTTGTCTCTGCTAGGCTTAACCAGGACATAAGAACTATTGTTCATTTTTTCAGTTTTGTTCCCCAGGATATAGCACTTTTTCTATACTTGCATTTAGATTTATTATTTTTATACTGGATTCTCCTTTAGTCTCTATTCTTAGAATCTGACTTAATTTGACCCAGCTGCCCTCATTTGCGTCTGAAACTCTTGTCTGTAATCCGTTGCCTGTGGACAGATATTCTGGATGCTAATGGTCTTGCATTATGAGTATGACTCATAACTTCACAAAATGCTTAACCTACCAAGATACTCATTTTCTTTATCACGGTTCAAGTTGTATGACTGGGACTTTTGCCCTGTCTTAACATATGCTGAAGGTCATCACACCACAGCCTCCAAGTGATCTTATGAGATAGGCAAGTCTAAAGAAGAGTTCTGAATCTTCCCTAATGCCTTCTTATTGTGAGGAAATAAATTTGCTTCAAATATAATTTCAAAATACAGCAATTATATTCACATATAATATATAATTAGATATTCACCTTTACCAGCAAACACAACAACAGAAATTAAAAATAAACTGAGCATAAAAGTTATTTTATCCATGTAACAAATGTTCATTAATTGCTCATTGTTTACTTGCCAGACACAATTCTAGGCTGTGGGATACAAAAATGAGCAAAATATAATATTATAATAATAATAATATATATAGTAATTATTATTATTATAAATACTTGATCTCAAGGATTGGATCCACCAGTAACTCACAATAGAGTTGTAGATAAATGAATTTTTTTAACTTGAGTTTCTTCATTTGTAAAATGGAGATTAAGAATATCTAATTTGCATTGTTATTGGAAGGCTTAAATAAAACAATATATATGAAGCAACTAGTGTAGTGCTTAGAATAAGAAAAAATCAGCAAATAGGCTTCTTTTTTTCAGTTTAAAAAAAGTGTTAGAAGATTCCAAAGTTTTTTTTTTTTCCAGCTGTAACACATGACAGTCTGATCTATGCATTAAACATGAGAAAATAACATAATCCTAATTCTCTTAGTAGCATAAATAAATTTCGATGTAAAATATGGGGGCCTCCTCAGAAAATTTGATGTGATTGTAATTTTATACAAACCTGATGCAAGCTGACTAAAGTAATAATCATTTTACAACTAAAACTTTCTCAAGTTATTTTTTTCTTTTAAACAACAGGAAGAATTAATATTCAATTGAGGAGATTACTGTACTTCTGGTATAGAAGAATAAGCTCCTAAAAAATGATCCTGTCATGACTAGATAACAAGCTCCTCTCTCTCAGGGGAGTCCTCCCTATTAGAGTCTTACAAGTGCAGGATCTGAACCTGAGAACATCCAGTGCTTCCATAATTGTTGTGTGCCCATGTACATTGCCTACCTCATCCAATTTAAATAGTTCTAGTCAATTTGATGCTGAAAATCTTGGCTCTTTCAAGGCAGCAAGAGGAACAAAAGAAAGTCAGAAAGATCGAAAAGGAAGAGTAAAATTGTCTTTATTTGCAGACGACATCATTGTGTTTGTAGAGAATCCTGAAAAATTATTAGCAATAAAAAAATGGATAATCTTGCTGATTGCATGATCAACAAAATAAGTGATTGTGCTTCTAATAGTAATAAGCAAATAAAAAATATAATAAATAGATTACACTAATCTCAAAATATATACAATGTGTAACATAATACATGGTAGATACATGGAAAACTAAAAAAAAATTGTTGAAAGAATTAAAGAAGGCAAATAAATGAAAACATATTATCACTATGATTGATGATTTAATGTTGTTAGATTCACTATACTTTCCAAATTAATTAGTTTCAATGCATATCCACTCAAAATCCCAGTGGACTTTTTTTTTTAAAGAAATTGATAAGCATATTACAAATAGAGAAAAGAAAAGGAACTACAAAAGTATAAACAACCTTTAAAAAGATGAGCAAATTCAGAGCGGGGCGCATGTCTATCACCCCAGATACTTGGGAGGCTGTAGTGGGAGGATTTGCTTGAGCCCAGGAGTTCCAGGACAGTCTGAGCAACACAGAAAGACCTTGTCTCTAAAACAAAACAAACGAACAAAAAAAAAAAAAAATAGAAAACAAAGAAAAGAAAAATAGAGAAGTGAATGTGAAGAAATATGCTACCCGATTTTTAGACTTTCTCAAAAAGTAGAGAAATCTGGAGACTGTGATATTGATACACAAATAGACAATGAGATTTATATCTCAATACAAAACAAAAAAGGAATGTTAAAAATAGAAAAAAAAAAAAAACCCAGCTGTTAAAGACAAAGACAAAAGCGAATTTAAAAGGGGGCTTAATTCTCTCTGTTGAATATAAAGAAAGGGATTTCTTCCCACTCCCTTCTTCAGAGCATGTACTTTAGAAAATTTGTAATTCTGTTATTTCCGTCTCTTTGAAACGTATGCAAACGTTTTTAAATACTAAATAAGCCTCTTGTCAGTTAAGCAACCCAAGAAAGTCTTTCTTAAAGCCCTTGGGGACCTCTGTCTCTTTGAAAGGAAAAGCCCCCTCAGGGAAGACAGCGCCTCTCTCTCTTGTTTATGTGGTAGGATCACAGCCCAGTGGGCTGAGACCTTGCTCCAAGACTACCTCCTGTCATAAAGATGTGAGAAGTCTATTTTTCCTTTGGATAAACTAATTAGATACCACAGATGGTAACCCTAATTACCTAATACATTTAGGAAAAGCTATGAGTGATAAATAGTGCTGTCAAATCCCTTTATTTGAGGACTAGTTTATCATGAGAACATGTATGTAATGCTTTTTATCTGCTTGACTCTATAAAATGGTGATATTTTCTCTCTGCAATCTTTTAACAGATTGCCTATGGGGGGAAGTTTTCTACTTTGTGGAGAGGTTTTCTGGGTTTGGAAAATATTCGTTTCCTATTGTAATTTCCTAACAGTACAAACCAGGTCATGCCACTCCAATGGCTGAAACCTAACTGTGGCTTCCAATGACTTTTTGGTAAAGTCTTAAAAGTTTTGCACTGTCCTATAAGGCCATGAATAACATGGCTTTTCTTCCTTGGACAGTCACAGATTAAATAGATTTTTCCTTCACCCTCTATGCTCTACTCACATCCTGTATCTCGCACATTTTTTAAAGAACGATGCACTCTCTCACCTCGTCACTATTGCATGTGAACTTAGCTCTGCCTTGAACACTTGCCCCATAAGGAAATTATCACCAAACTAACATCTACCTATCCTTCAAAGCCCATAAATCTCAAATCCTAGAAACATAATTTATCTGAGAAGCTTTCCTTCCCCAGGAGAATTACATTTCCTTGTTTATGACCCTGTTGTATAACTTCTCCCATGTAGCATGTCTCAGTACATATTAATGTCTACTGTGCCTGCTAGACTATGAGAAGGTAAGGATCAAATCAGCTGCCTCCTCAGCATTTACCTGAGTGATATGCATATGGCAACCTCTCATGAAAGTTTGTTGAAAGCAGACATGAATAACCTCACGAATAACCCCGTGGAGTAAATGAGATTGCTTGGAGTAACCTGCTAGCCAGAAGTGCTGTTTTCATGCTCATAACAGTCACTACAAACACATCCAGAGAACAAATATCTAAATTTCACAATATTTAGTTTTCTAAATTCCCTCAATATTATCACTCACACCAGGTAATATGGCTAAAAATAGGTCATGCAATGTTGTTATTTGTAATAAATATGTAAAATAATCTAATTGTCATGTTGGCATGTTCCGTCGATACTTAACTCAAATATCAATATTCATAGACTCCCAACTATGCATAAACTATTTGGCATGAGAGAGAGATGTGGTGAACAGCTCTGTACCCATCAGCATGTAACATTAATATTCAGAAAATTGCCCCAATTTCTCAATGTGCTGGAAATGTTAATGTTGTATAAGCACGGTCTCAATAATGTAGCCTGTGATTTCAATGAGAAAAGTAGAACATGTATGTTCAAAGGAAATACTGATTATGATTCACAGAGTCTTCTGCAGTGAGAATTTCTCCATGTTTGTATTTTGATTATGGATCTGTAAGAGGATAATTTTATAATTCATATTTTATTTACTTGGCCATCATGATAAGAATGTCTCCATAATAATGGTATTTCTACTTCACCATTCTGCTTGTTTGGTGCATTTGGTGCACAAAACTTGAAGGTAAAAGAAGGTACTTTAAATATTACTTGAATTCAAGTATTTAAAAAGCTTAAAATATAAGTTAAAAAAAAAAACTCTTAAGCACTTTCTCCTAAAACATATAATATAGAAATATATAAAAGAATGTTCTACCAAAGTAAACAAAATAACTCAGGATGAAGCATACAGAACAAGTATCATATCTTTATTCAGTATATTTTTGGATATGTGCCAAGCCACTAGAACAGATTACAGGAGTAGCAGAATTCAGAAGTAGTCTTGGGACACTTTCTCACAGCTTAACCTTAGTTTCTTTCCCCTGAGAAATGAATATATTAGTTTAGCTAATGAACTAATAAATGTTTTGCTTTTCTATGTCAAATCCAGTTCTAGATGCTAAGTTCAGAATATACCAAGGGTTAATATGTTCTCCCAACTTAAACCATAAGGGTAAATTTTGATTCCAGAAAATACTAACTTGTTATATTCATTGAGGTCTAACTGAAAAGAAAGGAAGAAAGGGAAGACAGTGAGGAGGGAGGGAAGAAGGAAAGAAGGAAAGGAAGAAGAAAGGAAGGAAGGAAGGGAGGAAGGAAGGAGAAAAGTGGGAAGGAAGGAGGGAGGGAAGGAGGAAAGAGAAAGAAGAAGGAAAAAAAGGGGGAAAAAGAGAGGGAAGAAATAAGGAAGGCAGGAAAAGCAATGAAAATGCAGGAAAAAAGGTGAATTACATTTTTAATTACTTTTATAAGGCTTATAATTATGGCTTAAAAATGAGTGTAAACTATACCATACTTATTTCGTCTACGTGTGTAATTGAAGAATTTAAAACTTCCTTTAAAATCCCAGCTGTACTAACCTTCACCCTTCCTGAGGTAAATTAATTATAGAATAGAGTATGCGAGGGTCTTTCAGGTGAGACCGTAAAAACCAAGGTCTGGTCTGGTATGTGTGGGTATTAAACATCCGCTGGCACTCTCTCACAGAGATAGAGTTAATCCTGGTGTGACCTTGATTAAACTTTTTTCTCTTCCATCTATGGATTGTAGCAGCCTCTGATGGCAGATTAGTTAACTCTGTATTGTGCATCCCATGTGTGTGTGTGTGTGTGTGTGTGTGTGTGTGTGTATGGAAAGTTTATACATATATTTATATATTAACTACACAGTATGAAATTATATATGCAAGTATATATATGTGTGTGTATATATACAAGTGTATATATATGTGTCTATGTGTATATACAAGTGTGTGTATATATACATATATACACACATGTGTGTATGTATACATATATAAACATTGCAGGTTAACTAGAGAGCTACGTAGCACATCCAATACCAGCTTACCCATAAATCAGCTTTAGATCTTCCCATAAATGGATATTGTTTGTCCTATAGCTTTATATTAAGAAAATTAACAGCTGTACGGATTTGATTTTTTTCAAAAGATAAGATTCATGCATATGATCTATCAAGAACGATATCCCCATATTTAACAAAGATTAAATCTTGGTTTTTAGAGTAATCAAATACCTTATTTTTGAGGAATATTGAATAGTTTGAATATTAAATAATCTAGGATCAGTGAATCTATTATTTTAGGCTATAGGTAAATTTAGTTTTGCCAAATTGAGAAAAATACGGAGGCTATCTGCTTAAAATTAAAAAAAAAATACATCTCAATAATTAGGCCTGTGACTCATGAAAGACTATATTCTTTCAAGCTGTATGCGGTTTAGTGCCCAGTAAATCAATACAGTTTAAGGAGTTCATCCATACATCTGTCAAATCCTATTAAATTTGTATTTAATTTAGTAGACATGGTACTGTGAATAATTACAAATATTATCCATAAAAGAGAAAAAATACAACCCTTAAAAAAATCACTGAAAAATGTTTCTTAGTCAATTTTTATTTGACGCTTTCGTTAGAAATTGGGACTTTGCAAATACCTGATTAAAATAATATGACTTTCCCACAAATTTACTTCATTAGTGGTCATTCCACAATATTTATATTCTTTTTGTTTGTTTAAACAAAGTTAATTTGATTAAGAAATGTAAATATCCTGATGTTGATTGAATGTTTTCCAGCATAGATAATAAATCATGGATTCAGTAGGGTTTACCTTTTCTTATTTGAAATATGATTATTCGTCATTCTTAATTGCCTCATAATATATTTACTCTTAGTACCCTTCTAAAAAGATGTACAAAAGAACTTTGTAGATTAGTTATAGATGTCTACTGGCAACTTTACAAGGACCTTTTCAAATGGTAGTATAGTGTAGACTCAAACTTTATTCTAATCTCGATAATTTATATTAAAGTTCAAATTAAAACTATTTTGTGTTGAATAAGTAGTATATTAAATGACATATGGTCAGAGGCAAAAATCCTCTGGTCCAATCTTTTGTGATATGCTGAAATGCCATAAAATTATATTCTCGAATTTGGGATTAGGTAGAAAAAAAATAAAGGTGAGTCATAGCTATTTGCTTCCCATTGCTTAATGCACTCAGGCATTTCTTATTTGTGCTTTATTAACTAATCTGCCAGAAAAAGGGCCCTCACCAAGAATTAAATATATTGGCACCTTAGTCTTGGAGGTCCCAGCCTTCAGAGCTGTGAGAAAATAATTATTGCGTAAGCTAATCTATCTAAAGTACTTTTTATAGCATCTCAAGCGAACTCATGAATTATAATATCTATGTCTGCATTATTTAACATATTTGAATCTTTATATTTAAATTGAGTATCTTGTAGAGAACATATAGATGAGTCTTATTTTATTTTCATCCACACTAGTAATCTTTTTTAATTGGCGTATTTAGACCTTTAACACTAGATTGCTTATTTATGTAGCTGGATTAACATCTACCATTGCTTGCAAATATTTTTTAGTCATTGCAATTGTTTTATCAGTTTTTCCTTTATTCTGGTTATCTCTTGTTTTCACTGAGCATTTCATAAGACTCCAGTTTAACTCTTTCTTTAGTACATTTATTTTACTTAAAAAAATTTATCAGAGTGCCTAGAATTTACAGTTTACATTTTAAACTTATCTGACTCTACATTCAAATAACACTATACTGCTTTATATGCAGTGCAGGTAGCTTATAACCAAGTATTCCCAATTCCTCCCACTCATTCCGTATGGTTTTGCTGTTATCCATTTCACTTATTCAAATGTTATAATCATCCAATGCTATAATATTGTTAATATCATGACTTTCAACAAACTAAATTTTAAATCAATATAGAATAAAAATAAAATCTAAAAGATTTGATTTTAGCTTGATTAATTCCTTCTCTAATGCAGTTATGTTATTTTATTCAAGTTTCTTACCTATATCATTTTCCCTTTCAATGAAAAACTTTAAACTTTTAACTTTTGGTCTATGTGTCTGTTTTGGTACCAGCACCATGCTGTTTTCATTAGTGTCACTTTGTAGTATAGTTTGAAATTGTATTGTGATGCCTTCACTTTGTTGTTTTTACTTAGGATTTCCTTGGCTATTCAATCTCCTTTTTGGTTCTGTAAAATTTTAGAAAAGTTTTTTTTCCCTAATTTTATGAAGAATTTCATTGGTATTTTGATAGGAATAGCATTGATCCGTAAATTGCTTTGGGCAATACAGCTGTTTAAACAATATTGATTCTTCCTATACATAAGCATGGAATCTTTTCCCATTTGTTTGTGTCACCTCTGATTTCTTCAAGCAGTATTTTGTAATTCTCATTGTTGTGATCTTGCACCTCCCTGGTTAGCTGTATTCCTAGACGTTTTATTGTTTTCATGGTTATTGTTAATGAAATTGCGTTCTTGATTTGGCTATCAGCTGCGATGTTGTTGGTGTGTGAAATGCTACTGATTTTTGTACATTGATTTTGTATACTGAAAGTTTGCTGAAATGTTTATCATATCTAGGAGCCTTTGGGAAGAGGCTATTGGGTTTTCTATGTATGTAATCACATTGTCTACAAACAGGAATATTTTGGTTTTCTCTCTTCCTATTTGCATTTTATTTCTTTCTCCTGCCCTATTGCTCTGGCCAGGACTTCCAGTACAGTGTTGAATAGGAGTGTTGAGAGAGAGCATCTTTGTTTTGTTGCAGTTCTCAAAGGGAATGATTCTAGCGTTTGCCTATTCAGTATGATGTTGGCTGTGGATTTTTCATAGATGGTTCTTATTATTTTGAAGTACATGCTTTCAATGCCTAGTGTGTTGAAGGTTTTTAACATAAAGGGATGTTGAATTTTATTGCAAGTCTCTTCTGCACCTATCAAGATAATCATGTCCATTTTTATCTTTAGCTCTGTTCATGTGATAAATCACATTTATTTGTTTGTATATGTTGAACCAATATTGCATCCCAGGGAAAAAGCCTACTTGATCCTGGTGGATTCGCTTTTTGATGTGATGCAGGATTTGGTTTGCCAGCATTTTGTTGAGAAATTTTTCAGCCAGGATACTGGCCTGAAGTTTTTCATTTTTTTGTTGTGTCTTTGCCAGGTTTTGGTATCCAAATTATGTTGGCTTCGAAAAGTTAGAGAGAAGTCCCTCTCCCTCCAGGTTTTGGAATAGTTTCAGTAGGAATGGTACCAGATCTTTTTTATACATCTGGTAGAATTTGGCTGTCAACCCATCTGGTCCTGGGTGTTTTCTAGTTGGTAGGGTATTTATTACTGATGGAATTTTGGAACTTGTTATTGATCTGTTCATGGATACCATATGTTCTTGATTCAATCTTAGGAGGTTGTATGTTTGTTTGTAAAAACTTAGCCATTTCTGCTAGGTTCTCTAGTTACTGTGCACAGACCTGTTCATAGTAGTCGCTGAGTGCTTTTTTATATGTCTGTGGGCTCACTGGTTACACCTCCCTGGTAGTTTCTGATTATGTTTATTTGAATCTTCTCTTTCTTTACTAGTCGAGCTAGTGGTCTGTCTTTTTAAATTATTTCAAATAACTAAATCCTTGATTCTTTGATCTTTTGTACAGTTTTTTATGTTTCAGTTTCCTTCAGTTCATCTCTGATTTTGGTTATTTTTTGTTTTCTACTAGCTTTGGAGTTGGTTTGATGATAGGTTGTTAATTTGAGATCTTCCTAACTTTTGATGAGGTTATTCAGTAATATAAACTTCCCTCTCTTAACACTGCTTTAGCTGTGTTATAGAGATTCGTGTTTGTTGTATCTTCTCATTAGTTTTGAAGATTTTCTTGATTTCTGCCTTTGTTTCATCATTGACCCAAATTTTATTCAGGTGCAAGTTTAAGTTTCATGTAATTATATGGTGTTCAGCAACTTTCTTCTTATTGATCTCGGTTTTTATCAGGCTATGATCCGAGAATAGAGTTGGTATGATTTCAGTGTTTTTGAATTTGCTGGAGATTGTTTTATGCCCAAGTGCATGGCCTATTTTAGAGTATGTGGTCATGTGCAGAGAAGAATGTATATTCTGTTGTTTTCAAGTGAAGAGTTTTGTAGATGTTTATTAGATCCATTTGGTCAAGTGTTGAGTTCAAATTCTGAGTATCTCTGATGGTTTCCTTCCTTGATAATTTAATACTGTCAGTGAGGTGTTGATGTATCCCACTATTATTGAGTGGTCATCTAAGTCTCTTCATAGGTTTCTAAGAGCTTGCTTTATGAATCTGGGTTCTACTGTGTTGGTCGCATATATACTTAGAATAGTTTGGTCCTCTTGTTAAATTGGGCCCTTTACTATTATGTAATGCCCTTATTTGTCTTTTAAAATTGTTCTTGGTTTGTTTTGTCTGAAATTAGAATAGTACGCCCTGTTTTAAAAAATTATCTTTTGTGTGGTAGATTTTCTCTCCTCCCTTTATTTTGAATCTATGTGTGTCATCGCATATGAGATATCTATTGAAGACAGCATAGCTTTGTGTCTCGCTTCTTTATCCAATTTGCCACTCTGTGTCTTTTAATTGGGTAATTTAGCTCATTTTCATTCAAGGTTAGTATTGATATGTCCAGATTTGATCATGTTGTTGTGTTGTTAGATGGTTATTATGCAGACTTGTTTGTGTGATTTATTTGTAGTGTCACAAGTGTGTATACATAAGTGTGTTTTTGTAATGGCTTGTAATGGTCTTTTCTTTTCATATTTAGCACTCCCTTCAGGACCTCTTGTAAGGCAGGTCTGATGGTAACATATTCCCCAAGCATGTCCTTGTCTGAAAAGGCCTTCGCTTAAGAACTTTTGGCTGGATGTGAAATTATTGGTTAGAGATTCTGATCTTTAAGAATGCCGAATATAGGCCCTCAATCTTTTCTGGCTGGTAGGTTTTTGCTAAAGGGCCCACTGTTAACTCGATGGGGCTCCCTTTGAAGGTTATCTGTCCCTTCTTTCTAGATGCCATTAACATTCTTTTTTTCACTTGAACCTTGGAGAATCCGATGACTATGTGTCTTAGAGATGTTTTTCTTGTGTAGTATTTCACTGGGGTTTTCTACATTTCCTGATTTTAAATGTTGACCTCTTCAACAAGGTTTGGGAAATTTTCGTGGATGATATCCTCTAATATATTTTCCAAGTTGCTTGCTTTCTCTCCTTTTTTAGGGATGTGAATGAGACATAGATTTTGTCTTTTAAAATAATCCCATATTTCTCAAAGGTTTTGCTCATTGTTCTTTTTTTTTTTTTTTTAATTGTTGTCTGACTTATATCAGAGTACTGGTCTTCAAGCTCTGATATTCTTCCTTGGCTTGATGGATTCTGCTTGTTAATACTTGTGATTGTATTCAGAAATTCTTGAAGTGAGTTTTTCAGCTCTATTACATCAGTTTTTGTTTTTTTTGTTTTTTTTCTTTAAAGGGCTATGCTTAGATGCTTAGATTTCTCCTGAATGGTGATTATCTTTATTCTCTTATAGATATTCTGAATTCTATTTCTGTCATTTCAGACATTTCAGTCTGGTTAAGAACCATTGCTGGAGAACTAGTGTGATCATTTGGAGGTAAGCAGACACTCTGGCTTTTTGTGTTGCCAGAGTTCTTACATTAGTTCATTTTCATCTTTGTAGGTTGATGCGCCTCTCATCTTTGAAGTTACTGTCCTTTTCATTTTTAAATTTGTTTTTTTTTGCTTTTATCTTCTGTGACGCCCTCAGGAGTTTGATTGTAGTACAAGGCAGATTTAGTTCATTGGCTTTGTTTCTGGAAAATTTTAAAGGGGCAAGGCTCAGTTCAGCACTCCTGGGCTGCATGTTCTAACTCTGGGTATTGTCCCCGAGATTTGTTCTCTGGCTCCTCAAGGTTAGAAATCTGCTGGCTAGAGGGGCTGAGATGTTCCTTGACTGCTGGCCAGAACACTACGGGGTAGGGGGTGGGCAGCCAAAGTGTTTCTTTGGGCAGTGGCAGCAGAATTCGTGATTGTTTTCATGTGCCAGCAGCAGTGGCAGTGCAGTGAGTTGCATGATTGTTGGCTGGGGCTGAGTGCTGGCAGGCACTGGAGTGTGTGGCTTCCAGTAGAAATTCACAGCAGTAGTAGTGGTGGCACGGGGAGGAGGGCAGGGCTGCCATGTCCATTTGCACAATCTCACCAGCAGTGATGTCAGTGTGGGGGCGGGAAGTACCAGCAACTTCTGTGTGTATGTTCATGCTGGTGGTGGTCATGGCATGGGCAAGGGGGTCAAGGACACTGGCATCCTTGCATGCATTTGCACTGGCAGCTGTGTCAGCACAGGGGTGGGGCCCAGGTGGGTTTGTGGCTGGCAGACTACATTTGTGGCACAGGACCACATGTTCTAGTTCAGTACATTAAATATTAAATATATTAAGTCCACTCTTTTCTCATCTGTAAATTTTGTGAATAGGAATCCAATGTATTTCTCGATGTATTTCTCACATTTCTTACAAGGTAAAATTACTTTCTTCCGCTGGATTCACTTAAGATGTTTTTCATTGTGTTTGGTTTTCTGTAGTCTGTCTATGACATACTTAGGTATGCATAGTTTGTTTTTTATTATGTTTGATGTATTTTTCTTATGACCTCAGTGCTCTGATGGGCTCAAAAAGAGTTGTTGATTTTTTTTTTTCTGCTTTTTTCTCGGTGTAAACATAAGAATGACAACTCACAAGCTATGTACATGTCATAGCTTAAAACTTTTTCAAAAATGTCCCCAAGAATGGTAGTACTATGTTCAGATTTCACATATCCCAGAAAGAGAGAATTCATTGTGGTCATTCATAGGAATGAGCAGTTCGTCATGAGATAACTTTTACAACATAGACTTAAGTTGTAACTAAGTCCTTGCAACTTAGCTTATGTACATTCTTACATAAGAAACGCTTTACATTAAATAGTGTTTCATTACAAAATACTAAAGTATACTAAAGTATTTAAACAAACTTTTATGGATGTATTCGGAAGATTTTTCATAAAAAATAAAAATATCATACTGATACAACAATTTTGTAAATAGATACAGTAGAAATTCTATAAAAATATTTTAAAACCAGAAATACATATCTAAACAATGAGAAAATAATAATATTTGGTTATTTACTACTTATGTGTCCTTCCATGTGGTAGAGTTCACGGCATGGTGAATATACATAGAGTATATAATTTCTTTTATGCTCAAAGACATTTAGTATCATAAAACTAATTGATTAATAATCTACCATGTATCAGACACTGCACTAGACACAGGTGACTCAAAGTAGTGCACCAAACACACCCCTTGTGCTAAAAGTGTTTGTAAGTCAGCAGATGTATAAATAAGAAAATAAATATATAATTAAAAACAAAAACAAAACTTCCTCTGCAGTCTCCCTGCTACCATGTAGGGCCACATTTGATAAATATTTGCCAGAGAGATATTTGATAATACTGATACCACTGATTCAAGTAATCTGAATATTAAACACGTTTTTCCACCTCTATGTTATTTAGAAAGGTCATTTTACTGGCTAAATGTACCCTAATAGGCATTTAAATTTACTAAGAAACTTCTAAGCTACATGTATCCACGTGGTGGACTGTCACAAACCACTGTCTGCCATGGAGCACTGCAAATGCACCAGGACATCGAGAACGTATTATGCTTTGTTCAAGCCCTAGACTTACACACATTGTGAACACGTAGTTTGAAATGCAATTTAATAAACATTCACTGTAAACTAATACTTTTATTCTGAAATATTTGTCTATTGTTTTATTTAAAAATTTAGGCATTTACTATGGAGTACTAGAAACATGTTTAGATGGGCAAATAGGATCTTCTATTGCATTACTCATGCAATTAAATTATTCCCTGCCTGCCTCTTAAGGTACACAGTCACATAGACATAGATAGACACATATTTTTACCCTATATGTGTTTGCATATTCTGTTCTGTTTCATATACTGTAATGTAAACCTTTACTTGGATATTTATTTTGTAAAATGGTGCATTGCAAAAATTGGAAAGTGAAAATAGAATAAGAAATCACCTCAGTATTCTTTCCAAAATTGTATTGACAAAATCTTAACAAAATATTGAGAATAAAGTTTCTCTGAATGGTAGTTTCATCTAGTTAAGATAATCAGATTTCACTTAATTTAAAAATATCTGAGTGTTCATTTGGTGTTTCTGTTTCTTTACTGAATGAAATGAAGCTTTAATTTTCAGTTTGTTCACCAACATGTTCACTGCTAGACAAAATTTCAAACCAAAGAATTTTTCAAGTGTTAAAACCGTTTTACCATTTGTAACTCTAATCTGATTTGGAAGTGTGCAGTTTAAAATGTTAACACTGTGAAGCACATACTGTGTTTGCTATTTAGAGCAAGACTGCAAGCTGAAAATGACCCAAACCAACAAAGTGCGTTGTTGTTGTTTTGCATACTCAAGGGGGTTTATGCTTTTTATTCCAGCAAATGGCAGTTTATTTTATTTCATAACCATTTGAGAGGTGAAGTAAATATTGCCAGGTTTCTCTCTACCACATATCTGCTGTATGAAAAAAAAAAAAAAAAAAAAAAAACTGGTTGTATAGTTTACTTATTTTCTTCTCTGGAATAGGAGGAATGTCTTTCTTCAGTGCCAAAATTAATAACCCCACCTCCTTTACTCACATTAAAAAGGAGATGTTCTTAATGCTTAAGAGAAAGAAAGCAGTATTAAAATATATTTCAGTGCTTTCACAATGTTTTAGAAATGTTTCCAGATATTTTATCAGAATTTTCTTCTTTAGAACCAGGAAAGACTCAAAGGAACAGAAAATCTGGGAATGCTGGTGTTGGTACGTGTGGGTCACCACCTTCCCTAACAGAGAACTTGAGATTTCTCTTAGGCTTCGGTTTTTATCATTTTGATGAGTTATGGAATTTTATAGCTTATGATTAGCTATAAATGACTTCAGCGTGAAAAAGAATCTGCCATTGACAAGAACAACATCGCAGACAGCTTGTGAAAGAGCAAGAGATGTCCTCGGCAATGTAAAACAGGTATTTAAGAGCAAATAGCTCTCTGATGGCTGAATTTTATTGAGAAGATTGGAGAAAATAAAGATGATCCCATGTATATTTGTGGTGCATGGGATAGTTTGTTCTAACACTGGCATTAAAAATGTTAATATACTGACTCAATTTTACATGTATGTTTTCTTACTAGGGCAGAGATGTTAGGCGGTATATGGGTAATTGTGTTGTAGATTAATATTCTGACATCCAATGGTAATATATTTATGATTGTTCAATCATATGGGGCCGAAAGTATTTCCTGATGTAAAAGCAACAGATCTTTCTTCTAAACGACTTTTCAATTGTTATTTTCTGCCTTAATAGAACTGAAGGAGTTAATAATAAGTCAAAACTTACACGAAGGCATGACTTGAAATATGGGTTTACACCTGTCTGAATAGTCCTATATAGACTAGTAGGATGTGAGTTTTAAGGCTGGAGATTTTCTGTCTAAGGAATGTGTTTAGACAAGGGGAGCCACGATCAATCAAGCTTCCTGTGGAACACCACAGCTTGGTGGATGCTCAGACTCAGCAAGAATGCTTGGAAGTCCGACTGCCCCACCACACGCTGCCATTCGTGTTATTTCAGAGGGACACTGTACGTGATACTCTTGGTACTGTAAAGCCTAATAGAAACTTATCACAGGGGTTGGCAGCTCGGCCACTCTTTTTGTCAAACGTTAGCTCTGCCAGTAAGCACTGAAGTGTTAAGGTGGGATTGAATTACTTGACAAAGAGTGAAACACATCCAAGTGAAACTCTAGAAATGAGAAAAGAATACATTCTTCTGTTCTTTTGCTGAAGTTCCCAACACAGTTGTGTGGGAAGCATATATTCTTTCTGGTCTATCATCTTCTAATATCTGAGGACACAGTGACTTCCATATGCACAAATTAGACAATGTGGGGGAATATAAAGATACTGTCAGATGCAGAGTGACAGGGACTAAATAATTCAGAAGCTAGCTCCTTTCCTTTAGTCTGCTTATAAAGTGCTTTTGGCATGTGATTGATAGATATTGTCTTAAATCTAGAGGGAAAAGTTCCAGTAAAAACGTTCCATGTAAATTCTCATCTTTTTCTTCACATTCAAAACATACACACAAAGAGAAGCAAATTAAGTCTCAAGGTTGTATTTCTTCAGCATGCTAAAAGACGGAATTCATGTCCTAGAAGGTGCATATACTTTAAACCCAATTCAAACATATTCATTATTTGGAGGGCTAGAAGGACCCACAATGCTTTTTCATCTATAAACGGCTGTAAGGCCTCTGTAGAAATGCGTAGGCATTCGAGTTGAAATTAGAGTTTTGTATTTAAAATTTTAAGTCATTTGTATTTTACCCATGAACATTTCATTTTGTTTCATTGGGATCTGGTTGCAGTTGTCAAGATGAGAAACATTGCATCATTGGTACTCAATGGCATATTGCATGAGCCTTGAAGTGGCTTCTATAGATCTATTACTTACCAACCTTCACCTTAAACATTTTGAGGACTTCTCTGTCACGCAAAATCACATACTGGATATATTCAGTAAATAATAGTAATTAACCATTTAATTTCTATTCTAGAATAAAAATATTATTCTTATTTATATAATCTGCTTTAGTAGACACCATTGTTACAATGAGTAGGAAAATGTTGGCAGATAACGACTCTAAATGCTATTTTTCTATTATTCAAAGTTTCTAAGACTGAGAACAAAGATGATATCCTGCAGATAATTCACTTTAATTATTTTTACATGTTTCATATTGTTATCTTGCATATTATATTACATGAGAAAACAATTATAAAAACTATTACCTGTTCACTCCAAATAGTGGCTGAACCAGCACTACTGGCAAGCTGTGATATACAAACAGTGGGTCCTGCTGGGTATTAGTGCAAATGCAGACAGGTTAAGTTACTAACCATTCTCTACCTTTGTTCTTTACCTACATGTATTATAGTCTTTCTAGCCATTTTTCTTTCTGCTATATATATTTTTTACCCCAAATAACCCTTATTTATGTGCTTGTCATTGTCCTTCTGCTCAACTCTGTCTCTTATATAGAAGTGGTCTCCTAATATTTGATGGCCATTAGGTACTAAATTCATGACTAATAATTAATTTTATAATGTGTGTAATATTTCCTATAAGATGTTAACTTGAATAAAAACTTAAGTAAATTCATAAATGTGTATGTAGGGTTCTAGCTCATGCACATCATAGCTCAGTGCATTGCTGGTTTGTGGCTGAAGCCTGTGTTACCAGGGTCTTTGGCACTGGACTCTGGTACCTCCATCCCTGCTCCACCCCCATACCTCACCTTCCACCCTGTGTCCCCCATTTCTGCCGATGCTCTGTACTGCCATGGTCCTTACTCAGTGAACTTATACCAGGAGAAAGAGATGTTGGGTGAATTCTTCTGCTCTCTCATCCTGCTCACAAGCCGTGGTTCAGAGATGCAGTAGTTTTTTTCAGGCTCTCTGAAGACATCCATTTAGGCTGGAAATTTTAATTTTTCATGAAATTTGATCATACACTTTCATATATTTTCTTTCCTCCTTGATTGCCTCAGATCACTTCCCCTAGGATCCCACTCCCTAATAAAGTGTTGGCTCTTAAATTTTCACATCCAATCTTTTTTTCTAAGGTACTCAGATTAAGAAGTTGAGTAGCTAGCATATGATCAGATGGTCTTCCAGAGTTTGCCAAGAAATCTAAAGTCAGTATGAACATCGTTTCTAGCATCATCATTATTAAAACTTCACCTACAATTAACTGTGATAAGGTACAAGTGAGTGGTAATCTGCAAAGGAATAAGGATATTTCTTTTAGGCCAATAGCCAGAGTCTAGGTAGGTGTGGCTTGGCACTTGCGGTGAAACTCAGTTCCAGCTTTGAAATTTGTGTGTGTGTGTGTGTGTTTTGTGTGTATTTGTAATTATACATTAGTATAATATACATGTTTAGTATACATATAATCAGTCTGTGTGTATATATATGTGTACATATATACACACATATACTGTGTGTCAGTAAGAGTCAGAAAACTTATAGGGATGCATTAACAAATTTACTATATGTAAATTTACTATATGCATTCATAAATTTACTATAAGACTGGAGATCTCCCCCTTGTTTCTCAGTAGGTCCTAGAATCCATCCTTTCACTAAGGCAGTATAAAATTTCCTAATGAGGATGTTACCAAAATGTTTGAGAAGTTCAATGGTAGGTGTCCTTGGAAAAGAGCGTTGAGAGTTAGAGACCCTGTTGTAGACCTGCCCCATATCAATGCGGATAATAAGAATCTGGAATGTTAGAAGCCAGTGGCAATACTTATTGTCAGAAGCAAAGAATGCAAATAACTTAATGGGTATAGAAGTGACAATAAAGATGTCTGAAGCTCCTACCACAATTAGAGTGGCTGTCCTGAAGGCAAGGGATATGACAGTCAAGCAGAGGTTTCCACAGTTTGCATAAGTAAATAAAAATAAGTGAGAATTTGCAAACTTTCATCCACTACAATTCAAAATACATATCCTTATGTCAATTTCCAGATCTAAAATTAGTTCAAATAACCATAATATGCTGACTGACAGGAAGACAAAGTCCTCTTGAGGAAAGATCCTTCAATACCATAAATATATGGTCAAAAATACTTTGATCATGCCTCAGAGGACCTGCAGCCACTTCTTCAGGGAGCTGTGCACCGAGGAAATGGGAAAACGCAGACATCTTGAAGAATTTTTTATATAACGTATGAGGTGAAACCAGAGTCCTAAATGTCATCAGGGTTCTCTAGTTAAAGGGGAAGAATGGAGGTCAAGGAATGAATTAAGAGGTGGCCCAAGTCCATCTCACTGTAGATACAGTGCATCCATGGACTCAAGCTATACTTATGAGTATTAATATGCTTCCTAATTAGTGTAATTGGGTTGAATATATTTACCAGCTGGAAGAACTTTCATGTTGTTTCTCTGGCCTGTAAAGTAAGAGCCTTTATTGTAGAAGTGGAAAAGTGAATGCCAGGAAACAGCCCACCCCACATCCCCATCCAGGAGTTTATATTGGGAGCAATATCTCATCTGAGGAGGAAGTTCATGTATTAATGCCACCATCAAATATTTGAAAATTTTAAGGATAATAGCCTCCAGTATTTCCTTTCTCAGTCTTTCAGTTCACCAGTCTAATCTCAGTTAACAACAACAACCAAAAGATGGATCATTGTAATTCATGGTGGACCACTCTTAATTAGCTTCATTTGCAGCTCCTGCCTGCTATTAGCACAACTTCTGAAATTGGTGTAAGGCTCTGGATTTGTTAAGGACATTTCTCAATCCTCTTAGCAAGAAGGGCTCAAATCAGGTCACTTTTACCTGTTAAGGACAACATCCCCCCCAACTCTTTTTTTGCCACAGGGATAAATAAACTATCTTGCCCTTTATTGTCAGATAGTCATAAGGATCATGATCATTTTGACCTTCCTGATAGCATCATTGTATTTTACTGTATCAAGGAAAATTGGCCTAATTAGACAAGGTGAACAGGAGGTGGCCAGAACCTTAGGTTCTCTAATAAGATACACACATGGTGAACTTGATAGATAAACAACAAAAGGACTCAGGGGCCTACAACACTAGTACATTTTAAGGAATCCAGTGATTTGGAATACTCCTGAGCATCTCCTCTAAGATAGAGGACAAATGTTGCTCTGTGTATCCCTTACCTGAGAAAGAAGCAAGCACTAGGTGGGCTGTTTTTATTTCAGAGTAAAACAAAACTACTGCTTCAATGTATCTTAATCTAGACCACACTCAAAATGACTGTGAACTAATATGTTCACAGTCATTTTGAGTGTGGTCTAGATTAAGAGAGGACTTTACAGCAGGCCTGGGTTGCAGTGTGAGCTTCCCTACCTCTTTGGCCATATAACAAAACAGATCAAAATAATTGTAGAAATATACAAATTGGTAAAAATGCTTTGCAGATTCTTTAGCAAGCTCCCTAAGAAAGCTGCAGTACAGACATTTATGGCCATACCATTCTGTATCAGATAACTAGTCCCCCTTTCTCTCTCTCTCTCTCTCTCTCTCTCTCTCTTCTCTCTCTCTCTCTCTCTCTCTCTCTCTCTCTCTCTCTCTCTCTCTCTCACACACACACACACACACACACACACACACTGTTAGTGTGCTACTTGGCTCAAATAGAGGCCAAGTGATAGTTACTCCAAGTAACTGTTTGTTATGAGCTGTGCATTACAGATCCATCAAGGACAATGTCAAGCAAGCACACCAGCATTCTACTGTCAGATATAAACGGTAATTTGAAATGGGCCTAGGAAAAATGAGAAAGAAGAGGTAAATCATATAAGCAGGTAGCTCAGGTACCTATCCCTTCTGTCATCACTTCTGTCGCACTGATGTTCCTCCTTCAACTCACACCTCTGACCAACTGACAGAATATGAGATAACTCAGGCCAGCTTCACAAAGTGGTTGATGTGATATGTTGATTGTGGTTAAAACTGGACTCCCATCAGTTATAGCCCTCACAGCAGTGGCTGACCATTCTGAATGGGAATTCTGGTGAGAAGAGCTGCAAGTAGTCCATGAGGCTGTTCATTTCATACCAAGGAAGAGTTAGTCAACTTATGGATGCCCATTAATTACTGAGCAGCAGTGAATAGCTTGGCTGCTTGGAGAAGGGGCTGGGAGAAACATCCGGAAGATGAAAATACTCTTGGAAAATGCCCTCTGAATGTCCTCGTGGGAATGGGCATCAAGTGAATAGAGCTTACTTTAATGCCAGCCAGAGGGCATCCACCTAAGAGGAGGCTCTCAACTAGCAGGTGAATGGGATGACCTGACCTTGGATGTCAGCTGGTACCAGTCCTAAGCCAATTCAGCTCAGCTAAGGTACCACCATGGAAAATGTCTTCTGGATTGAGGACGCTATTTACTATGAACTGAATTTTGTGCCCCCAAAATTCCTATTTTGAAACCCCAAACCATTAATGTGACTATATTTGGTAAAGGGCCTTTAAAAAAGCAATTAAGGTTACAAGAGGTCATAATGGTAGGGTTTTAATCTGATAGAATTAGAATCTTTGTAAGAAAATACACAAGAGAGTTCATTCTCGTTCTCACTACCACATGAGGACACAGCAAGAAGGTGGCCATCTGCAAGCCAGGAAGGAAACAGACAACTTGACAGCCAATCCTGTTCCTCCCCAGGATAAGAAATATGATGTCAGACTAGGTTATGGCCTCACCTATTTCAATAAGCTTAAATAATATCTTTGGCTCACTAGGAACAGAACTGACAGCCAGTTCTGTTCCTCACTAGGAAGATAATTGGCTGTCAGGTTTATATGACTTTAGACTTCCCCGCTTCTAGAACGATAAGAAATACATTTCTGTTACATAAGCACCCAGTCTACAGTATTTACCTATGGTAGCCTGAGAAGATGAATATACTGTTCTCCATGAGGTTTGTAGGGGCCAAGGCTGTTGGCCTCCTGGAGGTTCACTGAAGTTCGCTGACATGAGATAGATTGATTAATGGGAGAAAAGGCATATGAATTTGTTTAAAGCATATACATGAAAGCCTTCAGAATTGAGACCCAAATATATAGGGGAAATTGTCCTTTTTTTTTTTTTTTTTTTTTTTTTTGAGACGGAGTCTCGCTCTGTCGCCCAGGCTGGAGTGCAGTGGCGTGATCTGGGCTCACTGCAAGCTTCGTCTCCCGGGTTCACGCCATTCTCCTGCCTCAGCCTCCTGAGTAGCTGGGACTACAGGCGCCCGCCACCTCGTCCGGCTAGTTTTTTGTATTTTTTTAGTAGAGACGGGGTTTCACCATGTTAGCCAGGACGGTTTCGATCTCCTGACCTCGTGATCGGCCCATCTCGGCCTCCCAAAGTGCTGGGATTACAGGCTTGAGCCACCGCGCCCGGCCGAAATTGTCCATTTTTATGCTTAGGTTCAACAAAGTATGAACAGCTACGTAGAAATATGATAGGATAAGAGCACATGATCTAATGTTAATAGACTGAGTGGGGAAACTCAGTGAGGCCTGTCTGTTTAGATTCTTCTTGGCCTCTCTGAGCATGCATTCTTTCCTTCTCAGTGTGGGGCAGGGACCTTCCTGGAATGGTGGTCTTATGTCCATCTGTAGTCAAATAAGGTAGGTCAGAGAGTTTACTTATAGCCAGTTTTTGCTCAGGATATTTTTAGGTTCTATGGCTGTCTTTCAGGAAAAGGAGTGCTGGTTTCTATGACCTACCTTGGGGAAGAGGGATTCTGGTGTCTATAGCCAGCTTCAGCAGAGAATGGGACTGAGAGACAGGAGGATAGGAGAAGGGAGAGAAAAACTTTTGCTTCTTAGGCTGCTGCTGAAGCCTTTAATTTGGGGTATTGTTTTCTGAACCCCAACAGTTATATGCAGTGACCCAAATGGATGATATAAAGTATGGTATTCCCAACACTTAGAATACGTAGGTCAGGAAGAAAAGAGTGACAGCATGTCTGGGTCCCATCACTACTATCTGGGAACTCAATTATGAACTTTTGTTTCTCAGTCCACAATCTTAAACTCTACCAATTAAAGCTTCTGGTTTACAGGTCGAGAAAGCTTCTGTTAGATTCGGTTAACTGAAAGCTGTGAGTGACGTCTGATCATTTTAGTATTCTCTTGCTGATGTACTGGGGGACAACTGAAGGAGTAACAAATCAGACAGAGATAATCGACTTTGACTACCACAAGTGCCTAGGGTTGCTGCCACACAGGAACAGAGCAGTATGCCTGGAATCAAATGAATTCACTCGGATATATCTTTGTGTTTTTGTGCCCAGTGATTGCCATTAATAGTTCATTGCAGCAACCACAACCCAACACTAACAAGACAACTAAGGACTCCAAACTCTTGAATATTAAGATCTTGATTATACAACCAGACAGGCAAACTATAGCAGCTGAAGCAACGTCCAAGGTGAAGGAAATTGAGTTTTGCCGGTAGAGGAAGAGCAAACTGGTTTTCAGCAGTAGCTTCTGGACAGAGGGGCAGCACTTCCTAATTTGTTTTAGGAGATGGCAATTTGCTACCAGATTTTAGGGAATCAACTGCCTTCCTCCATTTGTCAATCCAAAAAAAAAAAAAAAAAACACACACTTTTTTCATTTCAGAAGCTATCTGGATATTATAAGAGGTTGCAAACTGATCTGAGTAGCCCTTTAAACGGTAGACGGTAGCAAACTCACATATCTGTGCAATTCCCTTGATTTCAGGTTGGAGATTCCCTGGAATCAAGTTGCACTGTCCCTACACTTTTGTTCCCACTGCTGCTGTAATAGAAATTCAAGTGCTACCATGAAAGCTGCTTCTGGTCCCACAGGTGGCTCATAGGCACATCCTGCCAGGTCCTCAAGTAGACCACGGCATATACGCTTGGAAGGTGAACTCTTCTCCCTGTCTCTCCTTAAAGATGTGGTTCATAGATACAATAGTCTCCTAGAGGTTTAATGAGGACAACTTATGAGAACGAGAAATTAGCTCATCACAAGTCACTTTTCTTCACCCCTGGGAATGCATACTACCACAAAGAGTTAACTAATGCAGGAGCTTTTGCCTCAGGTGCACTTGAAGAACACTGGGTCATGACAGTAACAGTGATTTTTCTCATTCTCACCTTTCCCTACAGGTCTGGAGAAAGACCGGAATTATTATCACCTTTTTGGAAACTCTATATTTGAGATTTAGAGATATTGCAGCAAAGGGACAGTCTATTTTGAAATATTGATGTGAACTCATGTGTTTCACTGTAAATACAGATGGCGGGAATATAGCAGTACAATACCTTTGTTAATTTTCTTATCCTCAAAATTATCAATTAAATTTAAGAGCATTTGACATACATTTTATATAACCTTAACATCTCATGATATTCCAACTCATTACCCATTTATAATAAGATGATTATTCACTATCACGATTAAGTAATTAAAATATTATTAAATATGTACCTATTGTGTGCCAGATTCTGAGAATTCTGAGAATATGATCCTGAACCTCACAGGCAAAATTTCCACCATTGTAGAGCTTATGTTCTATGGACAAAAAAATAGTTATAATCAAGTTAAAAGAAAAATGAAGCTGGCTAAGAGACTAAAATGACAGAAGAAGGAGGAAATAAGACAGCCTTAATGTTCCCTCAGCATGACTAAACCTGGGACAGGATTATTTCTGCCTCAAGGCCTCTGACCTCCCTTTTGTTAGAGCATTTGCTTTAGAAGGCTTGTAGTTGCAAACTCTTTCTCTGCTCCTTTTAGATGTAAATCTTTTTAAACACCCTCTTGCCAGTGTTCCATCCCTAAACAGTCTTTCTCAACAACCTGAGAGCCATCTCTTTGAAATATAATTAGCAAGAATCATAGAAGCCCTGCCTCCCAGTCTCTATGGGAGAGTAGGAGCCTAACTTAGGTGGGCATCTTGCTCCAAGCTGTACAACTACCTCCTGTCACAAAGACGAGAGAAAGTTTACTTTTCCTTTGGGTAAAGCCAATTAGCAAACTCAAATGGTCTGTGAACTCTCCCTTAATCCAGCTCTTAAAAATCCTGTTCCTTTTGTTTCAGTGGAGTTGATGTCAGATTTGGATGTGGCCTCTCCTATTTCCATAAGCTTGAATAACATCTTTGCCTGCGTAACTCTGTCGAATGCATTTTTTTTTTCCTTTGGTAAAGACCATACTGTTTTTGATAAAGCAGTCAGGAAAACCTTTCCTGAAAAGGTGACATTTGAGTAGAGACATGAATAATAGGAAGGACTGAGCCATTATAAAATATCAAGAAGAATATTCAAGGCAGAGGGGAAAGCAAGTATTCCCTGAGGCAGGAATGGACTTGGCATGTTTTAGGGACAACATAAATTCAGTGTAGTAATAATTGGCTGAGGGAAGAAGAGCAAATGAGGTACAAGACTTCCATGCTATGAAGGACAGATCTTGGAGCACCTTTTTGACCATGTAAACACTTGCCTTCCACATTGTAAAAGATGGGGAACCATTTTCACTGAGAGTGACATGCTCTGATCTGTATAAAAAAGATCATCCTAGATTCTCAATGTTAAAGGAAAGGCAAAACTGTAGACATACAAACCATTTGGAGGTAGTCCAGGCAAGTATCAGAGGAAACTTAAACCAGAATATGAGCATCTGATATGGAGAGATGTGGCTAGAACAGGTAATAGGTTAAAGGTATATGTGGCAAGATTTGCTAAAAACAGGATGTGAAGGGACTAAGTAATGCTCAGTCTTCTAACTCAGGAAATGAATAAATAATAGTGAGATTGAAGTTTGGGGACACAGCAACTAATTTGTGGAGGGGAGTATGGGAGCATAAATATTGTTTTGGACATAATAGAGATGTGAGAAGCCTGTTTGATATTCAAGTGGGAGGTGAGTAGAAAGTCCAATATACGTTAGCAATCATGAGAGATTATGACTGGTGTCATGTCTCTAGGGATTCCCAACATCCAGGAGAGAGTTAGAGAAGAGGAGCCTGTGACATGTTGTTCAAACAGTAAGGAGCAATGGGGAAGTAAATCATACAAAGAGATTGTCAAGATCAAATTGTTAATAGTAAAATGTTAATATAGTCACCTTTTGACTTACGGGTAAGAAGCAGACAGATCTAAACTCTTTTCTAAAGTGTAAATTTTTTTAAAGAAAAAAGATGTAAACTATGCATTTAAAAAATGAAACTTTGAATAGAAAAATAAATTAACTGCTATGGAAGGTCCATTTTATAGCATTAGCTTCACAAATGAAATGTTATGTATTATTTTTGAAAGCCTTGGTAAACATTATATGATATGATTTACATGTCCTCTAAACTGATTATCTATTTTCTTATCAAATTTGGGCTTTTATTCCTTCTATATCCTCATAAACAGAATAAAGACATATTTGGGTATCAGTAGCCTCTTGAATCAGTACATTTAAATTATCTTCAATATGTGAAGAGAAAGGTTGAGTTTTTTCTGTCAAACATCAAAGAAAGATTTTTAAAATAGTTGTCATGTCTCCAATTATTTAAACAGCTTGAAATTTGTACAATCAAGATTATCTCTTCCTATGAAACAAGGCACGTCATTTTGGATAGATCATATCATAGATTTGTTCCTCAAAAAAATACTTTTCCCTCTAGCATAACAGCAAACATTGGCTAATGTATTTTGTTACAGTTATTCAGAATGTTTATAAAAATAATATTTAATTCTTTTTTAAAATTATTCATCTGAATCTCATCTTCAATGATGGTACACAGTGGCTCTCTTGACTGACAGTCTTCCTAACCTCTGTTAGTCCCACCAAAATCCCATTAGGATGCATAAAACATGAGAAATTACAGATTTTTATGAGGTTTTGAACATTATTTATACTAGCTAAACTGGCGAAACTGCTGCTGTAAATCTACATTTGCCTGTACACTGTGTAATGGTTTCCTCCACATAAGCCTCCTGCCCTGGCACTCTTACTTGATGGAAATCCCAAGCTCTACAATGTCAGTGAGTTGTTAATATTTTCTCAGAAAAGTCTTAAGTGAATGTGACAGTTGGTAGTAATTATTAACCTTGCATTGAACCAGTAATTAAATGATGCAGCTTGAATGGGGAGGGAGTGTGCTGCAAACTTGCCTACCCTTGCTCAGTGATCCTTCTGATTCTTCCTGACCTAATCTGACATTATTAAAGCTCATTATTATGTCTTAACAGAGCTAAAGATTTAAATCATTACATAGAACATGTTTTAGATTCTCTACAACCATTTTTAAGCAACATTTTTATATATACTTCAGTTCTATTTTTTTTTAAAAAAGAAGAGTAAAACACAACAACAACAACAAAAAACATTAAATTTAAATTTCAGCTACCTTTCTGAAGAGTGGTTTGGCTAATTCCTTAAATAGATTTGAAATGTACAATAATACATGTTCTTTGCTTCCGAAATAGTCCCTAAATTTTAGAGACTTTCTATTTTTCACCATCAGTATATTTTGTCTTAGCTAATTTAAAATACATACATGATAAGGAGATAAAAAGAGCTTAAGGGAAGATTCATTAACTGCCTTTTAAGTGCCAATTATGTTTCTTACTGTTTGCTCATTGACCCATTTAATCCTCACATCAACCCTATTCTCCCTGTCCCTTTGATGACAAAGTAACTGAGGCTCCGAGTGTTTATGTTGCTTGCTCACAATTACCAAGCTTTCCTTTTTACAATTTTGTCTCTCAAATAACTTTGAAAGAAGTTGTTTTCTGTACTAGATAGTGAGTGATAATGCTGGGATTTGTTGAATGAAGAGAAATTGGACACAAATTAAAATTTCACTCAGAATAATTTCTGTCAGCTCGTTGAAGAGCAAAACCCACCTAAAAGTATGGGAAGTGAATCTTTCTAAATGGTCCCGAGTTACTAAGCAACTAAGAAATATTGCATTCCTGATTATATAATTCATTTCTTCTGAGAACCTGTAAGAATAAAAATTATTATCACTCATGGATCCAATGAATATTTTTGGACAAATTCACTACTAGATTGTGTTTGTGTCTTTTATTTCTCCACCCTATTTCTCATTTTTGGGTGGTATATGCAACTAAGTTTATCAGTACTTCAAACAATCTTCTAACTAGGGAGTCAGATCTACACAAGATAAGTTGTAAGATTGCAATTTATCTTGCAGCTAGTTAGGACAGACACTGACCTAGGAAAGGGAAATTTACTATGCTTCTCAGAAGTAAGGTTGCCAAATTTAGCAAAGAAAAATACAGAATGCACAATTAAACTCCGGATTAAAAAAATAAATAATTTTTAGTACACGTGTGTCTCCTGCAATATTTGGGACATTCTTACACACAAAAAATTTGTGCATTATCTGAAGTGCAAATTTAGCTGAGCATCCTGCATTTTATCTGGCAATCCTACTCATGGGACCTAAGGTGGAATATTTTTTCTTTAAAAACAGGAAACAATGAAATAAATGTAAAATTTAAAACAGGAAACAACAGAGGCTGGCAAGGCTGTGGAGCAATAGGACGCTTTCACACTGTTGGTGGGAATGTAAATTAATTCAATCATTGTGGAAGACAGTGTGGCGATTGTTCAGGGACCCAGAACCAGAAATACCATTTGACTCAGGAATCCCATCACTAGGTATATACCCAAAGGGTTATAAATCATTCTTCTATAAAGACACATGCACACGTGTGTTTATTATAGCATTATTTGCAATAAGAAAGACTTGGAACCAACCTAAATGTCCATCAATGATAGACTGGATAAAGAAAATGTTGCACATCTACACCATGGAATACTATGCATCCATAAAATAGAATGAGTTTATGTCCTTTGCAGGACAGGGATGAAGCTGGAAGCCATCATTCTCAGCAAACTAACACAGGAGCAGAAAACCAAACACCACATGTTCTCACTCATAAGTGGGAGTTGAACAATGAGAACACATGGACACAGGGAGGGGAACATTACACAGTGGGGCCTGTTGGGGGGTGGAGGGAAAAGGGAGGGAGAGCATTAGATAGCATTAGGACAAATACTAATGCGTGTGGGGGGACAGGGGAAACTAGATGACTGGTTGATAGGTGCAGCAAATGACCATGGCACATGTCTATCTATGTAAGAAACCTGCACATTCTGCACATGTATCCCAGAGCTTAAATAAAGTAAAATAAAATAAAATGAAATGAAAATAGTTACATAAACAAAGAGAAAAAAGAAGAGCTTTTCAGGAAAATGTGAAAATATGAACAGCAGAAAGTTTGGAGAAGAGCAGGGACTGAAAGAGTGCCAAAGGCAGGTGTGGAGAGAGTATGGGAGGTATATTTTAAGTGCACAGGTGTGGAGAGAGTATGGGAGGTGTGGCCTGCAGTGGAGGTTCATGATGGACAGTGTGAAAGGAAGCCTCTAAGAGGCTGCCAATGGTTCCTGCCTCCTGGTATTCACACCATTGAGTCTGGGCTCATGATTCAGTTATAAGATTATAAGAGTGATATCAAGTCATTTAGAAGATTAGGTTACAAAAACTGTGATTTCCATTTTACTCTATCCCTGTCACTTTTTCTTTCTTTCAAGCCAGCTACTAGTATCAAGGAACTGATAACTCTATTCAAACGCCACTTAGAACTTGAAGACTGACAACAGCCGCACGCTTGAAATTGGAAGCAACTTCTTCCCTGTCAAGCCATAAGAAGACTGAAGTGCTGGCCAAAACATTGATAGCAGTTACAGACCCGAAGCCACATTTCTGGCTCACAGAAACTGTAGGAAATAAATGAGTGTTGTTTTAAGCTTCTGGGTATTGAGGAAATTCATTACACTAAAATAACTAATACAGAGGATATGAATTTTATACTAATAAGAGTGAGAAGCTATTTAAGGGTTTTAAAGAAGATCAGTAACCAAGTCATGATTTATGTTTAAACTTTAGCTGCAGTGCAAAAATGGATGGGGAAAGGGGAATTGCAAAAATAGATAGAGATGCACGTTAGGAGGTAATCATAGTAGCCAAGATGAAAAATGTTCCTGACCAAGGGAAGTGGTGATGTTAAAGATAGAAAAAGTAGAAAAAAAGTCAAGAGATATTTAGGAGCTAAGATAATCAGGAGCTGATGATGGAAGAGTGATGAAGAAATCAAGGACTAGGGTCCTTCTGTCCAGCTTATAACAGGGTCCCTTACTGAGATAAACAACCCCAGGAA
Source organism: Trachypithecus francoisi (assembly GCF_009764315.1). Taxonomy (NCBI): domain Eukaryota; kingdom Metazoa; phylum Chordata; class Mammalia; order Primates; family Cercopithecidae; genus Trachypithecus; species Trachypithecus francoisi. The sequence goes on from NW_022681435.1 coordinate 11,702,686, forward strand.
AGGACCAGATTGATCCTTCCTGCTTTTCTTGTTCTGACGTTTCTGTCAGTGACTTAAGCCACTTAAATGAGGCTGTGGTATAGTTATTCTTTCCTCTCATCCCCTGCGGAGCCCGCCCAGCCAACACCCGGGTTCAGCTAGCACTGTATTCTCTACAACAGCTCTCTTTTCAGGGAGCATTGCTCCTGGCTGCCATGTCCACCACAGAATTCAGAATCACTTAAGAGATACATGGAACTGGCTGCAAGATAAACTGTAGTCTCACAACTTATCTTGTGTAGATCTGACTTCCTAGTTAGAGGATTGTTAGAAATATTGATAAAATTAGCTTGCATATACCACCTAAAAATGAGAAGTAGGGTGGGGGAATAAAGAAGTGACACGAACACCATCCAGTAGTGAATTTGTATTTTGCCACTTGTCTGTAGATGTGTTTCTCACACCTTTCTTTTTTTTTTATTTTCATATCACTCTACTAAGTATCTTTTAAAGATTTTTTCCCCTAATTACCCTTCCCCCTAAAATGTGTTACCCATATATATATTGTATATGACCTATCATTTGGAGACTCACACATTGTTGTAGTATCTAAGTTTTTTTTTCTTATTCCCATGAGAACCAATTTTTACTCCACTGAAAACAAGATCACCCTCACTGAGAATGCATAACACCACATACAGAATGTTAATTCACATTCAATAAAAATAAAGGCAGGTGACTTTTAGCAAATTCACACTCCTTACTATAGAAAAATTTTCATTTTACTATACATGTATTTAACAAATCATACTGATGGTGGCAGGAATAAAGTTAAAAATCTGTCAATTGTGCTTTAAAATCTAGAGTACTCTCCATGAAAGGGCTATATATGCAAAGTGATCCCCAAACGCTGAAGGAGTCAAACCAAAGAAGGAGGCAGACAAACCTACTTTGTCAGTATTGGGTGATTTATTAAGAGAACTTACTGATGGAAGTGTGGTCTTGGGCATCCACAAGACAAGTAGATCTCTGCCCGGCGACTCCCTAGAAAAGAGGCATATGTGCTCCAACAAGACAACTAAAGGCATCCTCCAGAACAGATAAGAATGCTATGTGTGGCATAGCCTATAATTTGTGCGATAACATCAAGGTTGCTTTGTTCTTACACAAAAGACAAGAACTCATGTGGAAACCAGGGGCATTCATGAGACGGGCTGATCAGAAGTCAGCATGGCAAATGATTCCATCCAAGATGGAATCATTTTTGTCTCCACAGATACAAACCCAGGAGACTGTCATAATCTGATGAACGGCTTATGTTTCTCTTCCGTGGAGCTGTTTGCTATGTTTGCTAAGGACAGTGAGATAGTATTTTATACATTATGTCAATCAGACCTTTCCTTGCAGTAAGGGAAGGTCAATCTCACCTAAACTATAAGATTGGTATAAAGACTAAGAGATAAAATAGACTTTAGAACCAAGCAACAATACCTGATTCAATAATGCACTTGTTATGAATATTTAGCAATGTATTCATTATTAATATTATTGTTACTGCAATGGCATATTTACTATGTCTGTTCTCACAGTGCCCTCTTGATGCTGCCGGGAATTAGAAGGGCCACCTTTGGGACATGTTGTCACAAGGAGTCTCTGAGTTTATTGATAAAGAGATTCACCAAGAAAATCATCTCCCAACCTGGGTCACATCTTAATAAAGACACCCCTTGCTGTCTGAGGCCTGAGTTCACACAGTGCATCAGTTGGTACCACAGACAAGTTAAATGGTGAGCTGGAATCACAACCAAAAATTAACAACAAAAAATTAAAACCTACCTAAAAAAATAGATTTAACACTGAAAACTCAACTCTTTAGTCAAAAAACTCAACTTTAGAAGAAACCCATATATATTTAAAGTAAACAGTATACCTAAGGAAACGATACATTGTCACCAAGTAAAGTCACCTGGTCAAGTCAGTATAAACCACAGATTGTCATCAGGTAATGCCCATTTTGTATACATTGATTCATTTAACAAATATTTATTGACTGACTTCTGATTGCTAAGAACACTGTTGGGCACAAAGCCTACAATAAATGGAAATAAAATGATTAGCCTCAATGAGCTCACAGACCAAGGGAAGCACGGACAAGCAATCATGAGCAAAACTGCACAAAAGATTATTCCTTGTGTAAAGGATAATGTCTGTGCCTGGCTATCAGACAAGATGGAACAAAGGAAGTAGCAGAAAAGCAAAATCTTAAAGCAAAGTCATACTGGAAAGAGTCCTGCATATGCCAGAATATCTTCCATGGAGGGTAAGATACTGAAGTTATCCTTTTTTTTTTTTTTTTGATTAATGACATTTGAAAAAGTATCTCATAAATTTAAAATGGTAAGCTGTTATTACTGTGATTTAAATCTATTGATCAGATTAGTTATTCAATCACATTATATTATAGATCCCAGGATGGAGAAGGAGCAAGGTAAACTAGCTTTTAAATCTGGAAGGCAACTAATCTTGGGAGATTACCCAGCATAGCAGACCAAGATAGTCACCCAAACTGGCAAACTAGTGCATTATAATTACAGAGAGAACTTAATGAGGCTTTAGTGTATGAGAGAAACACTGCTTCTTTCATTATTTTTATTTTAAACTTGCTCTGATTTTCTGTTCTTCAGGTGAAAAAGATTTCAGTGCGTTTGTTGATGATGTAGCTTTTGCTTAGATGTTTCCTCTTTCTTTGCTAATCTTCTCTCAGTTTTCTCTCACAAGACAGGATGATGAATACCTACCAATTTAGGCTTTAAGCCAAATTTTTCCTCATATGTAGAGAATCTTTTAATCCTCCTAGATATAGGTGTTCACAATTTGCTTCATTCTCCCATGATAGCATGTGACGTCTTCTGCCACAGCAATTTTCATTCACGCATCTGTTCATTCATTCAATCCACAAATATTTATTGAGTATTGTTTAGTGCAATAAACATTTTCATAAGAGACCATTAGACTAAAAGAATGAACAAGACGAGCTTGATTTCTGTTGTCATGGAGCTTATATCTTTAAATGAGACTTAGAGGTTTTCGTGTTTCCCCTAAAAAGTTGCAAGTTCTTTACAAGAAAGATTCATGAATTATTCAATTTTAGTATCTCAGAATTTAACATAGTTACTGGCACTGGCTGTAAACAATAAATAAGAAAGGATTTTAATAATACACAATGAAAGACAGTTTTTTCTTGTTTGCTTGTTTTAAAAGATAGAGATGTCATATTTAACACAATGTAAATTCTGCTACTATGGAAGCAAATGGATTAAAATTTATGCCACAGACAAGTATTATCATTTCTACTCTAAATAATATGATTGATTGAGTGCTCAGAGATGTTAAGTAATTTCTGCAAGGTCACAGAAGTTTCACTGCTAAGATTCAAGCATAAGCTGACTCTAAAGCGTCTGCCTTTAACCAAATCTACAGTCCTGGAAGTTTATTCTCCAGTGTCTGCTTTATAATGCCTTGGCCATTGTGGCTGTTAGTCAACATTACTTCCATGTTATTTATAACCTTCTTATGGAGTTAAACACACACACATGCATACATGCAGGAAAGTGCACAAACAATAAATATGAATAAAATGAAAGCAAACATGTATTAGATACACAGACCAAGAAATAGAATATTATCCGTGCCTTAGAATTCTTTTACCCCTCCTCATAATTAAGTCCCACACAAAAACATAATTATCTTGACTTCTAACACTAGATATTTGTTGTCTTTTTGTTATTTTTTTCTATAAAGACAGTTATTCAATATATATGTGCGTCTATGTTCATCCATTCAACATGGTGTTTGTGAGACTGAAACTTGTGAGTATAGCAATTGTTCATTCATTCTCATGGTGTTTTGTTGTAATGTACTGTATTTCTCTGTTCTAATGTTGATGAATATTTGTTGGCAGTTTTTGTTTATTATGAATAGCATTGCTATAAGCATCTTTGTAGGGATCATTTGTTAAATAATTCTGATGGGTATTTACCTAACAATGCAATTTGTTGTATGAGTATATGACAAAGTTTCCCGAAGTGCTGTGGACGAGAGTAACAAGCATTGTTTGAGCATTCCAGTTGCTCCCCGTCCATAACACTGTTCAGTCTTCATTGTCAGTCTTTTTCTTTTCTTCATTGTAGTAGTCATCTTATTACTGGTATCAAATTGAGATATTGGTTTGTATTTACTTAATTACTAATAAGGTCAAGCAACTTTTACATAAATTTACTGACCATATGCTTGCTCTCTTTTGTAAACAGACCCTCAAGGTTTTGCCTATTTGAAAAACTTGATCTTTCTGTTACTTTTATCGATTTGTAGAAAATTCTCTATTCTTAACACTGGCTCTTAATCAGACATAAATATTGCAAATGTTCCTCTCTACTCTATGACTTATTTGCATAATTGTAACGGTGTGCATACTTGTGTTAATGAACAGAAATTCTTTGTTTTAACACAGTTTAGTTGTTCTCTGTTATCTTTTACATTAGACTAGTATGAAAATAATCGGGCCAGGCACGGTGGCTCATGCCTGTAATCCCAGTACTTTGGGAGGCTGAGGTGGGCGGATCATGAGGCCAGGAGGTCGAGACCATCCTGGCTAACAAGGTGAAACACCGTCTCTACTAAAAATACAAAAAATTAACTGGGTGTGGTGGCGGGCGCCTGTACTCCCAGTTACTCAGGAAGCTGAGGCAGGAGAATGGTGTGAACCCGGGAGGCAGAGCTTGCAGTGAGCCGAGATCGTGCCACTGCGCTCCAGCCTGGGCAACAGAGCGAGACTCCATCTCAACAACAACAAAAATAAAATAATCTTTGCCTGCTTCAAGGTCAATGACTTTTATTATTTTATCTTCCAGAAGCATTTTAAATTTATTGACCACAATTATTCATAATATCATCTTATACACTTAACATCTATAGAATCTGTGCTATTTCTCCTTTCTAAAATTTTCCACTGTTTTCTTTTCTCCTTATTAACTAATTTTGCCATAAGTTTTCAATTTCATGAATCTTTCCTCTCCCCTTTCAAAAATAACTGGTTTTATTGATTCTCTCTATTGTATGCTTATTATATCTTTTACTGCTTTCTCTTTTTATCATTATTATTGCCTTTCTTTTACTTTCTTATTGATATTCTGTTTTTAAATAAGCTCTTTATAAATTTGTAAACTGGATACCTAAAGCTCTATTATTCAACAATTCTTTACTTATGTGTACATTTGGGCTATGAACTTCCATATGCATAATTCCATTATCTTCATTAAAAAGTCAGCCTTCTTTCTCATTTTTGCCCTTTATAAGAAAATATATCTTTATTCTCTGAATTATTTTAATATATTACTTTTATTGGTGATGTTTATTTTTCTACATTGTGAAAATCTAAGATGATTTTTACTTTTATTGACCCTATCAATATTAGAAGAATTTTTTGAAGATATAGATAGATTTCTCTTATTGGTTTTAGAAAATTATTAAACAGCATATTTTCAATGTTTTTGTCATGCTTTGTCTCCTACTTTTGTGGGAATCCAATTATACAACTGTTAGACCTTTTTATTGACTCCTATACATACTGCTTTTAAGCTATTTTTAATGTTAATGAACTATTCTTTTAGTAGTTCATTGTTCAGATTTACTCTTTTCCACTGATCTTTCTACAATTAACTGATTTTCTCCTCATTTGATTCTAATATGTGGTTAATATTAGTTATTTGCATAATAATGTGTGTGTGTGTATGTCCATGTCTGTGTGTGAGTGTGTGTGTGTGTTTGTGTATTCTGGATACAGAATATGCATTATATACATATTTATTCTGGACTTTACATGTGACCCTTTTATCAACTTTAATTCTCTGATTAAAAACTTTCCAAAATATCATATATTTTATTGAACACATATTTTATGGTTGTTCTGGTAATTATGACTCTGTCATTTACTGGCCTGATTCTATTTTTGATCTTTTCCTAAAGCTAGTTTTTAGTATTTCTAGTCATATATAATCAAATGATTGTTTATTCATTTCCTAAGGCTGCTGTGACAAACTAACACAAACTGTGTGGTTTAAATCAATAAGCAATTATTATCTCACAGTTCTGGAAGCTAGACGTCTAATGTCAAATTTTCTTCAGGTCTATGTCTCCACTCGAGTCTCTGGGGAAGACTTCTTCCTTCCTTGTTTCTTCCAGCTGCTGGTATCTACTGGCAATCCTTGGCATTCCTTGTTTATTAACTGCACCACTCCAGCCTCTGATTCCATTATCACATAGCTTCTTCCTTATGTGTGTGTGTCTCTATGTTCTCCTAACTTCTTAGAAGAACACCAATCATTGAAGGTAGGACACACTCTAACTCAGTGTGACCTCATTCTAACTTGATGACATCTGCAAACACCTTATTTGTAAATAAGGTCATATTTATAGTTACCAAGTTTAGGACTTGAACATATCTTTCAGGAAGAAACAATTCAACCCAGTACTGCTGGATATTGTACAAAACATTTTTGAGATATTTGATAATGTTACTTTGCTCAGAGTAAGTATATTATCTGCTGAGCACACAGAGCAGGAACTGAGCTAACTTAAGGTTGAGTACAGCTTTTGTAGGATACTGATTAATCCCAACCTCTATAGTTTATTTTATCAGAACTCCCCACCAAGACTTAATAGTCTAGGTTCTTTCCTTTGTGGCAGATAATATACCTTGTTTTTTGTCCCTCTGTCACTATAAGACTGATATAAACTTTTCTCTGCTTTTCAATGGCTTTGAGCTGACCGTTTTATCTCTTTACATTACGGAGCTTAAGAAATGAGCGTGTCCATCTAGGAGAAATCTGCACTGCCAGGTTTATTTCTCTATCTCTGTTTTCTCTCTGGAATTTTGACCTCCAAGTTCGGTATTCCTTAAAATCCTCAAACTCAAAATTTTCTCTCTTCAACCTTATGAGATTGCCAGAACTCTGATGTTTATCTGCTCTGATCAATAATCTTCTTATCTGTTTCCAGCTGCTCTAGCTGATATCTTGTAGATCACAGAGAAACCAAACAGTTGGGCTTTTCCCAAGTTTTTGATTTCCAAATGTAAAAATCAAATAAAATTGTTGTTTTAGACCACTAGGTTCTGATGTAGTTTATCACACAGGAGGAAACACACACACACACACACTGAAAACCAAAGACCAAAAACAAACAAATGTACTCAACACCTATTACCAACTTTGTTCCTACTTGCTTTCCCTAATGTTGGGAATAGTAAACTAAATACTCCATCTAATACATATTTTTAACTAGGGAGTACACAAAACATAAAAATGTTTCATGAGATACAGGTGGAGTCTCTGAATAAAGTGTCTTCCCATATCAAAATAATGATAATAAAATAAAATAAAAGCAAAGTCTCGCTATGTGGGAATATTTATTTCCATTAAACTTGCTTTTTCTCTCTTCCTGGAACATACACAAATGAATAGCAGAACTCTTGCTCCCATTGGCAAGCATAGTCACAGCAGTATATCCACTGTGGATGGGAGACAGAAAAGGCAGAAGGAGCCTGAATTACTGAGGGTGTGAGAAAATAGCCACATTAGTCCAGGACTCCTATCTCTCAAATTATTATATAGGATGAATAAGTTGCTATTTCTTCATGACACTCTTTGCCTAGGTTTTTTGTTATATACAGACAAATTCATCCTTTAAAAAGAGAGACATAACATAGATATATTTTTCTAAATGGAACTGGAACTGTTGTGAAATACTATGACATTACGATTTTCATATAACTAATAACATAATAGAATTAAAAAGTGCCCTCTCCCACAGGTGGTCATTCAAAAAATCTGTATTAGTTTTTAGAGGTTCATTAACATGAATTATTGACAGTGTGTTTTAAAGATTAAGGCAATTCATTTTTCTTGAAAAAAAGAGGCTCTGTGTTTTCATGACATATGGAGTAACCAAAACGAAACTTTCTTTTGACAATTAGTAAAATATTGTATTCAAAATCATACATTGACCAAGTACCCTGTGTAGTATAGGGTCTAGATAGATACTCATTGTTTCAAAAATCTAACACATAACTATTTGAAATTGGTATAGTTATGAAATAGTAACCTAATTTACTTTATAAAACCATAACATTCCATCTTAAAGACTTTTGAGCTGAGAACAGTCAGGGTTAAGTTCCTTTAGGCAATGTATACTATGATGAAACTAGAAGAGGAAATCAATTTTCTAAGATTGGAATCAGAGGCTCATTAAAATATTCATTATGTATGTGAGATATTCTTGTGGTCCACAAAAGTACCAGACTGAGTGACAGGAAAGATTTTCAGGCCAAAATTTGCTTCACTGGGAATGAGAATTAGTGGGTCAGAAAATCTCAGCAGCTGAAATCTATGTCTGTATAACATTATGCTGCATGCTAGAAACCCACTGTCATACCAACTTCTTTCCAAAAACTTTCAAACTCAGTCTTATTCCACAACAAAGTTACGTTGATATTGCATGGAATATTAAATTTTTCTATCTATAATTTATAGTAAATTAGCTAGAATATGCTTAATTCACAAACTATAAGACACATATGTATTTATATAAATATGGAATGGGACAAAGGATATCAATTATATACTCTGTAGCCAAGAGAAAATTATTCCTTGAAGAACTTTTGCTTTATTTTATAAATTCAATCCCATTTAGCATAATCTAGAACAAAAATGAAATAAACTGCATTATGAAGAGGCAGGCCTGAGTGCAATATGAAAATAACTTTTCTCATAGAACTTTTTTAAAAAAACACTGTGATTAATCTTGACCAGGAGCAATCTAAGAAGTAAAGAAAATGACTTGGCTTTCAATTCAATGGAAACTTTCATTAATGTTTTTCTAGAGAAGCTTAGGGTTTAAGTTATAGTTCAATAATTTTTCTTTTGCTCTCAGTACAGGTGATTTTTATTAAAAGCACTATAGGAATTTTCAGTCAGGGTTCAACCTGAAAAGCAGAACCACCAGAGGAGAGAAAAAGAGACAGAAACAGAGGCAGAATAAAGAACTGTTTTAAACAACTGTGAATGCTGTCTAGGCAAGTCCAAAGTTTGTATTCTTGCAGTAAATAGACAAGAAGGATGGATTGTGAGCAGAATGCAACCCCACAGCGGCATGGGCAGGAGAGACATCCAGGGGTGAGATTCAATTTCTGTCTCTCAAAGGGAGGATGAGCCCACATTTTAAGGCCTCCTAATTGAATAAATGAGGCCCATTCAGGATAATGTCACAGAAAAAATGTCCACTGTTTACAGAGCCTTTACATCTACAAAATCCCTTTACAGCAGCACCTACATTCACGTTTGATTAAAACACTGGGGGCTTAGGTCAGCCCAGCCACTTACCACATCAAACAGCCAAGAACATGTAATGTGCATCTATATATTTTTAGAATAAATCTAAAATTCATAAATTTAATCAATTATCCAAAGTTTTAATTATGCAATTTAAGCACCAGCATTAAGAAGTTGAAAACCTGCCCGGCGTGATGGCTCATGAGGGCAGATCTCTTGAGGCCAGGAGTTCGAGACCAGCCTGGCCAACATGGTGAGACCTCTGTCTCTACTAAAATATACGAAAATTAGCTGGGCATGGTGGCACACGCCTGTAGTTACTCTGGAGGCTGAGGCAGGAGAATGGCTTGAACCTGGGAGGTGGAGGTTACAGTGAGCCGAGATCACGCCGCTGCACTCCAACCTGGGCCACATAGAGAGACTGTCTCAAAAAAATAAAAGAAGCTGAAAATTTTCTCAGAGGGAATATAAAAGGAAAGACTGCTGGTGATTCATAATTGGGAAAATAAGTATACAAAGTAAAGAGCTTTGAGGCCCAAGAATATTTTAAATGTGGTTATATTGCCACAGTGTTTAGGATGTATGAAGAGACATTTGTGTCTCTGTCTGAAAGTTTCTTTTCCTTAATATGCCACTGCCTTTCATTCAGGTGTTAGAAAATTTAATTTTCCTTTCAAGGTAGACAATATTTTTTTTCAGGTTTGTTATGAAATTGATTTTGTGAAGTGCACGTGGCAGAGGATGCTAAAGGGGAAGGCTGTAATGATCGATGTTACATAGGGGATAACTTTTATGGAGTAATGTGCATAAAAGACACACAAATATACAAATACACCATTTGAGTACAAAATACGTGGAGATATACATTAGTGTTCTATCACATCCTCACCTTCTTCTTCTCCCAATTAAATACAACCAAACAAGGTCTACAGAATTTTGGAGCTCTACTCCTATGCTTTCCATATTTATAAGAAGTAGACAAGAGCAAGCAGAAGCAGATGGTGATTGTTTTTTCCTCGAAGAAAGACCAAAATGCATAAAATATGAGTCAATGATGCTAATTTTTCAGGTGGATGAGTCTTAGTTGACAGTGTTCATTGTTATTAATATATTGCTGGGCCTGCTTTTTCCATTACTAAGAACAAGGAAGTTTCACCCTTAAACATTACCTTGCTCTTGGCTTGACAAACAGTAAGTTACAAAAAGAAATTCCAGGAAATGAATATGCTGTTTCTTAACAAAGATTTTTAGCCTGCTCATCTTCCCTTTGTAGGTCTAACTTTGCTTTTGAAAGCTATGTTCATCTTTATCATTGGTCAGAAATGCTATCAATACATACTTCGTTCATGAATGATAAACTTAAAACATATACAACTTTTCAAAATAAATTGTCTATTTTGTATGAAGTTAATTATTTTCCATAATAATGAGAACAATAGTCAACCACACTACTCTGTTTTGTAAACCTCATCTTCTTAGATTTGGCCCTGAATTCCTTGACTGAATTCCCAAAATGTGTTTCTGTCCTCACCCATTGTCACCTGAGGGTCCATCCAATTAGACCTTTACCAAGATATTGGCCAAAAGGCCATAAATAATTATGTTCAGTCTCTTCTCAGATTAGGGGGTCTTTTAGAAATAGGATCCTCACTGGGGAAGAAGACAATGGAATACTAGTGACTATACAACCCATAGAAAAAGCCATCATTTTTACTTGTATTTGGAAATAAATTTGGGCACAGAGTCCTGTGTATAATAGGCTTATTACACTTTGGATTTTACTTTCCCTGATCTGATTTATTTCATTTGTACAAGAAATCTAATTATAGAAATCTATAATGCATTTAATTATTACCCTTTGCATGCAAAATTTGCAATTTTTTTCTAACAAATAAAACATGTTAGAAAAAGCCATGATAAAAAGTAGAAAACCTATACTTTATAGGCCAAAAGACACATTAATTTTAGGCCAAAAAGATACATTAATTATAGGCCAATAATTCAGAGAGAAGCATTATTATTAAAGCACTTTATTCAAAGTGCTATAAATTATGCAATTTTCCCTTAACCTCATTTATATTTACATTATGTATAAAGATACTTTTATCTGAGACTTGGAGAGGCCATGCTGAAATTGAGAAGGAAATCAAAAACAAGAGTTAAGGAAAGAGTAGAAAAATATATAAAGAGTGATTTGAACCAACATCTCCACTGAACCCTTATAGAAAAGCTGATTACATTTGTAAAAATCTGCTTAATGTCACTAGAGAACTAATAAGACTGTAAAAAATTATGAGTTCAAAAACTAGAAAAATATTTTGAAACCTAGAAAGGTGAGTCCAGCATGTGAAGATGGTTTCTCCTGTGAGTTCTACTTCCAGAAGAAATTCTCATTCAAAAAAGTGCCACTTCTGAAATTTAGCAGCATATTTTAAAATCTTATTGGATAGGGGTATATAAGTAAGAGTCCAGAACCATCAAGTGGGGATGTTTATTGTAAGTACCATTTACACTTTTGGTTGAGACTTTCCCAAGGTACACATTTTAAAAGTAAAAGAACCTAAAACAGAGCTGGTTCTTGCAGAAACTAAATCTCAGTTTCAAATCACCTTAATCTCTGAAATTGGATTAGGATGATTTCAGACTTCTATTGTTCTTAGCCACTTTCCAAATGAAAATAAAAATTCTATCTGGAGGTGATAGGTCTTGAATTATTTCAAAGGCTTTTCATTTGTAATGTCCAGCATTTAATCAAAAATATTTAAACGCATGAGGGGACAAAGCTGCATGAAAGAAGAGAAAACACACAGAAAGGGAACAACAGAAAAAAATAACCCACAAGGAGTCTGTATATTGAAGATTGTGTCTGAAGCCCCGACTTTAAAATAACTATACTTAATAAACTTCAAGAAATAAATGTCAAAACTGAGAAATGTAGCAGATAAGAAATGCAATAAAAAAGAAACATATAAAAATCTGAGTAATATAATAACTGTAACCGTGATTATAATGTATGACTTTAACAGAAGATTAAACATAACTAAAGAGAGAATTAGTGAACTGGAAGATATAAAAAATTAAAAATCCAGATTGAATTTCAGATATATGAAAAGGTAGATAACATAGAAGAGAGATTTAGAGATGGCAGCATTTTGAGAGAAGACCTGAAAGGATTAAGGGCATCTACCAGGCAAATATGTGTGGGAAGAGGATTTCAAGCAATAAGAAAGGCAAAGAAAAATTCCCTGGGCTAATGCTGCTTTTTTCTTTTCTTTTTCTTTCTTTTTTTTCCCACAAGATAAAGCATGAGGCCAGTGTGGATAGGACAGAATGAGCTATAGAGAAAAAAGTAGAAAATGAGGTTAGATAAGTAATGGTGAGGACGGCAGTGTTACATATATAAGGTTATTATAAAACTTTGATGTTTACCTGAAGGGAGAAGAGAAGACATTGGAAGTATTGAAGGATTTATAACAGAGAATGACCAGGCCTAGATTTTCACAGGATCAGTGGCTGATGAGGAGAAGAGGAAAGAGGAAACTGGGGATCAATTAGGAGTCTGTTATAAGAAACCTGTAGAGAGATAACAGTGGTCTTCACCAAAGTGATAGCAGTGGATGAAATTTGAAGTTATTGTTATTTGAATATATTTTGAAGATAGACTCAACAAGATTTAACTGTGGTGTAGAAGTTGTGTGAGAGAGAAAGAGAGGATTCAAAGATTTGATTTGATCATCTGAACTGCTGAAAGGATAAAATGACCACTAACTGAGGATGAGGATTTCAAGAAAGGAATGTATGGAGAAAATAAACTTATGGTTAAAATAGCTTTTATGCAACCCAATGGAGATGCTGAGGGAGTGGTTGAAGAGATAAGTCTGGAGACATGAAATTGGGAATCACTTTTGTATGCATGGTATAGGAAGCCACCAGTCAGGATGAGATTGACCACAGGCCTGCTCATGTTGAAATAAGGTGTGTACCAGTCAGAATGGCTATTTTTTAAAAGTCAAAATAACAGGTGCTGGCAGAGTTGTGGAGAAAAAGGAGTGCTTATACACTGTTGGTGGAAGTGTAAATAAGTTCAACCATTATGGAAAACAGGCTGGCAATTCCTCAAAGACTCAAAAACAGAACTACTGTTCAACCAAGCAATCCCGTTACTGGGTATATACCTAACAGAATATAAATGATTCTACCGTAAAGACACATGCACAAGTATGTTCACTGCAGCACTATTCACAATAGCAAAGATATGGAATCAACCTAAATGCACATCAATGCTAGATTTGATAAAGAAAATGTGGCACATACACACTATGGAATACTACACAGTCATAAAAAATGAAATCACGTCATTTGCCGGAAGATAGGTGGAACTGGAGGCTATTTTCCTTAGCAAACTAATGCAGAAACAGAAAACCAAGTACTGCATATTCTAACTTATAAGTGAGAGCTAAAAGATGAGAACACATGGACACAAAGAGAGGAACTAATGGAGAGTGGAGGATGAGAGATGGAAGAGGATCAGAAAAAATAACTAATGGGTACTAGGGTTAGTACCTAGGTGACGAAATAACCTGTACAACAACCCTCTGTGAATGAGTTTACCTATGTAACAAACCTGTATATGTATCCCTGAACTTAAAAGCAAAAACAAAGAAAAAGAAAAGAGAGAGAGAAAGACAGAGAGAGAGAGAGAGAAAGAGAGAGAAATAAAGTGTGTAAACACAGAGAGCCCTGAGTATGCTCACTGTGAAGGAGACAGGGAAATAAGGAGAAACAGAAGGGAAGGTGGTCAGAGGAAGGAAACACAGAAGTAAAGGCCAAAGAAGTAAGAGGAAACCTGAGCTATCCATGTCCAAAAGCCATATAAGAAGTTTAGAAGAGAAGGGAACGTCAAAGGCTGATAAGTCAAGGAGAGATGAAGCTTTAGAACTGAACATTGTATTTAGCAAAGTGGAGGTGATCGGTAATTATGACAAGATCTGTTCGATGAGTGTAAAAGCCCATTCAGTTTTTCAAGACAGAATAAGAAAGTAATCTACAACTACTGAAGAGATAATTTTATGGCATTTTACTGTTAAAGGCAGGAGGGAATTGAGTGGTTACTGAAAGGAATAATGAAGTCAATAGTTTTTCAAGGTGGTAGAAATACAATTATGTGTATATTCTAATGGAAAAGATCCTAAGGTGGGAGGACTAGGAATTAATGGCTGGAAAGGGAAAAAGTTGCTGGAGTCAAGTTCTTGAGTAAGTAAAAGGAAATAGAATCAAGTACACAGATAGTAGTGTTCGTCTTCACTAGCAGCACAGAAAGTGCATCAATATTATCAGGATTGTCACTGGTTGGATCAGTACAATTACAGACAACTGGGTAGATAATGTTGTTATGGGGCTTATGGAATTTTTGATCTCTTCCATTTTCTCAAGGAAAGAGAGAGTTAAGTTATTAACAATGAAAAAAGATGGGAAAGGAGATGCTAAAAATTTAAAGAGAGAGGGTACCTCAGGGGAACATTCTTCTAGACAGGAGTGAGTCTCAATGAATGAGTAAAACATTGTGTGACCACCAAGAAATACTAAAGACTGCATTGACCAACAAGAGAATGCTGAGTTTTGTAAGACCAGTCAGCTAATGGTGTCTTGCTTACCTTTGATCATGTTCAGCTGCAGTTTCAGTGCAAAGATGCAGAGCAGGTCAAGAGTTAGATATAATCAGAGGTGAAGTTTAGCCATACAAGGACAAAGCTATGGAGAAGAAAGATAGTGGAGGCTGAATGCAATGACATGCTTATGATGATTGCACTTTAAACTCTGTAAAGAAAGAAGTGAAAAAATGGAGTGAGAAAGCAAGTCTATCAATCCTAAATTCTGGTGGGATCTAAGGATTTGCTAGCAATTGAAACTAGAGGAACAGTTTAGGAATGTAATTTGATGGTGATCAGAGAGTAGAATGCTTCAGAATGGATTATGGAGGGATTGCAGTTATTGATTAAAGACAAAATGTAAACTATAAACAGGGACTGAGAGTTTGTAGTAGGGTAAAGAACAAGATCCTTGAGAGTTAGAACCTTGAGAGGCCCCAAGGAATTGATGGCTCATACACATGTATATTTACATGTTAAAGAATTACCACAGGAGTAGTGTATTAGTCCATTCTCACATTGCTATAAAGAACAACATGAGACTGGGTAATTTATGAAGAAAGTGGTTTAATTGACTTAGAGTTCCACGGGTTTAACAGGAAGCATGACTGAGAGGCTTCAGGAAATTTACAATCATGGCAGAAGGCGAAGGAGAAGCAAGCACCCTCCTTGCATGGTGGCAGGAGAGAGTGAGAAAGAAATGTGAAGTGCCACACACTTTTAAACCATCAGATCTCATGAGAACTCACTCACTATCAGAAGAACAGCAAGGTGGAAATCTGCCCTCATGATCCAATCACCTCCCACCAAACCCGCCTCTAATTCGACATGAGATTTGGGCTGGGACACAAACAGTATCAAGTAGTACACGAATCACATGGTAAATTTCAGCTACATCAGTTCACTGGAAGATATTTTTAATGAAAGGTACAGGTTGTATTGTTGTTTAATATTTAAGATTCGCTGTATTATATTTTAAACATTTAAATACAACCAAAGGAAGTGGAAAGAATGGAAAAGGATTATAATTAAAACCTGCAATGATTAATTTCACATGTCAACTTGACTTGGCCATGAGATGCCAAGATAACTGGCTAAATGTTATTTCTAGGTATATGTGTGATGGTGTTTCCAAAAGAGATTAGCATTTAAATGGGTGGTCTGAGCAAGGCCGATGGCCCTTCTCAGCATAGGTGGGTGTGAGAAAATATTTTAAATGGTCCGTTTTCAAGGCATGATAAATCTAAGTACTGGCAGCCAGCCTGCAGATGTAGCAAACTACATGGCTAATGCACCTAGAAGGTTACAATAAGCTAACAGAATGTAGGGAAGAAACTTTCATTATTGAGAAACCGAAACTTAAGCGGAGAAGGGGATGGGGTATTAACTTATAAAGGGGATAATGAAACTTAGTCGATGTCCAGGAAGATTGTAACCCCATGGTATTTGACCAATGAGGGACTTGGGGAGGGACTTGCGTCCTAGGAACTAAATTACCTGCTATAACTGCCCCAGATGTGCCTGCCTACCAGACACCCGATCGTGAAAGACCACCATTAAAAGTTTGGCTTCTACTGTTCTTTGTGTCTCTGAGTCCATTCTTTGGGTTTCGATGGGTGAATGTGTGTTTCTCACGTGGGCATCACCCAATCCCTTCACGACCTGAACAGAACAAAATGGCAGAGAAAAGTTGAATCTGCTCTCTGCTTGTGAGTACTTGAGCTGGAACATGGATTGGCCCTCAGTGTTTCTGTTTCTGAGGCCTTCAAGACTAGACCAGAATCTTCACCATCAGCACTGTTGGTCCCCCTGCTTTCAGGCCTTCAAACCACACCACCAGCTTTCCTGGCTGCCCAGCCGGCAGATGGCCCATTGTGGGATCTCTCAGCCTCTGTAGTCACATAACGATTACTTTACTATAAATCTCTTTTACCATCTGATATAAACTATGTATATAATACATTACATATAATACATATATTGTCTATTTTACACACACACACACACTTCTGTGCATCTGTATCCCTCCTTTTGGTTCTGCTCCTCTAGAGAACCCTGACCAATATAATATCATCATCTAAAGACAACGTGTTTTACCAAACCACCAGCAGGAGATGTGTTTTCACTTATTGGAGTTGTTTGAAAGAATTAACAAGTTCGATATTTTTTAATATTTTAAGAAAATCAAAGTAATGATTATATATATATAATGTATAACGATAGACATTGCTTACAAAGTTCTGTTTGACATGTTTACAATAAAGCTGTGAGCTAAATATTGTTGTTGTCCACATTTATTGTTGAGAAACCAAGGCACAAAGAGTTTAAATGGTTATGAAGGTTAGACGGCTAAAAAGTGGAAGAACAGGCATTGTAATTCAGGCTGACTTCTGAGACCTTGCCCCGTCCCCAATGACTAATATAAAGTGCATATTAATAGACTTTGTACAGACTATTATCCTCATAATGTGCTTTTCTATTTCAAATTTCTTTGGTTTTTCAAATTCATTACATCCTTCCAAAAGGTATTCTTTATTTGTCTGTCCTTAAATGAAATCATTTCGTAGGATATATTATCAATTATGAAGGTGATGAATGGCTGCATTACTTCTCAAAGAGTAATACTTTATTACTCTTTACACTTGACAGCAGCTGTTTCAGCAAGCTGTCAAGTATAAAATTTCTTCAAAAACCATTAAGGTCACGATTAGTCTTATCATGGCCCTAACAAGAACTCTTCCTTTGCTAGTGATGCAGTTAGCTGTCAAGTTCCATCACATGTTGTTTCTTTGTAATTAATTCAAGACAAATATCAAGTTGCAGGGAAGTTCATTTTAAACAGGATTCGAATTATCTTCTGAAACTTATTAATTGAAGTGTCAGTGGTAGGCAAAACTGACTGTGTACCTGGTATTTCTCAACACATTTAAGTATCTCTTATAAAGAATATTGTATTAGATGGAGAAAATATTATAAATATATGCTTAATTAAAACCAAATAAGAGAAGAGGTGTTAAGAATATTAAGAAGTAGGCTTATAACTTAAAACACCCAGATATTGCTGTGGACTTTGTACTTGCTCTTTCCTCCTGGGAATTTTTGATGGCTGCCTTCTTCTCAACTTGCAGGTGCCATGACTAATTCTCATTCTTAGGGAAATTGTCTAACCATCTTACCCAAACTAGTATTCTTTTTTCCCATTATGCTCTATGACAAGACCCTATTTTCTTCATTATGGCAATTAATAAGTATGTTTATTTATTTTTTTTATTTTTCTTCTAATTTTAATTTTAATATTTTTTGAGACAGGATTTCGTCATGTTGCCCATGCTGCTCTCAGACTCTTAGGCTCAAAAGGTCTGCCCACCTTGGCTTCCCAAAGTTCTGGGATTAGAAGCATGAGTCGCTGAGCTTGGCCTATTCTTTTATTTTCTTCCCAAGCACCACTGCATGGAGGAATCAAGGAGGAATCATTGACCATTGCATTTAAAGGACCTTAAGAGTTCCTAGCAGAGAGTAGGTATTTTAGAAAATTTGAATATTTTGATTTTATACATATTTTGTAAAGTAATTTCAAAAAAACTATTGACTGCTTTAGCAATATTTTTGCAAAGAAAAATCTCTTATGAATTTTTAAAAAATGGGAATTAGTAAATCAATTTTGGGCTCAGTCAATATTGCTTGTGAAATCTCCTGTTTGAAATCATCTCACACAATTTAAAGAAAAAGTGGGTTTGGTTTCTTTTTGTACATTTATATATTCTCATTGCATTCATCTTGTTTTTAACACACTCAGTTAAGCCTGAAAAATAGGCAAAAGCAAATATAGATCCAGTTTTGTGAGTACTGAAGCTTATACTAATTCAGAGGTAGGGGGTCCTTTAAAAAAATAGAAAGTGTTAAGTGCAAGATCAGTCACAAAATAAATAGTTATTTAGATTGTGAATATATATAACAACAGATTAAAACTGAATGCTAGCAAATATTACAAACATCAGAAAGTTCAGAGAAATTAATACTTTTATTAATTCGTCCCCTGACACATTACATAATAGTTTTCTCTCCTAATTTTTGGCTCAGTATTTTTTGAATGCATCCTCATTTGAAAACAATTTTGTAATATTTTCTAGAGAGAGAATAGCAGAGTAATTCAGTGTTTTCTGTGGATACATTCAACAATTTTTAATGATTATTTATAATCCCTAACAATTCCCCATCATTTTAAATTCAAGTATATTTTATAATTTTTTTCAAATTAGAGAAAATTGCTAGAAATATTTTTTACATATGAGATGTAGGATTGCAGAGCACTTCCAGGTTCCTTCTGCAGTAGCTAATCTTACACTTGATTTAAATTGACAACAGTCATTGGTCAATTTGTACCGATGTCCTGCTTTCAGAAGTGTGAGTTTTACGTTGTCTGTGTTCATATCAGTATTTCACATGACATCAGCAAAAAATTTATTTTTCCAACATGTTTATATGACTCACTCCACTTCATTAATGGGATTATAACACAACACAAAAGTCTTTTAATTACTTGTGTTCAAAATGGATCTCTTCTCTCAGGTGAGTTACTGCTTTGGTGTAACTTGAAGTCATTTTTCATTACAATTAGCATCTTCAAGTCAGAGTCATTTCAACTTATTACTTTACTGTTGCATTCCATCAGTTTTAGCTACATTTTCTCTCGGGTCTTTACTAAAATTTAATATTCACATGTAGTTTTAATTCAGGAATTTGCAGTTTCTTAATTTATTGAAACTTTTCAAAATATATTTTTCCCCAAATTGTATTTTTCCAGTCTATCTTCCTTCCCATGATGCCTAAGTCCAATCTATTAAATTTGAAAAAAGGAAAAGTGCAGCAAAAATAAAATAAAATTGTAATGCAAAAAGCCAGCAAACTTAACTAATTTTAAATAGGCAATTTTTGAAAATTAAAAAGATGCATATGACCTTGAGAATACAGTGATGAGATTTATCTGGGGCATTGCAAGGACGAGGCTGTGACACTTAAGCTTCTTTAGTTCTATGGTACATCAGTTTCAAGTCAAAGGTGAAAATGATACTATAATCTCCCCCAGTCTATGTGTTTGATAGACAGGTGTATGCTTTCAATGCAAATCTCCAAAGAAGATTTAAAAACACACTTTATTTTTAAAAACCTGTAATTGTTCATAAGCAAATTGGAGAGAAACTTTTATGTAGCTCTTTGAAAATACTAATTTCTTAAACTATGTATTGAAAATTTTATAATCTAAAAATGGACACAACTTTAAGAACAATAAAACCAAGTTTGAGAAAAGCTGGGCAAATTTTATAGTAGACTATAAGCCCCTTGAAGAAATTGATTTCATTTGTTTCTGATTCCTGTTGTCTAGAATGCAGATTAAACTCAGTAAATATTTGTGACTGAATACATAAATAAATTAATGAGCCTAAAAATTTGAAATAAGACCCTAGAAATCAAATATTTAATGCAAAGGGATAAACACACAATGTAAATAAAAGGAAACTAGTCTCCTGATTAAGAAAAATTGTAATGGAAAATACAATATTTACATAGTAATGGTTGATTTGTATTTAAACATTTCTTTCAGATAAGAGGATAATGATGCAGAAAGTTGGGCTGTTCAAAGTAAAGAGAGCTAACGCTGGGACAAGGTAATTAGAGGGATCAATGCAACTAATGTGTTATTAAGAGACTAATCAATGGCCAAAGGAGAGATAAAAAGTTAACAATATCTCTGGTAAACTGAGGAATCTCAACAAAAATGGCTTTATATTTTCCCAACTTCAATGCTTCTTTTTTTCTTAGCTTTATGAACCCACTTTCTTTGACAGTTCTTGCCAAAATACTTAACTTTTTGGCCACATTTACTATCATTATAATCCCATTCTTGTGTTTAAGACACAGTCATATTGACCTTGAACTGACAATTTCAAAACCGGGTCAAGGGTCCTCTCATCTCTGCAGTGTAGGCTAAAAGCCATGACTTTCATGAGTGTGAGTTGTGCATGCATGTGGGCCTTTTCTGGTGGGTGAGGTTCTGGAGGTCAAATTTCATCTTTCCCTTCCCCTTCAAAGCCCCAACTCCTCTATCATTGAAGGCAAAGGCAGGAAAGAAGAAGACAAAAAAGGCAATCATCTTACCTGCAAGGCATGAACACAGGCTCGTTCTGCTGGTTCTTGCTGCATCTCTGGTTAACCTAATAACGGGAGGGTAGGTGGAGTACAGTTGCAAAGTTGCAGTGTATTTCTTTGCTGAAAGTTTCATCTGCAAGTGGGAGAATGATTAATGCAGGATTAATTTGCATTGCTGATTGTCTGCTGGAGATTTGTAGTGTTACATTTCAAGCTAACCTGTACGTTTGAATGTTTAATCCATTGGGTTCAGCTCTTCAGTTTCAGGGAGAACCTTGTCTCTAACCAGAGATGGAGTTTTACCAGGAGTATACAGAAATAAGAAATTATACGAAGTAGATGAAAAGAGTTCATTAGGACTACTAAGTATGAAATCTAAGGGGCAGAAAAGAGGGATAGGATAGCCTTTGTAAGTCACTGGATTCATCAGATGGTGGTTCTATGGTTGTGGAGAAATTGTTGAAATTTGGGCACTAAATATGGCATTTTGGAGTTTCTGCTTTTGAGTAGTGTTCTAGAATCATGGTAAAAATGCCACCCAGGGTCTAGCATCAACTGAATCACCTGGGAGCTTTTATAATTATAAACTCTCAGTTGAATCAGGAGTTGCAGCTTAGAAAGTTCTCCAGGTGATTCAAATGCACATTAAGCTTGAGAAACACCTATCTAGAATAGTGGTTCTCGACACTAATTGCTTATTAAAATCACCTGCAGAGATTTTAAAACATTCCCCGTTCCATTGAAAATCAAGTGGGAAACTCTTGGGGTGGGGCAGAGGGATTGATATTTTTTAAAGCTCCACTTTGACCCTGATAATGGAAGGTTACTAAAGAGTCATCTAGGAACAGAGAGGCCATCTACATGGATTCTGAAGTTTTCAAGTTACCACCTCTTTTTCAGCTTCAGCCAGTTGCTGTCATGTAGGAATACGATTTGTCACAGATCAATTTAAAAAAAAAAAAAAGGAATCTGAATTTCATAAGAAATACCTAGATTTTTAGATGTTAGTAAAATTTAAAAATTAAAAAAAGAGTTCACTGGAGATTTCAAACAGTAGTTGGATTCAGACTTCAGGTTTGCATTTCAGAAATAATGTTAAGCCCTCAAGCTTTCAAACTCAAAACTTCTATTTTGTTAGCACACCAGAGCCATTCCCTTTCTTCAATTGTTGAGCCACATTAAGTAAGTTCATAATTATTTTAAAAGTAAATTTTAATGAGTAGAATTTCTGGGGATTTTACAGGGATCAAAACAGTCACATTCAAATTATCATCTTCTTCCCTGTAGGCAGAGCTACATGGGTACAAAATAATCAGAGGTCATCAGGGAAATGTCATAGAAAACGTTAAATTAGATGAATCCAGAGAAAAGTCTTCTCCTTATATCTTTATTAAATGAAACACTATTCTCTGCAGCACAAAAAAATACCTTTAAAGTCTTTAAGTTAATTCTTCCCATTCAGAGTATGTGCAAACCACATATATTATTTGGTCCATTTTTTTCCTCTTTCTATATTATCTTTTCTGAATAAAGTCTCCCTTGATATTAGACACATTGGTTTTTTGGTTGTTTTTCTTACATTAAATTAATACAATCAATTAAACTTACTTCAAGGACTGTGAACATGGTAACCATTTTCTTTTATGAAGTGATTTTCATTAACTGTTCTAATCCATTATTCTGTGTAAAAATCCTCTTTATTAAAGTTGTTTTAATTATCCATATGCTATGGAAAATGTAACCATTTGGATTTGTAAGTAATAAGTTGGACAATGATAATGAGAAGCAGTTCATTCAGATGACAAGCAGTTCATGCAGATGACAAGCCGTTCATCCAGATAAAGCTGTTATCAATAACTAGTGCCCCTGTGAGAGCTACCCCAGTTCATGCCCTCAGTTACTCTGTGGGAGCTTTCTCCCCAACTCTACATCCACATTCGCACACACCACCAGGCTAGAGGTGCCTAACCCCACCTCTCCATCGCCCTCCAAATTTAGGGCTTACAGATTTCCTAAGTATTGCAATATGGTCCATGCAGAGTATTGTGACATGGGCCAAACCCTGTGGGAGGGATGACTACTGAGACACTGGCAAGGATAAACCAGCATGGGCTCTGAGTATAGGAATGGAAGGATCCCATTCACATGAGGGATGAAGTTAACCAGGCTGATCAGAGCATTTGGATTCAATGATTTTAGATCCTCGCTCAGTGCCCAGTTTCTTGATCCATCAACTCAACATTTCCCAGAAAAGCTCTCCCTCACCCATCCCCTTCCCCATCTGCTTTATAACTCTTAACATAAAACTTTTTTATCCAATATACAAAAGCTGAAGGATGGAGGGTGGGAAAACTAATTTTCTTTTACTTTACAACAGATCTTGAAGGAGTAGGGACCAAAATCATTGCAGCTAAAACTCTGAATCCTCTTTCCTTGAGAGTAAAGAGGACTCTGTCTTCAAAAACTATGAGCAAAGGAAAACAATTCCTTTAGTTTTTGGAATGGAAGCATCATAGACCCTTTGAGAAGGCTGAGTTCTTTCAAGAATGGAAAGACAGGAACAGGGGGAAAGGGTTATTTCCACGTTAACTGAAATTGAATATTCTTGTTTTATATTTAAGTAAATATGAATATTATATATGTGTATGTTTGGGGTAGCAAAATTGTATTACACACATCATATTGGAGACTAAAGTTAAACAGAATATGGTTTATCCTTTCCAATGGTTTACAGACCAGTGGAGACATAAATGTGATCAGAGAAAAGTCCAAATTCCAGAAAGAAATGATTAGTATCAAATGCCACAAAGATGTCAAATAAAGTGAAGATTTAAAATTATCTACAAAGTTTAAAGTCAGAAGGTCAATATGATTTTTCTGTAGCGATGATGACTAAAGCCACTTTGCTGTGGCTAGAGGAATTAATAGGGAGGCGAGAATTTGGAAATCAGAATTACAGATTATACTCTGAGGAAGCAAAACAGAAAGAAATGAAAAGAATGTAGCTAACAATGGGACAGGAAGATAATGAATGTTTGAAGGAGAATTTATTTTCTTAACTTCATAGTTATTGAACCAATACGGGTAGATAAGTTAGAAATAACAAAAATAAATTGTACAATTAGTGGGAAAAAGTGACAAACAGGCAATGGATTGAATTCAGACAACCAGTCAGGGGATTAATCTTACGTAGGAGATTGGGTAGTGCTTCCTCTGAGAAAAGGAGAAAGGTGAGCCTGAGTTGGAATGCAGGTAAATTCTCTGGACACAGAGCATTCAACCAAGAGGCTGTTACTGCCTCTGAGAGAAGACACTTGACCTCTTCAGCTACCACCCTGGCACAAACCATCATCACCTCTCACCTGGACTACTGCAACTTTCTCATACCAACCTACTCACTTTTACTCACTCACTTTTCTCATATCAACCTACTCTCATACCAACCTACACACTCATGTCCTCTCACACATTTCTCATTACCACATCCAGAGTCATGTTACAATTTACATTTGATCATGTTAACCCCCCTCGAACAAAACCCTCCAGATACTAGACATAAATGCCACAATACTCATGGGGACCTATTTGATTAGCCAATGTTCAGCCCCACACCCACCCTCACTCTCAAATTCCCTGAACCATCTACATCTCTCTCTCTGGGTCTCCGGCTTCAGTCACAGTGGCCTTTCTGAAGGCCACTATGTGTGCTCCAATATTGCTCAGATCTTTCCACTTGATGTTCCCTCAAACAGGAGGGCTCTTCCCAAGAAGCCGTGCTCAGCTTCTTCGCTTCTTTCAGATGCTACAACACAGTGAGACCCTTTCAAGTGAAGATCCTAAAAATTTCACAATGTTCCCCTCTTGACATTTTCTATCCCCATTCCCTGAATCCCATTTTCAATTCAGACCACTTGAATTCTGTACTATTGTCCGACTCCATCAGAAGAGCGTACTGATTTTAATCTGCTGATCACTGCTCCATTCTCAACTCCTAAATTGGTGATTGACATAGTAGATACTCAATGTGCATTTACTCAATAAATTGTAATAAGTAATTGAGCACTGAGTCCATTGGGGACAAGCTAAAGGCCATCTTAGAAGTACTGATGGTTGGCCGGGCGCGGTGGCTCAAGCCTGTAATCCCAGCACTTTGGGAGGCTGAGACGGGCGGACCACGAGGTCAGGAGTTCGAGACTATCCTGGCTAACACGGTGAAACCCCGTCTCTACTAAAAAATACAAAAAATAAAAGCTAGCTGGGCGAGGTGGCGGGCGCCTGTAGTCCCAGCTACTCAGGAGGCTGAGGCAGGAGAATGGTGTGAACCCGGGACGCGGAGCTTGCAGTGAGCTGAGATCCGGCCACTGCACTCCAGCCTGGGCGACAGAGCAAGACTCCATCTCAAAAAAAAAAGAAACTCTCAAAAAGAAGTACTGATGGTCATTTTAGGCTAAAAATTGATTTGGTTAAAAATGGACATATTAAGTTAGAACATTTTTCAAGGCAGACACAAGTTCAAGGCACCAGAGTTGACAGTAAAGGACATATATGGATTTCTATGTGTAAATCAGCACTGTTCAACAGAAATATAATGCAAACAATAAATGCAAGCTGCATATGTAATTTTACATGTTCTACCATGACCATGTAAAAATAGATTTAGAAAGAGAAAATGTAATGTTAATTTAAAAATTATATTCTATATGCTGCTGATTTCAATTATCCAAAATTTTTTCAACATAAATATTATCAATATTTATTATAAAATATTTATTTATTATTATATAATCTATTATAATAAATACATATTATAAAATATTACTAATTTGATCTTACATTTTTCCATACAAAATCATCAAACTCTACTGTGCTTTCCACACATTTAACACACATTAATTCACGTAAATCACATTTCGTGTACTCAACAGACCATGTGGATAGTGGCTACCATCTCAGACAGTGTACATTTGGATAAATGTAGAGTCGGAAATGGCTTGGTTCTGACTGAAAGATATTGAGGAAATTGAGTGTGAAAATAAGACATTTGTTGAAATAATATAACAAGAAGCCAGTTGCATCAGTAGGAGAAATGAGCATGAGGAAAGTAGATTGTGGACAGAGTTCTAAATTATGCCAAAGGACAAATTCAGTGGAATTATGAGAGTGTAACATCTTAAAGAAAGGGTTTTGTGATCAGAGATTGCATGAAACGTGAGATGGCAATGAAGGTTGTTATAGTTAAACACTTTAATTGGGCAGCAACAGCAATTTAGAAAAAGAGCAGGTGGGCAAGGAGACTGACGCCAGCGTTCTCAGAGAATGTGAGTGACAGGTCAATAAATGACAGCAATGAAGTCCACATGGTGATAGCTGGAATGCCTGACATCAAAAAGGGAAGACCTTAGCACAAGGGTGAAATGATGGATCTTTCAATACATTTAATGTGGGCTCTAGAGATGGCTAAGAAAATTCATCAACATGGGAAGGGAGAGTGATGAGAAAGAGGTCAGAGGGCAATAACGGGAAACATATTTGAATGGAAAATAGGTTGCTGGAACAGCCAAGGGAAACTCATGTTTTCCGAGTTAAAAGAGCAAAACATACCTGTCAAGGATCCTGTTAAATCAGAAGATGTGTCCTGGCTGGCTATGAAGCAGAATTTTTCTTCAAGTAAGCTAGCATAGGCACACTACCTTAATCTTCTAACGTCCTATGGCTCATCCTGAGGGACGTAGATAATAGCTCTTAGTTAGCCAAGATAAACTGCTTAAATCTAACAAGTGGTATCAAGGCAACTCCTTCTGAGAATTCACAATATATACACTATTCCTGATGGCCCTTCCATATTAATGATTTCAGAAGCTTCTTTAGAGGGTGAAGAAGGAAATAAAGGAGGCCCTAACTGAGTCCAGGGTCTCAAAAGAATGTATCTGAGACTTTGTAAGACAATATCTTAAAAACTTAAAGAAAGGGATAAAGTCTGAATTCATGTGGAAATATTTTATTTAGCCTAATAAAGACTGAACTAGTTGCACAAATAATTTTATACAATTCACTAAACTTGGGCATCATTCAATATTCACTCAATACATATTTAGTGGATTTTAGCATACTGCAAAGTTCTTAAGATAAAGTGATGAAAAAATTAATCTTTATTGAAGAGCTTCAAATTAAAACAGGAGCCTGAAAATTAGCTAAGAAATTAGAACAGGATATTTTTATGCACTATCTTAACTTGTGGATGGGAGATTTATAGAAATACAACACCATCTCATGCAACGTACAGGCATCCGCCAAGTAACTGACACATCATCGAGTTTATAGAGTGTGAGAACATAGAAGAGAAAACCACGTAACACATCATTGCAGCACAACCGTAATGTTCCCTAGACCCCAACTCTTCACTTATTCACACACTCTGAAAACCCAAGTTTTCCTATTTATCTCCGCAAAACAGTTATAACTTAACAGAAGTAGTTCTCAAGCTGGGCTGCACATTAGAATGACTTGGGTAACTTTTACGAAAGATCTTTTTCCAGGTCACACCCCAGGCCAATTAGATCTGAGTCTCTTGGGGTGAGATTCCCACATCAGTATTTTTTTACACCTTCCCAGGTGGTTCCACATGCAGACAGGTTGTGCACCACTGCCTAGAGCTTTCAGTAAACCCAAACTCGGCCATAATTCAAAACACGACTTCTTGGCCTCAAGCATGACCTCTTTGAAGACCTTCAATTTATGACTTTTCCCACGGAATCCAGGTCAAATTCTGTGGTGTTCTGAACGCAATTAACTAAGACAGAGAATCTTAAAGATTTCAGACTGGCAAGGATCAAAGATAGTCCTACAGTTTCTGGCGTGAATCAGTGGTAAAAGCTGTAGCATTGAGATAAGGAATCCAGGGAGGGAAGTAAATTTAGGAGCAATGGGGAAAGTTCAGAAGTTTGGCAGATTCATCACACTTGCTAAGGATGGTAAGGCAGATTTCATTCAAGGTGACCATTGCCATCGGTAAATGCAGTCTTGCATTGGGAAGAGACATTGGACTCAACTCTGATTCCAACAAGGATAAGTGGGGATTTTTAACCAAGAAGGAGGGTGGGTATCAGTGGATGGAAAATTGCTAAGAGAAAACATGAGGGAAAAAGAGTTTCTGGGTAACCTGACTTGATGGGATTATTGCTGAAGGCAAGCCAGGGTGATCAGCTATCCAGGCTTGTCCAATGCTATACAAGCAGAGGGTGAGAAGGATTTTTAATAAACTAACTTAGCACAATTCTTACTCAAAGTGGATTCTACAAGGACATAGAGGGAAGCCCAAGGTTGGGTCTCGCCAAGCAGAAGAAGACTCTGAGGAGCCTGACTAAAGTTTAACTCAAAGGAGAAAGTCTTTGTCAATGCTAAGGAAGAATCATATCTAATGGGGACAAGTGTTTCTAAATAATGATATTCAAATTAAGAGAATATTACATAGTGTTATACTCAGTTTGGGAAGAGATTAAGTCTTGATTGTGAAATCATGTTATCTTTTAAAATATATCTATGACTTATGTTGAACCCTATCTTCTTTTAACCATTGACTCTTCAAATCTCACGAGTCTTCTGCAACGAATAATGTTTCTCTTAAGCATATTTGCATAGGGGTTTTAAACAAAGGCACAATAAAAGTAATTACTATTTTGTAATTGAAGAGGTCTGAACGAGTACAACCTTTCAATTAGGGTCTTGTCAATATTCAACAACATAGAATATTTTCCTCCCACTATAATTCTATATACTTTCTATATACTTTCTTTATAATTTCACGAGATTTCCACCATTTTACATGCTCTTTATGCTATTCTTACCAATAAACTTGTAAAAAATAAAAATGCATTCTTCAGCTTCTATTCATTTAATATTTTATCCCCAGGATATAAATATAGTTCTATGAATTTGGTTTTTTTTTTTTTTTTTTTTTTTTTTTTGAGGCAGAGTCTCGCTCTGTCGCCCAGACTGGAGTGCAGTGGCGCAATCTCGGCTCACTGCAAGCTCCGCCTCCCGGGTTCACGCCATTCTCCTGCCTCAGCCTCCCGAGTAGCTGGGACTACAGGCGCCCGCCACCTCGCCTGGCTCGTTTTTTGTATTTTTAGTAGAGACGGGGTTTCGTCATGTTATCCAGGATGGTCTCGATCTCCTGACCTCGTGATCCGCCCGTCTCAGCCTCCCAAAGTGCTGGGATTACAGGCTTGAGCCACCGCGCCCGGCCTATGAATTTGGTTTTAACAAATAATGCATGTGTCATAACTTATAATTCTTTCTTGGCTTTGATTAGATATTAAAATAGAAGAAATAACACATTCAGAGCCCTTTTACCTTTCATACCAGGCTTGCAATGTTCTCCAAGAAGACGAATGGCTAGATTACATTTTGGTTATTAAAGTGAGGCTTATTACGCTGTTCAACAAAAGTGCATTTAATAGCGTTTTCATTATATTCAAATCATTTCCAGAGTTACACACTTAAAAAGTAAATGAAGTGTAGTCCTGTAGAGAATTACTACTGTGCCAATTCAGGCAAAGTTAAGAATAGTATATTATTCTTAATAGAAAATCCTAAATATATATTTGAGCTATAAATACATGTAAAGATAGATGATATGTTTTCCAAGCGTATTTTATTGTGACCTTAAAGGTGGTTAAGGCAAAAAGTCATTAAAAAAAACTTTAAAAATGTATTCTGGAAAATAGGTGGCATGCTGTTCAGTTTCTACAGCCTTATTATAGCCTATCCCCCAAATTCTTCCATTTCATCCATGAAACACCCAATTTTTGCATGTCTTGATGTCCAATAGCTGAGTGGTGATATTTTCCTACTCCTCTTGGAAGACATGAGTCCTTTCTGTTGCCATCAAAAGCTCCATATACTTGTATACATGATTTTTTCTCTTACCACTTGTCCTGTTCTTTGGGATTACATAAAATACTTCTATATAAAATTATGCCATAACAAACCTGATATAAACAGGTAACATAAGAACATAATAAGAGAGAAAAGTAATTATATTTGTTTTACTATCTGCATAATATAAAATTTATTATGAAAAGATGATGATGATATAAAAGGGTGATTAATTTTGTATAGATAAATATAGGCATTACCAAAGTTTACTTAAAATTAAGGAATAACATTTTTTCCAATTTAAAAATTTCTTTTATTCACTGAGTAAAATAAATGCAAGGATTAATGCAATAACTTTTTACCCTACTACTTAATAGCCATTGAAAGATTGTATTCTATATTCTTTCAATTTCTTCTGCTCTGATTTATAGCAGGATATTTGTAAGTAAATTTAAATTCATCAAAGATTTGACACGTCAGTTTTATCATTCTTGCTTTCTGAATCAGTCATGTAAACCTAGATTGAAAGAAATTAGATGAGACCAAACAGAAGTGAGGCTGTTGGTCAGAAAATAAAATAAACTAAAAAAAGATTTGAAAATATGGTTCACAACATTATTCTTTATATCAGCAATGCTTTCTACGACAAGCTATTTATAACTATAAAACTGGCAAGACCATTTAAAATGTGTTTTTAAAAGGTGATTCTCTTAAGAAAACTCATTGCATTCTTTTATTTTGGAAATTACTATAGTGTTGAGGCTGACGTATATGGTGGAAAACCCATATCTAATTATAGTAAACTAGTACCTACATGATATATTAGCATTTAAAAAATCCATTGGAATTAAATTGTATTTAAAGATTTTCAGTAAAAAAAAGTTAACAAATGCATCATGTAAAATAACTTCAGCTTTATGTTAGCTTTTTTCAAAACAAATTAAATAAGTTAATGAGTATAAAATATTATATTTCTGTGGCATGAATTTCAAGTGATTGTGACACAGGTGCATTTTTAAAAGAATCTATCTTAATATCCGTTAATACCATTTTCAGTATTATTTATTACTTTTTGTTTGTCCTTACAGTTTTCTATTTTGGTCATATACAGTATTTTGGTTATATGTGATTTGAAAAACGTGAACTGTTATAATATCAAGCTAACAATTATTTGAAGCTAATAAACTAATAAACGTGGACGAACACCATTAAAAATAAACTTTAGTTTTACTGTGAAAATAGTATAATTTTGACAGTTATTGCTTTTAGATAATTTTATTAGTATTTGGATTGATGTTTTTAATGAGACTGTTATGAGCAACTTTGAAGAATTCTTCAGAATTAAAAATACTTAAATACGAATATCTCATATGTATTGACCTTTTAAGATTATGAATATATAGATTTTTCTTTTAGGATTAGTTAGAAACAATAAAAGATAATCTTTTGGTCTAGTTATAATGGTTTTATGAAATATACGTTAAGAAATACCTTTGTAGTAAAGAAAATATTCTACTAAATTTCTCTTAAAAGCTTCAATCACTAAATCTCTTTTCTTAATTGTATGACACTAAAATTCAGTTCTATATTAAATAATGCCATATCAAATATTAAATAATGCCATATCAAATATTAAATAATGCCATATCAAATTTCTATTGCATATGTGGTAGTAGCTGAAGAGTATAGCATTAAAATAACTGAAAAATAGTATTTTATCAAAAAAATGATGCGAATTTTTAAAAGCACACTATTAAAAAATGTGTCAGCCTATTAATACAAAGTCAGTACAATTACTGAAATGATTTATCATGCAACATTAGGTACATTTGAATTTTAAAAGTATCTATGTGCTTCTGGTTGCCCGGTTCTCCAAAGGAGCTCAGCACTGAAATCAGATAATCAATGTTGAATTTTACATCTCCACTCTCCCAATGCCCAATGTACTCAAATGGAGCAAATATGACATTTTTAAAAAGTTCATCAACATTTCAAGTCCACCAGGGCTCAATACATCATTTGTGCAGTGCAGTGCATAATTCCTTAGTGGCATGAAAAAGTTAATACTCCTAAAAAAGTGCCCAACACTCATGGGGAGGAATTTGTGTGCTCAGAATTTGAATTGAGTAAGATTTCAGTTGTATCATCTTATTGAGCTATGGCCTTTTAGGTTTAATAATCACAAAATTAAAAATAGGGGTCAGTATTTCATGGTATCTCATCTAATGTTAAAAAAACCATGTCCAGGACTCTTAGATCTGTGTCAAATTCATGCTGTACACTGTAGGGGGATGGAATGCAACTTTGTTTCAGTTGAATCAATGGAAACTTCCCAGGGAAAAATCTTCAACCAAGTCAAATGAAAGACTGAAAAATTTACCTTCAAGTTAAAAAAGTACATTTTTGAAACATTCTGTAATTTTAAGTCATGTGAGTCCCAGTAATAAGTAAAAATTGAACTCAATTAATCTTTTCCTTTCTTTTTCTCTATTAGACTCCTCTACTCTATCCTTACCTCAAGTTTTCATTTTAGGTTCCTGACTGCCTAGCAAAGATACTACAGGCAAGATTAATCTGATATATTTATTCATGAAATTAGTCTTTTTAAAGTACATCCGAGTGTGTAATTCTCCATTTATATCTACCTTACTGTTCGAATTAGTCATCTTGAAATTTTAAAGTACTAATATACTTAGGAAATATAATTCTACTTTTTCCAGTGTTATTGAGGTACACTTGACAAAGATTATATATATTGGGAGTACAGTGTGATGTTATTTTTACAGCTTTATTGAGGTATCATTGAAGTATAAGAAACAACACATATTTAATATATACAATTTGGTGAATTTAGACAAGCATACACCAGTCGCCCCTTCCTTTTTACTGAGGTACGAATTTTGCTTTTTTAATAATTTAAACTTTTATTTTTGGTTTTGATTTGCATTTCTCTGATGATTAGTGAGCATTGTTCTTATGCTTGTTAGTCTCTTGTATGTCTTCAGGTGTATGTGTAAAGATTGATTACATGGATAAACTACATGATGCTAAGGTTTGTGGTACAAATGACCCCATCATCTAAGTAGTGAGCGTAATAGCCAATACCTAGTTTTTCAACACTTGACCACCTCCTTTCTGTGCATGAGTGCCCAATGATTAACTTCCATTTATAAATAAGAACATTTGGAATTTGGTTTTCTGTTCCTACATTAGTTTGCTTGGGGTGATGGCCTCCAGCTGATTTCTTTCTTTTTATGGCCACATAATATTCCGTGGTGTGCATGTACCACATTTTCTTTATCTAATCCACTGTTGATGGGCACCTAGGTTGATTCCATGTCTTTGCTATCGTGAATAATGCTGCAATGAAGACAAAAGTGTGTGTGTCTTTTTGGCAGAACAATTTATTTTCTTTTGGATATGTATCCATTTGCTGGGTCAAATGGTAGCTCTGTTTTTAAGTTCTTTGAGAAATCTGTAATGTGCATTTCAAGTGGTTGAACTAATTTACACTCCCACCAGCTGCATCCCTCTTCTCTGCAACCCTGCCGGCATCTATTAGTTTTTGACTTTTTAGTAATAGCCATTCTGACTGGTGTGACGTAGTATCTCCTTGTTGTTTTGATTTGCATTTTGCTGATGATTAATCACTTTGAACATGTTTCATATATTTGTTGGCTGCTTGTATGCCTTCTTTTGAGAAGTGTCTGTTCATATCCTTTGCCCACCCTTTAATGGAGTTATTTCTATTCTGCTTGTTGAATTGTTTAAGTTCCTTATGCACTGAGATACATTGTAATGCAGTTACTAGAACCAAACTAATTACCATATCCCTCATCTCATGTAATGGCTACTTTTGTGTGTGTGTGATGAGAACAGTTAGAGATGAACTCTATTAGCAAATTTCAAGTGCACAGTAGAGTATTGTTAACTATAGTCACCATGCTATACATTAGATTCCAGAAGTTATTCATCCTGCGTAATTAAGACTTTGTACCTTTCGACCATCATCTCTCCATTTCCCCCACCCTCAAGCTTCTGGACTGGGGCCGAAGATCATTTTAATCTTGATATTTCTATCATTATCCATGGCCAAGATGGTGAACTTGAGACAAGTTTCTTCCAGACTACAGGCCCCTGTCCTCCCTTAGAGCATGTACTTTAGAAAATTTGGGATTGTAAATTATCTGTTGTCCTTTTTATGTAAATCTTCTACAAACAAGAAATACCTTTCTCAAGGACCTGGGAGTTATGTTTTTGAAATGTAATAATCACAATCATCATCTGAGGGGATAGTTCCTTTATCTCCCAATCTCTGTGGAAGATGCAAGCCCAAAGTCAATAATCAAGCAACAGTTAGCAAACGCAGATGGCCTAACTGCTTTTAC
Organism: Trachypithecus francoisi; assembly: GCF_009764315.1. NCBI lineage: Eukaryota > Metazoa > Chordata > Mammalia > Primates > Cercopithecidae > Trachypithecus > Trachypithecus francoisi. Next base: position 11,737,111 of record NW_022681435.1, read on the forward strand.
CAGCCTCTCCTCAGTGTTGTTCAGTACATTTCCATTAGCTCACATCTGCATTTACAAACCTCTCTCTCTCTTTCTATTTCAGCAAGTTTGAGTTCCCTCTGCTTTCTTGCATAGCCCTGAAGTCTTCTTCGGATATTTCTAACAAGTGTCCAGTGCATTTTTTGAAATAAATTGGTAAGATTATTTGATTTACTCATTTTTTTCAGTGATTATAAATCTATTACAATTGTATTTATTTTGGAATCAGTTTGCATTAGTTATAGTATTATTGGTAGAAAATTGTCTATTGTAACTTCAAAGTAACAACAGAAGCACGTCTATGTAGACTTGTTTTGTGACAACCAGCTAACTACACATGACAAGATCAAGTCCTGAAATAACAATATTAACCTTAAATACAAATTGGCTAAGCACCCCACACAAAAGGCACAGAGTGACAACATAAATAAAAAGCAAGACCTAACTGCATGCTGTTTTCAAGAGACCCATATCACAATTCAGTGACACCCATAGCCTTAAGGTAAAGGAATAGAGAAAGATAAACAAGCAAACAAACAAAAAAAGAGCAAGTGGGTCTCTATTCTTATGTCAGACAAAGCAGACCTTAAACCAACAACAATCAAAAAGGACAAGGAAGGGTATTACCTAATGATAAATGGTTCAATTTAATAAGAAGACTTAAGTATCATAAATACATATTCACCCAGCTGGCGCACCCAGATTCATAAAACAAGTTCTTAGAGGCCTACAAAGGAGACTCACATAGCCACACAACAATAGCGGGAGACTTCAACAGGACAGTATTAGACACATCATTGAGTGGAAAACTAAGAAAGATATTTGGGATCCAAACTCAACACTTGACCAAAAGGATCTAATAGGAATCTACAGAACACCATCCAAGAACAACAGAATATTCGTTTTTCTCATCTGCACATGAATATACATTTCCCTCATCTGTGCACTCTAAAATTGACCACACACTCAGCTATAAAACACTTTTCAAAAAATTTTAAAAAACTGAAATTATGCCGATCACACTCTCAAACCACACTGCAACAAAAAATAGAAATCAATAAGAAAAAGATACCTTAAAACCATACAATTCTATGGAAATTAATCAACTTGCTCCTGAATAACTTTTGAGTAAAGAATGAAATTAAGGCAGAAATCAAGAAAGTCTTTGAAACTAGTGAGAACAAGGATAAAACATACCAGAATCTCTGGCAAACAGTTAAAGCAGTAGTAAGAGGAAAATTTATAGATAGCACTAAACATCCACATCAAAAAGTTAGAAAGATCTCAAATTAACAACTTAATATCACACCTAGAGGAACTAAGAAAACAAGAGCAAACCAACCCCAAAGCTAGCAGACAAGAAATAATTCTGATCATTCCCTGGGATGCAGCCAGTTGCGGGAGGGGTGGCCATTATATCTGCAGTTCAGCTAGCACCCTTTCCCGCCTGCTGGCTCTGGAAAGTCCCAGAGGTCTGAATGCGGGAGATTTTCCCCAGCACGGTGCACCCACTCTGCTAAGGAGCAGCCAGACTGCTTCCTTAAGCAGGTCCCTGATCCTGTTCCTCCTGACTGGGTGAGATCTCCCAGAAGTCATCTCCATACACATCCTACAGGAGCATTTGGGCCAGCTTCAGGTCAGTGCCCTCCTGGAACAGAACTCCCAGAGGAAGGAGCAGGCTGCCATGTTTGCTGTTTGCAGCCATCACTGGTGATACTTGTAGGTGCGGGAGGGTCTGAGGCAACTAGGGTCTGCAGTAGGCCCCCAGCAAACCACAGTAGACCTATGGAAGAGGGGCCGGACTGTTAAATGAAAAACAAACAACAAAAAGTAGCAACAACAGCGTCAACAACAAAAAAAGACCCCACAAAAACCCCATTCAAAAGTCAACAACCTCAAAGATCGAAGGTAGATAAGCCCACAAAATGAGAAGTAATCCTCACAAAAATGCCAAAAACTCAAAAACTCAAAAAGCCAGAGTGTCTTTTCTCCTCCAAATGATTGCAACACCTCTCCAGAAAGGGCACAGAACTTGGCAGAGGCTGAGATGGATGAATTGACAGAAGCAGGCTTCCCAAGATGGGTAATTAACGAGCTAAAAGAACATGTTCTAACCCAATGCAAGGAAGCTAAGAATTATGAGAAAACATTACAGGAGCTGATGATCAGAATAGCCAGTTTGGAGAGGAATATAAATAACCCAATTGAGCTGAAAAACACAACACAAAACTTCACAATGTAGTCACAAGTATCAATAGCTGGATAGACCAAGTGGAGGAAAGAACTTCAGAGCTTGAAGACTATCTTTCTGAAATAAGACAGATAGACAGGAATAAAGAAAAAAAGAATGAAAAGGAATGAACAAAACAGTGTGGCAATTTCTCAAAGACCTAAAAACAGAACTGCCATTCAACCAAGCAATCCTATTACTGAGTGTATACCCAAAGGAATATAAATTATTTTACCATAAAAACAAAGGCACAAACATGCTCATCACAGCACTATTCACAATAGCAAAGAAATGAAATTAATAGGTCAGGCGCGGTGAGTTACGCCTGTAATTCCAGCACTTTAGGAAGTTGAGGCAGGTGGATTGCCTGAGCTCAGAAGTTTGAGACCAGCCTGGGCAATACAGTGAAATCTCATCTCTACTAAAATACAAAATATTAGCTGGGTGTGTTGGCACACACCTGTAGTCCCAGCTACTCAGAAGGCTCAGGTAGGAGAATTGCTAGAACCCAGGAGGCAGAGGTTGCAGTGAGCTGAGATCATGCCACCGCACTCCAGCCTGGGTGATAGAGCAAAACTCCGTCCCCCCCAAAAAAGAAGGAATTAATATAGATACCCATTAATGGTGTACTGGATAAAGAAAATGTGGTACATATATTCCACAGAATACCATGCAGCCATAGAAAAGAGGGAAATAATGTCCTTTGTAGCAACATGAATACAGCTGGAGGCCATTATCCTAAGTAAATTAACATAGGAACAGAAAAACCACATGCTGCTTGTTCTCACTTATAGGTGAGAACTCAACATTGAGTACACTTGAACACAAAGAAGGGAACGACAGACACTGGGGCCTACTTGAAGGCTGAGGGTGGGAGGAGATTGAGGACCAAGAAACTACCTATTGGGTAATATGCTCATTACTTAGGGGGTGAAATAACCTGCACAGTAAGCCCCTGTAACATGCAATTTATCCATGTAACTAACCTGCACATGTATCTCCTGAACCTACAACAAAAGTTGGAAAGGAAAAAAAGAAAATTGTCTACTGCAAATTGTCCACTGTCTCCAACTGGACAATTATCATACCACAAAGATACCTTTGCACCTATATGCTTATTACTATTCATCATAGCAAAAATATGAAATCAAATGAAGTGTCCATCAAGGGAGGATTGGATAAAGAAAATGTGGTACATAAGCTGGGCATGGCGGCTCATGCCTGTAATCTCAGCACTTTGGGAGGCCAAGGTAGTTAGATCATTTGAGGCCATGAGTTCAAGCCCAAACTCACCAACATGACGAAACCCCATCTCTACCAAAAATGCAAAAATTGGCTGGGCATGGTGACTCATGCCTGTAGTCCCAGCTATCTGGGAGACTGAGGTACAAGAATTACTTGGATCTGGGAGGCGGAGGTTTCAGTGAGCTGAGACAGCACCACTGCACTCCAGCCTGGGTGATAGAAGGAGACTCTGTCTCAGGGGAAAAAAAAGAAAAGAAAAGAATATGTGGCATATATACATATATATGGAATAAAAAAACAATGCAGCCATGTCTTTTGCAGCAACATGGATGTAACTGGAGGCCATTATCTTAAGTGAAATAACTCAATTTACCATGTGGTCACTTATAAGCAGGAGCTGAATAAGGCGTACACATGGACATAGATTGTGGAATAATAGACACTGGAGACTTGGGAGGGTGGGAGCGTGGGAGGGGGTGAGGGATGGATGAGAAATTATCTGAAGGGTACAATGTACACTATTTGGGTGATGGCTATTCTAAAAGCCCAGACTTTGCCTCTTTGCAATATACCTGTGTAATAAAACTTCACTGGTACCATCCTATTTATTTATATAAATAAATTGCAAATGTAAGAATGTTTTCTTAAAAAGAAGAATATTTGTATGTACAGGTGTATATATATATATATACACATACACACACATATATGTAGCTATGTAGTTACATAGTGATACTTTAGTATCTAGAATTAAAGTATAATACATATCATCAGGGTGATTTTAATATAAAATTAAGTGTAATTTAATAAATATAAATGTAATAAATATAAAATTGTAAATTTAAACATATTAGGAAACCAGAAAACCGTCCATTGTTAAATCTAATGACTCTGTTCAAAAACAAGCATGACCACTCTTGTTATATCATATTTTCTTAAAAATAAGAGTGTACGTACAGACACCTGTTTGGGATATCAGGAGTGCTGGTCATGCATCTAATTGATATCCACACAGTTATTCTGGCATATGATTATTATAAGTTATTTCTTGTAATTTTTGTAATAGATCTGAAGCCTTGTGGACTATACAATAGCTAGTGTATAAAGTCTGTAATAGTCAAGCACATACAATAGATGTAAAAAAACACATATTAGAAAGACTAAATGGATGTCCCTTAGAGATTTTTTCCTTCAAGTAATGTTTCCTGAAACTGTCTTGGAAAAACGATTCTTAACACATTTCCCATGATCGGGTGGTTTAAAGAAGCACCAGTAGTAAAGGGCAAATAAAGTGCCTTTTCTCTTCTAACTAAATATTAAGTTAGCTCCACTTCAGTGTTGCTCTGTTGCGACATACATTATAGAACACAGAGCTAATTGCTTTAGTGTTTCAGCCCTCCAAGCAGTACAGATGTTATGCAAATGGTTTAGTGCTCATTTTCAGAAAGTAAACAATTGTGGTAAATTTTGCAAGGGTTTTTTTTTTTTTTTTTTTTTGCATTAGCACTGAACTTTCTAAAATTGTTGCTAGCTGCAATGTTAGTGCTTAGATAAATTGAAATTTTTGTGCAGCAGAAACTTGTCAGATGTGAAAGTATAATGGATTTTTTCTAATTGCAAAACTTCACTACATTAAAAAACAAAATGGAGTTAAACAGAACAATTAGTATTAAGTTAGCTCCATAATTTGACGAAATATATTATTGCTATCCACAGACAACAAGAATTTGTCAGGTGTGTCTGCAATAACTATAAAATAAAAGCAAGTTTATTTCTTCACATAAAACTTGCATTTAGTAATCATTTAAAAACTTTCATAGTTCAACGCTTGTTTTGTATCAAAAAACCATGATAAATTAGTAAAAACGCTACTAATTATAAATGTCCACAAATATTTTTGAAATTTAGTATCTAATATGTAATCATTTGGAAATATTTATCAATGTGGTTTAGAAATAAGAATCTTAATAATTTATAAGTATTCCTACTATAGGAGGACAGGGTGTAGATAATTCCTGATGATGTGGATTTGTGAAAATGTGTATTTATTTTCTATTGCTGCAGTAACAAGTAATCACAAATTTTGACTCTCAAAACTACACAAATGTATTAGTTTACAGTTCTGTCTGTAGATCAAGAGTCCCACAATCAAGGGGTAAACAGGGCTGTGTTTTATCTGGAGGCACTGAAGCTGAATCTGTTTCTTTGTCTTTTCCAGCTTCTAGAGGCTGCTTGCTTTCCTTGGCTCCTGGCCTATTTTTATATCTTCTAAGCCAGCAGAAACATTTTCAATTTTCTCTCTCTTTCTCTCTCTTGCCTCCCTATAACATCTCCTTTTCTGATTCTGACTATCCTGCTTTATCCGTTTTCTTGTAAATCTCTTTATGGTTACACTGGGCACATTCAGGTTACCCAGGATAACCTCTCCCACTCTAAGGCCCAATTTAATCACATGTGCAATGTCCTTTTCAGCTACGTTTAGTGGGTTGAATAGCATTCCCAGAAGGCATGCCTACTGGAACCTCAGAATGTGACCTTATTTGGAATAAGTGTCTTTGAAGATGTAGTTGAAGATCATAGAATGAGAGCCTTTGGGATTAGAGTGGGTTCTAAATCTAATGAGGAGTGTCCTTATAAGAGACAGAAAAAAATTATACATTGAAGCACAATGGAAGATGGAGGTGGATTCTCCGTCTGAGTCTCCAGAAGGAATTAACCCTGTCAAGACCTTCATTTCATGCTTCTGGCCTCCCTGACTATTAAGATAAGATACATTTATTTTGTGTAAAGCTATCCATTTGATGGTAATAGGTTATAGAAGGCCTAGAAAAATAATACACCATTTAAAGCAACACATTACAAGATTTGGAGATTCTAGGATGTGAATCTTTGAGGGGCACTATTCTATTTATAACAAATATATAAATATGCAACAAAATTTGAGAAAGTAACCCTATATTTTAGCAAGCTACATTGTTTCTGCCTCATCGGTATCCTAAGGCTGTCAAAACAATGTCTTAATGTGACTTTTTATGGGTGATAATGACTTGAAATCCAAGCATAACTAAAGGAGTTATTCCTCAGTGATAAAAGGCTGCTGATGAAAACTTTTATTGAGATTACATAAAAAGACACATATTCTAGAAACTTAATATACTGTCCCTATAATTTAGCAACATTTTCTACTCTCTCTATTGGTCCTTAACTTCAATTACAATAACATTTTTATAGTTTATTAATGGTGATTCTCTGAACAAATACAACCCCAGTACCTTCTCTGGGTTTTCACCATGAGTTGGAATTGTTTTAAGCAGAGATGGATATCTAAGAAGCATGCTTGAATTAGTGAGCTACGAGTCTCTGAGACACAAATGTTTAATATTGTTCACTAAAATACATACATATGTATACATATGTAAATACAATTCTTAATACAGTTGTAAAGACAAATAATATAAAGTATAGTTCTCAAATATTTCTTCATTCAACTATTTCTCCCATTTTGTCTTTTTGCAAACTAATATTTGTATCTAAAATTTTCTGAATTTAATTTGATGGTGAATTAAATCTTTCAAATGATCTTACAGTGTCAGATTTTCTTGTTCACAATTACATTGTGACAATGGTCTTATAATAATTAGAAATTCCTGTTATATCTCTGCACAACTGTTTTACGTTCTAGACAACAATATTAATTTAATTTATTAGTAAATAAAATAGAATTGATTATATGTGCTTGCAATAACAAAGCTAGTTGTTTTCTATATGTCAAATTTAAATAACACCAAATCAACAATTAAACAGCTATATACTTTGTGAACACTGATTTATTCAGTTTGCCAATAGCTCACCATAGGTGTTTTCAGTTTAATCAGATATCTTTTCACCATCACCAATTAACTCTCTTTGTCAGGTTTTCGAAATAATAACTGAAAGCAAAGTCGGCTACTCCTATAGTTATTCATGTCCCCAGAATTACTTATCCAAACAGTAATGACATGCATACGAGCAAAGAAAATACAGTATGTTTTCTCGCTGTTTGATATCAGACAATGCAGGTAATTCACACAAATATTTAGCACACAGTTATAAATATTACAGATAGGCATAGCCTGAGAAGCAAGTATTTAATGTATATGACTATAATTTCTTGCTGTCTTAAATTTCTTTTCAGAAGAGACATGAATTACAAAGATTTCTGTAGATTCCATTTCCAGTTACCTGTTCCAAGAATATGTGGAGCATTGTGATTAACTGAACTTAATTGAATTGCAAGGGGCTCACCGTTTCTCAGAAACAGTATCTTTTCATCAAGCACTAATGTATAACAAGCAACAGAGTGACAGAAGTCTTCTGAAAGCACCATGTGCATATGCTGCCTATACTTCAAATAATATGTGGTTTTTGAAAAGAGTTTGTCTTGAGTTGGGAGGGTAAAATTGTAGAACACAAAGTACATTTAAAATGACTAACATAGATAATTTCCATGATATTCTTCTATGATTTAGGACAGAAATTTACCAGAAATACTGAGCTTTTTAATGCACTTTAAACGTGCAATGCTTTTCTTAAAAATCACATAAATCAAATACCATGAACATTACTAGACCACTCTACCTGCTAACATTTTGACATGTTCGTAAAAAGTGTGAACTTTTAGTTACTCAGAAAGTACAGTAGAACATAATAATTACCGTTAAATATGTTCTTGAATCTGCATTGTTATTCTAATACATGATGGCATAATTTTCCTTGATTGAAATAAAGTGTTTCTAATTACCTACCAATTTTTAAAAAACACATCTGGATGTATGCAACTTTGAAGCTAATGAAAGTCATCATCAAAAAAGAAGTTGATCCATGCTTAATTAATATAATTATCAACAAGCTCAAAGAAGATGTGAATAACACACCAAACATATTTTCTCCAGAAACAGAGAAAATTACGAATTTACACAAGTCTCTTATATTAAAGACTTACTCTCTTTTAACTTGTATTTTAAGTTCAGAGGTACATGTGCAGGTTTGTTACATAGGTAAATTTGTGTCGTGGGGGTTTGTTGTGCAGATTATTTCATTACCCAGGTATTAATCCTAATAATTTAAAACAATTTCTTTTTTCTTTTTTTTTTTTTGAGACAGAGTCCTGCTCTATGGCCCAGGCTGGAGTGCAGTGGCGCCATCTCGGCTCACTGCAAGCTCCGCCTCCCAGGTTCCCGCCATTCTCCTGCCTCAGCCTCCGGAGTAGCTGGGACTACAGGCGCCCTCCACCTCGCCCAGCTAATTTTTATTTTCATCTTTTATTTTTGTAGAGATGGGATTTTACGGTGTTAGCCAGGATGGTCTCCATTTCGTGACCTAGTGATCTGCCCGCCTCGGCCTCCCAAAGTACTGGGATTACAGGCGTGAGCCACCGCGCCCGGCCGCTAAAGCAATTTCTTTTGACTACTATAAATTTGGAAAAATGGAGGAAAACAAGAAATGTAAGTAAGAAATTCTTTGAGAAAGAAAAATAGGAAATAAAGAAATATAAAGTAGGAAAAGTGTAACGATAAAGAGTGATTTTGGAGACTTGGGGAGAAGGATGGGAGAGAAGGGAGGGACAAAATACTACGAATTGGGTGCAGTGTACTCTACTCCAGTGAGAGGCGCACCAAATCTCAGAAATCACCACTAAAGAACTTTTCTCATGTAATGAAAAACCACCCTCTCGCCCAAAACTATTTAAATGCAATTTTATAAAGAGTAATTAACAAGATAATTAATTTTAAAATAATGTAATAATGTAGTGAGTGGAGACTCCATTATACTCTGTTCTTGTGTACCCCATTAATCGAACAAAGAAACAAAACTAAAGCAGCCTAGTCTGAGGACGTTGCTGTTTCCCGCCCACTTCACTTTCCATTCTTAGTTCCATTTCTCCAGCCCAGTATTTTTCTGGAACCACAGGCATCATTGTTATCTGAGAATCTTTTAAAAATGCAAATTCTCAATATCCCCGTCCTAAATCAACTGAATCAGAAATTCTAGAGGCACGACACAGCAATCTGCTTTTATTTTTCCATTCATTTTTCTTGGTCCCTTTTTTCTCTGCAAATTTCCCAGTCTATTCTCATGCACGTTAGAATCTATTACCCTAATCCAGACTATCATCAGATCTTCCTCAATCTCTTTGTGTTCATTGGTTTCCATCCAAAGAATCCAAACTCCATACAAGGATAAAATGAAACAGGAGGTAATATGATGTGTTTGTTCGCTGTCTCCCTCCCCTAGCTAGAGTAACCCAGGACATTAATGAACTCATGACATAATTGGGTACATTCATATATTTGACATTCAATACATTTATGAAAAAGGTTACTAAGGGAAAACTAATGAAATAATAAAAGTACTCCCTTGATACATCTTCATGCATCCAGTATTTCCAAATACAGGATTCCTGGGGCATATTTCCAGTCTGCACCACCTTCATTACAGCTATGCTCAAAGTGCCAGTGGAATGGTCATTCTTAAAACTGGTTATAGGAAAGTCAACATTTAGTCCAAATGTTTGAGGTCTTCCTGTTGCCTCTAAAATTAAGTATAAGTGATTAGGCATTTTTCAAATTCTCGAACACTTTACGAACTTTTTCAACCTTCTGTATGCTTTGTACTTTCCAGTTCATACTTCTCACAAGACAGTGTGCTGTTATGCCCATAACCTCACTCTTGCTATGGCTACAGTAATGTATGATTATATCACCATTTGAACGTTTGAAAATTCTAGGCCAGTTGTGGTGGCGCACTCGTGTAATCCCAGAACTGTGGAATGCAAAGGCAGGCAGATTGCTTGGGCCCAGGAGTTCAAGACCAGCTCAAGCAACATGGAGAAATCCCTTCTCTACAAAAAAAACAAACAAATAAGAAATACAAAATTTAGTAGAGTGTGGTTACATGTGCCTGTAGTCGCAGCTACTCGAGAGGCTGAGGAGGGAGGACCGTCTGGGCCTAGGGAGGTCAAGGCTGCCGTAAGCATTGCTTGCACCACTGCACTCCAGCATGGTAGATGAAGCAAGACCCTGTTTTAAATATATATAATATCTATATATAAATTAATAATAAATATAATATATACTATTAATATATAAATATATATATTTAAATTCAATTTCATCATCATTTATTTCTTAATAAAATGAGGTCACTTATGTCTTCATTTTTATTTTTGACCACCTCTCTTGGCCATGTGTTTCCTTCTATGTTCTATTTGATCCTTTGCTCACTCAGCTTCTTTCCAGGAATGAAGTTCAATCTCAACCACAGAGAACATTCTTGCAACACCTCAAGTTCAGTTATACTGTAGACATGTCTTCCCATCTAAATTTCTGCTATTTATCCAATATCAGATAATTTTAAAAGTTTTTACAATTATGCAAATATTTGGTTACTTTCTGTTTTAGTTTGCTGGGGCTGCCACAACAGAGCACCACAAACTGTGTGGGTTAAACAAAAGAAATGTATTTCCTTGTAGTTCTGGAGACCAGAAGTTTAAGAACACAAGGTATCAGCAGGCGTGGCTCCTATGAGGCTTGTGAGAGAAGAATCTATTCCAGGTCTCTCTTCTTGGTTTGTAGATGACTGTCTTTCCTTTCTTCACATGGTCTTCCCACTGTACCTCTGTCCAAGTTTTTTCTTCTTATTAGAACACTATTCACATTAGATTAAGGTCTTCCCTATAATGAATTCATTTTAAATTAGTTACCTCTTTAAAGACCCTTTCTCTAAGTCAGCTCACATTCTAAGGTAATGGGCGTTAGGACTTTGGTATACGAATTTTAGGAGGGATACGATTTAACCCATATTGTTTCCCTCAAACCATACGAAATGACATGATTCCTAATAGCATGTATGAGGGGTGTGATACGGAAAGTATAAGTAATTGCATGGACAACTTAAGGGCAAAACAAACCTCGTTGGTTAATTCAAGATCATAATATTTAATCTTCAAGGTCTAAACCAGTTGAAGTCATCAAGCAGTTTTATTTTTTAAATATTTGTCTCTCTCCCATTAATAGTTTTCTCTATTGGCATGGTTTAAAGTGAAAGGAAATGTATAGAATAACATAACATCTATAAATTTGTTGTGAAATAAAACACCTTCTTAAGAGTCGCAGAGGACCTTTAGCAAATGGTTGCTTAGCTGTTGTACTGCAGGCATTGAGAAAAACCAGTCAAGTTCTGTTATATTCATTCCCCCCCCCAAAAAAAATCATTTTTGAAAAAGTTTGCTTGAAAAGAATCCCATCATATCTAATGGTGTTATTGTTTGGCATTGTTTCCTACAGAGAATTGGTTTGGACAGAACTAATCTAAACTGAATTGGGAAAATTTTTCAATGATATTTCTTATCAGTTATCAAATGATTAATATTATGTCATGTTGTTTATAAGGTACCAATAGCACTTAAAATATACCTGATGTCTTTAAATAATGACTTTATCTGGATAGAAGACAAAAGTGACATAACATCTTTCAACTTCCAACAGTGAATCACTTCAACACGTTTATATCGAACATCTCTAACAAATGTAGAATGAACAGAAAGTAGCAGTTTGCTGTTGTCATTGAGAAATAAGACATCATTCAACCTTAGCATAAATTTATTGTTTTCTGTATGACATAACACAAAATGCTCATGCTGTAAAACTTTAAATATTGTTAAAAATTAATTTATTCAAAAAATTGGCAGAATCATAAAAAGTTGAATTTATGATTAATTTTAAACTCAATTTCAATTTCATGATCTCTTATTTCTTAAGAAAATGAGATCACTTGTGTCCTCATTTTTATTTTTGACCACCTTTCTTGGCCATGTCTTTCCTTCTATGTTCTATTTGATCATTTTCTCACAGCTTCTTTCCAGAAATGAAGTTCAACCTCAACCACAGAGAACATTCTTGCAACACCTCATTTTCATGAGATCATCATTTTTTAAAAGATTTCAAGAGGTCATCATTTTTTTAAAAAATGAAGAAATGAACTATTGTAGAGGTTTGATCTCTTTTTCAGCGGTGTGCTAGGTGCTACACACAAAAAAGAGGATTTTATATAATTCATCTTTTCTCAGAATTTATAATCTATTCAAAAGGAAAGCTATAACTATATAAAAATTAAACAAGGCAAATATATTCCTGGCAAAATGTGTAAGTACCACAAAGCATTTTAAATAATATACATTCAATCTATATGAATATGAATGACAGATGTTGGCAAAGTTTTTGCTGGACACAACTAAATCTTATTTCTGAAGTGATTTCTTACTGTGGGGAGGTTAAGTCATAGGGGTTTATATGTGAGAACATGATTTTATAAGCTGTCTTGACAGCAGAAAGAAAACTGAAAAAAAGTCAGAGACTTTATAGTCTGATCCATCCTCACGTTTTAAAGGTATCCAATTATATGGCTTGTCATAGGTCAAGAGTTAGTATTTTAAAGACCTCTGAATTGGCAAAATTCATCCAGGTAATTTAGTTTCTCCCTGTCCAGTTACTGACAGTTGCCTTTGTAGTTAAGCTGAGAATGGACTATTTTGTTACTGACAGTTGCCTTTGTAGTTAAGCTGAGAATGGACTATTTTGTTCCTAACAAGTGCTTTTCGTTCTGGCAAGGTATGGGATAACAAACAAACAATGGCTTGGATTTGGAAGAATCCAATTTACTTCATCCAAAATGTCTGTGGGGAAAAGAAAGAGAGATCAGCCTGTTACTGTGTCTATATAGAAGGAAGTAGACATAAGAGACTCCATTTGGTTCTGTATTTGAGATGCTGTTAATCTGTGACCCTACCCCCAACCTTGTCCTTGCAAGAGACATGTGCTGTGGTGACGCAAGGCTTAATGGATATTGGGCTGTGCAGGATGTGTCTTTGTTAAACAAGTACCTGAAGGCAGCTTGCTGGTTAAAAATCCTGCCCGTCCCTGGGCAATGGAACATCTCGGTGTAAAACCCATTGTGTGTTTTGTTTACTGAGCAAGGAGAAAACCGCCTTTAGGAATAAGGTGGGACTTGCTAGAGCAATGCTGCTAAAAGGTTTATGGAGAGTTTGCATATGCATCTCAAGGCACAGCATTTTCCTTTAAACTTATTCATGTTACAGGGATTTTTGTTCATATGTCTTATTGCTGATTTCCTCCCTACAGTGATCCTATTGTCCAGCCACTCCCTTATCTTTTAAGATGGGAAACATAATGATCAATAAATACTGAGGGAACTCAGAGACCGGTGCCGGCGTGGGTCCTCTGTATGCTGAGCGCCGGTCCCCTGGGCCCCGCTTTTCTTTCTCTATACTTTGTCTCTGTGTCTTATTTCTTTTCTAAAGTCTCTCGTTCCACCTAACGAGAAACACCCACAGGTGTGGAGGGGCACGCCACCCCTTCAATGTCTTTTACTTTTATCTCAGAATTCACTTAGGAACTCCTGAAATAAAACACAGAGGTACCCTCCGTATCTTAATTCTTCCTGTCCAGTTGTCATAACTTGGGAAATTTACCCCAAACACAGTGTCTGCTATAACAATTTGACCTGTTCATGCAAGGAGAGAACATTCCAATCGCGTAAGTTTAAGTGAGAAGCTGTAGTGTGTGCTGTCGTCATATCTCAGCTTCCTCATAGCAAAATTGTATCTTGTATTTGTGGCTGTGCATTATCATTTTTATAGGCTTTTTGTTTTTTGAAATAGAATCTCACTCTGTTGCCCACGCTAGAGTGCAGAGGTGGGATCATAGCTGGCTGCAGCCTCAAACTCCTGGGCTCAAGTGATCCTCCTACCTTAAGGCCTCAAACTCCTGGCCTGAAGCAATCCTCCCACTTAGGCATCCTGATGTGTTGGAACTGTAGGCATGGGCCAGTAGGCCCTGCTAGACTCCTCATTTTTAAGTAAGAAAGAAAAGTCATATACATTGTAAAATCTTGAGAAGAAAGTAAGTGGGTCTAAGAAGCCCAGAAAATCTCACTCATTAGAAGAAAACTTGGTTAGGACACTTACTGAGAGTTGTATATGCCTAAACAACATAAGCTTAGCCATGCACAAGTTTCATGAGACTTTTATTGGTTCTGGGTAGTCACACCAGGATACTTGAGCACTGTGTAGTATTTTTGAAATACTAGATAAACATTGCCACGAAAGATCAAAATGTCCTAGTTCCTATATACACCATTGAGAATCTTGTTGACATAGAAGAAAGTGCTGGAAAGTCATTAAGGAGCTGAAAAAAAAAAGTGATGAAACAGAGATCGTTTGGAGAGTTGAGTTTGAAAGCAAGTTTGAGATGGTTTGGGGGATTAAAGAATCTTTCATGACTATATAATGTGAAGATCAATGGTGAAATGCATTACATTGAAAGCGAGACTGCACTCGCCACTCCTGGTAACAAAAGTTGGCTACAATGCAAAGCAAATATTGTAATTTGAATAAAGCAGTACTCATTGGAAGCAAGTGGCCATTTTCTGATTATACGGGAGGTGAAAAAATCATGTGGCACTTTAAGTTTCCAAAGATAGACACATTCTGCTCTGGAGTAGAAATTAGGAAAACAAAGGTAAAATCTTTCTAGGTATATGACTCCAAAACTCCAGGGACCTTCAAACAATGTTGGAGTGTGCACTGCTTGTCATATAGTGCTCAAATAGTAAAGCCCAAGTGAGAAAGTAGGTTATTTAACTTTGGAGACATTTATACAAAAGAAAGAAAATCTTACAAACAGTGCCCTGGATAATAGGCAATATATCAGGAATGTATTTATTAATGTCTAAACTATTAATTTATAGAAAGTAGAGTGAAGTGGGCTTTTTGCCTTAAAATACATACTTAACTGCAATTTTTTGGACCAAATTTTATGCACAACAATCACAGCATATTCTAAGCAGTATCTGATTAGAGGTGCTGATGAAGATATTAGTAATTCCATGAAGGACTTACAAAACGGTTTTGGATCAAGAGGCACTTAGGCTTGAAAGTATCACAAGAAAGAAAAGATAATGGAAGAAATGGTTATGTCACCTTCTTGGTGATGTCCAAAGTGCTAAAGGTTTGAATGGTCACCCCACTCTCATATTCAAAGACATCATGAATCTTTCAGAGAGGGCAGGATTTTGTGACAATGAAGAACTTAATCCTAATGTATTCATTTTGATGCTATCATTGATTAGAGGGAGGAGAAGATGAGTAGCCATGAAAATCAGACATCAACTATTTAGTTGAAATTTTAGGTTATGCAAAAAAAGACTTTGAAATTCTGTTAATGATAATTCCTGATGTGAACAGATGCATCACATTAAAAAAAAAAACCACAAAACTGTAATGGCACGTCAGTCTTATGGTATCTGGATTCTTGGAATTATCAGCAGATGAGCATACATAACTAGTTTCTTGGATTCAGAAATCGATTAATCTCTCATATTTACTGTTGTCCTGGCTCCTTCCCTGGAGCTCACCTTAACCTACTTGATGACTCTCCTTAATTGCCCTCCTCACTAAACATATTCCAGCAACCCTTCCAATGTTAAGCAGCAATTGTGTTTGGTCTAATTTGAATTCCTTATGTATCACTATCATGTTATTTTGATTCTTGGTAACATTAGAGTTGAATGATTAACTATCACAGTTTTTACCTGTTATCCAGGTGTAATTATTAATAGCACATGATTCACACTCAAACTGATGGTTTGTATTTTCTATATGGACACTGTAGCTACAGCAGATATTTGTTGCAGTTTAGAAAAAAACATGGATTGGTATTTGAGACTTTTTTGGCATGTTATGCCAGAAAAGAGAGAGAGAGAGTAAGGAAGGACGGGAGGGAGGGAAGGAGTAAGGGAAGGAGGGAGGGAGAGAGGGAGGAAGGAAGGGAGGGAGGGAGGGAGGGAGAAAGAGAAAGAGAGAGAGAGACAGAGAGAGAGAGAACTAATCAACAAAAGAAAGGAACCAATCATCACAATTCATTCATTGGTTAGTAGCTAGGTAGTTTGTATTCTACAAATCCTCAATGACTTTTTATGTAGGTATTTTATAGTGTTTTAAAGATACATGAAGAAAGTTGGGGTTGTGTATAGACTTGAAATGTGTTATTGCTTTTCTATTTCAAGTAATGGTATATAGATATCCGCTATCTGAAAATTCATTACCCAGTCAGTTTCCAGGGACTGATTAGATTCTGGTAAATAAGAAATACTTGGACTACCATTTGATCAGGAGGCAAACAATAGATTTAGACAAGAAAGGATACTTATTGTTTCCTATATATTTTAATAGAAGATTGTTGAGTTTGTTTTATTCATAGAAATAAAATCCAATAGGGATAGAAAGTCTAATCCTTTTTGTTCAATATCTTTGTCTTAGTCAACAAATAGAAATAAAATTGCTGGTTAGCATCCTTAGATGAAATTGAGAGATGAATTGCATTTATAAAGACTTTAATTAGAACAGTGTTTGTGTTTATCTGATTTATGGCACCAGGTATTTTCCTTTTTAATTACAAAACTAGCAAGGACAAATGTATTAATCCTTTTGGAAAGAAAAGTTTGTTTTGTTTTGGTCTAGTTTTCTTTGATCTAGTGTGGATTAACAAATTTAGTTGCATATCAGACAGAAAGAAACAGAGAGAATTGTTCTAAAAATATAAGAGATTATCAAGATTAGTATTGTTAAACTACTATCATGCACTGACACAGCTTTTATTTAAGTTCATAGAAGAAATGAATAGATTTCTTCTGTAGCTGAGATTCAGCTAGACTTTTATTTGATCATCCTGTTGCCAGTAATAAACCAGGGCTTATTCAAAGACAGTAAACTAGCTCTTCCCTTTTTAAAGCTGAATTATGCAGCATTTTAACAGTGAGTGAAATCATAGAGATTTCATTTAGGATGTGCTGCCTCTATTGGTAAGAAAAAAACTGATGCCAATTGAGGACATATACGAGAATGAGCTGGCTGACTTGGGAAAATTAGCAATGCTTTTTTTCTTTTCCTTTAAAAATAAGATTAGCATTATAAAAATATTCATTTGTGAAATTAATTAAACTTCATATAAATGCTGAATTTCAAGTTTTATAATTATTTTACTGAGAAGTTAATACAGAAGTGTATTATCATACCAAGCAAAGCACAGGTGATGCTTTCTTGGGATCAAACCTTGAGAAGTTATGGCCAATCTAACTGATCCTATTTATAATGTAACTCTCTTCACACCCAGTATCTGTACATATAAATATTCTCTTTTTAGAGAGGGATCCTTGATACGCCTATTGGGACAAATAAAAACCCTTACAGAAAGTGCTATTTATATATTATTATCAATTTACTAACTGCTACCAACTAGCTTCAATCATTATAAATTAGTTTGATCATACATTGAATAACTTCAATGATCATACATGAAATTGATATTTGCTGAGCAAAAAATTCATTACAGAGTACAAATCAAGATAACAAGTCATCAATTCCTCTAGTCATAGCCCATTTTATTTTAACTGAGTATATTTGGAAGAACATGCCATTTTAAAATAAATCACTAGTTTTTCAAAAAGCATAAGGAAGCTATTAAAGCTGTTAGTATAAAATTATAAAACAAAAGAAAAATAAGAATCAAATTTTGTGGTAACTGCTATTCATGTAATTATTCGTTAATTTATTTGTTCTTTTTTTTTTTTTTTTTTTTTTTGAGATGGAGTTTCGCTCTGTCTGCCAGGCTGGAGTGTGCAGTGGCGCGATCTTGGCTCACTGCAACCTCCGCCTCATGGGTTCAAGCAGTTCTCCTGTCTCAGCCTCCCGAGTAGCTGGGATTATAGGCGAGTGCCATCACACCCAGCTAATTCTGTATTTTTAGTAGAGATGGGGTTTCACCGTGTTTGCCAAGGTAATCTCAAACTCCTGACCTCAGGTGATCTACCTGCCTCGGCCTCCCAAAATGCAGGGACTACAGGCATGAGCCACTGCATGCAGCCTAATTTACTTATTCTTTCAAGTACTTATTTATTTATTTAATTAGTATTTGATGATCCTTACCATGTACTAGTTAGTGTGCTATGCATGCTGATATAAACATAAGTACAGTGAATAACTTTGTTTTGTTCCACATTGTTTTGTTACAATGTTGATGAGAAAAAAATACATGTATTCTTGGCAGGGGTCACTTTCTGTGTGGAGTTTGCATGTTGTCCCCATGTCTGCCTATGTTTTTTCTGAGTACTCCAGTTTCCTCTCACATCCCAAAGATGTGCACCCTGGGTTCGATGGCATGTCTACATGGTCCCAGGGTGAGTTAGTGGGAATGTGAGTATGTGTGTGAGTGCATCCTGGGATGGAATGGAATTCTGTCAAATTCTGTCCCATCATGCTCCCTGAGCTGACAGGAGCTACCCACAACTTGAATTGGAATAACTGGGTAATTAATTATCTTACTTGTTTTAACTAATCTTTCTTAAATGTATGTGTAGCTCACATTTATTTCAGTGTTCAATTTTAAAAGTGTTTTGGTCTTTATTTAGGAGATGGTTGGTGTTTTCATGACCAGAAATATGCTGATATGCTCTCGGAACTTAAGTCTTATTTATATAAATTATTATTATATCAATTAGCCTGTGGTGAAATTGGTTTTGTGATACATTGTTTCACTTATAATTGCAGTATCCAAGAACCAATTGATTTTAAGTAAGGACTTACTGCGTGCCACATGCCAAATCTTTTAGATTTCCCAGTCTCAAGCAGTATAAGTAAATAACATGTAATAATAAATGCTACTAGAGATTCAGATTATTAATTGTACATCTTTTTACAACATTAATTGCAATAAAAACAATAAATATAATAAATATAGAACAAAATCATTTAATGCATAAGGACATAAGAAAATTACCTCAACTACAAATCTAAATCAGGAAGCACAATGCTAAATACTATATGATCTGGAATAAAATGAGACCACATGAGAAATAATAAAGATTACCCCCAATTTTACAGAAAATAAACATTATTCTAAAAAATAAATGCTACCTACATGAAAGGAAAAATCAATCAAACTTTCATTGAAGCAATAAAGTTTAAGATTATGAGGAGATCACGCTAAAGCTGTTTTTTTTTTTTCTTCTACAGAGATTTGCTTAGACCTTACAAAACTTCAAGGTGTTAACATTGAAAATAAAAATATTGTACAAGATTGAATAGTTGAGTACTTCCATAATACTGCTTGAGCAGCAGCTAGGAATAGTAGGAAATACTAGATCCAACACAAAAACCTTTGACCTAGTGGACTATTATATACATATATTATATATCATATAATATATAAAATGCATAAAATATAACCTATTTTATATGATATCCAAAATATAATGTATAACAAAATACAATATAAAATACATGAAAATATATAATGTTGTATGCATATATTTTTGAAATATTGAAAGTAATGGCAAAAGCCACAATTACTTTTGCACTAACCTAATATATATAATATAACACAATTAAATATATAGTTATACCATATACATATAATAACACAATTATATATATGTAACTATTTTTTCTCATTTTGAGGTGTAATTGACAAATCGTATACATGTAAAGTATACAACATGATGGTTTGATATATATGTATATTGTGAAATGATTACCACAGTAAAGTTAGTTAACACATTTATATTCTCATATGGTAAACTTTTATGTGTGAGAATGCTTAAGATGTGTGCTATAGCTAACTTCAAATATGTAATTCAATATTATTAACTATGATCATGATGCTGTACATTAGATCTTTGGAACTTATTCATCGTATAACAGAAAGTTTGTACCCTTTGACTAGCATCTCCTAATAACCTCCACCATCATTCCCTGGAAATCACTATTCTATTCCTTGTTTCTGTGAGTTTAACTTTCTTTTGTTTAGATTCCACATATAAGTGATACCCTACAATATTTGTCTTTGCCTGTTTTTTTTACTTTGCATAATGTTGTGCAGGTTCATCCATGCTGGTCAAATGATAGAATTTCCTTCTTTTTGAAGGTTGAATAGCATTACATTTTACATAAATAAATCAGTTTGCATCCTCACCAACAGTGTATAATCTTGGTGACACTTATCTTTTTTGACATTTTTATAATAGCCATCATAACAGGTATGAGGCAATATCTTATTTTGGGTTTTAGTTGCATTTATCCTTTATTTTGTTAATGTGATGTATCACATTTATCAATTTGCATATACTAAACCATCTTACATCCCAGGAATGAATCCCACTTGATCATGGTGCATAATCTTTCTAATGCACTATTTCATTTAGTTTGCGAATATTTTGTTGAGAATTCTTGCATCTATGTTCATAAAGGATATTGGCATGCAATTATTTGTAGTCTCTTTGTTTGTCTTTGGTAACCATGCCTCCTAAAATCAGTTTGTTCCCTTCTTTCAAATTTTTGTAAAAGTTTGAGAAGGACTGACATAAATGCTCATTTGAATAACCAGTGAAGTAATCTGGATCTCGACTTCTTGTGTTTAGGAGTTCTGATTACTGATCAAATTTCCTTATATATTATTGGTCTGTTCAGATTTTATCTTTCCTCATGATTCATTCATGGTAGGTTGTATGTTTCTAGAAATTTGTAAATTTCTTCACCTTATTTATTGACATATAATTTTCATAAGTCTTATGATTCTTTGTATTTCTACTGTATCAGTTGTAATCACTCTTGTTTCATTTTTTATTTTCTTTTTTCTCTTTTATTTATAGTCTAAAGTTTTATTAATTTTATCTTTTCAAAACTGGGTGCTTAGTTTCATTAATATTTTCTGTTGTTTTTCTAGTGTCTAATTTATGTTTACTCTCATCTTTGTTATTTCCTTCTGCTAATTTTGGATATAGTTTGTTTTTCTTTTTCTAGTTCCTTGATGTTAAGTAAGTTGTTTATTTTAGCTCCACTTCTCTCTTTAGTGTACAAATTAATCACTATAAATTTCTCTTCTAGAACTGCTTCTACTGTACTTCATAAGTTTTGGTATGTGTTCTTTTATTTCCATGTATCTCAAGGTATTTCTATATTTCCTTCTTGATTTTTTGGCTCATTGATTGTTTAGAACTATGTTGTTTAATTTTCACATATTTGTGAATTTTCCAGCTTCCCTACTGTTACTGATTTCTACTCTCACACCACTGTACTGAAAATAAATACTTTCCATGATCTCAATCTTACTAAATTTGTTCAGACTTGTTTTGTGAACTTACATATAATCCATCCTGAAGAATTTTCTGCGTGTACTTATAAAGAATGTGTATTCTGCTATGGTTTGATAAAATCAACACTTTCCTGACTTGCAACATTTCTGCTGAGAAAATGATAGCCTTATGATGTTCCTTTGCATGGATGAGTTTGTTTACTCTTGTTGCTTTCAAAATTCTTTTTTGGCTTTGATTTTCAATGTTTTAGAATATTATTCAGCCATAAAAAATGAAATCCTGTTATTTGCAAACACATAAATAGAACTGGAGAATGTTAAGTTAGGTGAGATAAGCCAGGTACATAAAGACAAATATTGGATGTCCTCTCTCATACATTGCAGCTAAAAAAAAATGAACCTGTGAAGAGAGACAATAGAAGGATGGTTAACAGAGGTTAGGAAGGGTAGTAGCAAAGTGGTAACAAAGAGAGAATGGTACAAAATACAGTTAGATAGAAGGAATAAGACCTAATGTTGTTTAATAAAATAGGATGACTATAGTTAACAATGATTTATTGTATATTTCAAAATAACTAAAGAGTGGAATTGTAATGTTCCTAACACAAAGAAATGATCAAGGTTTGCTATGATGGATTTCCCAGTTTCACTAATTTGAACATTACACATAGTATGCATGTTTCAGAATATCACATGTACTCCTTAAATATGTATGACTATTAGGCTGGTACAAAAGTTTTCATGATTTTTGTCATTAAAAGTAATATCAAAAATTAATATTACTTTTGCACCAACCTAATATTGTGTATCCATAATAATTTAAAAAATAAAAAAAGTGTTTTATTATAATAAATGTGCTTCAATGAAGTCAAAACTTTGGGTTAAATCTGTATAAGGTTCTGTGAGTTTCATTTAACTTGTTATTCATATCCCTCCCCAGATTTGGAGAGTTTTTATTCATTATTTCTTTAAATAAGCTTTCTGCCACTTTTCTTCTCTCTTCTCCTTTTGGAATTTCCATAATAGGAATATCATTTCACCTGATGATGTCCCATGATTTACACTGGCTTTCTTCTCTATTTTAAATTATTTTTCTCCTCTGACTGAATAATTTGAAATTATCTGTCTTCAAGTTCACAGATTCTTTCTTTGGCTTAATCCTGCTTGATGCTTTACATTACATTTTTTCATTTCATTTATTGTATTCTTCAGGTCCAGAATTTACATATGGTTCTCTTTTTATAATTTCTACATTTTTTGAACTTCTCATGTTGCTTTTGTACTGTTTTCCTGATATTGTTGATTTCTCTATTTGTATACTCTATTAGATTCTCAAACTACCTTAAAACAATTATTTTGAAATTTTTGTTTGGAAACTCACATATCTCTATTTTGGGGTTGACTACTAGAAAATTATTGAATTCCTTTGTTGATACCATGTTTCTTTTACTTTTTATGTTTCTGGTAGTCTTCCACTGATGCCTGCACATTTGAAGTTGAAGAAACAGTCACCTCTTTTACACTTAAGGACAATTTTGGTGGATAAAGGCCTTTAACTTCAGGTGGGATGAGGGCACCGACAAGATGAAATGTGGCACTCACAGCTCTGGGGATGGCCTGACAGTGTAGTCTCCATGCATCTCTGTTACCTGAGATCAGCATTAGAGAAGATTGTAGAAGTCCTCAAAAGCCAAGACATCGAGTGTTCACAGTACCGGCAAAGGCTGTAGAGATCTTTGCTGGCAAAGACTCCTAGGGTCCTCCTGATTTCTTCATCTCCTACTGGGGATATTATCACTCTTGGTGACAGGTTCAGATCGTGGGCACCTTTGCAGTGGCAGTAGCACTACTGTTTGATGCATGAGTGCTTGTGGAACGACCACGGATATGGGATTTGGGGCATGGAGTTCATGGAATGACAGTATTTCTGGGATCTAGAATTCTGGCTAGATCATGGTAGCCCTGTTTCTGGTGGCTGAGACATAAGTAAGCATTTTTGTCAGCTACATAGCCAGGTGTGGAGTACAGTCTTGTGTAGATCACCTGCAGATCCAGGGTCTGGAGCTAAACATGCACAATGCAGCTGTGGTCTTGGTATCTGGAACATAGCAATGGTTGTAGGAAGTTGGCAGCCATGCTCCCAATGTGGTGGAACAGCAGATCCTTCTGGGAGTGGTGGCGGTTGTGCAGCAGCGTCGCTTTCTCCAGGGTGTCTGTAATTGCTATGGCTGTGGTGACTTCAGTGGTGAAGGTTGCTGATGCCTCTGCAGAGCAGGCCCCTAGGGTTGGTGCTGATGCACACTACAGCTTCCACTGTAGTGAATGCTGTAGGCAAACACTGTTGTCATGGGAAATTTTGAGGTCCTTAACAGCAAAGGCTGATAAGACTCTCAAAAGAAGACCATTGGGGAACACAATGGCAGCTGCCTCATGGCTGATGCAGATAACCCCCACCTTTTTCCTTTGTTTCTAGCCATTTTCCCATGTGTCTCTGCCAAATCAGTCTCTCCAGAAGAATCCTGTGTAGTTATTCTTCCCTTTAGTTTTTCTCCATTTTCTTTCTATAGATTCTTTTTTTTTTCTTTTTTTTTCTTTCTATAGGTTCTTAATTGGACTGTTGAGCCATCCCATGGTTATTTTTGTTAATGGATGGCTTTATAATTGGTTTTTCATTGGGGCATGCAAGTTATTTCCTATCCCACCATCTTGATGATTTCCTGGATGAAACTCATTTCCTTTTTAAAAGCACTTACAATATCCTTCTATTTTTAGGAGAGGATATTTAAGACAATAAGTGAAAGATATAGCCAATAATGTCCCATTTCACAACCCTTTGGTGGCCAGTCCACATTCTATTTTTCAGTAATTACACAGGGTCTATACAAATGACTCCCCTAAACGAAAGTTTTGGTCCTGATAGCCCACTACCACCACCATTCTCCATATGCAAGCATCAATATACTCTCATGTTCCCTTTTGTACAGTGCTAAGCAAAGTATCATCAAAGAATGCCAGAAAGTCACCCGTCTAACAGATTATTTCCCTAAGCCCAACTTGTAAAGAAAGTCTTGAACCAATATTAAGAGTTGTCATCTCTTTTAAAATAGTTAATAATTAAAAATAATCATGGAAACTAAGCATAGAAAATATTTTTAGAAGGAGATACAGAATATAAGCAAAAACAGTATTTCAAATAAGTAACAAAATAATTTATCTTACAATAATATATTAAAAAGGTGATAGTTGAAGTAACAGTCACAAGCTGCCAATAGTTGCTCCAGAAGAAGTAGAAATCTAAATAGCCTTACATCCATGGAGTTAATTGACTTTGTTAATAAAATTCTACCCACAATAGAAATCCAGGGTCAGAGAACTTCCACTGTGAGTTCTCTCAAATATTTAAAGAAGAGATAATACTAAGCGTACAAAAATAGAGCATGATTCAATTCATTTTATAAGGCTACTGGATTAGTCCATTTTCATGCTGCTGATAAAGTCATACCTAAGACTGGGCAATTTACAAGAGAAAGAGGCTTATTGGACTTACAGTTCCACATGGCTAGGAAGGCCTCACAATCATGACAGAAGGTAAGGAGGAACAAGTACATCTTATGTGGATAACAACAGGCAAAAAAGAGCTTGTGCTGGGCAATTCCTGTTTTTAAAACCATCCGCTCTTGTGAGACCCACCCACAATCATGAGAACAGCATGGGAAAGACCCATCCTCATGATTCAATCACCTCCCACTGGGTCCCTTCCACAACACATGGGAATTATGGAAGCTACAAGATGAGATTTGGGTGGGGACACAGAATCAAACCAGATCAGCCACTAGAGCCCTGATACCAAACCAGATGAGAAAATCACAAGAAAAGACAATTTCATACTAATCTAGCCCATGAACCTAAATAGAAAATTTGTCAACAAAATATTAGGAAATCAAATTTTAAAATCTGTGTTAAAGATTGTATACCGTAATAAAGTTTACTTGTGGGTTTACTCCTGGAATAAAAAGATTGATTTAACACATGACAATCAATGAATATAATTAGCATAGCAGATATAAAAGAGCAAAATGACATAATTATTATAATATCTGCAGCAAACATAGCTCAAAAAAGACAGTACATATTTATGATTTAAAAAATCTCAGCAACCTAGAAGTTGAAGAAACTTCCTCCCATAATTAGTATCTAGAAAAAAGCCATATTAGTATGTACAAAAATTAGTATCTAAAAAAAATAGCACACTTGGTGGTAAAAGGTTTAATGCTTTTCTGCTCACATCTGGAATAAGACAAATATGTCTCTCACCACTTCTATTAAACATATTACTGGAAATCTCAGCAAGCATCAAAACAAAGAAAGAAAAAAAGAAAAGAAAAAGAAAAACTCACAGCATAATGAATAGAACTGAACATTTCACTATGTGTAAATTTTGTCTCAGTTGAAAAAAAAAAAGATGGGATTGAATATAGAGCAGAATAACCTCAGAAAAAAATAAAAAATAATAATAAAGTGGAACATTACAGTAAATGGGAGACAATTTTAAAAACCCAGCATAATCCACAATTTAACACATGGTGAAGAGATTTTAAGAAATCAATGTCCAATTAAAAAAAACAAGGATAATTTAAAATTTATTATTAAAAGGCACACAAATATCTCCATGACTTTAATTTTTTGGTTTTCAGATTCCAAAATTTATACTTGTCTCTCTGTGCCTGCTTTATTTCACTTAGTGTAATGGCCACCAGTTGCATCCATGTTGTTGCAAATGACAGGATCTCATCTCATTCCTTTTTCTAGCTTAATAGTACTCTATTTTGTATAAGTACTACATTTCCTTTATCCATTCATCAGCACAAAAACACTCATATCCTCACTTCTGTTTATTGATAGGTTCCATGCCCAAGAAAAATTGGCTATCATAACCAACACCATGTTCCTGTGTTTAAAGACTGTACGAAGAAGTGCTGTGTGGTCTCATAGGCAGAAAAGCTGAAAGAATGACAAGGGAAAAAATCTATGCTGTTGCATTTTTCTATTGCAAACCCTAAAGCTGGAAAAACAGTGTAAAGAGTGAGTGATTCAAACATTTATATAAAGCAAATTACCCTTTAGATAAAAAGGCAAAACTACATATTCTCAAGCAAGTAAGCAACAGGCTTCTTACCAAAAATACTGTAACAAAAATCCAGCGAAACTATATTACTCAAACTTTCTTATTTTTGACTCTATCAATAGACACAGCCCTCTCAAAATAATCTATTATAGGTTAGATTTTTTAAATCAGTACTTTCAGTAGACTATCCTATGTGCAGCAGCTCTTCATCCTGTCATAAAGAAACAGTATCACTCATAATACCTTGACAATATCCATTACATTAAAAAATACAATTTATATGATCACTTTTTATCATTTTTGTAAAATTATGTTTGTATTATCCATTGTAATTGTTTTTAATAGGAAATATCTGATATACAATTCATATGTGTCCTGCTTTTTGGTAAACAATGGACTTGATGATGGTTTACAATATTAAAGTTGTTACTGTGAAGATATAAAAGCAGCAACCAGAATTAGTTCAGAGGATAAAAAGAAAATAAGGAAAAACTTCCTATTGACAAATTGAGTTTAGTGGTTAGCGTATTTTGTTTTAGATATTTACAGCCATTTCAAGAGCTTCGGTAGATCTAATACATAATTTAACTCAGCCTTATTATCTAACACCAAACATAAACACCATTCACAATAGCATCTAAAAATATCAGGTACTTATATATTGAAAAATTAGTGAGCCCTTTACAATGAGAACTTTAAAACATCACTGAAAGTAAAGATGGCCTAAATATATGAAAAGATGTCCTGTTAAGATATAATATTGTTATATTTTTAATACATGAATTTTCCAAAACTTGATCTGTAGATTCAACACAGGCTATTTTGAAGCAACTTCTGGTTATTATGATATTTAGCACTAACCCTGTATGGCTTATTATCCCTGCTCTGTCATTCAAAACCTATTCAGAGGAGTATGTCCTATGATTTCCCAGGTTTCCCTTACACAGATAATTCTCCCATTATTCTGGGTAACTTTAATCTCCACAAAAGTAAATTCTCTTAACACACAGTAATGATTCCTTGGTAGGCATTCACATTATCCTTCCAGCAAATCACTCCCATAATCAAATCAAAAAACATGTTGTCTGACATTGTTTCCTCCTTGATATCGTGAAAAGAATATGTGAGGGTGTGTTTGTGTGTGTGCGTGTGTGTGTCTGCAAGTGCACGTATAAAATTGAATCATGTTTGAATACAGAGAAATTGTACAATTCAGATGGGTATAAAAATAATTATTTAAACCTTGGAACCTAGGGATAACCACATCCAAAATAGGTAGGTGAGTGATGGAAGGTTAGCTAAATGATGAATGATAGATAGATGGGTATGATCTGATAAGATTTTTAACTTCCTGTCTTAGTGTCCCTATATAACCACCTCCCCTGAATGTACTATCCTGTAATATTGACTGTAGGTGTGTGTTATATAACAGACTGATATTATCCTCTTTATATGCATTTTCTATTCTTTAAAATAATCACACTGTTGATATTTCAATCTTATTACATCTGTTATAAAACAATATTTTATACCTTCATAATTAATATTCTATCATTTGATATTTAAAATGTTTTAAAATTTAATTATAAAAAGACTAGATAACACTTTTAATGAAATGCTTTGGCATATCTTTGATTTTTTTGTGAGACGCATTTCAAGATGCGCGTCGTCAAAAGATACAAAAGTTTATATGTTTGGATATATATGCAAATGCCTTTCAGAAAGATTTTACACAAATACAAGAAGAAAAGGGGACCATATTTTAGCACACTTAAGTTTTTACTGGTTTGACCAGTGAAAAGGTAGTGCATATTCCGTTTAATTTACATTTAATACTATTAGAGAAAATAAACATTGACATGAATACATTGACAAGTGTATGCATCATGTGTCATCTCTATTGATACATAATTACACAATAGCAATTATTTTATTATAAAATCTCCATTTACATGTTTGGTGTATTTTTCATATTAAATCATTTATTCATATATATATGTATTTTTTTTTTAATGGAGTATTGCTCTGTCGCCCAGGCTGGAGTGCACTGGCCCCATCTCGGCTCACTGCAAGCTCCACCTCCTGGGTTCACACCATTCTCCTGCCTCAGCCTCCTGAGTAGCTGGGGCTACAGGCGCCCGCCACCACGCCCAGCTAATTTGTTGTATTTTTAGTAGAGATGGGGTTTCACCATGTTAACCAGGATGATCTCGATCTCCTGACCACCCGCCTCGACCTCCCAAAGTGCTGGGATTAAAGGCGTGAGCCACGGTGCCCGGCCATTCATATTCTTTTTAATTTAAAAAATTCATATAGGATTGGGAACATTTCTTACTCATTTAGAAATTTTTGTCTTTTTTGAAATTATATTCTAAATAACATATATATTTTATTTGATTTCTTGGGATTCTTGAATCATAAATTGGACCTTACACAAACTTTTTTTTTCTGCAGTATTTTAAATCAAATTGCATGTATCCTGTCACTTCACCTATAAATACTATAGTATGATCTCTAAATGATAAGGTCTTTTTCAGGACTTTAGTTTGGTTTTGGTTCCTGGGAAGTCAAATCTAGGATGGAAAATTCTGTGCAGAATTTTTATCGGGAAGATCTCTTGTGGGGAAATGTAAAGAAATGAAGAAAGCAGGATTCCACAAAAGGAGAAGTTAACCTGCAGTGAACTGACAGCTGATCCCAAATCTAATAGGATGTCTGAAGCTGGCCCTTGAGTGTTGTTCCAATTAGGCAAAGAGGATGGAACTTTTACACCCATATTAGCCAGTCACTGGCTGCAGGTTGTTGCTTAGAAAAGGTGCACTTGGCCGGGTGCGGTGACTCATGCCTGTAATCTCAGCACTTTGGGAGGCTAAGGTGGGTGGATCACCTGTGGTCAGGAGTTCGACACCTGCCTGGCCAGCATGGCGAAACTCCTTCTCTACTAAAAATACAAAAACTTAGCCAGGAATGGTGTGGTGTGCACCTGTAATCCCAGCTACTCGGGAAAACAGGCAGGGAGAATTGCTTGAACCCAGGAAGTGGAGGTTGCAGTGAGCCTAGATGACGCCACTGCACTCCAGCCTAGGTGACAGAGTGAGACTCTATCTAAAAAGAAAGAAAGAAAGAAGGAAAGAAGGAAAGAAAGAAGGAAAGAAAGAAAGAAGGAAGGAAAGAAAGAAAGAAGAAAGAAAGAAAGAAAGAAAGAAAAAGAAAGAAAGAAAGAAAGAGAGAGAAAGAAAGAGAAAAAGAAAAGTTGCAGTGAGCCTAGATCACACCACTGCACTCCAGCCTAGGTGACAGAGTTAGACTCTATCTCAAAAAAAAAGAAAGAAAGAAAGAAAGAAAGAAGAAAGAAAGAAAGAAGAAAGAAAGAAAGAGAGAGAGAGAGAGAAGAAAGAGAAAAAGAAAAGTTGCAGTGAGCCTAGATCACACCACTGCACTCCAGCCTAGGTGACAGAGTTAGACTCTATCTCAAAAAAAAAAGAAAGAAAGAAAAAGAAAAGGTGTACTTTTAAGCAAGATAGTTCCCTGTTGCCCAGACAATATTATCAGCATCTCAAGGTGGTTGTACTGGCAGGAAAGAGGGAGCCTAGGCAGAACAGCACATCACTTCTATAGACAAGCCCCTGCAGTGCTCAGATTCACGCACTTCTTACAGTCACTTCTACCTTGTTTTCATTTTTGTGAAACTTAGAAGTGCTGGTGTGATAAATAACAACTCACGGTGCTCCACTGCATCTGGAAAATGCAACTGATTCTTATTATCCCTCTTCTCCATAACCCATTCAAGATTCCCCAACCCTTTGTAGCATTCCTTTTAGTCCAGACACCTTGTGTGTAAGATGACCAGATGTTCATTTTGGTTGTCATGCGCTTCTCAGTCTGTAGCTGCTATACTTACTGATTCACTGTTAAAATGGGGCAACTGGCCGCCGGTTATTGTGTGAATGCTAATCATACGCTCCCTGCCCTCATTGTGTAGAGGCAGCCCTGCCTTTTGTAGATATCAGAGTATATTACCAGCAAGTATGGTGACAATTTCCTTGCCTGATGCTCTTTCAGCATGATGAACCCAAAGTGAATAGATATTATTTATCAAATTAGCTATCAAAGCTATTTATGATATATTATTTTAACAGCTATCAAAGGAAATACCTATTATTTAAAATTCCCTGGAACTTTTAAGGTGTTCTCTTCTAGAACTCAATCCACTCTGGGAACATGGACCTCAAGATGCACAGTGATAGGAAGGGAAGATATTCAAGTCAGTTAACAATAGTGATGGTAAGTGAGCCCACTCTTTCATCCATCCTTTGATATCCAAACCTGTTTATTCTACCTATTGAGGACATAATACCATTCAGTAAAAATTAATTTAAGGTATGTATCACAGCTTAATGGAGACGACTTTATTCTCATAAGGTGGCATATCCATTTTGGCATATTAGTTTTGTCTTTAAGGAGCCGTTCCCATGGACAGTGGTTTCTAGATTGTGGTTTTCAAAAGAATCAGTGTATTCCATGGTTAAGGGATCATTGTCACAATCATTTTGCTATAAAATAGAGGAATTATTCTGGAGGGATGTTACATAGCACCCTGTGTGAACAGATTACTCTATATATAGAGTTCTGGTCAAGGTCATACAATAGGAAGGCAAACCCGTACGTTTTTCTGACATTTTGCCAGAAAAACTTAATAAATAAATTTTGTTCTTCTATAACCAGGATATGTTCATTCCATTTTAAGAGGAAACACTTCTTTTCCCAGGAGAAGCAATCCAGTATCTTCAACTTGCCACCTAGGTTAATTTCTCTTTTCGGTATGATGTCATATCAGGTGCATAGCTTTGGAAAGTTTGTCAATAGTTAGATCATTCTTGGAATCATAGATTAACTTGTGAACTCATGAACAGACTTCATCACTGTCGCTATGATCACTCTGTTCATGAGCCTTTTTGTCACCATTGGAATGACAAGCAAGAGACATTGATTTACTTCAACTGAGTCTCTTTTTTTGTTTATTTGACTGTGTTGCATGTCATTTTAGCACATGATTTGAAACAACATAAAAACATATTTCTGCTTGCTTCTTATTCTAATAGATACATCCATATGTCTCTTACACAGAGCTCTTCATCTCCAGTTTTCTAATCTTCCTACTTCCAACAGCGATTAAATCGGCCAGGTAACTTGTTGCTGCCTATAGGTTTATATGTATATCAACATAACATGAAATATGCTCTTGATATTATGCCTACTAGTTGTAATTGTGTCCTCTTTGTCGGCTGTTCAGTAAGTAATTAATTCTCTAAATCCCATTTTAGAATTTGTTTTCTAAGGTCATTTCTGGAACCAACTGTCCCAGATTGTGGTATTCTTGAAGACACAATCTAAGACACTACTTATGCACAGATTTATTGCAATGTGCTCTTGGGGGCTATACTTATAAGAATGTGGGGAATGCAGGATTGCACAAAAGAAGAAGCCTCCTCACAAGTAGTGTGTAATTGAAACTTCAGTTGCACTTACTCCGAGATCTAAAACTAGGATGCCACTTCAGATTTTTCCCTAAGTGGACCTTTGCATGCATGTATCAGGCAGTCACTGAATATAATCACAGCCACTCCCTCATTTCCCAGGAAAGAGGTAAAACCTTTGTCAAGACAGTTTCCTTCAACTGAAGGCAATTCCTATTAAAAAATATAAGTGTGAACTGCCACCAGCAAGATTGCTAGCAGCAGGGGTTGAGTGTGTGGAAACTGGAACGTGTATCTGGCCATTAAATAAGAAAATAATAGCTTTCAAAAAACAGACCTTGGCCGAGCATGGTGGCTCATGCCTGTAATTCCAGCACTTTGGGAGGCCAAGGTAGGTGGATCACCTGAGGCCGGGAGTTCAAGACCAGCCTGGGCAACATGGTGAAACTCCATCTCTACTAAAAATACAAAAATTAGCCGGGCATGGTGGCATGTGCCTGTAATCTCAGCTACTCGGGAGGCCGAGGCATAAGAATTGCTTGAACCTGGGAGGTGGAGGTTCCAGTGAGCTGAGATCGTGCCATTGTACCACTCCAGCTTGGGTGACAAAGCAAACCTCTGTCTCAAAACAAAACAAACTTATCTTGATTATATATATATATATATATATGTATTTTTTTGACCCCGAACAAAGGAATTTCTAGTGAAATAAGAGTAATTATTTACTTTTTCTAGATGTCTTTCTATATCTATCTATCTATTGAATGATCGATGAATCAATCATCCTATTTTCCTTGGATACATCCTACTAGAAAAATATAGTCAAATTATAATTTCAAATATATTTAAGTAATTTTCTTTCTGTGGTTTGGCCATCAACTTGTAATAATTTTTTATATCTACCAGAGTCTATCCTCTTCTGGTGCTAATTTTTGTTTCGATTAACTGGGTGTACTAAAAATTTTAGTGGTTTGAAACTAGAGTATTTTATTATTTCTCATGATTCTTTATGTTGGCTTGATCTTTCTCCTGGCTTAAGCTAGTTCATCTGGGGCTAGAAGGCTCTGGACAGCCCTTATCACTTATATCAAAAGTGGCAGGCTCATTGGTCTGGGGACTACCGGAAGGACGGCCTGACTCATCTCTGCTTCAGGTAGTCTGTCATATAGGCCTTGTCAAGTAACAGTCTCAGGGTTCCAAAGACAAGGAGAGGACAAATCCTAATGTGCAAGTGTTTTTACACCTTTTGTCACACTTGCTAATGTTCCAAGACATTTTGACTTCTTCATCCAAGAATCTGCAAAGTCACCTGGCACATCAAGTTGGGAAGAATTTTAGGTCTTTTAAAATTGTCTACATATAAGATAAAATAAAAAAGAAAGGAAAATTAGAAGCACTTTTAAAAAAAACAAAACACTATTTGATTTACAGAGACAACTGTTTTCTATCAAATTGCTCCAGGTTAAGAAACCGTTATTCAAAATGCTTGAGAACAGAAGTATTTTTGATTTTGATATTTTTTCCAATTTTGGACTATTTGCATTACGCTTAATAGCTAAGTGTTTTTAATCCAAAAATCCAAAATCTGAAATGCTTAAATGAGCATTTCCTTTGAGTGTCTTGTCAGCACTCAACAATTTTCAGATTTTGGAGCATTTCAAAATTAAGATTTTTGAATTGGGGATACTCAACCTTTAAGAATATCATTAATGTTTACTTTTAAATATTGTACTTAATTTGTCACATATCAATGAAAAATGTTGGACCACCCTCAGTTCACTGCTGTAGAGATTGCCAGTTTTAATTTCTTTTATTACATTCATCTGATGTAGTTTGACATGTTCCTCTATTCTTTTAAAATTTTCTAGAAGTTGATTTGTTGCACACGCTTGCTCTGTTCCAAGTGTAACAGTTTGCCAGAAAACTTAACAAGTAAGTTTTGTTCTTCTATCGTGAGATATACAATGCATGGGCAACTATTTTTGTGTAGTTAGTAGCCATTGATATTCAGTATTTAGACCTTTCAATTTATCACAGTTGTAAAAAGGTTATACCTACTATCTAATTCAATTATTAATCTTAATTAATGAGAAATACTTCTGTAATTTACTATTTAGTTTGCCCAATGGTACATTTTTTTAACAATGATATACAAGAACTGTTGAATTTATTTGTCTTATAAACTACTTTTTAAAAATCGTGAGTTGGTTCCCAGTTTCCTGAAAAGTTGAACAGTTAGTTTATGTGTGTACAATAATGAATGAGTGGATTTAAATAGCTTTAAAATGGTTTGATCAATAGGATTTTGTCTTTATTGAAGCTCAAAATATTTTATCTTCATTTATTTATCTCAGTTCTGCAGGCAGAAAAGTCCAAAAGCAAGGCATTAGCATCTGCTGTGGCATTATCAAGGTCCTTCTTTCTGCATCTAAACATGGCAGAAGGACAAACTCTGAAGCTTGCCTAATGCTGCATGAAACCTGTTTTATGAGGGCCTTAATCCTATTAATAAGGAAGGAGCCTTCATGGCCTAACCACCTCTTAAATAGCCTACTTCTTAATACTATCACATTGGCAACCCCTGAATTTCAGAGAGAATTAACTTTCGACATGAATTTGGAAGGAGACAAAAGCATTCAAACCGTAGCACACTTCTTACTTTCTTTTTGGCCCATATCTAAATTCAGCCATTAATCCAAGAAGCTTTAGTTCTTTGGTGGGAAATCATATTTCAAGATCACAACCAAAGTGGTTACAATGCTCATTTATTTAATTCTATCTGCAACTCTAATTCCCTTTTTCCAAGTAACATAACATATGCACAGATTCCAGGTATTAGGATATGGACATCTTCATGGGGCCATTATTCTATCACAATATTCTTGTGTATTTTTGTCATATCTCTCAAGGAATATGTAGTTGTTTATTAATGCTCTGTTATAAGAGTCACACATTCTTCTACAGGTTGACAAAATTTTTTATTTCAAAAGAGTCTGTTATAGCTTCATTGTGGATCATTTTCTTGAAAATACAAAATGGTGGTTTTATTATTTTTTTTTCAAGAATTTGTTTTTGTATTTTATAATTCCTTTCCAGAGTTCCATTTGTTTGGGTTTACTTGAAAGTAATATTTACTGAGTTATATGTTATAAATATAATCCTTACCAGTCTTCAACCTATTCATAAAGCTTTTAATTTTATACTTATTCTTAGAATTAATTGACACTTACAAACAATTGATATCTATGTAATTTTCTCACTTTATTTTATTATTTTAGGTTTTTGTGGTAATTATTTTATTATTGCTATTGTTTTATTAGTGGTGAGTCAACATTATAAAAAACATCTCAGTGAAATAAAAAGGATACTTTCTACCATTAATATCATTCCCTTACTCATATAACTATTTCCTATTTTATGTGTAGTTTCTAGAAAGCCATCTGAAAGTTATTCTTACTCAAGCAAGAGCCACTGTGACAAGGTATAATCAGTCTAGTAATATGTCTAAACTTTGTTTTCAGAATCTTGGCCATATGGAGAAGGAATGGTATGGTTGCATGTGGAGATTTGGAGACCTGAGAATACATTATGACAGTAATGTAGGTGAAAAGTGAGACACTCTTGGAAATAGAATAAAAAGAGAACAGATGAAAAATACTTTAGAGATCAAAGTGGGATGATTTCATGACTTCTTGGATAAATGAGGAGGAAAGGAAGTCAAAGATAATTCTTAGTACCTATTTCATTGATGGTGCCTTCTCAAAAATAAGGTCAGAGGAAGAGCAGCCTTTACTATTATTATTATTAGATTAGTTAAATTAGGGATCTTCAGGCTGTGATGCTTACGATAATCTCAATGTGAAATATGAATTTAGGAATCATTATAGATTCAATGCATAAAAGCAATTAAGATTACCCAAAGAGAGTAAGTAGAGGGAGAAGAGAAACAAGGAGGGAATCTTAAGGAACATGAATATTTAAGCTATGGAAAGAGCAGAGAGAATGTGGAAAATCAAATACAGAGCAGACTCTCAGGTTGGCATACTCTATTGGAGGCAAAAATCAGAAAAACAAATTCCAGTAGATGAGATTTTCTATTTCACAGTTTTCAGATAGGTCGAGTAACTTGAAAATTGAAATGCAATTGTGGAAGTTGGTAACGCTTGGGAGCTATGGACTTTCTAATGCTCAGAAGATGGACTTAGAAAGTCCAAGTTAACGTGTCAAAGATTAAACAGCCAAAATGTTTAAGTATTAATTTTAGCCAGGAGTGCTTGATTCCTCAATCTTAAACAATACAATTTAAAGAAAGTAAAAAAAAATAAATAAACAAAATACCTACATAAATTACCAATAAAGACTTACTCGTTCTTGTGATGGAAAACATTTTCTAAATTTGAAGCCTTTATACAAAAACAATTAGAGGAAAAAACATTTTTTTCATAAAAATTGTTAAGATCTGCATGGAAAAACAACAAAGGCAAACTTAAAGGAAATATAATATAAATGTTATTCTTGATACCTGTAAACTTTAATTTCAGATGTACTAAGCTTCTATCAATTTTTCTTAAAAACACATATGATGACTCAGAAACACCAAATCTCATAATACTGAAAACTCTAAAATATTACAATAATCTGAAAGGAAGTACAAGACCTATGGGGCTGAATTGAGAATTACAATTGGCAGCTGGCATGAGCTTTTCCAATTGGAGCAGATGGTATAGATATGCTTTGGTCCTGTGCCACAACCTGCCCCTGGTAAGAGACCAGAACCTATGCCAACAGAAAACTTGGAAGCTGCCTTCCTACTGCACAGACATAAGATTTTTAGGGGATAATAGTATACCTGATTTCCTGTTGCTACGCTGCTCTCAAGTACCTCTCATAATATATAAGATTTTAAAAAATAAAATGAGGACAGAGAGTCAGAGATTGATATATCCTGTAAAGTATTATCCAAACGTGTTAAATTATGTTGGCAAGGTCACCAATAGGGCTGCCACTATTCATGTCTATTAATGAGTATATATATTTTTTGAATTATTTTATTTAATATAGTGTCAGATAAAGTAGTCATGGCTTTTTAAGACTATTATAGCTCAGTCAAGTGGAATCACATTACATAAGTATTTTCCAGCCCATGAAATGGGTCTAGAAGCTCTACCATCAACCTGATGTATACAAATCAATAAGCTGAGATTTGCTTGCTTTTTTCTTCTCCACTAAACAGGTTGGTATTTCAGCTTTCTGTTTAGAAAGCAAACAAAGGCTATAAAGTGGCATATATTAAAGTGGTCTTCCTTATTCCACAGGCTTCAGTCATGCAAAACTTTGCCAACTGTTTGTTTAAATACAGAAGCAAAAGGCTTCAGCCCAGCAATTATTTTCTAATGCTATCTAAGAAGTATACTCAATGGAGAGTGAGAAAACCCATTGTATGCCATAACATGTCTTTTTTTTTTCTAGAAACAGTAAATAGGCTAGACAATTCTTTATTCCAAAATAAGTAAACAGAATCAAAAATACAAATAAGACTTTTTTTAAAACAAATGCAGAACAATGAATAACAGTAAAAATTGCTTTGAGAGTCAAAGACTTTTCTTCCAAAGGCAGTTTAATTCTCTGAAATCATAAACTCAAATATCCTCTAAAATCACATAGTTCAGATCATTCAACTATTCAATATCATTATTACCTTTATTATTCCTTTTCAACATTACTGACGCCTCTAAACCCTGTTCTCTTCTTTATTTCTCTCAACTTCTTTTTTCTTTGTTACTTACTATTCAACACAAATTTCAGAGTCTCATCCTTGATTATATGCGTGTGAATATCCTCAGCTTTTCTTCTCCATCTTGTTCTACAATAGCTATTGCCTCCTGGAAAAAGTTCAAAGTTGGACAGACTCAATGTGAATTCCCTAAGTCTATGCTAGGTCTTCTGAGCTATGGTAGAAAAAATAAACATCCCGGCCGGGCACGGTGGCTCACGCCTGTAATCCAGCACCTTGGGAGGCTGAGACAGGTGGATCATGAGATCAGGCGATCGAGACCATCTTGGCTAACACAGTGAAACCCCATCTCTACTAAAAATACAAAAAAGTAGCCGGGCATGGTGACAGGTACCTGTAGTCCCAGCTGACTGGGAGGTTGAGGCAGGAGAATGGCATGAACCCGGGAGGTGGAAGTTGCAGTGAGCCGAGATTGGGCCACTGCACTCCAGCCTGGGCGACACAGTGAGACTCCATCTCAAAAAAAAAAAAAAAAAAACCCACCTAATTGCAAAGATTATGGCTTAATATTGATATTATTTATTGATTTATTTTACATAGTGTAGTGCTTGGTCATATTTTCCCAGCTGTCTTTAAACTCATCCAGTTTCACCCTGTGTTTCAACACACAACTTTGCTTCAGAAGTTGGTGACCATTAGATGACAATAGACTCCACTGTCTATTACAACATTAAAAAATTTCCTGAATTCTTACCAGTTTTTATTTCTGTTTTAGAGAAAAAGTAGCTTTTCTGTCCATATAGTGACACAAAATTAGAATGACAACACATTTAAGACTGGTTGAACATTTTAGCGGATGGCTATTAATTGTTATGATTGATGCACAAATGCTACTGGGACCTACTAGGGGGAGACCAGTGAAGCAAGAACTTTTTTCAATTTTCAGAGCAGTTATGCACATTGAACATGATTCTTCACCTAGCACAACTTCAGTTGTGTCTCTGGAATTCAAATAAGTGAAAAATATATTTATAAGTAGGTGACTGTAGAACATAACTCTGATTTAAACGTAGCCCACCACTTTTTGCATGTGTTTAATATGCTGAGATATATATATAAAAAAAGTAGCCATTATAAAAATGAGTGAGAAAGAAACAAATCAAAGTTTATCACTAGAAAAAGGCACCGGCCGGGCGCGGTGGCTCAAGCCTGTAATCCCAGTACTTTGGGAGGCCGAGGCGGGCGGATCACGAGGTCAGGAGATCGAGACCATCCTGGCTAACCCGGTGAAACCCCGTCTCTACTAAAAAAAAAAATACAAAAAACTAGCCTGGCGAGGTGGTGGGCGCTTGTAGTCCCAGCTACTCGGGAGGCTGAGGCAGGAGAATGGCGTAAACCCGGGAGGCGGAGCTTGCAGTGAGCTGAGATCCGGCCAATGCACTCCAGCCTGGGCGACAGAGCGAGACTCCGTCTCAAAAAAAAGAAAAGAAAAGAAAAGAAAAGAAAAAGGCACCAAACCATTGGTGGCTGGGACAATGGCTGAATAACAAGAGCTCTGGGCTGCCGCTCCCAGCAAGATCAACACAGAAAGCAGGTGATTACTGCATTTCCAACTGAGGTACCTGACTCATCTCATTGGGACTGGTTAGCCAGTGGGTGCAGCCAATGGAGGGAGAGCTGAAGCATGGTGGGGTATCGCCTCACCCAGGAAGCACAAGGGGACAGGGAACTCCCTCGTCTAGCCAAGGGAAGCTGTGAGGGACTGTGCCGTAAGTACACATCGGACTTATTCTAAAATTTACCACATAATTGAAAGTAAAACACTCCTAAGTAAATGCAAAAGAAAGGAAATCACAACAAATAGTCTCTCAGACCACAGGGTAATCAAATTAGAACTCAGGATTAAGAAACCCACTCAAGGCCAGGCACGGTGGCTCACACCTGTAATCCAAGCACTTTGGAAGGCTGAGGTGGACAGATCACAAAATCAGGAGATCGAGACCATCCTGGCTAACACAGTGAAACCCCATCTCTACTAAAAATACAAAAAAATTAGCCGGGTGTAGTGGTGGGCACCTGTAGTCTCAGATACAGGAGGCTGAGGCAGGAGAATGGTGTGAACCCAGGAGGTGGAGCTTGCAGTGAGCCTGGGCGACAGAGTGAGACCCAGTCTCAAAACAAAAACAAAACAAAACCAAAAAACAAAAAAAACACCTCACTCAAAACCACACAACTACATGAAAACTGAACAATCTGCTCCTGAATGACTACTGGGGTAAATAACAAATTAAAGCAGGAATAAATAAGTTATTTTAAAACCAATGAGAGCAAAGATACAACGTACCAGAATCTCTGGGACACAGCTAAAGCAGGTTTAGAAGGAAATTTATAGCACAAAATGCCCACAGGAGAAAGTGGGAAATCTCTAAAACTGACACCCTAACATCACAATTAAAAGAGCTACAGAAGCAAGAGCAAACAAATTCAAGAGCTAGCAGAAGACAAGAAATAACTAATATCAGAGCAAAACTGAAGGAGATAGAGACACAAAAAACCCTTCAAAAAAATCAATGTATCGGAAATTCCGGCCAGTGCAACCAGGCAAGAGAAAGAAATGAAAGGTATTCAAATAGAGAGGAAGTCAAATTGTCTCTGTTTGCAGATGACATGATTTTATATTTAGAAAACTCCATTGTCTCAGCCCAAAATATCCTTAAGCTGAGAAGCAACTTCAGCAATGTCTCAGGATACAAAATCAATGTGCAAAAATCACAAGCATTTCTATACACTATTAATAGCCAAATCATGAGTGAACTTCCATTCGCAATTGCTACAAAGAAAATAAAATACCTAGGAATAATACTTACAAGGGATGTGAAGGACCTCTTCAAGTAAAACTACAAATCACTGCTCAAGGAAATAAGAGAAGACACAAACAAATTGAAGAACATTCCATGCTCATGGATAGGAAGAATCAATATAATGAAAATGGCCATACTGCCCAAAGTAATTTATAGAGTCAATGCTATCCCCATCAAGTTACCATTGACTTTCTTCAGAGAATTACAAAAAACTACTTTACATTTCATATGGAACCAAAAAAGGGCCTGCATATCGAAGATAATTGATAATTCTAAGCAAAAGGAACAAACCTGGAAGAATCACAATACCTGACTTCAAATTATACTACAAGGCTACAGTAACCAAAACAGCATGGTACTGGTACAAAAACAGAGATACAGACCAATAGAATAAAACAGAGGCCTCAGAAATAATGCCACACATTTACAACCATCTGATTTTTGACAAAATTAACAAAAGCAAGCAATGGGGAAAGGATTCCCTATTTAATAAATGATGTTGGGAAAACTGACTAGTGATATGCAGAAAACTGAAACTGAGCCCCTTTCTTACACCTTATACAAAAATTAAGTCAAGAAGGATTAAAGACTTAAATGTAAAAATCCTAGAAAAAAATATAGACAATACTATTCAGGACATAGGCATGGGCAAAGACTTCGTGACTAAAACACCAAAAACCATGGCAACAAAAGCCAAATTTGACAAATGGGATCTAATTAAACTAAAGAGCTTCTGCGCAGCAAAAGAAACTATCATTAGAGTGAGCAGGCAACCTACAGAATGGGAGCCAATTTTTGCAATCTGCCACTCTGACAACAGGCTAATATCCAGAATCTACAAGAAACTTAAACAAATTGACAAGAAAAAAAACAACCCAATCAAATAGTGGGTGACAGGTATGAACAGACACTTCTCAAAAGAAGACATTTATGCAGCCAACAAACATATGAAAAAAAGCTCATCATCACTGGCCATTAGAGAAATGCAAATCGAAACCACAATGAGATACCATCTCATGCCAGTTCGAATGATAATTAAAACGTCAGGAAACAACAGATACTGGAGAGAATGTGGAGAAATAGGAACGCTTTTACACTATTGGTAGGAGTGTAAATTAGTTCAACCATTGTGAAAGACAGTGTAGAGATTCCTCAAGGATCTAGAACCAGAAATACTATTTGATGCAGCAATTTCGTTACTGGGTATAAATAATTTTTACTGGGTTTGATAAGGGTTATAATAACTGGGAAGATTAGGGAAGTTAGGGTTAGTATAACAATGGAGGTGTGCATGTTATTACTTTTATTTGGAGTTGCACCAATGTTTTTGGTTCCTAAGACCAATGGATAACTGTTATCCTTTAAAAGTTGAGATAGCCATTTTGTTAAGTACAGGGGCATGGGTTAGCAGTCCTTGCAAGCTTTGTATACCCAAAGCATTATAAATCATTCTACCATAAAGACACATGCACATATATGTTTATTGCAGCACTATTCACAATAACAAAGACTTGAAGCAATCCAAATGCCCATCAATGATAGACTGGATAAAGAAAATATGGCATATATACACCATGGAATACTATGCATACATAAAAAAGATGAGGTCATGTCCTTTTCAGGGACATGGATGAAGCTGGAAACCATTATTCTCAGAAAACCAACACTGGAACAGGAAACCTAACATTGCATGTTCTCATTCATAAGTGGGAGTTAATCAATGAGAACACATGGACACAGGGAGGGGAACATCACACATCAGGGCCCGTCAGTGTGGGGGTGGCTAGGGAAGGGATGGCATTAGGATAAATACCTAATATAGATGATGGGTTGATGGGTGCAGCAAACCACCATGGCATGTGTATACCTGTGTACCAAACTGGCAACTTCTGCACATGTATCCCAGAACTTCAAGTATAAAAAAAAAGAAGAAGAAGAAATATAACTAATCATATCATCCAGCAATCCCACTACTGGGTATTTGGTCAAAGGAGATGAAGTCAGTATGTCAAAGAGGTAGCTGTTCTCTTATATTTACTGCTGCACTATCCTCAATAGCCTAGATATGATATCAACCTAAGTGTTTTTGAACAGATGAATAAATAAAATGTGGTATATATACACAATGGAATACTCTCAGCCACAGAAAAAGAATAAAATCTTGTCATTCACAGCAACATCAGTAAACCTAGGGGACATTATATTAAGTGAAATATGTCAAGCATGAAAAAATAAATATTGCATGAACTTACTCATTTTAGGAATCAAAAAATCTGGTATCATAGGAGTACAGAGTAGAATAGTGGTTACCAGAGGCTAAGGAGGGTAATAGAAAGGTGGGAGAAGGGGAGACGTTGATCAATGGGCATAAGAAGAATAAGCTCTGGTGTTCTATTGCAAAGTAGAGTGGAAATAGTTAACAATATCGTATATTTCAAGATAACTATAAGAGAGGACTTTGAATGTTCTCATCACAAATAAATGATAGATGTTTGAGCTGATGTATGTGCTAAATACTCTTATTTGATCATTACACCATGGACACATGTATTGAAACATCACTGTATCCAATACATATGAATAATTATTATGTCAATTAAAAGTAAGATAAAACTTTTTAAAAAGAGTAATAGTTAAATGTCTCTAAAAAAACTTTTCAATTTTAAAGGATATAGTAGCTATAAAAGTTTCCTTTTATTTAAATATTTTTATATAATTGAATATTTATATTTTACTTATATTTTCGGTTTAATTTATATGTTTAATTTCTTAAGCATAATATATGTATGATACTATTGTGTATCATTATTGTACCTCAGTTCTTAAACAAA
Organism: Trachypithecus francoisi; assembly: GCF_009764315.1. NCBI lineage: Eukaryota > Metazoa > Chordata > Mammalia > Primates > Cercopithecidae > Trachypithecus > Trachypithecus francoisi. Next base: position 11,780,835 of record NW_022681435.1, read on the forward strand.
ATACGTAAAGACTAGGAATATGTGAGATCACATGTTTACAAACTACTGTTTTTTTAGTCAATGAAATTATTCCTATTGTAACATTTTTATTAAAAAATAATTGCAGGACTGGGCATGGTGGCTCATACCTGTAATGACAGAACTTTGGGAGGCTGAGGCAGGCAGATTGCTTGAGCAAAGGAGCTTGAGATTTTTTGCCTGGGCAACATGGCAAAAATCCGTCTCTACAAAAATACAAAAATTAGCTGGGCATGGTGGCAGGTGCTGGTGGTCACAGCTACTCAGGAAGATGAAGTGAGAAAATTACCAGAGCCCGGGGCGGTCAGGGCTGCAGTGAACTGTAATCGTGTCACTGCACTCCAGCCTGGGCAACAGAGTCAGATTCTGACACACACATACACACACACACACACACACGAAGTGAATGGAGGCACAGTGGCTCCCCGCTTTAATCCCAGCACTCTGTGAGGCTGAATTGGGAGGATCACTTGAGTTCAAGAGTTCAAGACTGGGGGCCAGGCGCAGTGGCTCACGCCTGTAATCCCAGTACTTTGGGAGGCCGAGACAGGCGTATCACGAGGTCAGGAGATGGAGACCATGCTGGCTAACACGGTGAAACCCCGTCTCTACTAAAAAAACACACACAAAAATTAGCCGGGCGCAGTGGTGGGAGCCTGTAGTCCCAGCTACTCGGGAGGCTGAGGTAGGAGAATGGCGTGAACCCGGGAGAAGGAGCTTGCAGTGAGCTGAGATCGCGCCATTGCACTCCAGCCTGGGCGACTGAGCGAGACTCCATCTTAAAAAAAAAAAAAAAAAAAAAAAAAAGGGTTCAAGACCAGCCTAGTTAACATAGTGGGACTTCATCTCTACAAAAAGTACACAAAATTAGTTGTTTCTGGTAGTGCGTACCTGTAGTCCCAGCTGCTTGGGAAGCTGAGGTGGAAGGATCGCTTGAGCCCAGGAAGTCAAGACTGCAGTGAACCAAGATCAGGCCACTGCAATCCAGGCTGGGTGATGGAGTAAGACTCTCTCTCTCTCTCTCTCTCTTTCTCTCTCTCACACACAGAGTAAATAGATACCTACTCATAAATTTAAATGTCAACAAATTTGCAAATTAGAAGAAACTGAGACTACATTTAAAAATCCCACATTTATAAAAATTGAATTTCATATTACAATTGTTTTTTGAATTGACTGTGGGTGTACTGAGTGGTTAGAAGGAATGGGAAAAATGCACCCACTATGAAGCCTTAGAAATAAGAAGTAGGAGTACCATCTGCTTTAGAGAAAATTATTCTTCATCCATTAGTTAAATGTTTGTAAGCATTGTACCAATTTCTCAAAAGATGTCTGTGTTGCTTAAAGTAAATGTCATTTATGAAATCAAATATAAATATTCATAAATGAAATGTGTGGCTATATACAATATTGATTTTTTTGCTGAAAAAAGCCTAATTAAAATGGAGCATTGTTAAAAGAATAGCAAAATCTTTAAAAAAGAGAAATGTTCAATTGTCTATTATATAATGGCACTAAAAGAGAGATCATTAATTTGAATACTCTCTTGTGTCGTGAATGCAGAATGTTTTTAGTTAAAAAATAAGTTAAAAGTTCTTGTGAAACTGAGAGATGGTTAACAGTTTGCCTATTTATCTGAAATATTATTTTTAATACAGAAGAATGTAGTAAATTTATTTGAGACTGAACTGAAGCTAGTTATTCAAGATTATTTTCTTTCAGAATAAAAATATACCTTTTTTCATTTATGATAAGTGATAATGCTATAAAAAATTCTATAGAGTACAAAAACTCTTAATGAAATGACTGAAAATCTAGGGGTTTGGTGTCTGATATACCAAATATGAACACAACTGATGGAATTGTTCAATTTTTACTTAAATATTTTACATTTACCTAAAACTGCCCTAAGTTAATAAGTTGCCTGTCTTATATCCCACTGTATGTTATCTTAAAATTTGAACTTGATTCTACCATAAAGACACATGGGCTCAAATGTTCATTGCAGCACTGTTGACAACAGCAAAGACATGGAATCAACCTAAATGCCTATCAATGACAGGCTGAATAAAGAAAATATGGTACATACACACCATGTGATACATATGCCATGGTGTATTATGCAGCCATAAAAAAGACCAAGATCATGTCTTTGCAAGAACATGGAGCTGGAGGCTATCATCCTTAGCAAACGAATTCAAGAACAGAAAACCAAATACTACATGTTCTCACTTGTAAGTGGGAGCTAAATGATAAGAAAATATGAACACAAAGAAAACAACAAACACTGGGGTGTACTCAGTGGGGGGGTGGTGTGGGAGGAGAGAGAGGAAAAAATGACTATTGGGTACTGAGAAAAAATAACTATTGGGTACTGAGTTTAATACCTGGGTGATGAAATAATATGTACAACAACCCCCTGATGATATTGGAGGAAACCACCCCAATATTTAACGTGGGTTCTTTTCTATTTCCCTAAGCATCTCGACTGGTCTGAGAAACAAAGGGAAAGGCTACAAAAGGGAGAAATTTTACAGCTGGGTGCCCGGGGTAGACATCACATGTCAGCACGTTCTGTGATGCTCCCTGAGCTGTAAAACCAGCAATTTTTTGTTAGTGATTTTCAAAAGGGGAGGGAGTGTATGAATAGCGTGTGGGTCACAGAGATCACATGCTACACAAGGTAATAAAGTATCTAAAAGCAAATGGAGGCAGGGCGAGATCACAGGACCACAGGACAGGACAATATTAAAATTGCTAATGAAGTTTCGGGCATGCGTTGTCATTGATAACATCTTATCAGGAGACAGGGTTTGAGAGCAGACAACCTGCCTGACCAAAATTTATTAGGTGGGAATTTCCTCATCCTAATAAGCCTGGGAGTGCTACAGGAGACTGGGGCTTATTTCATCCCTTCGGCTTCCACCGTAAAAGACAGCTGCCTCCAAAGGGGTCAGTCATAGACCTACCTTCAGGGGTGCCTTCTCTTTCTCAGGAATGTTCCTTGCTGAGAAAAAGAATTCAGCAATATTTCTCCTATCTGCTTTTGAAAGAAGAAAAATATGGCTCTGTTCCATCCGGCTCACTAGCAGTCAGAGTCCAAGGCCATCTTCCTTGTTCCCTGAACATTGCTGTTATCCTGTTCCTTTTTCAAGGTGGCCAGATTTCATATTGTTCAAGCACACATGCTCTACAAACAATTTGTGCAGTTAACGCAATCATTACAGAGTCCTGAGGCGACATACATCCTCCTCAGCTTATGAAGATGACAGGATTAAAAGATTAAAGTAAAGACAGGAATAGAAAATCACAAGAGTATTGACTGGGAAAGTGATAAGTGTCCATGAAATCCTCACAATTTATGTTCAGAGACTGCAGTAAAGACAGGCGTAAGAAATTATAAAAGTATCGATTTGGGGCTCTAATAAATGTCCATGAAATCTTCACAATTTAGGTTCTTCTGTCACGGCTTCAGCCGGTCCCTCCGTTTGGGGTCCCTGACGTCCTGCAACACCTGACATGTGTTTATCTATGTAACAGACCTTCACATGTACCTCCAAACCTAAAATAAAAAACTTAAAAATAAATAAATAAATAAAATTTAAGCTTGATGTTTTATTTCCAAAATATTTATATTTTCCAAAGTATTTTAATATCATATTGTTATATTTTGTATGTACACAAAATGTATATACAGTGTATAATACTTACAATGTACACACCACGTATATGTGTAATACTCTTAAAACAATATTTTTCAGTAGTGTGCTATACTTGTTTTTAGAAACAAATTTGTTCTGTGTTGATAATTTTCTTTTATTACTTTATCACTTTATTTTTTATCACCCATTTTCAGTATTTTTTTGTTAAAATACATTTAGTGATTTATTTAATTTACTTAATCGTGTATTTCACTCGGCAAGTGCATTTCTTTTAGTAAAGTATTTTCTCAATATGAGAATAATTGATGGTATATGATTATGTCATCTCAAAAAATCAAATAACTTCTAAATGGAGAGAATCTTTGAAGGAACACTGCAGGAAATGTCTGAGTGATTGTATAGTTCAGGCTTGACAGAACTGCTGACTAAATTTAATGAACCCATAGTGTTCTTGTCAACAGTAAGGAATCTGAGATGTATATTTCCACAACGTTCATCCATTTTGGCTGACACTCACTTAAACAATGGTTACTTCAATTACAATCTTTGTCTGACTTGCTTCTCAATCATTTATTTTCGCTAAATTAGCTATTTTAGGTGTGATTTTAGAATTAGTTGTTTAAGTTGAATAAACTCACTAACAAGTAGAACTTTTTTACATGGAAACTTAGATATTGATAGTGACATGTTTACAGCATTTTAAAAGAAGTTTTTGATTACCTTCAATTATTGTGGATACATAAATGTAAGTCATTTTGTGTAATTACTCAAAGATGCATATTTCATTTCTGACGTCATGTTGAGAGCATTTTTAAAATATCTTTGATAAGCGCTAATTATTTTTCATGTAATAAAGGATTGCTTGTTTGTGGAAATAGATTAGACAGATATATCCACGGCTGCTGCAATACACATGGCTTTACAAATAATAAAGTACTCATATAATGTTTAAATAAAATGTATGAGAGTTTATGTGCATTATTAACATTTGACACTCTTTGGATTAATATAATGTTTTCAAACTAGAACAAAGTATTTTGGAAATGAGGTTGGTATGAAATGAGATTTTTTTTTTTTTACAAACTATTGTAGAAATAAATGTTGTTTTATTGTAAAAATTTGTTCTAAATATTCTAAACTTTATCTAAAAACTTCCTATTTTCTTCATTGGAAATCTCTCTTTTGTATTGGTTTCACGTATCAGTTAAAAACTTTACCTCTCCCTACAAAAAATTAACATGTTAAAGAGAAAATCTTGATTAATTGAAGCAAAGGGTTTTATGAATGGATGCTAAAAGAGGATAGTTTCAAAAATAGATAAAGCAGGATGTAAAGACTGTGGCATTTCATTCAGGTGTATGGTTCAATTCCCTAGTTCTGGAAAATTAACCAAAGTGAGACTTTTAATACAGTCCACTGCTGACTAAATCATTTATAATTACAAAGTTGGTAAATCGGCACAAAGGAGGGAAATCGATAATATGCTAAGTTGGTACTACTTCATCTTGAATCATAGGAAACATTTAACATCTTAATAAGTCACACTGATAATCTACCACATTGTACACAGTCATTGTGTCAATCCTAACTTATAATGGACAGAAGTTCCAGGGTTAGAAATGATTAAAGTATTTGAACGTTTTGAAGATACACTATTAGAAGCAATAGTTATTTCTTAAAATGAAAAGGCTAGGTTGCTGATCTCAATAACACAATCTCTATCACGTGGTATAACCTTAATAATGCTGAATACAATTTAAAGGGCAGGTAAATGATCATTTCTATTATATTTTTTAAAAAGTGGTTCCACACAACAGCTTTGTGTTTTCTATAAAAGTAATATTCTCTCTTTTTCATTAACCAGCACGGGACATGGGAAAGGAATGTGTGGAGAGTGCTGAGATTCAGACCGCAGAATGATAGGCATGGATGGGGCGAAAGATAGAAACTGGATGTTTACACGCAGAAGAATGGAACTTGATTCTGATCTTCTACCACGTATAAAAGTCAACTCAAAATGGATTAAAATATTATATGCAAGAACCAAAGCTATGAAACTACTAAAATAATGCATTGACCTGGACAAAGAATTTTTTTTTTTGGTAAGAAAATAAAAGCACAGGAAGCAAATGCACGTATAAACGAATAAGATTATATTGAGCTAAAAATCTGCTACACAGAAACGAAAACAATCAACAGAGTGAAGAGAGAATACAGAATGGGAGAAAATATCCACTTGTCAAGGGATTAATAGCCAGAAGAAGATGGCAAAAGCACTCAGTAACAAAAATAATAACAATCTGATTTAAAAATGAGCAAAAGGTCTGAGTAGACATGTCTCAAAAGAAAACACACAAATGGCCAGCAAATGTGTGTGTGTGTGTGTGTATATACACACACACACACACACACACACATATATATACATATATATATATATATTTTTGAGATGGAGTCTCGCTCTGTCACTCAGGCTGGAGTGCAGTGGCTGGATCTCAGCTCACTGCAAACTCCGCCTTCCAGGTTTACGCCATTCTCCTGCCTCAACCTCCTGAGTAGCTGGGACTACAGGTGCCCGCCACCACACCCGGCTAGTTTTTTATATATATATATATATATTTTTTTTTAGTAGAGACGGGGTTTCACCATGTTAGCTAGGGTAGTCTCGATCTTTTGACCTCGTGATCTGCCTGTCTCAGCCTCTCAAAGTGCTGGGATTACAGGCTTGAGTCACCGCACCCGGCCCAGCAAGTATATTTTTAAAATGCTCGACATAACTAATTCTCAAAGAAATGCAAATAAATATCACAATGAGATATCATCCCACACCAGTTAAAATGGCTATTACCAAAAAGACAATAACAAATACAACAAACGCTGCCCAGAATTCTGAGAAAACAGAACTCTTATACATGGTTGATGGCAGTGTAAATTGGTACTGCCATTATGAAAAACAGTGTGAAGTTCCTCAAAAAACAAAGAACATAACTACCACATGATCCAGCAATCCCACTGCTGCCTATATATACCAAAGAAACAAAATCAGTATGTCAAAGAGATATGTGTATGCTGGTATTTATTGCAGCACTATTCACATAGCCAAGATATAGAATCAATCTAAGTTTCCATCGACAGATAAATGGTTAAAGGCAATGTGGTAGTTATACAGAATAAAATATTTTCAGCCATAAAAAATATAAATTTCTGTCATTTGCCGCAACATGGATACACCTGAAGGATATTGTGTTAAGTGAAATAAGTTAGGCACAAAAAGGCAAATGTTACATGTGCAGGAGCTTTAAAAAGTTGATTTTATGAAGGTAGAGAGTAGAAAGGTAGTTACCAGAGTCTGGGAAGGGTAGTGAAAAGGATGGATAAAGCCAAGTTGGTAAATAGGCACAAAAATACAGTTAGATAGAAAGAATACATTCTAATGTTTGATAGTTTAATGGGGTGGGCTACAGTTAATAATTTGTTATATATTTTCAAATAGCTAGAAGAGATTTGAAATGTTTTCAACACAAATAAGGGATAAATGTTTGAGGTGATGAAATCCTAACTACCTTGATTTGATCATTACACAATGTATACATGAAAATATCACAGGTACCTTACACATACAATGATTTTATGTCAATTAATATAAGATAGCGAGCTGTCTAAGCACCAGTCCCATGGTGAATGTAAATGTAGAAGCATCTGGTCACTGAGGGGAAGGACAACAACGTGAAGATATACTATCTGGATAGAACTTCTTTCCCCAAAAGAAATAAAGACCAAGTCATTATCATAGACAGACTTGGCATTGCAATGTGTGCTGAGGCAGAAGCTCAGTCACTGATTTTAAGATAAAGCATGTGGAGCTTGTCTTCAAGAACCAAGATGCGAAAATAAATCTATTACTGCAGCCAAGGTGCAAAATTAGGTAATATCAACAACGAGGTGTTCTTAGAGTGATCCTTGGTGATTTCTGTGTCTTTGTATTCTTTCTGCCCAGAGACAGAATGAGAGAACAAGCATCTGGTGTGCATAAACTACAATAAAAGTTTGTGTCCTTTCCTTCCTTCCTCTTCTCTTCCTCCCTTCTTTCTTCCCTTCCTCCTTCTCTTTCTTTCTCTCTCTTCCTTCCTTTATTCCTCCCTCCCTTCCTCTCTCTCTCTTCCTTTTTCCCTTCCTTCTCCCTTTCCTTCCTTCCTTCCTTCCTTTCTTTCTTTCTCTCTCTCGCTCCCTTCCTTCCTTCCTTTCTTTTTCTTTCTTTCTTTCTTTCTTTCTTTCTTCTTTCTTTCTTCTTTCTTTCTTTCTTTCTTTCTTTTTCTTTCTTTCTTTTCTTTCTTTCTTTGCTTTTTCCTTCTTTCTCTTTCTTCATTCTATCATGCTATTGATCTATCTGTCTGCCTGCTGGCATGCTAGTCTATCTGCCCATCCATTATCCATTCACTTATCATCCGTCCATCCATCCATCTATCCATCCATCCACCCACAGATACATCTATTTAAAATAAAGGGGGGGAAAAAAGAAAACGAAAGAAAAGGAAAGAAAAAGAAAGAAAGAGGCTAGGCATGGTGGCTCATGCCTATAATCTCAGCACATTGGGAGGTCAAGGCAGGTGGATCACCTGACCAACATGAAGAAACCCTCTCTCTACTAAAAATACAAAATTAGCTGGGCTTGTTGGCACATGCCTGTAATCCCAGCTACTCAGGAGGCTGAGGTAGGAGAATCGCTTGAACCCGGGAGGAGGAGTTTGAGGTGAGCCAAGATCACGCCATTGCACTCCAGCCTGAGCAAAAAGAGCAAAACTCCATCAAAAAAAAAAAAAAAAAAGAAGAAGAGAAAAGAAAAGAAAAGAAAAAGAAAGATTACAAGATTACAAAGGTAACATATTTAGAGTACAAATAAAATTATTTGTATTTCTACCTCTCCAATTCACTAAGTCCCCAACCTTTTCTAGATCCTCACCAAGATTCTCTTACATATACATGCAAATATTTGGATATATGACCAACTTTTATCTTGTATTTAAGTGGCATCCAATAGAAGACAACGCACACACACTTGTACACCACATGCATGATCTTAATTTTTTAATAGCGAAATTAACAAAAAACAAGTAAACACTTTTAATAATACATTTTATTTAACTCAATATATGTCAAATACTATATTTTCAACAAGTCAACGTAAGGCATACTAATGAGATATTTGATGTTTTAAATATTGTCTTTAAAATTAGTGTATTTTACACTTAGAGTACATCTCAGTTTGAAGTAGCCACATGTCACCTGCTGAGAATCCACGTGTGGTTAATGACTATCATATATGACAATACTTTTTTTTTTTTTTTTTGAGACGGAGTCTTGCTCTGTCGCCCGGGCTGGAGTGCAGTGGCCGGATCTCAGCTCACTGCAAGCTCCGCCTCCCGGGTTTGCGACATTCTCCTGCCTCAGCCTCCCAAGTAGCTGGGACTACAGGCGCCACCACCTCGCCCGGCTAGTTGTTTTTTTTGTTTTGTTTTGTTTTTTGTATTTTTTTGTATTTTTTAGTGTTAGCCAGGATGGTCTCGATTTCCTGACCTCGTGATCCGCCCGTCTCGGCCTCCCAAAGTGCTGGGATTACAGGCTTGAGCCACCGCGCCCAGCATATGACAATACTTATACAGGTTATTCTACCATACACACTATGGAGCACTTCATCTGCTCCTTATAACATATGTTGGTCATATTCTTGAAGAGGATGGTGAGCTATGTCTCACTTTCTTTCTTTCTCTTTTTTTTTTTTTTTTCTGAGATGGAGTATTGGTCTCTCGCCCAGGCTGGAGTGCAGTGGCACCATCTTGGCTCACTGCAACCTCTACTTCCTGGGTTCAAGCGATTCTTCTGCCTCTGCCTTCCTAGTAGCTGGGATTGCAGGTGCACGCCGCCACACCTGGCTAATTTTGTATCTTTAGTAGAGATGAGGTTTCACCATGTTGGGCAGGCTGATCTTGAACTCCTGACCTCGTGATCTGTCCGTCTCAGTCTCCCAAAGTGCTGAGATTACAGGCATGAGCCACTGCGCCTGGCTGGCTATGTCTCACTTTCTAAGTGCTCCAGACCATTCCATTTTTTGGACGTTTCAAGTAGGTCTTAAATGTCTCTCAATGCAAATGGAAAGACTAAGAAAACTCTAAACATTATGAATGAGATAAAACGTTACTGTGTTAAAGATGAGTAAGTTAAATTTCAGTTGTTATGCAATGGAAATCAAGAGATTGGAAGTCTTAACAAATCAATATACAAAACCATATTTAAATATGTTTTACTTGAGTATTAGGATTGAAAATCCTAAAATATTGACTACTTTTAATAACTGGAAAAGATAAAGAGAAGAGGCTTAATGGAAGCATCATTTACATCTTTATTGTGACTTTGAGATTATTAGGTGTGATCTAGTAGTTATTTCCTTATAATTATTAAAAATATCAATAATATATTTCTTATGGAATACAAAGTTATTTTACTTGGAAATGCTTCAGATAATGTTCCAATACATTTGAGTTAACTCATATAGTCAGCATTGAAAGGCGATCATTAAAATAAATTATCAAATTTATTTTAATAAATTTTAATAAATATTTTAATAAATCTTTGGCCAAGATTCACTGACACAGGACTTAGATTTGCTCTGCTGTAGTGGGCTGAGCACTGATGCTCATAGATGCACACATATACTTTATACCAGATCGAGCTAACTGGTTTGTTTGAATAGACAGATTTCTCTATTTAACACTAATTAACAGCATTATTCATTTTAAATGCTGAATAGTTTTAAAGGCTATATTTGCATGTACAAAACCCTTTGTTTTTTTTTTTTTTTTGAGAACTATGCCCAAGTTTTATACTATTAATTTTATTTTGGGGAAGGTGTTCAGGTAAGTGTTCAACCAACTAGTACTTATCAATTCTAAAATAATATCAGAAGAGAATTCCTCTTTTGAAAAAACACTAACTTAATTGAGTTTTCATTTTATTAGCAGCCTTCTGGTAACTGGGACTACATTTACTGACAAACATACAGTAATAAAATAATAATTATAAGGTTAAAATTATTAATAGACTGGGAGAAAAAAATGGCAGATAAAAGTACTACATAATGAGGATATGATTTTTATTTTTACAAAATTCATGAATGCTTATCTGATTTAAATACTGACTTAGCCCTTAAAATCTTTTAGACTATGCCTTTAGTGTTTAAGCCCCCCCAGAAAAAGATTTATTTATGAAAAACAATATAAAATAATGACTTAACTTTTTCATTTATAAATATAACATTTTAATATTGATCATCATATAATAGTAATAATAATATTTAAATCTCATTAAATTGTAACATATATCAGAAAATTTAGAATGAAAGGATTATCTTAGTCTAGAGATGAGGCTAATTTCTCTTTTAAATAGACAGCATTATAATACTAATTTGATCGGAGAACTAAGGCATAAAACACCTCTTCATTTGGAAAGTTAGTACTATAATTTTCCACCATTTCTTAATAGTACTATTTTTGTGTTAATATTTTATCTATTTAAAAACTTGTGAAAATAAATTAAATCCAGAGTGCCTGATTTTTCTCAAATTACAAAGTAGTGTTACAAAAATGAGATTACAGAAAATTATGATACCTCATTCCCAGTAAAAGTAAGAAAGAAGTAAATTTTTAAAAATTACCTACAGGATTTAAAAGACAAATGCATAAAAATAATTATAAATCTCTACTACTGGACCCAAATGTATAAAAATATAAATGTGTGACCACAGCATACAGAGTGAAAAGATAGAGCTGTAGACATATGTAAATTTGGCATGCTATTGAAATTATGTTGATATCAATTTAAATCAAGTTGTTACAAATTTAGGATTTTAAATGTAATCCCCATGGAAACCACAAATAAAATGTTTTAAAAATATATATAGAAGGAAATGAGAAGAGAATCAACAGAGTTTACTAAAAAAATCAACTAAACATAGAAGAATGCAGGAATGGAAGGAATGAAAGAAAAAGAACTATAAGACATAAAGAAAACAAATAATAAAATGACAGAAGGTAGAAATAAGTCTTTCCTTATCAGTAATTGCTTTAAATGTAAATGGGTTATTTTAAAATAAAACACAACATTATACAACTACACACTGTCTCTCAGATACTCATTTTAGATCCAAGGACACAATAGATTAAAAGTAAATGAATGGAAAATGGTATTATATGCAAATAATAATCAAAAGAGAGCTGAGGTGACTATACCAATATCATGCAAAGCAAACTGTATGTGAAAAAAAGGTTACATGCAATGAAGGACATTACATATTGATAACAATTTCAACTTCTCAGAAAGGTATAACAAAAACATATGTACCAAATAAAACTGCTCCCAAAATATATGAAGCAAATTAAAAAAAAATAAAAGTGGGGAAAATTAGACAATTTTACAACAGTTGGAAATTTCAATACACCACTTCCAATAATGGATAAAACATCTATATATAGATTAATAAGAGAATAGATAAGTTGTACAATACTATGAACCCACTAGACCTAACAGATCTATATAAAACACCCTACAGTAGCAGCACACTCCTTATTTTCAGGTGCACATGGAACATTCTGTAGGATAGATCAAATAGGCCACAAAACAATTATTAGAAAAATGCAAATGAAATACAATCTCACACCAGTCAGAAGGGAGATTATTAAAAAGTCAAGAAATAACAGATGCTGGTAAGGTTGCAGAGAAATACGAACACTTTTACACTGTTGGTGGAAATGGAAATTAGTTCAACTACTGCTGAAGACACTGTAGAGATTCCTCAAAGATTTAGAACCAGAAATATCATTTGACCCAGCAATTCCATTATTGAGAATATACTCAAAGAAATATAAATTATTCTATTATAAAGGTACACGTATGTGTATGCGCATTGCAGCACTATTCACAATAGCAAATATATAGAATCAACCCAAATGCCCATCAATGATAAACTGGATAAAGAAGGTGTAGTACACCTTGGAATACTATGCAACCATAAAAAGAAATGAGATCTTGTCTTTTGCATGGACATGGATGAAGCTGGAAGCCATTATCCTCAGCAAACTAATGCAGGAACAGAACACCAAACATTGTGTGTTCTCATTTATAAGTGAGCGCTGAACAATGAGAACACATGGACAGAGGGAGGGGAACAAAACTCACTGGGCTTAATACCTAGGTGATGGGTTGATAGGTGCAGCAAACCGTCATGGCACAGGTTTACCTATGTAAAAAACCTGCATGTCCTGTACGTGTACCCTGGAACTGAAAAAATAATAATAAACATAATTTTAAAATTGAAATAATATAATCTATCTTTTCTGACCACAGGATATGAAGCTAGATATCAATAACAGAAGGGAAACTAGGAAATTCACAAATACAGGGAAATAAAATAATGTACTCAAAACCAATAAGACAAAGAAAAATGTCACAAGAGAAATTTTAAAAAATACTTACAGACAAATGAAAATAAAAACACAGCATATCAAAACTCATATGTTTGAGTAAAGGTAATAACAAGGGAAATTTATATTATGAATGCATACCTTGAAAAAGAAGAAAGATCTCAAATTAAGAACCTAGTTTTACATTTTGAGAAACTATAAAAAGAGAGCAAGCTAAACTTAAAGCTAGAAGAAGGAAGGAAATAATAGATATTAGAGTGGAGATAAATAAAATACAGAGTCTTGTCTTTGAAAACATCAACAAAATTGGCAACTTTTTAGCTAGAGTGACCAAAATAAAATCAGAAATAAAACTGTTGACTATACTATCAACTTTACAGAAATAATAAAGGATTGTAAAATAATATTATGAACAATTTTACACTACCAAATTATAAAACCTAGAATAAATAGGCAATCTTTTGGAAACATACATATTACCTAAATTGACTCAAGAAAGAACAGAAATTTTCAACCATTTTGTAACAAGACATTGAAACAGTAGTCAAAAACTTCCTAACATGAAAAAGAACCAGTGGTTTTACCAAATGAATTCTACCAAATATTTAAAAAACAAATACCACCAATACTTCTCAAGGTTTTCCATAAAATTGAAAAGGAGGATACCCTTCCTAACTCATTCTAAGAGGCCAGCATTACTCAGATACAAAAATTACTCAGCTAAAGACATCACCAGAAAAGAAAACCACAGGTCAATATCCCTTATGCGTAGAGATGCAAAAAGCCTCAAAGAAATATTAGCAAATTGAATTCAACAGCATATTAAAAGCATTATAAATCATGACTAGGTGGGATTTATCCCAAGAATGCAATTGTGTTTCAAAAGCAAAAATCAATTAATAGAATACATATTAATGGAATAAAAAAATGCACAATAATCTCAATTGAACACAAAAAAAGTAACAAAATTGAACATTCTTTCAATATAAAAAAAATACCCAACCTAGGAATAGAAAGAAACTCCCTCATTATGATAAAGGCCATATATAAAAAATCCACAGCTAATAGCATATTCAATGTGGGAGGACTGAAAAATTTTCAGAAATAAGACAAGAATGTCCACTTTCACTGCTTCAATGAACATAGCATTGGAAGTCCTAGAAAGGGCACTTAGCCAAAACTAAGTAAATTAACTAATTAACAAAGAGCATTCAAATTGGAAAGGACTAAAATTTTCTCTGTGTGCAGATATAATCATCTTATACATGAAAAACCTTAAAGACTACACTGTAAGTAAAAAAACAAAACAAAACAAAACAAAAACACACTTATAGCTAATAAACAAAAGCAGAAAAATGCATGATAGAAACTCTATATCCAAAAATCAAATGTGTATTTATACACTGGAAATGAGCAAACCAAAAAGGAAATTAAGAAAAAAGTGCCATTTATAGCAGCATCTAAAATAGTAAAAGACTTAAGAATATATTTCGTCAAAGATATGAAAGATTTGTACCCTGAAAACTACAAGAAAAATGGTGAAAGAAATTAAAGACTTTTTATTTAAAAAAGAAATGTATCCTGTTTTCTCAATTAGAAAACTTAATATTATTAAGATGTCAATCAATATTACCCAAAATGATCTATATATAGACTCAACCCCAAACCTATCAATATACCAACATCCTTTTTTGCATAAACGAAAAATCTGATTTTAAAATCCATACAAAATTGCAAAGGGACCCAAGTAGCAAGCCTAATATTTAAAAAGAAGAATAAGTCATAGTTCTTGTATTTTTCAATTTCAAAACCTAGTACAAACTACAGCTACCAAAACAGTAAGGTATTGGTATAAGGAAAGACATATAGACCAAGGAAGTAAAATTGAAAGTTAATAAATAAAATCTTACATTTATGGCCAACTTATTATTGGCAAAGGCCCAAAGTTCCTTTTCCATTAAATGGAAGAAGAACTCATGTTGAAATTTAAATTCCCACTGTAATGGTCTTCAGAGGTGAGACCCTTAAAAGCTAGATAGGTCATGAGTACTCTTCTCTCATGAATTGATTAGTGCTGTTATCTTAGGAATGGGTTAGTTATTGTGGAAGTGGGCTCCTAAAAAAGGATGGATTGGGCCCCATTGTATCTCTCTGTCTCACGTCCCTGCCTACCTATTCCTCATGGGATAATGTGCAAGAATGCCCTTATCATTTGCCAATGCCATGCTCTTGCACTTCCCAACATCCAGAAATGTGAAGCAAGTAAACATCTACTATTTATAAATTACCCAATCTGTGGTATTTTGTTACAGCAGCAGAAAGTAGACTAAGACAGTCTCTTCAAAAATATGGCTGAGACAACTAGATCCACATGCAAAAGAATATGTTGGATATCTCTATCAAACCATGGTCATACCGTACGACGTATAATAAAATGGATCCCACTATCATACAACTTGATATCCTCAAAATGGATCAATGACCTACATACCAGACCTAAAATCATAACTCTTCAAGGAAAACAAAGGAGCAAATCTTCATGACCTTGACTTTGACAATAGAATCTTAGGTGTGCCATCAAATGTGTGAGCAAAAAGAGGAAAACAAGATAAATTGGACTTAATAGTAAAAATTTTGTGATCAAAGAATATTATTAAGAAAGTGAAAGGAAAATCTGTACGGTGGGAGAAAATATTTGCAAATCATTTATCTGATAAGGGTTTAATATCCAGAATCAACAAAGAACTACTAGAATTTGTCTACAAGGAAATAGTAACCCAATTAAAAAATAGGCAAAGGCTTTTCTCTAGAGAATATACACATCAATAGCCACTAAGCACATGAAAAGGTTCTCAACACCATTAGTCCTAGGAAAATGCAAATCAAAACCAGAAGATACCACTTCATACCTTTTCTAGGATGGTTATAACAATGGCAACACCAAAGGAGTGGGGGACCAGTGTTGTCAAAGACGTATAGAAATCAGAACCCTCATACATTGCTGGTGAGATGAAAAGTGATGCAATTGCTGTAAAAAATAGCTTGGCCGTTCCTCAGGAAACTAAAGATAGAATTATCATATGACCTAGCAATTTCATTTCTAGGCATATATCCAAAAGAACTAGAAACAGAGACTCGGTTACTTGTACAACAATATTCACTGGAGAATTATTTACAGTAGTCAAAAGGTAGAAACAACCTGAGTGTCCAACAACAAATGAATGGATAAACAAAAAGTGGTATGTACTTGTAACGGAATATTATTCAGCTTTAAAAATGAATGAAATTCTGATAAATGCTACACCATGGATGGACTTTGAAAACATTTGGGTAAATGAAGTTATCCAGACACAAAGGACAAATATTGTATGTTTCCATTTATATGAAATAGTTAAATTCATAGGGACTGAAAGTAAATTAGAGGTATCAGGTACGGGCAAAGGGAGGAATGGAGTAATTTTGCAATGGTCACAGAGATTCTGTTTGGGCAGTTAATAGAGTTTTGAAAATAGATAGTGGGCCGGGCGCGGTGGCTCAAGCCTGTAATCCCAGCACTTTGGGAGGCCGAGACGGGCGGATCACGAGGTCAGGAGATGGAGACCATCCTGGCTAACACAGTGAAACCCCGTCTCTACTAAAAATACAAAAAAACTAGCCGGGCGAGGTGACGGCGCCTGTAGTCCCAGCTACTCGGGAGGCTGAGGCAGGAGAATGGCGTAAACCCGGGAGGCGGAGCTTGCAGTGAGCTGAGATCCGGCCACTGCACTCCAGTCCGGGCGACGGAGTGAGACTCCGCCTCAAAAAAAAAAAAAAAAAAAATAGATAGTGATGACAGCTGCACAATATTGTGAATACAAATAATGATATTAAATTGCATACTTAAGATGGTTAAAACAACTATATATTTACACATGTATATAAAACTGTCTTTAAGCATGCATTAATATCATTATTTATATATAATATCATTACCAATATATATAAATAATTTCAACTCTTCAAGGAAAACAAAGGAGCAAATCTTCATGACCTTGACTTTGACAATAGAATCTTAGGTGTGCCATCAAATGTGTGAGCAAAAAGAGAAAACAAGATAAATTGGACTTAATCAATATTAAAAATTGTTGCTATCAAAGAACATTATTAAGAAAGTGAAATGAAAAATATTATATTATCAGTCAAATAAAAATATAAAATATATCGCTTCTCAGCCTTTTGGCTAAGATCAAGTGTAAAAATATAAAATATTTTCTGCAATGTTTGTAGAGACTACCTTTTTCCAGTTGCTTGATTTTACTTAAATTTTACTCCCCTCCTTTTATAGTAATGTATAAGCAAGTAAAATATAAATGAATATATAATTTATATAAAGTAATTTATATATAAATAATGATATTATGTATATATATTTCCCCATAAATTTGTTCAAAATTCTGCATATAAAAAATGCAAAACAAACAAACAGCGATAACAACAAACCTGGAAATCAGAAATTAGATGCATCCACGTTAAAAATCTTTGATTTGTAGAAATAGACCTGTAACAGGTAATGAACAAATTCAGGCTTCTAATGTAATATTCCAAATGAAACGAAAACAAATTCTTCTCTGTGAAATTCTGACTTTCTAGATTATGACTTCAAAAAGCATTAATAATATAACATAAAGTCACATGAGTGATTAAAATACTTTATATTAGATAATGAGCTCATCAGGACAAGGACCTTTTTTATTTTTAAATACTACTGAGGATATAAATATTTTAGGTAAAGTAATATTTTTGAAAGCAAAAGCAATGATATTTGATGCTTTTTAAAACTTTTGCAAATCTAATGTCTAACTTAATAACAAAGTAGGATTCTCATTTTGGGTCTGCATTCAGTTTGCTAAGATACACTGTTTGGTTTGAAGAATACAAAGAAAATACAATCTTACACACATATGTAGTCAAAAAGGGAGCATCTAGCAGACCCTGAACAACACCTCAGAGACTCCAGGAGACTTCAAGTCACAGTTTAGGAGCCACACATCTATCTGGAAACAATTTTCCAAGAAGACAAAAAGACACTTATAAAAGACATAGATGACATAAATTCTATCTAGAATTATTCTCATTTTGCAGGACTCATAGGAAAGACAGTTTTTTTAAGGAAACAATCACAGATAATACACCTATTTTGGGATAGGTTTTTTCCTGCTGTTTTCTCACAAAACTATGGTTTATCTCCATCCTTGTCTCATCATTTTGAGCCAGGAGAATAGGGTCTGCAGGAAGGAAACCTAAGGCTAATTTATGCTGACTTCCTAGAACTGAATCAAAAGGAAAACCTCACCTGTCCACATCCAAGTAACAAGAGGATCAGAGGCTACTCCCACTGCACTGCTGCCCAGATGAAAAGTGGAAAGTACCTCTGACTCGTCCCCTCCCAGAACCAATCAGATTGGTCATGAGCCATCTTTATTTACATAAGGTGTAACTTGTAACTTCACTTCAGCTCTCATTAGTTTCCTTCCACAACCAATCAGACTGGTTGCAAACCAAGTTCTAATTTACATATGGTGTAATCAAGTAACCAGCGGGAAACCTGTAGAGGATATTTAAACCCCAGAAAATTCTGTAACCAGCACTCTTGAGCCCCTTGCTCAAGCCCGCTATCACTCTGTGGAGTGTACTTTCTAACAGTATTGTTTTAATTACTGTTTGTCTCAATACACTGCCATTGTTTACAGGGCATGGGAAATGTCTTTCCACTAGTTAGGACCATGTCACAAGTTAAGAGTACAAGGAATCACTTGGAAGAGTGTATAAATGATTAGTTGAATGCATGGATAGAGCAAAATATTTAAAGTTTTATTTAAAAGGAAACATCAATTCTTATGGTAAGACTAAGAAATCATCTAAGTGTTCATGTGGTCAGAGGATTTGGCAGGCTGGCAAATGAGAGGCTCACATTCATCCATGCTCGCTATTGAACCTCTGGGGGAGAATATGACATCTTGTAGACCTCCTGCTGGTATCCTTGACATGTAACCAGCAAGTTTCTTTCTTTATTCTTTTAGTTTGCTGATATGGTTTCAATGGTGGCATTGTTTTACACTAATATGACTATTTAGAATCTGAAAAATATTTTTTATAAAATTATTCAATTTGTTTAGGATAATTTCTAAATTTAGATAACGTGATGGGAGCAATGAGAGAAACAATCTTTTATAATAATAAAGCAATCATTCTTTCCAGTCACTTATCTAGACATCTCCTAGCAAAACTTCTTACATATCTCCCAAATCCTTGACAAGGTAATTTCATCTATGCCATTTAATTTAATTTTAATTTTGCTATAGTTTTGTGTTGATAGTAAAATTGTGTCTTTCAGTTTGTGCATGCATATGTGTAAGCATGAGACACAAAGAGCAAAATATTATATGACCTGTAGAATAAAAATATTAAATATTGTCTTGCAATTTTTGTAGAGACTTTACCTTTTTCCCGTTGCTTGATTTTACTTAAGTTTTACTCCCTTCCTTTTACAGTAATGTATAAGCAAAATACAAACGAATTGCTCAAATTTATATAATTAGAATAGAGTGAAACCTCCTGGATCTGTACTCTTTTCAATGACATTACTTTGCCTCCTTTCTCTTCCTCTCACCTACACAATCTTAATACCATAGATGTGCATTTCCTCTTTCTTTTGGTGTTTTGGATGAAAGCATAGTTGACTTTGTAGATCTTGCATAATGAAGCATTTGGTGGAAGTCCTGAAGTGGCTGGCATTCTTGTGTTTGCTCCACAGCTCAGTACAGATGGAAGCAGCGTTGATGAAATGATAGCTTCATGTACACATTGAGCCACAGGGACAAGTTATTCCCTTGGATTTCTCTTACCAAAACCCACCTGGGAAAGGAATTACCTTACTCAGGGGAAGGGTGGCTATTTGTGAGGCGGCCACTGGGTGGGGCAAAAGTGCATCCTTTGTAAGAGGACACTGCCCTAATTGACTAGCATAACAATAAGCTAAAAGTGTTTTCCGTTGCTTTTGGTGTTTTAGACATGAAGTCCTTGCCCATGCCTATGTCCTGAATGGTATTACCTAGGTTTTCTTCCAAGGTTTTTATGGTATTAGATCTAACATTTAAGTCTCTAATCCATCTTGAATTAATTTTCGTATAAGGAGTAAGGAAAGGGGAAGGGGAACCTCATATACCTGGGCCTATTATGGGGAGAGGGGAGGGGGGAGGGATTGCACTGGGAGTTATACCTGATGTAAATGACGAGTTGATGGGTGCTGACGCGTTGATGGGTGCAGCACACCAACATGGCACAAGTATACATATGTAACAAACCTGCATGTTATGCATATGTACCCTAGAACTTAAAGTATAATAATAATAAAAAAAAGAATAAGTAAATAAATAAATAATTTTTTTTAAAAGTGTTTTCCAAATTTACGTTTGAAAACAAATTGGAAGACTTGAATTCAGAGTTAAGGAAGGTCTGAATTTTTATTATCTAGCATAACTCCTTTACAATATTTTTATTAATTGCACATATCTTTGCACACATTAAAGAGGATTGTTCTCTCACACACAGTACATGGACTAAGCACGATCATTAATTTGCATAATAGAAAGTAAAATACCAAGTTATTGTCATGTATAATAAAATTTTGTCTCAAATAGATCTTATCTGCTGAGTGTTTGCCTTTCTTAGTATGTATGTTATAATTTTGCTTCAGTGTGGCAATTTAAAAAATGATAGTTTATTGCATTTTTCTCTTAGTTCTATTGCTTTGTGATTGTTGTAGTTACATTCATCAAATGCTACATTCATATGCAGCAACATAATTGTGGCCGTTCAGTATCTATAATCACTTACAGAGAATGAGTGGGAATCAGCCCTTAGTTGGAGTGTTTAAAGAGGGAAAGAGTGAGTGTTAGTGTTTAAGAACAGATGAGCCATTTTCTACCTTCAGATTTCTTGCAGAATTTGTGCCTAGTCTGATTTTCTTTAGATTGAGAAAAATGTTGTCTCTCTGCAGCATTTAAACAAGTACATTATACAAATGTTCTATTCAGGTGAAATATAGTATAATGTAGCAGTTTAAAAGAGAGTCACTGCCTAAAAATCCAGCGCAATAAGTCTGATTCTCACAGACTTTCTGGGAAAAAAAAAAAAAAGTTGCTTTAAAAGTAGTTTTACATATGAAAGACTCCTTATCTTCATGTATATTAGTAACAAATGTGGAAATGCCAACTGAAAATGATACTATCACAAACATTTCGACATTAAATTAAATTAAAACATTTAGTGATGTATCTGGATGTATTGAGTGATTTTGTTTTTGTTTTTCTCTTTTTGTCTGTGAGGCAGGACTCTTCTTTCCTACAAATGTGAGGAGATAGGTGCAGAGATATTGACGTACACAATTTGGAAAAAGGAAATAAATCAGTATTGAATGGTACCTTTCTTTTCCTTTTCAATTTTCATTTTCATTTGTTTATTGCCAAGAATTATTGCCAAAAAATTTCCTTCTCACTTTTTATTGTCAGTTTTTTTTTTTTTTTTTTTTGAGATGGAGTCTCGCTCTGCCGCCCAGGCTGGAGTGCAGTGGCCGGATCTCAGCTCACTGCAAGCTCCGCCTCCCGGGTTCCGACCATTCTCCTGCCTCAGCCCCCCGAGTAGCTGGGACTACAGGCGCCCACCACCACGCCTGGCTAGTGTTTTGTATTTTTTAGTAGAGACGGGGTTTCACCATGTTAGCCAGGATGGTCTCCATCTACTGACCTCGTGATCCGCCCGTCTCGGCCTCCCAAAGTGCTGGGATTACAGGCGTGAGCCACCGCGCCCGACTTATTGTGAGTTTTAAGATGAAGCATTTTTAAAAGAAAGTCCCTGACTTTATTTTGTATTTATTTGTTATAGCTTAGGGATTTATTCATAACAATATACACAGTGAGTACACAAGATATTCAACTTTTCCATATACAATCTCATTTTAAGTATGTTATAAAAGTGTTGCAAAACAGCTGAAAAGTGCATTCAGCAATAAAATGTGCTATAGCCAATGTTTCCACTATTCTATTGCAACTGAATGGATAAAGCACCATCTTAGTATGATTGCTCCTCGGCCTTATTTGTGACCACTGAGTAATGTTAGAGAATGGTTCACTAACAACTTTAGGAATCAAGATGATACAATTCTAAAACAAATTGGCCCATCCAGATATATCATGGAAATGCTACGGGTATCAAGATGTGGGTAAAGAAAACAAGAAAATAAATGAGACTTTGTGAGAAATAGCAATAGTAGCAATAATAATAAAGATAAAAGTAATAATATATAATAAGAATGCAAATCCCATGTACAGAACAATGTACCTAGTCTGCCCTAAGAGATACATATTCCCTAAGTCCAATCCCTATAATTCCACAAGACAAGGTTTACTCCCATTAGCAGATGTGAAAGCAGCAAAGTGAAGAAATACAGTTTTCCCAAGACTGACTTGAAAATTGGTGACAGAAGGGTGGTTCCAGGATGCATTTAGTATGACTATAAAATTAAAAGTAAGAAAATATAGATATTTTATACTTGTTCAGTGTTCTACAGTTTACAAAGTGCTTTCATACCACTATTTGATTCTTTCTGGACTCCTAGGCGATAACAGATATTATTACTAACCCTGTGATACAGAGGAATTAGTGGATACTTAAAATAACAAAAATGACATGCCTAATAAAGCACAGAGGCTAAGGGGGTAGGAAACTAGCTCAGTGCTCTCTCCATCAAATCACACCAGCTGGCTTGGAGAACTGACTGAAATAAAGGAATATAGATATATATGGAGAAGGAAGATATATATATATATACATACTGGAGGCCAATTTAGACAAGGATTTATGACTTTTTATATTTATCCTTGTTCTACAGGTTGCTAGAAGAAATGTGCCTGGAGAGGAACCATGGTGGGGGGAAATGGAAGAAATAAAGGTGGCTTACAAAGGCTTCGTGTGCTGTCAGAGGTCTGGAAGAGCTAAATTTGCCAGCAGTTAAGGGAGGCAATGAGTTATTCAGAAAAGAGCCCTGGGCCTGCAGGCAGTGGATATGGGTTCGAGGCCAGGCTTTGACATTAACAAACTGAGAGATCTTGGAGTCACCTAATCTCTTAAGAACTTATTTTTCCCACTTGTAAAATGAGAGGATTGAATTATATGATGTGTAGTGGATTTAACAACTTCAAAACGTTATGATTGTAGAGTCTAATTATATTTCAAGCCTTATTAGAAAGCTATCACGGATACGGGAACAACTCCAGTGGACCTTCCAAAGCAGGAAAAGTCCAAGGAGAAATGCTGGCACTTACGCCTAACCCTAAACATCAAAATTGGCAGCAATAGTATTAGCCTGCTAATTTATTTTGTACTTTTCTTCCTTGCAATTAAATCAGGTGAGGAATAAAAGGAAGATTCTGAGGCAATAAAGAGATCAAAGAAAAAAATTGGAAGCAAAAGATTCTTCTAAATTTTCTTACTCCTCAATTAGAGGTTATATCTGTAGGACTGCTTTGATACTAGATTACGGATTCGAAGAAATAAACCAATAACATCATATTGTTTGAGGCAACTGAGCCATGTTTCCCTCCCACACTTTCTGGTCACCTTAAGTCCAGGACAACTTCATTCTCTCCATTCAAATGATGATCATCTGCCTCTCTGACCTTAACATACAACAGCAAAGAGAGAGCACTGCTGTTGAGACTGACCCAATTATTTGTCACTGTTTTCTTTACGTGTATCACAGAAACCCAGGAATAGGTATTCCAGATCTCTAAAAAGACAATGCCTCCAAAATGTATCGAAATCCAAAATTTTCAGCATAGGCATTTTGGGTATTGGTAGGGGCAGTTCTGCTCCCCCCACCAAGCATTTACATATTGAAATATACATTATTTTAGTATAAACTACTTTTTAAATTTCTCATTTATTTTTTGTTGGGATATTATATGGATAATTTTTGGTTATTGTGAGTGTATAGGTGGGTTTGCTAATATGAATTCCATTTCAGGATATTGAATAACTATTATACAGTACTTATAATGAAAGTAATCAATGGGTCTTACAGGAATCTTGCTCACTGGTCTAATATAACTCACATTATTGATGAAAGGTTACAGTCCACGTTGGACAGACCATACTGCTTCCCTTAGCTCCAGTGTTCCTTTAACATTTGTGATTAACCAGCTCTCTAGCTGACCAGGATTCGATATTTTATATATTGATATATCTGATATTTTGTATGTTCCCATATGGATTGAAAACACACGGACAAAAAAAAAAAAATCTGAAACCAGTGCTGCTACATCTCCAGCAGACAGGTAGTCGGCTCAGCTAACATTTACTGTACTCATGCAGCTATGAAAGACATACTCACTGTCTGAAAAAGATAATGCTTATTGTTGGCAGGGTAGGAGGAGGCACTTGAATAAAAAACATAAGGCACTGGTGTTCTATCAGGAAACAAACAACATTCCGTGGAATTGCAGAAGGAGAAAAAATTCTTACAAGAGCATTCAGAGAAGTTTTTATGAAAGAAATAACATTTGAATAGAGACTTAAAGGTCGAACAGGGTTTTGATATAGTGGGAGAGCAAACACTATGAACAAAGTTAATTGGCATTAAAATTTGTCTGTGTTCAGGGAATAATAAGTAGTCAATATGAACACAGAGGTGTGCTTCCAGATGGAGCAGAAAGGGGAGATGCGGCCAGACCCTGGCCAGTCTGGAATGCAACCTAAGGAACTGTGGCATGTCCCCTGAGACAATAAGGAGACTCTACAGGTTTTAAAGAGAAGGTACCAGCGTAATTCAGTCTAGTTTATGAAGATGACTGGCAGCAGTGTAAAAGATCAAAATGTGAGCACAGAAAACAAAACAAAACAAACAGGCAGGGAGACTAATTAGGAGTTTCTTCCATAGGCCAGTCATGCAATGACAACCCAAGCCTGAGGCTGGGCACGGATTGTCAGAATTGGGGGAAAAACAGATAGGAGAGAAAATGGTATTTGAAAACTGGGTGTAGAGAGTGAGAAATATCAAGGAGAGGAAGATGACTGTAACTGAAGGAGAGAAGTCACTCTGGCAGACTAAATATTGAAGCTGTCCTCACAGAATTAATAAGAATTCTAATGGAAATATAATTGTAATTAAGTATTAATCAGGCAGCACTTTCACCCACTGCCTCCTAACCAAAAGTCACAAAGCATTAGATACTGACCACTTGCACCCCATTGTTACCATAGATAAAATTTCTGATGTTAGAAACATAAGGCTTTTGTTTTAAGAATATGTAAGCAGATCCTGAATTCCAGTGGAACGGCTGACACCAATCAGTTTAAAGACCTATCAGAGGAACCAAATCAGCATGAAAATACAGTTTCTTTATCTTTTTGTTCCATAACGTCACCCTGCACTCTTCGACCAATCAATAATCTCTACATTTTGGCCACTCCAAAACCCTTAAACCCCTAGTCCCACATTCCCTGGAGAGATTAATTTGAGGTTTTCTCCCATCTCGTCTCATTTAGTGGCCCTACAATTAAACCTCTTTTTTCTGTTGCAATCTAGTGTGTACACATATTGACTTTTCACAAGCATTGGGCAATGAACTTGTTACACTTACAGTATTTAGAGAGAGGATAATGAATGTGGTTTGGAACAAGCTGAGTGTCCCTATAACAAACTTTTCTCTCAATGAAGGTGGTATCAACAACAAAAGCAAAGCAACTTCCTAAAATCAATGCTCACTTGTGAATAACAGCTGTCTTCATGACACTACATGACTGGTTTAAAAAGTCATTCAAAGCATGAAAGAAGTTCTACCATGTTTTAAAGAATAGGTAATTGAATCAAAGAAGTGTCAATGTTATAAATAAATTTCATCAGCAGATACAAAATAAAAAATTCTTAAACCAATGCTACAATTTTAAAAATGTGTTATGTACATCATTTGGTAGTTAAAAACAGCTGTTTACCCTACTTAATGTGTGTTAGAATATGACTTGATATGATACCATGCAAAAGAGTAAACTGATGTTGAAGAAGACATTTATATGCATATATATGCCCTAAATCAATTTTCAGAAGCAACTTGCTCTTACATGCTTTGAGGACGACAATCTTTCATAAGGTCTTTCTCTAAATGCTAATATTTTATTTTTCTTATTGTTTTTGCTGTTGTTTGACAAAAGCATTTCATGTGCTCTTCACGCAGACTCTAAGGCTGTGTGAAAATGTGACAGCCTAATTCTAATATGTTGTAAAAATAAGTGACTATAATTGTTGGGCTTTTAAACAAGACATTATTCTCCATCTCTCAATCTCAAAACCATTGGGAAATGTTTCTGCTAAGGATTCTGGCACTGCTCTGGGTGTAGGGTAGTGGAGAAAGAAAGATTTCAGAATCAGACAGAGCCCGTATGTCACTTGATGGATTGAATTAGAGATCAAGTGATATCATCAGCAAAGACAATAGCTCCCAGATAAGATAAGGCTTGGAGAAAAGAAAAAGCAAAAAACAAGGAAACAAACCAAAAAATCTTACCAATGTATCTAGATAAAGTGTTGATCAGAGAAGGTGGGTAGTAAAAAATGGAAACATACTAGTAAATTATAAGCTATTTGAGTAGACATACATGAACCTATTTTAGCTTGATGCTTTCACACTTTTAAATCACGTAGTTAACAATCCTCATTGTGATTTCATGCTCACCATGTAATAGCCCCATTACTGTGTGGCTTCCCATGTGACACCCCTGCCGGTGGTGTCTGGTTGCCTCTCCAATTAGATTGCTCATTATAAATTGAAAAACTGGTATACATCATTCTTTTTGAGTGGGATTACTTCTGATATGTTGATAAATCAGTTTTCTAAGCCTCCTAGATTTAGAGTCAATCTTTGAACCATGATGAATTTGAGGTGGTTGCCCTATGAAGCTCCTTGGAGATGGATAGAATGTCTTCTCTTAAGACTTCCAACATCTCTTTGATTGCAGCTTTATAAATTGCATTGCAGTAATTGCCCCTACTGGCAGAGTGAACATCAGCATGCAATAAAATACAAGGTAGCATATTTGACGCAGTACTGTCATAGAGCCAGGGTGCAAATACAATTCAGAGTTCAATATCAGCTTACATTAGAGTGAAATGGAGCACTCACCAAAGTTGAAAACAGGAATTTTAAACAAGGACTGTCCTAAAGAAAACAAGGTATACAATCATCCTACTTATAACTCAGGCTGTTGGATCAACCTTGACATTGAACTGGAAACATTTATGATCATTCTTTTGTGAATCTTATGAACCAGTAATGCTTCAAGCTATACCTTCTCTTCTGACAGCTAAATGTGGACCCCTCTCAGAACTGCATGGTAACTCCCTGGGGGTCACTCTCATGGGATGCCATAGCACACACTTCTCTTCTAGACGAAATCCAGGCCTGGTGGTCCCAGCTTGGTTAGTCTGTATTTGCTGTGCCTTATCTGAGAAAACCTTTTTGTTTTTCATTTTCAGTATTGTTTAGATTTTCTTTCATTCATCCAATTTTTTAATGATAGTCTTATTAAAAAAAGGTTGTTTAACCTCTTCCAAAATTTTTACATATTTCTGTCCTTGTGCAATGAAGACCCTTACGGGTGGCCCATGAGCTTCTGAAAAGAGCAGAAATAAGTTGGGCGCGTTGGCTCACGCCTGTAAACCTAGCACATTGGGAGCCCGAGGCAGATGAATCACCAGGTAAGGAGATGGAGACCAGGCTGCCTAACCCGGTGAAACCCTGTCTCTACTAAAGAAAAAAAAAATTAGCCCGGTATGGTGGCAGGCCCTTGTAATCCCAGCTACTCGGGAGGCTGAAGCAGGAGAATTGCTTGAACCCTGGAGGTGGAGGCTGCAATGAGCCTAGATCGCACCACTGTACTCCAGTCTGGGCGACCGAGTGAGACTCCGTCTCAAAAAAAAAAAGGAATATTCGAATTTTGAGTCTTACCAGGGCTTACACACAGGGCTCCAATCCAGGGGAAAATATACATTTTGTATAATGATAGATAGATAGATAGATAGATAGATAGATAGATATCATGTATCATTAGGGTTGTTGCTTTCTACAGATTTATTTCTTTACTGGATTTCTCTTTCTCTCCTGATTATTCTGTGTGGAAGTTTATCACTGAGAAGAGTCCTGCTAAAGTCTCCATGGTATACAAAGTGAGATGTCTGGGTGCAGACTTTATTTACTGAAAAAGATTCCTCTGAGTATACTTTACAAAAGGAGACAGCAGCTATAAATCATGAGAAATTAAATAGTATATTTCAAACTTCTTAAAATTAAAACATACCTGTTAGTGAATAAATATAGAAAAACAATTCTAAACTCAACGGCAAATTCCTATGGCTTAAAATCAGCTCCTTGTTTTAGATTGCTTTCAGTTACAATATCAATGGTTGCATAAAATATATTAAGACCTAATCCAAAGAAAGAAATTCCAGCATAAGGGATTACAACAATGCAAGTCATAGAGATCCTGGCCAAGAAGTAAGTTGCATACACATCACCTTGACTTGTAATACAGGTACTACAACTTATCTAACATAAAAGGCTTTCCAATCTTATTGACTTAAAAAAAAAATTCAATCCTAGACAGTGGAGTAATGAGATTTGGAGTACCTCTGTTTAGAAATAGCAACTAAGAGGGATAAGAATTTTAAAAAGAAAATACTAAAAACAAATTGAGGAGGAAACAAAAACTTGTGTTACTACGGTTTAGTTACTATTTGCCATATGACGCCGTTACATATAATGTGCTCATAGAAATTAGACAAAAACATAATACATTCAGAAATAGCGCAGGAAGAAATAGTTAATTTTCAAATGAATGTCTAGATGAGTAGAAAATGTATGTAAGGAATTCATTCTCAGTGAAGCAATGGAAATTGTATTACAGTTCTCATAGCATGAAAATCTAGCAATACATCCTCCTAAACACTTTTATTTAAACATCTTCAGGTTGATGATAAGGTATTAGCCACTTTTAAGAAAATTATTATAAGGGAGAACATTTTTGTGTATGAAGATATAAATTTCAAAGTGTAAAAGCAAAGTTTTGGGATACTAAACTTAAATTTCTAGCATTCACTGAGTGCTCACAAAATAGTAGGGACCCTTCTGAATTCTATGTACATGATTTCTCATCTACTAGTTTAAATGAACCAAAAAGTTAGACATTATTATCATTTCCATTTTATAGATTAGAAAATAGAGGCTACGTGACTTACACAAAATCATACTGCCAGTAGGTAGTACAGTCAGAATTCTAACTCAAGAAATCCGTCTCCAGAGTCCTCACATTTTGGAATGAAACCAAATGTATAACACTAGGAGAACAGCTACCTAATTATGGTTTATCAGCCTTCAAGTGCATCATTAAATCATACTAATGAGTACTGGATGATACATAAAAAGCTTTTGATATTTAAATGTATTTTTTGTATTTAATACATTTTTAAACATTACATTTAATAAATGAACAATTGCCCTTATAGTTTGCCTGTAGTTGTTTAGAGATTCTGAATTCCTATGATGGTGAAATCAAACATGTGAATGTGAAAATTGTTGATGCATTACAGTAGGCAAACTCTGATAATGGAGACAACCCAAAGGCAGTGAACTAAAAAGATAGGCTATTTGTCTCTCAGGTGATTGTTTCAGGGAAGATAAGCAGGTTCGCCAGCAACAAAATCATCCAGTGACCTAAGTTGACAATGGCTCTGTCATGTTTACTATACAGTATTCACTGCTGCTCTGTGCATGGTCCTTTCAGACAAGAAAGGCCTGGGAAGGGGGACGAACAGAAGAGGCAGATATTTCTCTTTAGTGCACACACTACATCACTCACATTCCTTTAAGAAAAATTTGGGCTTGTAACCATGCCCAGCTCAAGAAAGGCTGGAAAATGTACTTTATTCAAATGCCCACAAAGAAGAGAGAGACCAATATTGATGGACAGCTGCCAGTCCTGGCCACATAAGCATAGTGGATATTTTTCCTCCTTACCTTTATTATGATTATTTATTTCATAAAGACAGATGAAATTCCAGTAATAATTTGAAAACTATTTCTAAATAATCTTCCATTTTTCTTTTAGAAGTTTAATGAAAATGCAAAAGTATTTAAGAATTGAAGGGTTGGTCATGACATATGAGTAAGGATTGTGTGACTTCAATTGGTATACACAATCGTTTTGTGAGCAAAAATTGGAGTTATCATTCTGGAACAGACAGAGGGTCGATCTCATCCGGTGGCCAACGCCAGATGTTTCACTAAGAGAAATAAACCTCCCATAATACACTTAATTTCACAATACTATACCATAGGGGGGAATATCTTCCTGACCCATCTGGTGAGCAGCTTCTGCCCTGAAGCATGAAGATTGATAGCTGGTGTAATTCTATCCTAGCTAGTGTACTGTAACTGCAGGTGCTACTCTTCCTCATGTGAGTGTCTAATTATTTTCAGGATCATTTTCTCGTATTCATATCCTGTTGCCTAGAGTTACACAGGTGAAAAATATTGTTCATCCTTGAATGTTTTTCTGAAAAAACACATATGAGTGTTTAATATATTGTTCGATCTTGTTTTACTAGCTACAGGTCAACTGTTTTTAGAAAAACTGTTCTACTTGTATTTCATATTCCCCTCAATAGTTTGAAAGGTGCATTATTAAAAAAAACTATGTTTATCAAAATATATAATTGGCTCCATTTCACTTATGTCAAATGTCTTTGTTTATTTTTCCTGAAAATTTATTGTCATGAAATAAATTCCTTGCTGTTAATTTCACTGTAAATTTCATTATGTTATCACACACACTCTGGACCCTAATGGATGAATACACTGAAATTATATTTGATATGGAGCTATTAGCACCCATATCAGCAGGATAATTAACTTCCAAAACAGGTACCATTCCTTGTCTTCATTATTAATAATGTGTATATCTTGAAGAGGTAATTCTATTTGTATCTAATGTACTTCAAATGAATCTGTGGCTAAATTCCAAAATCCATGTGAATTCTTGACTTTAGGAACAGGATTTCTTGGCACAGAATCATTTTAAGATATATTAGGAAACAAGCTAGTTGAAAAATATTTAAATTGCCAATCATGAAAAGAGCTACGCATAGGAACAAATTATAGAGGCCACAGGGAAGAAAGATTTCAATTTTAAATACTATGCAGAATTTAGATCATCCTTTCAGAAAGAGTGGTGTCAATCTCTATTTAAATGACCATAGAATTCACTTAAAGGTCAGCTTTCACTCAGTAAAGCAAAGGCCAACGGGCTTTTCATTGCCAGAATAATTCCCCCTTTATAATTTAGGAGGTGAATAACTTGATCCAAAAATATGCTATGTGCTTAATGACAGCTAAAAAAAATACAGTAGCTTTCACATATTTGCATTTCTTTATTTTTGCATTGTTATTACATTAATCTCATTTACATTGACATGTAAATATAATTCATTCATTGACTAAATGCCTATGCTATATAAGAGCCTCTACTAAGCTCTACTAACATGGACAAAGAATGTTTTCTATCCTCAATATCTGGCAGTTCTAGTGGGGATACAAAGAAAAGATATTCTGAAGCAAAATTTTCACACGTGAAAATCTCATCACTGCCTATGAATGGGATATCTGGAATTACACTGGTCTCAGGGAATAATTTTCCTGAACTTTAACATTGTAATAAATGCTGGGGACTGGAATATGTAGGATTGATGTTAATGATTAAATGACTATAATTCCATCAAATAAAAAGAAGCTCATCTATTTTTAGATAATGTTTACCTAATGTTCTTATGTCAATTAATGGATTAGGTGCATTTTATTTCAAAAGTAAATATAACAAATTTGAAGCATGCACATTTAAAATTTCTTTGTCTAACGATTTCTAACCTGCCTAAGATGATAGTGTCACTAAAATCTATTTATGCTGCTTTTTACCTAACTCATTTGTTACCCTTCGGACATTTTCTTTTACTGCTTCATTTTGGTATAAATCGAGCTTTTAGTTTGACACTGCTCATCTAATTCTATGCTTAAATTGGAAGACGAACTAACAAATGCTGCCTGATCATCACTTTGCTTAAAATCACCTCCTATTTAATGAAAGGTTTCTCCTTAATGTTTTCAGTCACCCTTTCTGTATGTACCAGGTGCACCTGAAATGTTTATGATGTATCTAAGTGCCAAAGAGAATTCCTCAGGTGTTAGGAAGAGGCAAAACTTATAGAGCATTTGATAATTAAGTGTAACTTCATAAACGCCCAAGTACTGTTTTTCCTTATTATCATTCATGTAACTGTCTTGTAGTTTTCTTACGACATTATGGCCTACTTTTCAATATGACCATGTCTTAATATCAAGTGTATCAAATCTAATCCTATGGTTTATTGTGGGCAACCCCAGTTGGTAAGCTCTGAGCTTTTTCCTCCCTTCTCAGTGAATGGAAGTTATACTTATGCCCGGCTGGTGGCTTGAATCACCTCAATTTGTTCTGGCAATCAGAGGCAGCTGCTCCATGGGAAAGGCGTGAGGGCCACTGAACATCACATTAGGACTGACCTCAAGCTGAATGTAAAAGGCTCCAACCTTTCTGCCAGGCCAGCAGAGCATGTGCAAACAGATTTGCTGAAGTGCAAAACGGTACAATGATTTAGAGCAAGACTTGTTCTCTTTTCTTTCTCTCCCTCCCTCCCTCTCTCTCTCTCCTTTCTTTAAAAATGAAACAAGATAGCAGACAGGCTGGTATAATCTTAGCAACATCTGTTGCCTTTCACAAGGGTCTTGGTTGAGCACAATAACTTTTCAAAAGGGGACTGACGTCCTGTTGAAAAGGGTAAAATAAAAGATCTCAACTGAAGGAAGTATGGCCATGTTGCCTCAGACCCACTTGAATCTTTTGTGGTTTCTGTCAGAACGAGTATAAAGAAAGTTTATTTTCCTCTACTTCCTGATGAAACTGCCAGAAAAAAAAATATATATATATATATATTTTTTTTTCCCAATTAGTGCTTAAAGCCCTTAAAGAAATATAGAAAAGTTACATTTCAAACTCTTCGTTTTCATTCCCAGTGATATCTGAACTTTAAGCTCGGTTAATCAGAAATCTGAAGAAATTTATGCTGTACGTTTTATCATGTCTGTTACTTTTGGCCTTTCTTATTAAGTTAGTTTTATACTTTTTCCTACAGTTTGGGAGCAATAGGAAGGTTCTTTTTTGTGAAAATGAATATTTCACACTGATTATTTTTCCCTTCAATGTGACCTGTTCATTTTACCCTACTTATCTAATGATGGGTTACAGTAAACATTAACTTGGGATAATTTATATAGAAAAAGTTACCTGCTTTCATTTGCAAGATGTTTTTCATGAGCAATTTTGTTCACTCCAACCATCACATACTTTCACATCAATGAGGATGCAGATGCAGCTGATGTGTATATATATCACCTGCTGGCTTCTGTTTTGTAAAACAAAAATAGAATTATATATGTATAATTACATATATATATCATACACATATATTCTAGATATTTCTATTGTTTTGTATTTGTTTCATATGTTTCTCATTTCCTTTTATATATAAAATATATATATATAAGATATATATATATACACATACACACATATATAGATAGAGAGAGACAGAGAAAGAGAGAGACAGAGAGAGAGAGAGAGGGTCTCACTCTGTCACCCAGGCTGGAGCATAGTAGCACAATCTCACCTCACTGCAACCTCCACCTCCTGGACTCAAGCAGTTCTCCCACCTCAGCCTCTAGAGTAGCTGTGACTACAGATGCGAACCACCATGCCAGGCTAATTTTCTTATTTTTTGTAGGGATAAGGTTCCTCTATCTTGCCTAGGTGGGTCTTGAACTCCTGGGCTCAAGGGATCCACCTACTTCTGCCTCCCAAAGTGCTGGGATGATATTTTTGGTATTATTGATATTTTTATTAATAATATATGTTTTTGGAGTTATTATTTTATTAATTATACATGTTTTGGGAGTTATTCACATAATTTTGAAAATATATTTAAAGACAACATCTGAAGATGCAGTTTATGCTGATCAAGATAATAATAGATTCATATATACTTTTAATACTGATGAGCTTCGTCCTATTATAATAAGGACATAGAGATACATCTGAAAATATCTGAATTTATACGTCTATTAAAAATATATGGCCGGGCGCGGTGGCTCAAGCCTGTAATCCAGCACTTTGGGAGGCCGAGACGGTGGATCACGAGGTCAGGAGATCGAGACCATCCTGGTCTACACGGTGAAACCCCGTCTCTACTAAAAAATACAAAAAAAAACTAGCCGGGCGAGGTGGCGGGCGCCTGTAGTCCCAGCTACTCGGGAGGCTGAGGCAGGAGAATGGCGTAAACCCAGGAGGCGAGCTTGCAGTGAGCCGAGATCGCGCCACTGCACTCCAGCCTGGGCGACAGAGCTAGACTCCGTCTCAAAAAAAAAAAAAAAAATATATATATATATATATATAATAGATCTTTTGATGCTCAAGTTATTTTACCAATATAGTGTATTAATACATGATGTTTTAAAGTATTATTTTAAATGCCCTTTAAACTTACAAAAGTGAGTATATTTTATTTCATAATTAAAATGTTAATGCCTGAAAAAGTTAAATTTTTTTGTTTAACTGCATTATTATGCTTTCAGTGTTATTTAAATATGTGCAATTAAAAATATAATGCACTATTGTATTTGTGCTTCTTATGACTCTTTTTAGTAATTATCAATTTTTAAAAAATTTTTATACCAAAAGTAAAAATAGCAAAACAAGCTCAGTATAAGAAGTAGAAATGGAGAAATATAGGATCATGTGCTATAAATGTGAAAAATATTCTGGGAATAAGCAAAATTGTTGCATTTTTTAAACAGAAGAATTTTTACAAACTGGGTGGTATTCATTAACATCTAGACCATCTTACTAGGAGAGAGGATATTACAATTACTTAAGAGAGTTTCATAACTAGTCTTTACTGAATGGGATGATTCATATTTTGCTTTACTTGCTTCTACTAAAGTTATCTAAATGCTTTCAAAGTTTTCCAGGCTTTGCCAAGAAAACAATAGCTTTGCCAAGCCTGGAAAACATTGAAAGCATTCCATTTTACTTAAAATGGAAAAAATAAAATTGGTCAAAAGTAATGTTCAAACTCACAAACAGTAAGGTAGACATGACCTAGTGGACTCAAGGTTGCCGGGTATGTAATAATGCAAATGGGCTAGTACTGAGGTTTCCATTCACATCAAATACACACTGCCCACAACTGTCATACACAAGGATGATAAGATCTAATTACATCTAATGGTTAAATGACAAAAATAAAAACCACTTTAGGCTTTGACGTCTGCCTGCTTCTATAGCTTACCTTTGATATTATACTAGTAATTCTAGACTCACATGCCTACAGAAGCCCGACGGCGAAATTAAGGGGTAAGTTGACTATGGTGAACTGGAGTATACATGGCCCATTTCAAAGAAATAGACAATCCTGAAGTTCAATCATAGATGATATTATCAAAATGAAAAACCAGATATGGTCAGATTTTCACTGAGTTTAACAGAAGTAAAAATTAGAGTGTTGCGTGTATCATCTTTCAATGACAAACCCTCGA
This sequence comes from Trachypithecus francoisi, assembly GCF_009764315.1. Taxonomy (NCBI): domain Eukaryota; kingdom Metazoa; phylum Chordata; class Mammalia; order Primates; family Cercopithecidae; genus Trachypithecus; species Trachypithecus francoisi. Next base: position 11,816,751 of record NW_022681435.1, read on the forward strand.
AGACACTTAAAACTCTTCAAAAAAAAAAAAAAAAGCACTGTGTGGGCCAAAGTTTATCTGCAGTTTGGGTGAAATCAGAACTGTTAGCCGGCACATCTTGATTAAATCAAACTATAACACCTAAATATTATTTGCCTTACATTTTTTTTGAATTCATTCAAACATGAGACACACTAAACAAATTTCAAGGTCAATTAATGAACAGTCTTTTGGGGATTAAGAAAGACATCTTGGCCGTGCGCGGTGGCTCATGCCTGTAATCCCAGCACTTTGGGAGGCCGAGGCGGGTATATCATGAGGTCAGGAGGTCAAGACCAGCCTAGTCAAGATGGTGAAACTCCGTCTCTACTAAAAATACAAAAATTAGCCAGGCGTGGTGGTGGGTGTCTGTAATCCCAGCTACTCGGGAGGCTGAAGCAGAGAACTGCTTGAACCCAGGAGGCAGAGGTTGCAGTGAGCCGAGATCACGCCACTGTGTGATGGGAGATAGAGCAAGACTCCGTCTCAAAATAAAAATATGAATTATGATTTACATTAGTATTTAAATGAAATTTCAAGGTGTGATTGAGAGCCACATCTACAGAATTATTTATAAAAATATTTATAATTTTCAAATAAATTATTAAAATACTTATAGTTTTAATAATTTATTAAAATTTTATAAAATTATTTACAAACATAAATTCAATTTTTACAATTGTAAATTCACTATAGTACAAGCTATAACAAATAATTCAAAACAAGAAAGGCTACAATCAAGCTCTTACTCCATTGCTTAGAAAAGCTAGGGAATGTGAACAAAAGTCCTGTTTAGTATTTGAAATACAAAATATCAAATAATAATGGTCTGAATATCTAGGATCTTTAGGAATCTTGTTTTGAATATTGCTGTGTGGATCAACCAGGCTTCATTACTGGGTTTAGATTCTTATATCCATACATGAAGTTTGCCATGAGGTCATAAATCAATTCCTTTACTTTTGTAAACTTCAGTTTTGTCACCGATAAAATGAAAAGAAATCTGTGTGTCTTCAAAGATGTCTTATATAGGCCATTTCATGCATATGGTATGGAGCTCAATTATCTTTGGTGGCTACCTCTGGTAATTTAGTTGCTTAACGAGGCTCATTAACCCTTTTAGACCATTACTTGTACTCACAACTATATTTGGAAGTAAATTGTTACATTATGTACTGTAAGTACAACATTTTCCTGCCAGTGTTAAATGTTAAATAAAAAGCCCTAAATAAATAAATGTGGCATAATGATTGCTCATTTCCATTAAAACTTATTCTCACACAAATACTCAAATAGGCTAGAAAATACTGTGTTTATTTCGTTTCTTAGATCTATTTGTTTATGTTGGTTCTAATATACAATATCACTCTGAATGAATTAGTGTTTTATTTAATCTTTTATAGGCTGGAGCCCTCCCTCAATTCTGAATTTAGAGTAATCATGTTGCTAGATAAGGATAGAGTGAAGGAGATGCTTGCTACATCCCTTTTTAATCATTCAGACCTAAAAGTGGAAAGTGGAGACACTTGCAGTTCACAAAGATAATGACTGCCTCAGAATTCACCTTTGTGCACAGAGTAGTTCAAGTTCATGAAAGGATTACTGCTCCTCATCACAAGTATCTAGGGTGGCAGTACTTCAATATTTTATTAAACATCCTTCTCTTCCTAAAAGTTCACCTTTGAATAAACTGGCTTATTTTATCTAATCTTTCTTTCTAAGATATGTAGTTTTTTTCTTATATTTTTTCCCCTTCTGAATTTTCCTTCTGAATATGAGTTTAGCCTCAAAGTCACATACACCAGGGAGTTGTACCCGGCTCAATGCATCAGCAGGAAGTAGGGTCATTTCTACATGCACGTTTTATGTGTGTTAGGAGAGCACTAAATAAAATTGAGTGGCACCAGCTATAAAACCTGCAGAACCCAGGGCAAACCAGCTCTCTGGATCTACATGCCGGGAGCAATCAGGTTAGTTCTTCTGAGAAAAAAGCAGTGGGCATGGTGTGGAGGGGGGAAACCGTACTCCAAATACAAATACAGGTGAACTGAGATGAGTGCATGCTTAGGAAGCTCTCTTTCTGTTTAGGTGAGTAGAGAATTATATATACCTCATTTTAGCTTTAAAAAATTACATTAATTCCTCATGCTTCTGGAAGATTAAAGTTCTCTGAACATTCTTTCAATTTTCTGCTGTCCCTTCCTGTCTGTATCCAACTCATGTTTCAAGCCTCAAATGAAATGTCACATTGGTTAATGGTTTTAGTGCTCTGCAATAGCATGTGCTGTCTTCCTCCTTCAAATCCCATACCCTACTGCTTGCTATTTGCTTACTGAGTTTAGCCTAATCCTTCGCTTTTATGTATTTTAGTTACATTCGTGCCTGTACCTGCTTGGGGCCTTGGTCTTACTTTCCTCGGTAGATCTCTCAAGTTTTGGCATAGAACCTGCTATATAGCACATACTTAAGACATATTTGTTAAATAAATTGAGATGCTGCAAAAAAAAATCTACTTTTTGAAAAAGATTCTATGGCTTATGGCAAAGTGAAAGATAGAGAAACTCTTAGCAGAAATTTGCATTATTTTCTTTTTTCTCTCTCGAGGTTTTAGAAGGCTTTTACGGAACAACTGTAATTCAAGAGACAGTGTCGCCCTACCTGTATTATTTCTGACCATTTTGACTTGAGCTGCTTTTTTACTTTTTTTTTTTTTTTTTTGAGATGAAGTCTCACTCTGTTGCCAAGGCTGGAGTGCAATGGCATGATCTCGGCTCACTGCAAGCTCCACCTCCCGGGTTCACGCCATTCTCCTGCCTCAGCTTCCCCAGCTGAGCTGCTTTTTAAAAATAATTTTTGACCCAACTATTCTGAATCCAGAAATACAACCACACATCAGTGGTATCATACGCTATTTTAATAAGTAAGTGTTCCCCGGCTTTGGCATTTGACACCATATTGAAATCACACATTTATCTGTTTGAGTTTGTTCTTCAGACAGAAAATATTGAAATTTGACATGTAGTGGAGAAAATTAAACTCCTACTTTAAGATGTTAACCAATGACCCACACCATCACACATTTTCCCATGCCTGAAAAGAAGCCCTAAGTATCTGTAGGAGACTGGAATAATAATAGAAACAACTTCATTTGCTGAGTACGGGGCTAAAATGGACTTCTACCCTTGCTTTCCAACCCCGCTAAGTGTCCTTTCATTCTCATTTCTTTTCTGAAGGATTTTTCTAAGTGGTTCAGGGAAGGAGTAAGTTACCTGCAAACTCCCAGCTGAAGCACCATCTCTGGTAGCACGGGCTGAATCTTCTGTGAGGATTTGCACTTACCTTCTCCCAGATTACACAGTGAAATTCCTTAGATCCCATCAAACATCTTTGCCTTTTTTTTTTTTTTTTTTTTTTTTTTTAGATGGAGCCTCAGTCACCCAGGCTGGAGTGCAACAACGGCATGATCTCGGCTCACTACAACCTCCGCCTCTCAGGTGCAAGCGATTCTCCTGCCTCAGCCTCCTGAGTAGCTGGGACTACAGGTGTGTGCCACCACACCTGGCTGACATTTGTATTTTTAGTAGAGATGGGGTTTCACTATGTTGGCCAGGCTGGTCTCGAACTCCTGACCTTATGATCTGCCCACCTCGGTCTCCCAAAGTGCTGGGATTACAGGCCTGAACCACAGCGCCCGGCCATCTTTGCATTTTCTAAATATTTCTGTGGTGTCTAAGCAGCTCCATTATTCTATGAATATTTTAGAGTTCTTTAACTGAGTGGTATATTCTCCAGGTAAGTATTCATTTTTGTGCAAAACTGAATTTTTTGGATAATGAAAGAGGAGACCTTGAGTGTATCCTAAGAAGCAAAATGGTTGTATTACCTCAGATTTTGGATTTTTCTAGTTTACTTACTCTATGAAGTGGCATGGTCATGAGTGATGCTGTTTGGGGGTTCACTCCATGATGCCAATCTTAGGTACCAACGTCTTTCTTCTTTTAGTGATTATTTATGCTCCATTAGTGATACCTCTAGTCAAAACATCTTTACATCTACTTATATTTTCTGACTATATCCAAGGAACTTCCGTATAATACCAGTGCCACAACTAGAGTCCAGGCCAAGGTTTTTCTCAGCAACTGGATTTCTAAAACAACTTCCTAAACATTTCTTAGTGGCGAGGGTGTATCTTCTAATGCAAATGTGATCACCATTGTTCTTCATAACATTCCTCAATAGAGTCTCTTTGTCCTCGCAGCACATTCCAAACATTTTTCTTTCATTCAAGGTTTTTTCATCGTATGGCTCCCCTTTGTTGTACTCCCATACGTGACATTTTGTGCCCACCTCATCATGTGGTGTGTGGAGATGTATACACCTCTTTATTTTCACAGTAGATTGAGAAGTTCCTGAAGAACTAAATCTTATTCATCTTTGTGTTCCCATGCCCTAGTTGAGGAATCACATAGCAGGGGTTCAGTAAATCTGCACTAAATGGCTACCTTGTGCTAGAAGTCATTACTTTCTAGATGATGGAATCGTATCTAATTAGATGAACTAAATTGAAGGACACAGATACCCTCAGAAAAAATGTTAAGCATTAAATATAGATTTTTATTATTATTCTCAGTTAAATTAGGAGAAACATTCACAAGAAACCATAAGTAGCCCCATGTGTTGAGACCTTTTGAGGCCTTATGGAGAGTCTCCTACCTTCTGCCACATCTCTGTTTTCCTGAGGTTCTCCAGAATGTTTAGAACTACTTAGTTCTCAAGGATTATGTCTCTTCTCTTCTTAGCTACCAGATACTAGGCCTATGTCTTTGGCTTTAGAGTAAGATCATAATGTAATGAATATGAATAAAATCTGATCAGCAATCTCATAAGAAAGTACTTGCTTGCATCGTATCTACTTTGTGTGATAAAGCACCTAAGAATGTACTTTTCATACCAGTAGAAACCATGACAGAATTCTCCTACATTTTACTGATTCCTCCTTCTCCAAAATATAGTTTCAGTGCAGGTAACTTTTCTCAATTTAATCAAGACAGTGAAAATAAATTGAAAAGAGGACTTTTTAAATTAGGGTAGAAAAGGGGACATTTATTCAAATAATGCTATATACAACACTAAAGACATAAAGCCTTCAACTGAGGGAATTTGAAAGTATATACACACACAAGGATAGAAATATTATAACATACATTTGAAATGTATAAGAAAACATGACATTTTGTAAGTAAGACATTATGGCTTGCGTTTGCAGTTCAAGGAATCTTAAACAACTGGCAGTGCCTTGGTTGGTAGTGCCTTGGGATTCACCTACTACAGTTTTTTGTTGTTGTTGTTTGTTTTTTTTGTGTGCGTTTCTCAGAAAACTGGGTCTTCTAATCAAACCGGAAATTGTGAGAAAAAGAAAGGAGAGGAGGAAGGACCTAATAGAACATGTGTTGACCCTAAATTTGACAACAATTTAAGCCCGGTGAACTCTTATTTGCTGTTCTTGATGCTGGGCTTCCTCCTCAGAATAAAATAGAAACATCTTTCAGAGGCTGGAAGACCTAGAAAGATCTATTCCATGTCCATTACTACAACATAATCCATCTCCATTCTCCTCCCTGTCTGAAGTACATACATCCAACCCCTTCCTGCCACAGACATTCCCCTTGTTTATTCTGCCTAGATCATTCTTCCCTCAGAGCTGTACAACGCTGACTCATTGTCGTCATTACGTCTCAGTCTATGTGCCATCTCCTCAGAAAGAGACCATCCCCAGCCTCCTTAGATAAAAGGCGTCCCTTGGTTACTGTCTGTATTATTCCCAGTTCTTACCCTTGCTCTAGGTTGTGACTTTTGGTCAAGAAGAATCTAGACCTCCCTCTAAGACCAACAGCTGTTAATGTGGGAACCAGGGCTAGAATTTTGGTTAAGTGAAATTACTTCACCTGTTTTGGATTCTGTAGAGGTTATTATTTCAGGAAATTTTTTAGAAAAGGAAGGCACGTAGAATGGTTTAAGAAGAAAGCATGCATTTGGAATCAATATTTATGTGTAGTCGTAAGAAGAGAAAAACGCGAAAACTTGAGGAAAAATATCTTTTTCTTAAAGGGCCTCAAAATATTTTCCTTTTCTATGCAATGTCCTTTGATCAAAACAAGCCAGTAGACGAAGACAGCGCAGTTTCTGATTCCCAATCACAACATGACCTCCTATAGACAAACAACCCAGGCAATCCATGAGCAGTTGAAAAATAGCTTGACATGGTCAGATTTGTGATAAATGCTAGATGGGATACAAACACTTCTTTATTCAAGAAATGCTTACTATGGGCCAAACATGTGCTGTGTCTTGCTGATATTGAATATTAATTACTGCCCTCCTGAAGCTTTTAGTTCAGAACAGTGATAAGAAAAAGTCTCATCCCAGAAGTCAGTTCATAGGCAAAACAAGGCAAATATATGTAACGTTACCAGAAAAATCTAAAGTTAATCTAAAGATTGTACTACATGAGCCAGAATAATTGAGCATTTTAACACATTTCAAAGAGCTCAAAATGAAGCCAAGGTTTGATATCTGGGTACCAGGTGAACGATAGTGCCCCTGACAGAAAAGAACATACAGGGGAAATTCAAGCTAATATCTAAGAAAAGATACAGAGGTCTTTTCTAAGCATCTTGAATTTGGGTGACGGCTGACAGCTGAGTGGAAATGGACCATGAAATGGTCATCCAAGCAGCCCTGGATCTGGAGAGTTTTGGGGTTGCAGTTAGAACTTTTAAAATGCATAATGTTAAGTAAGTAACATAGGATGGTATCTGGAACTTAATAGGAGTCCAAAATTGCTGTTAGAATTATTAGCATAGAATTTGGTTTTAAACATTGACTAAATTGAATGGGCGAGCTGGGGAAGGCATGGTGCCAGTTAAATGACCAGGAGAGGCTGGACTGGGGACAGAAAAGTGTGCTTGACAGCACACGAAATCAGAGATAATAGCACCGACAAGTATAAGCCCATGTAACTGGTATTCGAAGAATTACTGCTAAGGTTAAGTAAGAATAAGTGCGTAAGAGAAAGAGGACACTTTCCATTGGTAGAGTGAGAAAAATGAAACGAACGTAGTTGGAAATGATCTCTTCCCCCTCCTAACCCCTATGACAGAACACCCAGTCATCAGATTAAAAAGAGCACCAGAGCAGGGGAAAACAAAGCGTGCTCAACTCCAGGGACTGCACCGTGCTCTTAAGAAAAGACCAGATCCCCTTCCTTCCTTCTTTCCTTCCTTCCACACCTTGCAAGGGTCCTCTGTCCCGCCCTGCGAGTAAATCATACACTTTGGAAGTTTTGCATTAGAGAGCCCAGCTGGAGAGAAAATTGTCTGCAAGAAAAAAAAAAAAAAAACAACAACTAGAACTAGGGCAGTCCGAGGAGATTGAAAGGGCAAAACTATCAAGCAAGAAAACTGTAAGTTCTGATTAGTTTTATGACTTTGCCTTCATGCCTCAGGAGCTCAATTGATCACGGCTTTCACGACAGGCTAAGGTGGGTGTTGGGGGGGCAGCTTGAAAATACCCTCAAAACTCTCCTCCAGCTCCGTGCTTTCAGATGCAAATGCCTAGCGGAGAGATGGATGGGCTGCAGCCCCTCCTACTTTCACCCCTCTTCTTTATTTTCCTGCTAAGGAATCCATCTGTACAGATCTGTCAGGCGGGAGGTGGAGGAGGGTGCACGAGGGTGCGCGCGTCTGTGTGTGCGCGCGTGGCGGCCGAGCGGCTCCGTCTTCGCGTTCATTTCCAGTAGCCCCCACTGGGTCTCTGGGAGGCGCGGAAGTCCCCGGGCCGGCCTCCGACGGCACTGACAGCGGGCGCCCGCCGCCCACCACCGTCGCTCTCTTCTCCTCCCTCTTCGGCCCCGGCTCCAGCGCGCTCTCTGCTCCTCTCCCGCGCGCCCTATCGCCCTCTCTCCGGCCGCGCGCTCCCGCTGGCTCCGGACCTTGCGTCTCAGCCGCCCGGGCGAGCCGGAGGGGCCCCTTTCAGCAAGCGGAGACAGCGGGCCCCGGGCGCCCGAGGCCGGGGTAGGGTCCTCGAGCGCCGCGGAGTGGGCTGTGATTGGAGGAGGAGCCCGTGCCGGGCGGGCCCGAGCGGGTGTCGAGCCCGTGCCTCCAGTCTGCCCCGCGCGCGGAGCTGCGCGCACTGGGTCCTCAAGAGCCCGCGGGCGCCCGGCGGCTGAGCGCACGTTCTTTCGGATGCACACGCCCGGGTCCCCGGCGTCTGACGCCGCGGGGAGGGCAGCGAGGCCCCAGGTGAGTGTGCCTGCCTGCGCGGGGCTGGGGAGGCGCCGCTGGGCAGATGTGCGCCCTTGCTGTGCGCCTTTGGAAGCAGGACTAATCAGTGAGCGGAGAGCGGGCGGGGATGTCCGTGCGGAGTTTCCCTTGGCGTCCCCAAGTTACTGCGTGTTGCCGTGAGACGTGGCTCTGCAAGGCAGGACAGGCTTGTGGACGGAGCCGGGGGCGTTTGGCCCGGAAAGCCGGTGTTGACAGACACCAGGTGCGACACGAGGAGTAGTAGTTGAGGGTAAGAGCAAATCCCGGCACTCTCCAGGTGCAGCGGCAAACATGGGCAGGCTGGAGCACTCTCCTCAAAGAGGGACACAAGCAGGCTCCTCCCTCGACCTCGGACTGATGGGGGCACAACTCCGCGCCGGCTGTGCCGCCGGGTTCTGCAGAGGTCTGAGGCTGGAAGGGGGTATGCGCCGCTGTGGGCAGGAGTCCTTTGAACCATCCGCTCTAGACACCTTTTACCTTTCGTGAAGGTGGAGCTCACCTCAGGGTGCTTTACTTTTTTCCTCTATAATTAGTATTCTGCTGATCTGGTTCATCTGCATCCTGCGTCCCCTCCGCCTGGCAGTACCTTAAGTGTGCGCTGGGAAAAGGGCGCCCTGCTTCTCTGAAGGCATGGTGGACTTCATGGGTGCACATGGTACACTGCTAGTTGCTGGTATTCAACCTTCCAGTGTGGATTAATGAGAAAAGATCCGTTATTCTGTACCGCTTCACGTTTTAGATCGTTAACCCTACGGATTTCTTAAATGTCATAGTTCAGGTGAGTAAAGATTGGCAATGAGTTCACCCAGCACTGGGCAAATGGCAAGCTGTTGAGAAACCATCAAGGATTGGGTGTATCAAGGCTTTGGAGATCTGTAAATTGAACCAGGAATGTACTTATAACATCTTTTGCTTTGCAATAAATATCTTGTCTCTACTAGATCGTTTATTAAGTGAGACCTTTATGTAAGACTTGTCCTCATAATTTCTATAACTACCAGACAGGTGTTCAGATCATTTTTCATAGAGAAGTAGATAAACAGAACTTTATACAAAAAAAAAAAAAACAGAAAAATGTAAGTGACTTGTTAATATATGGCCCTTGCCAAGTGACAAGTATGGTATATATTTTTAAAAGCAGATAACACCTCACACAAAAAATGTGTATTTTAAGAGTTTAGGAGCAGTAGCAGTCTTTTCTAAAGGAAAGTTTGCATAGACACAATATCTAAATAGTTTTAAGAGTGTCTTAATAAAGGCAAATTGTTAGGGGAGAAAAGAGCTAAGAAAAAAAAGTTACATTTGAAGCTTTCAGTAACTCACCAAGAATTACCTCTTTCCTAACGAACTAGTTAGAGTTTGATTTACCTAAGATATTTTCTTGTTACTATATGTCAAGGGGAAATGCATGAAGAATACTTTTCTTTCTTTTTAAGGCTATTTGGAACAGTATGAATTAAAATGCAAAAGAATTGAGGCAGGTGGGAAGACTGGCAACTTTGTGGAAGTCTTGCTTCTGTGTTACTGTTTAATATGGAGTGGGATAGCAGAGCAATTAGGTAACATCCAACGTTAATAGTCTTATCTGGGAAAGCTAGCTGAGTCTGTCTGAGGAAAGAAAAATAAAGAAAACAATACTCAGTAGCACAGACCATCACCCTGCTAAAAGCTATTAAGGTTTGCAGCTTTAATAAAAGGGCATTGTGCATTTACGACGTGAGATATTATTGTAATTAAGGGCTGCAAGAGGTCATTAGAATTGTGTTAACAATCACTTGACAGACTCACAACTCTTCTTAAGTCTTCTTTTATTGATTTAATAGCACAGAGCTTTTTCCTTTCTTATAAAAGGATAATTGTAAAGCATCTATATTACTGCAATTTACCCTTGAATTGACTCTAGTGTTTAGTATCCAATGAAGAAGAGAGGGTGGAGAGCACGCGGAGTTGGCCACTGTTCAGCCTTCCTTGGCCTAAAAATCAAATGACTGTCTCTCCACGGGCACTGTTTCTTTACTGGTTTCCCTGTTATTCAGCATTTTGCTTTTTTGATGGCAAAGCTGATATAAACTCCTCAGAGTGTGTACTGATATGAGGAAGTGAATACATTTTTGTGTTGAGCAAATACTTTTTTTTGTCAGATCTTTCGGAAATACTTTACAAAATACTGAACTCGCAAATTGTTCTGTGCTGTGGATATTTATTGCTGAATGATTCCAATCCGGGTTTTATAAGGTTTTACATTTATTGCTTTGATAGCTTGTATCACATCACGGTTCTCTCTCTTTTACACACACACAAATGTCTTTAACTTGATTGGAAGGCTTCAAAGCCTTAGCTTAAATTGGAAGTTTCAGGAACTTCTAAAATAACTAACATGCATTAGTTGATTGCAAAGGGATTGAGATGGAAGCTTTTTCTTCCTTGGATGAAGGAATCAGATGCTACTTGGTGGGGTGATAAAGGGGAGCTGAGGACAAGGAAAGAAGACATGTGATCAGAGTCTTGTGTGTGACCATCTCCCCAGCGTCTGACAAGCAGAGCAGATCTAGCTGTAACCAGCAATACACGAGTGCCTCCTCTGGGGATTTGCTGGTTCTGCAGAAAGATACCCCTGCAAGCACTTCCCCCTTGTTATTCTGTGAGTCTCATGGATAAAATTACCAGTGCAAATGAATATGCAGACATCTGTCCATATCTTCATTTCAGATTAGAGTATAGATTTTCATTCTGGTAGAATCTCTTTTCTGCTATTTTGCAAAGTGTTTATTGAAGCCTGATGACTTTTGTTGAAGTCACATAAATCACACGTGGCACAAGGTAAATACAAGGGTAAATTAAAAATTAAAGTTGCTACAGCTAAGATTTCTTGTAAGAATAAATTATAAAAAAACTCTCTGAATATAATTTTACCGTTTTGTTATTACATAAATCACTCAGAAAGATTGTGCCTTGTTACTTTGTTTACTTTTTAATTCACAAAGGCTTCTTCTAGTTAGTTATAAACTCTTGTTTCCCCTTTTTAAAAATTCCTTTCACCCACAGCAGAGGTTGTGCTTAGTTGAAATTGAGTCTGTAATCCACTTTGAGAAGTTTTCTATGTTTGATAACCAGATGCACACTACAGGCTATGTGATTCATTTCCAGGGCCCCTGCCTGCATATTTAGGCCAGTTAACAGTAGGAGGTTGTGGTCTGTAGTTGTAATGTTATCTGGCCCAGGGAGCTGATGGATTTGATCACAGTTTCTTTACGTGAGAAGTCACATATCACAGAGAGTCCCCAGCCTCACTAATTAAAATGTAAAAAATTATACCTTTTAAGTAGAAAAGAGAGGACTCTTTCATCAAAATTAAAATTATTGAATGTAATGTTAAGCTTTAAATGGCATTCAGATGAAACAAATTAATGTTCATATATTACTATACTGGAAACTGAAGATAGCAACATTAAGTTTAGGATGATTATAATGGGAATATCAGGAGCAAGCAGTCATCTCAAAATATAGGACTGATATCACCAACTGAAAGGGTACAATTGGAATGATACTTATTTTGCCAAACAAAATGGCCCCATATATAGATTTTTCTATCCTAACATACTGTCCTGAGTTGGTACCCTATTTCTAAAATGTTTGCTAGGCTGTTGTTTAAATTTCAGTGGAAATAGTTAGCTACCTTGTGTTAAAATGTAGTAGGAAGTTATTTTTGGATTCCAGAGTTGTTTAGAAGGGAAAAAGCAATTTTAAATTTGGATACAGCTCACACTTCATTTTTTTGTAAGATAGAAACATACAACCCTAAACAATAGGTTCCTTCACCCTTTCTTCTTAGTCTGCATTCTCTGCTCTTCTGTATGATAATTACGGTTACCATTACCTCCTTAGAAAATTAAAACTTATGGTCATATAAAAATTTTAAGTACAATCAAATCTACTTTGCTTGGCTTTTAAGAAAGATGGCAAGTTCCAAAGATCACACATTGCAAAAGCACTCATTATCAGAATGAGCAATTTTTAACAAATACTTGAAAATACTCATTACATCCAGTTATGCAATGGATATTGGATCAGTACCTAGCTGTGTGACCTTGGGCATTTCACTGGGAATCTGTAGATTTCCATTGTATTCAAAGTAAAGAAAGGGCTACTTTGGTTTTGCTAACGTCTATTGCAGTTCAAACATGTCATCAATCTGTGGTTCCACCACTTTGGGAATCTTCAAACTTAAGGAGCAGCAGAATTTGAGGATTTTAAAAGATTTTTCCTCTAACATGAATCCTAATGAAAACCAAACTATTACATTCTTCAGTATTGAAATAGTCTCCTCTTTATTTATGTCTTAGACACTGTCCTGAGTAGTGTGGCTGGTAGTGTTGTGGTTCAAAATAAAGTGTGGCTTCAGCTCTGAAAACACTCTGTCCCAGACTATTTTCTCTCTAGTGTTGTATTCTGACATCTGCTCAGTCATGAATGGGAGGGAATTAGAACATATTTTTCCCCTTTGGCATTCCCAAAAATGTATTAAGCGGTTCTACATTAAAAATAGGCAAAAGCAACAATGGATAAGTACTACCCTGTACACAAAGCAGACTACTCTAACTTTGTGGTCTGGGATAAATCACAGGGAGGACTTCAGTGGTAACAGGTGGAAGCTGTACTGGGGACACAAGAGCAAACGAAAGTCTTCAGAGAAGACAGTGGATGAATCAGGAGGCAATCTCTTCATTGAATTTAAATAAAACCATTAAATACCCAAGGAATTCCTAAAAAGAAACAGAGTTCTTCTCCCAGACTACACCAAACAAACAAACAAACAAACAAAAACACTAGTAAATAGAAGGCTGGTCTTAGAACATTGGTAATATCTTGCATAGTTCCCCTGCTGTGGAATGCTGTCATTTCCACATTTAAACATGTGCATCTTTCATCTTACTTAGAGATTCATTAAAAGCATGCTACTGTCTAAATGTAGTTCAACCTTAAAGCAGTCTTGGAAATGATAGTTTACTCCCAATAGGTCAACAAGATTTTTTATATTTTGTTGCTATTATTCCGACTGTGATTTCTTGTACTATTATGTTTCGTAGGTCAGCCAACAAAATGTCTCAGGGAATATCAGTTAGATTCTGGAGGTGTTTGTCAGTCAACCATTATGGATTTTTTGATTCTTGTAGATTATTCTAGTAAGTACACTGACAGTCCTCAAATGTCATTCTTACAATTGTTTTTCTAGAAAATGCAAATAATTGAATTTATTTTTGGACTACCATGCTCCATCTACTCATAAACTATACCAATTTTTAAAAGAGAGGCATAACTTATTTAAATCAGCGTTAGCAATTGACAGTAAGCTGTGTGTTAGTGTGGTATATATTCAGTATATTTCAAAACAGTTTCAGAAGACCTGAATCTGAGGCAGACTCCAGACAGCAGAGAGCATGAGCAGCTGCTCCTTGCCTCGAATTTAGAGAAACTTTGGTGGAATGTGGTCTTTAATTGTGGTAAGTCATTGCTTATTTATATTGGACTGCAACAAACATTCCAGTTCAACTTTAAGTGGCACAAAACCAAAAATAGTCCTATATTTCCTTTAGTATAGCTGATAGTTAGATATTATATTACATGTTATTTCTAGAAAGCATACAGAACTGTGCACTTTTTAAAAAAGCAGTCTAGAACATATGAATTAATTGGCAATTAGGCATGTTTTTAAAACTACTCTTGTGGTGATATGTTAATGTGCAATGGCTGAATATGATGTATACTTGTTATGTTTTTAGCATGCTGACTTTAAATGGAACAGGTTCTGGAAGACTTGCAGTTCTGCTGATTAGTAATTGACATGCTAATGCATAACAGTATTTTTCTTTTTTTTTTTTTTGCATGGAAGGACCTTTAGTCATTGTTTATAAGTATGAAAACACCATTTGATTAAGAGCACAATAGTCACTTGATCTGTTAAAAGTGGTTTCCTAGAGATGTCAAGTGGAGTAGAAATTACAAGAAAACTTTATAGTAATGAATTTGTTTTGGCAAAATAACATTAGCTGTTAAAGTTAAATGAATAATAAACAGTCTACTTGGAACTAATACACTGCCACTTAGTTTAACAAAAATAATTGGAACAAAATGGTAGCATGATCAAGCGATTTAATATCAAATGATGTTGGTTTAGTAAATACTGCCTAAGGGATTTTTACCTCTTCTTTTTTCTTTTTGCTTCAGTTTGTTCAAAATATATTTTTCAGTGTTTCATTTTATATTCTGATGATTAAGGTCTGTTATACTCATCACAGTACTACTTGTGGTGATTTTCATGTATTTCAGTTTGTAAAACATGGGAAAATATTATGAATTGTTTTTTAAAATACAAGTTTTAGCCTTAAAATATTAGAGTAAACAAAATCATTTTAAATCTTCGTCAGATTTTTTTTTTCCGTTTCAGATTAATCGTTTATCAAGTGGCCCACTACTCCCTCAGACATCTGTGATTTACTTCTGTGCCATTCTCTCCTCAGATATAACCTGTTCTTGTTTTTCTCTTCAGAAATGTTCCATCTTGTTCCATATTATTACTGTCCAAAAGTTTATACAGATCTGTGGACATTTCTTCAACTGTATACCCATATGTATTTTATATTCTTTCCTGCACTTTTAAAAAGGCCTAGTGATAGTGAAGAGGTCAACTCTCCAAACCACATGCATGGATGCAGAGTACTCATTTTTTTCTGATGTGAATCTTGTTTTTAACTCCTGTATATGAAACTCAGGTGGGAAAGGAGGTAGAAGAAAGAGAGAAGATAAACCACATAGACTTCTAAAGAGGGATGCAGTGTTTTTGCTTTAGGGCACAGATTTGTGAGGCAATATTTAATCCATTGTGAAAAGTCAACAATTTGTTACTCTGTACTCAAGTTCCTTTAAATATAATAAAAGTTATTGTGGTAGCTTTCTACATGTTGATATTTGTGAGAATATAAAAAGCCTTATAAAGAGGTTATATAATATATGACAAAATTCTCAAGTTTGAGTTTGGGTTACTTCTGGTTGACAACCACAAAGAACTATAGGTTTTTTAAAATAATGCTTCAGAGTTCTTATTTCTCTCATGATACCCAGCTCAGGACAGAATGAAATCAGTTGAACTGCTATACTC
The DNA here is from genome assembly GCF_009764315.1 of Trachypithecus francoisi. Lineage (NCBI taxonomy): Eukaryota > Metazoa > Chordata > Mammalia > Primates > Cercopithecidae > Trachypithecus > Trachypithecus francoisi. The sequence continues at coordinate 11,832,246 of NW_022681435.1, forward strand.
GCCTTTCTCTTGAAAATGAGATTTGATTGAAAAGGAAGGCAAACATTCGTGAAAGACTGATAAGGAAAGGTGACACCTGACCTGAGGCCATGTGACTCTTCCGCTGCTATAGAGGGCATATGTTCCTGGCAGAGTTGGTTACTGCCAAAAATACTGGGGAACACATTATGAAACATCCTCACTTCAGATCACAATGGTTCACACACTATTTTCTGATTTTCGAAGTGCACTCCACAAAGGGTATGACAGGTACATTTATCTCAAAAAAGAAAATTTCGTCCTCTAATAATATACACAATGCCAGTTAAATATCCTTGTGCACTCTGGTAGAATTTGGATCAGGGTAAAGACAATTTAGCTCAAGAGGTTGGCAAATACTTCAAATACTGCAGAGAAATATAATGGAATTTTCTTGAAAGTGATTGTGACTTATAAACATGGTTGACTTACCAAGGAATTTGTATCTTGACTTGTTATATGGTTAACTTTTCATATTAAAAAATGAGGTTGATCATAATGAAAATGAGCATTGCATAGTTTCCGAATGTCAGTTATGTGCCTACTTCAGTCTTAGATGCTACAGATACAATGATAGGGTAGGTCTCCTTCTTCATCAAGGTTTATGTTTATACTAGCTGCTTTTAAAAACCCTTGATTAAAATGAGTTACACAATTATCAAGTGTCTTCCCTTCACAGACATTATTTCAATGACTTTAATGTCACCCATGCTATGTTCTGTAAATCCCTTTTTTATATGTTCTAGCTAGTTTGATAAATCCCCAGTCTTGTTGAATGGAAGAGAAATAATCTCCAAGAGCAAGAAGAGTACATTAAACACCTCTTCTTAAAGTGAATGTTGCATTTTATAAGCAAGTCAAATGTTTCTTTTACATTCTGTCCATTATCTTTTTTTTTTTTTTTTGAAACGGAATCTCTCTCTGTCACCCAGGCTGGAGTGCAGTGGCTCCCTGCAACCTCCACCTCGTGGGTTTAAGCGATTCTTGGGCCTCAGCCCCTGAGTAGCTGGGATTACAGGTGTGTGGAACCATGCCTGGCTAATACACACACACACACACACACACACACATATATATATATATATATATTTTTTTTTTTTTTTTAATTTTTAGTAGAGACAGGGTTTCACCATGTTAGCCAGGATGGTCTCAATCTCCTGACCTCATGATTTTCCCACCTCGGCCTCCCAAACTGCTGGGATTATAGGCATGAGCCACAGTGCCCAGACCCCATTATCTTTTATTATTAACAATATATATTTTATCACAGCTTTAAAAGAGCTAGCAAAATCAATTATATATAATTGTCAAAAAGTAGAAAAATAGGACCTGAAAAAATAATAGACTTTATAAGATAATTGAATTCAGCTCCTTCATTTTGCAAATGTAGAAAATAAAATCCCAGAGCGATCCAAGGTCATACAGCAAGTGGTGGAGCTTGTAGGACAGTGAATCCTGTGATCTTATCCCTAGTCCAGACTGTGTGCTTTGTTCCTCATCAGTAAACACCTAGTGAAGTAAAATAAATTTCTCCAGTTCTGATATTTGTGTTTGATTTCTTAAAAATTACAGAAGGCGTGCCTGTAAGAAATAAAGAGTTATACATATATATAGTACTTTGGCACCTTTGTATTCATCTTGATTTTTTGATTTATGACCATATGGTTCTCTGGAACCAACTACAACTATCAAAATGCTTTCCCTTGGTGTAAGAGTTGTCTAAAACATTTGAACATAGATAACATTCCAGTGAAAACTAACATCAACCCTTAAACTAATTTTAACATAGCCAGTTTCAAACTAAAAATATGATAATAATTCCAAGAGCTTTTAAAAAACACATTTTTGATTGCCAGGCACTATTTTTGGCATCTCATGATTTGCTCATTTAATCCTATGAAGTAGATGCCATTATTACCATCTTTGTTTTATAGATGAGAGACTTAAGGCTTTATTTCTGGAACTTCTTAGAATGTAACTTGTTCAAGATTAGATAGTTAAGACATAACTGGCCTAGAATTTGAGTCTTGATCCGATGTAGACACCAACAGTCTTTACTGGTAACTCACTCCTCAAGTATTGAATTCCAGAAGCTCATTTGCTCTTTAGGTTTTTAGAAGTTGAATATGTTGTCACTCTCTGAAACAATGTTACCACATCCACTCAAAACATAAAGTAGCCTAAATGATATAATTTTTGCTCTCTTGCATCTAAAAAATATATTATCTGGAGCCAAAGTGTTTATGTCATTGTCTTTAAGAGAGAATTCATTCTCTTGAGAAGAGTAGTGAAACTGGAACTGTTCTATGGCCACAGGCTTCACATGCTTGTCTCAGCCACCTGAGCAGAACTCTAGACCATCCCTCCCCATCCCCAGGAGACTGGTTTGCCACTAGCTGAAGGAAGAAGCTACATGACTTTGCCCCTTCCCATTCTGTCAGCCATTCCTACTGAAGACCACTCGTCATGATTCTCATCTCATTACTGGAGTAATCTCTACACTAGTATACCATGTCCAGATCAAAGTTTCAGCACCTCCCTGCCTTTTTAAACTATAGGAAGCATGCCTTTCAGGTGGGTTAGTCAGACCTATCTACAATAAACTTTCAAACTTAATTAAAGTACCTATATTGGAACACCAAGGAATGATCCCAAGTTACTTGTTCTTTTCAAGTCAAAGTCTAGAACAACTGGCCCTCTAGGGTGGTTTCTAAGTGGAGTAAATTTATTTTTGATCCTTGGATAGGGTATCTGGATTTGGGGAGACTGGGTTCTCTGCACAGGCTGCAGTTAATGTGCTCTAATAAGAGTTACCATTCTGGTGGCTCTCAGGTACAATAATTAGATGAACGTTGGATTTTTCTCAAATGCCCTCTGGAATATCAAAACTTTATAGATATATATTTTTAAATGTATGCATTCATTTTAACAGTTCATTGCACAAAGTCATTGGAAACTGTTCTAGTTGTGTGAACTATTTAAAAATTTGATAAATTTGTATATATGTATATATTTCACATTTCTTTTACTATATATAGCATTTTCTTAAGAAGTTTGACTATCAAAAGTATTTTTTTATTGCATAACAGACACTCCTCTTACACAAGGGACAGTTAGAAAGACTGAAAAGCTTATGAGGATAGTGCATTTTCTGCCTTAATGGGGAGACATCTTTTGGCTTTTGGCTTTATATTCTCAATGCTATATTTGTCTCCCTAAAAAAAAAAAAAACACAGAAATAGGCAAATGATACTTTTTTGCCTTAATTATTCTATTATTGATTTATTTATAGGAAGTAAAATGAATTCGTAAACCAAAGTGCAACATAGTGAGTTAAGTGAGCACTTTGTCATAAATTCTCATTTCTCTGTGTTTTAGGGGTGTGTTTGAAAGTTTGTTTTGTGGCTGATTTTATATCTCTTGCATAATCAGAATTCTGTAACTGAAATAAATAGACATTAGAATAAAAGGGCTTTTCCATGCTGCTGCTAAAGCACCTCCTGGGTGCATGCCAACAATGAATGGACCTCACAAATACAGCTGAGTTTTCTTACTCTTCTGTTGGTCAACGTAATTCAGTTCTATCAATGTTTATGTAGGGAGGCCCTACTATGCACAACTCATGCTTCAATAAATGCTCAATAAATAATTGTAACATAGCAAATAACCGCCGTGCAATAGCATAAGCTAACATGCTACACAGCATACATGACAATAAGTTCGAAGGATGGAAAATGGAAACTACTGAGCTTTTCAGCTGATCACAATCAAATCAGAACACATCAAAACAGCTGGTGTTCTGTGACTCAGAATCAATCAACCAGTTTTGCATCACCTCATACTTTTTTTCTTTCCAGTTTCACAGAAGAGATCTAAACCAGCATATGTCCTTTCCATTTGGTTAAATTTCTGCTTTGAGTTGCTTCGCTTTCACATTCTAATACCAACGAATGAAAATCACTGTAATATAAAATAAAAAAAATAAAGGCTAACATTAAAATGATTTTTAAAATGATGCTGCTACATTTGTGTAAAATAAACCATATGCTCAAATAAAATGCCCTAGAAGAAAAGTGATACTTTAAAGTAGTGTTATGAAATGAAGATAATTCTGAATCAGCTGTATTTATGTAATTCACAAATATAGCAATGTTTATTATAATTTTCTAAGTATATAATTAATATTTTAATTATACAAAAATGATATTTGTATAGTCTTAGGAAATTTGTATAGTCTTAAGAAAATCAATAGTAGGCTAGTAAATGAATGCTAAATATTATTGTGTGTTTGGGTTCCTGACACCAGCTCTTCTCTTTGCTCTGATAGGTACTTATTACACCATTCTTTGGCGAAGGCTATTTGGCAGTGGTGACCTCTTCCAATCCAGCACTCTACAAATTATTATCTCTGGACTCCCAGCTGACACCCTGCCGGAGGCAAGAGCTACTAAGCCAACTGGAACTGTGCCTTTTCTCTTGTCAAGGTTTTTTTCTTACACAGGAAAAAGAAAGAAAAAAAAAAGATGAAGTTGGGCAAAGTGGAGTTCTGCCATTTTCTGCAGCTGATAGCTCTTTTCCTGTGTTTTTCTGGGATGAGTCAAGCAGAACTCTCAAGGTCCAGATCAAAGCCCTATTTCCAATCAGGGAGGTCCCGGACCAAGCGCAGCTGGGTGTGGAATCAGTTCTTTGTGCTGGAGGAATACATGGGTTCAGACCCCCTCTATGTAGGAAAGGTAGGGTATGTGACCTTTCGAAGTTATAAATGATTATTGTCCATGTCTGTGGTTGGATGAAAAACTGCTGTATATATATATACACACACACACACACACATATATATGTTTTGCTATGGGGATGATAACTACAAGACATCATTTCTATGAAAGTTAATGAAGGTTTTTGGTGATAGCCACTGCGAAGTTGTAATCAGGGTATAATACTCATTACAGTGAAGCCATATCTTAGAGAATGATGCTTCATTCCTAAAAACAGATGAGGATTCTACAGAGCCCTAGTTTACCATGGTCGTAACACACTGATGAAACTGTCATTGCCAAAGTAGAGCAAGACTATTCACAAAAAATGAAGAGTGGTAGGTTCTTATAGCCAGTTGGTTTCAGCTGCTGCTTTTGGGCTGTTGTGAAAATGATGTCCTTGCTAACATTCGTGTTTAGATATCCTTCCCTCATACTTGCAGTGGACAAACTGCAAAGTGAAACTATTGAGCCTAGTGTTTCTAAATTATGAACAATTCAAACCCACTTTTCTCAGCAATCTTGTTTTGATGGGGGTGTGTGTGTGTGTGTGTGTGTATGTGTGTATGTGTGTTTGTGTGTTTTAGGTTGCTTTAAACATTTTCCTTTGGATTAGAAATGATGGTGGACAGACGTCAGTTAGAAACGATATTAGACAAGTGATGGGCAGTTCATGGTGCATTTATTTATTGCATGACCAGGTATTAGCTGGATAGACATTGTTTCTTACAGCTTCCTTCTGTCTGGATATTTGAGAAGGAGATTTTCATTGGAGAACTTCCTGAACCAAAAGGTGCTTCTGGAAAGCATGATCTTTTCTCTGCCATTTGGCCTATCATGTTCCCAGTTCCTGGTCTGCTTCTGGTTCAGTTATTTTAATATTTGTAAAGGCCTACTGAGTTTCTCAATTTGGTACTGAGTACTCATGAAGGTTTTCTAAATAGGGTATATTAGCAAGAAATCTGTGCCTCTGTATTTTTACGCTTCATTCTGTCAGTTTTATATTTGTCTTCCTGGCAAAATGAAGCCTAGCTACCTAATGAGTTTATCTACAAATCAATTTTTCAACTTTAAAAGACAGAGGAATAATCTTGTTGATTTACTCCATGGGTCATTTTTTTCATTCGAGCACACCTTAAGTAAGGGCAAAAATTATTTTTGTTAATGAGCATCTACATCAATCAAGGTAATCTGTATTATATTTATTATTTCATTTTAATGTCTCTATATTTTATAAATACTGACTTTTACTGCCTTGTAAACAAAAGGATGTTAATAAGTTAAAGGTTTCTAGGGATGTGAATTAGAATTTTTTTTTTTTTTGGTCCAGTTATACCATTTTCCTACCTAAGCTTATGTAAATACAGAGGTGTTTTGTGTACAAATATATATTTTTGTAGCCATTCTACCATCATATTTACTATACCTTTATATGCTACATTTCTGTCTCACTCTCTTTTTACTTGTTTTCTTATGAAGAAATTGAGAGGAGTAACCATAATGATCAGGATTTGATTAGGAAACTAGCTTTTAATTTCATTCATTTTTAATGGACATTTAACAAAGTCATCCAACTTTCTTAAATGGACAGATCTGTAATATTCAAGTAACATGTAAAAGGAAGTAATAGTTATTAAGCAAAATCATATTTTGTGACAATGTAAAATGTTCTAAAAGCAGCAAAAATGTTTCCAAAGTAAATGCCATTTAATTTGATGTTAAATGGAGTTGCTTGGGTGAAGTTGACATTTAAAAAATCAATATAGTTTTAAAATTTAAGTGCCCTTCTTTTGAATTTCACAACCTTCACATAATAATTCAGAATGCTTATTCCATAAAACTCCTATAAGTCCATTTAAAATTATGAAGAGATATGTCCCCATGTTACTTAAATTCCATATACATACAAAAATACTGGGCAAAGGTGTTATTTTTCTAAGAGAAATTGTGTAGTTAACAGGAAACATTATGTACTTCCCTTTCAAGTAATCAAAGAAGGTCACTTATATTTATATGACAGAAATTAGTTCAAGTTTATCTTTTGCATGCTGTATATTGGGAGTTCAGTGTTGCCTTTCATAGTAAATTGTCCAGGATGGAAATGGATTTAAGTTTTTTTAAAGTTGACTAAAATACAGAAAAATGACTATAACATAATTTGAGATGGAGGGAGAATTTATAGGCAAGAGAGACAAATACAAGGCCTTACAGGAACAATTTTCATATATCCTTGGAAAAAAGTGGCAGAGAACTTGAGTACTATAGATTTTGTATTTGAGATGATGAAATTATTCTTTTTATTAATAATTTGGTGGTCTGAATAAGCAGAGATATAACAACTTTGACTTAAGTACTTTTTTTTATTATTTGGGTAAATAGACATATTTTCTTTTCTTTCTTTCTTTTTTTTGTTGTTAGTTTGGGGAGGTGATGTCTGTGCCCAGAAATGTTTATAGGACTAAAAGTTATAGAAGAAGATGTGAAGAAATGGTTGGGCAGATAATCATAGAAAGAAAAGAAAGAACCTGATTAATCAGTGCTTTTCACAGATGTATATTCAACCTAGGCTAGTTAGATGGTCACACTCTTAGTCATCCTAACACAATCTAGCTATTTGGGTAATTTGGAAAATATGGGTGATGACTTTGATACATTTTATACCTTAACTTGATCACATAATGGATAACTACAGTATGTGTCAAATTGACATCATTTTTATTTTCTTGCTCTACCACTTTCTATTAGTTGTATAACTTGGAGGCAAGTTGCCTAATATCATTAAGTTTAAGTTTTCTAATCTCTAAAATAGAAAAATGGTATCCACAATTCAATTCTGTTACTGAATAAATCGATTAAAATATTATGACATATATTCAATTACTCTAGACATTGTACTTTATGTTTCACTACATATTAATTATAAATTAACTTAGTTTTGGATCATCTATTTTGTTACATGTCAAATGTTATCTGTGTGATTCCTCAGATGAAAGCCAGTATTATTTTATGTTCTAATAGTGTTTATATTTATTCCAGTTAATTATAGGAATGTCTGTTCTGGGGGTGCTTAACAATGCAGCTTTAAGAAATTATTTATATACGATTAAACTGTGGTAGAGATATAATTAGTGGGTAAAAATTTCAATCCTTAATAGAAGAACTTCAAATGTTAGAGAAATTATGCCTGTGAGTTATTTTAGACTTTCAAATTTCGAGTCCATGTTAGTGACAAGTGAGCAGCAAGATCAATTAAATGACTCTTCAGTCAATAAAATTTGGTCATTAAGACATTGAAGATAATGAGGCTATAATATGGCTTTCAAGCATATTATTTTAGGTAGTTTACTGAGTTGGTTTTTACATATGATAACCAAAGACCAAAGTAGAACAGTCTGTTGAGTGGACCCAGGAGTGCTTCTAGAACCCATGCTCAGGAACCACCAGGGCACAGACTTCTGGGCTATGCTAGACTCTGATGGTTCAACCTTTGTCATTAGCTTCCCATCATTTTTCTTGTGAAATAAGTTGATAAACTCCTGACCCTAAATGTATAGACTTAAGGAAGGAGTCCTTGGGTGTTACTCTGAGTTCTGTTTTAAAAAATAATAGTGCCCCTTTCCTTGCATGTATATTTTAATTACCATCATGCCTGTTGTCTTGTTTTTATATGGGAAGAAGGAAGGGGGGAGGATCCTGTCTTTTCTCCTTTACATTTATATCACCCCTCCCGTGGTTATTTACAGTACATAGGAGGTCACAGTTTCCACCCATTTCATTGGATCACACTGCATTTTTTTCAGCCCAGTCTTTTACTCACCTTGGCATTACTCACTTGATGTCCCCTTGTCCCCTAATTATCTGATGAAAAAAAAAATTTGTCTACAAAACCACGCAGCCTCTGTTCCAGGTGTTAAGTGTTTTTCATCTTTCCTAACTGTAATGGGCTGCCAGCTGATCGCTGTGCCCTAGGCCATTCCTTTCACTGAAATGTGTGCTTCGTGCCTCTTCCACAATCGCTTCCCTAGCTGTTAACATCACTCTTGCCTTTTTTTTTTTTTTTTTTTTTACTACTCCCCTTTTTTCCCAGCTTGTTCGGGGAAAATTTATACCTATTACCCCAGTACAAATCAAATACATAGAAATGCAGTTTGCAGGATTGGCTTTGCTTTAAATTTAAGCTAACTTGGAAGTGTTGGTGAGCATTTTCAATGCATTTAATTATACCTCAGCTGTATCTCTCACCAAGAAATTACCTCCTGATATCTAAAGATACATTCAGTGTTCCAAAAAGAAAGTTTCATATTGAAAACAGGTTGTGTTTATTTTAAAAATCTTGGGTTACAAATTAGATTCCTTAACTGGAAAATTTTGTATTAGATACAGAAAAGGTCAATAATGAATGCCAAGTATGAGCGACAGGAAAGAACATAGTCATCATAGTAACATTTACAGGTTATAGATTTTGCTGAGAAAAGACAAACAGGAAAAGCGTCCTCTGAAAATGTAGATTGCCTAACACCAGGTCAACTCTTAGAAGAAAACAAAGACAGTTTATTTTTTCTAGTAATGAGTAGAAACCCCATTTTCATAGTAACTTTACAACCAGAGTTAATTTGTAAAGGCACTTGTTCTTTGTCAGTTTGCTGATAGACGTGTGAAATTCCTGGTGATTTCAAAAGAAATTTGGACATGGATCAGCTCTATCAGATGCAAATAAGTTCAGATTTTTAGAAATACTTCTTGGCAGTTATATTTAGCTCTTATAATGCTCTAATAAACGAATAAATTGTCATTTTGTTTTATTCTTACCATGTTGTAAATAACATGTTAGGTTGTGCCACTGAAATGCGGAAACCCACCATTTATTCAGCTTAATATGACTGATTATCTTAAAAAGGCATCTTAGTTCAGAAATGAAGGTTATAATTACCAAAGGCTTTAACTATACAGCTAAAAGTTGGACAGAGTGGAGGACTTTCAGTTATTTGCCTGATTATAGCCGAATTAGATACTCTAGGTTGGACTCCACATTTCCTGATTGTCTATGTATTTTGATCAAAATCATTTAAAAATTCTGCCTTTTTAACCATGTTTGTATTTATGTGCAATCTACTTGCCTCCTATTTTGTGATAAAAACAGCAAACATTTTCAAATACAGTCTGTATTAGTTGTGTTTTTTTGTTCTTGTTGTTTTGAGATGGAGTCTTGCGCTCTCACCCAAACTGGCATGCAGTGACGCAATCTCAGTTCACTGCAGCCTCTGCCTCCCAGTTCAAGCAATTCTCCTGCCTCAGCCTCCCCAGTATCTGGGACTACAGGCATGTACCACCACACTTGGATGGTTTTTGTAGTTTTAGTAGAGACGAGGGTTTCATCATGTTGGCCAGGCTGGTTTCAAACTCCTGACCTCACGTGATCTGCCTGCCTTGGCCTCCCAAAATGTGTATTAGCTGTGTTTTAACATTGTATTTATTTTGAGGTTTTAGGTGCAAAGGACAAGATATAAACTGAAACGATGATTGAGTTTTTTCTCTACAAAGTGCACTGTAATTGTTTGGACAGGCTTTATGTGCATTGCTCATAGATACAGTCACGGGATCTGCAGCCCTCTGTGACTCACCAGGATACATGACAGAATTGGATAAGCAGCAGGACAGTCACTGAGACTTTACTGGGTTGAGCATATGTAGGCAAGGACTGTATTGAGAGAAATTGGGTCTTCATTGTTTTGTATGATTTATATTGATTATATGCCTTAGGTTGATTACCTGAGAGAAACGCTAGTTTGTACAAACATGGTTAACTTTGTATCCAAGAAAATCTCTTGTATGCTGCTAAACCTACCCTCTGTGTTTTCTTTCTTCTTGTTTTTCTCCTTTTTATTTTCAAATATTTATCACATACTTATACTGTGATTGATAATGTGCTAGATAGAAGCATTAAAAAATAAACTCTTTCATAAAATTCACAGTCTGGTTGATAAGCCAAGCAGGTAACCCTATGACAGTGGATAGCAGTAAATTCCAAAGCTAACCAACAGCTGTGGAGGTGGTTACCACAGAGGAAGAACTCACAGATCCAAGAACAAATGCTTGCATGAGGACACCTGGTGCACCTCTGTGATTTTTGTATCTTTTTCATACAATCTTCAAATCAAAGTAAAAGCAAATTAACTTCTTAGAAAATAGGGCAGAGTTTTCTAAAACTATATTGACAGAAGCTTTATATGGTAGAAGGATCAGTAAGCAGAAACTCCAAGTTAAAGTAGCAATTTTCTCGTTATTTTAAACACAGCCCTGAAACAATAAGTTTTGATTTTCTCATCTGTAAGATATGATCAAATTGGTAAAGTTTTAAACTTTTTTATTTTGAACTAATTTCAAACTTATAAATAATGTTGCAAAGTGCTATTCTCTAATCCAGCTTTTCCAAATGGTAGTATCTTACCTGACTACAGCAATTATATAAGCTAGGAAATTAACATTGGTACAATACTATTTACTAATTAATGGCATATATGCAAAATTTGCCAGTTGTTCTAATAAAGTATTAAATACTTGTTTCTGGCAGGAACGAATTCAATATCACACCTTTCATCTGTCCTGTTTCCTTACATTTTCCAGTCCGGGATAGTTCCTTAGTCTTTCGTTGTCATTCTGACCCATAATTGGGTAGAACATCTTATAATGTGACCCTGTCTCATGTTTCTTCTTAATGCATATGTTTCAGGGAATATATTTTTGGCAAGTATAAGACAGAAGTGATGCTTTTCCCTTCTCACTGTATCACGTCAGAAGATAGAGGATGCTGACATGACTCATTCATAATGATGTTGAGTTTGATCACTTGGTTAAGGTGGCGTCTGCCAGGTTCCTCCACGGAATGAACATTATCTGGAAGTTCTAAAATCTTGAAAGAGATAGAAAATAACCTAAGCTCTCATTACAGATGGGAATAAATACTACTGCTGGTTTGAGGGAGGTGCAAGGGTTGATCCCGTACAATCTGTTGTCCATGTTTAGAATGAGGAGTGTGAGCCAGATTTAAATCTGTAAGACAGTTAGGTAATGTTCATAATTTTATGCAGCAATTGACTGTTTTTCAAAAACGCATCAATTTAAGATGTCAAGGGGCAATTGATTTTGCTTATTTTTTTCTGAACCATGCAATAATATTCTTTATAGTCCAGAATTGCAGGAAAGTTTTTACTAACATAGAGTTAAAAATAAGAGCTTTCTCCGCACATTGCCTATAAAATGGAAAGAATTGTTTTGCATTGTAAGTTTGGGCCCCAAATACTTAGCCATCGTAATTACAAATGAAACATTGTTTTGGAATAATAAACACTTAGAATCCTATAAGTTAAAGAACTAACACAAGACATTACAATCTGATATATTACATTTTAATATATTCACAAGGTTGAAATCTAAACAACTCATAGAATTATATTCAACGTTGAAAAAAATTAGTAATGACAGTTTCTTCTAATTATTCTTGTTTAAAACTTATATTCCTGTTGCCTAGTCAGTACTTATTAAATCTTTAGGAAGCCTTGTGAATTAGAAAGTTGTCTTTCTTATGTTAGAGTTCAAGTAATGCATATGTTTGGTAATAAAATAAGTAGAATAATGGAACAGCATTAGAATTATAATTGAGAAGAGCAAGAAGGCATATCAGATGTCTCCAATGAATAATTATCATTTTTAAAAATCTTAAAATTTTAGTAGAGTTAGAATTCAAATTAATACTACTCTGTCATAATACCAACCAATCATATTTTGAAGATAGATATATAATTTCAGTGTTGTATTTGTCTGTTCTGGTTTCCATAACAAAATATCAGATTAGATAACGATAGAAATTTCTTGCTCATAGTTCTGGCTGAGAAGTCCACAATCAAAGTGCCAGAAAAGTCAGTTTCTAGTGGTGCTTTTTTCTTGGCTTGAGGACAGCACAGCCTTCCTTCTCCATGTCCTCATATGGCAGAAGAGAAAGATTTCTTACTCTTTTAATGAGGCTATCAGTGTTATGGGATTCAGGTCACAACCACATAATCTCATTTAACCTTAGTAAACTTGCAGAAGACATACCTGCAAATCAGTCACATTGGGAGTTAGGGTTTCAGCTTATGAATTTTGAAGGGTGGAGGGTCATGACTCAGTTCACAGCAAGTACCTAAATTCATTATAATTCATAGGAAATGAATGAATAACAAGTAATTGTTGACAATAATAATGTAATCTATAGTTTAGTTTTAACGAGTGGAAGTTTACATAGCAGTTTCAAAAATGTATTAGAGCCGGACACAGTGGCTCATTCCTGTAATCCCAGCATTTTGGGAGGCCAAGATGTGTGGATCTCTTGAGGTCAGGAGTTTGAGGCCAGCCTGGCCAACATGGTGAAACCCCATCTCTACTTAAAAAAAAAAAATATATATATATATATATGTGTGTGTGTGTGTGTGTGTGTGTGTGTGTATATATATATATATGTAGACATCATTACCTGTGCCTATTGTATTCCCAGCTACTTGAGAGGCTGAGGAAGGAGAATCACTTGAGCCCGAGAGGTGGAGGCTGCAGTGAGCCAAGATCATGCCACTGCACTCCAGCCTGGTCTACAAAGTGAGACTCTGCCTCAAAAGAAAAAACAAAAAAAAAAGTATTAGAAAAATAGTTTAGAAATTTTACCCATGTTTGCTTCAGTCAACTGTAGGTCTCAGGCCAAGAGCCTGAGAATTACCTTCTGTCCTTTTGCCATGCAAACAAAAAAGAAAGAGAGCCAAAAGACATCGGGGGAAAACAAACTAGTATGGGGAGGCCATCTACATTTCTAGTTAGGCTAGAATCTTTGTCTTTTGTAAGATAAATGCAGAAGAGTAGTTTCTCAAGATGGGGCTGTGTTACAGGAATGGTAATTAAAGTACCAGAACCAAAATGATTAACATCATTCTAGCAAGTTGTGTATGTAAACAGTGCAGAATTATCTGATAAGAATGCTTCCCTTAGAATGTTTGCTTATCTCCTTCGTTAAAATGCTGACATGTTTTAAGGTATTTAACTGAAAACACACAATCAAAATTTGGACAACACATACATAATGTTCAACAGATGTGAGTTTGAAAGATTTGTGATGATCACCAGTGAAATTAGTCAAACCATGCTTAAATTAGATTTTTCTGATTTGTGAGTCATTTAAGGGTCCATATTGGAGTGGAATCTGTATGGAGAAGAAAAGATTACACATTCCGCACTTGATTCTTTGAAATGAAGAAGAAATAAGATAAAAATCGGCATTTTCTTTCCCATGAAATATCTGAGAAACTCAGTTCTGTATTTCTCATCTACTCTATCTCTGATGCAGTTTACATAATTTTCTCAACTGAATCATAAGAGCTGAATTTAGGTGGTTAACTGGTATGTTTTGCTTTATCTGGAGAAGCAGATACTGGGGAGTTCTAGTCACTGGGATTTGATTTAATTATACCTAAGAACATGTGGCCATCAACAGTTAAAAAGGATTACCAAAGAAATAGATGAAAATTATCACATTGAAAAATTATCACATTTGTTAAGCTGAAGTCATACATAAGGCTTATAATGAAATGTAGAGTCTATAATATGGAGTAAAATAAAAGCAACTGCATTATACGGCATAGACACAACCTTTGAAAAGTGATTTTTACAAGGTTAATATCTAGTGATGAGATAAAGTTTAAAGCTTGCTATTAAAATTAAAAACACAAACTTTAATACAAAGGCTAAGTTATCTTCTTGGCTGATCATTGTAACGCTTGCAAGGAGACTTTCACCTATGGCTGCACAGCTGCATTCAGTGATTTTGGAAGAGCAGTTGTGAAGCGTAATGACCTGAAACAAGACAGTTTTCCCATTGATTAGATCATCTGTGGGAAACATGAGTACAACTGATGATGGAAAATACATACGACTGAGTGTGGATTCAGGGTTAGGGTCAGAGGAGGAAGTGCATTCTGTTTCAGATCCAAATCAGATTTCACAGAGGATATTTATGACTGAAACAATATTTGAATGACTAACATCTTATATGTATATTTTTCTCAGTGCTGCTCTCTTCACCCTGTCTGTGGCTTCCGATTTATGTTTAATTTCTCTGTAAACTGGGCACATTGATAAAGTCCAGTTTTTCAGTTTTTTACTTAACTTTTAACTTTCTGCTCAACCAGAGCTAAGGCATATGTGCAAGAAATAGAAAGTTTAAGGAGGAAGGAATTTAGGCTACCTTGGAGGTTCAACAGTCATATAACAACTCTTTTTATTATTTTTCCAAGCATCGTCTTGGAATTCACCAAAAAATATAAAGTATATAGTTTTGGTCATAAAAGACACATAAATCACATGTAATGATTTTATCAAATTATATAAATGCCTTAAACTTGAATATAAATATCATATGAATATCATACACGTTGACTAAAAAGAAAAAAATATATTCTTCTTCTTATTGTATTTTAATATTAGAGTTTCTCGGGGCTTTGAAATTCATTTACTTTAGGTTCCTGAATTCAGAAATTCTTTGTACAAATCACTGATGAGTGATCAGATAGCCTGAGGTCCATCTCTTAGTGGAAGCAGGAGTTGTCTTAAAAATACACATTTCAGGCCAGGCGCGGTGGCTCACGCCTGTAATCCCAGCACTTTGGGAGGCCGAGACGGTTGGATCACGAGGTCAGGAGATGGAGATCACCCTGGCTAACATGGTGAAACCCCGCCTCTACTAAAAATACAAAAAATTAGCCGGGCGTGGTGGCGGATGCCTGTAGTCCCAGCTACTCGGGAGTCTGAGGCTGGAGAATGGCGTGAACCCGATAAGTAAAGTGTTGAAGATATAGACAGGAAATGGGTGTTGAACCCGGAAGGTGAGGATTTTTTAAAAGTAAGATGAAAAGATGGAAGCTTTTTGTTTTGTATTCTCATAGAGAATTGGAAGTTATGCGGCAATTCCTATGTTGTGTGATTGTCTTTGGCTATGTTACCTAACGCAGATGGCATAGACAGTAATGAATTATGATTATGCCAGTACATAGAGAAGAGGTTTAGCCTAGTAGTTTTCACTGTGGTGCTGAGTGTGGAAGATGTGACTGTGAGTCTCAGCGTTGCTATTTACTTTGAAATGGCTCAACTTTTCTCCACTTAATTTCTGTGAAATGGGTTTAACAATAGGTCTCATGTAGTACAATTGTTGTCAAGACTAAATAAGTTAACATATATAAAGACTTCTTGTTTTATATACAACAAACATTAATTAAGGATTAGTTGTTAATAATAGTGGCACATATTTTTATTCTGCATTCAATTGCTACTTTCTATAACTGGCCTAATTCAGGTGCTTTATTTTCAAGCGTATTTTTAAAACAACATAAAGGATGAGGCAGGGATTTCCAATCTTTTGTCTTCCTTAGACCACATTGAAAGAAAAAGAATTGTCTTGGGCCAAACATAAAATACGGTAACACTAATGACAGCTGATGAACTAAAGAAAAAAATACATAATGTTCTAAGAAAGTTTATGAATTTGTGCTGGGCTGCATTCAAAGCCATCGTGGGCTGCATGTACCCTGTGGGCCTTGGGTTGGACAAGTTTGGTCTGAGGAAAAAACAAGGATGAACTCAAGAAAGAGTCATCACATTGGCACACTTTGTGACAACAGACAAGTCCCTTAAATTACCTTTCCTTGTCCTCTCATCTATCAGAAAGGAACTGTGATGCCACGTCTCCTTCCTCCTTAAAATTGGAGTCAGCTTTGAATCAGATAACTCCTGCTAAAATACTTTGAAGTATATAAAGTATTACATGTTAAATAAGAGTTATTTCTGATGGGAAAATCAGATACTAGTTATATTTATAAATTATTAGAGTAAGAACAGAATTGGCAACACATACACCCATTTTGGTAATTATTTATGAATAATACTTTGGAACTATCTTTTGGTAATTATTGATGAGTGATACATGGTATTTTATACTTTATTTTATTTTCGTTTAGAGATGGAGTCTTGTCATTAACTGGGACAACAGGTGAATCCCACTGTGCCCAGCAAGTAATATTTTATATATACCAGAAACACTTCCAGGATTTGACTGCTGGTTTAAGAGTTTACATATTCAGAATCAAATCAGAATTAAAATTATCTATGACAGCTTTTCAAATCACACATTGGAAAAAAATGTAGAACACACACACACACACACACACACACACAGAGAGAGAGAGAGAGAGAGAGAGAGAGAGAGAGAGAGAGGATTGTTCTATTCTCAAATACTTTTCAAATCCTGAAAGCTAATGAAATTATTGAGAGTTTCCCAGAAGGCAAGAGATTCTAGTGCCATTAGGATTCTACTGAAGAAAGTGATGCTTAATGGAACTAAATAAATGAGATTGCTTGTTAATCTCTCAGTTAATTTTCTCTCACTCTCTGTCCTTCTTTCTCTGTCTTTTTCTTGACCATGCCTTAGGTCAGAACTTCATTGAATTGTTGAATTTATTGGAGTTTGGCTCCAACCTATTATATCGCTGAGGTTTACTGATCCTATGCTCTGTAAAGTTCTACATTCAGAATCTGAGTTTGACAAATTCATTTTAGTTCCACAAGTGGTAGCATTTAAATATCAGCAGCTTAAGTATTCAAAATTAATACTGATTGCATTTTTAGAGTAGTGAAATTCTGACAGTTTGCAGGGAAAAGGTGCTGAACATCTTGATATAATTTACGTACTTCTATAAACGGGCATTTTTATACCTTTGGAAAGATAAATTAGTAGAAACCAAATATTTTACAATTCTAATAGTTTTACTGACATATAGAGGAAGGGGCATAGACTGACCAAAAGGGGAACTTTTGCCAGGCTTTTAGGAGTTGCCATTGCTAACAAATCAGTTTGGGTAGGCAGTTGTTCTAGAAAAACCAGAAGAAAAATGAAGATCAGAGATTATTTTTCTCCTCTTTTCACAAATTAAATAAAATGAAAGGCTTGATGCTGAAAGTAATTGTCCACAGGGACTTCCTGTAATGTAATTCTGCAATATAAAGCTGAAGAAAATGTGAAGATAAGTCTTTCTTCATAAACAAAAATAATCATGTCAGTTGACTATATCCAGATGAAAAGTACATGAGTTTTAGGGCAAACTCTCTACATTTAAGTATGCGAATACTCCAGGTTTCTTCATAAAATGCATGTGAAACCCACCAAAAGCTCCAGCGTCTCCAAAAGGAGATTTATTATATGATCTTTGAAGTGATACTAGCCTACAGGTGAAAAGTAAAACTCTCCAAACCTGAAGCAAATCTATCCACTCAAATGGATATTATGTTTTATCCATCCAAGCAGAAGCATCTGGTTAAGTGGAAAGCATACTTGGCTTTGCATCACAAAGTCATCACTACATAACTTTGGGTAACACGCTTCCTCCCTTCCTCCCTTCCTCCCTGCCATTTATGGAATGAAAATTCTAGTAGGAATGCATGCTCTCCTCCCGCCCACCACTAGAGCATAATTACTGCTCACCAAATTATAACGGTTACGTAATTTTTAAATTTTAACGAGTATGTAAGAGTATGGCCATTGCAATGCCACCTTTGTTGGTTTTGTTGCAGTGTCTCCTTAGAAAAGCTAAATTCTAGATTCACATTTGTCAGAGCTTGATTGTATCTCATTGAGAAGTATTATCAGCTATTTAGCAATTTTAGTCTGTATTTTTCAGGCGCTCAATGAGATTTCCTTTATATTTTATGCTGATCTACAATAAAATGCCAAGGATACCTGTGTCTATCATTACTATGTTTATTTAGAACTAGTGCTAGTCGGGCATGGTGGCTTACGTCTGTAATCCCAGCACTTCAGAAGGCCGAGGTGGGTGGATCACGAGGTCAGGAGTTCGAGACCAGCCTGGCCAATATGATGAAACCCTCTCTGTACTAAAAATACAAAAATTAGCTGGGTGTGGTGTCAGACATCTGTAATCCCAGCTACTCAGGAGTCTGAGGCAGGAGAATAACTTGAAGTGGAGGTTGCATTGAGCCAAGATGGTTCCACTGCACTCCAGCCTGGGCAAGAGAGTGAGACTCCGTCTCCAAAAAAAAAAAAACAAAAAACAAAAAACAAAAAAGCAGGGCGAGGGGGGGCGCAGTGGCTCACGCCTGTAATTCCAGCAGTTTGCGAGGCCGAGGCAGACAGATTGCCTGAGCTTGTGAGTTCGAAACCAGCCTGGGCAACATGATGAAATCCAGTCTGTACTAAAAATACAAAAAAATTAGCCGGCCATGGTGGCGCATGTCTGTAATCCCAGCTACTCAGGAGGCTGAAGCAGAAGAATCTCTTGAACCCGGGAGGCAGCTGTTGCAGTGAGTCAAGATCATGCTACTGAACTCCAGCCTGGGTGACAGAACAAGACCCTGTCTCAAAAAAAAAAAAAAAAAAGAAAAGAACTAGTGCCATGCTGACTCAAAAGCATACAACTCTGAATTCATACAGAATTATAGAACATGATGGACTAAATTACAAAACCAAACCAGGAAAACTGTAAAGAGGAAACTGGTTTCTTTTTATTCCCAGGATATCCACCATCCTTCCATTCTCCTATTCTGCAATCAGAACTTAAAGGAGTCTGAGAGTGAGCACCTTTTAAAGTTTTGTGCCCCAGGTATCTCGCTCTTAAGAAAACTGACACTCTCAGGGAAAAACAGGGGTAGGGTTAGCAGTTGCCCACTGCAGAGATAGAATTCCTCCTTCAGTTTTGCACCCTTCCCTGCCATGTTTGCCTCTCTCTATTCCGTTTTTTTTTTTCCCCAGAGAAAATAGGATTTTTCTGTCCAAATCTCTGATGCTCATTTATTTGCACTAGCTATGGTCCCATCTTCACTTGAGTCACATATGCTCTTCATCAATACTCTTTGGAAGTCAATGGAGCTATAAAACACAAATAAGAATCTTCCCAAGATGGTGTTGGAATGGGAAGAATTGCATCTCTTTCAGTGTTTTAGGAGAAACATCTGGCAGAGCTTAAATCTGATTCTTCTCATGGCTACATCATTGCCAGTTTATCAGAGAATTGACACTGAATCCTCAGATTCGAGAGTGGTGCTTACTGCCCTTTTACTTAGATTAGCCTCATGTTACTTTTCATTGTATATATTTCAAATGTATTTAATTTTATGTCAACCACATTTGGCAGGCAATAAAACATGATTGGGAAAAGAAGCATTAATTTAAATAAGGAATCAGGTTAACATTTAAATTTTATGTTTTAAATAGCATGAAATAATCTGACCATACATATAAATTACATAGAAATGTATGCAAGCATATATAACATAACTATTTTTACACTGAACATTTTATATACTTGAATGTGGCTTTTTGGTACAAGTTTGGAATTATTTCACATTTTAGACATTTTTAAAGGCTACGTTATTGGAGAGAAGGAAATACAAAACAATATATGTAATTCAAATCCTTTTTCTTACCTTTTCAACTTTCTACACTCTATTCCTTTTTAAAAATCATTCTTCTGTCACATCTTAATAGCTGTCTGATACTTAAGAGGGAGAACTACAAATAGAGCAAGCAACCTTTCTGTCTAGCTACCCTATTGGTTGATTTCTTTTTCTTTTTCTTTTTCTTTCTTTTTTCTTTTCTTTTTTTTTTTTTGAGACAGAATCTCACTCCATTGTCCAGGCTGTATTGCAGTGGCGCCATCTCGGCTCACTGCAATCTCCACCTCCCAGGTTCAAGCAATTCTGCCACCTCAGCCTCCCGAACAGCTGGGATTACAGGCATGCGCCACCACACCCGACTAATTTTTATATTTTTAGTAGACATGGGGTTTTGCCATGTTGGCCAGGCTGGTCTTGAACTCCTAACTTCAAGTGATCCACCCGCCTTGGCCTCCCAAAGTGCTGGGATTACAGGCTTGAGCCACTTCGCTCAGCCTGATTTCTATTTGTAGGTAGAAGTGGAATGTGGGGTTTACAAGTATATTAAAATAGAGCAAAATTTTCTTTTGGATGGGTGATAATTTATGTACAGTTGACTCTCATCTATGATAGTGATTTCTATAAAGACACCATGAACACTGAATTGGTGCATAGGGAACCATTGCTCTTAGGAGAAATATGAGATTAGATTCTTTGAGACTGTGGTCCCAACGTTTTCCTGAACTGGTCAACCCTTAACCTTGCTTCATGTGTGTTTCTGTGTAATTTAATATATTATTTAATATATACTATTGATTCATTAATATTAAACTCACAGACAACACACTGTAACTAATGCCTGGAAAAGCTCATTTAACACACATGTTTCTTCCCTAAGGCACAGCACAGCCTTTTTGTGCCTAGGAACACTGGAAAGCATTTCAGCGCTATATCTGGGGATCATTTTAAACAGCAAAACCACAAACAGAAAGTACAAAATAGGAAAAATATGTCACTAAACAGACTGCAAAAAGGATAATTGTTTATAATATGGAAGCAGAATGAGGAGATAGGGGTGTTGCTTTCTTCAGCCTTAGTTGGGAATGTGTGAATCAGGACACTCATCTAGATATTTTGCTGGTCTGTGTATGTTCAAGAATGACCACCGATAAATACACTTTATTGAGTAGATGAATTCCCAAACACAAATTCCTGCAATAATAAATATCAACTGTATCTGTTTAGAAAAGAGTAAGCTTTTGGACCACAGGGCATGAGCACTTCAACATTCTGTTATTAGGTAATGAATCCAGCCAAATAAACAATCTAGAGGAAAGAAAATTGACAATAATAAAAAGTAAATTAACAAAGATAATTATAAGCAAGAATAGCAATAGTTGAACATTCTGAAAAGCTTATAACATCACTAATCATCCAGCATCCTTTCTGAAAACAAAGGATTTTTAAATCACTTTATGCACATATACAATATAGGAGGTTGGCAAAATAATGCACTATTTCTTAACAGCCATGTCTCTTGTAGAACTTCGAATTAATCTACAAATGACCATTGTGTCTTAACTTTAGATTATGAATACCAAATTAGTCAAGTACTTGCACTAACCCTTAACAGTATATAGAGTTTCTATGGAAAATTTAATGGTCCAAAAATTTCTGTAGAATTTGTAAGGAGGTTGGTGGGCTGAAGATAGCACCTTGAGGCTCACTGATGTAGGCTGCAATGGGGGTTCCCAAGTGCCTGACACTGTATTTTATTAGTCTAACCTTTTTCATGAAAATCCTGACTATAGCTATTCAAGGAGTAGTCTTAATAGCTGAAAATGAAGATAGAGAAAGACACCAAGAATATGACAGAGTTTACGTTCTAGTGAGGAACACAACAAAATCAAATTTTAAAAAGAGTGTAATAGATGCTGACAAATACTGTAGATAAATCTCCTAAGAAAATAGAAATAAAGGCTGTCAATGAATGGATAAGGCATAATTATTTATTTATTTATTCATTCATTATTTATTTATTTGAGACAGAGCCTGGCTCTGTTCAGACTGGAATGCAGTGGTGCGATCTTGGCTCACCACAACTTCCACCTCCCTGGCTCACGAGATGTTCCCACCCACCTCAGCTTCTTGAGTAGCTGGGACCACAGGCTGGCATCATTACCCACAGCTTTTTTTTTTTGTAGAGATGGGGTTTTGCCAAGTTGCCCCGTTTGCTCTCAAATTCCTCGGCTTAATCACCCATCTCAGCTCCCCAAAGTACTGAGATTACAGGCGTGAGCCACCGCGCTTAGCTGAAAAGTTTGTAGTTTTTCAAAGGGTGGTCAGTTTCACCTAAAGTGATATTTTTACAAAGCCCAGAGAGAAACGCAGGAATGAACAAGGTGGATACCTGGGGAAGGTGAATTCCAGACACTGGAAACAGTGAGAGCACAGACTCTTAAGCAGGGGTGGCTTGCTATGCTTAAGGAAGTAAAAAAGGCCAGCGTGGCTAGTTTGGAGTAAGTAGTGTATGAAAAGAAAGGAGAATCAGCTTCTCACAAAGTTGGTGAATTATCTGACTCACCATATAATTCCAGTGGGTGAAGTGCTCTTTGACATAATGATGTTGTACTGCAGTTAAAATATACCATAAGGAGAAGTCCTGGAAAACCCCGCTTCATGTCTGCTATAGAAATACTGTCCTTAATCTTGTTAATTGCATTCCACAGTATTCTTTTTATGAATTCCTTGAGAGAAGTCATTAAGTGGACTTTATATCAGGAATCATTGCACTTCATCTCCTTGTTGAATCTTTAAATCTCTAAGCTTTTAATTTTTTGCCACAATTCTCAGAACTTAATTTTTGACCCAACAAATATGTCAAGAAGTTCTGCATAGCATGTTTTGATTCCCTCCTATTACTAATTCTTTTCTGTGTCTCCACATTTTTACCCTTGTTCATTTATGTGTTATGTTTAGTGTCCCTGTCAGTCATTATAACTCCCTTCCAGATGAAGATATTTATAATAGGCAGATGAATAAATAAATAATAATCAGGAAATTGAACTTTTATTCTTTTATGATATCTGTGGCAACTGTAGTTCAATTAATGACTTTTGGATTGATTTTTAGTTAACTAGAATTTTGGTTAATTTATTGCAACCATCCACTTGTAAAGCAATACATTTAAATTATAATTTGGCTGAATCCAGTATGTTGTATCTGACAAGTTTTATGAAATTGATTATTAGAGAACCATGATGTGTCTAAAACAAGCATATGTGTCATACAATATATGTCATATATATATAGATAAAATTAGGCTTTTCTCAAATAATGGGAACAAATATGACATATAGTATTCTGTAGAGATAGCATGAAAATTGTGTCATTTCATTAGAATATGATGAGTGTCGTAGATAAGGTTATGTACAACGTTAAATACAATTTAGTAAAAATATGTCTGGTTAAAGTTGTAGCATGGAATTAATTGAGTCATTCTTGAGGCAAATACTGGTCATTTAAGAATCACATTCTTTAGCGTAGAACTTTTATTGGTAGAAGGTACATTAACAATAAATTCTGAACCAGCATTCTAAGTCAGCTCTGCCCAATGTAGTAGATATTACATATATAGGAGAAAACCTCTAAAATCTTTGAGAAAAAGGAAAAAAAACCCTAATTGACAAACAATGAAAAAATATCTAATGGAGTTTAGGGAAACTTAATATATATTATTTTCCTAGTGGCATTAGTTTTGAGTTCATTGTATACATCATGGAGGGTATATTTATTAATTTTATCCTGATTTTGATATTGCCAAATAAAAAGCAAGAAAATCATGATTGCAAAATTCTTTCCTTTAGAAGAGTTCCTTTCTACTCAAGGAAGTAACACAAAAATTAAAGCGAAATTAAACTTTTCAACATAAGAAATAAAATGTGTAAAAGTACGGATAGCAATAGAATATTAACATATTATACTAGGATATTATACTAGGATGTTATAATATTCTAGCAATAGAATATTAACATATTATACCAGCATATTATACTAGGATGCTAGATGTTCAGTTTAAAACACATTATAAATACATGTGGTGTTGATTGCACCTGCATGTTTCCCATACATTGGCATGCAGCTTTTGGTTCCTGGGCCCCAAGATATTACCCTGAATAAATAAATGGTGATGATTGATCTGAGTTAGAACTGCCCATTAATATGGTTGTAGCATGAATGGATAACGATGAAATTTCTACTGTAATATTTAACATATTTTCAAGCTTCTGTCTGTACACTGAATGTACCTGATTATATCAGGGAGATCAATGAGAAAGTACTTTTTTTCAAGCTAAGTTTGATTTGATTGACAAATGACATTAGAAGCATACCTAACATTTAAAGTGATAACCAAGGATAGATATGAGTTTTGTGAGGTCTCAGGCTGACATAAAATATATGGGTTTTAAAGCTTCAAATAACATAAAAATTTATTTTGGACATTTTACAATATTATCATTATGTTCCTAAGCCCACAACCTCCCTGCCAGTTCTTGGATTTTAGAGTGACCTATGCAAGTGTGAGGCTCTAAATCTTAGCCTGCAGAGAGTAAATCTCCTTCTGCATAGCAAACCATAAATCTGTACTGATAATGTTTAATTGAGTATATTAATATAATGTCTGTGATGGGATTCAGCTCTTGTTTAAAATGATGTTGTAAAAGATAGCTTTAAGAGATATGATAACTCTGATAACTCTCTGAGTCAGAGATAATTTCCTTGGCTGCTTCTGTCTCTCTCTCTCTCCTCTCTCTCTCTCTCTGCTTCTCTCTCTCTCTCTCTGCTTCTCTCTCTCTCTCTTTTTCTTTGAGATAAGATCTTGCTTTGTTGCCCAGGTTGGAGTGCAGTAGTACAGTCATAGCTCACTCAAGCCCCAAATTCCTGATCTCAAACTATCATCCCGCCTCAGCCTCTTGAGTAGCTGAGACTACAGGTGCATGTCACTATGCATAGCTAATTAAACCAAATTTGTGTTTATAGAGACAGAGTCTTGGTATGTTGCCCAGGCTGGTCTCGAACTCTTGGCATCAAATGATCCTATGGCCTCAGCCCCCCTAGTAGCTGGGATTATAGGTGCAAACCGCTAGGCCCCCTCTATTTCCTAAATTTCATGCCCGTCAACGAAAACTTTTTTTTTTTTTCCTGATATGAAACTGTCACATATTTATGTGTTTTCACCAAAACAGATTCAGGATCATTATCATTAGCAGTATTTGTCGACACATGCAGCCCAAAAGTCAGGCATGAAACAAAGTTTTTATGGAAAATTATTTATTTTAACATTTCAGTAGATTTCATATATATGTAGAAAGGGCTTTTCTGACAAAACAGTTTATTGTTTTAAATTTATCGAATTATGCAACATACATTCCTTCTACATACAAGAAGGATTATTAGAAGTTGACTGGGGGGTGGTTATCCGCTGTTCCCAATTATTGCTTCTGTTGCTACCATAGTTGGTGCTGCTCCTGCTAGTGGACATGATTTTGACATCAGTTCAGTTTAATTTAACAGGGATTTATTGAGCATTTGCTCAATAAATAAATCATTCTACAAGATTCAGCAGGCCTTTACCTACTAGCAGGAGGATGGAGAGTAGTTACCAAATACAAGTAACATATTTTAAGGAATTCTTCATCTACATTTCAGGAGATTTGGTATAAGTAATGTGGGTCCAGACAGAAAAAAAGGACAAAGTTAGAGCTGCTTTGATTTTAAATTCTACACAATGAAAGACTGGATGGCCTTTCCAGATATATAAAGGCAGGGACCACAAAGTCATAAGGCAGAGCTGTGATTACCCATTTAGTGGACTGCTCCTCTCTCCAGTGAGAGTGGATCTGCTCTCAATTTTGCATTCTCAGCACCTAGCAGATGATGTGATGTATGTGTTTTTAAAATACATTACGCAGGTGAACATAGCTACAATACTACAATTTTTAAGTAGTCTGAGGCTAACGGGACTATACAGTCAGTAGATATATGGATAATGTATTTCCTGAAAAAGTTGGTGAAATTTAAGAGAAAGCGAGTAACCAGTTAGTGTGAAGAACGGAGAAGAGTAAATCCCATTTACTTTTTAACAGATTAAATTATACGAAAATCAAAGTGTTGAAATCATGTATTAAAATATTAGGCAAAAAGAAAAACATATATTAACTCTAAGGATTTTGGGTTTTTTCCCCCAATATTTTTACTGAATTCCATCCTTCATTTGAACACACTCTGGAAATAAGCTTGTATAATCAGGAATTGATTCAGGTTTATCAGGTGAACAACTTGTTAAAGTTGGGCTCCAGACACAGGACTGGTTGCTTGCAAAGCATGGGTTAAAATGAACATCCTGACTGGATGTACCAAGGTCACACCACTAAAATTCATAGCAAATTTTACATTACTGTCTAAAATCATCAATTAAGTTTACAGACAGAAGTGTTGCACACAGGGAGCAATATGTGGTCATCATCACTAAAATAGTTGGCTTCCGAGTGCTTGCTTTGTCTAATCTACTCGTCCTAAGTAACACGTAAAACATATGAAATTCTAAAAGAAAGAAAGAGAGAGGGAATGAGAGAGAAAGAAAGACCCTACTTATCACATGGTGTGTAAAGTTCGTGTTGGTAGCTGCAAGCCATGCTGTGTAGTGCGAGCAGGTATGTTTATAGATAATCACTTCAGATTGAGAGATCACAGGGGCCATCTGCCGGTTTGCTCAACTAATGCATTTGCTTGAGCCTCTAGCCACCTGCAGCCTTCTGAAAACACCACCTCATGGATCAGATAGACTTTTTGGCTGATGCCACTTGCCAGACACTTGTGCAGTTCAAAGAACAGAATAGTGAATGCTATTTTTATATATTTTTAATGGAAAAGAGGAAATAGAGTTATACCTGCTTTTGCTTAGATGAAAAAGTTTCCAGTGAGTAAAAGTTTTCAATAAGAATGTTTTCTGTACAGTTCTGCCCTACCCAAGTTTAAATGTTACCTATAGCTAACACAGTTTGCCTGGTTGAAAATCAAACTTATGGGTTAAGGAAGTGTAAAAAAACAAGAAGAAATATGTAGTCTATCATGATCCTATAAAAAGTTATGTTATCATGAATATTTTTAAGGATATTGATTGATTTACCCTTTGAACAAATATTTCTGGTGTATGTAATTTGTACACCCATGTGGTCATACTGCGGATTTAAAATACGCAAAGAAATATTCTTGTCCTTCCTGCAGATTGTAATATGAGTAAACATACGTCTAATCTCAGTGTTGTTTGCTGGTGAATTTTATAAATGTGCAGTGGATGAATAAGGAAAGAGTATCAAAATCAGCCTGGCACATCAGGCAGGTCTTTAAAGAGGAGGTGATATTTCAGCTGAGCCTTGAAGGATGAGAAAGTGACTCCTAAATAAGTGGGACTAGAGAAAAAGATAGTGCTGTTCAAAAGGAGCAGCTTATGCAAAGGCATGGAGGCTGGAGAAAATACAATCTGTTTAGGAGTCTGTAATTGATTCAGATGGTCAAAGTATAGGACAAATAAAAACGAAGACAACCAGTAACAGCCAGCCACATCATGAAAGTTTAATATATGTGCTAAGTATTTTTGTTGTTGTTGTTTTGTTTTTGTCTTTCGATAAGTTTGAGGATGGTTCTGAGCCAGTTTGCATTTTAGAAACATCAATTCTGTCACAGTCAAAGTCTGTAACATTTGGGGTGGTGGGTAAGACAGGAGACGGAAAACCAAGTCAGTGAGAATTTAAATATTCCAGGCAGGATATGGTGAGGACTGAAAAATGGTCACGGATGAAGTTAAAAGGATCAGATAAATAACAATTATTTGGAAAGTAGAGTAGTTGTGAGATGTTTAACAGTTAAGTCTGGAGTTGAGGATGTTAGGAGGGATCTAGGCAGAGGGAAAGGAGGTAGGGAGGTGTCTTACTCATTGTTGCATCTACAGCACCAGCAAGGGGACCTCTCCCATAGTGTATTCTATTCAGTGAATGACAAATCCACTATTTCTGGCTCTAGGAAGAATATATAAGATTAAGTTGCAGTTTGGCCATGTTAAATTTGAAGTTGCCTGAGGGAGGCTGGATGCGGTAGCTCATGCCTGTAATCCCAGCACTTTGGGAGGCCGAGGAGGATGGATCACGAGGTCAGAAGATCGAGACCATCCTGGCTAACACGGTGACACCCTGTCTCTACTAAAAATACAAAAAAAAAAAAAAAAAAGCCGGGCATGGTGGCAGGAACCTGTAGTCCCAACTACTCAGGAGGCTGAGGCAGGAGAATGGCGTGTACCCGGGAGGTGGGGTTTGCAGTGAGCCAAGATCATGCCACTGCACTCCAGCCTGGGCGACAGAGCGAGACTCTGTCTCCAAAAAAAAAAAAAAAAAAAGTTCCCTGAGGGATATCTATGTAGAGGTGTGCATGCATGAAATAGTCTTTTCTTTTCTTTTTTTTTTTTTTTTGAGACAAAGTCTCGCTCTGTCACCCAGGCTGGAGTGCTGTGGCCGGATCTCAGCTCACTGCAAGCTCCGCCTCCCGGGTTCACGCCATTCTGCCTCAGCCTCCCGAGTAGCTGGGACTACAGGCGCCCGCCACCTCGCCCGGCTAGTTTTTTGTAGCTTTTAGTAGAGACGGGGTTTCACTGTGTTAGCCAGGATGGTCTCGATCTCCTGACCTCGTGATCTGCCCGTCTCGGCCTCCCAAAGTGCTGGGATTACAGGCGTGAGCCACCGCGCCCGGCAAAATAGTCAAAATATAGAGGTATATGGGAAAAATAATTGAACCTGGTTGATAGTGAAGCATATATTATTTAATGCCTCTCAATAAAGAAGAATAGACTGTAAGCTTGATTATTAACAGGGCCCCTTGAGAGTGAAGGGTAAGAACAAGTACTCTACAATACACTGATTTTTTTTTTAATTATTATTATACTTTAAGTTCTAGGGTACATGTGCATAATGTGCAGGTTTGTTACATAGAAGTACCATATGACCCAGCCATCCCATGACTGGGTATATACCCAAAGGATTATAAAACATGCTGCTATAAAGACACATGCACACGTATGTTTATTGCGGCACTATTCACAATAGCAAAGACTTGGAATCAACCCAAATGTCCATCAGTGACAGACTGGATTAAGAAAATGTGGCACATATACACCATGGAATACTATGCAGCCATTAAAAAGGATGAGTTCGCAGGGACATGGATGCAGCTGGAAACCATCATTCTCAGCAAACTGTTGCAAGAACAGAAAACCAAACACCACATGTTCTCACTCATAGGTGGGAACTGAACAATGAGATCACTTGGACTCGGGAAGGGGAACATCACACACCGGGGCCTATTATGGGGACAGGGGAGGGGGGAGGGATTGCATTGGGAGTTATACACTGATTTTTATATTCTCTTTCTCCTCTTCATTCTCTTTTTCTGTTCACCCAAGTAGTCAGGAATACTTTTTTAAAAAAATACTACATTAAGTAGTCTTAGTAGTCTTTATAGGAAAGTCATTGTTACAGACTATGTATAAAAGGTAACTGATCGCCTGCTATCCCAGCAATTTGGGAGGCCAAGGCGGGAGGATCACTTGAGGTCAGGAGTCCAAGACCAGCCTGGCCAACATTATGAAATCCTACCTCTACTAAAAATACAAAATTAGCCTGATGTGGTGGTGCATGCCTGTAATCCCAGCAACTCAGGAGACTGAGGCAGGAGAATCACTTGAACCATGGAAGCAGAGGTTGCAGTAAGCCGAGATTGCATCACTGCACTCCAGCTTGGGCAACAGAGTGAAACTCTGTCTCAGAACAAAACAAACAAACAAAAGGTAATTGATTAGTTCAAAATAGACCCACTAAAGTATGAAGTACCTATGAACCATTGCTGTTTTTGTAACAGTACGTTATTTAGACACCTTGAACAGAAAAAAAAATCTAGTTACTTACAAAACAGGCTTTCAAAAACAAAAAATGTTTAACTTAAAGATTTCATTAATATTCTTGCTTATGAGGCAACCTTCCTTTACATGTATAAAATATTTGAAGAATGATTTAATCTGAATATGAGAAATAACACCTCTGTCTTTTAGTCTCTGATTATCATCTTCATTTGAAACATGAAACATCTGAGAATACATGTATGTGTGTTTATGTATGTGTGCATGTTTGTGTATATTACAATGTTACACATTTAATAGGCCAGCTCTTTGCGTATGTTTATACATACAAATTAGTAACACAGTTTGATTTGAAACCCTGGTCTTTCTATGTGGTGTTCTTGATCCAGTAGCACTAACATAATTCCCTTTATTTAATATTATGTGGTTTGTAAGCTATGCTCTTTTACATTATTTCATTGGAGTCTTAAAAAAATGAGGTAGAGGAGACATTGTTCTCACTGGTTCATTTGTACATATGGGAAAGTTAAGCTGAGAGAAAGTTTAATAAGCAGTAGAGTCAAACCTACTTGATCGCAGACCATGCTCTCCATTCCACTCTGAGCCATTCTCTGTTTAATCCGATGTCAGATGCTGTGAATTCTCACTGCATGAACTAGTCCAATAATGTTACAGTGTAGCCAGCTTATGTCAAGACTTATTTTCTGTTCTTTAAAGATATAGAAAATGGCTTATGGAATTCTTAGGAGCCTTGTGACATAACATAATGTATATAATCGTGTAAAGCTCACTCTGGGATTCTGTTCAGTAAACACTGTCCCTAGTTTCATAATTTCTTTAGAATATGGCAGAATTATTGGGGAAACAAATGCAACTTGTCTAGTTTAAATTCCTTCTACTCTAATGGTTGTGTGTGTTCTCAAATCATCCTTATCTTTCATCTATTTCTCTGTGGCCTTTATTTTAAATGGCTATCTCTGGTTTTTAATTAAAGGGCCTTTGACTAAATAAACTTTCTCTGCCTAGTATGCTAATGTGTTTATACTGTACCCAGACATTAAGGTTTGCAAACTACGTTAACTATTTATTACATAAGGGTATGTTAGATATTTTTCTGAAGTGCCCCTGAGGCTGACATTCTCTGCATTTAAAAATGGCTCTTAAAGTTCTAGCTGTACTCCATGGAACCCCAGAATGTCTGCTGCAGCCAGTCTTTTTTTTTTTTTTTTAAGACTGACAAAATAGGGAAGACATCTTAGAGAATTTGGGAAAGAGAAGAAGAAAAGGGAAAAGGAGGGTTTTCTGATTTCTGTACTCGGGAAGAGTGAATTGATAAGCCCCACAGGGCTCAAAACGAGGTCAATGTCTGTTGAGTGTAAGTGTAAAGAATCAAACAACTAAACCTTGAAAAGGCCCCGTGTCATTTCCGTCAGAGAAGCTTGTAGGTGAGGCAGCAGGCAATATTCCACCCTATGGCTGTGTGTTAGCCATTTTACCTTACAGTGTTTTCACCTTATCATTTAAGAGAGGACAATGCAGATAGGACAATCTATGTATCTTCCTTCTAAGGTAATATGTGTGTGGATAATACTGTATTCTGGAATAGTAGGTTTTCAGCTTTTTTGCTTTTTCTTTATATGGCCACAGAGTTGCAGTCTAATGTTGCAGCACTGTGCCCTCTAGAGAAGCAAGAAAAAAAAAAAAAAAAAAAATCAAAACACTCTTCACTCTATCCATTGTTACCCAGTCTCCAGAAGCCTTCTTATCCATGCAGGCTAATTCTGTTTGGCCTGCATGAAAACTCAGCTCTTTGCCAATTTCCATAAAAAAACCAATTACATCAAGCATTTTGTAACCTTTTAAAAATCATTATTAAAGATAAGGGAGGCAGTGGGGAGTGCAGTACAGCATCCCTCTTAACAAATCCTCATCTGGCATTCTGCCCTTGGCTGTCCCACCTCTGAGACCCTGCCTTGGAGGGTTTAATGTATTTTCCTTGATGCTGTACTCTGTGGAGCATCAGCTACTGGTTTATCTCGCTCCTCTTTAGTTGTATTGGGAGATTTAGTAATTATCTCTTACAACTTGAGCATTTGTGTGCAGTGGGTGAGTTTCTCACTCTCCACCACATAAAGTTTATGAAACATTTTTTCTAAATAAATCTAAAAAAAATTCTGAGGCCAGGTGCAGAGGCTCACACCTGTAATCTCAGCACTTTGGGAGGCTGAGGTGGGCAGACCACTTGAGCTCAAGAATTTGAGACCAGCCTGGGACGAAACCCTGTCTCTACAAAAATAATAAAAAATATGAAAATTAGCTGGATGTGGTATCATATATGTGTCATCTCAGCTTCTCCACAGACTGTGGTGGGAGGATTGCTTGAGTCTGAGAGGTGGAGTCTTGTAGTGCCACTGTACTCCAGCCAGGTGACAGCGACACCCAGTCTCAAAAAAAAAGAGAGAGAGAGAGAGAGAAATTCTAGCAGATACATTTATTTCTATTTTATTACACAACAGAAATATTTCTCTGTGCATTAAAAGCCTGTAAAACAATATTATCACAGCGATGTCTGTAGATCGGATCTCAAAAATTAGGTAAGATTTATTGTTAATGGTGGTGATTATAAGTTGCCTAGAACATCTCATCACACTGTACTAATCACCGAAGTATCCTGTCATTCAGTGTGATTGCAAAGGAGACTTGATTTTGTAAAGAAAAGAAAAGTAAGATCATCTTAGATGTGAAGAAAACACATGCAGGAGCAGTAATAAACAAAATGCTGGCATTGATTTAAGCTGTTGTTATCATGTTTCTTTGAACAACACTTAATATTCATGACTTCATGTGCTCCTTACACTTTGATTTGGTTTTTCTTGATTTTTATTTTAGAAAAGTGCAAAATATGAATAAATTTGCTATAGAATTTGATGCATTTGATTATAGGAAAGCTGTGGGTGATATATTGTTGCTTTGTAAAGCCTGGTGCATTTCTAGGGCAGAAGGGGGAATATACAAGAATAGGGAATTAGAAGTAGGAAGTAGGAGACAAGAATCAAAAATAGCACATACTATCAATTATAAAATGCATCTTTTTCCACATTTTACCTTCCAAAATCAGGATGC
Source organism: Trachypithecus francoisi (assembly GCF_009764315.1). Lineage (NCBI taxonomy): Eukaryota > Metazoa > Chordata > Mammalia > Primates > Cercopithecidae > Trachypithecus > Trachypithecus francoisi. Next base: position 11,865,561 of record NW_022681435.1, read on the forward strand.
TTGTTATGATACATAACATTTTAAAGTGATAATATGCACTTTTTTTCTTTGGTGGTAGTATGTAAGATTATGGTGTACGTTACAGTCAATGACACCATACCATTGAACGTTTTGAATACTAAGCTGATCTTTAATATGGAAAGTTGTAGGGAACTATCGATGATTTCGATCTAGAGAAGAATAGCGATGTGTTTTAATAAGATGCCCATGACAATCATGTAATACTATGGATTACAGATGTTGAAGAGTAGGTGACCCTTTAAACATCTACAAGTCTTTTTTACTACACAAAGTATAAATTGCCAAGCTGTTAATCTGTGTGAGAAATGAAACCATCCTGATTCAGGGCAGTAATGGGTGGAATGGAGACAGAGAAAAAGGAGGTTATTGAGCTATGGAGATGGAACATTGTGAACAGACAACCAATTGGGGGTTGGGAGCAAGGGACAAGGAGGGGTCAGGAAAAAACCCCCAAAATTTAGTTGTTTTAAGTTCACGTTTTTGCCTTAATAATGATTGGATTTTTCATGTGGAGAAATGTAAGAATCCAAGCTTTTCTAAGTCATGTCTTCTGAGAGGAGATGGGTGGGAGTGGAAATGGGCACACTCAGGGTGGTGTGGTGGGTGAGAATACAGGCTTCGTTGTTGGAGACACCTGCATTCAAGTCTGTGAAATTATTGCGTAAACTTGGACAAAAGCCTGAATCCTCTTAATCATAGTTTTCTCATGTATAAAATTAGTACAATAATGCTTACCGCAAAAGTTTGTCAGAAGAATCAAAGAGCCCTTTACCACAGTGTCTAACACATAATTATGCTCAATAAATATTAGCTGTTAATGATTTGAATAAAAGAGCTATAAAACAATTTGTGAAGTGGAGTGAATAAAATTCAGGGTTGCAAATATGAAGTAAAGTAGTATAAGGAATAGAGAAATAGTAGTGATGAGATTTTAAATTAGAATGGATCAAGTGTGCCAGGAAACTTTCCATCGTAATTTCATCATTGCTAAAATGTTCCCATTTCAGATAGTACTGAAGTTCAGAGTCAACTCACAACAGCGATTACTAATTTTTTTTATATTTGACACTTGTCCATTCAGTTGTAGGATATGTTTTTAATAATTATAAGCAATGTAAAAGAAAGATGATTTAGTTGGTACTTTTTTCCCCCCACAGCAAAGGATGTTTTAGTTAATGGAAGCAACACTGATAATAGGGGAGGAAACACGCATCCGAAATTACGCCCTCCAGAAATATTTCGCTATAATAATATCCCTCAGAAGCAGATTTCTACCAGGAAATCATTATCATCCCAGTGCTGCTGCAAGGAGTTTTGAGTAGTTAAAATTGAAATAGAATAATACATGTAAACTATGTATGTATTATGTGACAGGATGAGAAAAGGTATGACATTGTAAATCTCAGAGAAATGAGCAAATGAACATTCTTAGTGTGTGTATTTGTAAGTGATACCAATTGGATTTGTACATGATATTAGATAAATTATAAGTACCATTCATAATATGTCCTTTCAAATAAATGCACTTGTCCTGAAAATTGCATGTTCAGGTAACATATTATATTGACATACTTGAAATGGTTTGGCTTTGTGTCCCCACCCAAGTCTCATCTTGAATTGTAATCTCATAATCCCCTCATGTCGTGGGAGGGTCCCAGTGGGAGGTAATTGAATTAGGGGGGCAGTTCCCCCATACTGTTCTCATGATAGTGAGTTCTCACAAGATCTGAGTTTAATAACAGACACGCCTCTTTGCTCCACCCTCATTCTCTCTCCTGCTGCTCTGTGAAGAGGTGCCTTCTGCCATGATTGTAAGTTTCCTGAAGCCTCACCAGCCATGCAGAACTGTGAGTCAATTAAAACTTTGTTTTTTAATAAATTACCCAGTGTCGGGTATTTCTTCATGGCAGTGTGAGAATGGACTAGTACAATATCCTTTAAATATATTTTGTGTATATTCTTGACATAGTTTTTTTTTTTTTCTTTTTGAGATAGAGTCTTACTCTGTCGCCCAGGCTGGAGTGCAGTGGCGCCATCTTGGCTCACTGCAAGCTCCGCCTCCCCCGTTCCCGCCATTCTCCTGCCTCAGCCTCCGGAGTAGCTGGGACTACAGGCGCCCTCCACCTCGCCCAGCTAATTTTTTTGTATTTTTAGTAGAGACCGGGTTTCACTGTGTTAGCCAGGATGGTCTTGATCTCCTGACCACATGATCCACCTGCCTCGGGACATAGATTTTTAAATCAAAATTTACTTTCTTCTGTTGAATTATCTTAACCAAATTCCAAGCTGATATACACAAGAAAACACAGATCATTGGCCGGGCGCGGTGGCTCACTCCTGTAATTCCAGCACTTTGGGAGGCTGAGGCAGGCGGATCACGAGGTCAGGTGATCAAGACCATCCTGGCTAACACAGTGAAACCCCGTCTCTACTAAAAATACAAAAAAACTAGCCGGTCGAGGTGGCGGGCGCCTGTAGTCCCAGCTACTCGGGAGGCTGAGGCAGAAGAATGGCGGGAACCCGGGAGGCGGAGCTTGCAGTGAGCCGAGATGGCAGCACCGCACTCCAGCCTGGGCGACAGAGCGAGACTCTGTCTCAAAAAAAAGAAAAAAAAAAGGAAGAAAACAAAGATCGTCACTCCTAAGCATCCAGAAATAAATGACCTAATGTCCTTTTTTTGCACAAGCCATAACTAAATAGACATTTTGATATTATAGAAGAATTTTTTTTGGATACAATAGTCTGAACATGTTCTGAAAACATTCCTGACTTTCCCAAGGTGGCATAACTACACCATTCCTATGTGTCACGTTATAAATTGTTTTAAAATAAGATAACATTACACATCCAGAACTTAGTCCCCCATGCCTTGTGCAGTTCCTGGGATGTACAGTATTCATTAGGTAGCTACTACATATTTATTGACTGAGTTAATTATTGTAGTTTACTCACATTTATTTAGATGAGATGTACAGAGTTTGGGGAATAGAAGAGATCTTTAAGACCGCTTGGTTCAATCTGTTTTGTAGATGAACAAAGTAAAGACCAGAGAAAGTAATGATGGCTGCAGGTTGCCCAACATCAGAACAACACAAGGGCATGAGACCCCAAATCCCATGGCTCTCATGCATGTTAACACATAACACAGGCTTGAAGCAGTTTTAATATCATGCTGACTCGCTTGAGCAATTCTAATTATGTTGCTGAAGAGGTTGTTTGATTCATCTTGAATCCCAGTTCTGTGGATTAATAAATAACTGAATATACTTCTGTATTTGATACTCATTTGGGCAGAAGGAGTGAAGAGTCAAACTGTGAAATAAATGTAGCCGTTAAGAAAATAGGACACCTGCCGGGCGCGGTGGCTCAAGCCTGTAATCCCAGCACTTTGGGAGGCCAAGACGGGTGGATCACGAGGTCAGGAGATCGAGACCATCCTGGCTAATACGGTGAAACCCCGTCTCTACTAAAAAAAATACAAAAAAACTAGCCAGGCGAGGTGGCGGGCGCCTGTAGTCCCAGCTACTTGGGAGGCTGAGGCAGGAGAATGGCGTAAACCCGGGAGGCGGAGCTTGCAGTGAGCTGAGATCCGGCCACTGCACTCCAGCCTGGGCGACAGAGCGAGACTCCGTCTCAAAAAAAAAAAAAAAAAAAAAGAAAATAGGACGCCTATTACAGTTTAAAAATCTAAACAGAAATTAAACAGCTGAAACGCTAAACAGAATTTTGCAGAAAGCATCTTTCTCAAGCAGTGGTGTTATTGATTCTCCCTTGCCTGTTCGTCAGTTCCGTGATGTGGTCGACTCTCTCCAGGCAGTGTTAGTGGTGGCCTCCTGTTAACACCAGAGCAGCTAATATGCAAAGACAACAACAGCAACAACAACAACAACAAAATCGTGGCCAATCTCTCCTTGGAAAACCAATATGCCTTTCCAGAGTCCATGGGATAATATCAATGGCTATTTGAGAATGTCATATTCTCACATCAACTTAATTATTGACTTTATTATGGTCATTGCTTGTTTCTTCCACATCACTCTCTTTTTTTCCCTTTTTCTTCCTATTGATTTCTGCCAATTTGATTACATTTCTTTATGAAAATGTTTATCCTTAGGGCATTAACAACTGCAGTCAAGATTGTTAGTGTGCAGGAAAGCAGAGGATGGAAGTTTCTCTGGTTGCAGAGATGAGTCCCTGAGAGAGCTCAGAGGAGACTTTGTTTTCTTCATGTATTTCTAAATAATATTTTGCTTAGAGAAGAAAACCTCTCTCAGGCCTCCTTAGGTCACCTGGGCTAGAGTATAGTCTTATTATTCTTTATATCAGCTCTATTTTAGAAGAGACAATTACATATTCCATGGAGGGTCTTGTTATGTGAACTAGGTTTGTTTTTCATTTAGGAAGCTTTAGTGTTTTGAAATTGAAATTATGCCAGAGACTTTTTGAGGTAAGCTTTTAAACGTTTGTACCTTCTCAGCAAATTGTTTCAAACGTTCTGCAGACATGCTTATTTTCCCTCTTTTATAACTAGCTAATAATCCTATTTCTCCTCTGTCTTTCAAAATGATAGTACAATGGAAGAACATTGTCCTCAAACTTCCTCTGTATTTCTCTCTTCTTTTTAGGCCAGTGGCTCTTACCTTGGGTATGTACTAGTTTGACCCAGGAAGCTTTTACAAATAAAAAAGCCTGGGACTATGGATGGATATTCTGATTGAATTATTCAGTAGTGTGGTCTGAGCATCACAGCACTTGAGTGAGCATAAGATACTCAACCCTTGACATAGAGAACTGAGGAGGAAGGCATGCAAACTGGGTCGCTGGCTTCCCGGAGCTAAGGCAATTTTGCTTCTTTCTCTTCTCAAATAAAAAACACCAGAATAAATCCTTCATGCTCTTGGGATTGGTCCATTCACAGTGTGAAGTTTCCATAAAGCAAAGCATTTGAGAGCATGCAAAAATAAGATTATGTCAGATATCTACTGAAAGAAACGAGTGACTCACTGCCTGGGGCTACAACTTTTACGAATTTTGCCACTTGACAGCCTCTACTTCAGTGGCTGCTGCTTCTTATCAACAAGTACACATCTCTCAACAAATGACATAAATGTTCCCCTCTATCACCTGTGCCTCTGAAGGAGAGAGCATGGTATGCATGAGTACCAAGGAGCCAAGCTCTGTGATTAATTAGTTACTGAGTTGGTAATGTGTGTGCATGCTGCAGGTAAGGTTGCATAGGAAACAGACCTGGACCAGGGTGGATTTGCCCGTAAGGAATTTATTGGAGTGCATTCTTGGAATAAACACTTATGAGGGAGAAAAGAAGGAAATAGGATTGGGCAGTAAAAGTTGTTGAACAAAGCAGCCTAGGACTTGGCTGACCTTATGGAGAGTTCAGGAGTAGGGAAGGGTCTTCATAGTTGTCCTGAGTTAAGGGGAAAAGGAGCTTTAAAGGCTCACGGCAGCCAATCATCATTGGATATAGTCTGTTCTTAAGAAAGATGTGTTACCTTTGGTCAAGGTGGCTCTCTTCAACTGAGGACGACTTTTGGAAAGGACTTAGCTGAGATGTGTTGGCCACCAGCACACCAGTGTTTCATTTGGTGAAGCAGGGAGGGGATCTGGGAGGCTTTTATGACATGCCCTAGGGTCACCTCCTTGCACCACTCATATCTACTTGCTTCATGTAGTAAGTTCAGGAAACAGTTCTGCAGAAATATGTTAGGCCCTCTTTCCTGCTAGAATTCACAAGAAGATTAAGAATCTCCAGGTTGCAAATGCCTCTCATCACATCCCTCTCATCTCCAACTCCCCTTTGGACAGGCTCTTTCACTTGTCCATTTGCCATTAAGCTGGACAAGAGAACATCAAGAGACACTCTAGTGCCCAGATACTAACAGAAGCCCCCATTAGGTAACAGAAGCCCACCTCCTCCTGATGATCAAGATAGGTTACACCTACCAGGATTGTGACACTTGTCCTAGTCTGCTGGTCCCTTGGTGCCAGGAGTCCCAAGAGAATGGGACAGACATACCTTGTGAACCTGGTAGAGTCACCCTGCTGTAGGAATGAGAAGCACACATCCACACCCAGTGAGTCAATAGGAGTGAGGTAAGAAGGACAATCCCACTCTGATCCTTTTATTCTTGGTCTTCAGTGTTCTGCTCACCCCCTGGAGGCGGAGCTTGCAGTGAGCCAAGATTGCACCACTGCACTCCAGCCTGAGTGATAGAGCAAGAGTCCATCCCCCCCCCCACAAAAAATAAAAGAAAAAAAGAGTTGTGGCTAAGTCACCATCTTTCCTCCTCTTACCTAGCTCCTTTTCAGTTTACCCTCCTTGTTCTGCGTTATCTCTGACATTCTGTGTTTGTCCATATCTTTGTCCAGGCATTGGCTTCCATTGAACAAATATTTTTCTTATATTAGAATTGAAAAGATGCTTTAGAAAATTCTCTCTTTAGATTATACAAGTGTTGACATATTCTCCCTGCAACCAAATGGAGACTCTAAAATTTTATTTCCATTGCTTTAGCTGTTATTGTTGATATTTTCTAATGGACAAAGCACTGTAGTGCAGACAACTCCGAGAAACATTTTGCGAACAGCTTATGCTATTGGCGTCTGCAACATGTATGTGCATACCTTCTCCAAAATGCCAGGTACAAAACATTTGTGCAAGTCTTAAAGATGAGCTCTCAGATTGCTCTCTGCCTTCATCATGGTATCTTCCAGTCATCTCTAATGTTATGACAGGGAAGAAGTGTTAGATGGACTTTTGCCTAGAAGCACTGAAAACAGTTTTCATGTAGGGTTTTTTTCATGGGCCCAGTGCTTCTCAATGGATCTGTGATGAAAGGCCAAGGTGCGTTTTGTTGTCGGTTGTGTTTTTGTGCACACATTTGTTTTTTTAAGAACACATTATACTATTGTCACTTGATGCTAGTTTTGTAAAATGCAATAAAAATAAATTTCTTAGATAAATAAAGTCAATTCCCATTATTTTTATCATTGTATTTGGGTTCAACAGACATGAAATTATTTGGTGAGCTTACTATAACAGTTGCTAAGCCATTCATCTCAAATTCTGTTTTTATCTTAATTCCAAAAAACAGATACCTCACTTTGAGTGGTGTTGCTTTTGCCTTGGTTATATACATTTCCTGCTCAACCGGTCTCATTTTAAAAAGTAAAATTAAAAGTTATTCTTTTGATAAAAAGCTTAGCCTCTCCAGGGGTTGCTTTTAAGTGCTTCTGGCCTATTTCATGGAGTTTACAACTAAGAGAACAAGGTACTGTCCTATCCGGCGAGCCCTCAAGTAGAGAACATGAAGCATTCACAGTTACACTAAGCGAGGATGAAGCCGCAGCTTCAATTCTGATCATTAAGAATTTGACTGTAGGCGGATTTCGTAAGTTGTGTGAGAGTCGTGGTTCTGGCCTGGAGACAGCAATCAGAGATAGGATGAGTGGGGTTTTCTTTAGGGAAGTGAGTGTAGCTGTGTGGAATAAAGAATGCTTTTTTGAGTTGCTGTCTCTTGGTCCCTGATGAAAAAGCTGTGTCTGTGAACATGAAGCTTTAAGTAACCATGTTGTAGGCACAGATCTATGACCTTTTCACTCCAAAGCAGGACTGTTTTCCCCAAGGAATGCAGATAAGTATATTACACCACTATATGGAAATGTGTTAATATGGATGGGAAATTTAATTTTACAAAATTTCTTCCAAATGCATCTTTTTATTTTATCTTCACTCCAACATTCAAAGCCAATTGTCCATTTACAAATATGGATCTATAACAGATGCATAAACTGGGGCTCAAGCACCATCAAGACAACACAATATGGAGCAGAATGGAGATTCAGTAGCCATACCTGGGGCTTCTTTGCATTGACCTTCCAGTTGGGTCATTCTGCTTCTAAGAAAATGGACTGTGACCCCCTAGAATGGCTGTTTGTCACAAGTGACTTACTGTGAACTTTTTCTGAGAATAAAAACAATATGAGTAGTATTTTTTCTTTTTATTTATTACTTAATAAAAGAAATGAATTTTTCAGCAATATTACCATTACCTATGTACTTCCTGAGTTATATTTCTTTCCTTTATTCCTGTTTGTAAAACAATATCTTTACTTCTTAAACCACTGTCTTCATTAGAGATGCTTTACAAGTAAATTGTGTTCCATTACCTTGAATTACAGTAATAATTATAAATTGGGAATACTTCAACCAGAAAGAAATGATTCATACATTTGTTTTCATCTATAACATTTCTTCAACAGCTTGATAATTGCAACATATCCAGTGGTATGTGGAAAATATTTATTAAAAGACATTATGAGAAAAGAAAATTTGTTTATCAGGCAATTTGTATATTCAGGCAATTATACTTCTGCCAATCATTGTTTAAATCTACTTTCTATACTTATAATTGTAAACTTGTAAAATTTTAATAGACTTACCCTGCATGAGTTCTAATAATCTGGAATACACTTTTAAATTTTAAAAATCAGGAATCTATAATAAGTAAATCAGTGGTAAAATTTACTTTTAATACTTTATTAATATTTAATACAAATCACTCTCAGATTGATTAACTTGCTGCTCTGAAAAACACATTTTTTACTTTGCTAGCATTACTTCATTTTTTTTTGACACAAATGCAATGGCACCAGTATGTGTTTTACTTATATTACAATGTATTTTTTCTTATTCCAACGTTCAATATAAGGAAACATTTAATACAAAACTGCAGTTATTGTCATCCTTATTGTAAATAAGTCAGTGAGCATCACAGAGCCTTTAGTTTCTGGTTTCATTTATTAATGTTAAAGCTTTCACAATACGTATTATCTCTTTCATAAAATGTCACCTTATGTTTGTAGATGATCTTTCTGTGGCGTGAAAATTTAGTATTTTTTTCAAAGGCAAAGACATCAAAAAGTGCAACTCTAACATTACAATAATTTACCTTTATGAATCCTAGTCCACTGTATCACCTCAAGTACTAGTCACAATTATGGCAAGTTCAAGTGTGAATATATTTGTCTCCATTTTACAGGGCTAAGCTTTAGGTAGTAAAGACAAGATCATCAGTAAGATCAAATAAGAAGCAGAATTTAAGAAGTACTAGAGGAAAGAAAAGTTCATTAATAAACTGAATTGATTTTTTTTTTACCTTCATCTCCTAAATAGAGGATGTTTTCCATTTTCAGACTTTTATTTAAGCAGATGGATTGAAAGTGGTAGACCGGGTAGTTCATATCATGTGTAATCTGGTTATATAGATGTAAAAAGATCACCAGAACATCAGTGCGTTGCTCTGTTAGTTTTGGTCTCTACAGTCTTAAATTTAAAAATAAGGTGGATAAGAATTTAATGAAGGTGGGCCGGGCGCGGTGGCTCAAGCCTGTAATCCCAGCACTTTGGGAGGCCGAGAGGGGCGGATCACGAGGTCAGGAGATCGAGACCATCCTGGCTAACACGATGAAACCCCGTCTCTACTAAAAAATACAAAAAAAACTAGCCGCCCGGTGGCGGGCGCCTATAGTCCCAGCTACTCCGGAGGCTGAGGCAGGAGAATAGCATAAACCCTGGAGGCGGAGCTTGCAGTGAGCTGAGATCCGGCCACTGCACTCCAGCCTGGGTGACAGAGCGAGATTACATCTCAAAAAAACAAAACAAAACAAAACAAAAAATTAATGAAGGTAATGGATATTCTGGTACCCAAGGACATGCAAGTAGGTTTCAACCCTCCCTTAACACACGTGCATGTGTGTGTATCTGTGTTTTTATGAGAGAGAGAGAAAAAAGGGAGAGAGAACTACTGTATAACAGCTGAGGAAACAGGAATAAGAAAGATGCCTGTTTCTACCAGGGCTCTGTCTCCTGGGGAACAAAAACATGTAAGGGTGAAAGTACAAAATCATACACTAAGTGTTACCATGAGCAACAAAGCAAGGCATCTGAACTCCATCTGAGTGGTTCAGAGGATTATGGAGAACAAACCAGAGATACAGCATGTTTTTTGTTTTGTTTTGTTTTTCTTTAAAAAGCTATTAAAACTTAAAAGGGCAGAAATTGAAATAAAACAAATACTATTTTACAAAGTGGATTATACATTTACCAAATTTAATACAACAGACTTTATTAAGGATGTAGAACATAGTGATAAAAAGAACTTAGTTCTTAAGGAGTTTATAAATTAAAGTTGAATATAAAAATAGCTAGATTTTCAGTATAAAGCAGAATTAAATGAATTCTATCATAGAAATTGAAATAAGAAACTATGGGAAATAAACAGGACAGTTGTAAAACTTCAGAAAAAGGGAACTTGCATCGAGCTCAATTGGATGTCTGTGAGTGGGTGTGTGGGGAAGCATGGGAAATGCTTGCTATGCTCAGGCAGTGAGAACTAGTCCAGCACGCTTGGACCATAGACTACAGTGTGAGATGTGGTGGAAAAACAAGGCCAGGGAGATAGAATGGAATCAGATTGGGACTCATGCCTAGAATTTTCGGTTAAATCCATAGACCATGGGAAGCAATTAAATGTATTTGGTGAGCATGCTGAAAAGGCCAAAGAAGGAGGATCAAGAGTCAGCGCAGTAAATGTTCCATACACTTTGAAATAACTTCAAAAGAGTTGAATTCTCAGCACAGATGTACTTTCCATAGGCTCTAAAATGAGCATAAACATAGCAATAGATGCTTCCTGGAATAATCAGCCACAATTGGCTGGACCATCGGGAAGCTCCAGGCCACACCCAGGGGTGATCCATCATGAAAGTCCTTCAGAGCTAACATTGTTGTGCAAATATGATATATCATGATATCTCAGTGTTATCTTTCAGCACTTATCAGTAAAGATACTCTTGTGGACAAAACCATATTTAATGAGGGATGTGATATAATTTAATGTATGTTTTAGAGGAAATAATTTGATTGTGACAGCCTAGACAATGTGAGTTATTAAATTAAAAAATAATTGAGGTGTTTTGCAATAGCCCAAGTGAAAGGTTTGATGATTCTGAACTAGGATTATAGTTCAGAATGAATGAAAAAGGGCTCGGATACAATAGACTCGTGGTCGGGGGTGCTCTATCAAGTAGGGCCTGATGGAACATTAATGGATTATTCACAGATATATTTTAGGGTACATGTAAAATGTGATTTGCATTCATGGTCTATGTCGTTTATGAGAGTCTGATATTTCTCACATATTAATACATAATGCTGACATAATGACACAGGATTTACATAATTGTACCTCCTCCTCAGCTTATCTTTTGCCTTATCATGAGCTACATTCAACTAAGGTTCTATGCCTCTCACTTTTTGTGCTCATTTGAAAAAAAAATCTGTAAATAGTTACTTTGAAGTCAAAACAAATACTTTGAAAATGATTTAGGAACCCAGACAGTAAAGGCAAATTTTGTCTGCTTATTAAAATTTTATTTTATTATTGTTTAGGCTAATCTCAGGTTCACATTTGCAAGGGTATTTGTGAATAGAATAGACTTAGGTGATTCGGGCTGTTCTGCCCCCAGATAGAGCACAAATACTTGTCTTTGGTTGCACTGTTTATTTTGCTTATGTACTTATTTACCATTTTATAGGATCATAGTTTGTTTTTTTCTTGGTCAAAGGTTTTCACAGTTGAGAGTAACATTTTTCTGTTTGGGTTGTTATAGTTATTCTCAAGGTGTCCATGCGTGTGTCCATGCGTGTGTGTGTCTCCGTGAGTGTGCACGTGCCTATGTAGACACTTGTCAACTTAAGAACATGATTTGCTATTTCTACACTTGAGAACATTTCTCTTCTTTGCTGAGCATTCTTTTTCATCAAGGAGAGAGGAGATTTTACTAAGAGTGTGGATTTCACTCCACCTATTAAGATTAGTAAAATGCACAAAGTCTCACAGATTAAATGTCTGAATGCCTCAGATAATTATGTACCCATTTTAACAATTCAAAGTTGGTCACTTTTAACCACAGATGCTTACAGTAACATAGCAAAGACACTGAATATAGGCTCCAAGCAATTTTCTGCTTGTGAATTTTGGCAGTGGTTAGAAGCCTAGTGATGGTACCAGCTGGGAGAAAATTGTCAGCGATGGGAAGAATAGTAAAGTTTAGGGCTCTTGAAACAGGATGGGTGCGGGGCCGGGGGTGGTGGGGCATGGGTGGGGCATGGGTAGGTAGTAGAAGAGGAAGAATTTGATTGTTGAATGATTGGAGAATCAAGCAGTATGAAACTTTTAAGTTCTGATGCTGTCAGTAATGGAGAACAACTGACAACCCCATAATGTTTAATAAAATGCAGCGTCAGAGCTCTGGTTGAAGTTCACAGTCAGGACTTACTGTGTGATTTTTCTTGAAAATAAATTTGATTTGTTTCTCATACTTGGAATACCACCTGGACTTTGTAGCGCCATGCCACGAAAACAGGGATCAGCTGGTAGGAATTAGGTAAATGAATCATAAGGGTTTGTTCTGTGAATGAAAATCGTTCATGTGATTTCAGTGTAAAAAAGCTTTGATTAAAGACATGACTCATGTATAATTGATATTTCTTGTGGTCTTCTGGATGTTCTTCTAACATTGCACGCCACTGTCAGCAGTAACGTGTAGATAAGTTGCTACCAGCTGCCGCCCCATAGGAGCACAGATGAGGATGAGGGAGCATTAGGAGAGAAGCATTGAACATTTAAGTGGCCCAAGGATTGGAAGCTTGTTTTAAAAACAACTTATTTTCATCCATCATCTGCATTTGTCTTGGGAGTCAAGTTTTTTGCTATGTGCTACTGAGTGTGGTGGAGTTTATTGTTATGTAATGGCAAGAAGAGACCCTGCTGGTAAGTCATAAAATGTACAGATGGAAACCACTCGAAGCACTGAGCTTCTTGAAGATTTGGGGGGTGATCAGGTGGGGTTGGTTGCATATTCCCTTCTTTCCTCACATTCCCCTTTGCATCAACTCTTGAAGACCCTAGCACACAGCACAACAGTCCCTATCCTGGAGGCTGGATCTCATTATAGGGAGTGGGGATGTGGGCTTTAGACCAGTCTGCCAGTTTTCATAATCCTGGGTCTGCCAGAGAGTTGGCTGGGCCACTTCAGGCAAGGTTCTTAGCCTTTCTCTACCTCAGTTTCCTCATTTGTTAGTAGGATTAAGGGAAAATATGAATATTGAATGAGTTACTATGTGAATAATGTTTTACCCATGTAACAAACCTTCACATGTACCTCCAAACCTAAAATAAAAGTATTGTTTTGTTAAAAAAAAAAAAGAATGTTAAGCATAGTGACTGACGTCTAGGAAGTTCTTAATAATTAAAACTATAATAATTCTCATATTTCACCCTTTGTATTATAAATTAGAGGGAGTTACATATATAATCATAACCCTAAAAATGACTTAAGAAAGTTAAATAATTCACAATAGTTGAAGAACACACCTTTTCCATACACTGAATAAACGTGTGGCTTAGGATCCACTAGATAATTCACAATGAAAAATATTAAATTATAACTCATGGCAGAAATTTACTTTTTGTATTATTTAGTCCCATCGAAACCAAAAGATAAATCAGGTATTCAAGTACTTGGAAGCAGAGGATAAACACAGCTGTTACAGTGCAGTAAAACAATCATTTACAGAAATTCAAGGTACAAAAAGCTATGTCCTCAACAGCTGCCAGGGAAGGATGAAAATGTACTGTCCATACTTTCCTTGGTGTTTTTTTTTTTCATATTTTATATCTCTTTAGCACCTTGTCTTTTAAAAAATGCAAACGTAGTTCTGAAGGGCAGTGAAAAGCTTTATTATTTGGTAAATTGGGTTTTACATTCATATTAACCAAAGCCCAGAATGATGGCAGTTATAGGGGGTGAAAGATTGTTGAAATGACGGATTGAGTAGCGCGTTTCTCAGGTTATGAAGTTCAGGGAAATGTGTAATTACGTCTGAGTTTCCTGAGGTTCCTCTGTTCAGCATAATGTTCTGACATAGAGCAGGGACAGCTCCAGATGTGAAACGCAAATCAGGAGGGACTGCTGTGCTGCTGATGCTGTGCTTAATCATGCAAGTCGAATGCAGTTCTTGGTATTTCAAGAAAGGGTTTAGCTGAAGTCTCACGCGTGTATTGATTTAAAATTCCTACTTGAGAGAGCTGTGTCATTTTTTTCAGCTCTAATTTTAAAAATACAGAACAGGATTTGGAGACAGATTTGGAGACTGGACATCCAGCCATACTCATTAATCACAGAAAGGAGTGTGAGTGGGGACAGGGCAGGAAGGAGGGAGAGAAGGGCACCCTTAAATAATATGAGGGTTTCTAAGCATATTAAATGGTATGTTGGAACTAGATTTACAAATGTACTATAGAAAGTTTCTTTGCTTGGAGTAGATCAAATCAACCAATTATACATGTTTACTGAATGCCTGCTCTGTTCAAAGAAGATAGCTAAAACTGGCAAGGACAGATCAAATAAAAAATAACACTACAATCAGTTCCCAACTTTGGGACTGATATAAAATACCTTTGGAAATGTGACTGTTTACAGGAAGAAATGAAATTGTCTTGCTCACAAGTACAAGCTGACACATTCTCATAGCCTTTCTGCTGTGCACAATAAGCGTTCAGCTTATCTTTCCAAGAACAATAAAATTTCCTGTACTCCTACCTGACATAAGAATTATTTTTACATATCTCCGTATCGCTGACTCTCTTGTAAGTTAATCTCATCTCACATGAATTTTTCACCAGCTTCACTCTGATGTTGATAAAGGAGATGGTTCCATCAAATACATCTTGTCAGGCGAAGGGGCAAGTTCCATTTTCATTATTGATGAGAACACCGGGGATATTCATGCCACCAAGAGACTGGATCGTGAGGAGCAGGCCTACTACACGCTCCGAGCTCAAGCTCTGGACAGGCTCACCAACAAACCCGTGGAGCCCGAGTCGGAGTTTGTCATCAAAATTCAGGATATCAACGACAATGAACCCAAATTTTTGGATGGCCCATACACGGCAGGGGTTCCAGAAATGTCTCCTGTGGGTAAGTAAAGAACAATCTGCTTTGTAGCCTGTGGCTGATTTGGGGAGTTTTTTATTTAAAATTAAATCATCCTTAAGTACTGAATATATATATATATTATATTAGTATGTGTATATATATACATACTATATATGTATATATATTAGTATGTGCATAGCAATTGTCAATTAGGGTGAGGGAAACATTTGAGACATGTTGGTGGCCAGTATCCATTAACTTAACTTATTAATTTGTTTGTATGGAAAATTAGGAAATTGTTTTTATACAGCTATTTCAATGTTTTCAGGAAATTACTTTAATCTTACATTTTTTCAACTTGATATTTATTTATATTTTTAAATGATTACAGTGATGCCTCAGAAGTTAACAAACAGAATTCTTCCAGACACAGGCCAGTGATGATCTTTTACTTTTCTTTCCATGCTATTAAGATATTGATTCATTGTTCTAAACATCTGTCTATGGCCAGTGTATCAAGAAGGACGTTGATGGCTAGCCAGACTAATATTTGGATTGGCTGATCTATTTAATTGTAATGAGTATGATTGAACCTACAAATGGCCATCCACATGCCACCACTGATTATTTTAAAATTTTAAGTTCAGGGATACATGTGCAGATGTGCAGGTTAGATAGGTAAACGTGTGCCATGGTGATTTGCTGCACAGATTATCCCATCACCTAAGTATTAAGCCCAGCATCCCTAAATTACTCTTCCTGATGCTCTCCCTCCTCCCCCAACCCTTCAGCAGGCCCCAGTGTGTGTTGCTCCCTGCCATGTGTCCATGCCACCATTAATTTAAAAAAAAATTATCCAAAACCTTAAATGAATGAAAATTTATAGTGAATTTATAGCAATGGTAAGGAGATACCCATTTGGAGATATATGTTTAAAAAAATGAAGGCTTTTTTGTTCAAAGGCCCTTTGTCATTGCACCATTACTAGAAAGACAGCAAGTAAAGTACTTCTAGTGTGTACTTGATTTATATCGAATAATAGAAATTATCTTTTAAATTTCATTTATTCAAGTACTTTTGGAATAGTTTGCAGCCAGTATGTAATGTAAGCATAGGCAATCTTACAAAAAAAAAATACAAAGTTATGAGACTGGGTGAGAGATGGGTTGATTTATATATTAATTTCCTGCTGTTTTTAATATTGAAATAGGAAGTTTATTTAAAATAAGAATGGAACTTGTATTTTAACACATGGGCATTTTAACCAATGTGATGTATTTTTTTTTAAAGGTCATTTCATTCATCCAATCATACAATCAACATACCTATGACTCTGAGGAGTGGGGTTGCAAAGATGTGTATAATGTGTGCTCTTAAAGGGATCCCAGTCTAGTGGCCCTAAATTTCTGTTCCTATTAGAAGAGAGAGGGGAAATTATTTGGGGCACCACCATGCTTCTAGCTGCTAGACAAATGCCAAATGACAAGGAGACAGAAGAATCAATGCTTGTGGCCAAGAAGAATTTGAACCACAGTGGCATGATCTTACTCTAATTATCACATATGTA
Source organism: Trachypithecus francoisi (assembly GCF_009764315.1). Lineage (NCBI taxonomy): Eukaryota > Metazoa > Chordata > Mammalia > Primates > Cercopithecidae > Trachypithecus > Trachypithecus francoisi. The sequence goes on from NW_022681435.1 coordinate 11,882,170, forward strand.
AGCATTGCTAGCATTTCTGTGACCAAACAGGTGTTTTCACTCTTCCTCACTACCATCCACACCTTCCAAGTGCTTTCTGCTGTTCCTGCTTACCAACAAGAACAGCAGCAACAGTAACTGTTACAAGATTTTGGAGGTTTTAGAAAAAAGAAAGGGCACATCTTCCTCCCCAAATTAGTAATGTTTGGTAAATCAGGAATTTTTGAGATGTGTTTGAGCAGTTTAATTCAACTTCATACTCCTAGTTCTCATGGACATTTTGGTTGTTCTTCATTGGCTTGCCAGTGTTTTCATTTCCCACATAAAATATAGATATACAAATTGTATATAGGTATATGTGAACTTTTTGTTTTAGAAGCTAATAGTGGCTGGGTGCGGTGGCTCATGCCTGTAATCCCAGCACTTTGGGAGGCAGAGATGGGTGGATCACGAGGTCAGGGGATCAAGACCATCCTGGCTAACACAGTGAAACCCCGTCTCTACTAAAAATACAAAATATTAGCTGGGCGTGGTGGTGGGCACCTGTAGTCCCAGCTACTCCAGAGGCTGAGGCAGGAGAATGGTGTGAACCTGGGAAGTGGAGATTGCAGTGAGCTGAGATCTTGCCACTGCACTCCTGCCTGGGAGGAACAGCATGACTATTACGCATACTTAATGTATGTTGTAAGTTAAATAACTTATGTTATTTAAGTGTGCATAATAGTCATTAATAGTCATTAATTTTTCTTTTTCTTTTCTTTTTTAAGTCATTTTTCTTTTCTTTTCTTTATTTTTTCTTTTCTTTTTCTTTTTCTTTTTCTTTTTTTTTTTTTTGAGAAAGAGTCTCGCTGTGTTTACAGATTGTAGTGCAGTGGCATGATCTCGACTCACTGCAACTTCCGCCTCCTGGGTTCAAGAGATTCTCTTGCCTCCTAAGTAGCTGGGACTACAGGCGTGCACCACTATGCCCAGCTAATTTTTGTATTTTTAGTAGAAATGGGGTTTCACCATGTTGGCCAGGATGATCTCGATCTCTTGACCTCGTGATCTGCCCGACTCAGTCTCCCAAAGTACTGGGATTACAGGCGTGAGCCACTGCACCAGGCCCAGATCACAGTGTTTAAATAATTTATATTTAAGTTATTTACTTGGCTGATTCAAATGGGTTTGGAGCTTTCTTAGAAAATTATTTTCAGATGTCTTCAGGCTTTATCTGACACTGATTCAGACAATTAAGTTAATATAAAAATTGAGACATAGAACATGGAATATCTAAACTACATAACATATGTTACAGTTTATCAAACACTACAGTTAATCAAAGTGCTTAAGTCTAACCAAGTATAATAACTATCAAATAGTATGATATAGGCCATGCAAGCTTTCAGTGTTTAATATCCAGGGATCTTTTTTTATTCGATGTTAACTAATCCTAAAATTTTAAACACACTAGTAAGCCTTTAAGATATTTTATTTATTGCCAGAAGAACATAGACAGGCATGGAAAGTTTAAATTTATTTGTGAATATGTGTGTGTATTATCTGGTTTGTGTGTCTATATGTGTTAAATGAGATAATGAACTTTTCAGAAAAAAAAAAGTATTATTGTTCACAGCCAAACTTACTGAAGTTTAGTTTTTATTATTTGGTTTAAAATTGTTTTCTTTCTTTTAAAATGAAGTAGCAAAATCGTACTTAGGCATATTACCAAAATAAATATTGTAAAGCTGATACATATAGAGGAAAGAGAGAACATCAATGTAATTTATTATAACATTTAAAATATTCAAAATTTAATTCTTAAAAAAAGATTTTAAAATACTCATTATTTACCATCTTGGCCCCACCAGACATCCGCAGGGCACAATCATCTAAGTCCATAAAATAAAAAACTTCAGGCTGGGTGTGGTGGCTCACGCCTGGAATCCCAGCACTTTGGGAGGCCAAGGCAGGTGGATCAGCTGAAGTCGGGAGTTCGAGACCAGCCTGACCAACATGGAGAAACCCTGTGTCTATTAAAAATACAAAATTAACTGGGCATGGTGACATATGCCTGTAATCCCAGCTACTCAGGAGGCTGAAGCAGCAGAATCACTTGAACCCGGGACGTGGAGGTTACGGTGAGCCGAGACTGTGCCATTGCACTCCAACCTGGGCAGAAGAGTGAAACTCCGTCTCAAAATATAAAATAAAATAAATAAAAACTTTAGGGCTTAAAGAATAGTGCTGTACACTTAACGTTCATAATTTCCACAAAATTTTAAAGAAAATGGAATTGGCAATGAAATATATATAGAAAATAAAGTGGATTTATAGCAAAGTGGATATTAATGACTTGCTTAAGGCATTTTGAAAGAGATATTTACATAGAAATCAATCTAAAAATATGTTAGCTTAAAAATGTCATATTCAGGAAATTATTTGAAACAAACTAGGACCTTAAAGAATACATAAAGAAAGGGACCTGTTCCATATTTAAAAGACAGGATATTTACTAAATAATGGTATATAACTAAATATATAAACTAAGCAAACATGAGTCTTTCTGATATTTTAAAGATTACATTCCAAATGGAAAAAAATAACAGATCAGAAGAAATGCTTTCCATATTGAATGTGTGAATACATAGTAAATGAAGAAAGAATACAACATTTCATCTGTAACATCGTATGTTGTACATCATATGTGACAACCAAAAAACTATCAATGCAATTTTTAAAGTTGCCATGGCTTTCCTCTTTTACAAGAGGTTTGGTTTAAATTTTCATTTCCTGTTTTGTTTTTAAATCAATTGGCAGAAAAAATTTAAAAATATCCCAAGGAGATAGGGTAGCCATCTAATATCCAGTTAGCTGCATCAAATATTCTTTGTCAGTTAATGACATTTTGGTTTCCATCTGGATCATCTTAACTATGACATTTTTGTACCTGCAATGATTCAAGTGTCCAAGATGCTGTTGTCATGCTGTTTTCTAGACAGTGATTGAGTCTTATAGAAGCTGCTCTTGATGAAAATATATTACCTGAGGCCAATGGATGAGACACCTAAAGTTTCAGTCCCATCCGATTCGGAGTATATCCCAGCCTAATGGGCATCATCGATGGTTTTTTTTTTTTTTTTTTGCCAGAATATTTTCTTATCACTTAAATATTTCAAGGGTTTTGTTAATATTTATCATTTCTTTGGAGCTGGTTTATTTTAAAATTAATACTGTATCAGTTTTTTATGTGCCTTGAAAAAGATAAATGAAAAATTTCAAATATGCTTAATGTGGAATCAGTAACATTTTGTAAGTTACTTTCTTTTATGGTATTTGGGAGTTTTTAATTCAGTGGTTTTGGGATTGGCATCTAGGGACCTCAGTGGTACAAGTGACAGCGACAGATGCTGATGATCCTACGTATGGCAACAGTGCCAGAGTGGTCTACAGTATTCTGCAAGGACAGCCATACTTCTCAGTGGAGCCAAAGACAGGTAAAAATTGAAATGTGACATTCTTGTAGAGTCATAATTTGTTTGTTTCTTACAATTAATATCATTATTTCTAAATATAGTTGACACTAATAACATACTATTTTATTCTGCTTCTCTCAATATGTCTACTTTGGTAAGCATCATATTATTGAGGATTTATCACCATTTAAAATATTTTATTTTATTCATCAGTATCTTAAAATTAAAAATAATGCTATATATTCAAAAATATTTCAGTTTCTATCTCCTGAATGCTTAAGAAAATTTTGATACTTTACCTCAGAGTTTTACTTGTGTTTAGTTTTGTGTTTTCATTCACATAGGAAATTATACATGGTAATCTTTACATCTCAAGCAGAAACTGCTCTGCCATGTAATATAATAGGTAATAGTTTCAGGTTATTCTTCCAGATGTTATTTTTCTCAGGGAAATTAGTTTAAACATAACAGTTAGGGTGATGATCTGCCAAATCAAAAACTAAACTAAATATATCTATTTTTTAATTTTGGGGAGCAATTTTTACTGGGTTGAAAAGTGGTATGGATAGAATATGTAGTTGGTTTGTTCTGTTTTGCTTTTAAACGGAAACTGTTTACATTAAGACTATAACATGGGACATTGTTATCTTGGTTATTAATTGATATTTTAATGAATTCAGTTTTTCTGGTCCTGTGTGTGTAGGGAAGGGTGGGTGGGTGTGAATATTAGTGGATGTGTGTCACTGATTTTTTTAATCACTGTGAAAATCCACATTTTCTCTTTTGAAAAATAATTTTGCCTTTATCATGGTGTTAGAATTATTCAAATATATAAATTTATGATTATGAATATTCATCAGTACCTGTAATTCTAAATGAATATTTTAATGCCATTGATCCTGTTTTTCATATTTACAAAAAGAACAATATTCATTTATTCTCATGAACACCTTTTGGGAATGACCGTTGTAATGTGCATGAACAGAGAAGTAAATTCAATCTTAGCTCATTCATTAGAGCTTTCATAGAGATGGAATGCATATTTTAAACCAGTGTAGAGATAGGGCTTCGAAACCACATGGAAAGTCTAATAAGGAAGAAACAGTCATGATTAAGCAAGTATTAAAGGAGAAATAAATGAAAGTATTTGATTTATGGTATGAATCCTGTGAATGTGGAAAACGTGCTTCTGTTTGACTGAATGATAGATCTGAGAAATCTAAATTCAAACACCCACCTCTTCCCTTCTCTGCCTACTCTTGACAACCTAAAAAGACATTGACAAGTTCCTGACAATTTGCTCACAATCATACGCTCCTGCCTTATGTAACTTGTCCAAAAATAGCGTGTATTAAGTTCAAGGATTAAATATTTTGCTGCTACTAATGATTGGCTTGTGATTTTGGCTTTGCTGCAGAATAACAGGATTTCCATGTAATACTCTGGAGATAAAGCCTTACCGGCTGATCAACTAGACAATGGTATATGTCATAGGATTACATTATTAATACTTCAAACCTGATTTTAATTTCAGAGTTGAAAGGATTGTGTGTTTCAAGAGAAGAGGAAAGTTTAGTTTAGTTTTTTTTTAATACTGTAATTGCGGTAATCACTGGAACTTCTTTTTACATGGTCATTAATGCAGAGATATTCTGGGCATCTTTGTCCTCTCTGCTAATTTATAATATGTAGAGTACATTTCTTGTGAGAAAAAATAAGTTACGTGTTTTTCTGACAGAAATGGAAAGTTTTCAGACCTAAAGGGCATGGGGAATTGTAAATCAAGGTTCACTTAGTCTTGTTAGTCTTCCTTTCCTGATATCTGTCTGATTCATTTATATGTGAGAAATAACATTATTTCCCCTTCACATCTGAGGGATTTGGGGTCAGAAAGTAACATTTTGACAGGAAAAATGTTGAAATTTTGCTAAATAAAAATTATGGAACCATAGGCACAAGCCATCAATGTTAGGTGCATTTCTATAAATTTCTTCTTCTCAATTTCTTTTTTTTTTTTCTTTTTTTTTTTTTTGAGGCGGAGTCTCGCTCTGTCGCCCAGGCTGGAGTGCAGTGGCCGGATCTCAGCTCACTGCAAGCTCCGCCTCCCGGGTTCACGCCATTCTCCTGCCTCAGCCTCCCGAGTAGCTGGGACCACAGGCGCCCGCCACCTCGCCCGGCTAGTTTTTTTGTATTTTTTTAGTAGAGACGGGGTTTCACCTTGTTCGCCAGGATGGTCTCGATCTCATGACCTCGTGATCCGCCCGTCTCGGCCTCCCAAAGTGCTGGGATTACAGGCTTGAGCCACCGCGCCCGGCCCTTCTTCTCAATTTCTAAGAAAATAACATGACTAAAATCTCAGAGCACAAATTTTCATCTATAGCACTATTTACAGGCTGAATGACCAGAGGGAAACTGTGTTTTCTGCATCAATTTCTCCTTCCCCCAAGCTAGAATGTGAGTAGTTGCAAAACCCAGTGTTGACAGTTGACTTTAACAAGCAAGGTAGCATGACACTGGAAACAAGGTAAAGCACATTCCCTTCAAACTTCTCAACACCTATCTTCATAATGTCCACAAACTTACTAGGGGATTATGGACATTACATTTATTCCATTAAACATACTTAGGATCATTCTAAGGTGTATCTATTTATTTTGTAACCTGCAAGCAAACAGATACCTTTTTTGGGTCTATGTGATATATGGGAGGACTGGCTACCTAATTCGTAACTTAAAATGAACATGCAGGTCCTTTATTCTTAAATGATTAAGGATTTGAAGACATCAGCAGCAGAGCTTTAAACTAAGTACAGGGTGAGAATGATGGTACAGCCCACCTGGCCATGAAGCAAGCCGTGGAAAGTGAATTGAGTGTTAAACATCATTTGTCATTTAGGACTTCTTTTTTAGACATAAGAAGTATGATTACGTGGTGGCTGCATTATGTGTTGCATGCATAGCTATTACATCATAATTTTATGTAAAGGATATTGCCATAACAGGTGACCTCTTCCAACTACACCCTTCACACACTCCCGGTTCTCATTCTATGCAAGAGTGCTGTCTCTTTTGAAAGCTTGCTAAGAACATCCCCCACAGGTTGCAAAAAGAGTCCCTTCCTCAATGACTCTTCATTTTCTTCCAGCACTGGAATTCTTTGATGTTCCAGAAGTTTCCAACTTTACTACTTCACTATTGTTGGCTCTTCTCCATCTTTTTATAGCTCTTTCATATCTACACTACAGATAGACAAGTCAAATAATACAGAGCTTAGGCACAAAATTTAGAAAGAAATAGAAACTCGTTAGCAGATTTTTATCTTAAGTGTAAAACAAAATGAGCATCCAAAAACTTTTGTGATTTTGTTTTATAAATAGGTTCTTCCTCCCAAGAGTTTTCTCAGCTAATCAGTAACATAGTTTCTGCATAGCCAGGGCTGTGTATTTCTTTCATATTTGATTTACTGATAAATGTCTGTAATAAAGGTGCCATACTTGATTTTATTGCCTATTATATGAAATTCACTTATAATTTGTATTCCAGTATTTAAACGATTATCATCAAAGGATATTTTTAAAAATAGAAACCAAGCCTGAAACATTTGTGCTCATTTCAGTTTCTAAGTTCCTTTGAAATTTAACTTACAAGCATCATGATTTTTTTTTTTTTAATTTGAAACTGCTTTGTTCAGGATCTGTTTCTTCTTGCCTCAGTGTCTACATTTGCAAGAAAGAGTGTTGCTTGACCCCAATCTGTATTCGTCTCTGTAATTCTACAAATAGGTAACACAAGAGTTCACAATGTATTGCACTCATGATATTTTTAAAATATAAAGTGGTACATTTGTCTTCACAATGCAATTCAAGTCTCAAAGATGCACATACTTAAGGCTGTTTATACATCCCATTCTCCATTTTATTTCTAATTTACTTTTAGTTAACTTTGTATGCTATAAGGTTTTGAGTTTTTTCTCTTTTAATTTCAATAGTTATCAATATGTTACAGAATGAGTTGAGTTTATTATAATTGGTGAATTGCTCCAACAGGAGCTGTCCAAGGGAAAGAAGGTGGCAGTTAGGACTCAGAATAAATTTATAGAAGTGATCATTGTTATCCAGTCAGAATGTGCATGGGGGAGATAGCATAACAGCTGATCACATTGCATTAAAATATTCAATTGTGTCTTCATTAGCAAGACATCATATTGGATTTTTTTCCTGAATATGTACTATATTTCTAAACATCATGTAACATAGCACTCATTGATATAATGTAAAACAGAATAAGTTAATATTAGTCACAAGTGTCACTGAGATATTTTAAATACTAAGAATACATGTTGACAGAAACTGATTACATAAATACATATTCAGTTCATTACCAGTTATATCTATTATTCTCATTCACTAGGGAATAATCACACAAAAATAATTATCTTTAAAGGAGTTACCAAGAGAGCTAACATAATATCCAATTAGTTCTGTTAGAACAAAAGCAAAGCAAACAGCCAAACTACATGTCTTTGAAATGAGGTTTTGTGTTGTGTGATTCTCCTGTCCATATCTAAATGGTGCTGCCTTCATTGGCTGCTCCATTTTGGTGATGGCCATACCAAATGGCTTTAGTTCATTCATGGTCTTTATGAGGTAGGAGACCAACAGGACTTATTTTCTGGTCACAACCTTGTTGACCAAAACAGGATCTAGTTCAGACAGGATAAAGTGAAGAAACTGGCAGGAACCAGCAGATGTCAACATAAGCAGTCCCTAGCTGCCCTCATTGCTCATTGGCATAAGACACTCCCACCAGTGCCATGACAGTTTATAAATACTATGGCAACAACTTGAAAGTTACCACCCGTCTCTGTTGCAATGACCTGGAAGTTACTTCCCTCTTTCCTAGAAATTTCTAAATAATCTACACCTCAATTTGCATTGACCCACTCCTTAATTTGCATGTAATTGAAATTGGGTTTACATAAGTATAAATAACTTTGCCAAGAGACCATAGATTGCAGAGTTTGGGCACACTGACTATGAGTTAGCACTGCTCCACAAACAGCAGTACCATTTAATAAAAGTTGCTATCCAAAACGCACTGGATTACCCTTGAATTCTTTCTTGGCCAAAACCAAGAACCTCCTGGGCTAAGTCCCAATTTGGGGGCTTGACTGTTTGGTATCACTTACCTCTTGATATATATTATTAAGTACATAAAAACCATAAGGAAACCAATTTCTTTAATGTCTAATTGTATGGTTTTAGAATTCTTGGAATAGCTACAAACAATAAAGGCTGTAATGGAGAAAGTAGGAGTTGGAAGTGCAGATGACCCAGATCCTGGTTACTGTGAGAAGGTACTTCCTCAGTTAAAAAGATCCCTGAGGAAGCCGGTTTTGCAATGCTGAGATTCCCCTTGGAGTGGTAGTCTAGTCAAAGTGATATCCAAAAACGTTTAGTTAGTTTTAGTGAGAACAATCCTAAAGGGTTGAGCCCTCACAGTGTGAATCTCCCCAGCCCCTGGTTATTAATCCTTGGGTTCATGTGGTTGTCTAGACTCCTGAGGGTAATTTGAAGCCTGAGTATGCAGAACCCATGTTCCATTCCTTCCCTCAAGTGTGGAAGATTTCAGAAATGGCTATCATCTGTTACATGAGGTACATATACCAAATTTTTAAAAAGATTCAATATTAGCTGAATATGCATTAAAAAAATCATATGAGGCTAATACGATATTGGATCATCAGATTTTTTTCCTATACTTAAAAACAGCTTTGAACAATAGCAATATAAGTTTATGTTTCACATGCACAATGCTTTTTGTGAACATGGATTATAAATAAATGAAAAGTTCTGAGTTATGGTGTCAGATGATATAGTTATAGAAAAATTATTATTCACAAAGCCTAAAATACGAGCCAATGTCTTTTCCAAAGAGCCCATAGATAGAATTTCTTTTTTATTTTTCTTTTGCTAAGCCTATGTGACTTAAAATTATTGATTATTATTAAGCATGAAAATCTCACAGAGTTAGAGGTATCCAGTTGGTCAAGACTAGACTTTACTAGTTCAGTAATATGATATTAGCAGTTTTCTCTCTGTGCGTGTATTTATATACACAATTATATAATACATGACAAAACACAAATGAAATCCAATGTATGAGAATGCTTTCCCAAATTTAGACAGTTTTTACTTAAAAGTAAAAGCGAGCAAATGCCATACAAGTAGAAATCTATTATTAGTGGGTGTTCTTATTTCAAATCAGCTTTTTCCAATTATGTTATTCTTGTCAAAAATATGTTCAATAGTTGAGGCATTTGGAAATTACCTTTCCTACCTGCATTGATTTGCAAACTTTGTGATGATTTCTGCCTTGGAAAGGTGTTATTTATAGGCTCACTTATAAAGAGACAATTAGATGTGTGAAAAATAAGTGAGAAACGTTGACTACCAGACTTCTATCTTAACGATGCTATATTTCCTTTCAAAAATAATTCCGCTAAGCAAACCCATGAGAGGATGAGGCTGCAGTGTTTCCTTTACTGATTAGTTGAGGGGTTATAGACTTCTCTCCATCACAATAAATATGCACAGATGATAACACACATATTGATATTAGAAGGAAAAATGAGAGATGAATCAAATTTTTAAAAAAAACATAAAAGTAAGTGGGACTTCTTTTCTAAAAATAACTCGTTTTATTAATATTTTTCATATAAATGAAATATGTGTTGGTCATGTTCAAAATAAGTAATGCTCAATTGTTTAAAAAAGGGTTACAGAAATAAAGATGATTAACAGCAAAAAAATAACAAACAAACAAACAAACAAAAAAAAAAAAAAAAGAAAAGGAAAAGGTGGAGATATGTCCCAGAACTCTCACACAAAGATTATTTATGTTTGGTGACAGTATGAGGGAAGTCAATATCTGCTTTGTTATAAATTAGAGTTAATAGAAGTATCGAAGAGCAAACATGAAAAATCCATAAAATCATTATGGCTCTAAGAAGAATATGTATTAGATATTTACCACCTGGACCTAATTTGTACATGATTTTTTTTCATTTTTATTCTAATATTTCAAAGATCAATTATAAAATATATAGACATGCATAAGGACTCATTGAAAGTGTTATGTAAAGTGAGCCTGGATTACCATGACAATAGCATCCAACTACAGTTCATGTATGAGAATAAATGAGTAATGTCAAAAAATAAATAAGCAACCTGGACTTCTCAAATAAGTGTAATTTGAATGCTTAAAATACAGATCTGTTGCTGATGTATGTGTATGTTTGTGTTTGAGAGCTAATGTGCTCAGATTTAAACAAAAGTATTGTTGCTAAGGATAGTAAGAATATTATTTAACTTGAAAACTGATAATAAGTGGTTATACATTTTTATAAGCTGTTGAGATGGAAGGAAAGGACAAGTTCATTGCTGTGTACTTTTACAGGTGATTGTCCATTATTCTAGGTAAAAGGCCATTTTATTTATTTATAAATTGTTATTTTCTTAACCACTTTTCCCTGAAACCTAAAGATAATCCTCTTTATTCAGTATTGAGGAAACCACATTAATAATGTTTTCTCTGTTTTGTAACATTGTGTAAAACTATCATATTCCTTTGGTCTTTAATAAACAGTAAAATTACTTAAAGTAAACAAACGAAACAACAAAAGGCAACAACTCAAGAGCGACTTACTACTTGTATCAGTATTCTTTGTTAGTATAAATGCAGTGATTCATGATGGGTTTTACTGGGATTTGAAATTTTACAGGAGTCATCAAGACTGCCCTTCCAAACATGGATAGAGAGGCTAAAGACCAGTATCTGCTTGTTATTCAGGCAAAGGATATGGTTGGTCAAAATGGAGGACTGTCAGGAACTACATCAGTCACTGTGACCCTAACAGACGTCAACGATAACCCACCTCGCTTTCCTCGAAGTAAGTTGTTTTCGTAAGTGGTACAAGTGTAATAAGTTTTCCTGACAGTTTTGAATATTTCTAAAGCAAATAATTATCTTACTTCATTCTTCCAAATTTACATTTCATTAGAGACATAATTTTGATTCAGCAACAATGTGGATTATAAGGGTATTGAGAAGAAATAGAAGCCATCATTTATTTGTATTACTTCTAAGTAATGCAAATTTTGACTACCATATCTTAAATATAGTAAGATTTTTCTTTCATTCACATTTTCAATACTAGACAATTACTAATTGTGTTTATGTATTAGTGTTTTTTCTAAGAATTACTTTTTATATTTTGTAAATTATAAAGTTGTTGCCAATTAATCATATTCAAATACATTTTATTCATTCTGTGCACTAAAATATTGATTTATTTTTGAAAATTAAAAAAGAGTAATAAACATTTCCAGTTTTTCATTTCACACTTTTTAAAGCCAGTTTGTACACACTGAACATTCCATTAGTAGTTCCCCCACATCTTTCTTGTGCAAACATTCAGTGTTTTAAAAACCAATCTAAAGAACTGAAAAAACAAATGCCCTCAATTCCACTTATTTGACCAAAGGGGCTTTTGACTTAACCAAGAAAAAAGAAAAAAAAATTCTCTAGGTAAAGGTGTGCTGTTTGAAAAAACGTTTCATCTCGCTCTCTTTTTAGTTCCCTTTTTTCCCTAAGTGTATGTGTTATTTCTTTAGAATGCTCAAGAAAATAAAGAGATTGTACAGACTACAATGTCTGCACAATGTCTCTAAAATGCTTTTCCAGTAGAAATGGGAACTAAACTCCCTACCAACAGAATTTAGAAGTGAATTGTATCAAAAAAGGAAGCTGTCTGAGCAAATACGAGTGTCACTGTTTTTTCCTTCAATGACTGCCTCTTTAAAATTTTCATCTTTATCTTATATAGTTTTAATATTTATATTATACAAGAAACGATATCTCCTGGTAATATAAAAAAGTGACCCCAAGTTTAGCATTATTTTCTTTAAATAAGCCTATTCTTAATTGTGATCTTGATGGCTTATCATGGAGAAGGAGGGACTTTTAGAATTATAAAAGGAAATAATGCAGTTATTTTGGGCTTATAATGAAATGAACTGCTTTCCTTTTGTTTAAGCCTAGATTGATAAAATTATGTAGAATTTTAGTAAGATATAGGTTTTCTAGGCCATTATAGATTGCCCTCAAACTTATTAAAGTGAAAAAAGCCAAGGATATATCATTGTTATTCATTTTTACTGGGATTTTTCTCTACCATTGAATCACTAGTTTAACCTTGACATTTTTGAATTTTACAAAGGACACTTTGAGATGTGTAAAAGGGGTCACTCAAAAGTAATAGCATATGTTATAATCATTTTAAAAACAAACAGTAGCTATTCACAAAATCTAGAAAATCGCAAACAAATCTCAGTCTAATACATATTTCCATCATACAGACACATTTTCCTTTCTATATTCTTCTCAGAGAGAATCCTTTCTTCTCCCTTCCCAAGACAGGACAAATGCAACAAAATTTAACAACCAAAGGAAATGGAAAAAGATGAAGGAGGCAGGAAAAAGTAAATGATTAGAGAAAAAATAGTGAAGGAATACAGTGTACTGAGGTGTTTCCTCATTTCTGAGTGATGTGGTTCATGTATTTCTTCATCTGCCCCCAAACTTTTTCTTTAGTTTGAGGGATGGCGATGAGGAGTTATTACAAAATTTAAACAAAAATTTTTAAAAGTTATGTTTTTCTCTTTTACTAGCTTTTTTTTTTTTTCTGTTCGACTAATATTGCCTAGGCTCCTGGACCATTGTGGCCCAAATCCGTTCTACGTACGACCCACACAAATCATTCTTATCCTTTCTTATCCAGTTTTCTTACCCAGTTTTCTGAAACTCTCCTGGTAAAAGATGCTAAGAAAATTCCAACATTAAGTTATGAAAACGATTTAGGCTTGTATTTGCCCATTGGAAGCCCAATCTATTCTATTTTTATTTCTTAGTGTTTTACACATTATTGTAATTATTATATTGAATTACATTTAATAATTATATATCAATTATAATTACTTTAAATTTATTTTTATTTTTCGGTGTAGGATATTTCTCACCACCAGAAATACAAGAATTAGAGATTCTTCTCTTGCTTTTCCTCACCATCTATTTCTGCTATCACAGTGATTATTAACGAATCATTCCCATCAAATCTCTTAAGGCTATACGAAACATCTTTTGTTTTCCATTCTCTTAGCATATTTTTTATCAAAAAATAAAAAGAAGTTATGCTAAGATGAGGTCAAATAACCCAATAGTTAAGTTTTTATTGGTTGTCTTGGTATAATGTGTTCATTTCTTGTTTTGACTTTCACAGGGTCTTATCAATATAACGTCCCAGAGTCATTACCTGTAGCCTCAGTTGTGGCCAGAATTAAAGCTGCCGATGCAGATATTGGAGCTAATGCTGAAATGGAGTACAGAATTGTGGATGGTGATGGATTGGGCATTTTTAAGATTTCTGTTGACAAAGAAACACAGGAAGGAATCATTACTATACAGAAGGTAATGTTTTCTTTATGTATCTCTTACCACAGAGTACTGAGAAGTCCTATCTGTTTGGTGGGAGAATGCACTATACAAAACGAATGACCATATGGGATCATTACTATTTTAATTTTAGTAAGATAAGCTATGCATTTATTTTTAGGTGTCAGACTCTTAGGGAACCTTGAGTTACATTTGTAATAACACCCATCAATTCTATTCTTTAAGAAACTCACAGCCGTTATCTATAGCACTATAAAAATAAAGCAGACTGGCAAGGTGCTGTTTTAAAGACCTATTTGGAGAGATGAATATGTTTCTGCCTTGACTGTTCCACTAATGAAACCCTAAAATCAACCAAAAGCCTGTGGATGCAAACAACATATGCTATTATTTTCTCCATGAATGAAAATAATATAATTTCAAGTAGAAACCAAAATGTCGAAGACTTGCTACATTAACAATTATTGCCATTTAAAATTTATAGTAATTGGGAGACTTGAATATTTCATACAAGAAGAGCATGAAAAGTTGTAAAACCTATCGTAATTTCTAGAGAGTGTGAAACAGAAAGTCAGTACAGCCTAAACTAAAGATTATTTTCCATAATATATTTAAATTAGTTCTCAACACAGTTATAGGAGAAAATGGACTCTTCTCTTTTCAATATAGAGACATGACTTTTTACAAATATTTAATCAAAAATAACTCCAAAGCTGTTATTTCAAAATGTAGTCTTAGTTTATCAACTATTTGAAACATTAAAAATATATCAATATATTGATCCCTAAGATATGAATTTTTTTGTCAGTGTGAAAATCCAGTGCATAACTTTGTAATTAATGCTTTTTTTTTTTTTTTTTTTTTTTTTTTTTGTTGAGACGGAGTCTTGCTCTGTCGCCCAGGCTGGAGTGCAGTGGCCGGATCTCAGCTCACTGCAAGCTCCGCCTCCCGGGTTTACGCCATTCTCCTGCCTCAGCCTCCCGAGTAGCTGGGACTACAGGCGCCCGCCACCTCGCCCGGCTAGTTTTTTTGTATTTTTAGTAGAGACGGGGTTTCACTGTGTTCGCCAGGATGGTCTCGATCTCCTGACCTCGTGATCCGCCCGTCTCGGCCTCCCAAAGTGCTGGGATTACAGGCTTGAGCCACCGCGCCCGGCCAATTAATGCTTTTCAATAATTAGCACATATCAATAAATAAAGTTATATTTTAGTTGTTATAGGAAAACATATGTTTGATTTCAGGCCAATGAGAAATACATTTCTGCAATTATTTCCAGTGGACAGCTGCTGTTTTAGCTAAGCTGGTTACAATCTGTGTATAAAAGTTTTAATAACTAGAGTAGGCCAACTGTTGGTAAAATGTTTTGTTTTGTTGTCTAAAATAAAAAGAATTCAGTAAGGTACAATGCTGCTCAAAGATTTCAAAGAGTCATCTGAAATCAATCTGTTCACATTCAAGAATTTTTAATGCAAATTGAAACTTTTTATTGAACAGCTACCTGTATTTTATATATTATAATGAAGGTAGCACGAATCTTTGAAAATTCTAAATTCAATATAAAATATTTGATTTAGTAAAGGAAATATAAAACTTATTTTCTAATTTTATATCATTTCTGGAAATTTTAGAAAATTGTTACAAAAGGAGACATAAAAAACCTAAGTTAAAAATTATGTCATCTAAAAACATGAAACTCATGAAAAAATTGCAGGGATAAATTTGATTATCACTTATAACAATATAAAAACATCACAAATCATTATTATTCTTATAGGTAGCAATTAATATCTGTCAGGCTTTTCTTTTTGAGTAACTTACAGGCTTTATTTTATTTTCTCAACAATTTCATGAAGCTGCTATTAGGACACTGAAAATATGGAACCATTATAAAATATTGAACAATTGAAGGAATGGTAAATAATTTCTGATATTATCATATTAAGAAATTTGCATCCATCATTGTAGTAATGTGGTGATGTTGTTTTTGCAAATGAATATGAAAATTTTTATTGAAAAATTATTAAAAGGCAGTATCCAAACTTTTACAAAGTCACATTTTATAAAAAATATATTTATACAGAATAACAGATTACAAGAAAAATGTTAAAATGTTAGTAGTATCATTTCTAGATCTTATATTTACTTTTTCAATAATATGTAGTATTCACTAGTTATTGTTATAATTGAAATGTTGTTAAATATATAAAAGAGTTATTCAAAGGCCAAACTGAAATAAATCTCATTAAAAGCACTGTATAATCTACTTTGACTATTATTAGAGATGGTAATTATTTTACAAATGCAGAAATAAGTCACAGAAAGGATATTCAGTGGACCCAAATTTCATGTATGAAGTTCTCTTAGGTATTAAAAACGATATAATCTTCTATTTAATAAATTATGATTAAAAAACATTCCAAATTTTTAAAAATTTAGATTAATAGAATTTTTGGTTTTGATACTAGAGATTCCTTACTTCTGCCCAAAATCTGAATGATGCTTTGAATCTAATAAAAGTCAATAATTGGTTATTATTAAATATTTATTCATCAATCATTATATGAGAAGTTAGCTAAATATTTTAACAATTTTTTCAATGAATATGAGGTCAAAACTCCATTATTTTTACTTGAGATAGTTATCAACTAAAATTAAATTTTATTTTCTTAAATGGCTTCTAATACATAAATACTTGTCTAATTCTTTGTTTTCTTATATAACATCAAAGATTAGGAATAATTAAGCACACACAATGTACAGGAGAACCTTAAGAAACAACAGTGGTGAAAAATTTCATATTACTTCTGTGTCATAAGTAGCCAATGTAAATCTTCATATGTAATGAAACAATTCTTGTTCATCCTGAATTACTATGAAGTGTAGAACCAAACCCAGTAGCTATCAAAGGTCAAAAAAATAACGTTTAGTTACGCAGGGATTTTATACATATCAGTAGACAGTTCAGATGTTGAATGCTATCATGATTTTCTGTATCATTTTGAGCCTAAATACACTGTTTATATGAACAATAATTTAGACTAAGAAGTTAATCATAGTTTATTACTCTTAAAGGGGATGGCACTAACTTGCTTTCAGCTTTCTAATGTGCAAAGTAGATCTGATTTTTAAGTTTTATCTTAATGTGGAGAATATATATACCATTTGAGGCAGAACCATTAGATTCTAAAAGTAAAATAATGCGTAGCAACAGATGGCATGAACCTAAGCAGTATGGTCTGCAATTTTTCTGTTCATTAATTCATCATGATAGGATGCATGGTTGTTAAGATGAGATATCTGAAATTTTGCTGTTTGAAATAGGTAAAAATATTTTTAAAAATACCTATGGTATGGTGCTTTTATATAGAGCAGATAATATCAACATGGAGATAAATGAAAACAAGATCTCAGTTTTCTTCATGCTAAAAAATCTTTAGGCTTAGCAAATGTTACTTTTTACTTTCTTCCTACACTCCTTCTTCTCCATGTAGTTCTGAGTAGATACTAGATAGTAGATAGTGGAAAATTAACTCGTATACAGGAGCTTAAGTTTTATTTCCAAAGCTCCCTCCACCTCCAAACTAATTTTTAAAAATTTTACAATGTTTTATCGTCTGTTAATATGTTCCAGTGTCCAAACAATCCTACTTTCTCATCTGCATTGGAATAAACAAACATAAATAAATAACTTCTGTAAGAGTTGACTAAAAATAGTGGAAATGATACATTTGAGTTTTACTGCAGTTTAAGCTTATGGTGTTATACAGTTGATCCTTAAAAAACATGGACTTTAACTGAGTGAGTCCACTTATATATGGATATTTTTTCAATAACTATATTACAATCTTTTTGGAAATTTGTGACAATTTGAAAATACTCACGGATGACTTATGTAGCCTAGACATCTTGAAAATTTTAAGAAAAATAGTTATGTATTGAATGCCTAAAATATATGAAGATGTTAGTCTATGTACGTGTTAATAGGCTAATTGTGTTATCAGTAAGGTTTCTGGCCAACAGTAGGATATTAGTAGTTAAGTTTTGAGCGATCCAAAGTTATACACAGATTTTTGGCTGTGTCGGGGGTGGTTCTTCCAACCCGTATGTTTTTCAGGGGTCAATTGTATATTCATCTAGTTTTTAGATGAAAATTTACCATTAATTCATAATTTTCTTATTCTCAGCAATTATTTTATTAATGTATTGAAATATATAATTCAAAGTTTATGTGTAGCTTCTATGCTTCTTACCCTGTAATTGGTTCCAGAATAATCCAGGGTTTGTCCTGTTATCCTCAGACATTGTTCATATGCTTTCTATGAACTGCAAAGAACTATTAGATGCTTAGAATTGGGATCTCTTAAACCTGCTTTCAGTTTTCTAGTGAGGAAAATAGATCTGATTTTTAAGTTTTATCTTACATTTGCCATTCTGAGGCAGAACCATTAGATTCTAAAAGTTAAAGTATATAGCAACAGAAGGCATGAACCTAAGCAGTATGGTCTGTAAAATTTTTATGATCATTAACTCATCAGAATAGGATACATGGGTATTAAAACGAGATATTTGAAACTTTGCTGTTTGAAATAGGTAAAATTAAAAAAAAAAATTGTGGCGCTTCAGACTCATAGTTGCCAGGTACATATCACTATTCCTCAGTTTCACTCAACAATCTAGAGCAGTCACTAAACTACTTGTAATTCCTGGAAAGCAACGTAAAGTTTTTTCCAGTTCTTCAAACCTCCCCCTGCCTGGTGACTCCCCTGTGCTCTGCTTTCATGCCCCTTACCATACTCATCTTTTGAGTCTAAAAAATCGCTCCTGTTATTTCTTTAAACAGTAAACAGAAGAAGCATAGTGCCTGGACCAGCAAGATGTATTTTTTTTTCTAGGAAGGGAGTGTGTGTGTGTGTGTGTGTGTGTGTGTGTGTCCCTTCAGTCATGGGAACTGGTCTAATCATGGAATATAGATGTCCCAGTTCCATAAATATTGTGATCTTTTTCATAGACTTAGCTGTGGTCACAAGGATTGAATAAATATCCAAGGCTTTTTAGAAGTGTCCAAGAGAACTCAGGCCCCATCTGTCAGCCAACTGGTCAGTTCTACCAGGGCTTTCAAGGATTTGAACATGCCCTGGGGAAGAATTTGAATAGTGGATGCATAACACTGTTTTTCTCAGGTAGACAAGGGAAAGCGGCACAGAGGTAACCACCTGTGCAGAGACCTCACTTATGAGATAACCTGCTAAATACAGAAAGAAGAACTGGGGCAATTTCACTGGAGAATAATGAGGAAGGGAATGTGGGCAACAGATGAGGTAATATAAATGAGAGGGCTCTTAATACTCCTTCACAAAACTGCTGTTGGTAAATAGGAACATATATGTGCAGTGCTTTGCAAATAGAATGCATTACACATGATACATATTGTAAGGTATTTTAGGTGCAGCTCAATAAAATATGAGTAAAAAATTAAAATATTTGCTTATTTCTCTTAAACACGTATTCATGGAAGTGTCTGTGATAACTTTAATTCATTTCAAGCCTTTCACTTCTTTTCAAATGACTGTATTATAATGAATATCAATATTTATTTAAAACGTTATTACTTTCTGGTTATAAATACCCTTCCTTCCTTCCTTCCTTCCTTCCTTCCTTCCTTTCTTTCTTTCTCTCTCTCTTTCTTTCTTTCTCACTCTTCTTTCTTTCTTTCTTGTCTTTTCTTTCTTTTTTTCTTTCTCTCTCATTTTCTTTCTTTCTTTCCTTCTTTCCTTCTTCTCTCTTTTCTTATTCTCTCTTAACCTTGAAGTTATTTTAAGTTTCTTTCCTTGCCTCTTCCTGTCATGATAGCTCTTGGCTGTTTATTTTCCCTTTGACACAATCCTAAGCTTAGTGATCATTGCTTCACCTCTTAAGTTATTTTTATGTCCCCCACACCTAGTTCATAGCCTGCTTCTAACTTCTTCATTTTTAAATACATCTTTTTTAAAAATTGCTGTTTAAACTCAAAACTATATATTTTTATTATTCCAACTAGTCTTAAAAGAATCTACCTAATACTAAGGGAAAAAGACAGAATAATATCAGCAATTGAAAGGAAGCAGTGAAATAATTATTATAGAATGATATTATATACTTAGAAATTCTAAAATAATTTATCACAACTTTGTTAAATTAACGAGAACTTTCAATAATGAGAGCTTCAAAACAAGTTAAAAATGAATACTTTCACTGTATATACTTCATGAGAAAATTTGTGTGAGTTTCTGGGCTTAATCTAACCATGGAAGAGCAAGCTGTGAGGACCTATGTAAGGAATATCCATCACTCTCATTCACATCCCTAAAACCTTCCATCTTAAAAGAATGTGATCTGCTGGCCCAACAAAGGCAGCCTTTACCCCCAAATCCAGGTGTCTTTCCATCATAAGGCCAACAGTATCTCTATACTCAATTTCATAAGAAAAGATTTGCTTACCATTTTGTAACTAGAGTTTATTTGGAGTTGTTTTCCCAGAATCAAGGAAGTCTTGTTCTTAAGATTCCTCAGTCTGAACTAAAAGTTTACTGTTTGTGGCCCTAACAAGACAGGATTTTGATTTTCAATTCTACTTACCAAGATTTAAATAAACATGGAGCCTACATTATTCTCTAGATAAAACTTTTCCAGGGACCTTTCACAGCAGGAGAGATCTGCAAAACAATGTATGAGTCCCCTAAGTTCAGTATTCTTTCTGTCCCAGAAAGTAGTGGCATTGTATGTGAAATTTAGAATGGATTTTTGAATCCAAGTTGGAAGACTAAAACCCAGAAATTCTGAAAAAAAAAAAAAAAAAAAGATAAATTTGGCCTCCTTTTATCACCGCAGAATATTTTTAAAATTTTACTGAGATAGCAGTCCACCAAATCGAACAGTTTTTTGGTTGGTCTCCCAGTCCCTTCTCCACATAAGAAAACATTTACAACCAGACGTTGCTCAGATGTTGACAAGATTTTTGTTATAAGTCATAAATGCGCTTGTTCTGGTGGTTCCGAATGTCTCAATATTACTTCACATTTGGACAATCAAGTTTCAGTGTCCATCTGGATAGAGTAACTTCTATTGGAATTAGATTACTTTCTACCTGCAGACCATGCTTGATAATCATCTGAATCTATTTTCTCTCTATTCTATACTATAATAAAGCTTTGGTCCATACCCTTTTCATAAATAATGTACTGTTATATGTACAATGAGATTTATTCCAGTTTGTGAAAATTGTCATTGTATTTTGCAGCATTTGAATGTGCTGTACTTGGCATAGAATAATTTTAGAAGCAGGAAGAGAAAAACACAAAAGCAATCATTTTTAAAATAAATATTTGAAAAAGAATAGAGACACATGAAAAAATGCTGGTGGTTAGTCTATTATTGTTTCAATATCTTATACAGAAAATATTTATTAATATAACAAAATGTGCAGAATTTGGAAGGCTAAAGGTTGCTGTAAATAATGATAGTTTTTTATGATTTAATCATTCCTGTAAGAATAAACCTAATTATATAGTTTAAAGGTAAAAATGATGATGAAATTTTCATCTTAAACAGTTAAAGCAATGCAAATACTATTTCTTGACCATTTATGAATGCTTCTGTGATACCCTTTATAACCAGTTAAATAGGACTTGAAAATTTACATAGTGTAAACGTAGAGATTATCACATTTCAGTGAATACAATAGTTTTTGTTTTACCTAGAATTATTTCTTTTTACATTTGCTATCATAACTTAAAATTAGGTACTTTAGTATTTTTTAATTTTTTTTCTTTAATATATGGGAGTCTCTCCTCCAATGGACCTCAGTTTTCAATATAAGTCCTCAGTTGTGATTAAATATGGATTTTTTGTATAAAACACGTTACTATGGAGTTACTATAGAGTAAAAAATGAGCATTTTCAAAATTAATTTCCTATGAAAGACAGCTATGCATCCAGTATCTGACATGTGATTTCTTTGGTGGTCCACATTGTCACGCTATTAAGACATTTAGGCTTTTAAAGGCTAATTTTGCTGTGCTAGATTCAAAATATTCTCATATCTATACCCTATGAAAGGCTGAATGAAGTCAAAATAATAGAGCAAGATGTGTAGGCGTTCATAATGCCGTCTGCCTGCCATCCACTGCGCTAAGTTAGATAGCACAGTGTCCTTCCAACCTTCAACTCAAGCTGCACAGATGTGGACTATCTGGAGTTTACTATCTTGTATTGAAATGTTTCTTTTGCCTATTACTTGCAATATTGAGGGCTAATTTCCACAATCAAATATGTATTTCATTTAGTATTTCATAAATGTTGCTGGTATGTGGTGAAAGAAAATCAAACCAAGGTTAATTCCAATGTATTTTTCTTCCTTTTATTTTTATTTTCTTTCAAACATTTTATTCAATTAATCCTGCTGCTCAGGATGCATATTTCTTAAAATTGAGCAAAGACATTGCTCTCATTTGACCATTATAAGGCATAAATTTTGGATTATTTTAGTTTTAAAGGCTGAGAAAATTTGGTGAGCTTCTGGACTTCAGATTATATTTTCCACTTAATTCAATCATTGTTACTATGTATATAAGTATATACTGTTTTAATCATTATGTGTGTGTGTTTGTGTATATAGGCTTATTATCTGCTAATTAAGGTATCAATTTACCTGTGCTTGAGCAGTCAAGAGTAGAGATGAACATAGAGTTTTATAAAAATAAGAAAATAAGAAATCAACATTCTTTGAAGAAAATTATGCTAATTTACATGTTGACACATTTGACCTGATCAAAAGGCACTGCCTTTTTTCACTTAGGATTATTTCAACTTTGGTTGATTTTGTTCACTTAAGAGTATTTCAGCTTTTGTTTGTTTTTTTTTTAATTTTGATAGTTATTATAGCAGTATTCTCAGAATATGTGTATATCAAAGACGTTTTCCAGTGAGTCCATTATGGAGTTCATTTTGCTGAGTACAAGTCACAGATCATGTAAAATTGTCCTTCCTTTCCCCCCAGCCCTCCCATGGTGTGTTGATTCCTAGGTCAATCTCAATGGGTAGGATTCCAAGAAAGAGATATCTAAGAAGTAGATAGGAGAGAATTTAATAATTGTATGAGGAAGGTTAAAAGGAAATTTAAAGACAAAGCCAGTGTTTCTAGTTTGTGTAAATAGCTGAATACTTGTGTTGTTCTTTGAGAATGGGATGGAGATGTATAGGATGGCTTGGAGCAAGTGATGTTTGATGCACTGTAATAGCAAGGTAAATATGTTTAAGAAGTCGTGAATATAGGTCTGTCATTCAAGGAAAAGGTCTATAGTACATTCTTAGGTCTAGGAGTTATATGCACATGCATGGTAATCAAAATTAAAGAGACCATTGATAACATCCATGGAGGGCATACATTAAATGATGAAAAGAAGGCTTTAGACATTTCTTGGTGAAACTGAAAAATTTAAGTTATTATGGCAAAGAAAGACTCAGAGAAGGCAAACTGTTTTATTCTTTCAGAATTAAGATATTTTAAGAGGAGTTAAAAATAACTTATTAAAGAGGCTAATAAACAAAGTTTTATATTTAGAAGAATAGAAGAAAATGCATATATTACCAATAGAAGAGAGAATTGACGGATCCTGATATCTATGATACATAGTAATGATGGGACATAACAGAGAAGGCAAAGATTCGAATAGTCAAGGAACTGGAGCTCTTGCTGAGTTCAAAGAAATTCACGTGTCAAGATCTAACTTCTCCCCCACTGTTTAATTTGGCCATTTCAAGTTTATTTTGGTTCATTTTATCAGGATATGCTGCCATCACCTGACAAAAACTGGTCACCCACTCTCATCCTCTTTCTATCTGTGGTTGTATCAACTACCTTATTGCTTAATAAATCATCCCCAAAGCTGGTGCTTTAATTTCCTTAGCTCATGATTTTGTGGGTCATTAATTTGTCCTGGGCTCAGTAGGATGTTTTTATGCTGGTCTTAAGTGGGTTCACACATGCATCAGCTATTGGTCAGCATGGTGGTTCTGCCTCCATGAAGGTGGCTGTCTGTCTGCCCAGAAAACAAGGGGCCTGGACCTCTGCCTCCTGTCATCCCTTGGGTGACCTGAGCTTGTTTCAAGAATGGTAAGAACAGAGGTTGTATGGTCTTTTGAGGCTGTTAGACAAAATTGGCACATCATAATTTCTGCCACATTATATCGACCCAAGCAAGACACAGGACAATCTAGATTCAGGTAGTGAAGGAAAAAAACATCCGTGAGAAGAAAGAAGCAATAAAGTATTGTGGACACAGGGAAAGTCGAAAAAATATGTTGAGTTCCAGCGCTGCTCTAGAGAGACTAACTAACCTTCAGGTTACACTTCATGAAATGGCAAAGAAAATACTGAATCTCAGGTCTGCCCACTTCCCTCATCATCAATTCTCCTCTGTTAGCCTATCTCACAAAGTCATTTTATTGATCAAGATCAGTTAAGATTTGCCGCTGTTTGATGAAGAGTTCCAGGAGAGCATATGCTGAGTTGTCTTCAGGTCATAATGTGGATTCTGCTTCCCAGACAATGTATGAAACCCTCTAGAAGTCATTGGGTGTAGCTATAGTGCATGCTGGAAAATGTTGACCTCAGCATAGTAAGGGAATTGGCCTGAGCTGTAAGGTAAACCAGGTTTTAGATGCTGGGCAGAAAAACCGTCCTTTCCAAGGCTTGTTTTCTGCTTTATTCTTATAAAATCAAAACAGACTACCTAAGTTCACAGTAGGAGGCTGTGGTAGACACAATAATGCCTCCTCCTCAAAAAGATATTCACGGAATATGTGAATGTTTTACCTTATGTGGTAAAGTGAATTTTGGAAACGTGATTAAGTTATGGAGCTTAATGGGAACATTATCCTGGATCACATAATTGGGTGCAGTCAAGGCTCCTTAAAGAGGAAAGAAGGATGAGTCAGTGTTATAAAAAAGAGATACAGTAACGGAACCCAAGCTTGGAGTGATGTACTTTGAAGATGGAGGAGGGGGCTATGAGCCAAGAATACTGCAGATTTTGGACACTGGAACAATTCTCCCCTGAAGCCTCCAGAAAGAATGAAGCTCTGCCAACACCTTAATTTTAGACTTCTGACCTCCCAAACTATAAAGCAATAAATTTGTTTTTAAGCCACTAAGACGTTGGTAATTTGTTACTGTAGCAGTATGAAATTAATTAATGCAGAAATCAAAATGGAACATTTCTGTGGGGGCGAAAGCCGATCCAGACAGGAGAACAGAAGAGAGAAAGGAAGACGCTCGTTAACTAAGTATGAATAAGAATCTGGATAGGCAGAGCCAGAAATTCTGTGCTCAGTTTAAAATAATACATGATGGCTGTGGTTACTTTGATGATAACATTCTTCAATGTTAACTTGTGTTACTAGATGATGAAAATAATATCTCCTGATATTTATATCATTATTGTATTCCTGATCATGTCTTTGTGTAATTTATGGTTTTAGGCTCCAATCATTTCTGCAATTATTTATTGTATTTGTTTCAACCTACCTTTGGAGCACAGGCACTTTCTATCTACTGGTAATAATATATTTGCAAACTGCAAGTGTTTGTTCATGTACTGTCCTAATATCTGTGTTCAAGTATAATTAAAATAGTAATGATAATGACTATCATAAAAGTATAAAATAGACATGCAGACAACCAGTAATCTCTTTTGCTTATTCTGAATTTGCTTAAACTTATTTTACTGTTTTTCAGGTAATTTGTTTGGCCTTAGATATTTTTTTCTTCATAAATCAGTAAATCTCTATTTTATTCAAAAACAATCATATCTATTGTAGATTTGTAAGATTAATAAAGTTAGGATCCTGTTATAGGAATCTCAAGTCTAGTACAGTTAGAAAGATAAGAAAATGTCAGTCCCGCTGCAGAGAATACACAGAGCTGGCAAGACCTCCAGAGCTCTTCTCCCCCATAACCCATAGACTTCTATGAATGCAGCAACAGTGTGCACCTAGATAGAACATAGTATTTATTGTTTATATATTATCTTTCTCTCACCTTCTTCTCTAGAAAATATAAGTTCTTGCTAAAATTCATGAGTCACAAAAATTTCAAAATAGAGCCCTCATCTACTTGCCAAAATCACTTTCTGTGAAAGCAAAAATTGCGCAGGACAGTTAAACAGGTAATGAAGACTTCCTTCAAGGCTGTTGCAATAGGAGAGAGAAACCAGACTCAGTCCAAACTCAACTTGGCTAAAGCAAAGGGCTGCAGAGCTTTTATGAGCTAGGATGGAGGCTGGGGATCATAGGCCAATTGTGTTTGATAACTGGCTTTAACCAATAGGAAAGTAAATGTTCTTGTATCGTCATGACAGGGGATAGTTTTGCAATTTGGAACAAGGCTTCTGCTGAAGTTAGGCTCTTATCCTTTTACAGAAACTGGGATGTATTGGTTCTATCTTCCTTAATGATAAAATTTCATAGAGATGGCTTTGGGGTCCTTGAGGAAGGCATTCCTTGGTAATAAAAGTGTCAAGAGGATTTTTAAAAGATTTACATATTAAAAGGGCAGAGAAAAAGATTTACAATGACAGATTTTCTAAAGAGAAAATTAGAAACCTGACTAAATTTACTCAAGCTAGAAGAAATGTAAGGCCTTCTTGGTCATAACCCAGGGATATAAGAAAATAGAAAACCACAGAATGCAGTTGTTCATAATAAAGAGGATGTATTTTACTTTGAAAAATTCTTGGGGAATCATTATATTTAAATGTACAGAATTATTCCTGCTCTTATACCTCATCCAAGGTTGTAGATCAGGTTTAAGGTTCTGGGTAGTATATTTATTTAGAGAATTTTTCTTCTTCTTTTTTTTTTTTTTTTTTTTTTTTTGAGATGCCATCTTCCTCTGTCGCCAGGGCTGGAGTGCAGTGGCGTGCTCTCAGCTCACTGCAACCTGTACCTGCCAGGTTCAAGCCATTCTCCTGCCTCAGCCTCCCGAATAGCTGGGATTACAGGCACGTGCCACTGTGCCCAGCTAACTTTTGTATTTTTAGTAGAGTCAGTATTTCACCATGTTGACCAGGCTGATCTCGAACTCCTGACCTCATGATCTGCCCACCATGGCCTCCCAAAGCACTGGAATTACAGGTGTGAGCCACTGTGCCCAACCTAACATAAAATTATTGTAAGGGAAAAAGTTATAAATGAGAGTTATTTTTCCATAAGTATGGTCTCATTTAAGCCCATTTACTTAGGAAAAAATATTCATATTTATTTGTTCAAGAAGTAGGGAAAAGCTATGGATATTGAAAGCCACAAAATATACTTTCATCTGAAAAAACAGCTAGAATCTCCAGAGAAAGAAATACTCTTAATGATGGCAATCCATCATAGAACTTTTGACCAAAATCAACATTAAACATAAGACATTAAGTATATAGACACATACATATGCACATACACTATCCAGCCCTGATAGTGTCATGCTACCATTAAAGAGAACAGAAAATGGAGAATTTTAGAAGGATTTAACTTGGATCAATTCCTGAAATATTAACATCATTGGCTAAAGGCGCAAGATCCATAAGAAGATCATCGAACTTAACGAGTCTATATTTGGCTATAAACCAGAAGCAAAGCTATATTAAGGAAGAAAAATAAAGTGCAATGATTTTATTAAATGAATTCAGTAATTAACTTGTTTTATCATTGAAAAGGCTACAAATGGCAAGGGAAACTTTGAGACTCCACTATTTGTGATAGTCAGATTTTTTAATCCAACAATAGAATTTGCCAAAGACAAATAACCTAGGTGCCAGAGCGGAACAAAGATGAGAAACACACGCTCTTTACTTTCCATTTGCTTTTAATCTAGCAGGAAATAATGATTCTAATAACAGCATAATAGTAATACAGCACATATTTATACAGTGATTATTTTGTGTCAGTCACTGTTCTAGGTGCTATTTGTTTCTCAGTAATTTACAAAAACCTCATGAAGTTGATGAAGTCAGCAAGGGCTTATGCATGATAACATTATACAGTGTGACGGATATACATGACCGTGAGTTCATGTAGTATCTGTGCTCTTTAAACATGGGCTTTTTGGACTTTCACTAGAGCTCTTTGCTATTTACTTTTCACATGTATTAATAATATTGTCTTAGTCTATTTGGGCTACTATAACAGAAATATACGCTGGGTGTTTAAACAGCAAATATTTATTTCTCACAGTTACGGAGGCTGAGAAGTCCAAAGTCAAGATTTGGTGTCTGATGAGGCCCCTTTTTCTGGTTCATACACAGTCATATCCTGTGTCCTCTCATAGCAGAAAGGGTGAGGGAGCTCTCTGAGGTCCCATTTATAAGGGCACTAATACCATTCATGAGGGATCCACACTCAAAACCTAATTAAATCCC
This sequence comes from Trachypithecus francoisi, assembly GCF_009764315.1. Classification (NCBI taxonomy): domain Eukaryota; kingdom Metazoa; phylum Chordata; class Mammalia; order Primates; family Cercopithecidae; genus Trachypithecus; species Trachypithecus francoisi. The sequence continues at coordinate 11,910,556 of NW_022681435.1, forward strand.
ACAGGTCCCACCTCCTAATAGCATCACCTTGGGATTTGAACGTATGAATTTTGGTGGTATTTGGGGGGCAGACACAAATATAAAATGCAAAAGAAACACTAATCTTACATTTTTTTAATGCATGTTAAAGATGTGTGCGTGTACAACTCTTTGTAGTTAGCTCTTAATATAAAAAAAGTTTTATTACATAGGTAAGGGGATTATGGAAATGCTTATTAAGAAGGTGATAGTCTCTAGAAGATTTCTCTGAGAGGAATGACTAAGTTATGTGAGAAATAAATAGAATTTTTTAATCATCTGAGAAAGAAGGAGAAGCAGGTGATATATACTAGAAGAGAGAAAGTGTACTGGATGCTGATCACTTGAAATGTTAGCCTTACCATGTTAGGCTCCTTAGATGAGAGACTGGCAAACAACTGCCTGCGTGTTTTAGCCCAGCCCAGGATATAAAGATGGTTTTATATTTTTAAATGACTAGAACATCTCAAAACAAGAAAACTGTGTCATGATACATGAAAGCCATATAGAATTTAAAATCTGAGTTAACTATCAAAAAATTACTATTTGCAAACAATCATATTTATTCATTTTCATATGGCAGACAATGTATGCCCTGCAAAGGCTAATAGTCACTAATACTTACACTTCACAAGTTTGCAGATCCTTGCCTTACACAGAATTCTTTTTATTTAATCCTAATTTAATTATAAATTGAAATTATAAATTTAATTATAAATTTAAAGACTACTTTTGTACTTTGGAAACTAATACAACAAAAAAATTCTCCCTTTTAGTGTCTCTAACACAGATGTCACTCAAAAAGTATCTACTGGTCTGTACGTCCCCTATTTGATTCCAGACTTGAAGTGGTGAAGCCACAGAGTCATTCTGGGAAGGCTAGAGACACTAAAAGAGAGAAGGAGCCTTTTTTTTTTTTTTTTTTTTTTTTTTTTTTTTGACACGGGATCTCACTCTGTCCCCCAGGCTGGAGTGCAGTGGCCAGATCTCAGCTCACTGCAAGCTCCGCCTCCCGGGTTCACGCCATTCTCCTGCCTCAGCCTCCCAAGTAGCTGGGACTACAGGCGCCCGCCACCTCGCCTGGCTAGTTTTTTGTATTTTTTAGTAGAGACGGGGTTTCGTCATGTTATCCAGGATGGTCTCGATCTCCTGACCTCGTGATCCGCCTGTCTCGGCCTCCCAAAGTGCTGGGATTACAGGCTTGAGCCACCGTACCCGGCCTTTTTTTTTTTTTTTAATCCTGGTTAAATTTCCAATTATGTAAGTATCCACTTATACGTATGGTATGTTTGGCTGTGTCCCCACCCAAATCTCATCTTGAATTGTAGCTCCCATGATTTTCATGTGTTGTGAGAAGGAACCAGTGGTAGACAATTGAATCATGGAGGCGGTTTTCCCCCGTACTGCTCTTGTGGTAGTGAATATGTCTCATGAGATCTGATGGTTTTATAAGGGGGAGTTTCACTGCACAAGCTCTTCTTCTCTTGTCTGCCACCACGTGAGATGTGCCCTTCACCTTCTGTCATGGTTGTGAGACCTCCCCAGCCACGTGGAACTGTGAGTCCATTAAACCTCTTTCTTTTGTAAATTGCCCAATCTCGGGTATGTCTTTATCAGCAGCGAGTAAACGAACTAATACAATGTACTTTCAAACATCGAGATAATTTATTTAGAAATTACTTTTATTTTTTTCTATTTCCTTCTTTGGTATCTTTTCTCAATTGTTATTATTTTTCAAGTATAATCTTAATAATTCTAATCATTATGGACTATATTACTTATCTAAAAATCAACAATGAGAAATCAAATAAAAAGTAAATTTTACTGTAAAAGTTTATTTTTTATTCAAATGCTTAACAGTCTTATTCATCACACTGCTCCCCTCTTTGAAAACTAGATCCTGGCATATTCTGATATGCTCTGAAAATAATTTTGTGAAGCAATTCCTTTTGTCTGTAATCTTGATTCATAGACTTTCACATGAATTCTTTTATTGCTTTATTTTCATAATAGCTTTTAGGCAACCAATCATCATGCATAATACTGTGTTTCTTCATGACTTTTTAGCATCCAGATGTCTATACCTCATGTTACTGCCTTTTAGACACATTAAAAAAAATAAGTTGCTATAAAAAATTGCATTCATTTCTGCAGTAAATTTTAAATTATTCTTTCATAAGGGAGACAAACTTTTACTTGAATACAGAAGTACTTGGTATGCCTTTTGCTAATGTGAAAACCTGAATAAATAAAGTTGTGGTTTTGCATTGATTTGACAGGAGCTGACAAATGGGATTTCTAAGCATATTCTTTTACATACAGACACATCATATTTGAAAATAAGTTTTCTCTTATAGTTAGTAATTTTTATAAAGAATATAAGGACAAATTGAGATTATTATCCAAACTATTTGCAAGTATGTTTTGATTTCTCAGTAGATGCTTTTAGGTAACTGAGAATGCTTTTGAGAAGTGTCCTCAAAATAAAGGTTGGAATTTATATATAGGCCCAAGAAAATTTTAATGAATAGGTCAGGTTTCTTAAGAGAAGATTTGCATCAGAATCACCTGATGAGTCTTCTAAAAATATATCGGCCTGTGCCTCATCCTGCACCTGCTGAATCAAAATCCCTTGGAAGGGGCCACACATAATTTGGAAGGGTCTCTGGTAGGTTCTGATTCTCACCTTTGTTTGACCACCATTGGATAAAACCAACTCTTAGATAATAAAAAACTAAAAAAGTTAGCCTCATAAAAATATTACTGAGTCTGTTAATACAATGTTAATACAATGGCAGTATTTTCCATGTGCCCCAACATTTTTATGTAAAACCTTAGATAAGAATTAAAACTTTTTCGTTCTGGAGCAATTCTATAAAGTGTTTTTGTGCTCAAGAAAAACAATATACCTGACTATATTTCTTCCCTTGTCTCTCACTTTGACCAGCAGGATTCTTTGGGTCAGATGTATAGTTTAATTTTCAGCCACTTGTACCTGAATATCCGTGTTCTAATTTTTGTTGTTGTTGTTGTGTTAATTCAAGAAAAGGAGGCTCAAGAATTTATTGACACTCCCCTATGTATCAAAAGCATTTTAAGTACTGGGAGTAATAGTGATGAACAAAATGGTCAGGGCTTCAAATCTAGTGGCTAAGACAGATGTTAAATAAGCATTTTAGTAAGTACAGTCTCGTCTAGATATTGTAAGCCTATTTTCTGTATTGATTTATACATTTTTTTTTCATTTTTCTTACTCGGAGATAAACCATGGGATCTCTTTAATATTTGTGTGCAAACATACATATATATATATATATATTATGTGTATATATACACACATATATGTGTATATATATGTAATGTGTGTACATATATTTATATATAAAATGTGTAATGTGTGTATATATATGTTATATTTTATGTAGCAAAGTGAATATGCACTGTACACAGTATGGGATATATGATACACTGTACAGTATGTGTATATATATCCTATTTTATGCCTATTTTATACTTATGTAACTATATTGTTTTATTTATTTTGGTTATCACATCCTTTGGGGGTTAAGTTGGAATAAATGTGTGCCTGCATATATGTACACACGTACACCCAAACATATAGTGAATGAATTAGAATTACAATTCTCAGTATTACATATTAGCTCACATTTCATAATGTTTTATTTGTATATACTGACAACTAAGTAAAATATGTATTATATTTTGCAGTATTCCTATACAGTTTTTTTTAACTATTTTTAATTCTTTTTGTTGTACATCATTAAATGTAAAAAGAATTTGGGGACAGTTTTGCAGTGGTGAAACTGAAATTGAAAGTCATAAAAAGCTGTTACTTTCTATATCCACTGAAGAAAAAGGAACATGTTATTGTCACAAACAACGTCTACATGTTGTGTATATGATTTCTATTTTTCAAAGATGATACTGTGCTAGTGCAACTAGTTTAATTGTGCTTACAACCTTTTTCAGCTCTCATGCGGTTTGAGTTGGTCACTAATTTTTAGGAAAATTGTAGCATGTAAATCCTGTTGGAAAATTAGATACAGTGTAAAGATGCTGAGATATAACTGTTAACCTCCTAAAATAGAGATCTAGTGTTGCGGGAAGTCAGGGACCCAGAACAGAGACCCCAAAACTGGAGCTGAGGCAGAAGAACACAAGTTGTCAAGATTTCATGGACATTTATCACTTCCCCAGTCAGTACTCTTATAATTTCTTATGCCTGTCTTTACTTTAATCTCATAATCCTGTTACCTTCATAAACTGAGAATGTACATCACCTCAGGACCACTATTGTACAAATTGATTGTAAAATATGTGTGTTTGAACAATATGAAATCAGTGCACTCTGAAAAAGAACAGAACAACAGCGATTTTCAGGCAATGAGGGAAGATAACCATAAGGTCTGACTGCCTACAGGGTCGAGCAGAATACAGCCATATTTTTCTTCTTGCAGAGAGCCTATAGACAGATGTGTAAGTAGGAGAAATATCACTGAATTATTTTCCCAGCAAGGAATATTAATAATTGAGACTCTGGGAGAGGAATGCATTCCTGGGGGTAGGTCTATCGACGGCTGCTCTGGGATTGTCTGTCTTACGCAGTTGAGATAAGAAGTAAAATACACACTGGTCTCCTGCAGTACCCTCAGGCTTACTAGGATTGGGAAATTCCAGCCTGGTAAATTCTAGTCTGACCGATTTGTCTGCTCTGGAACTCTGTTTCCTGTTACGATGTTTATCAAGACAATGAGTGCACAGTGGGACAGAGACCCTCATCAGCAATTCTAATTTTGCCTGGCTTTGTGATCTTTATTGCCCTTTGAAGCATGTGATCCTTGCGACCTACTGCCTGTTCGTACACCCCCTCCCCTTTTAAAATCCCTAATAAAAACTTGCTGGTCTTATGGCTCGAGGTCGTCATCATGGTCCCACCAATATGTGATGACACCCCCGAAGGCCCAGCTGTAAAATTTCTCTTTGTACTCTTTCTCTTTATTTCTCAGATTGGCTGACACTTAGGGAAAATAGAAAGAACCTACGTTGAAATATTGGGGGCTGGTTCCCCCAGTAATCTAGTACATTTTGATGGAGGAATAGTGAAGGCAGACATGATGGGTGCTTCATGGAAAAGAACTGGCCATGTTTGCAGACTGAACAACCTCAGGATGGCACACTTGCCCCTGCAACCACACTTTGAGTGCCCTGAAAACTCAGAATCCTAATGTAGTCCCCAAAATCACTGACCCTTAAATGAGAAATTCAATAGAAAGTAATGTTTTTCTTAATTTTTAAAGTACACCCTGGGTAGTACAGTTAAATCACATGGTTGAAGAATATTACATTGAAAGTCCCTGTTGGAAAAATATAAATTTGACCAGTTTTTCTTTCAAATAATATTCCAAAGACTGATATCTGTCTGTTCATGAAGCGTATAGCAGCAGAGTGGATGAAGTTGATTCAGAAGCACTAACCATTGTTTGTGAGCCAGGAAAGCAGCAAGAATTCTGATTGGCATTGTTATTTATTATTTTTGAATGCTGATGGTGCGTTTACATGACAGATTCTTTCCTGTGCTTATTGACATTCATAAATGAAAAGGCTCTGCTTTGCTGACTATTTAACTGGTAATTTAATTTTCCTAATGACTTTCTTTACAGGAACTGGATTTTGAAGCCAAAACAAGTTACACACTACGGATAGAAGCTGCAAATAAAGATGCCGACCCCCGCTTTCTAAGCTTGGGTCCATTCAGCGACACAACAACCGTGAAGATAATTGTGGAAGATGTGGATGAGCCGCCTGTGTTCTCTTCACCCTTGTACCCTATGGAGGTGTCAGAAGCTACCCAGGTTGGGAATATCATTGGCACTGTAGCAGCTCATGACCCAGATTCTTCCAATAGCCCTGTGAGGTAAAAAGTCATTGCTCTCCTTTTCTATGGTTTTACAAACAGTGCATCTTTTTTCACAACTCTTGTTTTATGCTATGATGCTTCTTTGTTCATAACAAATAAAAAACTATATATATATAGAGAGAGAGAGGAGTTATAACAGCAGAAGTAAAACAGGATTAGAAACATACATTTTACTAACTCAAAATCATGAAAATTACTTAATATTTCTTGGTTTAAAAAAGCCCATAATGTTGTTTCTTTCTAAACTAATAAAGTGATTATATACATTTATACACACACACACATATTTTAAAGTAGTATATATACATATATGTATGTATATATGTGTGTGTACATATACATATATATACACAGATATGTTCAATTATAAGCTATCCACAGATTTTTAGATTTAAATAATATTTAACAATGGTAAGTGCTTTTCAGCTAACTTTTGAGATAAGTCCGGACTTTGGTTCTAAATTGTCATGAAAATTACTTAATATTTCTTGGTTTAAAAAAGCCCATAATGTTGTTTCTTTCTAAACTAATAAAGTGATTATATACATTTATACACACACACACATATTTTAAAGTAGTATATATACATATATGTATGTATATATGTGTGTGTACATATACATACATATACACACACATATGTATAGAACCTTGTAAAGGATTGGTATAGAATAACAGTTATTTAAAAAATGAAATCATACATATTATGTCCTTATCTAGACAGCAATTTCAGAATGTATTGATGATTATACTGTTTTTAATGTGGTGATAACAGACCATTTCTGAGAATATAATCTGTGCACAAGAATATTTATGAATCACAAATATAGCAGATAGAATAAGCCTTCCCCTCTTCACTGTAATTGCCCTGCCTTCATGGTCAAGAAAATTTCCTGACTGCAGTTCAGCCCCACATACCAAGTTATATTAATTTGGGCAAACATGAGTGTGAGTTTTGCTATAGCATTCCATCTCTTAGTGAAACCTTAAATCTCTTGCCCTCATGAACAATCAACCACAGCACAATTACTGGCATAGATTAGCTGCTTAGGACAATTTGGTTTTTGCTTGAATCATTTAATTTAATGGAAAGAGAGACATGCTTTCATAAAGTTGGAGATATGGAGAAAGAAAGACAGTAATATATATCATAATTTACTACTAAAATGAATGATGGAGCCAGGTGGGATGACAAATGCCTGTAGTTCTAGCTATTTGGGAGGCTGAAACAGGAGGATCACTTGAGACCAGGAGTTCTAGATTGCAGTAAGCTACAATTGCACTTGTAAGTAACCATTGCACTCCAGCCTGGACAACATAGTGAGACCCCTGTCTCTAAAATAAATAAATGAATAAGTAAAATGAAAGGATTTAAGAATATTTTCACTGATTGCATTGATATTTTCATCCTGTTCAAATTCTTCTATTACCCAGTCCCTTGTCATTCTGTTGAAGCCTTTCATAGAAAATATTTCACTTTTGGCCAGGCGCGGTGGCTCAAGCCTGTAATCCCAGCACTTTGGGAGGCTGAGACGGGCGGATTGCGAGGTCAGGAGATCGAGACCATCCTGGCTAACATGGTGAAACCCCGTCTCTACTAAAAAATACAAAAAACTAGCCAGGTGAGGTGGTGGGCGCCTGTAGTCCCAGCTACTCGGGAGGCTGAGGCAGGAGAATGGTGTAAAACCCGGGAGGCGGAGCTTGCAGTGAGCTGAGATCCGGCCACTGCACTCCAGCCCGGGCGACAGAGCGAGACTCTGTCTCAAAAAAAAAAAAAAAAAGAAAGAAAATATTTCACTTTTTATAGTATTTTTGTTGGAAAAATGTCAATATTATTATATAATAATTTGAGGAAGAAGAAGGAATAGAGGGCCCAAGTGGAAGGTGACTTGAGAAAGAGCAAGTAGTGACTAGAGAGAGATGAAGTGAGCTCCAGGTCTGTTCTCTGAAGCACAGAGGTCAAAGGCTGAATTTTGGAAGTAAAAATCTCTGTGGTCTTTATCAGTGAAAGAGTATCTACCCAGCACCATGTTTTTTACTCCACTTTCATTTCCTTAAAAGTAATGACAGTGACCTGAAAGTTCAAGTTAGTGTTAGCTTACATTGTTTCCTCACAAATAGAGAAATAGACACTTTGTCCCCAGTGAATTAACATTTTATTTTGAATATATGAATATTTCTTTTGCATTTGTAGAATTAATTTCTTGAGTCATGTTTAATACTTACATACTTGAAAGTTTTTACATGATTTTCATAAGGTCAGCACAATTATTTGCACCTTTTTTTTTTTTCCTGCATTTGTCTTTCTCATACTTCTCTTCCTCTATCCTTTTATATAATATCCCTTAAGAGGCCAGTCTCCTTATTTTATAATTTGTTGAGTCTGCATTACTCACATGCATTCTCTTGAAGACTGGTTCCCTTCCCAGCACTGCTGTTTGTGGAATGACCTAGGAGATGTCACCTTACTTCCTATGGTTTTGTATTAGCCAGCAAAAAGGAAAAGTAACTGATGCTTTATCCCAGGATTTTCTGATGATTGACTAAGAGAGAAAAAGTAAATGAAGCTTTTAAACTGTGAATCATGACTTAAATATTACCATGTATTATCATTATGTATTGCTATTATTATAGGTTATTGTGTTTTCATGCCATTTTAATTCTGAGGTTAGCGAAGTCAGTAAAAGAGACATAGCATTTTATACGCAACCATATTGGCAATCTATATTGCAGGTTGTCTTGTACTCACATATATTCCAAAAGATACAACATATTGTAGGGCTTTTTGATGAATATAAACATGTATTTGCATTAGGCACTCCAATAACTATCAAAATGTAAATCCTGTCTCATAATATATGTTTAACATAATAAAACATATGTCAGTGGATGAATAAATAGCACAGTCTTCTGAGGTACTAGGAAAAGTGAATCTCCAGATTGAGATGGGGCACAAGGAGTCTTAACAATTGTGAGCTTTGTGCGTTACACCTTTAGCAATATTGTAGTTCTTTGAGGAATGGAAAAGCATTATTTGTTTTGTTGTAATTGTTTAAAATTAGACCAGTAGGGTTTGACTTGTAAAACAGTATAGCCAATGGGATGATTAGTTTTGAATTTATTGACATTATTGTTGTATAATACTGAAATCTAGCAAATGTCATTTATGTTTGTAATGTTTTCTGATATATGAGGCAATAAGTTAAAATTCTAGAAAATATATATTTAGTTGCCCCCAGCAAGGCAAAGTTGATATTGTCTTCCTACATGATCCCTGCTTTGCACAGCATTTTAAAATGTCTACCTACTTTACTGAAGTACCAACCAAAGGTTATGCATAACTCTTCTCTGTGAATCTGCTTTTTCCTTAAAAAAAGACTGGGGCACCTACATGACTATTGGAACCCGGTCATTTTGATGTTCGCAAGTGTAGTTGTCATAGATGGAAAGATTAAGCTGAAAGTCCAGTAAACCACCATTTCATGTACACTGTACTGTCCTTTTGTGGCAGGGGGTGGTATGTGGAAATAAAACCATATGTAAACTAAAATTGCAGCCAAAGCCAAGGGTGGAAGTTAGTTGATACTTGAGAATACTTAGAGGAATTTTTTTTTTTTTTTTTTTTTTTTTTTTTTTTAGGAAAAATGGGTAATTGAGGGCAAGCATGTTTCTGGCTTGTTATTTGATAAGTAGCTGTTTATCACATCATGTATTTTGGCCCTAAGTACTCAATATTGGGCTTTATCTCTTGAACTTGGAAGGACAGATTGTGGTCTGTTGATGCTGGTCATGTTTCTGAATGATAGAAACTTCACTTCTGTGTTTCTCATCCAAGATGGTAAAAGCTGTAAGAACAGCCTAAAGTCTAGAGGATTTGACTCATTTTTCATGTCAGCATTGGCAGGCTGATCAATGACTGAACAGGCATTCATTAAAAACCTATGTTATGCAAGGCACTGGGGAAATGCTAATGAGAAAATAAAGATAAATGAAACATTTCCTCTGACCTCAAGAAACTTACAATCTGGATAAAGTAATAAGATCTCATAAAAGTTAAACAATATCGGGGAAAATATGCCAGCACTGTAATATGGCAAATTGTAAGATAAATAATCAGCACTCCAAGTTCAGGCTGTGAGATTTCATTTGAAGGAGTGGTAGAGTAAGTAGGGCTTCAAGGGATGGCAAGATTTGGACAAGCCAAGAAAACATCATGCAAAATACATTTATGTTTTATTTGGTTATATCTTAAAAGCCTAGTACTAAATTATGAAATAAGCAAATTCATTTCTGCAGGCATCACAGCAAACCCAAAATTCCTATGCTAAAAATGACCAATGAAATGGAACATGATATTATTACAAATAAGATCAGATATGAATACAGGAAAAGAAAAAGTACTAGGCATCATTTTAAGCATTTCTAATAATCTAAATATAGAAATATGTTTATATTTATGTTAAAGGATTCTTGGATAATATTTACCTGTGGACTTTTTCAGCATTCCTGGTATTGTATACCCTCACATAAAAACTGGTAATAGTATATCATAAATTACTTTTTGTGGCTAGTGTGAACATATTTGGAGTATTTGAATAATTCAATGTGTATTTTTTGAGTAGCTTGTATTAATGCATTTATGTGCACATATGAAATCTAAATTATTTGTGAATATCTATTTTATTCCAAGAAAATTAGCAAGCCGATAACATAACATACAGAAAAATAATAGCAGCAGTAAAACTGATTAACTTAAAAAGTAGCGGATATTAAATCTGTGAGAAGACTATAAGCTGTACTCTATTTCAAAATGCTGCTCATTTTAGCATAACTACCACTAAAAATGAAAAAAGAGAGTATATGTTCATGTCTGGTGAAAACATAAAGTGTTTTCGTTAGAGTAGTGTACTTACTATCCAGAGATAATTTTTGTAGAGTTAAATTTTCTAGGAAATGCCTAATTTATTTGAGCCATCTTTCTCTTCTCTTCTCTTCTCTTCTCTTCTTTCTTCTCTTTTCTTTCTCTTTTCTTTTGCCCAGCTGGAGTGCAGTGGTGCAATCTTGGTTCACTGCAACTTCCACCTGCCAAGTTCAAGCAATTCTTCTGCCCCTGCCTCCCAAGTAGTTGGCATTACAGGCATCCGCCACCATTCCTGGCTAATTTTTGTATTTTTAATAGAGACAGAGTCCCACCATGTTGGCCAGGCTTGCCTTGAACTCCTGACCTCAGGTGATCCACCTGCCTCAGCCTCCCAAAATGCTGGGATTACAGGTATGAGCCACCACCCCGGCCATTTTTTCTTGTTTTATTATATTGCTGTAGAACTACAAAGCTCTACTGTCAGCAAAGACTTTCTTAGTTACCTTTTTGGAAGACTCCAGGTAAAATAAATTCATTGAAAATTACATTTGTTCTGATTTGTTTCTTAAAGTATTTTTCATATCTAAAATAGTTACTGAGGGCTGGGCACAGTGGCTCACATCTGTAATTCCAGCATTTTGGGAGGCCACAGCAGGTGGATTATTTGAAGCCAGGAGTTTGAGACCAGCCTGGCCCCTGTGGTGAAGCCCTGTCCTTACAAAAAATATAAAAATTACCCAGGTGTGGTGGTTCATGCCTGTAATCCCAGCTACTTGGGAGGCTGAGGCAGAAGAATCTCTTGACATCAGGAGGTGGAGGGTGCAGTGAACTGAGATGATGCCACTGCACTCCAGCCTCAGTGACACAGTGATGCCCTGCTACACACACACACACACACACGTATATTAAAAATATAATATATAATTTATTAAATAAAATACTTAATGAAGAGTCACATTAATAAAGGAATACAAAAATTCAATGTTCTTGTGCAAATGGTAGAGAATTATTCATGGGATTAAAAAGTTAGGGAATATTACTTTTTATCATGTACTGTCCTCTTAATATTCTTTAACCATAATCAACAGAAATTGGCCACGGTTAGTTAAAAAAAGAAAGAAGTTTATTGGAATAATTGGGCATAGCTCAAAGATTCAAAGGAAAAAGTTGAATGACCAATCTTCAGAAAAGGAGAGGAATAGGGTTCCTCTGTAAATACTTGTAGCAGGGGTAGCAGGCTCTTCAGAATGTAGCAACTGTGATGAATCAGCTGCAACTCTTTTCTTGCAGCTCTCTGTTTAAGATTCACATTTGCTGCAGAGTTTTTTTTTTTTTTGCATATATTGATATATGTGGCCGTCTCTTCTCCAAAATGTTCTGCACATCTTGAGTGCCATGAAGATTGCATATGAGATTTGAAAAAGTTTAAAACCCTAAAGGAAAATTGTGTTGACATAATCAGAAGAGGGGTGAGCAAGGTGTCTGCTGTCATTAAGTTCAGAAATCAATAGTTCATTTTTATTCTTTTTTTTGAAACAAGTCTTCACTCTATTGCCCAGGCTGGAGTGCAATGACACAGTCATGGCTCACTGCAACTTCCGCCTGCTGGACTCAGGTGATCCTCCCATTTCAGCCTCCCCAGCAGCTAGGACAACAGGCACATACCACCACGGCCAACTAATTTTTTGTAGAGCTGGGGCTTTGCCATGTTGCCTAGGCTGGTTTCTAACTCCTGAATTTAAGCATTCCACCCACCTCGGCCTCCCAAAATGCTGGGATTATAGGCGTGAGCCACAGTGCCCGGCCTCAATAGTTTATTTTGAAGTTTACTTATCACTAAATTCCTAAGAGGCAAGCATTATTATTACTATGTTCTTAGAAGTAAATACACCCCTGGCCACACAGTTAGAAAATATGGTTCCAGGATTTTAGTGAGGTCTATATCAAACCTGTACGATCCTTACAGCAATCCACATAGACACACGCAAATGCGCACACGCATACTGACAAACTTTATAGTAGATGAAATTTTCAATTCAAATTATTCATCTATTTCAATTGATTAAACTTTCTGATGCTTTTTTATTACATTATCTTTTGCCACTTTGGGAGTACTGATGATATATTTGTGTTAATCTAGCTCACTCACCCCCACTTTCTGTTTGTGAACACTGATATGCAAATTAATAGCTGGTGATAAGAATGCTACCTGTGAATATAAAGAAGAACATTTTAATTGATCTCTTTAGCTTATCAAATAGCTGCAGGATAATCACCGGTATTCATTAGGGAATTCATTTTGTAACAGATGTTCAAACACTGAAGACACACAGATGTATGAGATACGGTCTTTTGCAGAAACCCTCTTGTTATGTAGCTGTAGAAGAGATCTTACATGAAAACTCATTTAAAAAAATTCAGTGTTAGATCTGAAAATGATAATTAATCTTGTAGACCTTTCTCATTGAACAAATGAAGAAACAGAAAAAGCACAGATGAAAAGCCCCAATTAGTACAGTAGGTTAGTGACAGGGTCATAGCCAGAAATACTGTCCTCAGTCTATGGTTCCTGGTGGTGTAGCACAAGGAACATTTGGTAAACTCCACGGATCACACACCCTGCAAGTTTTCTTTAAAAAGCATGACTTCTGATGTAATTGGAAAGGCATGCTGCTTTAATGCTACTAGTTTGTCTTCAAGGAATAGCAGGACTGAAATAATTGGAAAGGAGGAAAAACAGGGATACAGAATGACCAACATGAGAAAAGGCACAGAATTGGAGATGTGTGTGGTATACATTTGTTCACCAATTAATACATCAGTTTGACTGGTTATGAGTTTAGATAGGAAAGCAGAGGGGGAAAAAAACAAATAGCTGAATTATAGAGCTGTAGGTGGCTGAAACTACAATTAATGTATATGCAACATAGTGTGCTGGAAAACTGGCTCAAATAGTCATGATTCTAAATCTTGGATCCAACCCCCAACTGTGAAATTTTAGAGTCCAGTATTGAAATAACCTCAATAATAACATATGCTTGCGTTAGTTAGAAATTGTGCTTGGCTAGTAGCAGCAAAGCTTAACACTAATGACGTACTAATGAGAAGTCTGGAGCTATGCTCTCAAGGACTGACACCTTGGCAGTATAATGCCATCAAGAGCCTTGGCTTCATTTTTTAAGCACTTGTCACTGCTTATTTACAATATGGCTTCTGGATCTCTTCCATTGTGTTTATGCCTCAGGTGAGAGAAAGGGGAAGGGCAGAAATCAAATACCAGATAAATTAACAACTATCACTCATGCTTTAAGGAGTTTTTCAATTAGACTGTAGGCTAAAAATGTATTTTGTACTTCATTTCCCAAAACTTAAATAAAAAGACACCACATCTACAAGGGAGGCTAGCAAATATAGTTTTTCAGCTGGACGTATGGCTGACTCTAACAAAAGCACAGTTCTCTTAACAGGACGTAAGAGAAATATAATTATTAGGTATGCAAATGGAAGTTTCTGCCACTATATGACCTTACATATTTGTTTGAGAATTAAGGAAAGAAGGTAAACTATATTTTAAATATTACATCCTGCAAAGAGAAAAGTTCAGAAGGTAGGGTAATTTGGGGAAAAGGTTGATAAATTTGCTCATAGATATATCAAGATTGTATTAGTAATGGTACAGGCATCTAAAAAGCAGTGTACACAAATCTCAGGAACTAGTTTGAGACTGGATATTGAGATACAGAGCTGTCAGCATAATAAGTGGATAGGGCAGAAGCTTAACTGCTGTTGCTGCAAAAATGTGAAAGTGATCTCTCTAATTGTTCACTCCAACATACACTAAAGGTAGCCAAGTATTTTAGGCTGTATTTTGCAGAAGCTAGAGAGATTGTTCTAAGTCCACATACCACTAATGGCATCAGAAGTTGCACTGTAGTTGGTGGTGGTTCATGATTTGGAAATCACCTATCCTCACACTTCTAGTTCAGCCTCCAATTAACTCAGGCAACTAAATTTCTCAGGTCCCTAGGCCAGTCAATCCACAACATCAAATAGTGTGTCCTTTCAGACTTCTTTTAGGGCCTTTCTTCTCTTGACTCAATCAGCCCTCCCACATTACTAAGGCAGAGATATTTTACACTTCTCATTCTAAAAAGTATCTGTATTTTCTTTATTTTTCTTACCTAAGGACTTTTTTTTCTCAAGTAACTTTATACATTAGCTAATGCTTTATACTACAACTTAAGGTTTTTCCATGTCCAGAGGGACTGGTAGAAATAGGAAACCCCTTTAATACTAGGTGATCCCAAGTCCTTGTCATTAAGAAATGTAATAACCACTAGGACTGTTCTGGATTGTCAGTCTAAACCTTGTCTTTGCCAAAGCATCCCATATCTTCTCAAGTCAATACCATTCTGCAAACATACCCTGACCTCCTTCATAATAACTTCTTAGTTTATCCCTCAATATTTATTATTTTAGTTGCAAGTTTAAAAAAATTGTTTATGTAATGTATTTCCTGAAATAGTATGTCACTTGCAGGTGCTCAAGAATAATTGCCAAATGCATAAATGAATAAATGGAAGACATAAGGAAATTATAACATCATAAATTACCATATATATATATATACACACACACACACACACACATATATATATGCTATTTAGTGAGATCTAAGTGGGAATTATAGTTATTAACAAATACACACAATTTAGAAGGGGGGCCAGACGTGGTGTGTGGTTCAAGCCTGTAATCCTAATACTTTGAGAGGCTGAGGCAGGAGAATTGCTTGAGCCTAGGAGTTTGCGACCAGCCCTGGAGGCATAGTGAGACCATGTATCTACAAAAAATACAAAAATTAGCTTGGCACATGGCCCACGTGTGTAGACCTTGCTCCTTGGGAGGCTGAGATGGGAGGATCACTTGAGCCTGAGAGGTTGAGTCTGTAGTGAGCTCATGGTTGCACCACTGTACTCCAGCCTGGGCTACAGAGTAGATTTTGTCTAAATAAATAAATAAATAAATCTACTAGGGGAAGCTGTAGAATTTATAATTCAGAAATGATAAATATTTGAATGATAGAAACTTTTGTGGCCCACGTTTTTTGAAAACAGATAGAGGCCTAGGTTATAACTAGATCCCTAAATTATTTGTGATTTTCTGTGAGGCAAATAGTGGTTGGAGACGTTTAGCATATTAAATAAATTCTCCACTTTAATGTTTTTTATTCTAATCTTAGATCTTTGAGACTATTGATAATAGAGGCAGGTGTTTTAGTTATTGATGTTAGCCCTGTGGGGAATTTCATGAATTCATTTAGACCGATGTCGGTCAAGTTCAAGGCCTTTTTGCTTTTAAGAATCTAGACATTTATTTTTTCATGAATATCCAAACATTATCTCAGTTATTAACTTAGAGATTTGACAAAGAGAACAATTCAGGCTTTAATATTGGCTCAATTGATGCATGAATGTATGGGTTATAATCTCATTAAGTTACAATCCTCTTATCAAACATTAATATCAGCTGTCATATTGCCATTGAATATTACTTATATAGAAGTGTATTTTATATATGTATATTGGTTGCATACATATATATATGTCGTATATACGTACATGTATATATACATATGTATACATAGATACACACATGATCCTGTTCTAAGTAAACATATTCCACCCTGTATCTCACAGTAAATGCAACTATGAAACCTGGATAGAGTGGAGCCATCAGAACTCTGAAAAGTAAATATTAGCAGGTAGTTTAGTGAAGGAGGGTACTACAAAGTATCTCCAAACCTGTGATGGGTTTACCATTATTTTCCCTCTACTGTCCCCTGTCCTGGAGTAATAATTAGAAAAACATTAGCAGAATAAATCCAAAGCAAGGTGAAGAAATAAAACAATAATTATAAGAGCAAAAAACAATGCATTTCAAAACAAATTATACAGAAATCAATAAAATTAAATGCTTGTTTTTTTGAACAGACCTAAATATTGATAAACCTCTACCAACACTGAAAAAGGAAAAAAAAAAAGCAGAAAAAATGATAAATATTAAGAACAAAAGGGGAGATGTTACAGACCCTGCAAACATAAAAACCAGAATAAGAAAATACTATAAACACGTCTACTGACATAAAGTTTATAATTTCAGTGAAATTGGACAATTTGGAATAAATGGATCAATTATTCAAAAAGTGTTAACTCTCAAAACTCAACATGAAATAGATAACCTAAATAATCCCATAACTATTAAATTATAATTTTAGTTAAAAACTTTCTGAAAATGGAAATATTTGAGCCCAGATCACTTCAGTGACAAATTTTTACCAAACACTTAAAGAAGAATTACCAATTCTACACAGTATTGTTCAGGAAATACAAGAAGAGGGAATGCATCCCAACATTTTTACATAGCCTTATTCTTACTACCAAAACCAGGTAGATGTAGTACAAGAAAAGAAAACTTTGATCAAGACTTTCATGCAAATATTTTCCACAGAACATTTAGATAACTCAATCAAGCAATATATAAAAGAATAATTCACCATGATAAAGTAGGGTTTATCCCAGAAGCATAAGATTAGTTTAATATTCAAAAGTTCACCAATATAATTCATCATATTAAGAAATTAAAGAAGAAAAAACACACTGTCAGATAAATTGAAAAAAATGGGGGAAGCTGGCTCTCCTGCCATGAGGACACTCAGGCAGTGCTGTGAAGAGGAGTCCATTTGGCAGCACCAGCTCACCATCCATGCCATGCACATGCCGTCAATGTGAATAAGACACTTTGAAACTGGATCCTCCAATCCCAGTCAAATCATCAAATCATGGTTGACCCAGCCAACATTGACTACAACCTCCTGTGAGATTAAGAGCTAAAACTGCCCTACAAACACACTTTCAAATTTCTGACTCAAACAAAATAAGATATATTATTATTATTGTTTGATGTCACTAAGTTTGATATATTACAATGTAATATGCATATACACAGGAGTAATAATAATGAGGGCTCATAGTACATAAATTGGTAAGAGAGATGTGAGGAAATAAAGGCAAACTGATTTTAAGAAAATGTTGCTAGTGTCAGTAAATTGTAGATCCCTGTCAGGATGGAGAATTGCTGGAGTAGGAGGTGGTGAACAGAGAGTAAGATGCTTGAAGCAGAGTTTCCAACAGTAATGCATATATTAGAGCTGACAAGTCAAAGGTATGTTCATAAGAATCCATGAAAACTGGAGTAAAGGAGCAAATCAGGAATCAAGAAGATGAAGAACATGAAAGACCATTATGTTTAATGGATCATGAGTGTAGTTGAAGCAGTTACTAATCATCATGTCTAAAGTGGGTGTATGCTTTTTTTTTCTGTTTGTTCTTTTGTTCATTTGTTTGTTTAATTGTTTGTTTTTAAATGAGAGCTATCTCACCCAACCAGAAAGACTGTGAGAGGAACCTGAAGCTGATCATCATGAGGGGAGGGTGAATTTTGTGTATAAAACAAATAATAACATGGACAAAAATACAAGTGGAGCAGTAATTTTTCACTGCTGAAAAAATATTTGGATTACAGATATTTCGAGAAAAGGCTTTTACATGCAAAAACAGTCATGCAATCTCAGGGGTTCTACTTTGAAACATGTCTTTAGAATCCTCGTCAAGACCACTGAGTAAGATTTAAAAAATAAAAAATAAAAGAAAGAGGGTTAATGACAGGTTGGTGCTGTCAGAACAAAAGGTGTTACTAAGTATATACAAATGGGCAAGATGTTTACATGTTTCATTTTAGAAGGGTCCATAATCGGCCGGGCATGGTGGCTCAAGCCTGTAATCCCAGCACTTTGGGAGGCCGAGACGGGTGGATCACGAGGTCAGGAGATCAGGACCATCCTGGCTAACATGGTGAAACCCCGTCTCTACTAAAAAATACGAAAAACTACTGGGTATATACCCAAAGGATTATAAATCATGCTGCTATAAAGACACATGCACACGTATGTTTATTGCGGCACTATTCACAATAGCAAAGACTTGGAATCAACCCAAATGTCCATCTGTGACAGACTGGATTAAGAAAATGTGGCACATATACACCATGGAATATTATGCAGCCATAAAAAAGGATGAGTTTGCGTCCTTTGTAGGGACATGGATGCAGCTGGAAACCATCATTCTTAGCAAACTATCACAAGAACAGAAAACCAAACACCGCATGTTCTCACTCATAGGTGGGAACTGAACAATGAGATCACTTGGACTCGGGAAGGGGAACATCACACACCGGGGCCTATCATGGGGAGGGGGGAGGGGGGAAGGATTGCATTGGGAGTTATACCTGATATAAATGATGAATTGATGGGTGCTGACGAGTTGATGGGTGCAGCACACCAACATGGCACAAGTATACATATGTAACAAACCTGCACGTTATGCACATGTACCCTAGAACTTAAAGTATAATAATAATAATAATAAAATACGAAAAACTAGCCGGGCAAGGTGGCGGGCGCCTGTAGTCCCAGCTACTCGGGAGGCTGAGGCAGGAGAATGGCAGGAACCCAAGAGGCGGAGCTTGCAGTGAGCAGAGATCACGTCACTGCACTCCAGCCTGGGCGACAGAGCGAGACTCCATCTCAGAAAAAAAAAAAAAAAAAAAAGAAGGGTCCATAATCATGAGCAGGGTTACCAAATATATTGTAAATGGTTTACAGGAGTCATAATAATAATAATGAATTTAGCCAGGGACGGTGGCTCACGCCTATAATCCTAGCATATTAGGAGTCTGAGACAGAAGGGTCACTGGAGCCCAGGAATTCAAGACCAGCCTGAGGAACATAGCAAGACCCTGCATCTACAAATAATAATAATACTACTAGTAATAATAATGAAATGGCCAAATATGGTGTTGCATGCCTCTAGTCCTAGCCACTCAGGAGGTTGAGGTGTGAGAATCTCTTAAGCCCAGGAGTTCAAGGTTACAGTGATCCACTCCACCCCAGCCTGGGTGACAGCAAGACCCTGTATCAAAAATAAATAAATAATAATAGTAATAATAATGAACTTGTAGTTCCAATGACATATTCATAGCCATTGTGAAGATCACTGTGGTGTTCATTTAGTAATGTCTGACAGAAAAGCAAATATATTAGTGAGACAGGTTATAAACCATCTAATATGTGAGTAGAGTTTTAAACATGGCATGCATTTATGTGATTAATATGACAGATCAGAGAGTCAGTAGGATTTAGTGATGAGCTACATAAATAATGAAATAGTTTTAGCAAATTATAATCAAACATGCATGTTGAAGGCTTTTCTTTTCTTCAATGTTCAATTAGGTACTCAATTGACAGAAACACAGACTTGGAGAGATACTTCAATATTGATGCCAACAGTGGGGTCATCACAACTGCCAAGTCTTTGGATCGAGAGACAAATGCTATTCACAATATCACAGTACTTGCAATGGAGAGCCGTAAGTTGTGAGGCTTAAAACTAAATTAAGATGGAGGACAGTGAGTGGAGAACCGATTGTCATGAGGTTGTAAATTCAACTTAATTAAAATAGTTCCTTATATGAATTGAACAAAAACTTGAGAATACCAAATTTCTAAGCTGTGAAATATACTTATCTTCACTGTCTTTGTATGCTAATATTTACAAAATTTATGAAAACCAAGGACTAAAAAACAATGCGCCTATATTACCTTCACAGGATTTCTTGTTTTCTGATCACAATTCATATCATGTTTATGCTGTTATGGAGTTAGTGAAATAGCTTATAAAAATTAGTACATTGATCTATAACCAAGACATCTGGATTTGAATATTCTGATATTAACTAAGTTTAGTCCCTCATAAAAAATAAAATAAAATAATAAGTAATAAAATAAAAACTATTGAAAAATGAATGCATATTTGCATGTATATATGTATATGATATATTGTGTATTTTAATATGTATGCATTTATAATACATGTGTTGATAATACAAATGTCTAGTCATGCAAATATGAGTTCTAACATCAAAGAATATTGAAATTCATGGTTTACCATTTATTCTTCTTTCAACAATTTTCTCATCAGGGACTAAAAAACTACAAGTATGCATATAGACTATAAATATACATTTTTATATGTGCATGTATATCCAAATACACGCACATATAATCATGTATATGTATATATTTGGGTATACATATGTATGTATACATACACGTGTATGTATACACGTGTATGTATATGTATGTATACACATATATACACATATACACATATATGTATATGTATATATACACACATATACAAATATATGCATACATATGAATGTATGTGTGTATTTGGATCATATTTTCAGTTTTCTATAGCTCCTTTTAAGTAATACAGCATTATAATTCTAGATTTCATTCTCAGCTTAGTCATTTTATTATTAGAATTGTGCTTTAGAGGGGCAAGGCGTAAATGATAAGACATTGTCTTATTTATTAGAGAATCCATCTCAAGTAGGAAGAGGCTATGTGGCCATCACTATACTTGACATCAATGATAACGCCCCTGAATTTGCCATGGACTATGAGACCACCGTCTGTGAAAATGCCCAGCCAGGGCAGGTAAGAGTCTTCAGAACACTTTGCTTCTAATTTGTGGTTTCTTAAAAAATATCCAGCAGCAGTTGCCTTTGAAATTCTTCCAGCTTTAAGATAAAACATAATCAGCTTGTTTCAGCAAAACTAACACTTTGATGTGTAGCATGAACTAATATTAAAGGAACCTTCAAATTCCAGCTTCATTGGGGTGATGAAAATTCCTCAGGAAGAAAAGGTAAATGTTGTAAAAGCTCTGTTAAATGGCTAAGAACTTAGACTCCTTTAGGAGAAAGATAGCATAGTACGCTGATTGGGCTGTTTCCACCTTACACAACCAGGTTTAAGTGTCTTACAATTCTAAGAATTAAGTGCAGTTCAATCTCAGGTTGGTTTGTTCTTCTATTGTTCAGTGTCTTGTGATGTTTCCCGGGATGTCTAATCAATTGGAACAGCTTATTTCTGAAGTTCACAAAAGTGAATTCAAACATGAACAAAGAAAAGGACATGATTTGTTTTTCAGAGCCCTTTTTTAGATTGGGTTCATAATAATACATTTGATCCTCTCTCCCTAGCTCATTCAGGGAGGTGGTATTTATTATAAAGTGTAAAACTGCTTTGTCCTGACACAGAAAACTAAGCATAGCACACCAGTGTGCTTTAAACTTTTACTTTCTCTTTTCCTAGGTTATCCAGAAGATCAGTGCTGTGGATAAAGATGAGCCATCCAATGGACATCAGTTTTACTTCAGCTTAACAACGGATGCAACAAATAACCACAACTTTTCATTGAAAGATAACAAAGGTAATGTATTAATATTGTTACTGATAGAGGTAGCAGGTCCAGATACTCTAAGCTTCTCCCTCAGGAATGGTGATTATGGATTTTTTTTTAAAGCAAAGATATTAATTAAAGGGCAATGAGCACCTCAAGTAATTTTTATCTATGGATTTACTGTCATGAAGGAAAAGGTGCTATTTAACTTATTTTAGGCCTAAAGCCAAATAGGAGGGAAAGTTAGATTTTTCTTATTATTTTCTTATAGGCACTCATTTTTTTACTTGTGTACCAAGTTGATTATCCAAATAATCTAATAAGTTGATGGTCAACTAAATACCCTAATAAGTACTATGCTCATAGATGCAACTTGAGACATAAGAACTGGATATTACACATTTTAATCTAAATCAGCTTTGACTTAATGTTTTCAATAATAACACCCCTTACTCTTTTATTTTTACATAAATGCAAATGTAACTCATGCAAATAATAATAAAATAATGACATATTTATGAGCTAACAAATATTAAAAATAACAAAATGACTCCCTCTCATGTGAGATTGTATTTCTCTGCTTCAAAGGTAAACAGTCTTAGCGGTTTCCTAAATATCATTATAGTAAAAAAACACTTAGAAATACCGATAAGTAGATTTTAGTTTTGCATAATATTATATATTGGCAATTATGAGAACTTAAAGCACGAGAACCTGCTATCATTGTCTAATTCTGAATTATATATTTGAATGAGTTTTTATTCAAGATATTTATTTTAGAGGAAGGAGAGCATTTGAAACTGATGTAGAGGGTGAATAGTACCCCCCAACAACATGGAAAATGTCTATTTTTAAAAATTTATATTGTTTATGTACATCTGGTTTTAGGGAAAAATGCAGAAGTGGATTTGCTAGTCAGTACTGGCTTGTTTAAAACAGACTTACTACCAAAAGGTGGACAAGAACTTTTGCCTGAGGCCATCACCTTATTTAGTGCAACCTAGGCCTCAAAAATTCAATTCGAAAGTAATAATTTTTCCTGATCTTATTTCCTACTCAATGAGAAGACTATTGTGTCCCTTTAGTAATATAAAAGGTAGAGCATTCTCTACATGGGTAACTCCAGACTCACTGACTTAAACATAGTTAAGAAGGATAATTCTCAGCATTTAGATTCGTCTGGTACAAATGCAGAGAAGGGAATTTATGACCTTCACAAAGAGAATGTGAATATATCCCCCATGTGTCATCATCCAATACCACCATGATTGCTGTACAGTGCGTGCACTAAAATGTCTGCATTTATAGGACACCCACATTGCCACACAATTGAAAAATTATCTACTTTAAGCCCAGAGCTCCCTTGACTGTACCTTGAAGGAAAACATATGAATACAGAGAAAGTCAGTTTTTAAGAAGTCTTCCATATGATCGCTTTTCTGAATATAGAGTCATATTCTCACTTTTTAGGCATTTCAGCTTGTGTTCCTCAATTGTGTGTGTGTGTGTGTGTGATTTTGATATCACTCATGTTACATTACAAATCAACTTTCTAAAACTTTTTGTATCAAGTCATAAATGCATCTGACATCTGAATTGGTAGGAGGCAAAGGCATAGGCCTGCATGCTACTGTGAAATGTACGGAACTTACTGAAAGCTGTATCCTTCAACAACTCCAGCTTAATTTTTTATTGCATACCTTCTTGAATTCATACATTTTAAAATAAAAGATTTGTTTACATAAAAATCTACCAGATGGAATCTGAAAATCAAATCGTTTTATTACTGTCTCTTCTATAATTGCATGTAATACATTTTCTGCAGTCTAATATGAGCTTGCTGTTTTGTGCTGTTTGAGACAGATTTCATCTTGCTGTTTCACTAGAGTACCATTAATTTTTTCATGCTATCATTGAATAAATCTTTTTGACAATTTGGAAGAGAGAAAAATATATAAAAGCACACTGCATGGAACTCTGATCCTGATTTTTCTTCTTTTCCTTTATATTTTTATCAATAGCTATTAATTTTAAAAATCTCATAAATACTCTAATTATTTAATTAAGACAAGTTATTTGGAAAACTGCTAACAGAGACAAAATATATTTTTTATGTATAAATCACACATGTTATAAAGACTTATTGATCACTTTTTTAAAGTTTATAATTACTATAATTGCTTAGATGAAATCAAATATTGAATACAAATTAAACATAAATGGCCTGTTTTATCACTGACAAAATGTTTATACACATAGAGTAGCTATAAATACAAATATAGAATGTTTAAAATGTTACAATAAAATTATTCTGAATACCCCTGTATATTCCATTTAAATAAAGTTAAAATAGCCGATTTTACCCTTTTAAATATTGGTCTTGAAACCTGACAAAAAAAGGATAGATTGAAAATTTTGTCTCTACTATATGATGATGCTGCAAACTATTTAAGCTGTTAATATGTACCATCCTTTCTATAAGTTTATGGTGTAAAATCTAAGATAAGTAAAAAGGTGTAGTTTTTATAAAGTTGCAATTAATGTAATAAGTGATGCATAAACATTTTCATATTTTGTTTTACTTTGTAACTATTTCTTTTGTTATACTGTGTAGAATAACATAAGTATCTTATAATGTATTAAACTGGAAATGTCCCTCTGTCCCAGAGAACTCAAAGAAAATTGTTGAAATAAATCTGCAATTCCAGAGATTTCCCTAATTAAGGCATCAAAGAAAATAGAGTGACTTAAGTAAAGTTTGGGAAGACTGATTGCGTCAGAAATCTTGTGTTACACATTTGCTTTCGTTATCCTAGACAACACAGCCTCAATATTGACCAGGAGAAACGGCTTCCGGAGACAGGAACAATCGGTTTACTATCTGCCAATTTTCATTGTGGACAGTGGATCTCCTTCACTTAGCAGCACCAACACCCTCACCATCCGCGTGTGTGACTGTGATGCCGACGGTGTAGCCCAGACCTGCAATGCAGAGGCCTATGTCTTACCTGCTGGCCTCAGTACAGGAGCCCTGATAGCAATACTCGCCTGTGTCTTGACATTATTGGGTAGGTACTGTTTCCAGGGCTTGCTCTGAAAGAGCTGTCACAAAAACCATGTGTCACAACTTGCCTATTTTCTTCTCCATTTGGTGAACAT
This sequence comes from Trachypithecus francoisi, assembly GCF_009764315.1. Taxonomy (NCBI): domain Eukaryota; kingdom Metazoa; phylum Chordata; class Mammalia; order Primates; family Cercopithecidae; genus Trachypithecus; species Trachypithecus francoisi. The sequence goes on from NW_022681435.1 coordinate 11,935,898, forward strand.
ATGCAGACATTCTGCTAGATGGTGTTTGTTTTGTTTTGTTTTTCTTTGAGATGGGGTCTCACTCTGTTGCCCAAGCTGGAGTGCAGTCGCAGGATCTCGGATCACTGCAGCCTTTGCCCCTCAGGTTCAAGCAATTCTCCCACCTCAACCTCCTGAGTAGCTGGGATTACAGAGGTGCACCACCACACCCAGCTAACTTTTGTATTTTTAGTAGAGACCAGGTTTCACCATGTTGGGCAGGCTGATCTTGAACTCCTGACCTCAGGTGATCCACCTGCATTGGCCTCCCAAAGTGCTAGGATTACAGGAGTGAGCCGTAGCTCCTGGTCTGGATGGTGTTTTGCTCACTAAGTAATAACAATTGTTGGCCACACTTTCCAGTGGTATATTTAAAGTATAACTCAGACAAAAGTTCTATCAATTTCATTTTCAAAACAACAGTGAAGATAAACGGCTTATGCTTTAAATTAATGTTTTTTAAGATTAAAAAGAATCTATCTCATCCCGGTTCTTTGCTTTAGAGCACTTGACAGAGGAGATACACTAGACTGAACAATACATTTTCTATATTGTTTTGATAATATGCTTATTTTAGAAATTATGGCTTTATATTCTACTTTTTAAAGAAAATAAGATGGCTTTCTTAAATAGTTTGCAAATTTGAAATGATTACAATTTCAGCAATGCAAATGTTATACTTTTAAAGTATTAAATACTAGCACATTTAATTGTACATTTCTATGATTATTACTTGGTTAAATTCAATTTATAACTCATGCTTGCAGGAACTCAGATTTTGCAGCATCCTTTTAAAAATTGGGAGACGTCTAATGTGGACATTGGGTAATGGGTTCATTCCAAAGCAACATTTTTCTTCTCAACGTAACTGCCTGTAACACGGACAACAAGCACTTAATATGTTACCGGAAACTATACTCTGTGTTTTCCTGGGTTTTAATAGAATTAGTGAATCCACTTATGACATTTTTGTATAACAGCATTTACAATGATAGTCACCATTGTATAATGTTTAAAAACTAGATTTGTGGATTTAGGTAAACTGAGCTTTTACTTCTGCCTCCAACATGTACTCCTTCTTCCCAAGGTTAATGTTAATCCTTCAGTAGCTGGTTAATTAACCTAAAAGTGAAAAATAACCAAACTAGATTCATAAGATTGTTGTGAGAATTAAATCAAACAATTCATATGAAGAACAGAGTAAACATTCAATATACCATACCACATGGTGAACGTTCGATAAATTTTAAGTGTTACTGATGGCAAATTATCAACTAAGACCTATTTACTAATACATTATAAATGCTGTCATGAAAATTGAGGTTATTGGCTTAAGTAACTTAAGCTAAACAAGTAAATCTAAAAGAAAATAAACTGTATTTTGCATAGAACTTTACACAGATGCAGAAACTTTCAGAATTTCATTAGAATTGGAAAGTAATTACCTGCTAAATCTAATTAGAATCTAAGGGATTAAATTTTGAAAAAGGTAGAACCACCGCAAACAACTTTTTATTGATCTAAAAGCTTCTAAAGCAAACTTGTCCAACCTGTGGCCTGTGAGCCGCATACAGCTCAAGATGGCTTTGAATGCGGCCCAACACAAATTCTTAAACATTCTTAAAATATTATGAAATGTTTTGTGTTTGTGTGTGCTTTTTTTTTTACTCTTCAGCTGTTGTTAGTCTATTTTATATGTGGTCTAAGACAAGTATTCCTCTTTCAGTGTGGCCCAGGGAAGTCAAAAGATTTAAATTTTGGAATCTAAAACTTAATAAAAAAGATGTAAATTGCATGTTTATTTTATAGTAGCAGAATAACCTACATTAGAAGATTTAAAAATTCCATTCATGTTTAGAATGTCTTTAGCTTGAAGGCACAGAATCAGAAAGAGTAATGAGAGGACAAGTAGATGATGTGTGGAAGACTTTTTAAGTTTGGTCAGTTTATCATAAACAACTTAGATTATGCCTTAAAGGAATAAGATTGTATTCCCCCAATTATAATGATCCTCAATAATGAATTGATTTTTGATTATTTTAAGGCTGTCTGATGAAGCTTGCTTCACTTTAGTAAATACTTTCACCTTTGAATTCGGGGTTTTTTTGTGATTTAGGTTGCTTGATGATTCTAATTAATTAAAAATTATCAGCTAATTATTACTGAAAGTCACTGAAATAGAGATTTATTAGATTTCATTATTAGATATACTATCTACAAGTATACATATACAGTATGTGCGTGTGTGTTTGTGTGTGTGTCTGTGCATAAAGGTTTGAGGGATTTTGTCAGAATTTAAGTATTGCTACTCTTTCTGCTAAATTTGAACGTATTGCTTAAGTAGACACCAAATTTGGAATCCCTCTTCCACTTCTAAGGATCCATTTTTTTGTGCCCTATATTTTATTCATTTTTTAAGAGTTACTTCAAGTCTCCAAAACCTTAAGTAAAACAAAGTCTATTGTACTGAAATACTGTTTGGAACAAGGGACTTCTGCCTGCAGCTTCCATTTCTACAGTGACCGCACAATAATCAGTATCATCAAATGTTAGCATTTTAGCCCAGAAATGTGGTCTCTTTGTGTCTTATTTCCCAAGTTTTTAAAAGCAGATAATTAGGAATTTTTAGACGTTTTTAGTTTTGTTGCCAGTATTGTAGTCTCTGGATTTTCACACACTAAGTGCTGAAGTCAATGAGATTAAGTATTCACAGGGGGTGCAAGTGAGGCCTGCAGCCTGACATGAAAATGGAGTTCTAGTACACAGTTCATTCTTTATGACACCTCAGAAAGTGGTGCGAATCTCATTTCTAGGCATTAGGTATCAGGATTTGTCACTCAAACCTTTTAAGACTTCTGAACAAATATTACTAGGAAATAGCAAGGTGAGGAGGTGGAGATGGGAATAACAACTTGAAAATCAAGTTCAGTTAAGAATGAAACTATAGAGTACCTGGACTTTAGACTCTTAAAAAATAAAAGTACTTGACTGCGTGTTAAGTCTGTGTTCCATTGATGTGACAAATTAAAGCTACTTGTAACATGACGGATGGGGAATGCACTGACGTTACCGGAAGTTTAATGCTGGAAGGCATCCCAGGTATCCGTGCTAACCCAAACCTTACAGAGGGAGAACTTGAGGTATAGGGTAGGTTTGAGGATTTGTAGGAGTACAGTTAGAGGATATGATGGGATAAGATTCTAGGTCTCCTTATTCTCAATCACTGATTTTTATTAAACTGCACAAGAAATACATCTTGAAAATATAAAAATGTTTACTCCTATATATTGCTGAAATAATCCGTGTTACCTGGAGTTGTATTTGTCAGTCTTCATCTCTATCCGTATTCTTCTAACTTTATGGATGAACTGCTTTCTGATTTCTCATCCTTGCTCTCACCTCTCTCTCTCATTTATTTGCACCTGAATTCTCTAAATTTGAAAAAAAAAAATCTAAAACTTAGAACATGGGATTCCTTTCTTTACAGTGAGTGCAGTTTGAATGAGATATGTTATTGCTATACTCACATTTCATCATAAAATAATCAATTAGATGCCTCAATTATTTTTCATGCAGAAAAAGTCCATCAATATATGGCAAGATATTCTGGTATTCTAAATTTTGAATAGAAATTACAACCCATGAATAACATCAATACCAATTTAATTATGCATTTTTATCATAGTTAAATTCACACTTACAGACATATACAGTTATTCTTCTACCAGGCTAAAGATACTTTAAAGAAAAAAAATCTACGAATGACAAAGACATTAGATTATTCAGTAGATTTTTATAATAAAGGGGAAGAATTTCCGCTGTTTTGTTTAAAAATATGGTTTCGATATTAAATATTGTACTCCTATTCTGAAAATATTACAGCTAAATTTTTTCTTTTCCTCCGCACACACAAAAATAAAACCTGTTTCTTGCACAATAAAGCTGCCACTGAATTTACTGTGTTAAGTTTTGGGTGTTTCTGTACTTGGACTTCAAGGTCGCAGTAATTGAAGTCCTGTAGCATTCCTTCCAACTCTTTGCTCTTCTGAAACAATTGGAATTAGTTAGACCAGCCCAACTTCATAAACTCAGGTTTAATAAGGTGTTTGTAGAAACTTGCTGTTCACTGCATGGGATTCAGTCTCTTCCAGTATGTCTATGATGGTCAGCTTGACAGTTAGCTGTCATGCATCTTTTCACTTTTCTTCCCTGATCTCCCAAGTACTAAACTATATTTGGTCACCAGTAACTGTGGCTATTCATGACTTTTTTCCAACAGAAAAATATTTTCTTGTTTTTGCAAGTGATAGTGAGCATTACTGAAGGAAAAAATATGTTACATCGCGTAGAAAAAAAAAAGTGGTAGCACTATGTAAAAAAAATTGATCCCCATCATAATCTATAATGATAGAACATAATTGGCATAGCAGCCCTAGAGATAATAATGTGCAGACTACAGTTGGCTAATTTATGGTAGCAGATGGGTTCCTCTCTCAAACAAGCATGAGTATAATAAAAAATGAATTGCATTTCATAAGCTTGTACTATGTGCTAGACATCAGCCTAAGTGCTTTACAAGCATTATCTAATTTAATGCTCATAACAAATTTCCTAGGCAAGTATTACTATGCCCACATTTTTTATAAGAAGACTACAACTTAGAGGAGATACACAAAAAGTTATAGGGCGAACGAGTGTCAGAGTCAGGACCCAAACACAGGGAAGCCTGCCTCCTAAATGTTCTTTATAAGGTATTTTTGCATATGTGTTTCCCCCTGTGAAAGAACCCTCCGTTCCTAGGGAATGCCAGTAGGTCTGTGGATATCACAGCCTGGGCGCTGCCAAATTAGGTGCAGGGGTATCTTTGCTGTGTTTCACATAGTGGCTTTATTACTTGTCCAGTTAACTCTGAGTGTCTTCCAATTTCTTCCAGTCTTTAGAAAACACATTGAGAAGGGTGTATGTTAAATTTGAGGTTATATTCCAGTACAACCAAAATCTAATACACAAATTGTCTTTCTGCATAAACCATTCGTTGTACTCAGGAATTTTTTTTCTATATTAATTGAGACTAAGGTGAAATCATTCTCTCTCACACATTGAAAGGAAATGAATTTTGCGATACCTGTTTTGGGAAAAGATCCATTTTAGTTAAACTTTTCCTTTTCTTGAGACCTGGAAAGAATTAGCCCCTTTAAACATAGATGATCTATCACAGCAGGTCGACCAATGTAGCTTCTTTGTTCTATTGGAGAGTTGAAACTAGAAATCTCCATAAAAACATCAATCCTGAGCAATTTTCCTACATTCCTGCCTCTTTTCCTTATTGAACCCCATTTGTATGTTTTTCTGAGTGGAATCAGTCAGACTTCTCTCTTCTCACTTGCATCCTCCAGGGTCAGTTAGTCCACACATACTGTTAACTTTAGTTTGTTGGGCCTTGGATCAATTTGTTTCTGTCTCTTACTGTTGCACCTGATATTTGTCCAGGGTCCTTCTTTTTCCTGTTGAATTGTGGCAACTCTACCATTCTCTATCAGAACCAATCCATCAGTATTGCAGAGTAAGCTTTTAAAACGTAAATGGGATTTTGACACAACCCAGCTTAAAATCATATTTTCCTGAAACCCCATTGTCTATGGACTAAAATAACAGACTCTCCAGGACCAGACAGCTCTCATCCAGTTCAACCTTATTTTTCTCTACTTACTTGGTGTACTTTAGTCAAATTGCATCAGTTGCTTTTTTTAAGACTCATTCTGCTTTGTCTTTCTGCCTGGAATACCTCTTCCCAGAATCTACAAGTGGTCACTTTTTTTTTTTTTTTTCAAGACTCACTTCTTTGGCTTCTGAGTCCAGGTTGGGTGCTGTTCCTAAGGACCCCACAGCACCTTGTATCTAGCAGTCTTTGAGCATCTGACATGGCTGACTTGTCTGTTTCATTGGTTTATCTTCTTGTCCATCTCTTCCAGTAGACTGCTTTTAGAGGCAGACTAAAAGCATTATTTTATCATTATTTATATCAGCTAATCAGATGCTGATCTGACACATACAGAACATTCCATACATGCATGATAAATGAAGCATGAATGATTTGAATGTACTCAATTGTGGAAAATAATAATTGATTTGACTTATTTTTATTACCTGTAGGAGTATCTCCATTAGACCCTGTTTTTTCTGTTTCCCAAGACTTTATATTTTTAGGACATTTTTTCTGAGATTTGGTCTATCTCTTTAACTCTTCAGGAAAATGGATGTGTCACAAATTAAAAGAATTTAAATGATGTTTTCAGGTTAATAGCCATGGAACTATATAATGGCTTAAGAAAACAAATTAGAATAATGACTAAAGGTAGATAGAGAAAATATTGCAGACGAGATGCCAGAGATATTTTATTTATCAGTTTAAAATTCAGTTAAATGTTACAGTTAATATCTCAGTCACTCACTTGGATCATACCAATTATGAATCTTTAGTTATCCTTTGCAAAAGTAGTAGAATGGGTCCCTAAGTGCAAGATAAAATTTTAGCCTTGTGTTACTGGGGATCTGCATGAGCCTCAGATTCCATAGCTCATAAATCCAGACAAAATGACAGGTTGATTTCCACTTATCCTTCAGATCTTTGCTTAAATGCCACTTCTGATGACATCCTTTTCTGATCACAACCAGATGGTGCTGGTACTCCTGCATTTTTCCTATCACTTTCCTTTGTAAGACATAAATTATTTTACGTCTCTGCTTGAAACATTTCAAAAGAATCAGATGCACTTGCATGAAATCCAAATGTTTATCATGGTCCACAAAGCAAGCATGTTCAGCCACCTGCTTACCTCTCTAAGGTATCAGGCTGTCGGATCCTTCTCTCATCCAGTAGGAGGACCCACAGTGCATTTCTTCCCATTATTTTCAAGTGTGCTACCCTCCTCCTGAAACATTCTTGCTGCATTCCTTCACCTGTCAAGTTTAGATTATCTTTAATGCCTCAGCTTCAGTGTTATCTCCCCAGGAGGAGTGTCCTAAGCACCATTATTCTCCATCATAGTATTTATTTCTTTTGTAGTGTTTATCACAACTTGTAACTATATAAGTTTGTTTGTTTTGCTCAAATATAAAAGCTTTTCAATGTAGTGATCTTCAAGTCTGTCTGTCTTCTTAACCGGTATATTATTGAGGCCTGTCATAGGCACATATAGAGACAATATTTTTAATTCATAAATATTATTTATTGTACTCTACAGTAAATTTTGCAACCTTATCCACATATTTTAATCCCTTCAAGAATAGGTCCAGTATCCTCTATAATTCATTGTTCTACCATCAGTTAGAACAGAGTAGATAACAGATAAATTAACTACATTACAGGAGGTCATCCAAATCACAAGTGAGAGCATGCTAAAGTTTACATTTTATCTGTGTATGAGTTACATGACTCAAATTTTAGTGAGACCCAAAAAGTTTGGAACTGAATCGTATGAATTTATTGTAGAAATTCCACAATGTAGGACCTATTATTGAATAAAAACAGATGTTGCCTATGTGGGTCACACTACTTAAGCCCTTTACAATTAGACACTCAATCTTCATAAAGTTACTATGAAGTGGTTTCAAAGAGGTAAAGACTATTATTTTCATTTTGGAGAGTGGGAAACTGAGGCAAGGAGAAGTAAAAGATCTCACCTACCTCCATACATCCAGGAAATGGAATAACAGGGATTCAATGCAGAGGAGGTCCTTAAATAGGCAGGAGCCATGGACTGAGGGATGGGACTTGAGATGTATTCCATGGGTTACAGTGAGTAAGAAGAATTGGTTGAGTGGAACATGTGGTGATGAAGAGTTGAAGCAAAGAGGAAATGAAGAAGCTGGAGTCAAAGGTGACTTGGAGTTTCTGGTTTGGGTATTCTCTTACTTGAGAAAAGAACACAAGATAGGAAACCAATCAGGAACATTAATGAGATTAAACTTACAGATTTTGAATGGTGTATGAGTGAGAGTCATTGGACAGAACGTTGTTATCAGTAAAGGAAGTGGTCGTAACAAATCATAACAATGATAATAATTACCGTTTTGAACATTTATTATATTCTGACGAGTACATATATTTGTATTATCAAAAATAGGAGTAGTCATTTTAAAATGCGGTCTGGTTATCCAAAGAGATAAATGAGAGATTTAGATGTCAGAGACATCAGCTTTTGCCATGCAAGAGGCAGTTGAACCTGGGGTTTCACTGGGCTTGCCTAGGAAGAATGTGGGGTGAAAAGCCAAGAAGCCAAGTATGGAACTTGAGGAAGATTTACTGTAAGTACTTCTTAGAAGAGAGAGGCTACAAAAAAAAAAAAAAAAAAAAAAAAAAAAAAAAAAAAAACATGGTTTGAAATAAGAAAATAAATTTTTTTTTTCTTTTAAACTGGCTGCAAGCAGCTGCATTGTTTACTATTGCGTAAGTTCAAGAGAGCTGGCCCACACAATTTTCCATGAAGTTCTGTGTCAAATAGGACACACATGCCATGTGAAAAAAGGGTCACAAAGTGGTCATTGGATTTGGCAAAATGTGAGTCATTGGTAGCCTTGGACCCTGGGAAATAGCAGGGAAAACTCAGATTGCTCTAGTTTGAGAGCAATCAGGATATAAGAAAGTGGCAATGTGGAGTAGGCTACTTTTACATAAAAGTTAATAATATTGAGGGTATATGAAGATAAACTGTTGGTTGGAAAATTTCAGGAAACTGTGTCCACTTAATGTCCTCCCTGTTTGAGCTCTGATGGAATAGTGTGTCTGGAGGCAGTGGAGAGAGTTTCAAGTTGACCCTGAAAAGAGTGAGGATACCATGTTTCTTCATCATGGTTATTTCTGATCCATCTGAAGCCAACAACGTTCAAGCTCAGTTCAATATTAAAAGGAAAAGAAGCTGGGAGCTGTGGCTCATGACTGTAATCCCAGCAGTTTGGGAGGACGAGGGCAGAGAATCACTTGAAGCCAGAGTTTGAGACCAGCCTGAGCAACAAGCGAGACCTCTTTTTCTACAAAACATAAAATAGTTAGCTAGGCATGATGGCATGCACCCAAAGTCCTGGCTGCCTGGGAAGCTGAGGCAGGAGTATTGCTTGAGCCTAGGAGTTTGAGGCTGCAGTGAGCCATGATCACTCCGGCCTGGGTGACAGAGTGAGAAAAATTAAAATTAATTAATTAATTAATGTTAAAAAATTAAAATGTCTAAAAATTAAAAATAAATTTAAAAAACAGAATTAAACAATTTTTGAAATTAAAAAAAGAATTACTAAAACTTAATTAGTGCTCAGTAGAAAAAACTGATAGATTTTTAATAAACTTCATGTAAATCAACAGGATCAATACATGGTGAAGAATTACAAAACAGAAACATTGATATTTGCATGTCAATGTGGATGATTGTTTAAAATAAATTATTGAAATTGTATATAGATTGTGCTGGCAGATTTTTTATTTTGATTAGATTATTTTTCAAGTATACTTATAGGTACACTAATCATTACACTGATTATAGCTGTCCTATTCTTCAATATGTCATTTGACAATAAATATGAGAATACCTCTAAGACCATATGTAATTAGATCATTCTGGTGTTTGAGTCTTTTGTTTAGATCAGTTGTGCAAAATAAAGTTATTGTGAACCATCAGTGTGAAACACATATGTAACTTCAAACTTTCACATAACTTTATTAGAAAAAGTAAAAAGAAACTATTGAAATAAATGCTAATAATGTATTTCAAACACACTATACCAAATTATTATCATTTTAATATGTAATCCATGAAGACTATTGAGAAGATATTTCACTTTTTTAAAAGAGAAACAAGTCTTGAGCATCATATGTTTATTATTTTACACTTAAAGTATATCTCAATGAAGAATAGCCACATTCCAAGTGTTCAACAGCCACATGTAGCTAGTGGCAACTATGGTAGACAATGAAAATTTAAATGACTATTTTATGGCTAATTAGAAATGATGATTGTTCATAAGACACCATATAGATGATGGTGTTTTTGGTAAAGACTTACTCATCCCTCAAGTCACATTTCAAATGTCATCTGTTATGTTGGACTTTCTCTGAGGATCCTGGGCAGAAATAATCCCTTTCCCATACAAATTTTCCTAGCATATTTTATATTGCTATATATTTAATTCATTCTATGATATTTGACTGTTTATTTTTCATTCAGAATGTTGGGCTTGTTGATGGCAATCCAGCAAGTCTACTTATTTCTAGTCACATTTCCTTGCCTATAATTTATTAACCCATTTAACAAATATTTATTGAGCACATACTTACTATCATGTATTATTCTTTGTGCTTAGGGTAAATCTGTAAAAAGCAAAGTCACTACCCTTCATATGGCTTACAGTTTCAGCAATTAGTACTCATTAAAAATATTATTGAGTTAAATGGAATTTAGGCTTTAAACCTGTGGTAGTAGCCACTAAACAATGGATCAAACTTAAGAAAGTGATATTTAACAGATACAAATATAAATTTATGCGATTTGGTTTTTTAAAAACTTTTTTTTACAGAGTTTTAGGCTAGGAAAAAGCCTAGTGGGATGTAATTTATATGACTGAGTGACTTTAAAAGGATACCAGATTCAACATTTTAAATATGTTAAAAAACAATACATTAGTGGAGTTACTTTCTCTTTAATATAAGTAGCTTTAGAAAGCCAGATACCTCATGTTGTCATTTATAAATGGGAGCTAAACAGTGGGTACACATGGATATAACATGGTGGAATAATAGACATTGGAAGCTACAAAAGGTGGGATAGTTGGCAGGGAGTAAGGGTTGAAAAACTACCTGATGAGTACAATGTTCACTATTTGGGTAATGTGCACCAAAATTCCAGACTTCACCACTGCAAGATAAATGCATGTAAAAACTCTTCACTTCTAATCCCTAAATACATAAAAATTAAAAATTTTAAATATATGTATTTTATATGTATATACATATATAGGCATATATATAAAGGGTATATATATATATATATTTATAACTATATATGTATGTGTATATGTGTCTGTGTGTGTGTGTATATATATAGCCTTATTTAGCAATGGTATCATTTTGTGGTGATCAGATCTCATCGGCAGAATTCTGCTAGTTCTGGGTGCCAAAACTGAATTTTGAGAATTCTGGCATTTCCAGGCACAGAACATCCAGAGTAGGGAACTCAGGATGACAGTGAGGTTTTGAACTCAAGACAAGCTGAACACTACACATGCCTGTGGAGCAAGCTTGTTCAACCTGAGGCCCACAGGCTACATGTGGCCCAGGACAGCATTGAATTTGGCCTAACACAAATTCGTACACTTTCTTAATATTTTAGGAAATATTTTTGCAATTTTTTTAGGTCATCAGCTATCATTAGTGTTAGTGTATTTTATGTGTGGCCCAAGACAATTCTTCTTGCAGTGTGGGCAAGGGAAGCCAAAAGATTGGACATCCCTGCCGTAGAGCAAATCTAGGTGACTTCTAACGTGTCTGCCATCTTTAAGAGGATAGGACAGTTCCTGATAGAACACATTCACTGGAAAGAAGGGATGCTTAATTGTAGAGACCAGTAAGGCCATGGTTATCATCAAGTGGGAAGATTAGTTAGGACTGTAGGACTTGACGATAGTCCAGTAGAAATCATGCTCCACTTTACTGTGCAAATAGACATCTGCCAAAGGTCACACTATAGCCGAGAAGAAAGGTGCCCACTGATTTGTGGTGTGGTGTGTGTTTGCACATCAATATTTTTCTCCATATTCCCTTCCTTTTATTTATCTTGGTTTTGAGAGAATGATTCTATCCAATTGCTGGACAACTAAAACTAATTTAAAACTGACAAAAGGCTGGGCGTGGTGGCTTACACCTGTAATCCTAACACTTTGGGAGGCCAAGGCAGGAGGATCACTTGAGCTCAAGGAACTCAAGACCAGTCTGGGCAAAATGGCAAAACTCTTTTGAGCTCAAGGAATTTGAGACCATCGTAGGCAATATGGTGAAACCCTGTCTGTACAAAAAATATCCATGTGTGGTGGTGCATGCCTGTAGTCTCAGCTTCTTGGAGGTACTGAGGCAGGAATATTGCTTGAGCCCAGGAGATCAAGGATGCAGTGAGCCAAGATCCTTCTGCTGCACTTCAGCTTGGGTGACAAAGTGAGACTCTGTCTCCAAACACTAAAAATAAAACAAAAATAAAGCTAACGACACATCAGTTCAGAAGAGCGTAAAGAATTACATCAAAATTTGTGACATAGTTAGCAGTAGGGTGTTGTAATTTTATATAATTTTATGCTTGTAATTCTCTTTTCTGCATATTTCTCTGCACCTATGCATGTCTGTCTCTTCTTACAATGAATTGCACTAAGATTCATACTATATTTATCTGTGAATATACGGTCTAGTGTTGGAACTGCTTTCTTGTAGGACCCCTCTCTTGATATGCTTCTGCCAAGTGCAAGTAGCACTATTTTCTATCTGCTAGGATGCTCAGAAAATGTTGAATTGAATGTTGTGAGACTGAATTCCAAAACCAGAAATTTAGGCCTGCATCGTGCTTTTACTGCTGTAATAGCACTCTAACTTATTTTCTGACATCGACTCTCCTATCTTCCTCTCCTTGGTCCAGTAAGAATGTTTTTTATTTTTTGTTTTTGAAACAATCTGATTATATCATGCAGTCCTTAAAATATGTTTGTTCTTGGGCCTGTAGGGTCTGACTCATGCCTACAGCTCCACCCTTACCTCACCTCTTTCTTTGCCCTCCAGCCACGTTGGCCTCAAATATCTGCTCACTGTCGTCACCGTACCAGGCATGTTCCTCTATAGCACATCTCCTTCCTGTCCCTACCCTCAGCCTGCAGTTATCAGCAGTTAAGTCTTTCTTGTCTGCATCTATTTCCCCTAGTATATTTCTTTTAAGATCACGTTTCCCTCTTTTGGAACAATTATTACAATTCCACTTTTGCATTTATTTATTTTAATGTTTGGATCAATATCTGTTGGTCCCAATGAATTGTAAGGTCCATGAGTAAATGTTACATGTCTGCTTCTATGTGCAACATTACACTACAATACCTAGTGCACATCATAAATGGTTAACATATTTTTGTTAAACAGATATGTAAATTCCTGAACAATCAGAACAATCTAAGTGTCAAATATGACTAGATTTCAGCTAGAACTAAGTCTTTTCTTCTATTTCCACTCAGAAGTAGAGGTCATATGACAAAAAAGAGAAATGATAAAACCTCTTAAAATATATAATCTTATGCTTATTTAGGCAGAGTATTCTTCTTAATACAGTGATTAACACCATAGTCTATGAAGAACAGTTAATTCTTGTTCTATATAAACATTAAATTCTATTTTTTATATACACTTACATAGTTAGAAATTAATACTTTCCGAGGTCATTCAAATGTTAAATTATCTGACTTTCCAAAATACCATGTTTTTCTTTGCCTTGGACAAGATTGGGAAATAAAGCAAACTGCATAAGACATTAATATGCTTGATGTGTATTGTACCTTAGGGCTGATATACCCACAGGTACTTTAGAGTTTTACTTTGATTGAAGATTTGAGAATCAAAAGTCAAGTTTATTGGTAGCATGAAATACATTTACAATCGAATATAAGAAATAATTGATATATACTATATGTAGGTATATATTTATGACATTTATTATAATGAAAGAATTGATAATTTTGGAATGTTTTTGTCTACTTAGACATTGATTTAAAAGAGCATCTAATTATTATGTAATTCTTACCCTCTTTATACCCTTACTGACTCTCATACTCATTCATTTCTTACATCCTTTTGTTCTCAACTGGACCTTTCTCCTCCTTAATTTTGCTGTTCAACATGTGTAACAGATGTCTTATTTCTACCTGCCTCCATCTGTGCATCCCATCACTATTTTCTCTCAACATCCCTCTTCATTCCCTGCTTTCCTTTATTTGATTTCTCACTAAGAAGTTCTACTGGGTTCTACTTTCTTTCTACTGCAGTTACTTTCATTTTGGGGGAACTATGTAAAAAATTTCAGAAACTAAAGTTGTATATAAACATAACATAATTATTTTTTCATCCACGTATTTTAAAAATTGTTGTCTTTCTTGAGCAAGCAATTACCTTTTGAGCTTTCATACTTGTCACCCTTAGCCTTTGTTTTTTAATCACCTTCTGTGAAAGTACTACACATACAGTATTATAAACAGCGTGAGGGTTTTGAAGACAGACTGAGATGGAGTATGCCTCACCCCTCACTACTGCATTTAATTACATTTAGACAGTTATTTTATGTGTCTAAGACAACCATCAAATGGGAAAACCTCTACCCCAGAGAATTGTTGTGAGTGTTAAATAATATGTACTGTGTGCAGACCTTCATTTCTCACGATACCACCTTTCCTATTTCCCATTTAATCTTTGGTACATATGCCTAGCCATATATGGTACACTTTCTACGTTGCTTGTTACATTAAAAACAAACTGCTCTGTTGCATACTGACAAGTAACTGGGATTCTGATAACTCTACTTATGTTATTTCCAATGTTCTTTATCTCTTCAGTCCACACTGTGAAGATTGATGTGGACTATGATTATCATATATTGCTAATTTCAGTTAGTTTAAAAGTTACTTGTCCCAACATCACACAACTAATATGTAGGAAGGTTGGACAAGGCCTTTCTGACACCAGCGCCGCAGCTCCTGTTGTAGCATTCTGGCATGTACCTTGACAACTACAAGGCATTAGAGTGCTGAAAGTGCTAATTCTAAGTAGACAAGAAAGGACAATCCGCTTAACAGGGAAGGAAGGTGAATACCAGACTACTTATGGGAACAGAAAGATATACAAGCAGTAACTTTTGAACTTAGGTTGGTGCAAAAGTAATTGCGATTTTTGCTATTAATTGCAAACACCAGTTACTTTTGCATCAACCTAATACCTATATGCCCTGTTGGTGAAGCTGGTTGAAAATATCCAAATGAAGTAAACAGGAGCAAAAAGAGAACAGGCATATCTGTGCCAATGCAGCATGAGAAGGTGGCCAGAAAAGCTCAGAAATGTATCAGTTTCTGAACTGTAGGTCATCCTTAAAGTGTAAAGCTTATGAGAAGAGCAGTACAGTAGGATCCAGTGGGAAAGATAAGGAAAAAGTGCCACACACACAAAAAGTTGTTTTCACCACTATTTCCACAGATCACCAGTACAGTTTGTTCATCAGTCACATTCCTGTTGATGATGTTAACACAGATAGCTGATAGACATTTAGGAAAGCATATATTTTTATTGAAGATGAATTCATTTTATTTAAAATTAAATTAAGTGCTCAGTCTTTTGGTTTTTGAAAGTATACTGAGGTGGGGGATGGAGTATGCCTCACCCCTAGTTACTGCAGTTAGTTAAGGACATTGATGCCCTTTTTGGTTTTGTATTTTTATTTTCAAAAGTGTTACTAATGCCAGAGTAAAAAGTTTACAAGATACTTTAAAAATATTTCATGCCAGCCGGGCGCGGTGGCTCACGTCTGTAATCCCAGCACTTAGGGAGGCGGAGGCGGGCGAATCACGAGGTCAGGAGATCGAGACCATCTTGGCTAACACAGGGAAACCCGTCTCTACTAAAAATACAAAAAAAATTAGCCAGGCGTGATGGTGGGCGCCTGTAGTCCCAGCTACTCGGGAGGCTGAGGCAGGAGAATGGCGTGAACCTGGGAGGCAGAGCTTGCAGTGAGCCAAGATCGCGCCACTGCACTCTAGCCTGGGTGACAGAGCAAGACTCCGTCTCAAAAAAAAAAAATTTTCATGCCCGCTTTTAAAAATATGATGACAATAACGTAGCCAAAACGATAATCCATATAATATACGTTTTGGGCTGTTCTGACTTTCCAGAAAAAAAATCTTAAGCTGATGCAATATAAGTTGTTAAAAGGTATTTTGTAGACGAATAAAGGTACTTCATTGCTTTACATATTTTTAAATTCCAAAATTCAAGAATACCCTTTTTATTTCATTGTAGTTTAGTTGAAGTAGCAGTGAAATTAGATGTATCCCAAATCAAGGAGCATGCAGTCACTCGGAGGCCAGAGCACTTTCCTTATTTGTGTATACTAGTGAACAATGCACAGAATACGTTGTTTGTTTAAGTCTCCCATATAGCCAGTGTAGTTGTTCTTATTTGTTTTACAGTGCAATCTCCTGCTTTAAGATTTAATTATCAGTTTTGATATAGGAAGATAAATTCCTAACATTAAAGGGGTGATTCATTTCTTAAATTTAGCTTGTACAGTTGCTGAAAATCTCACAGCTTGTATTCTGTCTGTAGGTATAATGGATAAAGACCAAGTTCAGTATGTTATACATGAAAGTGGGACTCAATTTATTATAGAGAAGCTTTTAATCTTCGTAAATGGCCTGACATGCTGGATTTTATTTAACAGTTGACTTTTATAGAGAAGGAGTAGGCATTTCTTCAAAGAACCTGACTGAATGCTATAATCCATTTCTTTCTGAAATTGCAGTTGTTAAATTAGACACAAAACATTTATGAATTTCAATTTGCCTTTCCAGCAATTAAGGAGTTCAAAAAAATCCCTTTGTGTTTCCTGGCTTTGAAATGATTATGTTTATTATGAACTGGCCCTTCAATTTCTTCTATCAAATACATTGGAGGTTACGTTAAAGAGGAAGACATCAGTTCTGAACAGGTGTGGAAAAGGGTTCCTTGATGTATAAAAGTGTTCTATTTTAAAGCCATTTTAGCAATTTTAGCACATCTACCGCTGTGAATCCTCGTGGAAGTCGGTGGCCAATTCATTTCTCTTTAAAGGGAAGAAAACCTGTAACTCAGTGTCCTGGGCCTAATTTTACCATGACGAGGGGCAATGGGTGAGTTTACTGAAACTTTCTCTTCCTGTCTCATTGTTTCAGTGTTGATCCTCCTTATTGTCACTATGAGAAGACGGAAAAAAGAGCCCCTTATTTTTGACGAAGAAAGAGACATCAGAGAAAATATTGTGAGATACGATGACGAAGGCGGGGGAGAGGAGGACACGGAAGCCTTTGACATGGCTGCACTGAGGAACCTCCACGCCATCCGAGACACCAAGACCCGGAGGGATGTGACTCCGGAAATTCAGTTCCTGAGTCGACCAGCTTTTAAAAGCATCCCAGATAATGTCATCTTCAGGGAATTTATTTGGGAAAGATTAAAAGAAGCTGATGTTGATCCTGGTGCCCCTCCTTATGACTCCCTGCAGACATATGCTTTCGAAGGAAATGGCTCAGTTGCTGAGTCACTCAGCTCTTTAGATTCCATCAGCTCAAACTCTGATCAGAACTATGACTACCTAAGTGACTGGGGACCTCGCTTTAAACGACTCGCGGACATGTATGGGACTGGCCAAGAGAGTTTGTACTCATAGCCTTGGAACCTTAACTTGAAATGTACTGAAGACAAAGTAACAGCAAAAACTAAAATAAAATGAAATAAAATAAACCACTACATACAGAAAACAAGAACTCCACTTGCTGGAGAAAGATGGTTGTAAATATTTCTCCATTTTTAATTGTTTAGGTTTCTGCCTTGGTGAGGCATATCTTCATTAGACTGATCTAAGGCACTGCACTGACCACAGACTCTGAGCGTTTGAAGGTTTTCTGATAAAAAGCAATGCTCAGTGGTTTGTGAATAGATAGCAACTCGCATCTACCTGCAAAGGCACCAAACCTCTATGAGAAAGTAGTGCCCTGTGTTGTCAGTGAATCAAAGATGCCCTGTACATACCTTCATGGTACTGTCATTGAGAGGAAGAGAACATGATGAGCTATTGAAAAACCCTGGAACTTCTTGCATATCAAAACTTGGGACAAATTTAATTCACAGAGATGCTTATAGCTTACTATGTTATTGAATCCAACAGAATTATGTTGCTCTTGACTAACAGAAATATTTTATTTAGCAATATATAAATTCCCAGAAATTCCTTCCTAACTGAAAACCCTGCCACAAAAGCCAGTAAAATTTAGTTTAAGGCAATATAAACCATTGTCTATCCAATAAATTATAAAGTGTTCCAAATAAGAAAAAGGTAAATAATTTTTGAAGTTTGTGATAGTTTTGAGATGCTTGTGTAGGTATGATAAAAAAAAAAAAAGTTGCTGTCTATTCATTGATTTTTATTCTCTCTTCTGATTCGTACAGGAGAATATCTTTTCTTCTTTATTTGACACATGGTGTTGTATTTATTTTGGAGCTCCAATCTCCACTAAATTCAGGTCCATCATACTGCCTCATAGTATTAAACTCATCAGAACATGCTGATTTTTCTCCAGCCTGAGCTACATGAAGGAAATGAAGCATGGAAATGGAGAAATAATAGTAAAGCAATTGAGCCCTGTTGCAGTTCACATCTCAAGGAGGAGCACAGCTACAAGGACATATAAATTGTTCTTCTGAGCCATTAGAATGTCAAAACATTGGAATAAAATATTTGTATTGTAGAAAGACTTCAGAGCGAATTGAGATTTTCTTTGATGCAAGAATTATTTTTCAAGGTCATAAGTTCTACATACTCCAAAGACTTTCAAGAACCCAACCTTTCTTGCTGCAAACATATTGAGTAAAATACTGATTTCTTAAAAATCTTAAACAATATAATGTTATAAAGACTAAAATCCATCTTTAAATTCTGATGCAAATATGTCCCTCAAGAATTAACCAAGCAATGTATGATTTCTATGTGGTTTAGATTTGCCAAAGGAAGGAAGGCAATTGCAAGTCATCATATGTTTAAGTCTGAGATGAGCTGCTTAGAGTATGACTTTCATGACCAAAATGATATTTCTACCTATTATTTTTCCTAGGTTAATACTAGCCTAATGTGCATATATATTCAAGTAAGAATGGATTTATTTTTTCCTTCCTTTCTCTTTTGAAAATAATTCATTGTTGGGTTCCTAATACATTTACAGATAGTAAACACTGTGTAGAGAATCATGTTCTAAAAGTGCCTTTTGAAAGGCAGACAGTGAAATTAGAATATTAATATGTTGATTACACAAAGAAGAACTACATAGGATTCTGTAAACTTGCAGCCCAACTTTAGAAATGAAGTATGTAAAAGTGACCTTCAGCTTCATAAAAATAGATAATCCAATAAATTTGATTACCTGCAAACAGTTCTTTAATTTGAATAAAGTTTTGTAAACATTGTTTTATAACTATATAGATATGCTTCTTGCTGTATTAATATGCATATATATTTTAAAAAATTATAACAGAATGAAATATGCTGTTCATAACTTTTAATCACACATGCAAGTTTTTCAAATTAAGAAAAAAAAAGCAGTGTATTTACCCAGTTTAATAAAATCAGAATGTGGTGCAGGAATTACATAGATGTTAATGTAAATCAGCAAGGTGCTGAGAATACAGTTTGTAATAATTCCGTTTTTGTCTGCAAGAAGATGAAATAGTTTAGTACAGTTGGATTATGTTGTCAAAACTGCTGATTGTTGCACATGTCACTAAACGGAGGTGTGGATATATTTTAGAAAAGGAACACACATCATTGACCCTTCTTTTTCCGCTTTTAAAATGTGTGTTTTTTCTCATTAATTTTTTCAAATGTTTACCAGTGATAGATTGGAAAAAGAAAGGTTCACATTTAAATAATAATTTAAAATTATTGCATATACCCAATTGCTATTTATGTGCAGATGATTATATCAATGCGGTATTAAATTTGATTCAGTATTTTTTTATTATTATTATACTTTAAGTTCTAGGATACATGTGCATAACGTGCAGGTTTGTTACATATGTATACTTATGCCATGTTGGTGTGCTGCACCCATCAACTCGTCAGCACCCATCAATTCATCATTTATATCATGTATAACTCCCCAATGCAATCCCTCCCTCCTCCCCCCTCCCCATGATAGGCCCCAGTGTGTGATGTTCCCCTTCCCGAGTCCAAGTGATCTCATTGTTCAGTTCCCACCTATGAGTGAGAACATGCGGTGTTTGGTTTCTCTTCTTGTGATAGTTTGCTAAGAATGATGGTTTCCAGCTGCATCCATGTCCCTACAAAGGACGCAAACTCATCCTTTTTGATGGCTGCATAGTATTCCATGGTGTATATATGCCACATTTTCTTAATCCAGTCTGTCACAGATGGACATTTGGGTTGATTCCAAGTCTTTGCTATTGTGAATAGTGCCGCAATAAACATACGTGTGCATGTGTCTTTGTAGTAGAGTAATTTATAATCCTTTGGGTATATACCCAGTAGTGGGATGGCTGGGTCATATGGTACATCTAGTTCTAGATCCTTGAGGAATCGCCATACTGTTTTCCATAATGGTTGAACTAGTTTACAATCCCACCAACAGTGTAAAAGTGTTCCTATTTCTCCACATCCTCTCCAACACCTGTTGTTTCCTGACTTCTAATGATTGCCATTCTAACTGGTGTGAGATGGTATCTCATTGTGGTTTTGATTTGCATTTCTCTGATGGCGAGTGATGATGAGCATTTTTTCATGTGTCTGTTGGCTGTATGGATGTCTTCTTTTGAGAAATGTCTGTTCATATCCTTTCCCCACTTTTTGATGGGGTTGTTTGTTTTTTTCTTGTATATTTGTTTGAGTTCTTTGTAGATTCTGGATATTAGCCCTTTGTCAGATGAGTAGGTTGCAAAAATGTTCTCCCATTCTGTAGGTTGCCTGTTCACTCTGATGGTAGTTTCTTTTGCTGTGCAGGAGCTCTTTAGTTTAATGAGATCCCATTTGTCAATTTTGGCTTTTGCTGCCGTTGCTTTTGGTGTTTTAGACATGAAGTCCTTGCACATGCCTATGTCCTGAATGGTATTACCTAGATTTTCTTCTAGGATTTTTATGGTATTAGGTCTGACATTTAAGTCTCTAATCCATCTTGAATTAATCTTCGTATAAGGGGTAAGGAAAGGATCCAGTTTCAGCTTTCTACTTATGGCTAGCCAATTTTCCCAGCACCATTTATTAAATAGGGAATCCTTTCCCCATTTCTTGTTTCTCTCAGGTTTATCAAAGATCAGATGGCTGTAGATGTGTGGTGTTATTTCTGAGGACTCTGTTCTGTTCCATTGGTCTATATCTCTGTTGTGGTACCAGTACCATGCTGTTTTGGTTACTGTAGCCTTGTAGTATAGTTTGAAGTCAGGTAGCGTGACGCCTCCAGCTTTGTCCTTTTGACTTAGGATTGTCTTGGCAATGCGGGCTCTTTTTTGGTTCCATATGAACTTTAAAGCAGTTTTTTCCAATTCTGTGAAGAAAGTCATTGGTAGCTTGATGGGGATGGCATTGAATCTATAAATAACCTTGGGCAGTATGGCCATTTTCACGATATTGATTCTTCCTATCCATGAGCATGGTATGTTCTTCCATTTGTTTGTGTCCTCTTTGATTTCACTGAGCAGTGGTTTGTAGTTCTCCTTGAAGAGGTCCTTTACATCCCTTGTAAGCTGGATTCCTAGGTATTTTATTCTCTTTGAAGCAATTGTGAATGGAAGTTCATTCCTGATTTGGCTCTCTGCTTGTCTGTTACTGGTGTATAAGAATGCTTGTGATTTTTGCACATTAATTTTGTATCCTGAGACTTTGCTGAAGTTGCTTATCAGCTTAAGGAGATTTTGGGCTGAGATGATGGGGTTTTCTAAATATACAATCATGTCATCTGCAAACAGGGACAATTTGACTTCTTCTTTTTCTAACTGGATACCCTTGATTTCTTTCTCTTGCCTGATTGCCCTAGCCAGAACTTCCAACACTATGTTGAATAGGAGTGGTGAGAGAGGGCATCCCTGTCTTGTGCCAGTTTTCAAAGGGAATTTTTCCAGTTTTTGCCCATTCAGTATGATATTAGCTGTGGGTTTGTCATAAATAGCTCTTATTATTTTGAGGTACGTTCCATCAATACCGATTTATTGAGCGTTTTTAGCATAAAGGGCTGTTGAATTTTGTCAAAAGCCTTTTCTGCATCTATTGAGATAATCATGTGGTTCTTGTCTTTGGTTCTGTTTATATGCTGGATTACGTTTATTGATTGGCGAATGTTGAACCAGCCTTGCATCCCAGGGATGAAGCCCACTTGATCATGATGGATAAGCTTTTTGATGTGCTGCTGAATCCGGTTTGCCAGTATTTCATTGAGAATTTTTGCATCGATGTTCATCAGGGATATTGGTCTAAAATTCTCTTTTTTTGTTGTGTCTCTGCCAGGCTTTGGTATCAGGATGATGTTGGCCTCATAAAAAGAGTTAGGGAGGATTCCCTCTTTTTCTATTGATTGGAATAGTTTCAGAAGGAATGGTACCAGCTCCTCCTTGTACCTCTGGTAGAATTCAGCTGTGAATCCATCTGGTCCTGGACTTTTTTTCATGGGTAGGCTATTAATTGTTGCCTCAATTTCAGAGCCTGCTATTGGTCTATTCAGGGATTCAACTTCTTCCTGGTTTAGTCTTGGGAGAGTGTAAGTGTCCAGGAAATTATCCATTTCTTCTAGATTTTCTAGTTGATTTGCGTAGAGGTGTTTATAGTATTGTCTGATGGTTGTTTGTATTTCTGTGGGGTCAGTGGTGATATCCCCTTTATCATTTTTTATTGCATCTATTTGATTCCTCTCTCTTTTCTTCTTTATTAGTCTTGCTAGCAGTCTGTCAATTTTGTTGATCTTTTCAAAAAACCAACTCCTGGATTCATTGATTTTTTGGAGGGTTTTTTGTGTCTCTATCTCCTTCAGTTCTGCTCTGATCTTAGTTATTTCTTGCCTTCTGCTAGCTTTTGAATGTGTTTGCTCTTGCCTCTCTAGTTCTTTTAATTGTGATGTTAGAGTGTCAATTTTAGATCTTTCCTGCTTTGTCTTGTGGGCATTTAGTGGTATAAATTTCCCTCTACACACTGCTTTAAATGTGTCCCAGAGATTCTGGTATGTTGTATCTTTGTTCTCATTGGTTTCAAAGAACATCTTTATTTCTGCTTTCATTTCGTTATGTACCCAGTAGTCATTCAGGAGCAGGTTGTTCAGTTTCCATGTAGTTGAGTGGTTTTGATTGAGTTTCTTAGTCCTGAGTTCTAGTTTGATTGCACTGTGGTCTGAGAGATAGTTTGTTATAATTTCTGTTCTTTTACATTTGCTGAGGAGTGCTTTACTTCCAATTATGTGGTCAATTTTGGAATAAGTGCGATGTGGTGCTGAGAAGAATGTATATTCTGTTGATTTGGGGTGGAGAGTTCTATAGATGTCTATTAGGTCCGCTTGGTGCAGAGATGAGTTCAATTCCTGGATATCCTTGTTAACTTTCTGTCTCGTTGATCTGTCTAATGTTGACAGTGGAGTGTTGAAGTCTCCCATTATTATTGTATGGGAGTCTAAGTCTCTTTGTAGGTCTCTAAGGACTTGCTTTATGAATCTGGGTGCTCCTGTATTGGGTGCATATATATTTAGGAGAGTTAGCTCTTCCTGTTGAATTGATCCCTTTACCATTATGTAATGGCCTTCTTTGTCTCTTTTGATCTTTGATGGTTTAAAGTCTGTTTTATCAGAGACTAGGATTGCACCCCTGCTTTTTTTGGTTCTCCATTTGCTTGGTAGATCTTCCTCCATCCCTTTATTTTGAGCCTATGTATGTCTCTGCATGTGAGATGGGTCTCCTGAATACAGCAGACTGATGGGTCTTGACTCTTGATCCAGTTTGCCAGTCTGTGTCTTTTAATTGGAGCATTTAGTCCATTTACATTTAAGGTTAATATTGTTATGTGTGAACTTGATCCTGTCATTATGATATTAACTGGTTATTTTGCTCGTTAGTTGATGCAGTTTCTTCCTAGCCTCGATGGTCTTTACATTTTGGCATGTTTTTGCAATGGCTGGTACCGGTTGTTCCTTTCCATGTTTAGGGCTTCCTTCAGGGTCTCTTGTAAGGCAGGCCTGGTGGTGACAAAATCTCTAAGCATTTGCTTATCTGTAAAGGATTTTCTTTCTCCTTCACTGATGAAACTTAGTTTGGCTGGATATGAAATTCTGGGTTGAAAATTCTTTTCTTTAAGAACGTTGAATATTGGCCCCCACTCTCTTCTGGCTTGTAGAGTTTCTGCCGAGAGGTCTGCTGTTAGTCTGATGGGCTTCCCTTTGTGGGTAACCCGACCTTTCTCTCTGGCTGCCCTTAAGATTTTTTCCTTCATTTCAACTTTGGTGAATCTGGCAATTATGTGTCTTGGAGTTGCTCTTCTGGAGGAGTATTTTTGTGGTGTTCTCTGTATTTCCTGAATTTGAATGTTGGCCTGCCCTACTAGGTTGGGGAAGTTCTCCTGGATGATATCCTGAAGAGTGTTTTCCAACTTGGTTCCATTTTCCCCCTCACTTTCAGGCACCCCAATCAGACGTAGATTTGGTCTTTTTACATAATCCCATACTTCTTGCAGGCTTTGTTCATTTCTTTTTCTTCTTTTTTCTTTTGGTTTCTCTTCTCGCTTCATTTCATTCATTTGATCCTCAATTGCTGATACTCTTTCTTCCAGTTGATCGAGTCGGTTACTGAAGCTTGTGCATTTGTCACGTATTTCTCCTGTCGTGGTTTTCATTTCTGTCATTTCGTTTATGATCTTCTCTGCATTAATTAGTCTAGCTGTCAATTCTTCCACTCTTTTTTCAAGATTTTTAGTTTCTTTGCGCTGGGTACGTAATTCCTCCTTTAGCTCTCAGAAGTTTGATGGACTGAAGCCTTCTTCTCTCATCTCGTCAAAGTCATTCTCTGACCAGCTTTGATCCGTTGCTGGCGATGGGCTGCGCTCCTTTGCAGGGGGAGATGCGCTCTTATTTTTTGAATTTCCAGCTTTTCTGCCCTGCTTCTTCCCCATCTTTGTGGTTTTATCTGTCTCTGGTCTTTGATGATGGTGACGTACTGATGGGGTTTTGGTATAGGTGTCCTTCCTGTTTGCTAGTTTTCCGTCTAACAGTCAGAAGGACTGTCTGTTGGTCTGTTGGAGATTGCTTGAGGTCCACTCCAG
Organism: Trachypithecus francoisi; assembly: GCF_009764315.1. NCBI lineage: Eukaryota > Metazoa > Chordata > Mammalia > Primates > Cercopithecidae > Trachypithecus > Trachypithecus francoisi. The sequence goes on from NW_022681435.1 coordinate 11,961,013, forward strand.
ACCCTGTTCGCCTGGGTATCAGCAGCAGAGGTTGCCGAAGATAGAATATTGCTGAACAGCGAGTGTACCTGTCTGATTCTTCCTTTGGAAGTTTCCTCTCGGGGTGACTCCACCCTGTAAGGTGTGGGGTGTCAGACTGCCCCTAGTAGGGGATGTCTCCCAGCTAGGCTACTCAGGGGTCAGGGACCCACCTGAGCAGGCAGTCTGTCCATTCTCGGATCTCAACCTCCGCGTTGGGAGATCCACGGCTCTCCCCAAAGCTGTCAGACAGAGTCGTTCGCGTCTGCACCGGCCCCCGCTGCTTTCCCTATTGGACTTCAGCTGTGGGCTCTCCCCAGAGGTGGAGTCTCAGTTGAAAATGCAGAAATCACCAGTCTTCTGTGTCGCTCGCGCTGGGAGTTGGAGACTGGAGCTGTTCCTATTCGGCCATCTTGCTCCGCCCCAGTATTTTTTTTAATTTAAAAACATTTCTTGAGATGGCTGGAAGAATGTTCCTAATATAGGTAGTATTTACATGAAGTCGTCTAAGCTTAATTGTAAGAGTAGTAGATGTTCTGCTGTTGCTTATTTTAGTTTTCTTTTTTCTTCTGAAAGCTAATGCTATATATGATGACTGACAATACTTGAGATATATGCTTTGTTTTAAAAACAGAGATTGAAGAGTTGATTGATAAAATTAATATTAAATCTATTTGGAAAATTCTCCAAAAATCATTTAAATAAATATATATTATCAAGTTGCTTAAATTCAGTGCTATACTGAAACCAACTAGAATGAGCTCACAAGAACTAATTATGCATATCTCTTCCCAACTCCAGGTACAGTGATATCATTTTGGTATGTTGATGTCAGCCTTGGTGGGATTATTTAGACCACACTACCCTGTGCTCTGGAGAACAAGTTGTTAAACATTTACCAGCAACTCTACTGCTTAAATTATTTTATAAAAGGACATGTGATAATTGTAAATATGTTATGAATTTATATGATTTAAAATAATGACATGAAAGGAATTTATGCTATATTTTACTACTAAATATCAATGCATATGGTAGTGATTTCCTGATGTGAAATCCTTGGAGCTACTTGTAGACAAGGAGAGGATTCACTTCTTTATGGAAAACAATGGCTAAATTTTAAGTAGAGACAATAGTTCAGGAAGTCAATATATTTAAATATCTTCCGCTTGTCCATATAGGAGCATCAATAGAAACTCAGGGTGTGCCAAATTATGCCCATTTTGAACAGTTTAATTTATTGAAAAATCAGATGCATTTTACTTGTTACTGTCTATGTCAAGGAGATACACCCAAGCCCTTAATCTGAATTGTCACCATTGCATTATTTAAAATCAACATAAAAATATAAAAATCAAAACTTAAGAAAATGGATTTCTGGAGATCAAACCTAAATTATCAATCTCAATTCACAAATTAGTCTCTCAAAGAAATATTCCTAGATCAGTCAGCTAAAGGAACAAAATCAAGAAAAAATTAGGTAGTAATTTACAGGCAATAAGTAGATTTTTCTACAAGCAGTCACCAGATCAGGGATCTGGTAAATATCTTTATTTGCCAGGAAGCTTCGCTTATGACTACAGTTGAGATTAGTTGTCTACAAGATACATGCAGGAGGTAGTAGTGGTTAAGTGATGGTAGCTGCCTTTTCACTCTGCCCTCTGAGGATGTTTTAAATTATTTTATCTTCATGCACAATTACATTTACTACAATGGATGATAAACAGACATAGGCAATTATTTTCATGTCAACGGCATAGTTACACAATGTAGGAATGATATTTGTGATATGACCCACATGCCCAAGAAATGCAAATGCAAATAGTGTTAGCATTTATATTGAAATATAAAATCTAAAGGAGCTTAAAATAAACTAAGCTAAACACCCTGCAAGAAGCTAAATGATTTAGTTTAAACATGTTAAAGTTTTAAAGCACTAGCTGTAAATATTAATCTTCAGATTTTCAATTTAACATATATTCGCTTACAAACTGTGCTAATAGTAACCCTAATTATTTTCCAAGTCACCATTTAAAGTTTTATTTACAGTTGACCTAATCAAATTAAAGTTGATGAAAGCTTCAACTTATTTTTTAACTCTTTCTGGTCAACGATGCCTGGAGGCAGGTGAAATATATATGGCAACTAATAGATAAACCAATTTATTTTATGTTAGTGTATGTTTATTTTTTAATTATGAATAATGTATATTGTGTGTATATGTGATGGTGTATGAAAGTTGGCAATGAAAGCTAATACAATCATGTTAGTTGGCTGGATATAATAAAGAACAAGAAAGGAATAGTAGCATTTGCATTTTAAATATAATTGAAATGATTTCAGAAGAGTGGGATAAGACCTTAAGAAACATGGGAGATGTTTAAGGCTGTGATTTGGCGGATGCTGTAACGTATGATTCTGTGGGTAAAACTTTTCAAGCAAATCAAGGCAGGCAGTGTGTGTGTTGCATTCTGACACTTTTTCATTATTATGCTAACTTCTACTGGCTCAGAATTTAACTGAAAAGGATGTGTCCCTGTGTGTGTGTTTTTATGTGTGTGATTGGGAACCTTGAGAGATGTATCTGAAACAATGTAAAAATAAGAGTCTCATAATGCCTGGTAAATGCTGGCATATTGTTGTCACTTGCCAAGTGACTGTTAGGCAATAAGACTAGAAAATATGGTACTGAATGAAAGGAGAAATATCTTATTTGCTGTAACCATCTAATTTATATTAGGATAAGGATTTCAGTAGCTAAGGAAAGAACATTTAGCTGAATTATTTGAGAAATTGTCACATATTATTGTGTAGATTTAATCTCCTTGTTAACACAGAATATACAGTGTGAATTATTTGTTATGAAATGTTACTGGGCTTTGGTGTCGGTGTGGTATACCCGAAATTACCTCTGGTCTGTGGTTATAAAATCTAGGTCAGAAGCTCAGTTTTGCCACATTTTTGCTGTGCCCTAGATGCCATTCTAATTCTCTGAACTTTTATAGCTTCGTGATTAAAATTGAGTTAACTACTATCCTGTTTCAGAGGCTTGTGAATGATTAAGTGAAAGACTGTGTAAACTGTAAAACACTATAAAAATATAGAGCTTTATTATGGGAAATAATGGGAATTGTGTAAAAAGGCCGATTATTATTATATGGTAAACAGAGAATTTCTGTTTGGAGATATATACATTAAGGAAAAATACATGCAATTTGGTATCCTACATTGGGAAATAATATTCAAATAGAAAATTGTCATAATTAATTGAAGCCACTCAAATACAGTCATAAGATCTTAAAAGAGTGAAGTTTAACTCAACCTAATTCAACCATTCATATGAGTTGATATCCATATGTGAATGGGATTGTAAATAAAGAACAAATCTTTCCTACTTATGATGATGACTGAGTAGAAGACAAAGGCCTGCCTTTAGATGATCCCAACCTCATTGCTGAACACAAAACACCAGAATAGAGAAAATAAAAAGACAATAATGAGTATAAGTTAAGTGGTCTTCCAGGCATCCAGAGTAGATAAAGAAAATGAAGTTCTAGAGAATACAATACTTTTTAAAGTCACAGTGACATATGTATAATTAATAATTTATACACTTGAAAAAATTAGAAAGCAATGATATTGGCTTAACGTGAAAAGCATTCTGAATGCAATGTACTCTTGATGACTCAAACTCACTTCTTATATCTTACGATAGCTCATCTTAATCTCATGAATGAAGAAACTCTAGGAAACTAAAAAATAATATACAATAGATATTACTTTTTGTAAGTGATGCCAAGATGAATGTTAATAAACTCTCTTCTCAACTTTAGCTCTTAGTTATCTGGTTATTTTATGCTCATGTGAACAGACACTAGAAACAAGTATATTAATAACTATGTAACTAATGAGAATGTTGAGAAGTACAGCATACTTTCATTCAAAAACTTAAACTTGCATTTTCATTTTATTAATGAATATAATTATGGTAATAGTTTATATTTTTATAAGCTGGAAAAAATTATATGATTCAGTACCCTACAGCTTCATGTTCTATTTTTGTGAGTATAAACACTATGTTTTTGTATATCAAGATCTGGAATATGTTGTATATTGTATATGACCAATACTTTAAGAACAATCAAGTTTTAAAACATTAGATAACTATATACCAATTTCATTTTACATGCAGTAATTTTAAATGTCCAAAAATAAAAGGAAAAGGAAAAACAACTCACTACACAACTTATATATTATATATATTATGTATTTGTCTTTGAATTATGTGTGCATATGTGTGTGTGTGTATATATAGACAGAGAGCATGCACACACATACATACACATATGCAGGAACACACACAATTTGAGGCTAACTGTTGAAGTAAAGTAAATGACTTTTAAATTAGATCCAACCTCTACAATTAAATTATATGAGCATACTGAGAAAAAAATGCCCATTTGTAAAACTTCTCTTTAGTAGAGATTTCAGAATTTTTTTTCTGAAATTTAGTGGAATGAACAATTCACATTAGTAAAACACACAGCATTACTTTCAATGAAACTGTGACTTTTATGTTTATGAGATTCCATTATAATTACATTAAAAAGAACTAACACCACTTTTTAAATGTTTTTGCTTATGTAAGAGTCACTTGTATAATAAAACAGTCTTAAAAATGTTAATTCAATTGACTGCAGAATTAATCCTGAAAATCCAGTTCACTTAACCTTGGAAATGAGACATGAAGCATAAAACTTGAGGTCAGGATGTATGTCAGAACCAAATAGATTATTTTCTTTCAGCTTAAGTGCTATCTTTCTGGCAAATAGGCTTCTACAATATTCAGTATTGGAGATGTTTAAAACAAATATAAGAAATAGGGTACTGTTTCAGAACTAACAAGTGAAGAGATACATACAAAGTGTACTCTGAACTGAAATAAATGTAGGAAGACAAGCTGTGAGAATGCGAGAGATCAGTGTATTGTTGTATTTTCTTGTGTGTTTTGCTATATTTTAAAAAAATAAGAAAAAATTGTCACAGAGTAAGATACATGGAAGAAAATAATTTCCTCAATTCTTGGTACCTCACTACAATGAAGACTTCTATTGTCATCATTCTCAGCTCTGATGGTGGTGTCAACCTGGTTTCCAACATATACCTCCTGACAACTCGGTACAGAAAATGAGTATCATTGTAATTAAAGTTTAACATTTTCTTCTAAGTGACTGATTTTTTAATATAAAATTATCATAATAAAGTTTTTCCATAGATATGTAATTTTAAGTTCCATAACATTCTAACATATACATTATTTCAATTTTCATATAAGTCTGTGAATCACTCAAGTTAGGCATTGTTAGGTTTTTTAAGGAAAAACTTTGATGACCAGAATAACTGTAACTTATGAAAAAAAAAAAAACACCACATAAAGTAAATGCTGGAAATGAAAGAAGAAGAAGAAGAAGAAGAAAAAAAAAACTTTGGGACATTTTGCCCTTTATCTTTTCTATTATCTTAGACTGTCAATAAATGATGGTTTGGTTTAGGAGGATAAGAAGATAGCTGAAACTCTAATAATTTGACTTTCCAATCTTAATTAGGCTTCAGTTCCCTCACTAGGATTATGAAACTTCCTTGTGATTCTTTTTTTTAAAAATAATTTAATCAGGATGTGACATTAAATTATGTTTCCATGTAATGAGAAAATAGAAATATTTATATTGTCATGATGATGGCACTTCACCAGTATGTCCCAATCTATTCTCAATTGTTGTGGGAAGTCAGGGACCCCGAATGGAGGGACTGGCTGAAGCCACGGCAGAAGAACATAAATTGTGACGATTTCATGGACATTTGTTAGTTCCCCAAATTAACACTTTTATAATTTATTACGCCTGTCTTTACTGCAATCTCTGAACTTAAATTGTGAAGATTTCATGGACATTTATCACTTCTCCAATCAATACTCTTTTAATTTCCTATGCTTGTCTTTACTTTAATCTCTTAATCCCGTCATCTCTGTGAGATGAGGATGTATGTCGCCTCAGGATCCTGTGATGATTAACTGCACAAATGGTTTGTAAAACATGTGTGTTTGAAAAATATGAAATCTGGGCACCCTGAAAAAGAACAGGATAACAGCGATATTCAGGGAACAAGGGAGATAACCATAAGTTCTGACTACCCGCGGAGCCAGGCAGAACAGAGTCATGTTTTCTTTATTGCAGAAAAAGAGTAGGAGAAATATCGCTGAGTTCTTTTCCTAGTAAAATAGAAACTTGCTGGTTTTGCAGCTCAGGTGGGCATGATGGAACCTGCCAACATGTGATGTCACCCCCAGAGACCCAGCTGTAAAATTTCTCTCTTTTGTACTCTTTCTCTGTATTTCTCAGACCAGCTGACACTTAGGGAAAATAGAAAAGAACCTATGTTGAAATATTGAGGGCTGGTTCCCCTGATACTCTATTATGTCTTTGAGGTGGGACATTGTTTTAAGAATGGATGATAGCACAAAAACATGGCAGAGCAGATTTTCTGAGGGTTACCCACTTTGCAGATTCATAAACTTGTTATTGAATAGTTGGCTCACAGGGTAGAAGAAAAATCCCAACAAGCCCTCTACCTTTTCCAAAAAGAAAAAAGAAAAAGAAAGAAAAAGCTAAATCTTATGAAGCTAAACTGCCAACCAACAGATCTACTGAAGTTGCCATGGGGGCAGCTCCAACCCAGCACTGGGCTTGTGGAAGGCAGCAAGGTACCTGCATCAAGCCAAGATCCATAAAGGTCCTAGAGTCATTTGAGGACAGTTTCACCCCTATCTCCCATAGATTATTTTAGACCAAATATGAATTAGTAGTCAAAAATGACCAAACACAGATGATAACCCACCATGAGGGAGATGGTTCATAGAAATCTCCAAGAACTTCATATATGGTAATTATCAGAAATATGACAAGAAAAAACTTTGTGTAAAATATAGAATAAAACACAAGCAATAATGAAAAGATGATCTATGATGGTGTATACTTGCAAAATAACCAAATAGTTTATTTAAGATTTAAATATATCTTTGAAGCTAGAAGTACTATGAAGAGTGTATATACTATATTAGACACTGTGCAAGAAGGAACTTGTGAAGCTAAAAAATAGAATGCAAGAAATTAGTCTGCCACATAGAGAAAAAAAGATAATCTGAAAGAATATAAGGGACAAGGATAAAATACAGAGTTTAACATGCTTATAACCAGTGTGATCTTTGTTAATCAGAATTCTAGAATGTTCCTTTGCCTTGTGTGATACCTCCACTGCCCCCACTTTTTTTTTTTTTTTTTTTTTAGACAAGGTCTCATTATGTTTCCCAGACTGGCTTTTAACTCCTGGCCTCAAGTCATCCTCCTGCCTCTGCCTCACTAAATGCTGGAATTACAGGTGTGAGTCACCATACCAGGTGTCTCCCATTTTTTTAATGGTAGCTTAACTTCACCTGAAGCCTCCTATGCCACTATCTTTATAGGAAGCTTTACCGACTTTGTACGACTTGGTTTAATTTATTCAGCTTAATGGTCCATTTAACCAATATTGTTATAAATTTATGAAGCTTCAATTCTAGCAAAAATAAATTATGTACATTCATCAAAATGTGTGGCACACCTATGAAAAGTGATCAGGATGCCCAAGCAATTTTAATTAAAATCAGATAATTAAATATGGGCTCTGTGTTTTCATTTATCTTTTCTCTCTACGGTGTTTTGGATTACTTTCTCTGGGGTTAGTGAAGATCAAAATAAAGCCCTCTTTTTTCCTCTAATAAAAGGGGGATTTATTTGGGTTGTACAGAAAAGATACAATATAGTCATGATTTAAGTGGCATAAATCAAGATTTTGTGTTTTTTCTTCTCTTTTAAATACTCTCTTCCTACTTCTTTAGTCCACCAAAATCCTTTTAACAATATATTCAATAGCCAGAAAATCAAATGAGTTGAGGACTGGGTCAATTCTTCAGCTCTCAATTGATTTACCAGTGAGTAATTCTGATCTTTATCACTTCTAGGTGGTCTTCAATATCTTGATTTAAAGTTTCATAAAGATAACTAAGCTGTGCTTTTGCCATTTCACAGTTTGGTAGTAAAGGGGATTCTCTTAGTTCTAGTTCAAGGCAAAGATTGCTGTCTTCTTCTTCTTCTTTTTTTTTTTTTTTGCATCAATGGTGGGTCAGGGATGAGCATATGTCACTACTTGTTTTCCTAAGATGTTAACAATGCCAGGGTTGTATGACAGGCATAGATCCTTTGTACTTAAAACCATCCAGTTCCCTCATCAAAAAGAATAGTAAATGAATAAAATTTAGTCTCCTAGTTCAAGGTGGGTTAAGTAGAATGTGCATATGACTACAACCATGCAGAAGAGACCAAAGTCTCACTTATATAAAAAACTTAAAAAGGTTCATATTTCACTTTCCTTAATCTAAGCATGTAACATCTAGCTTCCAAAAGGAAAATAATTAGTTGAATTATATGTACCAATTATTTAGAAAGGACATTTTAAATTTTAAATATGCATTATGCATTATTTTTATTATGTATAATTATATCAGGAGAGGTTTAATCACATAAATGCTCCTGAACTGAAATTTAAGAAACTTATTTATATGAAGTATATTTCACCATTATTGCACATGTGTTTTCTGAGGACATGTATTATTACCAGCATTTAACCCACGAGGAAAGTGAAACTCCAAGAGGTTCGATGAATTGACCAACATTCCACAAGCATTGAGTGATAGGGCAGGACCTGACCCAGTTTACTTCCATTCTGCCTTAACACTGCTATGAACATTCGTAATTTGAAGTTTCATATGATGATACTGTAATTTCACCTGTTAAATATATGTGTTGGCCGGGCGCGGTGGCTCAAGCCTGTAATCCCAGCACTTTGGGAGGCCGAGACAGGCGGATCACGAGGTCAGGAGATCGAGACCATCCTGGATAACACGGTGAAACCCCGTCTCTACTAAAAAATATAAAAAACTAGCCGGGCGAGGTGGCGGGCGCCTGTAGTCCCAGCTACTCGGGAGGCTGAGGCAGGAGAATGGCGTAAACCCGGGAGGCAGAGCTTGCAGTGAGCTGAGATCGGGCCACTGCACTCCAGTCCAGGCAACAGAGCGAGACTCCGCCTCAAATAAATAAATAAATAAATAAATGTATGTGTTAACATCACATAGGTAGGTAAGTATAAGTAATTGAAGTTTATTGTTTTTCCTCCAGCTGCTCAGAGGGGAAAGGTCCCTAAAAAGATAACCCTTTAAGCTCTATGTTTCGGTGAGAAAATGTGTGAAGTGGGCTTATGGTCAAATTTATGTAGGCAAGTCTTTAAGTTTTAAATATCAGTTCACCTTCATAGCACCACATTGGTGTATATACAAATCAAACAGGAATGCAAAAGAATTCCCGATAAACAATTTGGGCAACTGTAAGGATCAGAAGTGAATTAGCGAAACAATGGATGAGGGCTAGAAGTAGAAGGCATGATGGAAACAAAAATCCTCAGTATTAACCACACTGAGAAACAAATGCACCTACCAGAAACAGGAAAGGGACAGTTTTGTTATGATAACCACTATAACATGTTATGTTTGCAGTTGAAATCATCTTCAAGGCTATTAATATATAAACAATTAGAAAAAGGTGTCTGCATTCTTAAACCCATTCAAACTGTTGGCTAAAGTTTCAAACAATGTTGCTTGAAAGTACAGTAATTTAGGGCAGAACAGAGGTTGATTAAAAAAGACCAAAAAATTGTAAAACAAGAGAGTAAGATATTTATAGAAAAATATTATTCAAATTAGTTGTAATTCATGTCAAAATCCTTCCTCATCTTCAATTCAGCTTCTACAAATCTTATCATTCATTCATTAATTTAGAAGTAAGCATCTGTATGGGGTGGGGACTGGCTATACAACAATGAGTTAAAGAGATAATATTACTAGAGCTACTAGACAGTTTTCTCTGAATGTGATACCTGGATTACCTAAGTCAGTAATTCCTGTTACATAACAGAATTCTTGTTTAGAGTGTTTCTGCAGACTTCATATTGCACATGGAATTAGAATTTTTAGGAGTGGAAAAACTTAGCATTTCAGGGCATTCTCTCCTCCTGATCACTAACAACTACCATATAAATGTCCCAGTCAGGCTCAGTGGCTCATGCCTGTAATCCCAGCACTTTGAGAGGCCAAGGCAGGCAGATCACGAGGTCAAGAGATCAAGCCCATCCTGGCCAACATGATGAAACCCCGTCTCTACTAAAAAAAAAAAAAAAAAAAAATAGCTAGGCATGGTGGCACGCGCCTGTAGTACCAGCTACTCGGGAGGCTGAGGCAGGAGAATTGCTTGAACCCAGAAGGTGGAGGTTGCAGAGAGCCGAGATCGCACCACTGCCCTCCAGCCTGGGTGACAGAGCGAGACTCCGTCTCAAAAAGAAAGAACGAGAAAGACAGAGAGAGAGAGAGAGAGAAGGAAGGAAGGAAGGAAGGAAGGAAGGAAGGAAGGAAGGGAAAGAAAGAAAGAAAAGAAAGAAAGAAAAAGAAAATGTAGCAACAAGTGCCTCTGTCAGGTTCTCCACCATGCGGATCAGCAAATAAAATTCATTGTATGTTCATTCTAATATTATACAGGGAACCAACTGTTCTCCATATTGAGTAAGGAAAGTTTTATAATCATCATTGATTTGAAGCACTTCAAATAGTCTTTTGCAATTTGACCATCAAAATAAGTGCTAATAGTGAGTGATACAGGAGAGGCAGATAGTGAGGACAAAGGGGTCCTTGGCAAGGCTTTCTTTTTAATGAAAAGCAGCCCCCAAATCATTTTCCTTTCTAACAAAGAGCGGCCTAAAAAAAATCAAGCTGCGGACATAGATAAGCAAGCTGGAAGCATCCATGGGTGACTGCCGGCAGCTGTTCCACTGGGAAAAGGCTACCTGTGGGTCAGGCATGTTCAACATGGAGGCTTCATCTTCCCTTTTCTTTGTCACCATACGTACCGTAAAAGAAGCAGGCAATATGGCACCAGCCAGGTAAAGAACCAAACTGCATAATCAAAGATTAGAGTAGGGGTGACCAGATTTTTGCACACTATGCGAATGGCACACACCTGGTCTAACCAATCTTTCATGCCCCGTGTAAATCAAACACTGCCTCCTCAAGCTCATCTGTAAAACCTCCTGCACTTCACCACAGAAGTGCCAATCCATTTTCTCCAGGATCCCTCTATCTGCAGCAGAGAGAGCTTTTCTCTTTCTTTTGCCTATTAAATTTCCACTCTTAGCCTCACTCTGGTGTGTCCACATCCTAGCTTTCCATGGCTGTGGGACAACGAACCTCAGGTATTACTCCTAGCAGAGATACGGCTTTAAGAGCATGGAGTATAACCTGAGTTATAACCTGAGTCCATGCTGGCACAAACAAATAAATATTTAGAGATTCATACAAGTACTTTCTTGTAGTAGGATGCCAACCAATAAATATTGAAGGGATGATGAAAGTAGAAATTCATCAAAGTTTTTTAAAACTAGTGTATAACATAAGACAATAAACATGTTTACATAACACTCAACTTTTTTTTCACAAGGAATGTATTAATTACAGAGGAAAAAATAATAATTTCTGGTGCAGAAATATGGGAGACACTGCCTGAACCAATGAATTAGCTGATCAAAAAGATTAGAAAAAAATGTTGTGAAATATGTCCTGATATGATGCACTGAGGACACAACATCGCTTTTGTGTTATTCCTGACAGATATGTATAACCTATTTCTATTTAGAAGGACACAATACAAACCATAAAAGAACGTTATACAAAATAAGGTGCCTATATTTTTCAAAAATGTCAAGATCAACAAATATAAAGAAAAGCTAGGGAAGGTTCCAGATTCTTTAAAAATTGTATAAATGCAATGCAAGTGTTTTCACAGTCAGAAGGCATTTTTTTCCCTAAATGTTTTTCTGAAACTACAACCTGACAGTCTAGCTTCTGTGAGATTTCATGAAGAAATCTTTTTTTATTTAATAAATAACAAATGAAATATTTAATTACAGTAGAAATAGAATAGTATAGACAGCATTATCTTAGTTCCCCAGATAAATCAAAATAGATAAGATAAAATAAGATAGATTTGCACATGGCAATACTGATGCATACAATGCAGACTTGGAAGTAGAATAGTTTCTATGGTGATTGCCAAAGAGCTGCTAATCAGTAATTTTTTTTCCATATGACAGTATTCTTTTTGCAAGATTCTAAGAAATGATCTATAAAGTATATGTATGTTATAAAACTAATCAGTTTGTTCAAAAATTAGTTATTGTAATTATTAGTCATGGTCATATTTTATTATCGGAATATTAGGTGATAATAACTAATTTTTAAATAATCCAATTAGTTTTTTTTAAATAAAGGTCTATAAAGATTGTAACCAACATCACTTTTTAATACTACGTGAATGGCAGAGTATTTGATTGGTTTGACATAGATTCATTTAATGGAAATCTATATATTAATTCAAAATTAGAAATTTTCTTTAGAAAATATCTGAAATTATGGTAGCTATTGAAAATATCATGATGTATTTTAAGTGATACATTCTCACTCGTTGTACTTATTAAGAAAATAATAAATGCCTAATGGTTTGAGTCATTGCTGAGTATTATTTACTGTCAAAACTCTTGCGACTGACAGATTCGCAGTATACTAGAGAAGCATTTTGCATATTCAAGCATTTTTAAGAAATTTAAATTATTATATGTAAGCAAAGGGTAAAAATGACAAAATACACTCTAACACAATACAATAAAATGGAGGGGGACTTATTTTATCTGCTTTAAAGGCTGGCAAAAGATAAAATATAATTTTGTGTGTAATTAATAGTATTGCCTTTAAATATCTGCCACTGAAGAACCTTAAATTTTCTCTTAATCCTATTTAAATCATCATTGTGGACCGTGCACAGTGACTCATGCCTGTAATCCCAACACTTTCGGAGGCTGAGGTGGGTGGATCAACTGAGGTCAGCAGTTTGTGACCAGCCTGACCAACATGGTGAAAGCCCGTCTCTACTAAAAATACAGAATTAGTCAGGCGTGGTGGCAGGCATCTGTAATTCCAGCTACTCTGGAGGCTAAGGCAGGAGAATTGCTTGAATCTGGGAGGCAGAGGTTGCAGTGAGCAGAGATCACATCATTGCACTCCAGCCCAACAAGGGTGAAACTTCAACTCAAAAATAAATAAATAAATAAAATAAAATATCATTGTGTATAATGAACTCAACAAGTTTACTTTTCCCTTTATTCCTTCTGCCTTTTAGATAAGGTTTCTTAAGATACTCAATCAGGATATCATCCTAGTTCCCAGCAGCATGAAATTCAGAGACCTTGCTTTCTTGAGACTTTCCTATGTCACTGAAGCACAAGCTCTGATAATATGTCTTTTCTAACATCCTCATACTAAGATGCCCAACAATTATGTACTATGTGTTCTCCTGTTGGGAATCGCAGTTAAACTCAGTATTGTTGAACTATATATGTCTATTACTGGTAGTCCTTGGCTTCTGGACATTGACGTGGTTGGATTGTAGAGGATGACGTAGCTGTAAGATAATGCAGGGTCAAAGGAGAGTTTTTTAAAGATAAGACAATAGTTCAATATTTTTGCTAACCAATGCAGGAGAGAAACTTTCTGAAGTTACATCTTTTAGAAGGTGAGCATGAATGGGTATAGTGAATGCATAAAGATTGGTCTTAGATAGAAAAAAAAGAAGAGTCCAGAAATAGAAAAATAGAGATAATAAGTCATAATGATACTAGTATCAATGGGAACATGTTCAAGTGGGAACATGTGGAATTTCTTCTTGGGTTACTTTTATTGTTCTTCCTAAACAGAAGAGAAAAATCATCCGTGGAATGTGAGGAAGTGGAAGAAATCTTAATGATGGATGAGAGAAAAGTGTGAAGTAGATAATTAAGGGAAGGGAAAGGATCATGTCAACATCCTAGAACCTCTGGCAGCAAGCAAGAAGGGCTCAACACTTATTGAACTTATTGACCATGTCCAGAAATCAACTAAAATTGTCCCTACAATCCCACATCCCAACATAGTACATATACTATTTAAGCAAAGGTATGTATTGACCTTCTAATTTCTGATTTACTTAATTATCAACCTGCTCACATGCATAGACACATACACACACACACATACACACACATACATCTTAAGGTGAATTTTTCAGAAGTCATTAGGGGAGACCACCTGGCACCATCATGTCTAGCCACTAGATGTAGACCTACTGGTTCCTAGCTTACTTATTTTCTGAGTGACTCCAGGCAAAAGATTTGCCTCTTTATATTCAAATGTACCATCTATGCAGTGGGCAGAACAATATAATCTACTTCCTATGCATGCTAAAACAGTGAAATGTATTAACACTTATGAAGTAGTACTTAGAACAGTATTAGGCACCGCATTTGCCAAATAAACAGAAATCTTACCAAACTGAAATCCCTGGATTACTTTGAAAAAATAAAATCAAATGGATGAACTAATAGAACCAGCCTATTACTGTGCCTATTTGACAACATGTCTCATTTTGGTAGTCGTTTGGGAGTCTTTGTGGTCTAGATTATGGTTGGCATTACTGAGTGACTTTCATTGTGTAAGTATGAAACCACTCACGAATGAAAGCGCTCTTCCCACCTGCCCAAGCATTCTTGCATTATTTTGTTATTTCTAGAAGAGTAGTGGTAGAAACTTGTTCTGAAAGTTAGAGAATGGGCAGGTATCATGCGTCTATCCCAGCACTTTGGGTGGCTGAAGGAGGAGGATTGCTTGAGGCAAGGAATTTGAGACCAGCCTGGGCAACAGGGGAGACACATCTCTGCAAAACATAAAAAATTACCTGGGCATGTGCCTGTAGTCCCAGCTGCTCAGGGGGCTAAGACGGGAGGCTACAGTGACCCATGTTTGCACCACTGCACACCACACTGGGTGACAGAGTGAGACTCTGTCTCAAAAAAATTAAAAAAAACTAAAAATTAAACATTAAAACTAAACAAAACAAAAAAAAGTTCAATAAAAATGTTGAAGAAATCTTCAGTCCCGCTTAATGATAATTAATTATTAACACATAACTAATTTGACCATTTATATGAGTAAAAGAATGCACCCTTGCCTAATTAATTTTGTTATTTCTATCAGAGAGAAAAAGAGAGAGATCCAAAGACAATATTGTTGAACACCCTTCTATGTTCACTACTACCCCCAAAGGCCCCTTTAAGAAATGGAATATATTTTGAATGCATCCAATTAACTAACATGACTTTTCAGGATTATCGTGTACTATCAGAGGACATCCCCAATGTGAAAACCTGTTACAACTCATCACTACTCTACTGCTCCAGTTTTCATATTATATTTTAAACTTTTGAAATATTTGTTTAATTCTCTTTATGCTTTACTTTTTTGTATGACTGGAGATTTGTAAGACATGTCCACAAATTCTAAGAAAATCTGAAAAGATGAGGTCTACTGAATGGAAATTCTTTCTCAGGTCTATAGAAATTCAAATAATAAAACTTTTAAGAGAAATAAATTATCTTTAGTTGACTCTAGCATTCTAAGTATCTAAATCTTCTTGAAAGAAGTAAAACGTGAATAAATTTTGAGGGAGAGCAATAATCTAAAGTCATCAAGTTTATCTATTTTAGAAGCAAAGCATTAAGACAAGGAATGGTGCCTAAAAACTGCCTAAGAGCATCACAGGAAGAGCCGAAATCCACCCAGGAGAAATAAGTTTCTATTGGAATATGACAGGGCATTTAACTGCACTGATTGTCTTTTCTCTTTGGAGATGCATTCGATTGGAATTATTAAGAATGAAGTCCTTTTTACTTTGTAAAAATGCTCTTCAAAGATTTTCTTTTGCTTCTCAAACAATTTTGCCTTGCTTACAGGCAATACCCAGAAAAATAAAAGTTACCGTGTGTGATAGTACATTGCATTTTACATTCAAGGACACTATAAAGGTGCATGCATTGTATAAAAATTAAAACATTCATTTTCTTCCAAGAACAAACAAAGGTTTGAACACTATTTGTCTGTTTCTGCCCTTTCATACCTATTTTCCTATGAAGCTAGAAATGATGGTAAAGCTATTCAGAAAACATTAAACTTTTCAGTACTTCTTCATTTTGTTGTATTATAGAGTAAATACAGATTAATTAGATAACTAGTTTGAAATATGAGAATAAAAAGTATTTAATAACTGCAAACCATTTGAGGGCATGTGAGTTGGGGATATTGTCTACAAGGAAAATATTTTTAAACTATAGAAAATTGCCTTTCTGAAACACAATTAGATTAAAAATTAGAACTATAACCTGAACAAAGAAAGAAAAGGCAACTTAAGAAAGAAATAATTTCACATATCTAATATTGGGAACTAGTTTTATTTTTCCAGCCTGACTTTATTAAGTTAATGTATTATTATACTTATTATGAATATGCAAATTACGGGGATTTAGAAAGCTTGTTTTAAACACCACCAGAATTATTAATGAAAGAAAGGAGGCCAGATGTCAAATATTTATCCTCTAATGTATGTATGTATATATTTTGCCATTCAACTCAAGTTGGATTCCAAGACTCAGTTCTGACTCATGTAGTTTGTTTTCTATTTATAAGTTGCCAAAGACATAAAGACCACCTATATTAGTCCATTTTCACACTGCTGTAAAGAAATACCCGAGACTGAGTCATTTATACAAAACACAGGTCTAATTAACTCACAGTTCTGCATGGCTGGATAGGCCTCAGGAAACTTACAATCTCGGTGCCAGGTGAAGCAGAAGCAGGTGTCTTCTTCACAAGGTGGCAGGAGAGAGAGTGCTAGCAGGGGAAGTGCCAGATGCTTATGAAGTCATCAGATCTCCTGAAAACTCACTCCCTATCACAAAAACAGCATGGGGGAAACCACCTCTATAATTCAATTACCTCCCCATGGTAATTGGGAGGGTACCTCCCTTCACACCTGGGGATTATGGGGATTACAATTCAAGATGAGATTGGGGTGAGGACAAAAAGCACAAATAACCCTATCACCATCCTTGGAAAATGTACTTCCCATTACTATATCTCAGTGATAAAATGTGGGTATTGATACCTGCAGAACTTTTCCCCCTATAATGTTACAAAACTAGGACAGCTGCATGAAGTCTTTTGTAAGATGAAAGACTATTTTCTCTTTGCAGCTTGCTAGGGTATTTAAGTTACTTATAATTCAGGATATAAATAAAGCAAACTCATACATCTTCCTACTGAACTAGGCACATAACTGTAATGGCCTTCATGGGAACAATATCTCTTAAAAGGTACCTAATGATATCTCTTACCTTTCTTACTTCTAGAAAAAAAAAAAAAGATTAATCTAATGGCAATCATTAAATTCATTTTACTTTATTAAGGATTTTTTTAAAAAATTAGAGATAAACCTCTGCATCACACTGAAAAGAACTTACATGAATACTTCCTTTTCAAGTGCTTCCCCAGTTTAACACAAAAGAGATTCCTCTACGTTTATTTTTTCAACTTTGTTTTGAACCTGCAATTGACTCACTTTTTAGAATTTCTTTTCTGTGTAAAGGACATAATGTTTCAAGTAGTATATTTATTCCTTTTGTATTGAGCAACAGGATATAATTCAGGTGCTGATATAACTGAACTATCTGAAGATTAATAATTTATTTCTTTGAGTATTTCTGCAGATATCCTTAGTCTTGGACATTCAATTTCAGACTGTTCTGTATCACTTTCAAACTTTATGCTTAAAGCTAAAATATGCTTAAAGCTAAAATAAAGTCAAGTGATTTGATTTTTAAATTGTACATCATTCGCAAGCAGCAAAAAAGCATTTTTAATCATGTGTGCATATCACTGATTCCTGAGTGTGTGCCACAACCTTTAAACAGCTCAGAAATATGTTGCGTTGTGTTGACAATTGCCCATATTCATTTGAGAACTGTTAACCTAGATTTATTAAATGTAGTGCACTTTGGAAAATGTAAAATTGAACACAGGAGAGTAAAATATAAGCTGCATTCCACAAGAAATAAATCCAGTGCCTTCGAGCCTCTAAAACAAGCATAAAATACACAGAGGAATGGAAAGAGGCAATTTAGAGGGCAATAGTCCCTCGGCATCTTACAAGACTGCCCTTAGCAACTTGAAATATATGACTGTTCATATGCTCCATGATTCTTTTACTCTGTCTGGTGCTTTTTCACCTTTTCTATGGGATTTTCTCTCTCCAGACCCAGTGAAGAGCTATGCTAAATTTGAAACAAGTTTGGAATTAATGCCATAAAATTTGCTAAAGAATTGAGTTTTAGGCATGATGCCAGTTGTATTCTGTAAGAATGCCTGCATTATTATAAACAAATCAGATAGTTATGTAGAAATGAATCCACATCAACCTGAAAAATAATAACAAGTGTTGTGAAAAAAATAGTTCAGATGTACCCAGACAGTCCATTCTTTGAGAGTGGAAAACTGGGTGTGTATATTTGGTCAATACTTGTATTGACAAAGTATTTTTAATTCTGGTTGAAGTATTTTAAATTTGACCATGTAATGGCTTTAATTCTCTGATAATAACCCCGTAATAACATTTAATTATCTATATATGGTAAAAAAAAAAAAAAAAAGAAAAGAAAGAAAGGTAAAGACATCATATCAAATGTACTGAGTACTTTTATTTTTTCCAAGACAATTCTAACAGACAAGAAATAATTACCTTCCTTTATCATAAAAATCCAGAGAGATTATAGACTACACTATACTCTTTCCAAATACAAACACAAATATAAACCAATGAACACATTACCACAGAACAAAGGAAAAGCAAAGTATTCAAAAATGTGAGCTTCTGATTCATTGGTTTTAGGGGACTCTTAACTCCTCTGAAAGAGCTGATACCATTATATCCATTTAAAAAGGATTTTAAAATGTACCTTTCATGTGAATTCTAATTTGCTTTATCTGAGTCTAACTAGTGAGTGGTCTTCAGGAGTTCTAGCTTGAAAACTGTAATTTAGAGTGAGAGAAGATGTAATAATGTGTTCGAATAAGACATTACAGACTTTCCTCAACCTTATGACCACAAATCTGTACGCACATTACACACTTTATTGCCAGGTTTAAAAATCTGAAGTTAGTTTTAACATGTTTGTTGTATTCAACTGTATAGTAAACTTCTTGAGACAAGATAAAATCTCTTCTCTTATATCTTATTTCATTCCATAAATATGAAGACTTCCTTCTGAGTCACACATAGCATATACTTGAAATATATTGTTTTGAACAATAAATCTAGAAGAAAAAGAGGTGAGACTACCAACATAATTTGAATAAGGAATCTCAGTGATTCATTAAAGATACATTCAACCTTACATATTAAAGAAGTGTATCTCAGATCTAGACTAGACATCATGATGTGAAAACAAACACAAACAACAAATATCTCCGGAAGAGTCTTAATAACCTGCTAGAGATATTTGATAATGTGTTATTTATTCTGAAATTTCTAATATATGTTATCATGTGTATAAAATTAAATGAAGACTTACATTTCTGGTGATGGTGAAGTAGCTTATATCAGAAAAATCTCCCTGTAGTTAACGATACACTCTATCATTAAAATAGATGAAAAATAACCATTTGAAGACAGAGGTAGGCGAAACCAGAAGGTATTCAGCTGTTGAATGAAAAGGAGCACATGAGTGAAGTGTGAAGTGATTAAACTTTGAAATTTAGCAGTCTGATAGATTAAAGTTGAATATCATTAAGCTAACACAAACACTAAATATTAATCATAGAAAATAAACATGGCTAAAAAGCCCAAAAAGGAAAGAAGGAAAATACAAAAAAAAAAAAAATCCCAGCCAATTAAGCCAATGGAATATGAGAAAGGAGTAACAGAAAAACAAAAAAAGAGAAATGATAAATGGAAGGCACATACCAAGATGGTTGACCTAAGCCAAAAGATATCAAAATTACAGCAAATATAAATAGAAAAAAAATAATTCAATGAAAACAAGAGGTTTTCAAACTTGATGTTAATCAAGAAAGAGCTGTATGTTGTATATAAAAGATGCACACAGTGTAGGTGTGGATATCAAAACAAGCATAGGTTGAAATGAATAATACGGAAAAAAATACACCAGACAAGCTTTCTGCTTAAAAACTTGTGCAGTTTTCTTAACATCAATTAGTGCAGACTTCAAAGTAATAAATCTCGCCAGAGATAAATTATTTCATAATGATGAACACATCAATTCATCAAGAAAATGTAACAAGTAAAAATGTGTATTGATTAGAATTTCAGAATATATGAAATAAAACTGGAAGGTCTGCAGTTAAAAAAAGCTAAATCTACATTAATAGATGGGGATTTAAAACTTTTTGATTTTAATTTCATTGCTGAAATTAAAATCAAGATGAGATACCATCTTACTTCTTCAAGGATGGCTGTAATTTAAAAATTTTTTTAAAATGATAGATGTTGGCATGAATGTGATGAAAAGGGAACACTTTTGCGCTGCTGGTGGGAATACAAACTAGTATAACCAAAAACAGTAAGTTTTCCATCAATCCCACTACTGGGTATCTACCAAAAGGAAAAGAAGTCATTATATGAAAAAGACACATGAACATTTGTGCTTATATGAGCACAATTTTCAGCTGTGAAGATACGTAACCAACCTAAGGGCCCAGCAACCAACAAATGGGGAAAGAATATGTGGTATGTATACAACATTGAATACTATTCAGCCATAGAAAGGAACAAAATAATGTCTTTTGCAGCGACTTGGATGGAGCTGGAGGCCGTTATAAAACCAAATATTGTATGTTCTCACTTATAAGTGGGAGGTAAGCTATGAGGATGCAAAGGCGTAACAATGATACAATCATTTTTGGGGACTCAGAAGGCCAGGTTTCGAGAGGAGTGAAGGATAAAACACTACGTAGTGAGTACAGTGTGGCAGGTTCACTAAAATCTCAGAAATCACCAGTAAAGAACTTCTTAATGTAAGCAAAACCACCTGTATACCAAAACATACTGAAATAAAAACAATTTTAAAAATCAGCAATAACTATAAAGAACAATATAAACCAAAAGAGCTTAAATTATACCTATAGAAAATTACACTGAACAAGTGAAAAATATAAATTATATTCTCCAAGTTCACATTTAATATCCACCAACACAGAGGATGGGCTTGGCATCAAATAAGGACCAATGTGTTTCAAAAAGTGAAATCTTATAGACTATGCTATCTGACCACAACAATACTAAGTCAGAAATAAAAAAGAGATGCTTTAAAAAGCCCCACAACATTGGAAATACTATTAAATAAATTATAGAATTTTAAAAAATCAAAAGATAATTTATAAAATCTTTTAAGATAAGCGACAAAAATCTAACATTTCAAAAGGTTTGGGATGCAGTCAAAGCAGTGCCTAGAAAGAAATTGATTGCCTAAGTGTTCCTGTTAAATATAATTCTTTTTTTCTTGCCCCTTACCCATGCCCTTTACAGGAAAGCACTGATCCTTCTGTTACTATAGATTGGTTACTAGAATTTTATGTAAATTAAATTATACTGTGCATAATCTTTTAAAATCTGTTTTCTTTCAATCAGGGAAATCGTTTGAGATTTATTGATGTTGAAACAATAGCTCATTCTTTTTTTCTGCTCATTAGTATTTCATTAATAAATATACTAATGTTTGTTCATCCATTTACCTCCTGAGGGATATTTGGATTGTATTCCATTTTGGTTATTACCAATAAAGCTTTTATAGCCATTTGTGCATAATAGTTTGTGTATACATAGGATTTGGTATTTTTGTATAAATGTCTGGATAATATAATTGGCATTTGTTAACTATATTAAGAAACTGGAAAACTTTTCCAAACTTGTACCATTTTCTATTCCCCCCAGCAATATGTGAGAGTTCAAGTTTCTCTATCAACACTTGGTATGATCAGTCCATTTAATTTTAACCTTCTTAGTAGATGTGAGTGGTATCTCATTGGGATTTTAATTTTAATTTGTTTTTTCCTTAGGATCAATGACACTGGGCATCTATGGCATTGGACATGCATAGTTTGCACTAAAATAAGCTTTTCATGTGTTTGCTTGTCATAAAGAAAATACAAATAAGTTGATAAATTAATCATCATTAGGTACATTACTGAAATCAATCTGTCACGCTAGGTCTGTTCTACACTTCCTGTGACTTTCCTTCAAACTAGGATAGCCAGATAAAATAAATGTAAGGCACTTAATTAAATCTAAAACTCACACACACACACACACATATATAACATATATACACACACATATGAAACATGTGTATATATATGTATGTACAAACATACAGATATAGATGTACAAACATACATACAGATGTACAAACATAGAGATATACACGTATGTAACATTTTATGTATGTGTGTATGTGTAGAGAGAGAGAGCAAGACAGTGAGAGATAAATTTTAAGGAATTTGCTATCATGTTTGTGGAGGCTAGTCAGTCCAAAATATATAGGGCAAGCTGGCAGGCCAAAGACCCAAAAGAAAAGAAAAAAAAGAAGAAAAAACAGGCCTTATTCTCCTAAATTTCTTCCTGATAGGTAAATTATGTAGGGCAGATTTACACTATTATGCTATCTAGATTGCTGAGCACAAGCATTAATCAGCTAGAGAGAACAAAACGTAAACGCTATCTGGGACCTCAGAGCCTCCGCAGGAAAAACACACACACACACACACACACACACACACAGTTTGTGAAATTTATAACAGCACCCAGCAAAAACAAGGAGTACAGATGGAGATCCAGCCTGTTCTTTCCTAGCCAAGCCATGTATCCTCTCCCAGGTCTGCCTCAGCTTGGAGGATGGGCCACCTTTTTCTTTACTTAGAGGCTTATCAAGAACCACCGTGCTTAGGACTTCTGAGAGGACATCACCTTTTTTAATTAGTGCAAAATTCATATTGATCTAGACAGGGGATCTCAGGTGTTTCTAAGCACTGAAACGACTTCAACCCTACCTAACTCAGATCTGTGTAATCATTGTTCATTGTTCCTTAGGTAAGTAAACCAAGCCACCTGTCTTGAACGCTCATACTCATGCCTTCAGTGACCCGTATTCCATCACTTTCTTTCTCCCTAATACTTTCCAGCATAACTTCTATAGTTTTCATTCCAAGATATAATATTGTTATGCATTCTAAACTAATGATTTCCAAATTAGACCATGAGATAGATGATTTCCTGCAGAAATTTAAATTTAATTACTTTAAAAAGCTATCCTAACTCTCAAATAACATCCCTTCTAATTTCAGGTTTCAAAGTAATTTTTCCTTTATAAAGTCAACTTTATAACCGTTTTTTTTTTTTAATTGTCCTTCCATGGTAGAGAACTGACAACACTATTCTGATCTATCTCCTTTGAGATTACTGATATACAAAAAGCAAAAGTCTGCATATTATTTTCCCAAAACACTTCTCAGAATCTCTCTGCTGCTGCAACATGGCTGAGGTTTGGCCTCATTTAAGGGCCCCAATTTTCCTGCTGAAGCAGCTCAATTCCCTACATTATGGGGTAGTTATGAGAATTGATTTAATGTATGCAATAGACTTACCTATGGAAGTAGGAAGAGATCCATAAACAGTAGCCATGGTTTTATTTGTGTTCTTGGGCAGGCAAAATAGCATTTAAAAGTCAGTACTTTAAAGAACTTTCTTGCCGATCACAGGTTATGGAGAAGATCATTTTAGACTGTACATGCGGAAG
The DNA here is from genome assembly GCF_009764315.1 of Trachypithecus francoisi. Classification (NCBI taxonomy): domain Eukaryota; kingdom Metazoa; phylum Chordata; class Mammalia; order Primates; family Cercopithecidae; genus Trachypithecus; species Trachypithecus francoisi. The sequence goes on from NW_022681435.1 coordinate 11,984,950, forward strand.
TGCTTTTAAAATTAACAGTAGTGACCACAGGCAAACTTACTATGAAATGCTGTTGTCAAAGCAAAAAATGACACCAGACAGTCAAGCAGGCAAGCAAGAATTTGTTCAAGGCTATTTGCAATGGAAGAGAGAGGCCAGAACTCAGTTTGCACTCAACTCCCCTGAAACAACAGGGTGGAAAGCTTCAGAATTTTTATGAGCTGGAGTGGAAAGATCTTAGGCATTCTATGTTTGCTAATTGGCTTTACCTGAAGGAAAAGTAAACTTTCGCCTCCTATCTTCATGAAAGGAAGTAGTTTTCACAACTTGGGGCAAAGTGCCCAGTGAAGTGAAGACCCTACCCTCCCACAGAGACTGGGAGGTAGGGCACCATCTTCCTTGCTGATTGCATTTCAGAGGAATGGCTCCCAGGTCCTTGAGAAAGACATCCCTGGTCTGTGAAACTAGAAAGAGATTTTAAAATGATTTACATCCCAAAGGGGCAGAGAAAGGATTAACAATGACAAGCTTTCTACAGTAAATGTTATAAGCAAAGGTAAATCAGAGGTCTAGTCTACTCTCAGGAAGAAGCCTGTCTAAACTGCAGGCAAACTGAGGCGAACTGAAGGCATTTTGGGTTCCTAGCTATAATCAAATAAGGCCTTAAAACATAATTTCATAAGCAGAAAAAAAATGAATAGCTAAATGGTAAAAATCAAGGCCACTTAAGGGAGTAAGAAAGGTTACATCTAAGAAAAAAAAGAATTAAAATCAGCATCAATTTAGCAATAAAGAAAACTAGTTAAGTACAGATGAGATGTTTAACTATCAAAATCTGCTGTTTCTGAGACTTCTTTGCTGTTGTGTGCTTTCAAGGAACAAATACTTCTGTTTAATAATCCTATAATATTATTAGAATCCATGTGTTCATATGTTTAAAATGTTTATAATACGTGATTAGCACATTACCATCAAAAAAGTGATTATTTATGTATTCTGAATTACTCTGTCCTTCTCCTCCTTACGTTTGTGCAAGCCATGCCTCGGGGTATGTGCTCTTAGCTTTCAAAAATAATAGATTGCAAATGGAAAGGGTTTTCTAAACTAGCATGTGGACCAGCATTCAAAATCTTTGTACTTGCTTGAAGAATACTGTATCTTGACGCAAGAAAGATAAAAATGGCACAGAGTAACAGAAGAGTTCTTATTTTTTAGATTCTATGCTATAATTTAGGCCTTGATAGGATTTTCTTTCTTTTTCTTTCTTGATTTTTGAAATTGCCATTACCTCATTCTATGAAATAGAACGAGTGTTCCCAGCTTTGGTATTTTTATGATTCTTATTTTTATGATCATGGTTTATACATAATTGTACTAGGTTTAAAAAAGTCTCCTAGCCCTGGAAAAATTTTAGTAGTTCAAAACTGATCTGTATTATTGGCGAAAACACCTCTCAGTGATATTAACATTTGCCATGGGAAACAAACAGTGGACCAAATGGTAGACTTTTGAAGCAGTGATATGGAGCCACTAATTTATTATATATTTTTAAAAGAATAGTTTAACTTCAAACAAGTTTTAGAAAATTATAAAATATCAGTTGAAATTCTGAGTATTTTTCATGTTTGGGGATCGCTAATTGCGTCATTTGAAAGGACATTGCCAAAATGGACAACTTGTAGACTATGGGCAGAAAGAAAATATTGCTTTAAGATTTGAGTTGTGATTTGACTCTGGAAGTCCTGCAAATCGGATTGAAATTATTTTTAAATTGGCTGTAATTTCTAAAATAGCTATATGGCATTTTATTGCTATGGTCATCTATCAATTAGAGGAGTTTTTTGTTGTTGTTGTTGTTGTTGCTGCTTTCATTTAAAGTGATTTACCTAAGTATTCTAAGGAAAAAAAAGAGTTTCTTAATGAAGTACAGTGTGGATTTATGTTTTTTGTTTTCTTTTGTTTTTTTGAGATGGAGTCTCGCTCTGTGCCCCAGGCTGGAGTGCAGTGACACAAACTTGGCTCACTGCAACCTCTGCCTCCGGGTTAAAGAGATTCTTCTGCCTCAGCCTCTCAAGTAGCTGGGATTACAGGTGTGAACCCCCATGCCCAGCTAATTTTAGTATTTTTAGTAGAGATGAGATTTCACCATGTTGACCAGGCTGGTCTTGAACTCCTGACCTCAGGTGATCTGCGCGCCTCCTTGGCCTCCCAAAGTGCTGGGATGACAGGTGTGAGCCACTGCACCTGGACTTCTATCTCCCTAAATTGTATAAAATCAAGCTGTAACCCAACCACTTGGGGGCATGTTCTCAGGACCTCCTGAGACTGTGTCATGGGTCATGGCCCTCACATCTGGCTCAGAATCTAGTCAAATATTTTACAATTTGACTTTTTTCATCAACAAAACACTAAGTTTTAAATTACATTCTTCTTTCCCTCTCTCCCATTAGTATTTATTTGATTGTGAAACAAAGTTTGTTGTTATTTCCCCCAATCAGTTGCAAAGTGGTGATTTGTCCTCGTATAATGTAAAAACCATTGTCATTAACTTTAATTTATCATTGTACTTCAGCTCCCTTGGCTCTAAGCCAGGAACTTATTAAAGCTGGTGTCAGATCAGCTCACTCCAGATTCGTTTTGACAAACATGTTTTCCTCTATACCACTGCAGATCATAAGCCTGTGTGACCAAAAAAAAATAATAATAAAAGCAGAAAGCCTTCCTTTCTCACTGGCACAGAAGTGAGACTTAATTCTATAGGCTACATTTGCCTTATCTATCAACTTTTTGCTTTTAATTCATTAGTTTTCATATTTTTTCCTTGAGCTTCTTTGAAGTTCATACTGTTCTATTTCCATTAGATATTATTGTAATCCAGTGTCTCCAAAACATAATCTGATGGGTTATGTTATTAGCTTTTTATATCAAAAAAATGTCAAAACTCTGTGACACCGGCCTTTGAAACAAAAGCAAAAACAAAGAATAAGAGAAGTGTGCCCCAGGAAAAAGAGCGGGGTATAAAACTAATCATCGCGGCCAGGCGCGGTGGCTCAAGCCTGTAATCCCAGCACTTTGGGAGGCCGAGACGGGCGGATCACGAGGTCAGGAGATCGAGACCATCCTGGCTAACACGGTGAAACCCCGTCTCTACTAAAAAATACAAAAAACTAGCTGGGCGATGTGGCGGGCGCCTGTAGTCCCAGCTGCGTGGGAGGCTGAGGCAGGAGAATGGCGTGAACCCGGGAAGCGGAGCTTGCAGTGAGCCGAGATCCGGCCACTGCACTCCAGCCTGGGCGACAGAGCGAGACTCCGTCTCAAAAAAAAAAAAAAACAAAAAAAAAAACTAATCATCTTATACAACTGCACCTTCAGTTGTAGGTTTCATAGGTGTTCTTAGGTGTTTAAATTTCCATCAGGTTTCTGAGAAAAGGAAGATAGCCCAGAGCAGTTTGAGTTATGTGAGGCATGCAAAATTTATCAGGCACAGAGTGGTAGGAGTATGGAACTTCAGTCAGCTGCTGCCATGGCACCAATGCCTGGGGTCAATTGTTTAAAGCCACTTTTTTCCTGACTAGCTGTTTTATCCATTATCTTCACGTTCCTGGAATTTGTGATAATAAAGAACAATGTATAGACAATTAATAGTTGATTGTTTTCTTTTCTTTTTGTGACAGAGTCTTGCTCTGTTGCCCAGGCTGGAGTGCACTGACAAAATTACGGCTCACTGCAAACTCTGCCTCTCGGGTTCAAGCGATTCTTGATTCTCATGCCTCCACCTCCCAAGTAGCTGAGACTACAGGTGCATGCCACCATGCCCAGCTAATTTTTGTATTTTTTTGTGGAGATAGGGTTTCACCATGTTACCCAGGCTGGTCTCGAACTCCTGGCCTCAAATGATCTGCCCACCTCGGCCTCCCAAAGTGCTGGGATTACAGGCATGAACCACCATGCCTGGCCAGTTTAGGTTGTTTTAACGTAAATTCTTAGTGAACAACTTTAGAACTGCCTCTTCTTTTTCTTTAAAAACCTACTTGTAACTGCTGCTAATTGGAGTGTGTATTCAGAGAGACTTGAATCTATGTATCTGCTTGCAATCCTCAAGCTTTACCAGATAAACTCTCTACTTATATTAATTTTGCCTCAGTTTTTTTCCTTCTAGGCCTACATTTCATGATTTCGTTTCTGTTTTATTCTTATTTATGCGTCACAATCTTCAGCTAAATGAGGCAGAAGACTATTTGGCATGACAATTGAGCAAAATTCTTTATTGAAACAGAGAATAAGTGAAAAATTGTATTAATGTGAAAAGTAAAAAGTCTTTTTGGAATATAGGTTTAATATACCTTGGAAATGTCGGTGGAACACGATCATCTTTTCTTTAAAATCATTTTTAAAATAATTAGAAAGTTCGTCATTTAGAGAATAAGTTTTAATACTGAGTCAGGAAGTCACTGGAGCAAGTTTTCCCAAAACCTGTTGGTCTTTGGGCAGGGAAAAACATTTTGAAACAAAAATGCATGTTCATTTTACAAATTGAAATAAAGGGTTTATTATAAGCCTTTTATGCAAACTTCATCACATTTAAAACAGTATCACTTTGTGCTATATGGCCTACCTTGTTGAGTTTGCCTTGGCTGATACTAAATTAGCAGAAGGTCGTTTGTAAATGTAATTTTACATCCCTTTTTGTCATTATCTTCATTAAGTTTGCATTTTAATCATTACTGTTGTGTTCTATTAAATCTCCAAAATGCTGACTGAATTATTAGCCAAAACATGGGTTATTGAAGTAAAAGGTAGTAATGTTACTCACATAATGATTACAACTAAAAATAACATTATTAATGCAAATAATGAGGGCCTAGTGCTAGTACAGAATGCGAATTTATATATTCTTGAACAGAATATATAATTCTTGTAGCTGTATTAATTAATTCATGAAAAGCTGCTTTTTAAAAAAATTGCTTTAAAAAAAGTAGAAGAAATCTCCATGAATGGTAAAAATTGCATTCTATTAACTTTGCAATTCATAGAGCCCTAGTTGCCACAGAGGTGCACAATATGAAAACTTATCAAAAGTCTCATGAGCCATCAATGCTTATCATGATTTATAGAATGCATTAATTTCTTGGATGAATCAATATCTTTTTTCTCCAAAAGCTTAATAACAAATCCTTCTTACATATAATTAATTATCTAACATTAAAAGGTAGAAAAGTAGACAAAATTACAAAGGCACAATTCAAAGTGGCATGTCTCATAGCCAGAATGTAAACAAGAAACACTATTGCTGAGAAACATGTAAAGCAGGAGAAATGGGCCATTGGCAAGATTATTTGTCAAAAGAAACTATTAAATGACACCTCATATTAATGCTATACAACATGGAATAACAAAAGCAATCACATTTGTAAACTAGGATATGTATTTTTAACACTTGGATGAAACTGCTCATATCCAGAACAGAAATTCACACTTAACTTAATTGTAGTGTATACAAAGAGGAGAAATATTGGTTCTGTGTATACTACAACCTTTGTGGACTGTCACATAAATTGGAAAGAGTGTTTAGGATGAATACCATCACCAGAAATTAAGAGCATTGTCATATTAAAAAGAAGATGAGTCCAATTATTGATCTGAGTTTTGTGAGAAAGAGACGTTAGAAGTTAACAATAAGCCTATTCAACCTACAGAATGGGAGAAAATTTTTGCAACCTACTCATCTGACAAAGGGCTAATATCCAGAATCTACAAAGAACTCAAACAAATATACAAGAAAAAAACAAACAACCCCATCAAAAAGTGGGGAAAGGATATGAACAGACATTTCTCAAAAGAAGACATCCATACAGCCAACAGACACATGAAAAAATGCTCATCATCACTCGCCATCAGAGAAATGCAAATCAAAACTACAATGAGATACCATCTCACACCAGTTAGAATGGCAATCATTAAGAAGTCAGGAAACAACACGTGTTGGAGAGGATGCGGAGAAATAGGAACACTTTTACACTGTTGGTGGGATTGTAAACTAGTTCAACCATTATGGAAAACAGTATGGCGATTCCTCAAGGATCTAGAACTAGATGTACCATATGACCCAGCCATCCCACTACTGGGTATATACCCAAAGGATTATAAATTACTCTACTACAAAGACACATGCACACGTATGTTTATTGCGGCACTATTCACAATAGCAAAGACTTGGAATCAACCCAAATGTCCATCTGTGACAGACTGGATGAAGAAAATGTGGCACATATACACCATGGAATACTATGCAGCCATAAAAAAGGATGAGTTTGCATCCTTTGTAGGGACATGGATGCAGCTGGAAACCATCATTCTTAGCAAACTATCACAAGAAGAGAAAACCAAACACCGCATGTTCTCACTCATAGGTGGGAACTGAACAATGAGATCACTTGGACTCGGGAAGGGGAACATCACACACTGGGGCCTATCATGGGGAGGGGGGAGGAGGGAGGGATTGCATTGGGGAGTTATACATGATATAAACGTCATGCACATGTACCCTAGAACTTAAAGTATAATAAAAAAAAAAAGAAAATGTGGCATATATACACTATGGAATACTATGCAGCCATCAAAAAGGATGAGTTTGCGTCCTTTGTAGGGACATGGATGCAGCTGGAAACCATCATTCTTAGCAAACTATCACAAGAAGAGAAAACCAAACACCGCATGTTCTCACTCATAGGTGGGAACTGAACAATGAGATCACTTGGACTCGGGAAGGGGAACATCACACACTGGGGCCTATCAGGGGGAGGGGGGAGGAGGGAGGGATTGCATTGGGGAGTTATACATGATATAAACGTTATGCACATGTACCCTAGAACTTAAAGTATAAAAAAAAAAAAAAAAAAAATAAGCCTATTGATGTGAATTCAAAGTTAAAGGAATTACTGAAAATGTTGTATAGCTCAGAGTGCTCTACAAGGAGATCTGGCATTAGAAAATATTCTACTTTTCTACTCTAAAGTCCACTGACTCAAAAATATATGTTGAAAAAGTTAGTTGGGCAATGGTTAGAGTGGGCCCTCTTTCTTTGCCACTTTTTGGTTATTAAATTCATTATTTCATAAAATATGTGGAAAATATTTACAATTTCAAGGTATATTTCTTAACTTGCAGAGAAAACTTGGAGTTATCTTGACATTATCTGCAGTGCAATTTAAAAGTTTTTATATCTAGGATAATATTAAGTGATGATCAGTGAACAAACTGGAAGTGTTTTTGTTACAGAAAGAGGCTAGTCTGTAGTCACTGACCATAGATTCAACTTGGTCCCTGCTCATCTCAAAGGGCTGGACTCTCTTCTATAATGAAGATATTAACTTTTTATAGTCATAGTTTAGGACATTGAGAATCTTAGTTCTCTATCCTGTAACATTATTATTTTAAAGTCACAAACATCATAGTTTTCTTAGAAGGATGATTTAACATTTTGAAAGCAATGTATACTTTATCCCCTATGTTTGGTAATTTTTGAAATATTTCCTGCTTAATTCTACATATCATTTAGAAAAGTTGCATGAAATTAAAGAGGGCTCTGAGTCAATCATATGCTACTACTAAAATAATGACATATTCTCTTACCTGAGACTAAGATGACCAAGCATAATGGGTTACTTTCTTCTCAGCTTCTCCTTTAAGATTGCTGTTCATTTAATGTATTTTTCACGGAAGTTGATTATTTTTCAACTCCATGGGCTCTGTCTTATAATAAAATATAATTGCACCACTGTATTTGATCCTAATTAGATTGACTTACAAATTTTATTTATTTATCCCAATTTAATTAAGCTTTGTGGGCTCGAGATAATTGTTATCCCCTAAATGTTCTAGCCCAGCTGTTATAAACTCGTAAAGAGCATCAATGCCTTTCAATTAATAATGCTAATAATGCTATTGATTAGCCTTATGAGTTATGATCCTTACAGCACATTTAAAATAATTTTAGTCTACAAATCATCTGATATTAGAATTTTTTGCCATTTTCTCTCACTGTCCAATATATCACAAATTGTTCCTAAAATGAATAAAAACATTTTTTACAAACTTTTCAAAGTCTAGGTCTCTAGGGCACCCAAGCTGATCAGAGAAGCCAAACTCATTGTGACTAACGCCATTTAACAAATGGCACAATTTCAACTGTTACACACTAAATTCAATATGTTGAAGCAACCAAAGTGAATAGATATTTGTGAGTGTTACATTTGGATATTGCGATTTCTCAGACATCCCTCTTCTTAATGCTGCTTCAATTGTATGATTTGTCACACCAAAAAATTAAAGTACAACTTTGACCTAATATTCTCTTATTAACTTTCCTGTTATTGCTAATTCTTTGTCCTGCAAAATTCTTCAAATTATATAATATGATTTATTTTTGAAAACTTATTTTACATTCTCAATCATAAAGGAATTTTTTATGAATTCAAAAGTGTAGTTCTTTGAATATATATTCAAAGAACTATATATATATATGTAGTGTGCTACAATACCAAAGATTGCCAGGATCTCACATTCTGATCTATGGTTGCAACACTTTGAATTTCTACAACTTCTCCTCTTCACCATGCTCTAGTTGACATTTTCCAATATAGATAGGTCACATCTGCAACTTCTTATGTATGGAATTATTTGCTTATTTTTATTACAGTTTTATTAAGGTATAATTGAACTATAATATATAGTACATGATTAAAGTGTATCATATGTTTTCACATATGGTGATAATTCATCACCATAATCAAGAAAATGAACCTATCCATGACCACCCAAAATTTCTCTGTGCCCCTTTATAATCTTGTCCTCTTGCCCTTTTGTGTCTCCACCATCCACAAGCAACCAATGATCTGGTTCACTATAGAATAGTTTATTTTTCTAAAATTTTATATGAAAGGAATGCACTTTTTAAAATCCAACTTCTTCTGTTCAGCATAAACACTCAATACCCATCCACATTGCATTGCTATGTGTGTCCATAGTTTCTTCCTCTTGTTACTGAACATAAATTCTTTGTTTTTGCTTTATTTTCTTTTTTTCTGTTTATTTATTTAGCCTCTTAGACAGTGAGGGCACTGTCTCAGAGCCCATTGTATAGATATTCTATAATCCTGTGGGTGGACATTTCAATTGTTTTTAGTTTTCAGCTATTTCAGACAAAGCTACTATGAACATTTGTGTAGAAATCTTTTTTTTTTTTTTTTTTTTTTTTTTTGAGACGGAGTCTCGCTCTGCCGCCCAGGCTGGAGTGCAGTGGCCGGGTTTCAGCTCACTGCAAGCTCCGCCTCCTGGGTTTACGCCATTCTCCTGCCTCAGCCTCCCAAGCAGCTGGGACTACAGGCGCCCGCCACGTCGCCCGGCTAGTTTTTTGTATTTTTTAGTAGAGACGGGGTTTCACCATGTTAGCCAGGATGGTCTCGATCTCCTGACCTCGTGATCTGCCCGTCTCGGCCTCCCAAAGTGCTGGGATTACAGGCTTGAGCCACCGCGCCCGGCCTGTGTAGAAATCTTTTAATGAAAATACGCATTCATCTCCTCTGAGTTAGGATTGGCTGTGCCCTGTGGTGGGTATATGTTTATCTACCACACTAGCACATAAGCATTTCAAGTGCTCCATATCCCCGCCAACACTCTACAAGCACAGTCTTTTTAGTTTTAGGCGTTTAAGTAGACATGTAGAGCTATCTAGTTGTGATTTTAACTTGTGTTTATCTATTAACTAATGACCTTGAGCCCTTTTCATGTGCCTTTTTTTCTGTCCACATAATTTATTTTTGGTAATAGGTCTGAGGGTATTTAGAGGGTTCACCTAATTTGTTTCTGTCCCTCAGAAATCAGTGTCTCTCATTGTCTTGTGTCTCATGTTGTAAGAGTGATTTTATTTTATTTTTCTGGCTTTGCAAATGTAGAGAATAAATCTAGCCTCTGTTATTCCATTTTGACCAGAAGTAGAAATTCCCATATACACAATGAAATGTTTAGCCCTCTTCCAATGAATCCATGTGGATTTTACCTACATAACAGTCATTTATACCTAAGCATTTCAGGACTTTATCTTTCTTCCTTATTTTAGTCTTATCATTCAAAGTGTTCCAAGGGCCATACCCTTCTAAATGTGGTATTCTATTTTTACCATACTGATTCATTCTCTCATACTTGAGGCACAAATAAATAAATTTATTTGCGGTTTCTACATTTATTCTGAAGAATTAGTTTGATACTCTGCTGTGTTTACTAGAGACATAAAATTTACCCTGTAATATTGCTGGGCTTGTTATAATGTACATTTTTGTATTGTATTTGCATACATTCTTCAAGTGCCAGCTTCAGATCTGTACACAGAACTGTCATTAGCATTTGTCTCAAGTCATTGATTATCTGCTCTTATTATATGAAGTGGAACAGTTTGATGCTTTTCATAGTTGAATGTATTCCCATACGGCCCAGCAAGCAATTGGGAATTAATAATTATCCATGGCTAATCTCCTTATGGCTCACCCCAGCTTAGGGAGACAATAGTTGTCCAGTGAATCCTGGCCATCTGCATTGAGGTTGCCAGTGAATCCTGGCCATCTGCATTGAGGTTGCCAGATGGGCTTTAAAGTGTTTTCTTTATCACCATAAGCCACTGTAAATCATTTTTTTATAGTATTGGACCATATATAAAGGGTACTGGCTGGTTCTTGTGAAATTAATTCATAACTACAACTTCAAACCATTGAAACTATCATCAAAATTAGAAGAAAGAGAGTAATACAGAGATAAAAGAAAACCTATTAAATGCTTCCTAATTATAAATAGTTTAGGGTTTTAAAATTTATTTCTCATGATATTAATTACCTATATATTAAGTAAATTCCGAACCTTAAACATTATTTCTTTGTTTTGGGTCTGGCTCTTGGGTAATTAACCCATAATTTATCTTTTATTTAGTCAAAGGTAATTTTCTTTCTTCAATTAATCTTTTTCTTGAATCATGGTTTCATCAGTTTTGTTCATTAAGTTGTAACCCTAGAGTTTGTAAACAAAATTCTAGTTCATGTTAAAACAATAAACTTTGTGAATTAGTATTTTCCCATAATGAACCATGTAGATTTTGTTCAAATCTACTACCAGCTATATTTTAACAAAGATACGCTAAGAAAGTGTTATTTTATTAGGTTCCTTCAGGGTAGGCATGGTCAAATATATATAATGGAATGGCTTATTTATTGGCTGCATCTAATATGTTTTATATATTCCATCATTTTTATTTCCCAAAAGGAGTTTAATGATGTGGGTAACTCATATAATAGGTTACAGATGATCAGAATATACTAGGTTATAAGGTTAGCAAATATCAGAAAGGGCTGAAACACATGAATAACTGACAGTTTTGTTTCATTTTTTTATCTTGTTTTGTTATTTTTTCCCATAATGACTAAATGTTTAGGAGAATGTCACGTTGAGTTTTCAGTTTCATTCATTCTGATGTTTTAGTCTCATTGTTTAATTTAAACAAAGTAGGTCTAGCTTGGATTGGATAGTCCTCACATGACCCAAAGTGGCATATATGCATGTTGAACTTAAATCTAAATGGTAGACCAAAGAAGTATTTAGGTAATATATTTTATCTTATGAAATATTTTCACCTAATTATGAAGACTATAAAAAATTACATTATGAATGATTTATGAAAATCAAACCTTGCTTCTGGAATGAGTTTAAAATTGCCTTATTGTGATCAATCTAGTCAATTTGTCATGAAGTATTTTTTTTTTTTTTTTTTTTTTTTTTTTTTGAGACGGAGTCCCGCTCTGTCGCCCAGGCTGGAGTGCAGTGGCCGGATCTCAGCTCACTGCAAGCTCCGCCTCCCGGGTTTACGCCATTCTCTCGCCTCAGCCTCCCGAGTAGCTGGACTACAGGCGCCCGCCACCACGCCCGGCTAGTTTTTTGTATTTTTTAGTAGAGACGGGGTTTCACTGTGTTAGCCAGATGGTCTCGATCTCCTGACCTCGTGATCCGCCCGTCTCGGCCTCCCAAAGTGCTGGGATTACAGGCTTGAGCCACCGCGCCCGGCCTGTCATGAAGTATTATACAGAATACTCGGAATGCTCATACTCAGGTGGCTAAACACCTTCAATAGTCTTCTTTATAGTAGTGTCTCTCGAAGGATGATCACTGAGCAGCAACATCAGCATTACCTGGGAACTTGTTAGAGATGCAAATCTTGCTCCAGTCTCCTTTACCCCGAATGTTTCTTTCAGATTTACTGTATCAGAAACTCTGTAAGTAAGGCCTAGCAAACTTTAATAAGCCCTCAGGGTGATTCTGAGCACACCAGAGTGAGAATTCACTGTTTGAATAATCTTATCTTTTTATTTAAAAAGTCTGAACCTGCTGTAAAATGAAGTACTCAGGGAGATGTCTATCATTTATGAACGTATTTTATTCAAACACTCATCTTATGAGTGTTCAACTGATGTCATATGCAAAACTGTAGCAAACCAACTTAGGACATAGTTGAAATAGTTCTTCATAAACATGAAACCATATGATATCAAATAGGACAAATACCTAAGGACATTGCAAAATACTATGTTTTGTATCATTAATTTAAATTTTTTTCCTGAAATTGTTAATAATTTGAACTAGCCATTCAAAGGAACAAGCTAGTAAATGTAATTTTTTTATTAAATTAGGTCATTTTCTTAATCTGCTTATTAACGAGTTTTGAATATTATAAGTTTCTATCTAGATATAACTTTAATAGCAAAATTTGTTGAGTTTAAATGAATACATATTGCTATATTTGCTTTAAATGATGAGAATACATAAAAAACTGTTTAGTAACAGTGGCATACCTATATTATTCTACCAAAATTTTATTTCGTAATAATAGCTTACATCAAAATTATTTTAACAAACTATTGATCTCCATCTTTTCTTCACTTGTCAGACACAGTTTATATTTATTCCTTTCATTGCTTAGGGAATAAGAATCTCAAAGAATCCAATTCGATATAGTGTAATAAAACAATAAAGTCAGTTCAGTTGATTCTAATGTTTAGCAGCTTTCAATACACTGAGAAGTGATAGTTACAGAAATTGGGACTCTGAATAGTCCATCAGAGCATTCCTCTTGATACTTGGCATGAGCATGAATCTACAAAGACAACAATAATAGTTAAGTTATGTTTGAGGAATGTCAAGAATTAATACAAGTGAATTACTCATGGCAGCTGCCTAGTCATTTCCAAAGCAACACATAATATCGCCGTTGGTTTATTTCCTTATGTCCTTGAAACCCTTTTGCATAGATATACAAGGCATACTAGCAAAATCACTATGCTTTGCCACAAAGCAGCATTTTTAAGAGCAATATAACTTTCATTTTCCCTCTTTACCCCATTACTCCACCCACTTTAGAAAACATTAGTATCAAATCTCACATCTCAGGAACTTAGGTACATTATGTATTCTTTAGGGGACAGAATTCTCAGTCAGGACTCAGATTTAGACCCTGTTTATGCATGTAATGAAGTGGCAGAGATGATGCAGTGAAAATAGAAGGATGCGGAGATGAAGCCATTTTGAATCAGATAAACTTGGAATCCTTGTTCTGACATTCACTTACTCTATTCTTTGGGCTGTTAACCCTTCTCGGTTTCAGTTACTTCACGTGTAAATTAATGTAATAATACTTGAAATAGTTACTGTAAGATTTAATGCTTTTGTTGCTTTCCTTCCTTCCTATAACTCTCCATACCTCCTCTGTTGATTTTATGTGTGGTTGTCAATAAAAGCAGTTTACATGGAAGGTAATGATCAGTAGTACATTTTCATTAGTCACAGCTTGCCTTGAGACAATGATTTTAATTTCTGATCCTCTTACTTTTCTGCTGCTCCAGCTCTGCAGTTTTAATAAGTTTTTGTTGTGTTCTTTAACACTATTCTCATGGAACAGGAGCTAACTTTTAGCATCCCTCCAGTATTAAATATTTAATGATGTTTGAATACTAACTTGTTAAGGATGTTTTAAATCATTCTGTAAATACACTGGTACAAATCATAAAGGTTTAGACCTCTGCTAGATACTAAGAAAAACAAGGAGTTAAATCCACTACAAGCTAGGTGAAGTTGCACAGGAGATTTTATATAGTAAGGAAAGCAAAAAATGTATTTTCATTTATTTCTCTGGTGTGAGAAAGTTTTTCACTAATTACCAGTTAATGATCATAAAGTACATTGAAAATATGTAAGTGTTGTATATAGTCCTTATAATGATGGAACCTTTATGACTCTTTCAAATTAAATGATCATTTAACAACATTTAAAAACCCTTTATGCTAATTGCTTCTCTCAGTCATTTACTTTGCAGGGTGACTGCTCCCATTCTAAAAGACAAATACTCATATTCTCTGAGCATTTGATAGGATGACTAGCATCCTGTCACTAGTCCATGCCTTCTGGTTTTCATATTTGACTTTAGCTCAAGTATTCTTCTAACTACTAAAGCATATATATTCCTTCAAATGTGATATATAAATAACGTCAGTGGAATAGATTCTATCTTTAGTGTCTTGCTTTCAACATTAGGAGTGTATAAATTCTGTTGAATGCGTAAGTCTCTAATATCACAAACTTATGTTTTTATATTTCATCTTATAAACTCCTTATTTTAACCAACTGCCACATTTCCTTCTTCCTCCCTCTCTCAAGATACAAGTTCAATTCTCTTGTGTATGGCTTGGCAGCACATTTTGTGTGCAGCTCTCTAAAGACTGCCATAGCAACATAAAATGATAACTTATGCTTATATGAACTTTCATGGATTGGAAAAATAAATGCTTGGCATAACATCAAATCCTTGTCTATATTTGTTATTTTTCCCCTCTGCCATAATATGAAAATTATGGGCAGGTTGTCTCTTTCATCTTTTTTCATGTATGGAGATCTAAATTAGCTGCTATGATTCATCCTGACCTTCTAACATCACTTTGTAGTCAGAGTCCCTTGGTGCTCAATTCTGTGTCTGAACTGAGCGGCAATCAATTTATCACTGAGCAGAGGAAATAGAAATGGAGGAGAATGAAGAGTGTGTTAAAATACCTAATGTATGCGGGGCTCAAAACCTAGATGACAGGTTGATGGATACAGCAAACCACCATGGCACATGTATACTTATGTAACAAAACTGCATGTCCTGCACATGTATCCCAGAACTTAAAATAAAATTTTTAAAAAGTGATGCATATATATGGTTGGCTGTATATAGAAACTAAACTATAAATACATAGTGAGTTGAACTTAACAACGATTTATAACTAGTATTAATTAATGTCTGGTTATCAGAGATCATTAATGGCATGGGATGAAAATATCTGTTAACGTAATTTTGTTCTATGATCTCAGAATTATCATTGCTATACTTAATGTATTCATTATTACCATACCAATTAATCAAGAACTGCATATTAATCACATTTAAGCTTACTTTAAAAGAGAATCAACATTAAAATTGTTTTTTATAAATTAATTTCCGTAATTTCATCTTTTTTTTTTTTTTTTTTTGAGACAGAGTCTGGCTCTGTCGCCCAGGCTGGAGTGCAGTGGCGCGATCTCCGCTCACTGCAAGCTCCGCCTCCCGGGTTCCCGCCATTTTCCTGCCTCAGCCTCCCGAGTAGCTGGGACTACAGGCGCCGCCACCTCGCCCGGCTACATTTTTGTATTTTTAGTAGAGACGCGGTTTCACCGTGTTAGCCAGGTTGGTCTCGATCTCCCGACCATGCGATCCACCCACCTCGGTTTCCCAAAGTGCTGGGATTACAGGCGTGAGCCACCGTGCCCGGGCAATTTCGTATGTTATAAGTACTAAATTCGTACTTATAATTTAGTATTTAAAATGAATGCTTTCAGCTACTCTGAAAAAATCAAATGACAAAACAAATATGGGTTTTCCAAAGCAAGGAGCATATAACTAGACAGACATATATTGAGAAAATATTAGATTAGCATGCAGCATAATTCAAGTATTTGACTTCAGTTATGGTCAACTTTGGCTTGGGCTGGAAAGCTTGATGCCTCCTTAGCCATGGTCGCCATAGGTCTGAAGCACACCTGAAATACTAAGATCAGAGCTCTTGGGGAAGAAGTCATCATTCAGGTCTATATTACTTTTTGAATACACAGATATGTAAATGGATATTTTTTAGTGGTAAATAAGGTAGAAAAATGATACAAATTTTCTATTATTGGGGAGTTTTAATGTGTATAAGAAAGTTGGAGAAAGCAAAGGACTCAGATTGGCTTGAATACGGTTTTATCTCTAGCCAGACCAAATGTTCTTCCAGCCTTGACACAAACCCTGGATTCAGTACTAGGTTCTTGTTCTCCAACCCAGAGATGATGGAGGAAACAAAACATAACAAATATAAAAGACAAGTACATATGGATAGAAATAGTTTCTGAGATATATATCTTCTAAGAAGTGAAAGATTTCAGAGAAGTCTGTGGCACACAAATATCTGCTTATATGGCTTCTCTTACATTTATTTTATTTCATTTTGGTATGATATTATATTCACAGAATGGTATCCAGATTATTTAACAAATAGGGATCATTTGAGATCTAAACAACACTTTCAAAAATGTCAAATTATTACTTTTATATGTTAAAGTGCTATTTGCTGTCATATAAAAAAGTTACTAAACTTCATGAAATATAGATTATATTCCAAACATACTTTGCAAGAATACTGCATATTTTTCAGGATACTCATATGAAAGATGGTTTTCAGTATAGTTTCTTTTTGTCTTTTCTCTTAGTCATTTTTAGGAAACCATTTATGAATGATTTAATTCAAACATCTTTTGCTAAGTAAAATTTCCATATATTTTGGAACAATAATTCAAAGAATATGGTATACAAAATGGAGTTCATAAATATCCACACCTTAAAATTTGTCATTTCTTTCTATATTTGAGTGTTAAAATCAGTTGATAAGTAAAGACACTTGCATAGTAGGTGATATGGTTTGACTCTGTCCCCATCCAAATCTCATGTTGAATTGTCTCTCCTATAATCCCCACATGTTGTGGGAGGCACCCGGTGGGAGGAAATTGAATAATGAGGGTGTGTTTTTTCCCATGTAGTTCTCATGATAGTGAATCAGTCTCATGAGATCTGATCTTATAAAGGGCAATTCCCCTACACATGCTCTCTTACCTGCCTTTGTTCCTCCTTTACCTTCTACCATGATTGTGAGGCCTCCCCAGCCATGTGGAACTGTGAGTCCATTAAAACTCTTTTTCTTTATAAAATGTTCAGCCTCAGGTATGTTTTTATTAGCAGCGTGAGGACGGACTAGTACAACAGGTTTTCTAAAGGTACTGGGCTCAGTATGTGTGTATACACATGCACGTGTGTGTAGGCTATTCTTGAAACCTCATAAATATTTTGTACATTATGCTATATTGTTAGGAGACTCTCTTTATGATGTTTTACAGAGCTTATTTACAGAGTATATTCTATATCTGGGGTAGCAAAATCTGTTTCTCTAGAACAGATTTGTAACAATGATAATAATATGAGTTAATGCATTCACTGGGTATAATACTTTACATACGTTATATAATTTAATCTTCATGACAAAACTCTTAAGAAAGTAGTATTATCCTCTCTTAATGGATAAGTTAATTGTTTGCAGAGGCTATTAAGTTGATGTCATTGAAAAGAGTTGGACTATTGACCCAAGTCTGTCTGACAATGAAATTTGATGATGACGGATGCACATTAACCACAGAACAATATTTCTCAAAGTATGATACCAGGTTACAGATTATGGTGTACTGGAGCTGGCTCCAACCTGCTCAGGAGATCTGATTATGTGCATATGTTTCTAGCAACCTGTTCAGCGACGTCATGTGGAGACCTTGAAATGGGCCCTGGTGAGAGTATTCATATCATCGTAATAGGAAATGCAGCAAATCAGGGCTTTCATGTATCAGGAGCGGCACTTAATCTGCATACCATCACTGGCAAAGAATATCCTGCTAGTAGACTGCAAAGTGTCCAAAAAGGTAAATTTAAAAAATGTATATTTTGAATATCTTCACAAAATTGTATTTTTACCAACAACATAGGATTTTTTTACTACATCTAAAACAAATTATTTTAAAATGTTATTTAATTAGTTGTTCATAATTTTAAAGTGATGCCCTACCAGATCAGTTTACTTATAATTCTAAATCAGTATTCTGTGAATTCTCGTTGCCATACAGTAATTGGCAAGTTTGTAAAGCACTTTCTGTCTCTGTGTATGTGTATGTGTGTATGTATTTGGAATTCCTGAAATTTTAAGTATTTGCTATCAGTCCATGGTAAGCATGATCTTGAAATCCTCATTAAAATGTTTATATTTTTGCTTCTTAAATTATAAGTCATCATTGCTTAAGTGTAATAATTAAAATGTCAGTTTCCTTATGGTCTTTGGCTTATTATTTAATGTGTAATAACTCATATATACATCAATAGTGCTTAGACTTATACTTTTAGATACAATTTTATTTTATAGATAACTGTCATACTTTATTTTTTTCATTTACTGGGGCATAACTGACAAAAATTACACATATTTAAAGTGTAAAACTTGATGTTTTGATATATATATACATTGTGAAATGATCAAATGGGATATTTATCAAAGAATACAAAGTTTCACTTTTGCAAAATGAATCCTTTATTGAGATAAATTAATAAAATGTTGGTTAACAATATATGCTTAGTTTCTTGAATTTAATGACAGAAAGCAGCTACTAAGGATTGAATAATTCTTGTGAGGGGTTTGCTTGTTGGTTTTGTCAAAATATTGATAAATAAAGCACAGCAAATGCCCAAAGTTTTCTCTGAAAGGTAATGGCTCTAATGGATTTGGTGAAGTTTTTACTTGAAAGTTGTAATATATTCTAAATGACCAGGTAATTAGAGCTATTCTGAAAAGATCTTAAAAATTACAAAACTGGTTGTATCTTACAAATCTATTCTAATTATTATTAAAATTCAATGCAAAAAAAGTCAATAATAAATTATCTGGCACACATCTAGTATCTGTGTAGTAGACAGCATGGTCCCCCAAAGAAATCAATTTCCTAATCCCTGGAATCTCTGAATATGTCACCTTCCATTATAAAAGTAACTTCATATAGATAGTTAGGGTTACTGACCTTAAATGGGGGGGGTTAACTAGATTATCTGAGTCTTCACAAAAGTCCTTAAAAGCAGAGAGTTTTCTCTGGCTGGAGTTAGAGAAATGCAGCAGAAGGCAAAATCAGAAATATTGGAAACATAAGAGGGTCTCACCTCTCACTGCTGGAGGGGGCCTCACAGAAAGCCTGAGACCGTATGGGAGCAAGTTTCCAGGAGCAAAGGCAGGCCTCTGGCTGAGAGCTAAGAGTCATGAACTTTGGTTCTACAATCCCACTGAGCTAAACCCAACCACCAACCTGAATGCACTTGGAAGCAGATTCTTCCTCTGAGCTTCCAATAAGGAACTCGGGCCTTGACACCTTGATTTCAGTGAGGCTAGTGAGACTCTAAGCTGAGGATACACTCGAGCTAGCAGAGTTCTAACCTGCAGAAGCTGTGAGGTAGTCAATAGGTGCTGGCTTAAACCCTAAACTGAAACCCATGTGAGAAGTTCTTACAGTAGTGAAAGGGAATGAATGACCTTGCTTTAGGAAGCAGGCATTGCCATTTACCAGGGTTCAGGAAAGTACTTGGCTGGTAGCATGGATCAGATGCTGAGACTAGGAAGGCGGTTAGGAGTTGCAGCAGAAAACAGAGGATTATAGTGCACTTATTTTCCTCACTCAACTGGATGCATTGCCTCTGAATTTTTTGGTAACATTACAACCACAAAGCTAAAACTAAAATCAACTCAACACTTGTAGTATTGTGTGAAAGAGTACCCTATGTTTTTGATTCATCTATCGTACTACTATGCCACCTGTCTCATCCTGAACCTGGGCTGTGAAGTGTAACTTTGATATTCACATTTTTCTGCTGCTATGAAATATGATAGTGGAAATGTTGCAAAATTATTTTTTTCAATACTGCCAATTTCCAACAATATGTGTTCCAACTCAGATCTCACTACTGAATTGCTCCCTTAGCGGAACTTCTCTGGAGAGATTGTTTTTTATTTGAATAAATACTTGAAGAAAGCTTTATGGAATTAGATTTAAATGTTTCTTGTCAGATATCTGTAAAAGACTGTTATTCATTTGAAAATTTTATTACTTTGAAAAAATGTGCTATATCCAAAACACATATGGAAGTATCAGTAGTTTGCTAAATTCTGTGAAAAACACTCCTTCCCTTCCTTTGTTTTTGCCTGAATTTCATCTAGATTTTCCATATCTCTTCACATATATCATTCACTGATTTTCTTCCCCAGCCATGTTTTAGTAAAGTATGCTCATTTAAATGAAACAGTCACCTGTCCTTGTCGTTAAATCGTATCCTGTCCTAAGAATTTAAAGACCTCTGAGTAGCATAGCAGAAAGGTTAACGGCAAATGAAATGGTGCATTTCAGTGTTACTGTGGACTTCATTAAAATTTAGTATCCATTATCAGTCTTTTCTAAGATCACAAGTCCTACTGAATCATTTGATTTTGTCCTTGTAGTTTCATTAATAAGTCAGAAAACTTTATTTCAAACACTTCTTTTAAGCATCTGTCAGCATCATGCTAATTACCCAACACCACCCAAGTGCCAAAGAAGAAAACCTTTACAAGAGACAGAGTTGATTCATCAGAATTAATCTTGTCTGTTTTCAATACAATTTCTTGAGTGTATGCAATCTCCATTTATGTCCAAGAAGCGTATACTTTAACCACTTTTTTCTTATTAAAATGACTTAATTTGCTTATATGACATAGTATTTTTTCATCATGTTTTTAAAATAATACATTCTCATTACAGAAAATTTGAAATATAGAAAATTAAAAATTGAAAATAAAAGCTGTGCATTATTATCTCTGTACTAGAGAAAACTTCTGTTATCATTTTGGTATATTTGTTTCTGGTAGTTATATGTAACTAAGATTTTACTATGTAGACAGGTTTTCAGTCTCTTTTCTTTTTAATATTTATTTCTTTATATTTAGAGACAGGGTCTCATTATGTTTCCCAGGCTGGCCTCAAACTCCTCAAGTAATCTTCCCAAGTAGCTGGGACTACAGGTGTAAGCCACCATGCTTGGCTCTTAATCTCCTTTCTTTTGCTTAACAATATATTATGCATATTTTCTCTTTTCCTTAACAAGTCTCTCAAAGTAGAATTTTTGGCTGGGTGTGGTGGTTCATGCCTATAATCCTAGCACTTTGGGAGGCTAAGGTGGGAAAATTGCTTGAAGCCAGGAGTTCAAGACCAGCCTGAGCAACATAGAGAGACTCCATCTCTACAAAAATTTTAAAAATAGCTAGGCATGGTGACATGTGCCTATATTCTTAACTACTCTAGAGGTCGAGTCAGCAGGATTGCTGCAGCCTAGGGAGTTCAAAATTGCAGTGAGCTAGGATTGCACCACTGTACTGCAGCCTGACCCATAGACCTAGAACCTATCTTTAAAAATATAAATAAATAAAAAATAAATAAAATTATACACACTATCATGTACATGTAGCACAATTCATTTAACCATTTTTTTCTATTACTCAATGCATCATTATCAAAGAAATGCTATCATAACTAAAATTAAAATGCATAATTTTTACATATAAATCTTCTTACAGTCCTTGATAGAATCCTAGATGTTAAATTATTAGGCCAATGTTTGTGATCCTTACGAAAGTTCCTGTTGCATACAACCAATTGCTTCTCAAAGTCTAGGAGATAGTGTCACATGATTATCTCTCCATAATTTATTTTATTTATTTAAAAATTAATTTATTATTATTTTTATTTTTTGAGATACAGTCTTGCTCTGTTTCACCAGGCTGGAGTGCAGTGGCATGGTCACAGCTCACTGCAACTTTGACCTCCTGGGCTCAAGTGATTATCCCATCTCAGCCACCCGAATAGCTGGAACTACAAGGATGCACCACCATATCTAGCCAATCAAACAAAAAATTTGTAGAGATGAAGTCTCTTTATGTTATGCATGCTGGTCTCAAACTCTTGAGCTCAAGAGATCCCCTGCCTCAACCTCCCAAAGTGCTAGGATTACAGGCATGAGCCACTAAGCCTGCTCTCCTTTCCATAATTTAATGTTATTCACTTCTGCCAATTTGATAGGTGATACGTAGTATTCCATTATTTTAATTTGTGTTGCTTTGATTTCTAGTAAGACCATGTTTCAATTTATGATTCATTATCTTTAAAATAGTTGATGATAATATACCTTACACTTCTCTGACAGATATATTAAGATGACTAAATTGATCTTCACTGTAATAGGTCTTCATGACTTCCTTGGCTTCTCCAGCACAGTCATTTTTGCACTAGAAGTGTCATCCTCCACTTAATGTCTCTGTTTGTCATGAAACTATACTGATATACAGTTTAAAGCAGGGGCATGGCAGCTTTTTCTCATCCAGGCTAACTCTGTTTATAGGTTTTATTTAAGATAAATAGTTTAAATAGGTTTTATTTAAGATAAATAGTTAGTTACTATTTGATAAATAATAGGCCAGAATATCGAGAAAGAGTAGACTGAACCCTTTGCATTTAAATTTTTGCAAGAGCATAGCATCAATTAAATATATTTAAGACTTGTCAATAGTCTTGGACAGGGTCCATGCAATCAGGAAGGCTCTGGATTTTAAGCTTTATTTGTTTCATGATAAATCCACTCTGCACTCACTATCATACAGTGAGTGCAAAGCAACTCACTACTGCAAAGCAAAGTTCCTGCCACATTCGAGAATCATGAAAACCACGAGAAAACCTAATTGGTTAGCATATTCAGAGATATTTCCTCTAAAGAGGTGACATTTAGGTTGAGAACTGAAGAATGAAAGAAAAAGATAAAGGACACTTATTCTCATAAGTAGAAATAACACTAGCAGAATTCACCACTCAGAAATGAAATTCATAACTTATGGTTGCTTAATAACAGTGAAAAAACATTTAAAATGGATGAGGTAAAGCAACAGTGAAACCATGCTTGTTTTTGTATGACAAGTAAGGACCATGGATTTTGTCCAAGTAAGCCATCTAGTAGTATTATATAAGGGAGTGACAATATGATATGCATTTTATAAAGACAACGATGGGACCAGGCAAGTTAGCCGAATAGGAACAGTTCCAGTCTGCAGCTCCCTGAAAGACCAATGCAGAAGGCAGGTGATTTCTGCATTTCCAGCTGAGGTACCCAGTCATCTCATTGGGACTGCTTAGACAGAGGGTGCAGCCCATGAAGAATGAGCCAAAGATGAGGCTATGCCTCACCTGGGAAGCGCAAGGGGTCAGAGAATTTCCTCCCCTAACCAAGGGAAGTCATGAGGGACTGTGCCATGAGGAACAGTGCTATGTGGCCCAGATACTATGCTTTTCCCAGATAATACTCTTTTCCCATGGTCTTCACAACCTGCAAGCCAGGAGATTCCCTTGGATGTCTACACCACCAGAGCCCTGGGTTTTAAGCACAAAACAGGGTGGCCATTTGGGCAGACACTGAGCTAGCTGCAAGAGATTTTTTTTTTTTTTTTTTTTTTTTTTTCTCCATATCCCAGTGGCACCTGAAATGCCAGCAAGACAAAACCATTCACTCTCTGGAAAAGGAACTGAAGCCAGAGAGCAGAGTGGTCTTGCTTAGTGGATCCTACTCCCAGGGAGTACAGCAAGATAAGATCTACTGGCTTGAAATTCTCACTGCCAGCACAGCAGTCTGAAGTCAACCTGGGATGCTCGAGCTTGCGGGGGAGGAGCGTCTGCCATTACTGAGGCTTGAGTAGGCGGTTTTCCCCTCACAGTGTAAATAAAGCCACTGGCAAGTTCGAACTGGGTGCAGAACCCAACGCAGTGCAGCAAAGCTGCTGTAGCCAGACTGCCTCTCTAGACTCCTCCTCTCTGGGCAGGGCATCTCTGAAAGAAAGGCAGCAGCCCAAGTCAGGGGCTTATAGATAAAGCTTCCATCTCCCTGGGACAGAGTTCAAAGGGGAAGGGGCAGCTGTGGGTGCAGCTTCAGCAGACTTAAACATTCCTGGCTGTAAGCTCTGAAGGGAGCACTGGATCTCTCAGCAAAGTGCTTGAGCTCTGCTAAGGGACAGACTACCTCCTCAAGTGGGTCCCTGACTTCCCTGCCTCCTGACTGGGAGACAGCTCCCAGCAGGGGTTGACAGACACTTCATACTGGAGAGCTCTGGCTGGCATCTGGCAGGTGCCCCTCGGGACAAACCTTCCAGAGGAAGGGGCAGGCAGCAATCTTTGCTATTCTGCAGCCTCTGCTGGTGATATCCAGGCAAACAGGGTCTGGAGTGGACCTCCAGCAAACTCCAGCAGACCTGCAGAAGAGGGGCCTATTAGAAGGAAAACTAGCAAACAGAAAGAAATAACATCAACATCAACAAAAAGGACGCCTATGCAAAATCTCCATCCAAAGGTCACCAACATCAAACACCAAAGGTAGATAAACCCACAAAGACGAGATAAAACCAGCAAAAAGGCTGAAAATTCCAAAAGAACAGAATGCCTCTTCTCCTCTAAAGGATCACAACTCCTTACCAGCAAGGGAACAAAACTGGACAGAGAATGAGTTTGATGAATTGACAGAAGCAGGCTTCTGAAGGTGGGTAATAACAAACTCCTGTGAGCTAAAGGAGCATGTTCTAACCCGATGCAAAAAAGCTAAGACTGTTGATAAAAGTTACAGGAACTGCTACTTAGAATAATCAGTTTAGAGAAGAACATAAATGACCTGATGAAGCTGAAAAATGGAGCACGAGAACTCGGTGAAGCATACACAAGTATCAATAGCCAAATCGATCAAGCAGAAGAAAGTATATCAGAGATTGAAGACCAACTTGATGAAATAAAGTGGAAAGATAAGATTAGAGAAAAAAGAGTGAAAAGGAATGAACAAAGCCTCCAAGAAATATGGGACTATCTGAAAAGACCATACCTACGTTTGATTGGTGTACCTGAAAGTGAGGGGGAGAATAAAACCAAGTTGGAAAACACTCTTCAGGATATTACCAGGAGAACTTTCCCAACCTAGCAAGACAGGCCAATATTCAAATTCGGGAAATACAGAGAACGCCACAAAGATACTCCTCAAAAAGAGCCACCCCAAGCCACATAATCACCAGATTCACCAAGTTGAATGGAGGAAAACATATTAAGGGCAGTCAGACGGAAAGGGCGGGTGACCCACAAACGGAAGTTCATCGGACTCACAGCAGATCTCTCTGCAGAAACCCTACAAACCAGAAGAGATTGGGGGGAAATATTCAGCATTCTTTTTTTTTTTTTTTTTTTTTTTTTGAGACGGAGTCTCGCTCTGTCGCCCAGGCTAGAGTGCAGTGGCCGGATCTCAGCTCACTGCAAGCTCCACCTCCCAGGTTCACGCCATTCTCCTGCCTCAGCCTCCCGAGTAGCTGGGACTACAGGCGCCCGCCACCTCGCCCGGCTAGTTTTTTGTATTTTTTAGTAGAGACGGGGTTTCACCGTGTTAGCCAGGATGGTCTTGATCTCCTGACCTCGTGATCCGCCCGTCTCGGCCTCCCAAAGTGCTGGGATTACAGGCTTGAGCCACCGCGCCCGGCCAGCATTTTTTTTTTTTTTTTTTTTGAGACAGAGTCTTGCTCTGCCACCCAGGCTGGAGTGCAGTGGCCGGATCTCAGCTCACTGCAAGCTCCGTCTCCCGGGTTTATGCCATTCTCCTGCCTCAGCCTCCCGAGTAGCTGGGACTACAGGCGCCCGCCACCTCGCCCGGCTAGTTTTTTGTATTTTTTAGTAGAGACGGGGTTTCACCGTGTTAGCCAGGATGGTCTCGATCTCCTGACCTCGTGATCCGCCCGTCTCGGCCTCCCAAAGTGCTGGGATTACAGGCTTGAGCCACCGCGCCCGGCCCAGCATTCTTAAAGAAAAGAATTTTCAATCCAGAATTTTCAATCTCTCCATCTGACAAAGGGCTAATATCCAGAATCTACCAGGAACTTAAACAAATTTACAAGATAAAAACAAACACCCCCATCAAAAAGTGGGCAAAGAACATGAACAGACACTTCTTAAAAGAAAACATTTATGTGGCCAACAAACATATTAAAAAAACGCATAATCACTGGTCATTAGACAAATGCAAATCAAAACCACAATGAGATACCATCTCATGCCAGTTAGAATGGCGTTCATTAAAAAGTCAGGAAATAACAGATGCTGGAGAAGATGTGGAGAAATAGGAACATTTTACATTGTTGATGGGAGTGTAAATTAGTTCAACCAATGTGAAAGACAGTGTGGCGATTCCTCAAGGATCTAGAACCATACACACCATTTGACCCAGCAATCCCAGTACTGGGGATATACCCAAAGGATTATAAATCATCCTACTATAAAGACACATGCACAAGTATTTTCATTGCAGCACTATTCACAATAGCAAAAACTTGCAACCAACCCAAATGCCCATCAGTGCTAGACTGGATAAAGATAATGTGGCACATATACACCATAGAATACTATGCAGCCATAAAAAGGATGAGTTCATGTCCTTTGCAGGGACACGAATGAAACTGGAAACTATCATTCTCAGCAAACTAACACAGGAACAGAAAACCAAACACTGCATGTCCTCACTCATGAATGAGAGTTGAACAATAAATATGGACACAGGGAGGGGAACGTCACACACCGGGGCCAGCCAGGGGGTGGAGGGCAAGGGGAGGGATAGCATTAGAAGAAATACCTAATGTAGATGATGGGTTTATGGGTGCAGCAGACCACGATGGCACGTGTAATACCTATGTAAGAAACCTGCACATTCTGCACATGTATCCCGGAACTTAAAGTATAATAAAAAATTAAATAAAAATAAATAAAGACAACTCTGGCTGTTTCATTAAAAATAACACAGGTTTGGGAGCTTAGGTGGGTGGATCACTTGAGGTGAGGAGTTTGAGACTGGCCCGGCCTACACGGTGAAACTCCACCTCTACTAAAAATACAAAAAATTAGCAAGGCGTGGTGGCATGTGCCTGTAATCCTAACTACTCAGGAGTCTGAGGAAGGAGAATCGCTTGAACCCAGGAGGTGTAGGTTGCAGTGGGCTGAGATCATGCCAGTGAACTACAGCCTTGGCAACAGAGTGAGATTCTGTTTCAAAAACAAATAACAACAAGCAACAACAACAACAAAGCACAGGTAAGAAAGCAAGGGCTGCAGCTACTGCAATAGTACACTTGGAAATAATGACATTCAGGGGAAAGATTGTGGAGGTTTATAGGATCATTTATTTATTTAACACTAGTTTTGCAATATATACCTATAACTGTGTGATTCCTCTATGTCAGGGGATGGGATATAATTGAGGGCG
Organism: Trachypithecus francoisi; assembly: GCF_009764315.1. NCBI lineage: Eukaryota > Metazoa > Chordata > Mammalia > Primates > Cercopithecidae > Trachypithecus > Trachypithecus francoisi. Next base: position 12,012,491 of record NW_022681435.1, read on the forward strand.
TTATATTTGTTCTCTAGCCCTACAAACATATTTTAGTAGGAGAGAAAATATTTTTAAGCAAGTAAAACCATTGCATAAAATAGTTCAAATGTGTGATTCATTTTATTATGGCAAAAATAAAGTATACTGAGGAAGATCGGTCAAGAAGCAGCTATGGAGTCAGGGAAACTTTCCAGACAGAAGGAGCAGCATATACAGAGACCCTGTACCAAATGAGCTTGGCACATTCTAGAACTCCTGGAGAGACAGTAAGGCAGAGTGCGACTAGATCTCAGTGAGTGAGATTAAAAGGCAGGCACCGAGGTGAAAGGCAGGTGGGTACCAAATCAAGTGGGTCTTTTAAGACGTGGTAAGGGGTTTGTTGTAAACACAATTGAAACCATTCCTAGGAATTCCTACCAGGGGTCACTCCTTGGAGACGTGTGGATAGAATTTAAGGGTCTTTTACGGTTTAAATTTTTGTTCCCTCTGAAACTCGGGTTGTGGTTTAATCCCTGAAGTGACAGCAATAACAGGTGAGGTTTTTAAGAGGTCAATAGGTCATTAAGTGAGACTTGATGAGTTCTCAAGGGACTGGGCTAGTTACTGTGAGAACAAGTTGTTACCAAATGAGGCTGCCTCTCCCGTGTACTATTTTTGCACCTGTCTGGTTCTCCTTCTACTTCTCTAGCATGTTATGCCACAGCACAAGGCCCTCACCGGAAGCCAACCAGACATGGCCCGTTCATCTTGGATTTTCCAGCCTTACCCAGTCTCAGGTAATCTGTTATAACTAAAAACAAAACAAACCAAACAAACAAACAAACAAAAACCCAGAAAACGGACTAAGGGTGCTCCACTTGAATGAGTCAACATTGCATCTTTTTTTCCCACTTGTAATAAAATTTACCAAATAACCATCACATTTGAAGAGCCTGTGACTTTGTCATCAAAAGAAATGAGAGATATTTTCATGGTACTTTATAGTCATTGCAGACATCTCAACATTTATGCTGTCAGCACTATGTAAGTAAAATAGTTTTAACATTCCATTACATTTTATTGTTTAATGTATTAAATGAATTTCTTACATTATCTCACAAATTAGTTTAAAAAATAGTTTGATAAGTGTACTTCAGCAATTTTCTTTGTAATACTATATATGTCATTTTACATAGTTAAAACCATTAGTCTGAGAAGGGGCTCATAGGTTTCCCCAGACTGTAAAGCAGGCCTACAGCATGAAACAATCAATCAAAACCTATTAAGAGTCTCTTGTTTTAAGAGCATTGTTTTAAGCAAGGGAGTGACGCAATCGCAATCAGATTTAAGGCTTATAAGACAATTTTGTTTCTATGTGGAGTATAGATCGCACCTATTTGGAAGGAAATGGTGATATCAGTTGGAAAACTAATAAGCTGGCTGATTTTTAGGATAAGAGTAGTGAAAATACAAAGAGTTAGACAGAACTGAGATGCTGAAATTGGTTGCGAGGAAGTGAAAAAAAGATAGGACTAAAGATGATTCAATGTTTAACATTTATTAAATAAATGAATACTCACAATGCTTGCTTGGAAAGGGAAGTGTAAGGAGAGAAAATTCCAAGACTTGTGAAAAATTCCAAGAGCACCTTCACTCTGAGATGCTGAGATCTTATCAGTCATCTAAGTGAAGATATCAAAATTAATTGATATAGAAATTAATTATCAGAGGAGGCAAAATTGATGATAAAACTAGATGTACGAGTTAAACCTATATAAGTAATTTTGGAAAAAACAAATAAGTACTGCACAGATTTCTTAGATATAGCTCCAAAATGACAAGCAAAGAAGAAAAAAATAAGACCATCAGCTTAAAAACTTTTGTTTTTCAAAGACACCATTAAGAAAGTGAAATGATAAGCCATACACTGGGAAAAAAAATATTTGCAACATATAGACCTGAGAAGAGAGATTTTTAAAACTCTTACAACCCCGTAATAAGAAAATAATATTTTAACAATGAACAAAAGTTAACCCTAGTACTTTGATACTTTGAGAGGCCAAGGTGGGAGAATCACTTGAGACCGGGGCCTTAAAATCAGCCTAGGCAACAGAGAGAGTGAAATCCCATCTGAAAAAACAAAAGAAAAACAAAAGAAAGAAATACCATTAAAAATGAGCAAAAGAGTTAAATAGACATTCATCAAAGAATTTAAACAAATGACCAATAAGCATATTCAAAATCATTAGTTTCTCAATAATGGAAATTAAAGTCACAATGAGGTATTCCTTCACACCCACAAGAATGGCTAAAATAAAAAAAAAGAAAGGCAAGAACACGGGTTGAAAAGTATGTGGAGAAATTAAAATCCCCAAACATTGCTGGTGGGAATGTAGAATGGTGAAGTCACTTTGTACAATAGTTGGGAAGTTTCTTTAAATGTTAAACACAGAGTTACCATATGATCCAATGTCTCCATCCCCAGGTATATACCTGATAGAAATGAGAACATATGTGCATACTTCTTTGCAAATACTCACAGCAACACTACCCTTAATGGCCAAAAAAGGGAGAAAATATCCAATAGTTGGTAAATGGATAAACAAAATGTAGTGCATGCCTACAATAGAATATTATTGACAGTAAAAAGAAAGAAGTATTCTTAAGTGTTATAATTTGGATTAACCTGAAAAACATTATGGTGTGTGAAAGAAGTCACTAACAAAATACCATATATTGTTTGATTCCACTTACATAAAATGTCCCAAAAAAGTAAATCAATTGAGAAATAAAGTAAAATTGCTGCCTTGGCTGCACAAAGGAATGGGGTGAGACTGCAAATGGTCATCTTTTTTTATGGGGGTGATGTAAAGGTTCTAAAATCAAATTGTGGTAATAGCTTCACAACTCTGGAAACATACTAAAAGTCATTGAATTGTACATTTAAATACAGTGAATTCCATGGTATTCAAATGATACCACGGTCAATCTGTAAAAAGAAAAACATAATTACATGAATAGAAATCCAGCTCTGGGCTGAATATCTTAAAGTGAAAATGTCAGCATGTAATGATATATCAGTCAGAATCCAGTCAGGAAAGTGGAAACATTATTTGAACTTTCAAACAGAGGAAATCTAATAGGTTTCACAGGTAACAGAAGAGCTTGAATAAATGGTTTCCTCCTGGTGGTACTGATGTAAATGAGGTTGATTCTGGGAATGACCACAATTTTCTGAGGAATAGGGCAAACCGAACTGCTAGTGTGATGTGAACAGGACAACAAAACTGCCTCTTATCTTCTAATTTTCCTTTTAGGCAGACCAACAAATAGGCAGATCAAGGAGCTGTCTGACAAAGGAGTCTAAGACCCACAGTTTGCAGAGTTCCAGGCCTGTATGACAGACCAAAATACAGAAGAGTGATTTTGGAGCTGAGACACAATAGATGAATAACCTACCTATGTAGTATTTTAAAGGGAAAGTGCTCAAAATACTAAACATTTCAAGGTCAGGTTAAAAAAAAAAAAGTAGGTCTAGAAAAGTAAACTCTAAGCATGAAACCATGTGGTTTCATTGAAGTCAGAAAGGAAATGAGAGACATCTCCAGTGAAGCCGAGAGGACAAGCTAGATGAGGGGAAGAGGATACATGGATCTGGCCACATGCAGAGTAGAAGTAACATTACTAAGGCCAACTTCAGTGGAATGCTAGGAAACTGACAAATAACCAGATGGGATGAAAGAACAAATTGGAGTGAACATTGTGACTCTTACTCCCTGTGAGAAGCAATTTGACTGTGCCACAGGGTGCCCAGACATTTGCTTAAGCATCATTCTGGGTGTATCTGAGAGTATATTTCTGGATGACATTAACATTGAGTCTGGAGACTAATTACAGCAAATTATACTTCCTAGAGTGGGTGGGCCTCATCCAATCCTTGGAGACCTGAATAGGACAAGAAAGAACGATAGGTGAGATAACAAAGAATTTTCAGTCTGTGCCAAGCTGTCTTCCATCTGGGACATCTGCTTTCTCTTGCCTTCAGACTCAACTTGGACTGGAATCTACACCATTAGCTGTCCTGTTTCTGAAGCCTTTTGGGGTAGGACTGGAGCTATGCCATCTGCCGCCTTGCTGGATGTTCAGTTTGCCCGCTGCAAATACTGAGATTTCTCAGCCTCCACAGTCATGTGAGCCTATTCCTTATTATCTGTCTATCTATCTATCATCTATCTCTAACCTATTGGTTCTGCTTTCCTGAAGAATCCTGACTAGAACACCCTCTGATCTTTATAACTGAGTAAGCTTGAATATCAAGAGATATCATTATGAGGTAGGAATTCATCAGGACTTACTTTCTGAGCACAGGTTGACCCTGGCTGCAACCCTGCTAATTAAAGCCACATCTTGTTGAAAGAGGGAGCAGTGAAAAAGCCCGTTGAAACCAGCAGATGGCGATGAAAGCAAGCTCTAGTTGCCCTCACTCATCATTAACATGAAGACACTCCCACTGGTGCCATGACAGTTTATAAATGCCATGGCAATGGGCTTTGGCAATGACCAGAAAGTTACCTTATATGGTCCTGGAAATACCTCAAAAGTTCTAGAAACATTTTTCCAGAAAGTTCTGCATGGCCCACTGAATATAGTTGGCAGTTGTATTTATACCCACATTTAATTACATGCTAATTAATATAATTAAATGTGGGTATAAGTACAGAGACCCACATCCCATATGCTGCTGCTCTGGGCACAGCTGCCATGGGGTAGACCTGCTCCATGAGGGACAATACCTCTGTTGCTACTGTACATTGCTGCTACAATGAAATTGCTGACACCACCAGCCTGCCTTTGGATTATTTCCTAGGTGAAGACAAAAACCCTCCCAGGTGAAGCCCCAGTTTAGGGGTTCACCTGCCCTCCATCAATTAGACTTTGCAGAGGAAAGAGAATCACTGAAGTAGTTAAAAGTATATACGAGGTGGAAGGAGTTTTTATTTAGTATTGACATAATAATGGCTGATGTTTACTGTCAATTTTCTAAGCTCCAGGCACTGTGCTAAGTATTTTTCCATGCATTGACACATTTGAATCTCACTACAACCCTATGAGTTAGATACTATCATTAATTTACTGCTGAGGAAACTGAGGCACGAAGTGATTGTCACTTGCTTAGCCCTTGAGACTAGAAGAGGCCCTTTCTCTGTGGAAACTGAATGGAGAAGACGGGGTCCTGAGGCAGTTAACAATCAGGAGAAAAATCTTACATTCATTTATGAAATTGCCATTTCTTTGACAAGGACACTGTTTTAATTTGTAACCCCAATGTTAAATTTTAATTAAAAATTTTAATTTTTAACCCCAATGCTCTCATTGTTCCTCACGTGAACCTTCTACTCAAGCCTGAAATGTTCCAATATCTGTAGCTCTGTTTACAGTATGTCTTGTTTCATCTTCTTATCATTTTCTTGGGTTTAACCTCAATCTCATCTTCAGAAAACCTTGAACCATCAGGCTCAGGGAGACTCCTCTGTTCTCTGAAGTTTTTCTATCCACAGGGCCACAATGTTGCACCATTTTACCACTGATTTGATTGCTTTTCTTGTATTACCCTTTGGCCATTTTGTTTTGTTTTGTTTTGTTTTGTTTTCCAAAGAAGATACTAGGCAATTATTTCTCTGAATACTTGGCAAACAGTATTTTTCCTTTGATAGATTAGAAATCATGACAAACCTATTCTAAAAAGCACACAGTTGAACTGGACATTTTTAAGTGACCTGCATCTGCTGAATTTGTTTTATAGTTACAGTGACCATATTACAGAATAAAATTGACACATATAGCTAAAAAATAACAGTATACTTGGAAGGATAAAGGGATGTATTCAGAGAAGCATAGTTTCTACAGTTAATATCTGGACCTACAACTTACATAGCACAAAACTTTATTTCCAGAATGTGAATATAAAAATTGCACAATGATAGTCATCTTTCTACATACCATTAAACTTGAAATTCATGTCTAATGTGTTAATATTTCTTTTTTCTGTTTATTGATTTATTACATCTAAATATTTTAATTTTATTTATTTATCCTATGTCTCTTTCTAAAACATATTTGAGCGCACTTATTACAAAATGCTAGTTTTTTTTTTAAGAAAAAAGGGACAAGGAAAAGAAGCTACCTAAAAGTAATATTTATTTATTTTCAGAGGACAAGTTAAAAATCTGTTTCTGAACTTCCACGGTACTAAGCAGTAAGAAAAACATGACGATGTATGTGCTCCCTGCTCTAGGATAAAGGAGAACATATCATAATTAATTGGCATGAAAATAAAGAATGTTGAAGGATGTAATATATGTGATCCTCAGCAGTTTCATAGCATACATAGAAACAATGACCTTGCAATGTGAAACTTCTAAAAAGGAAAGTAACTGATTTTGAGAAAGGTTTGAGTCAGTTAACTTTTTATAAAATATTTATATTAAGAATTATTTTTCCTCATTATTAAATTTGGAAAAGGAAGAAGATGAAATGGACTTTTAACTTTTCATTGTTTTCTTTAACGTGAAAATACAGCCCTTTCAAAAGCACAGTTTTCACTTTGTTTAGACCAACATAATTTACTTTAAGTATTTGTTTGGGAAACGTATATTGATTTTGTGACTGATCTTATTACTTCTTCATTAAATGCACTCAAGTCAGGGAAAGGGGTGATGACGATGATGAAGAAGAAAACACAGTGAAGAGATGTGTAATTTACAATGCTTCCCTCTTTCCCCACTAAAAAAACAGTATTATATCTTAATTTAGAGTACAATTCTCATAGATTTCTTCTTTAACACTGAGGTTTCTAGATTATTGTAGATGATGCTGAAGATTGTTCACGGAGAAAAAAAAAAAATAAGATTAAATTTTCTGCTGAAATACCAGCTCCTGTCTGGTCCTCTCTTCTCCTTCTCTGGGGAAAGTAGCTGGCACTAGCCGCTACATCAAAAGTACAAGTTGTACCTAGTTCTTTCAGTCACTCAGGACAGAAATACTGAGTAGCATATTAATCACCCAATGATTAAAAGTCATGATGCTTTCACCTACCAATAGACTGTTCTTGAAAAAGGAAAAAAGTGCTGTTTGATGATGATCATGACTGATGATGCAACGCAGCATTTACAGCATTGGTTCTGAGCCTTGGAAAAGCCTATTGTAACAACTTCTTAGATTGCTGGTGTGTGTTCCATAGTTTCCTTATTAACAGAACTCCATTTGCAACACTTGCCTCGTCCAACTTCACCAGTGCTATGAAACATATTCTTTACTACACAGTGCTAATATGAAGATAACATGAGAGTAGAAATCCCAACTAATCCAAGCATGTACTTACTTGAACTATTTACCAAGATACAGGAGGGGCAGTGTAGTTCGATGGCCCAGTAGGAGTCCCTGCCACCTGGGTAGATGCCTGGGTTGAAATCTCACCACCACTCTCTAGTTACTCATGTCCCTGAGCAAGGCATTGGTGACTTCATTTCTTCATCATTAAAGCAGAGAAAAAAAATAGAAACCTATCTAACAGCGATTTTGCATGTTTTAAATAGGTTAACAAATTGTGCCTGAGAAAGTGTAAGCTTTTTGTTAATGACTACAGCATTTGTACCATGCATAGTAGACATAAACATAAAAAGCCGTTCCTGAATTCTAGGAATATGTATCAATTCAAAGGAAGGGAATGTATTTCCTGATATGACTTGGGCCATATCAAGTTTTAGGGATGTCATAATGCTTTAGTTTACCAAGGTTCTTTCTTACTTAGATTAGATAAATTTGCCGACACTATAGTCTGCCCTTTTATAAGTGATAGCTTATTTCCTATTTTCCTGTGGTTTCTTAAAGACGTCAAAGAATAGGCCGGGCGCGGTGGCTCACGCCTGTAATCCCAGCACTTTATGAGGCCGAGGCGGGCTGATCACGAGATCAGGCGATCGAGACCATCCTGGCTAACACGGTGAAACTCCGTCTCTACTAAAAATACAAAAAAACTAGCCGGGCCAGGTGGTGGGCGCCTGTAGTCCCAGCTACTCGGGAGGCTGAGGCAGGAGAATGGCATAAACCCAGGAGGCGGAGCTTGCAGTGAGCCGAGATCGCGCTGCTGGACTCCAGCCTGGGAGACAGGGTGAGACTCCGTCTCAAAAAAAAAAAAAAAGATATAAAGAATAATAGAGTTTCCTTGTGGTCCGAGATTTTGCTCCCAATACATGGCATTTATAGCACAAGGGTAGGGAAAAATATAACCAGACAGTTGTTGTTAGACATATAGGACTAAGCTTCATTGAATTCACAAAATCAAGCGTCTTTGTGCAATAGATTAGTTTGCTTGCCTTTATAATTTTCAGTTATTAGTGTGAAAAGTATGCCATTAGGGGAAAGAATGATTTATGATGATAATAGGCAGAGTAATTAATATGCATACATAGCATAAAGTAAATATTTGAGGTCTTCCTACAATCTCAATCAAGCTTAAGGAAACGAAACATCGTAGTCATTTAACCAGTCTCATCTATACCTCTGATTATTGCCAAATGATATATTGCAACAAAAATATTCAAGTATTAAATTTCGAATTTGGAAAAATATTGAGTCTAAATGTTGTTCAATATTTAAGAGAGTGATTTTTCTCTTTTCAAATCTGTCTTATTTCTTATTTTGAGACATAGGAAAAATGAAAGAAGGTTGCTACTTTACTGAATTCTTTCAAAGGTTTTTACAAGAGGAAATGCAAAAGCCTTTGTGAATTGAAATGTTTAGCTCAGCAATTTAAAATCTTTTGTCTGGGCTTGTAGGTGTAGGTTACAGTGCTGGCTTTGAAAGGGTAGAAATAAAGTTTTCTTTTATTCAGTAGCTATTTTACTTTTTGATGCCAGATTTAAATGAATTTAAAACTGCCCCATGAGACTTTAAGATTAGCTATAGGGAAGAATATTCTTGAGAATTTAGGATGACTGAACAGGAGATATCCTCCTACTTATTTTAACATTGTTCAATGTTCCATTTCCCTTCGTTGTCACACTATTTTCTTCAAGCCTTCAGATGGGATCCTCTGTGTGGTGAATGTTGTGGCGGGCCACTAAAAGACCCCTACAGGAATGGAGAATTGATTTCCCCATCTGCTGGGCATGCTGCGGGAAGATGACCCTTGCTCACATTGACTTTGGGTGGCTTCAGCTAAAGAAAACTGCCTAACTCGGGTTACAGGTTTTCCAGGGGCAGACCATATCCAATAACTAGTCACCCAGAAGGTGAGACGCCCTTACCACCATTGTGAAGAACTCTTAAGAGCTGTCCAGCTTCGAGCTCTCCGTAGGCGAGCTGAGTCTTTCTTTGTGACTGCATTACAGTTTGCCTTCTACCTCTGTCCTGTCCGGAGCCGTGAGGCCCGGAAATTGCCGCGGCCTCTGTTGCTTAAGCTCCACATTGCAGAGACAAGATGGAGCACTTCCTGGTTCTTCATCATTAACTTTTCCCGTGCCTGCGAACTTTTCCCGGGCGCGTGCGTAGATAACTTCCCTCGCCCGGGAAAGTCTAAGTCTACCGAGCATGCGCCTGGTGACGTCTCTCATTATTCTCCTCCCGGCCTGCTCTGCCGCACTTCCTCTTCCCTGCCAGCCTATATAAGGCATTGCACCGCCGCCATCAAACGAGACTTGATTAGGATACTGTCTTATCTCCATTTCTTGTGTCTCTTGTCTCTCTAAATTCCCACCCCCTCCTCCAAGGTCTGTGTTAACGATCCCGCTGGACGGGACACTGTCCAATGCTGGTTTCATCCTCTCCCCTGCACATGAAGGTTTGAACTCCAAGCCTACCCACACATAAACATCTTGAATGCTCAAGATCTCCAATCAAAATCAGCTGAACAAGAAACTCAGCCTACTCTACCCAGTGCATTTGCTGCAGCAACCTTTAGAGCTATTGGCTTTTGACTCTGTAAGTAAACTTTTTAATAAAGAAATACTTATAAAAGTGAACAAATTGTAATGATGCAACTCAATGACTTCTCATGAAGCTCACATTTCATTATAACAATACTCAGAAGAGGAAACAGAACATTAATGGATCCCCAGGAACACTTTCTGGGCCCTACTCCTCTCTAAAGAAGTGGCTATTATGATTTCTACATAATAAATCATTCTGTCTGTTTTTGAACTTGATGTAAGTAGAATCTTACAATTTGTGCGCTATTTATTATATGGCTTCTTTCACTCTGCATTAGGCTCATGAGATCCATCTATGTTGTTATACATAGTTTAGTTCTTTCAAGGCAATACAATATTCAATTACGTGAATATGTCATACATTATTCATCAGCCTCTGGACATTTTTCCCCTCAATTTTGGCTACTATGGATAGTGCTGCAAATAATATAATTGTAAATGTCTTTTGGTGAACATATGTATGCATTCTTTTGAATATCCTTATGTCCTAAGAGAATTGCTAGATCATAAGACATGCATATTTTCAGCTTTATGGATGGCACCAGTTTTCCAAAGTGGTTAAGCCAATTTATGTGTTTACTAGTAGTATGTGAGAGACCTGGTGGTTTTTACTTGCTTGCAAACAGTTGATATGTTTTACTTTTTATTTTATTTTATTTTTATTTTTTTTAAAGCCTTTCCAGTGGATGTGTGGTACTATTGCATTACAATTTTAATGTGTATTGTACCAACAGCCATGAAGCTGAACATATTTTAATGCACTAATTGGATTTTAGATATCTTATTTCCTGAAAAAACCATGCAAAATTTTTATTTATTATTTTAAAATTAAGTGACTGTCCTTTTCTGATTGATTTTTAAGAGACATATATTCTCCACTTAAGTCATTGTTGAATGTGTCTAAAATATCTTTTCCCACTCTGTGGCTTACAATTTTATCAGTGCTGTCGATGAGTAGAGTTTTTAACTTTAATGTAATCCAATTTTGTTTTTCCTAATATGGTTGGTATTTTTTGTGTTCTACTTAAGAAAATTTTGCCATGGGATATGAAGAACATAAAGATATTCTCCTATATTTCCTTCTAAAGCCTTTATTATTATTCATCTTTAACATATAAATCAACACTCTATATAGAATTATTTATCTTGCATAAAATTGACTCAGTGTTCATTTGTCACTCGTGTTATACATTATGTATCTGTATAGGAGCGGGTTTGTTTCCAGACTTTGTGTTCTATTTTAATGGTCTATTTACATACTCTTGTCCCATAGCCACAGTGTTGTAGTCACTATAGCTTTACAATAAGCCTTGATATCTTGTAGACTATACCATCTAGTTTTGTTTTTCTTCAAGATCTCTCGAATGTTTTTGATTCTTTGTATTTTCATTCTTTAAAATTCAGCTTGTCAGATTCCACAAAAAAATTGATAGAATTTTGATTAGGATGGATTGAATCCTTAGATCAACTTAGGAAGAATTAATTTCTTTATAATATTGAATTTCCAATCCACAAATGAAGGAATTTTTTCTCATGTTTAGATTTTAAGAATTTATTTAAATATAATTGCAGTATTTTCAGATTTAGTCTTTGGTATATAAGGTTTTTTGATGCCATTCCGAATGACATCACTTTTAAAATTTGATTTCCTGCTTCTTGTTTCTAATAAACAAGTGTCTTTTGTTGTCATTGCTTGAGATAGAGTCTCACTCTGTCACCCAGACTGATGTGCAGTGGCGTGATTACAGCTCACTGCACCCTCAACCTTCTGGGCTCAAGCAATCTTCCAACTTCAGCCTCCAGAGTAACTGGGACCACAGGTGCAAGCCACCATGCCCAGATAATTTTTAAATTTTTTGTAGCAATGGGATCTCCCTATGTTGCCTGGGCTGGTCTCCAATTCCTGGACTCAAGCTATCCTCCCACCTTGGCTTCCAAAACTGCCGGGATTACAGGCATGCACTGCCACGCCTGGCCTATTTTTTTTTCTTTTTTCATTTTTTCTATTGGCATTGTATCCAACTTCTTGAGAGATTCCCTTATTAATTCTATTTTTTTTCCTATAGACATTGTCATTTTTTTTACACCAGCTTTATTGCAGTGTAGTTGACAAATAAAATGTATATATATTGGACTGAACACAGTGGCTCATACCTGTAATCCCAGTACTTTGGGAGGCCATGGTGGAGGGATCGCTTGAGCCCAGAAGTTCGAGACCAGCCCTGACAACATAGGGAGAGACTCCATCTCTACCAAAAATGAAAATGAAAAATAAATGAAAAAAGTTATATATATCTACAGTGTACAATGTGACATTTTGATACACATTGAAATGATCACTGTAATCAAGTGAATTAACATATCCATCACGTAACATAGTTTTTTTTTTTTTTTTAATGGTAAGATCACTTAATACTGACATTGTTTTAATTCACACATATCATTTTAGATTTGTGCAAAATACTAGTTTATACTTTCATCTTCGAGTGAGGGACACTTTGGATCCAAATAATATATTATTCTGGCTTCCACTGGTGAATATATAAGTACTGTTGGTGTTTTACGTGCTTGTATTGTGAATGCTCATAAAGTACATAGTGGATTCTGATCAGGAAAACAAATATGTAGAGAAATGATAGTCTGACACCTGAATTATTCCTCAATCAGTTTCCCCATCCCTTTGGGGTGGTCCAAAAGCAACAATAGAGCATTCCAGGAAGAAAGAAGGAAATCACTGCCTTAAGTAGTTAAAGTTTACAGACTTTGTAAGAGATGCAATATTTCAAATAAACAGCTCAGTATAAGTGAAAAATGTTAACGTAACTGGGGGCTTACAGGCCACGATTAGCAACTGAATTTAGTTTTTATTCTTATTGTTCCATCTCTTCTGGACATTGTGACTGCAACTGAGTCCATTACATAAAACAGTGGCATTTGGTATGCTATCTTTGACATTGCCACGCCTTCTTTGCTCTCATACTGTCACCTAAGAACCAAGACAAATTGACAATTATTTGGCAACACTTCCAATATAAGTTTGTACTACTCTCTCAGCTGGAACTCCTTTGCCATTTGCCACTAGGTCAGAATTTAGTGAGTGCCTCTACCATCTACTGTCCAAAGCTTTCAGTCTAATATAAGTGGTGTCATGTTGGTCGGCAAGAGAGAGGTCTCAGTCTCAGTAGCCTGGACAGTGGTGTAATCATATCACCACCAACCAAGGTGGCCTAAAAACCTGACATATTTAGGGTTCAGAATTCAGAGGCATGCTTGCTATGCAAAGTTTTCTGAGAAAATGTGAGCAGATTTGCAACATTCTAGCTCTCTAGTCAAGGAAAAAGTGCTGTCACTTTGCTTTCCCCATCTGTAGAACTTCTTGGATATGTGTATTGATGTCTTTCATAAGTTTAAAAATACTTAGTCATTAAATACTGCAGTATTCTTTGTGTTCATAATCTTTCTCTTCCAATTCTAAATACATGTCAGATCTTTCTGCTGGTTCCTACATGCCTTTGAGGCTTTTCTTTATTTTTATTTCTTTTCTTGCCTCAGTTCAGCTATCTTTTTATGGACCTGCCTTCTATTATGTTTGTTCTGATGTTAACACTATCCATTGGTTTCTTAATTTTATTTATTAAACTATCCTATTTCTTGAATTTATGTTCTTATAAAATGTAGAACATAATTGACTTTTTATCAGTTATTAGAATCAGTTTTCTAATAACAACCTTACTGTTTTCATCTACTGATTTAATATAAAATCTATTTTATTAAACATAACAATCTTACAATATTTAAATGTCCTTTACTGGATGTTATTTTGTAGTTTACTGCAATATTCTAATTACCTATGATTTTTCTGTTGTGTGGTTTCTCTCTTGTTTCTTGGTCATTATTGAAACAGGAAATGTTCCCCTTTTCTTAGTCTTCGTTATTGGTGTGGCTACTAAGAGAATTGAGTGCCAGACCATCAGGTGAAATATGGCAGAATTTGCAGATGGAGAATTGAGTGCCAGACCATGAGGTGAAATATGGTAGAATTTGCAGACAATGTTATCTTCCTTTAGAGAGGGTTCCTTTCTTTGTTTGACTTTTTTCCTAAAATTTTTTAAATTAGTAAATCAATTAATATATTTTCTAAAACCCTTTCTATTTTGCTCAGTTGTTTGACTTCTTTTGCCAGAGTGATACAGTGTTGTCTGATCACTTTAATGCAATCAGATGGAGGTCAGTAGATTTTGATAAGGCTTGGTTCTATTTCCTCCTGAACACAGACATCCTCTTGCAGGACATTCAACTCAGAGCTTGTGAATTTATCAGGAACCTGCTCTTAGAGATACTTTTGTTCTAATATTTGTCTCATCATCTCAGGAGACTGCTTTGAATTCTACTTGTCATAGATATTTTGCTTAGTGTTTCAGTCTTCTGCCATGTTTGGTTTCAGAATTCAGCATATACCATGCAATGAGAAATAATTCTACCTCTGAGACAAGTCAGATTTCAATTCTTTGTCTCTCCAAACTTTCAAGATCACACAAAACAGCACTAGTTCCCCTGCCCCGTGGTCACAGCCATCTGCTTTTGCAAAACTCAAATGGCGAATCTCTTGCCCTGTGCCAAGACACATCATTTTCCCTAGGGAAAAAGCCACTGCAGACAGTCAGCTCCCATCTCCGGGGTGCTTTCCTCTCAGAAAACCAATATCTTGATTTTCTCTCTTTCACAAGCTTCGATTTTAATAGTTTTTTTGTTTGTTTTTTTTTTTTTTTTTTTTTTTTTTTTTTTTTTTTTTTTTTTTTTGAGACGGAGTCTTGCTCTGTCGCCCGGTCTGGAGTGCAGTGGCCGGATCTCAGCTCACTGCAAGCTCCGCCTCCCGGGTTCACGCCATTCTCCTGCCTCAGCCTCCCGAGTAGCTGGGACCACAGGCGCCTGCCACCTCGCCCGGCTAGTTTTTGTATTTTAGTAGAGACGGGGTTTCACCCTGTTAGCCAGGATGGTCTCGATCTCCTGACCTCGTGATCCGCCCGTCTCGGCCTCCCAAAGTGCTGGGATTACAGGCTTGAGCCACCGCGCCCGGCCTTTTTTGTTTGTTTGTTTGGTTGGTTGTTTTCTTTTTTTTTCTGTTGTTGTTTGTTTTTTCTTTTAGTTTTTCTTAATGTTCTTGTTAGAGTGTTGGTCTGCCACCATTCAGTCCATCATACCTAGAGTTATGAGCCCTGCTTTGCCAAATATTGATAAATGTGTGTGTGTGTGTTATATACTAGGGCTGGATACTGGCATAGTAATTTCTATTATATTTCATTTTGATCATGGTGAGTCATTCAGTGTGGGATGGAGTAGGTGCAGCTTGTTGTTCGCCAGAGCTCCAAAATTGAAGCAAAACATGAAGCCCTTTATAAAACAAAAAGAAAAATTACACCTGCTTGTTCCAATGATCATATGAGAACGTTGGCCCAGGAACATTTAAAAGTGCGGGGTTACAGCATTAGACAGTTTTGCTCAAAGACACAGCCCTGAAGGTAAGTAAATTGCAGAGTATCAAATGCTGCATTTTATAGTCCCTTTGAGAGGCTGTTATCCTGTAGTCATGACTGCATTGTAGTTGTTGCTGACTCGCTAGTTTTGAGTCTTTTAATTTACACAATGCTGGACAAATTCCTATATCTAAAAAACTGTGTGCTGAAACAAAAATGGGTTGCCCCTATTTTGTTTTTATGAAATTATACCAACATTGTAGAAATGTAGAGTTGAAAAGTATAATGCAGGTCATGAGCTGTATAACCTTTTGCAAATATAATGAAACTCAGACAGATAATATGAATTTACCAAATATCTTATACCTTTTAGTGGTAGTCAGTGTTACAACCAAATTTTCTGATTCCTGGTCCAATATATTCACTTTATTTCATCATGATTCCCTCCAAATAGTATTGCTATGTGCATCCTCACTATTATTATTCTACATGTGCCTATTTTTTCCCTTTTGGTTTAAATCCTAACCCTGATAGTTTAGTAGTATTCAGTATTCAGTCTGCCTCCTTCTTGTTGCTTGCTGTTCACTCACTCTTTTTTAAAAATGTTATTTAAAAGTGGCTCACAAAATCTGAGAACTTAATGATTAAGATAGGTGATGGGAATTGTTATAAAATACTTTTTCAAGAAGAAAATTTTATCTTTTTATAGGCTTTATGGGTAAATGTGAAGGGAAAAATGCTGTACAAAAAAACTGAAACTGTAGATCTGTTTATCATCCTTGCTCTAAGATGTAGCAGCCAGTTATGCATAGGTGGTACTTAAGTAGATCCTCCTTAGTCTATTCCTTCTCCAA
Organism: Trachypithecus francoisi; assembly: GCF_009764315.1. Classification (NCBI taxonomy): domain Eukaryota; kingdom Metazoa; phylum Chordata; class Mammalia; order Primates; family Cercopithecidae; genus Trachypithecus; species Trachypithecus francoisi. The sequence continues at coordinate 12,028,769 of NW_022681435.1, forward strand.
GCCTTGAATCATAAGCATACACATTTACAATATATCTGTTGAAATTCTCATCTGTTACAATGTATTAAAGGTGCTACTATTTAATGAGAAAATAAAATAAAGCTAAGTATAAGATTTCCATGAAAGTAATATAACACTGCATTTGCCAAAATTCCTTTTTGTGAGCTTACAAATTGCCATAATATCATACTCCAAATCTACATGGCAAAACTGTCTTACAGGTTAAGGTAAACTACTTTTGTTTTAGAAATGATATCTTACTACCTTGGCCTGCATTTTATTGTGTCATGTTATTTACACTAAGACTCATGAAAAAAGAAAACTGAAATTGGAAAAACAAAATGGCAGAACCTGAATCATCAGCCAGATGAGTGAAGTTAGGGTGGGCATAAAAAAATCAAGCTGAAGAAAAATTGTCATTTGAGTGAGTCTTGAACTCCGCTGTGGTTCTATGCTTGTCCACAGTAAACTACTCACTCTAAAGTGAATGACTTCTGAAATACTGATGAATAAATATGGGAATGAGAAACATTTTTTCAAATTTTATGGATAGATAGGTACATAGAGATTACATAAAGTCCATTACTGACACTTACAAATATCAAGCCATCTCTTTCTTTGGTGTTACAATAGGATACACTTTATTACATTACCTTCATAAAACAGATGGAGTGCCATAATGTAAAAGCTGGGATTACAATGATAAGTATTTTTTTTTCTGTTGATGTTCTTTGTTTTTTTTTTTTAACATAATTCTGAAAATATATTAATCATCTACCACATTAGGTAAATAACATTCTTGTAGCCCCGTTAAATTTTCATGATTTCTATTTTCGATTGCAATCTGTTTTGAATTATTTTTGTTAATGTTTGCCTATGCTTAATTGCTAAACCACATATGTATGAGGCCAAGAGTAATAATATTCAAACTATCTCTCTAAAAATCACACCATATTGTGCTCAAATGATATATATCATAGATTTTCTTTTTATGAAAACAGGATTTTTACCTTCATAATATCATAAAAGTAATATCATAAAAGTTATATAAAATACATTTTTTCAATATTTTTCACCAGGTTACTTCTTAAGTCATATGGTGGTTTTTATTATCAATAAATAAATTGATAATATCTGATGGACTTTACTGTTACATAAATGTTATGCTTAGGTTAGATTCTGACCTAGATTCTGGTAGGCTGAATCAGTCTTGCAAAGTAGAGTGAGTCATAACTACACAAATACTTGCACACACACATACACACACACATACACACATGCCCCTAGTATAAAGCAAAAAGTATGTTCTCTGGATTCAGACAAAGTCTTAACAACCATTTTAACAATTTCCATAACCATTTTAACAATTTCCTCTTCCGTAGACTCCAATGGTTACTGTTTTCCCTTCTATTTGGTATTACGCTTCCAATTGCTACTGAGGTCTGGATAATCTAGTAGCAGCGCTATGTAAATATAAAGGGATTATATATTTTTGACCGAATACCAAGCACATTAGTAACGTCACCTAAAGTCTCATAATAGAATACGTTGATATTAACTTAATCATATGATAATTAATTATCCATAACTCTGGTGTAACTGAGTTAGAGATGCAGCTAACATTCCTGAGTCACCATTTCCAACCAGCACAATCCTAAGGTCATTGCGCTGATATTTACAGCAACCCTTTCTGTAATAGGTAAGTGTGATTATTTCTACTTAAAGATAGAAACTGAAGAATGCTAAGAAATTTACCAAATTCACACTTTCAAAAAAGTGGTTGAAACACTAACACTTTGTCTGAATCCAAAGCACATGTTCTTCCCACAACACTATGCTGATCAATATTTGAACAATGATCCAAATCTTCATAGGAAGATGATTGTAGGTTATAGCACTTTACATTCTTTAAACTGTTCACATGCTGTAGATAGATACTCTTGCTTTTTGTAGGAGAGAGAAAAAAAGCTCATATTTACTGAACACCAACATGTTTGATAGGTAATTACCTATGATGTCTAAATTACCTGTGATATACCTATAATATGCATAGAAAGAGATTTTATACTAAAAGTAAATGTTGAATTTACAAATATTCATGCTTCATATATTTGGCAGTAATGATTTTATTTGCATGTCTTCACTTAACACTTATTTATTTAATTCTTGACAGGGACCTAGTGAAGAGGGTTAAAAAGAGTAAGAAAATATCCTTGAGGAATTGCCATACTGTCTTCCACAATGGTTGAACTAATTTACATTCCTGTCAACAATGTAAAAGCACTCCTATTTCTTCATAGCCTCACCAGCATCTGTTGTTTCTTGACTTTTTAATAATCGGCATTCTGACTGGCGTGAGATGGTGTGGTTTTGATTTATATTTCTCTAATGATCAGTGATTTTGAGCTTTTTTTTTTCATATGTTTTTTGGCCTTGCAAATGTCTTTCCATCTAGAACCAGAAATACCATTTGACCCTCCAATCCCATTACTGAGTATATACCCAAAGGAATGTAAATCATTCTACTATAAAGATGTATGCACATGTATGTTTACTGCAGCACTATTTACAATAGTAAAGTCATGGAACCAACTCAAATGCCCATCAAGGATAGACTGGATAAAGAAAATGTGTTACATATACACCATGGAATATTATGCAGACATAAAAAGAAATGAGATCATGGCCTTTGCAGGGAGTGAAGCTGGAAGCCATCATCTTCAGCAAACTAAAACAGGACCAGAAAACCAAACACTGCATGTTCTCATTCATAAATGGGAGTTGAACAATGAGAACACCTGGATGCAGGGAAGGGAACATCACACACCAGGGCCTGTGGGGGGTAAGAAGTGAGGGAAGGGAACTTAGAGGATGGGTCAATAGGTGCAGCAAACCACCAGGGCACACGTGTACCTATGTAACAAACCTGCACGTTCTGCACATGTTAGAAAATATGCTTGATCCTAAGCAGCTATAGTTTAGTAGGGCTGCCTCAGCCTTCCAAAGGGATGGGATTACAGGCATGAGCCACTGCACCCGGACAGTATTTTACTTCCAGGTTCCTTGGTTGTGGATAGATTTATCTGAGCCTTTGTTGGCATCTACCAGAAAGCAGATGGTTGCAGGAGAGATTTATTCTAACAAGTGGCCACCTCCTTGCTGTACCACCCAGGAGGTTAGGTTGAGGTAAGCTTTATACAGCATAAAAGAAGAGGAAAAGATTTTTTAAACAAGAGATTTTGAGGTTACCAAAACCCGATTTAGATTAAGAAGCAATAAGTTGTCAACGTTCCAGAGAAAAGCTAATTTAAGTATTTTCCAGAAGGTAGAAAAAGGAACAAAGTAAAAAATTAAAGACAGTTTTTATGTCTTCTTTGGAGACTAACCTACATTTTCGAACAATTCGAACAAATGCAATCTGTACAGATGCTCATTAGACAATTTCCTGAAAACCTACCTATACCAACCTGGATGAATTTTTATGGAAAATGAAAACAGAATGTGATGAAATATTAAATGTATTGTCAATTATATTGGAACTATGAGCAAAATAGCAATTAATTGATTGCATGTGGTATAGAGCAGAGGTCCCCAAACTTTTTTGCACCAGGGACTGGTTTCATAGAAGACAATTTTTCCAATGACAGGCTGGGGTGGGGGGGTAGTTTTGAGATCAAACAGTTCCATTGCAAATCAATTATCAGGGATTAGATTACCATAAGGAACAAACAACCTAGATCCCTCACATGCGCAGTTCACAATAGGGTTCACACACCTGTAACAATCTATTGCCCTTCTGATCTGATGGGAGGTGGAGGTCAGGAGGTAATGCGAGTGATAGGGAGTGACTGTAAATACAGATACAACTCCACTTGCTTACCAGCTGCTTACCTCCCACTGTGTGGCCCAGTTCCTAACACGCCACAGACCAGTACTGGTCCTCATCCTGGGGTTGATGTGGAGCATTTCCAGATACTTTTTTCTTTGCAAGAGCTTAAAACAAACAAAAATCCTCAAAAACTTAGCATAGAAAAATTTCCTTCTTCTTCTAGGATACTTTCTGCTCATTTCATTTGCTTGGTTTGGTTGATTGATATTTCTCATCATGGAATAAAGCTAGTATCATAAAGGAATAAATAATTATGAAGTTTACATGAAATCAACAAATATTTATTTAGCATTGACTACATACGGAGAACTAGATACAGAAATCATCAATTGGCCGGGTGCAGTGGCTCACATCTGTAATCCCGGCAATTTGGGAGGCTGAGGAGAGTGGATCACCTGAGGTCAGCAGTTCGAGAACAGGCTGGCCAACATAGTGAAACTCTGTCTCTATTAAGAAATACAAAAGTTAGCCAGGCATGGCGGTGGGCGCCTGTAATCCCAGCTACTTGGGAGGCTGAGGCAGGAGAATCGCTTGGCGAGGGGTTGCAGTGAGACGAGATGACATCACTGCACTCCAGCCTAGGTGACAGAGCAAGATTCTGTCTCAAAAAAAGAAAAAAAAGAAAAAGAAAGGAAGGAAGGAAGGAAGAGAGGAAAGTGTCAAGGTTTTAGTTCTCTGAAAACTTGAGGAAACTGCATATTCCTGTTTTTATGTTCTTTTAACTGAGGCAAGAAAAATGAAAATCAGGAGGCTATTTTTAAATTAAATAATTTGGCATCTTGTCCCAGCAGTCATGATTAAAGGTGGCTCCTCAGACATTTAAATGTTACATGGTAAGTAATTGAGTGTAAAACTAAATTAATTCTTGATTTCAGCCTGGGCATTAATATTTTTCCAGGAAATAATTCCACATAGTCTTTCCAAATAGGGAATATTTTCTTCTCCAACAACATAAACAAAACTTTCAGCACCATTTTACTACTTAACAATACAGATTCTCTGAGTTAATCTATACATTTGAGTTTTAGGTGAATTTTAATTTCACCCTTTAAGCTTTTGTTTTTCCCGGGAAATAGTCCCACATGGTCATTCCAAATAGGGAATATTTCCTTCTCCAACAACATAAACAAAACTTTCAGTACCAATTTACTAGTTTACAATATAGATTTTGTGAGTTAACCTATACATTTGAGTTTTAGGTGAATTTTAATTTCACCCTTTAAGCTTTTGCTTCCACTAAAAAAAATGTTTATAATAGACCAATCTGTAGCTCAGGGAAAGAGGCTTATGACAGTAACACCAGCAGTACCACACACTAAGGGCAAGTGATTTACCATACCCATGAATGCATTTCCTAGCATGCTGTGTGCGGGTTGACTTTTATCGGGTAATTATGTTGAATCTTCTCCTAAACCTTTTGTTCCCCGGGTAGCACCATCTTTTGCGTAAAACATCATCAGTATGCCTTTCTCATACATTATCCCTGTGACAGCTTCAATGGTGTACTGAAGCAACAGCTCATCAGAGCAGCAGTGCACTGTGATGATTTATTACAGTAACATATCGTCAGAGGGAGGCAGCAGAATAATACATGACCAGAAGCATTCAAGAGTGTTATGCAGGAGTATATTTAGTTGTACAAGAGGATTCAAGGAAACCTGAAAACCTCACATTAGCGGATCCATGTCCTCAATAAGTGGAGATGTTTGTGGGTGAAGGCTATTCATTCACTCTACAGGTAACTGGACACCTGACTGCAGTTGTTTGCCCAAATACTGTACGTTTTTTATAGAACCTCTGCAAATTTCAGTTCAAATTTTGTTTGTATAAGAAAATTTGCAGTTATCAAAAATGGCATTAAATGGCAGACACTGTTTTCTATTAGAGACATTCTGGATATTGTCCTATTCTATTTTCTAGGAGGATATGTAGGTTTTTAAAAAATTACTCACTCTAGGCAACCACATTTTTGTGTTAAATAGGTTTATTCAAAAGCCTAGTTAATAAGTGGAGAAAGTTTCACTCTGCAAATTAATGCAAGGTAAAAAGAGCCTATAATACAACAGTTGAATATTTGTAAAATTCACATGTTAAAGAAAAGACCCACTATTTTAACCTGGTTGACAATGACAGCAACAATGTTGTATAATTTGCAGGGAAAAGGGTTGATGGAATTCTTAGTTCTTAAAGGGTGTCTGATAAAAACTGAGATACTGAGCAAATCTTCAAGCTTCCATAGAATCAATTTTTTTATTTTTATGGAAGAATCGCTTTTTGAAATTATAAAAATAATTTTAAAAGATTGCTTGGGAATGTTAATTTCCTTCTGTAGATGATTAAATTTGCTTCATGTTTCCAGTCATTTTTTGTGCAGGATGTCTGATAGCCTCAGTCATACCTGAGATAATCAGTGGAACATTAAGATTGGTTTAGTTTTGGGAGCACAACATCATCTCTTTTTATGAGTTCTACTTTGGGAAAGACAAAGCGTGTTCTTGCCCTGATTCTGGTGTGTATGTATGTCCTATTTCTCGAAGGTGCTGCTCAGTTAGAAATATCTCCTGGCAAACTTCCCAACACAGCATTTGTCAAGATCTTACCAATCCTCAGTCCCAATTGGATGAAAAATATTTCCTAAGTGAATTATTTCTTCTTCATTCAATGGGAAGCTGTTATCACCAACTTTATTGAACAGTAAAGAAGAGGCTTTAAGAGACGGAATCATAAATTTTTCTGCCAGCTTGTATTTTTTATATCTTCAATATGCAGTACCTTATTTTATTAGCTTGGATACAACATTTCCCCAATTTCTTCCTGCCCAGGCTGTGATCCTATCAAATTTTGGGGGAGGCAACTTCAATAGCACATATCCTTATGAAATACATCATTGCAATGTATCTGTTTACTAGAATGTCTTCCCCAATGAGGCCTTGAGCTTTGTGAGGACATGAATTATGTTTTATCAATCTTTGTATTCTCAAGGGTAACGCACAAGTGCCAAATCAATATAAGTTGAAATTTTTTTTTGTTACTTATGGCTTAAATATATAAATTACCATTCACCTGAATGAGTTTCTATTTATATAGGTTTTATATTTCTTTTGATTTTATATATTTTATTGACAACATATTAAGTGGGTTTAGTTAAAAAACATTTATTTAAAACCATTTGTCAGGGCTGCTGTTATCACTCAGATAAGAGAAGAGTACAGTTAGGTAAGCATAGACCTGCAATATATATTGTGTTGCCAGAATAACAACCATAATAATAATGATTAGTAATAATAATAATAAATATTATAAATAATAATTAGTGAAACAAATTTTAAGTAATGGAAAATAAGCCAGTGCTAACAAGGAGAATGTACTGTGCATTTATATGTCTTATTGAATTAAATACTCTCCCTCTGAGGCAGGTGCCATTAGTATCCCAACTTTACAGAGGATAAAGCTAGTTTAAAAAGGATGTATTACTTCATCAAAGACACACAATTAGTATGCAGTAAAAAGTCAATCTCAGGTGAGTCTAATTTGAAGTCTAACTCTAACTGCCTCTTAAAGTAGTTTATTAAAAATATGCACAGGTGTTGTGAGGGGATGAAGGGTTTTCTACAAATTAAGGCTTTTAGGAGGGATTTCTGGAGCAGCCTACCTAAGCAGAATCTTGGACTTTATCCTCCAGTTATAAAGATATTAAAAATTTTCACAAGAGAGTGATATGATCAGGTTTGTGTTCTTATGGACTCACTTTTATGGCAAAGAGGACAATCTATTTCAGAGAAGACTGGAGATGGTACAACTGAGAACAGGGGATCTAGGACTTCAATATACATCAGAATCACCTGGAAGACTTGATATGCAAAAGCAGGTTATTGTGCCCTACCCCCAGAGACTCTGTAATTATGGAGTGGGGCCCAGAATTTGCATTTCTGTCAAGTTTTCTGTTGATGGTGGTGTTGCTGACCTGAAACCACATTTGGAGAACTACTATTCTAGATGATTGCACCACTTCAGAACAGTAACAAAGAGGACTCAGGTTAAAAATACACTATAAGAATGCAGAGAAGAGGATAATTTTGATAACTATTTAGATATAAACATTTTCAAGAAGGAGAAAGTAACTACATTTAAGTCTGGTATTATCCTCATACTTTTGGGTGACAATATTAGCAGTGATAATGAAATCAACAGGGAGGAACAGAATAGTACCTCCTCTTCTTCTTTCTCTTCTTCTTCTTCTTCTTTCTCTTCTTCTTCTTCTTCTTCTTCTTCCTCTTTCTCTTCCTCTTCCTCTTCTTCTCTTTAAGTCATGGTGTCATTTTGTCACCCAGGCTGGAGTGCAGTGGTGTGATCATGGCTCACTGCAAATTCAAGCCATTCTCCTACCTCATCCTCTCAAGTAGCCAGGACTACTGGTGCATGCCACCATGCCCAGCTACTTTTTAAATTACTTTTTGTAGAGGTGGAGTTTCACTGTGTTGTCCAGCTAGTGACGAACTCCTGGCCTCAAATGATCCTCCCTCCTTGACCTCCGAAAGTGCTGAGATTACAGGTGTGAGCCACCACACTTGGCAGACATTTCTGAGAGAGTAAGAAAGATGTTATGCTTTGCACTTTGAGGATTTGGGGATTTGAGATTCTTGAGAGATAGTTTTCCTTGAGTCTCTTATGTTTCTACTCTCCTTGTAGCATCTTTTGTTCTGGGTTGCCTTTCTAAGGATATAGAACATAAAGAGATACAACATCTCGCTCTGGGACAGAGGGTAGGTTCGTTTGTTGTCTAAGGAAATAAAGGCACTGATTCCTTCTGGGGCAACGATTGGACAGGTTCACTTGCAGTTCCCTTAAAAGATTGGAGTTTCCTAAGGAGGTTTCTAAGCAGTGACATATACCCACTGTGTGTATAGCTTCTACCCAGGTCACTTCACCTTACCTGATGAGATCTGGGAGGAGCGAGGAACTGAAGCAACATGAAGCTCCTGCTGCCTACTGTGCCTGTGTGATGAAGTCCTTCATCTCTGGCTCAGGAGTCTCATGTGTTCCACCAGCACCCACGAAACTCTGACAGGAAGGTTTGTCAGCTTCTAAGGAATGTAAAAGTTTAAACTCTTCACAGTTCCAGCAGACCTGTGTGTGGGCGCAGACAAGGCCATGTAGATACGATCAAGAGGAAAGTCCTAAAGGTCTGGTGCTCAGGTGACCAGTCAATCTAAAGACACAATTTTGTTAATTGTCATTATATAGGAGAATAAAATCATGAGATTAGAGAATTTCAACTGAGAAAAGCATGCAATTTAATGGACAGTGAGTCAAGAATGGAAGTGAAGTCATTTTCTTCTTTAGGTACTTGGTTAGAGCCAGATTGTCAAAGTCCTGTGGCCTTAGTTGTGGGTAGGAAAGAGATGTGGGGTTTGAAAATCAGAAACCATTTATTTGGGGCTAAAATCAAAGCAATCAATTTTAAATTAATCATACTATTCATTTTAAAGCATTTTTATATAAAAATGTTGACAGGACTTTGGTAGAAGAAAAAAATATGACAAGGACTTTGGTAGAAGATAGAAAGTAAGAACCACCCAAAATGAAAACAACATTGATATATGCAATTAGCACAGATGTATCTGAGAAGCATGATGTGAAGTGATAGAAAACAGACACAAAAGACACAAAAGACCACTGCATCATCTTACTTATATGAAATTCTGCAACAGGAAAAATTATAGTAATAGAAAGTTGATTAGTGGTTATCAAGACCATGGAAAAGAGAGGATACAGCCTGCAAAAAGGTGCAATCAAACTCTTTTGGGTGATGGGAATATTCTATGTCTTGATGGTGGTGGTTACACTACATATGTTTGTTCAAATTAATCAAGTTGTGCACCTAAAATGTGGGAATTCAATTTTATGTAAATTATACCTCAATGAAACTAATTTAAAAATTAAGATAAGTAATATTTTAGGGCTATTTATACTTTATTCTTTTTAATGTCATGAAAATATCAAATTAAGATTTTAATAGACTATGCTATGTAACACAACTTTCATATCATGTTACTAAAATATTTTTCTTGTTGATCTCCTATTACCCATTGTTGATAGTTTTCTTTCATACAACTATTGAATTTATGATCTTGGCATTATTTAAAGGAACTCACCTCATTTCCTTTGCTTCTCTGTCTCAAACTGACACCACTCCAGGGTTTGTACTGCTTGTTAATATGTCCTCTGAGTTATGAGTCTTTCAATGGCCTTGGAGTATGTCACCTTAACACACTGCTCAATTTTTACATGCTCTTTGAGCTCTGAGATCTTAAGATGACAGGATCTTGATTATGTCTCAAAAGAGAAATTTTGAAAAAGTGGTCACTAGCCCTGAATACCAAAGGAATTTCCATGTCAATATTTAAGTCAGGCCATTTTAGAAATACACACTTAGTTGAAAGAGTCTTACATCATTTATTTTATGATCAGAAAATTTGAGTTCTAGTCCTAGCTATAAAATTAACGTTTTCCTTGGCTATGACATTTAACAACTCTGCTTTTGTTTATCCTTAAACTGAATGTAATTGTATCTGTCACCTCAAACTGTGATCAAGAAGTAAGGAAAAATATTTGGGAGAGCAATAATAATGGATATGTTATTTTGGTAGGAGTCTGGGAATTACACGTAGTGAATAAACAAAATTTAGGGTAGTTTCATGAAATTGCTTCTCTTTATTCCATATTACTAAACCTCCCAATATCCTATTTTGAGATGCACTAATAAACTGTTTTTTTCAAAAATTTCTTATCTGGTTCTTATTAGAGTTATACCAGTTACTGTGACACGGCAGTGGCTGGTTACACAATGTTAAGCAAAACAAATCCAGTCTAAGTTCTCACATTGCTTCTGGTCTGATGGAAGGTAGCCATCATTCTGATGAATGCTCAAATACAGGATGAAGTAAGTACTCTAATAGAATGAACAATAGTTCAGTGACAGCAAATAATAAAGTGATCTGACCTCTACTGAGGGTGAGTGGAGAGATTGACCAATGAGATTTATCTGGGGAAATGATACTTGAACTGAAACAGGAAGGATGTGTAAGATCAGTTAGGATAGGGGAAATGTAGGGAAAGAGCATGTCAGACTGAGGGTAAGAGCAGTGGCAGGGTCCTACGGCAGGGATGATAAATGAACAAGTTCAGCCAGAACACTGTGAGTCAAGGGTAGCATGACATAAAATGAAGAGAGATGGAAGGTGGGTAACAGCCAGGTCATGCCGTGTATCTTCCTAAAGGCCCTAGATGTGAATCTACCTCCTTGCTTTTGTCCTCTTGAGGCCCTCTTCCTCTATCTTCAAACCAGCAACATTTTCTCTGTCTGATCATTGCTCTGACTCTCCTCTTCTGTTGCCTTTTATCGCTTTTAAATACCTTCCCCACATTTGAGGCTCACCTGGAAAATTCAGGATAATCTCCCCATCTCAAGGTCTGTACTAATCACATCTGCAAAGTCACTTCTGCCATGTCATGTAACAGTCACAGATTTGAGTGATTAAGATATGGTATCTTTTGGAGAGAGGTCATGATTCTGCCTATTAAATCAAATCTCCAGAATCTTTCTGTCATGGCTTTCATTAAGATATGGCTTTGATCAGTTTAATCCTTTCGCTAGTTGAATCACCATACAGTTCGTAAAAGTTATTAGAGTCAAGTTTGATGCTAAAAAATAGACACGTAAATACCAAAATAAAAGAATAGATTATAGTTGGTTCTTGAACAATGATGGGGTAAAGGAGGCCAAATCCCTGCACAGCCAGAAATGTGTGTATAACATTTGACTCTCCAAAAACTTAACTGCTAATAGCCTACAGTTGATCAGAAGCCTTACCAATAATAAAAAGTTGACTAACGCATATTTTACGTTATATGTATTATGTACTCTATTTTTATAATAAAGTAAGCTAGACAAAAAAAGACGTTATTTAGAAAATTATAAGAAAAAGTAAAATACATTTTAATGATCAGAAAATTTGAATTCTAGTCAAATTTCACTATATATTAAATGGAAGTGGATCATTATTCTCATCGTCTTCATGTCGAGTAGGCTGAGGAGGAGAAGGAAGAGAAGGGGTTGGTCTTGCTGCCTCAGGGGTGGTAGAGGTTGAAGAAAATCCATATATAAATGGACCCACACAATTCAAGCCCATGTTACTTAAGGGTCAACTGTATATTATTCCAATAAAGGCCAGGAGTCTAGCAGAAAGCATAGATTAGCAAACCAACAATGACAGTGCAATGATAATATGTGGACATATAAATCAGACTTGGATGGAGGTGTGAGAGCATTCAGGAGATATTTTCCTTGTGGTGATCCATGCATTTTTGCTAAAGAGCTTGTAAAAGTTAATTTGCTAAAGAAGGAAAAGTGCTCTTAAAATATATGCCATATTTTAAACAATTAGTTCCTAAAGGTTTATAGTAACTATTAGAGTTTTATGTTAATAAGACCCATTATTATGCACATGACAATTGCTTTTTTGCAAGGAAAATAAGTTGGTATTTTTCAAATCAATACAAAATATATGGTAATGGAAAATTAATTTTCTACCTATATTCTGACCAGCTTTTAAAGTCACTTGTTTTGGTAAAATGTTATTTTCCTTTAAGGAAATTCTGTTCTATTTTAAGACAGATACTCCTGGACTAATCAAAAAATAATGACTAGAAATAATCACTTTCATAAACCAAGAATATATTTTCAAAAATCCCCCAGGAGGCTCTCTTCATTGCCTCTTCTCTCTTCCCTTCTTCATCTCCACCACTGCTCCCCAAAATGCACAACAGGCATAAAGACCAGGTTATGTGCTCCACTTATAAGCTCCCAATGGACCTTTGATTTGGCCTCTCTGTTACATTTAACTCTCCCCACACTGGAAGTTCTAATTCCCAACTAAGCTACAAACTTTTTAAGGAGAGCTGTATATTTTCTTCACTTTTATGATCCCGCAATCTAGAAGACTTTGTTGCAAAGTCTCACAAAATATTTTCAAATTCAACTTTTGCAGAATATATATATATATTATATATAATATATTACATATTTATATATGTTTTATATATAATATATATTATATATCTTCATATATATTTATATATAATATATATTATATATACACATATAAAATATATATGAAGATAATTAGCAACAGATGAGGCAGTTTCTGTATTTACCTGCTTTGCTAGATGAGAAAGCTGAGGCTTACAGTGATCATTCAACTTCTTCAAGTTCTTCTTGTTAGTAATTGCTAGAACCTGAATTTTAATCCCAATGTGACTTGTCTAGAGAGACTTTCATTGAACTCCTATGTAATTTCTACCAGGCCTGGTCAGATAGACTGAAGGAGAGGGAATGATGGCCCCTTCCAAAAACACAATACTTGAGGAAGCATCCAGTCTCCAAAATATAAATTCATCAGCAAAGCATGCTTGCTAGAAAGCTCGATGGAGATGGATCAACTGTATACTCAGAAATTTAAAGGTGAAAGATCAATCAAAACTGCCTTTGAACAACTAACCTACTCTTACCTCCTGCAACAATGTTAGGGAATTAACACATTAGTCCACTTTGTTTTTGTCTTTTTTATGCTTAGAAGGAACAACAAATCCAACATTTACTATCTTCATAAATAATATGTTTTAGTTTGAGTTAATTTTATACACAAAAAACTCTTCTATGTATCATTAATATTGCATTAAAAATGATGCAACTTAAAAGAAGTCAGAAAATACATAAATTATTTTCAATTTTCTGAAAGAAAGAGTCAAGAAAACACACAAATAAACAGCAACCCAAACAAGCGTCAGGTGAATGTGTGACTGTGGGAATGAGCGCCCAAGTAGAATGTCTGCCATGTTTTGCTGTGTTGCACTGGGAAGGAAAGATGTGCAGGATTTGGAGTCAGGAGAAACTGCCTTGGTTTTTTCCAGCCCCGTTTTCGGACTGTCTCATAGATTTAGTAAGTATCAGGAAACCAGGCTTTTAAACCCTGTGTTCTGGAAGAGAAAAATCCATGTAAAACGTTGTCTCTGTAAGCAGCAGAGTTAGGTAGAGTGCCCAGGGTGACTCAAAATTCTCATCAATAACTTTCTAGTTATTTCAGGAATTTAGACCCCCAAGGAGGTCATGACTCCTTGCAACCTAGAGAGAGTCGTATTACTAATATAAAGAATATAGTTGGCCTGAGGATCATATGGTTTGTGATTAAAAGAGGATAATTTTCTTTAGCCTTTAACTTGATCATGAAATTTTAGCCACAGGCACACAACTGGTGATAAGGCAAAAGGCAGGTCAGTGGTCCTACTCTGTTAAAAGTGACAGTTCCCTGGTCCCCACACTCATTAAAATGGATTCAGTAGGCACAGAGAGGAGCTAAGTTTTATGTATATATTTAACACTAGATTGAATGGGCGAGCTCATCCCAATGTTTGAACTCCATGGCTTTATACGTTTTAAACATCAACTGTGAAAACTGAGTGACTAATAATCTGGTTTACAAATTAACCTCTGAGTAATTAAACCGTTTAGATTTTTCGGAAACCTTGTTGCATGAGTTTATTTCCCTCTCCTCCTTTAAATTCCAAAAACCCACTCAGACTCTCTTAGCGTTCATTAGAATCTCAATTAGAAACGTAGCTATTTATTACAAGTTATGACAAAAGATTATGGCAGATGGGGAGTGGGTAGTAAAATTCTGTCATTTTAACATTCATGTTTCCCTTAGGCTTTTTTGAATTTTCTCTTTTATTCAAGAGTTCCCTTAGAGATGTTACTTCAAAACTCCCGTCTCTTCAATCCCCTCTACAATATTTTCAGATGATTTTAAACAGTGTCTCTAGTTAGGAAACAGAGGAACCACATGTTCATTCTGGCTTTAATTTCTGAGTTTTACCTCATCCCTTCTATGTTGTGATTTTCTTTTCTTTTGTTAATTTCATGAATGACAGTTAAAAAGAAAACACTAAAATTCTCAAAATGTGCCCAAGAATTATGAAAGCATTTAAAATGCACTTTTAGACCTGGTTGATGCTTTACGCCCATGGCAATCTTGGCTAATGAGACCATTTACATTCGTGAAATAAAATAATGGTCTGCAGAAAACCATGAGATACGTCTTTATACATTTAAATACATTAGTTGTATTATCTGGACATTATTGAATTGCAAGGCCAGGAGCCTCAATGATTTGAGGAGAATATTTAAAATAGCCAAGCTCTAGTTACAAAGAACAGTTTGAATTTTTAAAAGTTTATATTGCCAGGATACGATTTATTATGTTAATGATTATTCTTATTTAAAAATGGAACTGTAATAGTTCTTGTTGAAGTGGACCATTAAAACTTATTTTCACAATTTTCAGTCAATGTAATACTACACTAGAGTCTCATAGTGTTTAAAACATTATCTGATCCCAGTGAGTTTAGCTAGCTGAATCAGCTATTTCAGGATATTAAGGTACCACTTGGATAATGAAAGCAGGACCTTACTTAATAATACCCCAGGGCATTCTTCAGCATCTAGGAGCAACTTGGAGAAAAGGCAGATTTAGTTATTCCACAATGCATATACACACTTCAAAATATGATGCACATGACGTATATACATTTTATCTGTCAATTTTAAAAAGTTGCATCCCTTGTCCAAGGTCACACAATTAATGAGTGTTTGGGATAAGCCTTGAGTCCAAGCATTCTGCCCACAGATTTTATGACCCCACAGCTAATACACTCTTATGTTGTGTTTCCCAGGGCTACTTCTACTTTGGAGAAGACAAGATTTTAGCCAAAATAATAACTTAAGGGTTTATTAATAATTTTTTTTCTAATATATATATACACACACACATATATATGTGGAAAATGCAACTCATCATTTTATACGTGATTTGTGTTTTTAATATTCTATCCATTGCAGAAATATTAGCAAAAATAAGGCCATTCTAAGTAGAAGTCAAGGTACAAATAACTTCGGTTTTCCAATTATATCCTCTTCCTACTGCACCCTGGCCAACAATCCTTGTAAAATATATGGCCTCTGATCCTCATAAAATATGTAGATGCGCCAGTATGTTTTTATTTTTAAATTTTAATAGACTTTATTTTTAAAGTAGATTTAGGTTCACAGAAATATTGAGCAGAAAATAGAGTTTTATGTGCTTCTTGCCTCACATATGCACAATCTCCACCACCAATAGGATGGTACATTTGGTACAATCTATGAACCTATATTGACACAGAAGTGTCACACAAAGACCACAGTTTATGTTAGCTTTCACTCTTGATGTTCTTTGGGTATGAGCAAACCTGTATCCAACATTATAGTATCATACAGAGTAGTTTCCCTGTTTTAACAATTCCTCTTAATTACATTTAAATTTAGAACAATTATTCTGGTTTCAGTGGAGAAAATGGATTGGCACATGGAAGGGTAATGCTCTGTGTGTGGGGAACTTGATGTAGGGGTCTCTTCTTTTGCCATTGTCACAATAATAATAATAGTAATAATGAACCAACTATTTACTAAGTTCTTAAAGCAAGCTTAATGCTGAAAACTTTTAAAATACTTTATTATTGAAGAAAACGAAACGGAGAAGTTAAGCAACAGTATAACAGAATTTCTGAGTGAAGCAACTGAACGTTGAACCCAGTTCTTTAATTCAGAGTCCCAGCTTTTGTTCACAAATGCAATATTCTCTTTACCACCATTACATTTTGCAACTAATTATGATCTTCTGACCCTGAGGCAAGAGGCTTCTCATAGTAGCCTGACTAGGGTATTGTTATTCTGGTACAGAAAACATCCAGATATTATACTGGTTGGGTGCAGCTACTTTAAACTTTTCACCTATCCCTGGAGGAAGTCAAGTTAGGGATTTTCTATATTTTTCTACTTTTTAGTATCTGCTGGGACTATGAATTCTAATAATTCAGTCCCTTTGGTAACCACCAGTTATTCTATTTTATCAAAGTCAATGTCAGATTATTAGTCCACATTTTACTTGTTCCTTCCGCAGTATTTGAGAGTTGATCTCTCCCTTCTTGAAACACTTTTTATACTTCATGTTCAGAACATCACATTCTACTTTCTTACTTCATTTTTCACCCTTTCTCACCCTCCTTAACTCAATCCCCTAACTCAATCCTCCATCTCTTCTCCAAAGTTAAGGTTTGAGGGGCCTCTAGAGTTAGTCCTCAAAGCACCTCTCTATGTACACCAAGGGTTTACTTGAAATCTTCTAGTCTCCTTGATTACGCAGCAGCAACTCACTGAATAGTGCAAAGATACATCTCCATCCCTAAATTCTTCCTAAACTCTAGAATCCTATATTGGACTTGCTACTCAACATCTTCACATGGAAAACCAACTGGCATATCAAACTTAATACGTACACACTGATTACTTGACTATTTCTCAGACCAAGTCTGTTTATCCTCCAGTAATTTTAGAAGATATATTCTTAAGCCATATTAGGAAATTTTTCTTAATCCTTTTTTGGTCATATCGCATATACAATCCAGCAGCAAATAAAATTAAATCTGTGATCAAAAGCAACATTCGATCTGACTGCTTCTTACTCCCTCAATCTCCAGCATCTTGTCTAGTACTACGTATAGAAATGGTGCAATACTAATACATCCGTTTTGACTGACGTACCATAATATCCTCTAACTAGTACCTTCACTGCAAGTCGTGGTCATATACTGTTTTCTCCTTACACAGCTTTCAGAATGGGTCTCTTAAAATATACAGCAAATTATGAAACTTCTATGTCTCTGTCCTGCAATGGTTAATCACACCGTACAAAACAAAATCCGAAGTCCTTTTCATGGACTCAGCATCACACATGATCTGACTCCTAATTAGCTCTCTCATCTCATTTCTTACTACTCTTTTTCTGGTTTATTCCATTCCTATCACAGTGGCTTCTATTCCTCCAAGCACACTTTTACATCAGGGCTTTGTTATTTGTTCCCCTCCCTAAAACACCTTTTCTCTTGATATTCTAGATGTTCTCTGACTCATTTGGTTCATTCATTCCTTTGCTTCAATATTATCTCCTCAGAGATACCTCTTCTGATCAATGTCTGTAAGAGAGCACTCAGTCTATAATCTCACATAGAATTTTTTTTTATTCATGACTTACTCATTGTATTGTAGTCTATATTTTAATATGTATTTATGTTTTTTGTTTGTCTAGTACCTGTCTCTCTGGCTAGAATGTTAAGTTCTATGTGGATAAGGACTTTGCCTGTTTCTCACTCCTATATCCAGAATCTGGGGCAGTGCCTGCCACATCCCAGGAGGTGGTTTCTTACTCCTTCATGCCACGACGTCTCTGCACATAATGACCAAATGTTTGGACCTTGAAGTTTTGTAGTTCTGAATTGATTCTCTAACTTTCATCTTATTGACTGCACTCATGGGCAAATTTGATATATCTCACTTTCCTCAACTCTAGATTTGGCATAAGAGTACCCACCACCTCAAGTGGCTGAGATGAGAACTAAATGTAGAGGCCTTCTTAAAGTAATAAGCATAAAACCTGGTACATAGTAAGGGCTTTATAAGCGTTATTTATTATTTTTACTAATTCCTTAAAAGATCTCAAGTTGAGTAAAATCAGTTACTTTATTCTTTTGCTAAACTTTTAAAACAATCTATTTTAAGTGCAATTCTAGATTGTATTATAATAACAAATGCATATGTACTAACTATATATTAAAACAATCCCATTAGCCTGCTACAATCTCTTACATTGCAACACAGTTTCTATTTTACTTTCTGTATGTTACACTCTTAGTGTTTAAGTTATACTATAATTTACTTATGTGTAGGTAATTCCTTTCTAGCAGAGAAAATGTGGTCATTTATAGGTAATACCTTGTCCTTAATTTTCATATGTTGAATGTTGTTGAGAGTGAGTCTCTTTGTTAAGATAAAGAATTATTTTGCAGTTTAGGAAAAATTTGAATTTTTCAATTTCCATTTAAATTACTCTAATTCATATACATATTAATCGCTAAAATGTTTTTTAAAAAAACATAGATTATAAAATTATTTATATAGAACAGATTCCTAATAGAATGCTTATCCTTACGTCTTATTTTAGAGCTATAGCCAATTATATTTAGTTTTCAGCTTAATGGAGTAAATCTCAAACAGAATTAGAGGTCTAAATGAGTCATCCAAATGTGCTGTGCTTCATAATATAACCCTTTAGTTGACAGAGGTTTCACTCATTGAATCACGTAAATGGATTTTCTATTTACTCATCTAATATCTCAGAAAAGTATTGCTTGAAAGGTCAATAATATCAACATGAGAGTTTTTAATTAGAAATAATGGGTAACTGAGTCATGCTTCTAGGAACTTAATACCTCTTACATTCATATATCTTGGTTTTTTATTGGTCAAGTAATGGTGATAATTATTTTCAGCTCATCCTCGTACAGAGTAATTATTACACAATAACACCAATTCCCGTGTTTTAGCCAGGTAGTTTTGGGAGTAAAGCCAGAAGAAAGGTATTTGGTTCAAGCCACTTACCATGTAGTGCTGTCAAGGGTCAGATCTGTCTTGCTTCTGCTGCTAGGAGGCTTTGGAGTGGCAGTTATATGAGATTGCACTTTTCTCTTTGAAAAGAAAGGGTTTGTACTAAATTTTTTTTTTATTTTTATACTTTAAGTTCTAGGGTACATGTGCACAACGTGCAGGTTTGTTACATATGTATACATGTGCCATGTTGGTGTGCTGCACCCATTAACTCATTACATTAGGTATATCTCCTAATGCTATCCCTCCCCCACTCCCACAGTAGAACCCGGTACATGATGATCGCCTTCCTGTGTCCAAGCGATCTCGTTGTTCAATTCCCACCTATAAGTGAGAACATGCAGTATTGGACTAAATTATTTCTAATATATTTTCTGTTTTTGTGACATTCTATTATGTTTCGGTATCTATTCACTAAATATACAAAAAACCTTTGGCACAATGGGTATAACCAAGATCCTATGTGACAAGTTAATTCAGTGGTGGAATATCTATATAAATTTGGGATTTTATTGTATATTAAAACTGTTAGGAAAAAAAACTCTCAGTCATATTCTAGAAAATTTGTAACATAATATATTCAAGTCAAACATCCAGACTGCTCTCATTACATAAAGAATGGGAATTTTCATATAATTCCATGTATGTATAAAGGCTATTACCTGTTAAAAATTCAGCTATCGAATTGCATTGATTTTGTTCATTCTTCTTTAATAGAGTGCAAAAAGTTATTTTTTGTTAAATAATAGGTTTCTTTTCAGATAAATAACCAGTTTCATCAAGCAGGTAAATACCAAGCCTAGAACTTTCAGAGATGTTCTTGGAAGCAAAATTCTATATAATTGCTTATTAGAGAATTAATAAGTAAATATGAGACATCTTATGTATAAAAATGCATCTACCTTTTGGTGTTAAGGGAGAGTGTGTTTATTAATATTTATAAATAACATTATTCTTTTGGTTGCGGATATATTGAGATGCTGGGAAATGCATTAGTAACTTGAATAGTTTTCTAAATAAGTGGTTCTTAGTGAACTTTGAGTTTCACTTACACAAAAAAAATCACATTTTAAATTCGTAAGTATCCATGTAAATATGTCTAGAATAGAAGTTGGTCCCTGAAAATAAATATTACAGATTTTGTCTTGATTTTCAAGTTCAGTGCAGTCTATCTTGATGGTAGTCCTAATTTACTATTAAGCATAAATTAAATATGTATTAATCAGTTTACATGCAAACACACTCAAATATTTAGATGGATTGGCCTTCAGTGTTTATATTTAAACAACCATCTCTTTAGCAATCCCTGATAGTTCTGTTACCGCAGGGAACAATAAAACTGTACAGATGGCTTAGCTTTATACATCGGCTTTAAATAAGCAATATGTCTTTATTGTCTTTAAGAAGAAGCAACTAGAATTTATTGATTGCTCATTATGTGCCTAGGGGTGAGACTCAATTTTCACATTGAGAACCGTGGAAATAACAACTTTTCTGTTTGAGGAGGAAGTTGGGTAGGTTCATCTTATATTCTGTAACTGAATTCCCACTTCTAATCAGGTAAACTTTGGTTAAAATGTAAAAGGACTCAAAATACTTTCACTTTTTTTTTTTTTTTTTGAACAGAATCAAAATGAATGAACAGTTTGAGAAATGGAAATGTTTGGAATTTGGTGTTCTATCTACTAGACTGTAAATTAAGTGATGCTTAATATCTCTTTGAATCTTCATTTTGAGTGTTTTAATATTGAAATTGCACATGTACAGAGTATCACACTGGAAACCTATTTTTCGTGCAAACTTAGGTATATATTCTTCTGCAGATGAAGTTACTGGGTTATGGAGAAGTATGTACATGCTGGAAATTCAGATTTACTCCATTCACCTTATACAAACAAGAGATAAGATGCTAACCATACATTGCGAAGGGAGGAAATGTATCATGTACTCTGTTTATACAGGAGACTAGACAATCTGGTCACCAGAGTATCTGGTGATCCATATTATGCTATGACAAAATATTCAATTAAACTTGCAGTGACATGGATGGCAGTTTAAGATGTTATTGATAAGATTACAAGTCAAAAAGTGAATGGTAATATAAAGAACACTATAAACCAAGACCTTAAAGTGTTGAAAATATCAGGACAAAATGGAAAATATTAGAAAGACTTTGTAAGACAGAGGCTGAGCAAAACTATTCAGTTAAATATAGTAACTCAGGGAAAATATTAAAACATAAGTAGAATGTTACAAACAATTAAATTACCCAATTGGATAAAATGACAAAATAACTCAAACAAAGACCAGAATAATAAGTTTGGAGTAGCCTGAATTAAGGGAAAGGGGTGGGATAGAGAGAGAAAGGAAAGTCAATAAAGTAAAAAAAAAAAAAAAAAAAAAAAAAAAAGAGCATATTTTATGAATATGATTGAAGAAAACAATTGGAGTATTATTGGATATTGTTACCGGTGCATGAAAAAATCAAATAAATTTAAATAATAATTTAAATAATAAATAATAATAAATCTGAATAATCAAATAAAATTAAAATAATGCAATGTTTTTTGAGAAAATATTGCCAAAGAAACCACAAGCCTAGATTTTTTTAAAGCCTCTGAAACTTTTATTTTACACATCTTTTAGGAATCCATCCTTCTGTTGGGCCAAGAAATATGTATATAGCTTGTTCAAAAGGACATACTTTGATGTGTTCACTTTACTTGTACAAAATCATGAGAGATGAGAAGTAATTTGCAGAAGGCAGGAGTAGATGCTGTAGAAAAGAAAAAGACACAGGTAATAATTGGGCAAAATTACTACTAAAGGAACCCTATACCCTTTCAGTGTATTATCTGCAGGATTACAATGATGTCATGACCACTGTTGTGTTCGGTTTGTTTTTTTAATTCTTTTTATTTTTCTGAAGCCTGAACTGAACACTATTGACATATCTTGGACTTTGAGCTGAATTCAGTGAATCGGAATCACATCGTACTGTCTCCCCTTAATAAGTTAATTGTATTTGCTTTGTGTAATGCCAGCAAAAGTGTATTTTTGTCAGGTAGAGAGATGGCTAGGATTCACCAAATAATGGTCTTCTCCACATTTTTCAGACTCTATTGTAATTAGGTATGGACCATATACTGGGGTTCCAGCCAACGTGAGATATGAGAAAGTGAAGTAAAGCACTTTGGGTTCTCTAATCATCTTGTGGCATCTTTCCGCCCTTTCTTCTCTGCCCACAATCGTGCTTTCTCTGCCATGCATACAAGATGGATGCGATCCATCCAATCGCACTGAACAGAGATGTGAGCAAGAAGTAAACTTTTACTGCTTTACACTAAGACTGTGATTTTGCCATCAATCACAAGCTAACCTTTATTTAGACTTCCACTGTTGCTCTAGAGATTAGTTTCATACTCTCAATTTTTTGAAGATCATCATGTGTTTTGGGGGTCTTTATGTAAAACTTTGTTCTTTGCATTTGGCTTTCTGGAGTTTTACAAGTTGTAAGTTTATTTTTATTATCCTTTCCTGAAAATGTTTTGGGTTCTTGCATATCAGGATTGGTGTCTTTAATTTGCAAAAATTTAAGACTTGAGTATTGTGTTTCTGCTTCGCTTTCGCTATTTTTTTCATGTGAATCAATTAAACATATGTCGGTTTTTCATACCATCTCTTCTTTCCCCATCTTTTGTCTCTCTGCCTATCACTTTCTATAGTTTCTTCTGACTTGTCTTCAATTATTAACTGTCTCTCTAGTTGTTTTTAATATGCTAATAAACTCATCTATTGGGACCTCTTAATTTTGTTACTGTATTTTTTATTCTAGAATTTTAATTTTTCTACAAATCTACTATACTAATTTTAGAATTTCTGGTTCACTGATGAAGTTTTTAAGCCTAGTTTTATCTCCTGATATTTATTTATTTATTTATTTTAGTTTGTGGTCATTTGTGATGCATCCCACTGTTTCCCTTGATCTTTGTATATCAGACATTTTATTTAAGAAAAACAGATACAAATAACATGAGTCTTAGGATAACATTCTCTTCCTCCAGAAAGAAATCTGTTTACTTTTCCTATAGGTGCTGATGGTCTGGGGTCCTTGCTGAATTCCAAGATTAGAGAATTTCTTGGCCATGAAATGTCATGAAGGCAGGCTACAGTTCCTGAGGCAGATGTTCTGGCCTTTCCTGACTACCAGGGCAAGGTTTGTTAGGAGTTTGGCTCCACACATGGGCTAGAAGACCGACTTAGTTCCCTAATCCTAAGGGTTATTGATGGTTACTTGATTTTTATGTTCTGATACAAAAAGTGTTGTGACTTGATCACTTGGAAAAATTCGAGGTCATAAAACTAAGAAAAGGATATGGCTAGGGTTAGGAAAGATAAATACATTCTTTCCTTTCTCTTATTTATTATAATTAGTTAATTGGGAAAAATTTGAATCTACTACTACCATAGCCATATGATAAATAAATCTTCATGTTAATTAAATTTTGTATTTTTGTGTATGAAAAACTACCATTTTAAGATGAACATGTCATTTTCAAGTATACTTTTCTGTCAAATTTAAAGGACAATTTATATAACTGTATCTCTTTTATTCATACACTTGTTCATGTGCTAGATTGCTCTAAACTCACATGTGCAATGAAATACAGTGTATTGATAGAACAGATGATGTAGGATCATACCTTACAATGTGGTGGCAAAATATGTCTAATTCTCTTTTGATGATCTATATATTATTAAATTCAGCTGCATTTCTTCTCTCTGATGTCTACTTGTACATTTTCACAACACTAATTTTAGTCTTTCAGGTTCCTCTTGCTTACAAATTACTTGCATTAAAAAAAGAATCAATTTTAATCTAAAACCCAACCAACAAATATTTTGAGTTCCAATGTTACATCTTTTTTTTTTTTTGATGGAGTCTTGCTCTGTCACCCAGGCTGGAATGCAGTAGAGCGATCTCAGCTCACTGCAACTTCCGTCTCTTGGGTTCAAATGTTTCTTGTGCCTCAGCCTCCCAAGCAGCTGGGATTACAGGCATGCGCCACCATGCCTGGCTAATTTTAGTATGGACAGGGTTTCACATGTTGGCCAGGTTGATCTCAAACTCCTGCCCTCAAGTGGTCCGCCCGCTTTGGCCTGCCAAAATCCTGAGATTATAGGCATGAGCCACCACACTCAGCTCCAATGTTATAGCTAATTATGAAAAAAACCCAAACAATTGCCATTTTTAAGTCATTTCCAGTGTTAGAAACCAAGTTGTCAGGGTACTTGCAGTCATGGGATCAGGTAGCTAAACTTTTGTTGTTGTTGTTTTGTTTTTTGACTTGGGGTCTCGCTCTGTATCAGACTAGAGTGCAAGTGGCATGATCTCGGCTCACTGCAACCTCCACCTCCCAGGCTCAAGCGATTCTCCCACCTCAGTCCCTGAGTAGCTGGGACCACAGGTGTGTGCCACTATGCCCGGCTAATTTTTTGTATTTTTGGTAGAGATGAGGTTTCACTCTGTTGCCCAGGCTGGTCTCAAACTCCTGAGATCAAGCAATCCACCCGCCTCAACCTCCCAATGTACTGGGATTACAAGCTGTGCCATTGTGCCCAGTCTAGGTAAAAGTATTACACACCTTTTAGCAACGCCTAAAATACCCCAGTGAAGCCTAATTCCAGCTGATTTTAAGTCTAAAAATCATAATTCAGTTACAAAATTTTTATTATCTGAAAAGGTCACCATCATCCAGCAGAGAAACGGTTGAAATTATAATAAAATGTGAGCTGTTTGGAGAAGGCAGACTATTTTCTATAGCAAGAAATACAGTCTTTATTGATGGTGTTTACTGCCAACTGCTTAAGCTTCTCTTCTTTCCAGAATTTATATAGAACAGATTTTTAGCTCTACTCTGGGATCTTCCTTACTTGCCAAAGAGAAATTCGAAATATTGAAAATAATTGTCATTTTGAAAGGTGAAAATGTTAAATCTGAATGTAAAGGACATTGCAGCTGTTACAAATGTTGGTATAGCATCTGGCAAAGGCAGCAACAGAGGTTTGCATTTTAATTCAAATGCATGGAAAGAAAATCAAAAAAGGAATGTCTGTTCATAAGTCTTATGAAAGCATAGAAACTGTTCTACCTGACAGAGAGAATAATTTTAAAAGCCCCTAGAAGTATTAACTAAGTGTAATGTCAAACCGTCAACAATTGCTTTCAAAAAATAAATTACCTCTAAGACCATGTGTATTTTTTCACACCTTCTAGTCCCCTGTTACCAATTAGTTAATACTTGCTTTGACAGAGAGATGATGATTCTCAGTAATCTAAGACTTCAGATGTAGTGTGAATAACTTTAATAATGCTCTTACAGGAGAAAATCTCTCATAAAGCCTCACTTTATCAAATCCTAATTTAGAGAAATGTGGCAAGCTGCAAAGTGCTCTCAAGTTAATGTGTAAATGTTTATTGGATTCTCATTTCTTGTCAGGTTCATGTTTCACTTATGTATCTATCCTCTCTCAGGGACACATTTCCTAAAGGAATTTATATTGTTTTTATTGAGCTCCATAGAAAATTAAAGTTATATTCAGCAAGAATAAAATATATCATTCTTGAATTGCTAAACACTTTGGACTTTGATACACATGAGAAACAGTTATCAGAAAATGAGGTCACATTTTTGTGTATCTGAAAGAAATATTTATATGAAGATGTTGGGGAAGTGGGCAAAGGAATGATAACAATTACATATGAGTCAAGTAAACAAACTAAAGAACTTTCAGACTAAATAGGAAGACAACTATGTCTCAGGCAGCAAGCAAGGAAAATCTAATGGATAAAAGTGCCGAGATGATTCTAAGGTATTGCACTGGAATCAGAATAAGATAGCTGTGTCAGAGTCAAACCTTAGCAAAACTCCAAGTTTGTTACCTTTTCTCTTTGTAATACTCCTCCTCTACTTTAAGTGACATCTCTTTTATGTCAGTCTCTGACTCCAGCCCTAGGATACTGAGAACATGGCACAACACCCGTGTCTGTCTCTGTGTATTTCTTCCCTTTCCTTCATCTTCCTTCAATCAAATATTATTAGTCCTGTAGTTCACTAATTCTACCATCTGTCATAGATGATGGTTTTTGATATAAAATGAAACTCTATTTATTTTATGATACATACCTGGCACCATGCCTGGAAAAACATGCATTTTAAAAAATTCTTTCAATAATTTTCTCCCAACTCAGGAACAGCTGGTCAAATAATTTTATTAAACCTATGTCAAATTATGTCATGTCTCTGCTCAAAACTCTCCAGTGGATTTGTATCTTACCCAGATTTGATCCTATAGTTCTGGCAATATTAAAATAATCAGCTAGGCATAGTGGTGCATGCCTGTGGTCCCAGTTACTCAGGGTGCTGAGGTTGGAGGATCACTTGAGCCCAGGAGATTAAATCCAGCTTGGGCAACATTGCAAGACCCTTCATCTCTCTCTCTCAATCTCTCTCTCTCCCTCTCTCTCTCTCCACACACACACACACACACACACACACACACAAGATCCTACATAAGCACTTGTAAGATGACTCTTCTCTTTCTGCTCTGCTTTTGAAATGCGAAAATTTCCCTGACTCCTTTGTGGGACTTGTGAAAGGGGTGGTTCATTTACTCAACTTGCAGCTCTCAGCCCCTTGCAGGGTGGGGAGCATGCAGGTGAGCAGGTTCAGGAACTGGGATGAATGCTCTGGGCACTGGCAGAAACAGAACTCCATGCAGCCCTGCGGCAGCATGTAGGGGGGTATCCGTGACCCTCCAGAGCCCAAGAGGGCATGTGTTAACAGTGCACTATTTTAGCTTTGCCATCCATGGATGGATTTAGTGTTTAACAGCTCAGTGTGATAGCCCTCTGTATCCTGAGCTCTTGTTCAGAATCCGGGAAGAATCAGGTCACACAAATGAATTGAAGATGGTAAATGTGGGGGATTTCATTGCCGGCAAAAGTTGTTTTCAGCAGGATGGAGAGCTGGAAAGGGGGTGGAATGGGAAGGTGTTCTTCTGCAGGAGTTTGGCGGCCCGGACCAGGCTCCTCTCCAAGGTCCCACCATCAAGCTTTCCCTCCGAAGTCAAGCTGCTTCTCTCCAATGTCAAGTTGCTGCTTCTTTTCTTTCCTTCTTTGTCATTGCTCTGCCAGTGGAGCCTGGGGATTTTATTGGTACAGGATGGGGGCCAGGATGGGCCAGGGTGGTTTTGGAAAAGGCAACACTGGAGTGGGAAAACAGGGATGCAAAGTTTTCATTTTGGGCTGTGGGTCAAGGCTTGAAGGTGGGGCCCTCACTGGGGACCACCCTCTTCTACCCAGTATTTCCGTGCCTCCTCTCAATATTACTTTTGTTCTCTGACTTTACATCCTTTAGCCTCAAATCCAGCAACACTGGCTTCTTAGTTGTTGGTCCTTAAAACTTTGGGACACCTCTTAACTCACAGCCTTCACATCTGCTCTTTCTTTTTCCTGGAATGTTTTCCTCAGTTATGATGCATGGTTGAGACCCTTACCTTCTTCAGGCATTTACTCTATCTTTTTAAAGAGCTCTTTTCTGGTCATGTTATCTAAAATAACTTTCCCCAGGCTTCCATTGTCTGCTTTTTTCCCTCTTAGATCTTACTAGTATCCAGCATACTCTATTTTATGTATTTTTCTCATTTTTCTTTATCTTTACATGAGAATGTAGGTTGCATGAGGGCAGGAATTTTTCTTTCTGTTGCATACTGTTTAACCTCAAGTGCTTAACAGTGCCTAGTGCATAGCATACAACTAATAAATTTGCCTACTGTAGGCAAGTGAATATAGCCCATAAAACAGGCATTAAAAACTGGACTTTCACAAATTTTAAAGAAAGGAGGAACAGAGAATTTATCCAGATCCAGGAATAGAACCTATGGCTTTCTAGTTTTTATAGCAAACCAATGTTAGAGTTCTGTAATCACTGGGACTCTTTTAACACTGACTGTCTTGGAGGGAATTTTTTGTCAATAGCATTTCATGTAACAGTTGGAGTTTCAGATGCTTTGCCAAATTAAAAAAAAAAACCATTTTCATTATTTCCCTCAACTCTCACCAACAGGGTGTGCTTTTCACTTCCAATAAAACTGGGGCTCAGATTTGTTTATGTCATTGAGATATTAAGAATTCATCTAAAGATCCAAACTGTAAGAGCTGAAGTCTTCACTCATGTCCTTAAAATAAGAAAAAGACAGAAAAAAACTAAAGTTCAATTATTTTTCTTTGGTATATCTGAAAACTGAGGTCATAGGACAATAACCACCCCTTACCCCAAACCTGGAGAGACAGGCAAATCCAGACAATCACAGCCAAGTTGAACTTACCTGGAGCAGAATCCAATGAGCCATAAAGTGCTGGGAACACTTAAATGGTAATTTTGACAAATTGCTGGAGGCTGAGTGTAGAATAGCATGAGAATGAGAAATTTCTAGGGGTCATAGTCTTAAGTCTCAAGGGCAACCCCACATTTTTTAAAGGTTTTATTTCAAGGACACCCACCAGCTTCTCATGGTGAGGAGCCCAAAAGAGTAACCGTTGTGAAATATTCCCTGCACCTTCTCCATGACAAAGTCATGCTCTCCAAGATAAAATATTTTTCATGAAATACGTATTACATGTAGGAGAGAGCATTTCCTCTAACTAACACCTTCACATTTGTGAAGGTCACAGCCCAAGAACTCTGACCAATTTAATGACTGAGGTTCAATCATAATTTTATAGGATGCACTTCACCAATACTGCATCTTACAAAGAGGACTCCACAAACAGGTCTTACACAAACAGGACTCCAGTATAACAGTGGATGATAGCTGAAAAAGTTGTAAATTGTACATAAGAAGTTGTTAGTAAAAGCCAAAGGCAACAAGGGAGGCAAAAACAACAAAAGAAGAAATTGAGGCATCTGACACCCACAGCTACAACAAATGTTAAACATAGCCACACTCAACAAGATTAATATAAAACTTAACCCTGAAGCCAAATTTATCCCAGTTACTATCAACTGATGTATCATGCCTGCCTTTAAACATAAAAGATATGCTATAATACAAAAGTTAACCGTTTTAAGAGAAAAAGCAAGCATCAAAGCTAAACTCAGAAACAGCACAGATTTTGGAAGGATCAGACATGGAATTTAAAATAACTATGATTAATATATTAAGAACTCTAATAGAAAAAGTAGAAAACATGTAAGAACAGATAAGTAATATAAGCACACCCTAAGAAATAATCTAAAGGAAATGCTAGAAATCAAACACACTGTAACAAAAATTTTAAAATGCCTTTGATTGATTTATCAGAAAATGCTACACAGCCAACTAAAGAATCAGTGAGTTTTAATAAATGTTTATAGAAACTTCCAAAACAGAAATGCAAAGAGAAAAAATAAGAATGAAAATAATAAAAAGGAACAGAATATCCAGGAACTGTGAGATAATTTCAAAAGTGTAACACACATACAGTTGTAATACTGGAATGAGAAGAAAGAGAGGATGGAGCAAATGAAAGTCATTATGGTTGAAAGTATTCCAAAATTAATGGCAGGCACAAAAGCATAGAGCCAGGAAGTTTAGAGAGCATGAGGCAGGATAAATACAAAAAGTCTTTACCTAGAAATATCAGGTTCAAACTGCATAAAACTTAAGAGAAATCTTGAAAGAAGATGGGGGGTGGGGAAGGTGAAGTGGGACACTTCTGGTTCGGAATTATTCAAGCAAGAGGAAAGTAATGAAAGTATTGCAAAGTATTGAAAGAAAAAGCAATCAACCTGGAATTCTATATTCAGCAAAAATCATCTCTGAAAAGTTAAAGAGAAATGAAACTTTCTCAAAAAACAAAAACTGAGTGAATTTATCACCAGCAGACATAATCTACAAGAAATGTCAAAAGAAGATATTTATTTATCAATTATAAGTCAATAAAACTGAAAAATAAACTTGAGATGGAAGAAAAATGCTATATAGATCAGAAATTTGGATCTCCATGAAGAAAGTAAAAGTGATGTTAACAGAAAACAAAGTTTAAAAAGGCATTTCTTTTTGTTTTTTTTTCCTCAAACTCCTCGGCTCCAGTGATCCTCCCACGTTAGTCTCCTGTATTAGTCAGGGTTCTATCAGAGGAACAGAACTAATAGGATATATGCATATAATTCTCTCTTTCACATTTTTCTTCCTGATTTATATTTGCTGGCAGCTGATTAGATGGTGCCCACCAGATTAAGGGTGCGTTTGCCTTTCCCAGCCCACTGACTCAAATATTAATCTCTTTTGGCAACACCCTCACAGACGCACCCAGGATCAATACTTTGTATCCTTCAATCCAATCAAGTTGACACTCAGTAATAACCATCACACCTCCCTAGTAGCTTGGACTACAGGTGTGCACCACCACAATCGGCTAATTTTTTTGATTTTTTGCTGTTGTTGTTGTTGTTGTTAAGACGGGGTCTTGCTATGTTGCCTAGTTTGGTCTTAAACTCCTAACTTCTAGTAATTCTTACTGCTTAACCTCCCAAAGCACTGTGATTTCCAGTGTGAGCCACTGTACCTTGCCTTTCTTTTATTTTTAATTAATAACTGTTCTGGTAAAAAATAATAACAAAATCCCCGATGTTTCTGCTTCATAATTTTCCGTCCACTGACCTCACCTTACCCCTTGCCTGTAAATCTCCACTCCACATGTTCTTACAATCTTAACAAGTGTTGTGAACGACTTCTTTAAATAGCCATCTCCAACCGGGAACCAAGCTCTCACTAGGAACCTGAATTGGCCGATGCCTGGATCTGGAACTTCCCAACTACAAAGCTCTGAGAAATAAACGTCTGTTGTTTAAACTTCTCAGTCTGCGGTATTTTCTTATGGTAGCCTGAACAGAATAAGACAAGGCACCAGCAATTTTTAAAATCCCCAGGTGGTTCTAATATGTAGCCACAATTGAGAAAGACTGCTTTATTGTTTCTCATTGTGAAAATAATACAAAAGCCAAATAAAACAAGAAGCTATTCCTTGCATCCTTACACATTTTTAATTGTCTTTCTATTTCTGCCTTTTCTTTCCTCAAATATTTCTTGCTGTGTCTTCATTTTCTCACATTCTACTCATCCCTTGATGCACTCCAACCTGACGTCTGTCACTTCTACTTTCACAAAAGACTTAAATGTCCTCCACAACACAACAGCAGAAATACTCCAGTTCTTCTATATAACACTTCCCCTGTTTTCACACTCGAGCTAATGCTTTTCCTTTCCCTTGTTCACCTCTTCTTTTCTATTTTATCACTTCCATTTTTCTTTCATTTTCACTGATTATTTTGCTTTATCATTTTCATAATTTCATAAATTCATAAAATACATGAAAATAATTCTCTTGGGACATATATAGTCTCACTGATCAGGAAAAAATGTTAAGATTTTGTCACAAATACTTCTTGTTTTATTTTTAAATAAATATTAGAGTTAAAGCTGAAGTTTACTTTGATATCTAATACAAGATACCTTCCATTTTCTCTTTTCCTAGAGGCATTGCCTATCATAAATTTTGCATCAAATATTCAGCCTTACATTTGCAAGTTCACATACATAAGTGCGTGCGTACATTTTTTGGTATTATTTGCTTTCCTTAAAAGGTTTTCAACTTATGAATAACATGGGCCGACCTTAACTCACTCTGAACTCACTCTGCCTCCTGCCCCAACTTTTATTCTTTTGTCCAGTAATTATTAGCTAAGTTTAGAAATGTTTTTCCCCTTAAACTAGCGAAACACAGAGAAAATGTTTCCTGTCCAGCCTACTGATGGAGACTTCCCCTCCTTACAAAACAATCCCAAGTGTAAATCATTCAGTCCGTAACTTATCCTCTGTCCCTATAAATATCTAATATGGAACCATTCAGCTGAGACACTCTGATCTTAGGATGAAGGGTGCTCTCTCCATTGCAGTAGCCTGAATAAAACCAATCTCCTTACTTGTCTGGGTTTTGTGGTTCACAGCATCATATTGAACATGGATTTATCTGCCTATTATCAGTAAAGAGAATTAGTATCACAAACAAATTCATACCATTTAAGCCTAAATGAAGTATCAGGTATGTATTAACTATTTTTTAAAAAAATATTAAAATTATTTCTTTTTTTTTTTTTTTTTTTTTTTTGAGACGGAGTCTCGCTCTGTCGCCCAGGCTGGAGTGCAGTGGCCGGATCTCAGCTCACTGCAAGCTCCGCCTCCTGGGTTTATGCCATTCTCTCGCCTCAGCCTCCCGAGTAGCTGGGACTACAGGCGCCCGCCATCTCGCCTGGCTAATTTTTTGTATTTTTTTAGTAGAGACGGGGTTTCACCGTGTTAGCCAGGATGGTCTCGATCTCCTGACCTCGTGATCCGCCCGTCTCGGCCTCCCAAAGTGCTGGGATTACAGGAAAAATTATTTCTAAGAATATTTAAGCATGAGACTAATTCATTTGTATACTCACTATGTTATTAATGAGTAATTACATTACACTCATTTGTTTTGCTGACAGTGCTGCAATGCTTACTTGTAAATGTCTCCATATGCCTATGTATTAGTGTCTCCTAGTTTATACTAATGATAAAAATAAAAATAATAGTACCAGATTTTGAGTGCTTTTTCATTTGGTTATTGATTTTATCCCTATAACATTTTTATAATACATGCCAGTATTATTTTTTTTGAAATTAGAAAACTAAGAAAAAAGATTATACAATTTTTCCAAAGAGAAACACAATATTTTCAGTTACCAGTATATATATATTTTCAACTATGCTGTATAGCAACAATTGCTTTCCTAGGTGGCTGTTCTATTATACTTTCACCACTGGTGTTTGAGAGTACCTATTTCTCCAAATCTTCATTATATATTATTGTTTCACTTTTGAATTTTAACCAGTGTGATGGGAAATAAATGAGATTTTATTGTTTCTATTTGATTTATTCTGCTTAATGGGGAATTTTGTCCCCATTCACTTCGTGTGCATGTGAATTGTTTACACTGTTCTTTGCCAAGTTTCTTATTTAGTTGTTTGCATTTTCCTCATTGATTTCTAGGCATTCTTTAAATATTCATAGCCATTCATGCTTTGTGCAATAAATAGATTGTACTGATAATTTTGTTTTTATTTCTTTGCTTACACAGAAAGTTTTTACATTTGGATGTACTCAAATGAAGCATTGTTTTACTTTTTAAATTTTGTATTTATGTCTTCCTTAACAAAGTCATCTTTTCATATGTTGGCTATAGTGAATAATGATGAAATAAACATGGAAGTGCAGATATCTCTTTAACTTACCAATTTTAATTCCTTTGGATATATATCCAGAGGTGGCATTGCTGGATTATATGGTAATTCTATTTTTAGTTTTTAAAGAGAGAGCTGCACTCCCATGTTTATTTTAGCTTTATTCACGATATCCAAGATATGGAAGCAACCTAAGTGTCCATCAATGGATGAAGAAAGAAAATATGGTATAAATGCCCAGTGGAATACTATACAGTCTTAAAAAGAGAAAAAATTATCCAATTTGTGGCAACATGGATGACACAACACAAGAGTAGAGTAAGACATTTTGAGAGAGTAAAAGAGATAAAATTTATATAACTTTTATTACAGTATATAATTATATTGTTCCATTTTATTATTAGTTGTTAATCTTACTGTGTCTAATTTACAAATTAAAATTTATATTAGGTGTATATGTATAGGAAAAAATCACAGCGTATATAAGGTTCTGTACTATCTGCAGTTTCAGGCATTGACTGGGGGACTTTAAACCTATTCCTCACAGATAAGGTGGACTACTGTACAAGCAATCTACTGGAAAAACTCCCAAAAAGATCTTTCTCAATTTCATAGATTCTTTGTTTTCATTTAGGTTGATGATAATTCACGTATTTTACACCAATCTCTTAGGTGTAAAAGAAAGACAGGGTGTTTGATAAGAAAGACAGGATGTGTGGCAAACTGAGGATCAATATAGGACTTCATACATAAGATAAGCTGTGTGCTTTTGTTCTCACAATTTTCTGTCAAGTAACCACCAGATGGAGTGTTTGGGATTGCAGCAAAAGCTACTCATATTAATTAAGCTTCTATTATAATTACCGGGAGAAAAAAAGAGCAGATTAGGGTGCTAACCCACATAGTTTTGCCAGATAGAGTTGGAAGCAAAGCACAACCGAATTATCATGTTGTAATTTTATTTCCCACATACTTTTTTTATCAGATTGAACATGCTTTATTCTATTCTTAATTTGCCATAATTTTAATTCAAAAATAAGTATCTGGATATCAAAATTTTGATCTATTGGAATGTGCATTTTCCTTTATTCTATTAATATGGCAAATCATAGTAATTGATTTTTACATGGTAAAGTAAACTGGTATTGCTGGAATAAACCTAGAATGACACTTATGTTTCAATTTATACATTTTTTTCTTCTATTTAAAAAAGCTTAGATCCATATTTTCAGCTCCAAGTTTAATTTATTGTGTTACTCAGGTTTAGAATTTCCATTTGATATTTTTCGTAGCATAGAAGTTAGTGTATTTCTTTATCATATCATCTGGTTTCTGGCATATATAAGTCATATATCTTTTAAGATCTGTGTCTGATAATTCTGATATCTGAACCTACTATGGATATGTTATATGGTCCATTTTTTGCTCTGTTTTTAGTCATGCAGTCTTACTTCCTGGTAAGATGGGTAATATTTGAAAACTGGACATTAAATATGAAAAATTGTCTGACTTCGTTTTATTCCTAAGAGGGATGTAAATAGAGTTAAAGTGCTCTAAAATTCTTGTATTTTCTGAAAAATGCTAACAGAAGTACATTATATTAGACTTTAATAAATCAAGGAGTTATGTTGCACTCTGTAGGGCAACCATTAAAAGAATAACGAAAGATGTAAAACTAACAAGCTAAAATAGAGACACAAAATCGAACTTTACAACTATTTAAATTATTCAGTTATTTCTCTCCTTAATATAAGTGATATACTAAGAAGGAAGCAAGAATTTTTCGCCTAGTCTTGATACATTTTTATGAAGAATACAACATTCTACTTGTCTATATTTCTAATATTTTAAATTTCAGTTTGCGAAATAAAATTTAAGTATATTTTTTACTTTCCCATGCATTCATAACCGACAATATGAGAATTTTTAATGTTTTGTCAAAATGGTTAAAGGTCCCTGAACAGTCAATTGTATATTCTTCTTTGGTTTTTAAGATCACTTTGCACAGTTTCGGCTTGCACGTTGTTTTTATAGTCCTGCTCTAACATGCAGAGTGAGATCTAACCTGTATGAGCAAAACTTCTCTCTGTAAATGGAAGTGTCAGGGAAAATGGAAGGGTTAGGTTCTACATGCATGTGTCTATCGTTCATGTTTCATGAGGTATCAGGTATGGGAGCTAAGCATGTCCATTGTGTGAGTTCAGTTCAGCAACAAAGCACATGTATCCCTGTCATATTAAAAATGTTTCCCAAAATAAGCTAGTGACTTCAAGAAATTAGTCAGTGTTATTAACCATGTTTTCAAAATAACAAGGGTGTATTGATAACAAGGTGATAATTTAGTAATATTTTAAGCCTAGGTAGCAAATTCCTGTAGAGATTTCAAATTCTAAACTCCAATTTAAAAATTCGGTGGTGATATAAAAGTGTATTAATATAAAAAGCTACAAAACAATGGCTTACAGTCATAAATATAATAAACATTTCTAGAAAATTAGACCAGGTTACATTGGGTAAGAACTTGAGTGCTACCCTGAAAAGTGTGTGCTTACTTGTGAGAAACACGGTAAAAATATTTGCAATACTCCTTCTTAATATATTCATAGCTTATACTTTATAGAGCTTACTCTGTGTCAGCTACTACTCTAAGGTCTCCCTATGTATTTTTTTTTTTTTTTTTTTTTTGAGGCGGAGTCTCGCTCTGTCGCCCAGACTGGAGTGCAGTGGCGCAATCTTGGCTCACTGCAAGCTCCGCCTCCCGGGTTCACGCCATTCTCCTGCCTCAGCCTCCCGAGTAGCTGGGACTACAGGCGCCCGCCACCTCGCCCGGCTAGTTTTTTGTATTTTTTTTTAGTAGAGACGGGGTTTCACCATGTTAGCCAGGATGGTCTCGATCTCCTGACCTCGTGATCCGCCCGTCTCGGCCTCCCAAAGTGCTGGGATTACAGGCTTGAGCCACCGCGCCTGGCTCCCTATGTATTAACTAATTTTATTCTCACATTTACCAGGTATTATTTTTAATCTCATATTACCGATGAGGAATCTAAGGAACAGAGAGACTAAGTAATTTGCCCAAATACATAACAATAAGAAAACAGCAACATGGAAATTTAAACCAACATTGTCTGGCGTAGTGTATGTTTTCTCTCTTTGTACAATATCACAGCATTACACACCATAAGCTATGCTACGACACCATTACTCCTCTTCAGCAGATGATCCCACATGATTTTCAGAAGATGTTTTGTAATTGGAGATTTTATGATAAGTACAGGAAATTATGATAGTTGAAAAAAATCTAGGTTTTATATGATTTTAAGGATTATAGTTTTTATGCTTTAAAACAAAATCAATTGATCCGGTAAGACAGATTTATTGTAGTAGTACGACAAGAATAAAAAAAAAAATCCTAATTTTTATTTCTAGCTTTTGTTCAGTAATTACACTGAAATAAAAATGTTAGTGCTTTAAATATTTTTCAATATGTGAATGAACACAATTACAAGTATTTTACTATGTTTTTACTTGTCTTATTTTGATTTACATATTTTCTCCATTTTCTACTAGTCATTATTATTTCCCCTTATTTTTTATTATTATTATTATTGTTATTACTGAGATGGAAACTCACTCTGTCACCGAGGCTTGTGTGCAGTGACACTATCTTGGCTCACTGCAACCTCCACCTCCCAGGTTCAAGCAACTCTCCTGCCTCAGTCACTTGAGTAGGTGGGATAACGGATGCACACCACCATGTCCAGATAATTTTTGTATCTTCAGTAGAGACGGGGTTTCTCCATGTTGGCCAGGCTGATCTTGAACTCCTGACCTCAAGTGATCCACCTGCTTCCGCCTCCCAAAGTGCTGGGATTACAGGCATGAGCCATCATCATCAAGCTTCTAGTTTCTAGCTTGAATGCCTGTGATTGAAAATAAAATTCAAAAATAATTAAGGGAATTATTATATTAATTTTCATTAGAGTCTGAGTCTACTTTTTGTCTGTAATTTATTTGTTTTGTATTTTTATCATGGGGATCAATGAGTATTCCCATTTTTATTCAGGAACCATGAAATATTCACATTTATTTTCTATTTACAATACTTATCAATGGCTCAGTGTAGTATTTCTGCACAGATGGTAGCAATGTAGTCTATGAGCTCAACATGTAGCAACAGTTATTTAATAGTATTTGTGAAAACTAGCTTATGTTTTTAAATTTTGAGACTAATAGATATCTTTCTTATATATCTTTTTATATAGTGCCCAGTCTCTTCAGTTATATAACTATGGTTAGTGTTCTAATGAGAGAAAATAACCTGCATAAATCAAAAAAAGATATTATTTAAGAATAATTATAACTGATTATAAAATAAAAGAAATTCAAATAATCCAGGCAAACATGATGGTGGTCATTCTAGCAGGGAACTTCTAGAGAGGATTGAGTTCAAAAAAGACTTCAGTCATTCTACATATATTTTAAATTTTAAAATCTTAAAACACAAAGTATAAATAACAGATGCTAAATATGTTTGCATTGATACGTATTTTTAATATTATTCCTTGGAAGTCATTTTGCTCACTCTTGTATAGTTTACTCCCTACCCAAGATTCATTTAAAAAAACTTCTTAAATTTTATAGTCAGTGGTGGACATCTCTAGCAAAAAAGTTATTTGATTATGCAGTTGGCTTTTATATTTATATAATTTTATATTCCATGTATCTACTTGTCAAGGATCTGTAATAAAGACATTGACTAGCAATGGACTCATTTAATTGATAAATGACCTGCTGGCTCATCTTGAAGATTTTTTACACACACACACACAAGCACACACACACTCACACACACACACTTCATTCTGTTTCTCTGAAGAACTTCAACTAATAGATGGTTTCATTTAATATTTAACTTTTATGTTTTATGATATTTAATGGACTGGAATATGGGCATAACTTACTGTCACAGGATTTCTTCTGACACATTATTTTGAATGTAGCTCTATAGCCAGGATGGAGCCTCTGAAATGTATTCTTTCCTGAGCTACAAAGTGCCAATTTACAGAAAGCGTGTGATATATGGGAACAATCATAACGATTACTGAAATACAGATTAACATCGAAGAAGAGAAAGTTATTTACTTTCTATCTTCTAGTTCAGCAAAATGAAATTCAATTGTGCTTATTACCTTTAGGTTAAAGTCATACTGGATTAATGACTGATTTAAGATTTAAGCATTGACAAATTAGATACAGAAATGTATTTAAGCAAAGTAAACAGTATTCCCTCTTAAAATTTAAATATATCTATTTTTTAAAAGATGCTGGCTTGCCATCTGTTTTCATCTGTTGAGGAAATATTAATGCTTCCTAATCTAAATAAGCATCATAGACATTTAATATGAAGAAATGAGATACGCCCGCTGCCTTTCAAAATTAGAAAAGATGAGGCTCTAGACTAAGACCCTGCTGCCTAATCACACATTCTCTGATGAATGGGCAGTGTCATTCCTGGATTACTAATGTTAATGAGCCATTTATAGTTGCTCACTTGAACTAAGACTCAAAGCAGGTCAGATTCTTCTAGACTATTTAAAAAGTTACCAAATTATGCAGTTATCTGTTTGTTTTTTTCATTTTATAACATTTTGATTTTTCAAAATATATTGTGTGAAAATAATGATGTATGTCATATTTATACATACTTAAACAGAAACTAGGAAGGTATGTTTCCACTTTCATTTTAAATATCCCTATTTTATTAGAGAGGTAGGGAAGAGAGAGAGAAAACTAGTCTAGTGTAGCAGTCCAATATTGACAAGTTCTAAAGTCACACACACATATGCTGTTCTTTCTCTTCTTTTCATTATCTTATCTATATCACTCTTCTTTTTTCCTCTTATTATAACGTTATTAGTTTTGTCATGGAACAAATAGCCTTTGTGTCTTCTTTTTTTTTTTTTTTTGGCCCAGAATTATTTAATTTCACTTTTTATGTGTGCTCAAGTATTCATCCCCCTCAAGCAATTACTTTACAAGTGTCACGTCAGCACAAAGTAATTACATACTTTTACATATTACTTGATAATTATTTCTGACATCACTAAGTACTTTCAAATATAAATGTGCAATGTTGCTAGAATTCAGGATGACAAATCATTTAAATACGTATCTGAAAGAGAATAAACCCACATTGGAAAGCGTTTGTGTTCTATTTTCTTAATTTGCACATGAAAAGGGAATAAGTGCATGTGTAACTAATAGGATTTACTGAACAAAAAATGATTGTTCACAGTAAGTGGTCTTGAGTTTTCCAAAGAAGAGCAATATTAACTGTAGATACAACTTCTTGAAATCACAGAATGTTACCTCATTTTCATTGATTGATTCGTTTGAAAAATATTTATTGGATGTTTACCATTTCCCAGAAATAGTGCTAAATTCTGATGATACTTTGGGGAACAAAAGAAAACTTGGTTCCTATTCTTTTTTATTTTTTTGTCAGTCTGTTGGCATAAAGATTGGTCAAATACTCATACAAATAGATTATTAAAGTTGTAACTTTGTTAAGAAATACAAATGAGTGATACACAGTGACATAAGCGCAATATTGAAATTTAACCTAGTCTTTTTTGAGGGAGAAGGCAGAACATTAACTACTTATTCAATATCTGAAGGATGACTAGGATGTGAATTTGCGTGGAAATTCCAGGCAAAGACTTCAAGTTTGGAGAAAATGCAGGGAATATATATGGCAGGCTCACAGAAAGGAAGGCAGGGTTTGACACAAGATGCAAGAGACACATGCCCATTGTGGACCATACCTAATATTATGCTTGTTCAAAGAGAATTTTGGGGGCATATTTTTATAGTTTTAAGCATGCTAGAAATATGATCACCAGTTGGAGGCACAATGTCTCATGCCTGTAATCTCAGCACTCTGGGAGGCTGAGGTGAGTGGATCACTTGAGGTCAGGAGTTCAAGACCAGCCTGGTCAACAGAGTGAAACCTCATCTCTACTAAAAATACAAAAATTAGTTGGGCATGGTGGCATGCACCTGTAGTACCAGCTACTCAGGCAGCTGAGGCAGGAGAGTTGCTTGAACCTAGGAGCTGGAAATTGCAGTGAGCCAAGATCGTGCCACTGCACTTCAGTGTGGGCAACAGAACAAAACTCCATCAAAAAAAAAAAAAAAGAAAGAAAGCGAGCGAGCGAGAGAAAGAAAGAAGAAAGAAGGAAAGAAAGAGAGAAAAAAGAAAGAAAGAAAGAAAAGAAAGAGAAAAAAGGAGATGATCACCAGCCTGGGCAATGTAGAAAGACCTTATCTCTACCAGACAAAACTTTAAAATTAGCTGGACCTAATGGCATGCATCTGCAGTTTCAACTATTCAGGAGGCTGAAGCAGGAGTATCAGTTGAAGCCAGGAATTGAGGCTCCAGTGATCTATGATTGCACCACTGCACTACAGCCTGACAGAGTGAAATCCTTTCTCAAAAATACAAAAGAAAAAAAAAGGAAATATGATCAGAGGGGAAAGCACCTAGGTGGAAAACTAGGAAGCAATTTAAGAAGCGATTGCAATATTTCAGATGAGAGGCATATCCCCATCTCATGCTTTCCTTCTAGATAATCCAGGGAAAGCCATTGACAAAGTGAATTGGCCTCTTATGCTCCTAATCTTTTGATAGGAGCAGTTTCTAATTAATATTATGTTTTTCAAATATACATACTCGAATAATAATCTAGCTATTTTTAAAAATACTTTTAGTAATATTCTTTATGACATTTACTGTCATATGCACCTGAAATTCTGTTTGCATAAATTTAGTGTTTTTATTAAGCATTTTGAGTTTAAATACAGTTCCAATAGAAATAAGTCAATCAATAATCTATCCTTTTGCATCGTTATGTGTTTTATACAGGATTTTCAAGAAATATTTGTGACTTTCTATAAAAATCTTCACAGTACATACACTTTTGTCAAATAAAGGATTTTATCTAGTTCTTAATCCTCAAAAAGAAAATTATGTAATACTGATGGAATTTTATAAAATTTTGTAGCTTTAAAAAATAGAATATATAGCTTGGAATAGAAAGTTAAATGCTAAAAGCATTTATTCTTCAAACAGTAAACTGAAGATAGGACATTGGCCCAGATTGTTCCCTAGGACCATGTTGTGCTTATCAATAATTTATACCTTTTTATTATTTTTGAGTCTGTTTAACATTCACCTGCTGACCATTTGCTGATTCATTCACCTATTCCCCTAGGAACCATTCTATTCCAATATGAAGTAAAAGGAAATGGAAAACAAGAGCTTTTTAAAAGTCACTAGAGAGATTTAAATTTTGGGTCAAAGCATGAGAAGTTGAACATTTGTGAAATAAAATTAAAGAGATAGGGTTGTGCTGGTTTCATAAGAAAAAATGTTAAAAAAAAAAAAAAAAGGAAAATACAGTGTAACATAGACTGACCCCCTTTCTCACAAAGCCTACCACGGAACTTACTGAGAGTAGGACTGAGCCAGAATTAGAAAGCACTGTAGACCTAGATTACCACATTTATTTGTCTAAGTAC
Organism: Trachypithecus francoisi; assembly: GCF_009764315.1. Lineage (NCBI taxonomy): Eukaryota > Metazoa > Chordata > Mammalia > Primates > Cercopithecidae > Trachypithecus > Trachypithecus francoisi. Next base: position 12,071,146 of record NW_022681435.1, read on the forward strand.
TGAGCTCTGTTGTTGGCTTAGATGTTTTGTCATTTAGATTTTAAACTGGGTAGTTCATGCATTTTCTTCTTCTTTCTTTGATGGTTCATATGTAGCTTTATTCATAAGAGGCAAAATTCAGCCAGGTGCGGTTGTTCACGCCTGTAATCCCAGTACTTTGGGAGGCCGAGGGGGGATGGATCACGAGGCCAGGAGTTCGAGACCAGCCTGACCAACATATGAAACTCCATCTCTACTAAAAATACAAAAATTAGCCAGGAGTGGTGGCACACGCCTGTAATCCCAGTTACTCAGGAGGCTGAGGCAGGAGAAAAGCTTGAACCTGGGAGGCGGAGGTTGCAGTGAGCCAAGATCACGCCACTGCACTTCATCCTGAGTAACTGAGCTAGAATCCATCTCAAAAAAAAAAAAAAAAAAAAGCCAAAATATCTTACAATAGGTCAATGTTGAACAGACTCAGCAATAAAAAGGAATAAACTAACGATAAGCACAACATGGATGTATCTCAATGGTATTGTGCTGAGTGAAAAAAAATCAGTCCCAAAAGATCATATACTAGAGGATTCCATTTATGTAACTTTCTTGAAATAGCAAAATTAGAGAGAGGCATGTTATATTTAACTGAATGTATTTGAAATATTACTCTATTAACATGCAATTTGTATTAAAAAATGTAATGAGTTGCTTTGCATTCTTTTTCATAGTAAGTCTTCAAGGTGCATTTTGTATTTTATATGCATGGCACATTCAAATTTGGATTTACTACATTTTTATTATTTATTTATTTTATTGCATATATATATAAGGTATATAGCATAAGGTTTTGGTATACATATACATAGTGAAATAATTAGTCAAGCAAATTAGTCAGCAAATTCCCCACCTTCCATAGTTAACATTACTTTCTCTTTTGAGGAAATGGGACTCAAGGTCTACACTCAGCAAATTTTCATTATGCTGCACAATATTATTAAGTTACAGTCCTCATGCAGTACATTAGGTCTCTCAGTTTACTCATTCTATGTAACTGCAAACTTACACATTTTGACCTACTTCTCATTTCCTTCTCCTCCCTCTTCTGGTTATACCACCACTCTATTTTATTTTCTGTTTCTATATATTCTGCTTATTTTTAGACTCCAGATATGAATGAGATCATGCCATATTTGTCTTTCTGAGATCATGCAGTATTTGTCTGGCCTCTTTCACTTAGCATAATGTCTATCCATTTCAGCTGTGTTGTCACCAATGGCAGTATTTTTGGCTTTTGTACAGCTGAATAATGTTTCATTATATATATGTACCACAATGTATGTCCTCATTCATCAATGAACATGTAGGTTAGTTCTGTACCTTGGCTATTGTGAATGCTGTTAGAATGAACATGGGACTGTAGAGATCTCTACAGAGTGCTGGTTTCATTTCCTTCGGGTACATATCCAGCAAAGGGGTTTCTGGGTCATATGGTAGTTCTATTTTTGATTGTGTGAGGCACTTCCATACAGTTTTTCATAATAACATAATTTACATTTCTGTCCACAGCATACAAGGAGTCCCTTTTCTCAACGCCCTTGCTCACTACATCTTATCTCTTGTCTTTTTGATAACAGCCATTCTAATAAATGTGATGTGATATTTCATGGTGGTTATGATTTGTATTTTTCTGATGATTGATAGAGTTAAGCATTTTTTAAACGTACCTGTTGGTCATTTGTATGACATCTATAGAAATATGTCTATTCAGATCTTGCCCATTTTCGAATGTTTGTTTGCTTGTTTTTGATTTTTGCCATTGAGTTGTGTGAGTTCCTTACATATTTTTGTATTTAGTCCCTTGGTTAATGAGATATTTGGTTCAGAAATGTTTTCTATCAATCTTTGTGCTGCCTTTTTTGCATTGTTTTCTTTGTTGGGCAGACATATTTAGTTTAACTTTATCCTACTTGCTTACTTTTGCTTTTGTTGCCTGAGCTTTTGGTGTGGTGTGTCAGTCAAAAAAAAAAATCATTGCCAACGCCAATATCAAGGAGTTTTCCACCCAAGGAGTTTTCTTCTGAGAGTTTTATGGTTTCAGGTCTACATTTAGGTCTTTAATCCATATAATGTTGATTTTTGTGTATAGTGTAAGATAAGAGTCTCATTTAATTATTTTGTAGGTGGATATCCAGTTTTCTCAACACCATTTATTAAAGAGACTATCCTTATCTTCCAAGCCATATTTTGCTTTCCTTTATTTCACTATTGTAAACCAAGTTATTTTCATACCAATGTACATGTAAGTAATCCTTCAGCTTTACAATCTGGAGAAACACAAGTTGTTGATGTTCATTACTCCTCTGCCACCTGTGTTTTCAGGGAGAGGTTCTGCCAGCTCACTGAAGTTTAATTCTTGCTGCGTGTAGAACTTCTGAGATTTAAAAAAAATGTGAATAACTTTGCGAACCATGATAAAATGTTTATTGATTCAAATGAAAATATTTCTCAGTGTTCACTACAGGTTAAACCTACTGTTAGATACTTCATAAAAATGAATGTAATTGATTTTTACACATGCACAGGAGATTACTATTTGTCCCTTTCATTTTATTTATTCATTCTCATGAATAAATGAGAAACTGAGACTCAGATAAATTAAATTGTATTTGTGGGATAAAAGATACGGTAAATTTTAAAAGCAGAGATTTCAACCCATGATTCTGTGACTCTAAAACGAAAATTTATTATATTGCTGTTGGCTTCTGAATTAACCAAAATGATTATAGAATTTTTGAATAAATGATTTAAAAATTCTCAACAATATCTTATAAAAATGAATTTATTTTACTTTGGGTCTTTGAATATTTTGAATATTTTAGTTCTTATTTATCATTGAATATATATATGTATATATATATATTATCAGTATGTTTTAGGTTCCTTAGTGTTTATACACAAAATAATAACTTCAGATTAATTTGCAGGCAAATTTTAAAGTCTTTCATTTTTACTGGGATTGATACTCAATTGACAAATTTTTATATTTTAAATTGGTTCTGTTCTATATTGTGAATTATTATTGCTATTATATCAGACATTTATTTGTTTATTCCAGACAAGGTCTTGCTCTGTTTTCCAGGTTGGAGTGCAGTGGTATGATCATGGCTCACTGCAGCCTCAACCTCTTGCGCTCAAGCAATCCTCCCACCTCTGCCTCCCAAAGTGCTGGGATTACAGGTACGAGCTACTGCACATGGAAAAGCATTTAAATAAAGTATCATGAGCATAAAATTAACCCTGGTGAAATTTAATTAATCTGTAATTTACACGAATACTCATGCTCTAATTACCAGTTTGAAAATGAACACACAATATGCAACACTGGTTTGTTTTGTTGCTTATTAACCTAAAATTTTCTACCATTTTTTTAATCCAATAATTTATATAATTGAATTGTGTGAAAAGCTTCTGAATTAGTAAAACTCCTAGGTAATATTAACAAAAAGAACCATATAACATCACTTGATAATCATTTGTCATATAAAATTCTTAGTCAAATAACTAAGAGTTCAATACAACACACCGGATGAAAAGTTGATATTGACATAAGTATCTAAATTGCTGGTCAACCTATTTCTTAGCAATTTTTGAAGAGTGTCTTTGTTTTCTTTAAGAATACAGTCTTTAAACCATTTATGATGGCATTTATAAAGGGTAATTGTATAAATTTTCAAAACTTATTAATAATTTTCTAATCGAATAGTACCCAGTAATTGTGGAACAGGTTACTTGCTTCTGGTTTGTCAAAAACAGTCTCTTTTTCTAGCAGTTTCATTAAAGCTTCTTTAGATTCCATATAATTCCACTAATTCCTATTCAATGAGGATGCTGTTTTTTGTCTGACCTAGAGTTTTGGATCATATGGACGTGGACCAACCAGTCAGTCAACAGATATTTAGTTCGCCACTAAGAAAATAAGGAAAAGAAACTATGGAAGAGTTTTAGTGAAAATGTGCTAAAAAGAGAAATATCTAATTATCTATTTGGAAAATCAGAAGATAACACGAAAAATTAGGAAGGAAGCCAACATGTGTGTAGATAATAGTTGAGATTTTCTCTGAAATAAAAAAAATGTGAAGTCTAAGATTTGGGAAACAGAATGAATAAATAGAAAGATGATAACTGTTCTCCATGTTTTCCTGGTTTTAATTACTCTTCTAGGTCCTCTGCCCATGACAGGTGCTCTAATTCTGCCCCTGCTAAGGCTCCTTTAGGGACCCTCAGGGAGGAAAGTAGGCCCTGCACCCCCTTCTCACCTAGGCTTGTCCTTTATACTGCAGGTCTTTTAAGTTCCATCGTAACCACAACTCTCTGACACTTAAAAAAACAAGCATTTTAATGTATCTGATTTTGTTCATTGTTAGAGTGTTTTTTCATCAACTTCTACAGCCTAACTGGAGGCAGAAGTCCTATTTGTCATGCAGTAGTTACACCTTTTGGTATACATGAGATATATCACAGAAAATTTTAATAGAGTCATGTAAATATTTGCTATGTTATGATTTAATGTTTAGGAAAAATGTGTCTAAGTGATGAAGGTTATTGGTTCCTGTATCTGAAGGAGGGTCTGCCTTCTCCTAGCCATTTTTTAATATACACTACTTCTCTTAAATGATACAAACATTGCTTACTTGGGGGAATGTATTTACCATTGTTACTGAGTAAAGTAAAAACTGATATATATGCTGTATGGAGTTCAGAATTTTAGAAGATATTCTTATAGTTCTGCATCCTTTCTGTGAAATTTCTATCAGATACCATAGGTTTTTCTTTAATTTTTTGAAGCACATTTTTGAACAGGCTCCTTTTTTTGTTAAAGATCGACTCTCAATGTGGCCTTTAAGGACTTCTGTGATTGAAATTCTTGCTCTTGAGATACAATTTTATCTCTTATATTTAAAACTCACTACATTGAGTAGTGTACTTTATTTTAGTTTTCCAAATACATCAAGGTATTTTCTGGTTCAAATTCTTACATAGATTGTCTCTGGTTCTTGAGACGTCCCTGCCTTCCTCTGTGCCTAACTCTTAAGCATCTTTCAGCATTCAGTGTAAATTTTACTTTCCTAACGTCTCATCAAGAGCAAATTTTTCTGTTACACCTTCATATAACACACTGTACTTCTTTTTACTTGTTCTTTATAATAGATATCACCATTGTTATTACATAATTGTTATGCATTTTTTATTTATTATCTCTGTCCCCCATTAGATTGTGGCATGAGAATATGGAGCCTATCTGTACATTTACAATTATCCCAAGTCTTACACAGAACCTGGGGCTTAGTATGTACCCAGTAGTTCTCTTACAGGGTCTTATAGGTTAATTTGTATCTCGTATTTGAGTGGTCAAACTATCTTTGTCACTGTTTATTTTTAAACTTTTTCTTTCCATAGGCTGCTTAAGTATTACATTTTTAATAGAATATTTTTAGTTACCACATTTAACCAATTCAAAATAGAATTATCTTTAAGGATTTACTGCATAATATATGTCACTAGAGTTTGTTATAATATTTTCCTATAATTAACTCATATAAAGTAAATTGAGTCTTAAATTTTTTTATCTTAATGTATATCTATAGGATAACTTAGGTTGTGGTATTTTGTATTGATTTTTTTAATGTGTGTTAATACCATTATAATTTATCTGCTTGCTGCATGTCTGCTTGAACTTTGTGGTCACTGACTGATGGGAGAGGTGGAGACAGACAATTTGGTTGAGATAATTGATATACATACCATACAATTTTTGTCCTGAGGATTATCTGATTTCCAAGTGAACTGGCAAATCTTCATTAAAATGAAATTTAAGTGCTAATTTCATATTCTTTAAGTGAGAGTGAAAATTGCTATTGTGTTTCTCGAAAAATATCAAGAACCTGATACATATTTATTTATTTATTTATTTATTTACTTATTTATTGAGACAGAGGTTTACTCTTGTTGCCCAGGCTGGAGTGCAATGGTGTGATCTTGCTCACCACAACCTCTGCCTCCCGGGTTCAAGCGATTCTTTTGCCTCAGCCTCCTGAGTAGCTGAAATTACAGGCCTGTGCCACCACACCTGGCTAATTTTGTATTTTTAGTAGAGAAGGGGTTTCTCCATGTTGGTGAGGCTGATCTCAAACTTCCGACCTCTGGTGATCCTCCCACCTAAGCCTCCCAAAGTGCTGGGATTAGAGGCACAAGTCAGCGTGCCCAGCCACATATTCATTTTTATATAGTAATTTATAATACTCATTCTATGACTAACTAGATACACCCACAGAAAACTGAGTACTTACGTTCTTATGGCAACACTTTAAATATTATGCAATTTAGAAATGAAGTAAACGTGCATCAGTTTGAAAATGATTATATAAAATTAGTATATCTATACAAGGTAATGCTAAACATTCATTCAAAAAATAGCATTTAAGATTCTATGAAGATTTGGAAAATGCTATTGGCATAAAGTTAAGTAAAAGCTGATGCAAAATGGTAGATGCACAATAATATGTAATGTGTCAATTAGATACAGGCATTTTCTACACATATACACATACAAAAACATAGCACAATACTAATACGAATGTTATAAAATACTACATGCAATAGTAAAATGATTAGAAATAATTATCTGTTATACATGAGTGTATATATCACACTTACACATATAGAAACATACCTGGAAAGAAGACAGAAGACATAGCTAAATATTAGTTGTCATTTTCTCTGCATGGATGTTTTAGGTAATGTTTCTGCTCCATAATAGCCTGTATTTTATAAAAGTGTATATATATATATAAATTAAATATTGCTTTTATAAAGACATGGAATATTATTTTAAAAGTTGTCTTACTGATAATTTCCAAATTCCACAATTAATTGGTGTATGACTATTTTATTTTTAGTTCCAGGTTTCATTTCTTTTTTTTTTTTTTTTTGGCTACTCCTTGCTAAGTGCTTTCAGTACGTAGATATCTGTGTTTTTATCCATTTCACAGATATATACCACACTGAAAATTTTAAACAATTATCTTTTTTTAATTTTCATTTTTTCTCCTTTTTCACAGTGTATTCAGAAATAGATTTTTAAAAGAATAACATTATTTATATTGCAGTTCCCTAGGAAGAGAAAATGATGAACAATCCGCATGTGATTTTGACTTATGAGGTCCTCAAAGACTGCTGTGCCTCACTATCTTTTAAGAGTTATAAATTTTTTGAGTTTTTTATCATGACAAGAAGACACATGAAGATTGAATTTTTACCTTAATGCTGTATTTGTGAAATGTAAATATCTTGATCGCCAAAGGCTTTGCAGACAACTACCATTATAAAAATCTCTTGTCATTAACAACTTTTGTGAATGATAGAAAATATGTTGGTTAGCAAGTAAAGATAATCAGCATATAGAAATCACTGAGCAGCATTATATGTCAATAATTTAACTAAACTTGTGAGCATTCTGCATTTCATGTCAGGGAATAGCTTGTTCTGGAAAACTACAGAATGATAGCTTGGAATTCTGAATTTATGGAAGGGTGGAAAATAGGGAAAACTTTCTATTTTTAAACCATAAGACAAAAAATATGTCCATAGAACCAATTTGTCCTAACATACAGACCCAAACACTTACTATAACACTGGACAATCTTTTTCTCAAAATGTTCTTTCTGAGCTTCTGAAATAAAATGTTTTCTTTGTTTTTGCCCTATCTCTCTGGTAGTTTCTTTGTGCACTCTTCTTTGGAAAAGAGCCTATGATTGAATAGGGAAAAGAGGGGAAAAGGAGTTATCTCCAGTCACCTCAGCATAAAAATTAACATGAATTTTTTATAATCTTTTTGAGCATAACCCTTGTCATAGATTAAATTGATAACTAATATTAGACTAGGCTCTAATATTAGGTTAGAGTCCAGCAGCGCAATGGAATTAAACATCTAATAATAGGATATTCCCTTTTTCCACATATCCTCGGCTAGCTATTTGCATGTGATTATGATATGTAATACCTTGCATTCAATGTCTGTTTCTGTGATTATCTCCGTGTGGATATTGCACCTCTTTGAAGCTGAGGACAGTAACATATTCCTCATCTTATTTGCTTTGCTTAGCTATGTAACTGTACAATGAATGGTAGCTTTAAAATGACATCGTATTCTCATTTAGTGAATATCTTGAACTCTTGCTTTTAAAATTTAAGGAAAGACAACTGCCTCCACAAAGAGACTGGGCATGAGGCCTTGCTTACCTGGCAGGGTGAGATGCTGCCAAACACATGTTAAAACATTATCTGACATTTTAATATGGATTTTTAAAAGGATGTGTGTTTACTAGTTAGAGAATAGAGAAACTCTAGGGACAGAAGGCATTAGGGAAATGGGTACTCCTTCCGGCACCAGATGCTCACAAAAGTCATTGACAAGAACCCTGAGAAGCCTTTTTCTCCCCCCCAGTACACAACTGTGCTAGAAGAACAGAAGCTGCGGTAAGAAATGGAAACTGCTCCACGACTCATCCCCTCCTCCAGATTCTCCCACTGCCCCGCGGCTCTCCTATGGAGCAAAAACCCTGACACTATTTGAGAACAGGCAGCAAACACTGTCACCCTTCAGAAACCAGTAAAAAATACCTTTAAATTGTGGAAGAGGAACAAACCCCCTGCATATGGAGGAGGGCAAGAATACAAGCCGGGCAAAAACACACAGCCAGGACTCAGCGCAGGCACAAAGGAGACCTCACCCCAAAGATCCAGGATCACAGTTCCTACCTATGAATGGGCTTAAGTACAACAACCTAGAACCTGTACGTCATCTCCAGTCTGGAATGTGTCAAGTAGCAAGTTATAGGTAGAAAAGGTGAAGAGCATGAAGACAGACTGCTCTGAGGTCTGGGACAAAGGGAAGATGCAAAGCTGAGGGTAGAGTAGACATTGACAAAAACTCGCTGGCAAAATAGTCCTTAAATTAAACACAATGTAACATTAAATGCAATATGAAGCCCGTTTATATAATTTGACTGTGTCCCCACCCATATCTCATCTTGAATTGTAGTTCCCACAATTCCCGCGTGTTGCTGGAGGTACCCGGTGGGAGTTTATTGAATCATGGGGACAGTTTCCTGCATACTGTTCTCGTGGTAGTGAACAAGTCTCAGGATATCTGGTGGTCTTATAAGGGGTTACTGCTTTTGCTTGGTTCTCCTATTCTGTCTTGTCTGCCACCCTGTAAGATGTACCTTTTGCCTTCTGCCATGATTGTGAGGCCTCCCCAGCTATGTGGAACTATTAGTTCATTAAAACTCTTTTTCTTTATAAATGACCCGGTCTCGGGTATGTCTTTATCAGCAGCGTGAGAAGGGACTAATACACCTGTGTAGCACTAAGAGTAACCATACTGAAATCAACTCCTAAACACAGAGAAAAAGCATCTATTTCAACTTAATGACTCACTCTAAAGTTCTGGTGGATGAAAAGGCATGCCAGTTGCCTGGCATAAAATCTATTAACTTCAATCTATGCCATTCTACCAAGATGTCCAGTTTTCATTAAAAAAAGTATGATACATAATTGAGAGAAAAACCCAGTAGCATATGGTTAAGAGACAAGACAAAAAAAAAAAAAAAAACAAACACAAAAAACCAGATTCAGATATGAGCTACCTCTTAGAAAAAAATCAGACAAGAGATTTAATATAACTATGGTTAATATGGTAGAGGATCTGGTAGAAAAGACAGACAGTATGAAATGTCTGATGAATAATTCTAGAAGAGAGATAAAAATTACAAAAAAGAATGAGATGGAAATTCTTGATATAAAAATAGAAAGATTGTGTTTAACAACATATTCAATGGACTGGTGAAAAAACTAAATTTGACAATAGAGCAATAAAAAATGTTTTCAGTTTACTCAGGGTAAAATAGAAAGAATAAAAAAGAATGGGAAAAAAGGTAAAAGTATTTAATATATTTAGGAAAACATCGAGTAGTCTAACAAAATTAAATCTTAAGTGTGAGAGAATGGGAAAAATACTTGAAAATAGCAACAGATTTTTTCCAGGAGGCAGAGCAAGATGGTTCAATAGAATCCTACACTATTCATCCCTCCTGCTGAAACACCAAATTGTAACAACTATCTGTACACAGAAAAGCATCATCACAAGAACCACAAATCAGGTGGGCAATCACCTGAGTTTTAACTTTATATCACTGAAGAGGATAGAAACTATGATCTTGAATGGTCAGTGTTACTCATTCCCCAGCAAAAGAGAATACATGCACTTTGCCCAAGGGAGGGCTCATGACAGAGGGCAAAGCCATGCGGGGCTCAGCCAGCACCCAGTCATGGAGGGAGCATTTGGACAGACCTAGCCTGAAGGGAACTGTATATCCCAGCCATTGAAACTTGAGTTTCTCAGTAAGCCTTGCCACCATGGGCCAAAATGCTCTGGGATCCTAGGTAAACTTGAAAGGAAGTCTTGGACACAATGGCTACAATAGCTAGGCAAATTCTAGTGCTAGGCTTGGCTCAGATCCTGAACACATAGGGTGGCATAAGAGGTAGGGGAACACTAGCTGGGGTGGCTAAGGGAGTGCTTGCACCATCTCTCCAACAACCCCAGGCAGTGCAGCTCACAGAAACAAACAAACAAACAAAAAGTAGCCTAATTTTTCTGCCTGAGGAGAAGAGAGTGAAGAGTAAAGAGGACTTTGTCTTGCATCTTAGCTACCAGCTCAGCCACAGTAAAATAGAGGACCAGGCAGAGTCATGAGGCCCTCATTGTAGGAACTACCTCCTGGATGACATTTCTAGACACACACTGGGCCAAAAGGAAACCTGATGCCTTAAAGGGAAGAACTCAGTCCTGGCAGGATTCATCTCCTGCTGACTAAAGAACCATTGGGTCCTGAATAACCAGCAGTGATACCCAGGTAGTATACCCCATGGACCTTGGGCTCTGAAATGTGCTGGCTTCCGGTGTGATGTGGCACATTCCCAGTGGTGGTGGCTATGGTGAAAGACTCCTGTTTGATAAAACCAGAGGGAAAAGTAAAGGGGATTTTTGTCTTGCACCTTAAGTACCAGGTCAGCCACAGTGGCGTAGAACAACAACCAGGCTCTTATGGTCCCCAAGTTGAGATCTAGGCTCTTAAACAGCATTTCTGGACCTGCCCTGGGCCAGTGGGAAGCCCACTGCCCTGAACAGTAAGTTGCAGGCCTGGCAGCGTTCACCACAAGCTGACTGACTATCCCTTGGGTTTAAGTAAACATTGGTGGTGGCCTCGCAGAACCGCCACGGGCTGGAAGTGATGGTGGTCACAAGGAGATGCTCCTCTGCTTGTGAAAAGGGGAGAAAAGTGCAGGGAGACCTTTGTATTATGAATTAAGTGCCAGCTTAGCCACAACAGAACAGAATATCAGGTAAATTTCTAAGGTTTTGGATATCAATTGCTGGCTCTCAGACACCATCTCTGGACCTGCCTGGGGCCTGGGAGAACTTACCGCCCTGAAGGGAAGAACACAAACCTGGCTGTCTTTGTGACCTTCCAATTGTAGAGCACTAGGATCTTGAGTGAACAGAGGTGGTAGCCAGGTAGTAGCAGTTATAGTGGGTCTTGGATGAGAACCAATGCTGTACTGGCTTCAAGTCTGACCCAACACAGATCCCGGTGGTGGTGGCTATAGGAGTACTTGCATCAACAAACCTTCAGTTCTAGAAAACTAAGGACTCCAAGATGGAGTCTCTCTCTCTGTGTGAGCTTAGCTTTCTGAAACTGAAGGTTTGATAATGCAAAATTCTATCTTAGAGTCTCTCTCTTTTTGTTTGGGAGAAAGAAAGGGAAAAGAACAAGAGTCTCTGCTTGGTAATCCAGGGAATTCTTCCAGATCTCATCCAAGACCACCAAGGTGGTACCTCTAAAAGTCTACAAAAACCACAGTGTTATTGGGCTTGGTACTCAAGTTTATTTGATACCTGGAAAGCCTTCCCTAGTAGGATGGGCACAAGAAGCCCAGACTGCAGAGACTACAATAAATACCTAACTCTTCAGTGCCCGAACACTGATGAACATATACAAGCATCAAGACCATCCACAAAAGATAACCTCACCAAAGGAACAAAATAAGGCACCAGAAAACAATCCTGGAGAAACAGAAATATAGGACCTTTCAGATAGAGAATTCAAAGTAGCTGTTTTGAGAAAAATCAAAGAAATTTAAGATAGCACAGAGAATGAATTCAGAATTCTATCACATAAATGTACAAAAGAAATTGCAATAACTAAAAAAAATTAAGCAGAAATTCTAGAGTGGAAAAATGCAATTGGTATACTGAAGAATGCATCACAGTTTCTTAATTAATAGCAGAATTAATTAAGCAGAAATAATTAGTGTGCTTGAAGACAGGATATATGCAAATACACAGTGGAGAAAAAATAAAAAAGAATGAAGCATGCATCCAAGACCTAGAAAAGTCTCAAAAGGGGAAAACTAAGAGTTATTGACCCTAAAGTGGAGGCAGAGAAAGAGACAGGGGTAAAAAGTTTATTAAAAGGGATAATATTGGAGAACTCCCAAACCTAAAGAAACATGTCAAAGTTTAAGTAGAAGAAGGTTATACAGCATAAAGCACATTTAACCCAGAGAAGGCTACATTAAGGTGTTTAATAATCATACTCTCAAAGGTCAAAGGTACAGAAAGAATTCTAAAAGCAGGAAGAGAAAAAGAAACAAATAACATACAATGAAGCTCCAATACATCTATCAAAAGACATTCAGTGGAAACGTTACAGACCAGAAGAGAGTTGCGTGTCGTATTTAAAATGCTGAAGAAAAAAATAAACAAACAAAAATCCTTTACTCCTAGAATATTATATCCTGTTAAAATATCTTTAAAGAATGAAGGAGCAATGAAGACTCCTCCAAACAAACAAAAGCTGAAGAATTTCATCAACACCAGACCTGTCCTACAAGAACTGCTAAAGGGAGTCCTTCAGTCTGAAAGAAAAGGATGTTAATGAGCAGTAAGAAATTATCTGAGTTATAAAACTCCCATGTAATCGCTTTATCATAATTCTTAAAATTGGGTAATGTCAGTCCCTCAACTTTGTTCTTTTCCTTGAATGTTGTCTTGGCTATTCTAGACTTTTGGCCTCACCATATACCCTTTTGAGTTAGTTTGTTAATATCTACAAAATAACTTACTGGGATTTTTATTGGGATTGCATTAAATTTATAAATCCAGCAGAAAGAACTGAGATCTTGACAATATTAAATCTTCCTATTCATGAACATGGAATAACTCTTTATCTAGTTTGACATTGATTCTTTCATTAAAGTTTTGTAGTTTTTCCTTACAAAGCTACAGAATCAAGAATGTGTGTTATTAGTAAAAAGAAAAGATAAGTAGATAAATGGAACAGAACACAGAGCCTAGAAATAGGCCAACATAAATATAACCAACTGCTCTTTGACAAAAGAGCAAAAGCAATACAATTTTAAAGAGACAGTCTTTTCATCAAATGATTCTGGAGCAATTAGACATCCTCACGCAAAAAACGAAAAAAAAAAAAAAATCTAAACAGAGCCTTACACTCTTCATGAAAATTAATCCAAAATGGACCACAGACCTAAATGGAAAACACAAAACTATAAAATAGTTAAAAGATAACATAAGAGAACATGTAGATAGTCTTTTGTTTGGCAATAACTTTTTACATGTGGCAGCAAAGGCACGATCCATAAAAGAACTGATAAACTAGACTTCATTAAAATTAAATATATACATATATGCTGTTCAAAAGATACTGTCAGGAGAATGCAAAGACAAGTTAGAGATGGAGAAAATATTTGCAAAAGACATATCTAATAAAAGATTTAGCTGAAATATATAAAGAACTCAAAATTTCACAATAAGATAATAAACAACCTAGTTGAAAATTGGACCAAAGACCCAAACAAATAACTCACCAAGAAGTTCTACAGATGGCGGGTAGACATATGAAAGGTGTTTCCCATCATTTGTTATCAGGGAAAATGCAGATTAAAACAGCAGATATTGGCCGGGGATGGTGGCTTATGCCTGTGCGCCCAGCACTTTGGGAGGCCGAGGTGGGTGGATCACCTGAGGTCAGGAGTTTGAGACCAGTCTGGCCAACATGTTGAAACATCGTCTGTACTAAAAATACAAAATTAGCCAGGCGTGGTGGTGTGCACCTGTAATCCCAGCTACTCTGGAGGTTGAGGCAGGAGAATAGCTTAGAACCCAGGAGGTGGAGGCTGCAGTGAGCCGAGATCATGCCACTGCACTCTAGCCTGGGCAACAAAGTGAGACTTGGCAAAAAATAAAAAATAAAATAAAAAAATAAAAATACTAATAGGTGTGAAGCAGTATCTGTTTAGTATGGCCAAAATCTAGACCATTGACAATATCAGATGTTGGTGAGGATATGGAGAAATAGAAATTCTCATGCATTACTGGTCGAAATGCAAAGTAGTAAGCCATTTGGACAGCTTCTTGCGAAACTAAATGTACTCTTACTATACAATTCTGCCATCATGCTCCTTGGTATTTGCCCAGGAGTTGAAAATGTATATTTACACAAAAACCTGTACTTGGATGTTTATAGCAGCTTTATTCACAGTTGACAAAACTTGGAAACAAAATGTTGTTCAGTGGGTGAATGGATAAACTGTGATTTAATCAGACAATGGAATATTTTCAGGCCTAAAAAGAAATAAGTTACCATGTAGGAAAAGTCATGGAGGAAACTGAAATGAATATTATTAAGAAAGAAGCCAATCTGAAAAGACTACATCCTGTATAATTCCCACATATTACATTGGGGAAAATGTAAAATTAAGGAGACATTGAAAAAATCAGAGGTTTGTGAGGAAGGAGACATGAATATCGAGAGCCCAAAGGATCTTGAGGGCAATGAACCTACTTAGCATGACACTATAATGACTAATACATGTCATTATATATGTACAACCCAGAGAATCTATAATACTGTCTCAGCCAGTTCAAACTGCTGGAACAGAACTACCATAGACTGGGTGGCTTAAACAACAGAAATGTATTTCTTACAGTTCTACAGTCTGGAAGACTGAGATCGTGGTGCCAGCATGCTTGGGTGCTTAGGGAGGGCTCTCTTCTTAGTTGGTAAATGGTTTCCTTGCTATGTCCTCACGTGGTGAGGGAGATAGTAGAAGCCGACTCTCTTTTGTCTCTTTTAATAAGTGCACTAACATCATAAGGGCTCTACCCTTGTGATGTAATTCTCTCTCAAAGTTTCCATCTCCAAATATCATTCTTATTGGTGTTAGAGTTTAAAGACGGAAATTCTGTGGGGATACCAGCACACAAACATGGAGTCTATAACACTAAGGGTGAATCCTAATGTACACTATGTTCTTTCAGTGATAATAATAAGTCAGCGTAGATTCATCTCTTGTAATAAATCATATTCAGTGACAATGATCCTAGGAATGCAAGTCTATTTTGGTGTTTCAGAATCAGTCACAGTAATTCAATATATTAATAGAATAAAAAATTATACAATCACATGATTATTGACAAAATTCAATATTTACTACTGATTAGAAATTATCCACACTCAAGAAGTAAAAGGGTACATCCTTGATTAGATAAAAGGCACCTCACATAAATTCTACCGATTAGATAAAATTGTGAAAATGGTGTCTTACTTAATGTTGAAGACTGAATGCCATCGCCCTTAAATTCAGAACAAGGCAAGGATGCATCTCACCCTATTCCTGTTCAACATTGTATTGGAAATTATGTCCAGTATAAAAATAAAGAAAAAGAAATGAAACATACAGTTTATGCACCTAAAACCATAAGACAGTGATAAAATAAATTAAAGGTTTAAAGAATTTGAATGATATTTTATGTCCATGGATAGAAAACTCAATAATGTTTAGTTTTAAATTTCAAACCAAACCTTTCCTGGATTTATAATTTAAAAAATTCAGGTGCACAAATTTAAATGGAAAAGAAAAAGAAGTAGAATAGCTAAGATAAATTGCAAAAGAAGTTGGAGAACACACACCACCAATTTCAAGACTTACTATAAAGCTAGGATTATCAAGTCAGTGCGATATTGATGAAAAAATAGATACACAGGTCAATGAAACAATACAGATTCCAGATACATATCAATAAATATTTAGACAGCTTCCATCCAAAATACATTGTTAATAAAATTAAAAGGCAAGTAAATGACTTGTAGAGGATATTTGCAATTTATGTGTCTTCATTCCAGAGTATAAAAAGTTTTTTTAATCAATAAGAAAACAAGTGATCCAATAAAAAAAAGATGAAAGTTTTGAATAAATATTTTACCAAAGAAAATGTATTCAAACAAGCCCACAAAAATCTGCTTAATGCCATAAGTCGTTAAAGAAATACAAATTGATGCCAAAATGAGATATCACTATACCTATCAGAGAGCATTCTTTAAATTTTCCTCTAAATGTCCTTTCCTATTCATTTCTATATTTGTCATCTTAGGTAGATTACCTGTGGGATATAAATAAACTATTTTTGTGTTTCTCCAAGTTGCAGCTTTCTGAATAAATTTTGCTGAAAACTTGGAATCTTGGGTTAGCATCAAAGCCTTGGGGAAGTTAATTTCCAGCTATATAGTCAGTGAAAAAACTTTATAAGAATTTCTAAGAGATTTACCTAACTCTGGAACTACGTGTTTTCATTTCAAGGGAAAACGAAGCTTGCAACTTTGGATATGTGTCTAGGTGATAAAAGTGAAAGACATTGACATAGGTGTTTGTCTGGTCCTTGGTGACAGGCATTTACATTCCAAAGGCTGGGGTGAGAACCCAAGGTCCTTTCTATTCAAGGAGCAAAGGTTTCTATTCCGCAGCTAAGGAGGGGAAGGAAAAGGCAACTCTGTCTCTTTCACATGCATGAGCAGATCAATCTATTTCCTTATCTAAAATACAGACTATGATTTTCTGAGACGTGACCTGGCTTTCATTGCATCACTCCAGGAGGAATAATAAACCAAGAAATACATGGGAAACCATACACTCATTATTTGCTTTTTGTGAATAATGATAATCTGTCTGAACTGGAACACCTTGCATTTACATTCAGGATGAAATTAATAAAGATGAATAGTAAAAATGAAACAGTATCTCATCCTAGTCTGATATCTGGGACATCAGTACTTGGCCCATTTCAAAAGAAATAGTCTATCTTCAAACAGGTTGTGTACATGGGATAAAACTCATTACTACTAAATTAGGCTCTTCACCTGTTCACTTTTTGGCCAATATATGTTATAGTTTACAAACCCATATGACCTGTACTTGAAACAAAAAAACTTACAGAGAAGTACACTTTTTATTTTTAAGTATGCTTAATATTAATTTTAAATTTATGCATGATAAAATTATTTTTTGTTGTACGTTTCCATGAAGTTTAACAATGCATAAAGTCTGGTATCTACCATCATGATCAAGATGTGGAGCACTTACCTCACCACAGAAACTTTACTTATATTACCCCTTTATATAATTCATCCTCACACCTGATCCCACAAACCAATGGAAACCTCTCTATACCTATACATTCGCCTTTCCCAGAAAGCTACGTAAATGCAGTAATACAGTATGTAGCATTTGAATCTGGCTTGAAAGAGCCTAGCAAAATGTGGTTGAGATAAAGTGATATCGTTGTATAAACCAATAGTTCTGTTTTATATCTGAACAGTATTTTGTGGACGCACTACAGTTTGTTTTTCTATTCACTGGGTGAAGGACATTTGGTGTCTTTCCAGTTTTCTGTGATTGTGTACAAAGTTGCTGTAAATATTTGTATATAGCTGTTTGTAAATATTTGTTTTTCTTGGGTAAATAGCTAGGAATGTAATTACAGTATCACTTAGTAAGTGTATATTCAAACATATAAAAGTTGCCAAATTATTTTCTAAAGAGAAAAATAAAATTAACTCAAATGGCAAGAGAACAACTGAAATTTTCAGAAGCATCCAAGGCCAAGAGATGATGAATAGAACTGAAATGAAGATACCCTAAGAGTTGTTCATAGAAGGTGTGGTATAGTTGCCATTCTCAAAGTTGAAGTGTCCACTGCTTGCTGATATGTGTCTTTAATTACACAATATACCATAAGTTTGTCTTGATTAAAAGTAATTTTTAGTAGCAAACCGTACATGTTTTGTGTTTCTTTTCGCATGAAGGAAGATTAAAGCTTAAAATGGTGACTATATATATACGATATATAAGTATATTATATATATACATATATAATGCCTCTCTCTCCCTTTTTCAGGTTTAATCTGGGGAAAATTTAATCAGCTGAATTGAATGTGCTTGTATGCTAATAGGTTAATCTCTCTAATGAAGGGTCATTGTGGTTCAACTGGAAAAGATAGAGAAACTCTTTTAATAAGGAAAAATTGAGGTCAAGGCCTCAATTTTTGCATTTAAACCTTTTTAACATTCTATTCAACATAATATTTTAACCTCCTGTTTTAAAGTTGGAAGATTGAAATTATAATTCCGACCCTTTTGAGTTAGAGTAAAAGCTTGTGATCTGGCTGAGTGCTACCTTCTAACATGAGTAAATTGGCAGAAAAGAGTAACATTATTAAATGATTCAAATGAGGGTTATTTAAAATGATCTAATGAAAGATTGCCTTTTCAATAGCAAATAATTCAGCCTATTATAATTTCTATAATTAGAGCAGAATACTACAAAGACTATTGAATCAGCATTTTAGATTTGAATTTGACTTGTTAGTTATGTTCTTACTGTCTGTTGTCATAAATAAAAAAGATTATTTAACACCTCATTTTGTTATATTCAAAACAAGTTGGCCATCAAAATTTTAGCTTACTGTTATGTTGTTAATCAAAAGAAGAGAAGACCACAAAATGCATTACCAATGACTCAAACAGTGTGAGCTAACATTTTACTTGTTCTCATTGGATGGTGTTATATTTCATAACACATATTTTTCTTTTGAGGTATATTTATCCTGATAGCAATGTGATATTCTAGCCGGCCTCTCATCACTCCTTTATATATCTTAAGCCTGTTCTAAACCTAGTCCCCTAGACTTCTAAGTGACATCTGTGAAATAACTGTAAGTGCCCTAGTTATTTTATTCCTGCACTTTTGCATACTCCTTGGTTGGTTTCTAAGTAGACATCAGGTAACAGCCTTATTTAGGGCATATGGAATGAGGAGTAGCACCTTTAGTTAAATAGTAAAAATAAATAAAAGATAAGAAAGAGAAAGCATATAGTAAGAAGACAGGCATGTGGAGTGCCAAATAAAGATTGGGAAAGAAAGTTATAGCAATGACTATAAAGGGAACGATGCTTCAACTTAGGCCATATTCTTTCTTTGTACTCCAGTAAAACACTCCAGTGGTCATTTGTTTATCTTGGTACTCTCTTACACTCTGCTTGAAATGCCTTAAATAAAGGGATTGGTTTATCTCCTCTCAACTATATATTTACATTGTTAGCAGGAGAAGGCATCCTATTTGATGGGGCCAATTATAACTATTCTTACTAAAGTTTTCCTGGGTGTAGAAAAACCAAAGAAGGCCCTAACTCATTCCTACAGTGGTAACATCTGCTTACATGCTTGGAAAAGTGAATACTGATGAAAATTTTTTTAAAGCTATTTTGGGGTTTTTGGATAGTAAAACACATGGTACATGTGATATTACAGCCTCTCCCCAATGATAGCAATTGATGATCTTTCATGACATTCTTTGTAATCTGAATCTAGAGACAGCTTCTGAAACTATTGTAGTAGAAATATTAGGGATTCCAGTTGATCAGAGTTTACACAAAAGTGTAGACTTACCAAAAAAAAAAAAAAAAAACAATGTATCTTGTTCTAAAGTTAGGATGATATAAATCATATTTTGCTCTTTTGCTTGTTAATTCTAAAGTCTGAAAAGAAAGTAATAAACAGTTGAACTTAATTTTTTTTAAATTATATTTATCTCAATATTCTGTTAATAAAAAAATGTTATATGGTACAAAGAGGAACTGAAAATTATAATAAAGTTCAAATTGTTTATGTTTCTATTAATTACATGTGGTTTTATCATTTAATATTATTTCAAATATACTTTGAATCTTTATCACTGTTAACTAATGTATTAGTCTGTTCTCATGCTAATACAAAGAACTGCCCGAGACTAGGTAGTTTATGAAAAAAAGAGGCTTAATTGACTCACAGTTCTGTATGACTGGGGAGGCCTCAAAAAACTTGCAATCTTGGTGGAAGGTACCTCTTCACAGGGTGGCAGGAGAGAGAATGAGTGCCCAGTGAAGGGGAAATCCCCTTATAAAACCATCAGATCCCATGAGAACTCATTCACTATCACAAGAACAGCATGCTGAAAACCACCCTCATGATTCAGTTATCTTCACCTGGTCCTGCCCTTGACACATGGGGATTATTAAAATTCAAGATGAGATCTGGGTGAGGACTCAGAGCCAAACCATATCATTTCACCCTTGGCCCCTCCCAAGTCTCACGCCCTCACCTTTCAAAACAATCATGCGCTTCCAACAATCCCCCACATTCTTAACTCATTCCAGCAATAATCCCAAAATCCAAGTCCAAATTATCATCTGAGACAAGGCAAATCTCTTCTGCCTATGAGCCTGTAAACTCAACAGCAAGTTAGTTACTTCTAGATACAGTGGGGGTACAGGCATTTGGTAATATGCCCATTTCACACGGGAGAAATCGGCCGAAACAAAAGGGCTACAGGCCCCAAGAAAGTCCAAAATGCAGTGGAGCGATCATTAAACTTTAAAGCTCCAAATGATCTCCTTTGACTCCATGTCTCACATCCTAGTCACACTGTTGCAACAGGTGGGCTCCCATGGCCTTGGGCAGCTCTGCCCCTGCGGCTTTGTAGGGTACAACCCCACTGCTAGCTGCTTTCATGGACTGGCATTGACTGTTTGTGGCTTTTCCAGGCCCATAGTGCAAGCTGTCAGTGGATCTACCATTCTGGGATCTGGAAGACAGTGACCCTCTTCTCTCAGCTCCACGAGGCAGTACTCCAATGGGGACTCTGTGTGGGCACTCCAACCCACAGGTTCCCAACCTCACTTTTTGACTTCTGTGCACCTTCAGGCTCAACACCACATGGAAGCTGCCAAGGCTTAGGGCTTGCACCCTCTAAAGCCACAGCCTGAGCTGTATCTTGGCCCCTTTAAGCCATAGTTGGAGCATCTGGGACACAGGGCACCAAATTCCTAGGCTGCACACAGAAAGAAGGCCTTGGGCCCCAACCACAAAACCGTTTTTCCTCCTTGGCCTCTGGATCTGTGATGGGAAGGGCTGCTGTGAAGGTCTCTCACATGAACTGGAGACATTTTCCCCTCTGTCTTGGTGATTAACATTTGGCTTCTGGCTACTTATGCAAATTTCTGCAGAATTTCTCCCCCAGAAAATGGGGTTTTATTTTCTATTGCATCATCAGGCTGCAAATTTTCCAAACTTTTGTGCTCTGCTACCGCTTGAATGCTTTGCTGCTTAGAAATTTCTTCCACCAGATACCCTAAATTATCTCTCTCAAGTTCAAAGTTCCACATATCTCTCGGTCAGGGACGGAATGCTGCCAGTCTCTTTGCTAAAGCATAATAAGAATCACCTTTGCTCTACTTCCCAACAAGTTCCTCATCTCCATCTGAGACCACCTCAGCCTGGACATTGTTGTTTATAACATTAACAGCATTTTGATCAAAGCCGTTCAACAAGTCTCTAGGAAGTTCCAAACTTTCCCACATTTTCCTAACTTCTTCTAAGCCCTCCAAACTATTCCAATCTCTGCCTATTATCCAGTTCCAAAGTCATTTCCACATTTTCAGGTATCTTTTTACCCAGCACCCCACTCTCTGTAGTACCAATTTACTATATTAGTCCATTCTCATGCTGCTATAAAAAACTGCCTGCAACTGGTTAGTTTATAAAGAAAAGAGGTTTAAATGGCTCACAGTTCCACATGGCAGGGGAGGCCTCAGGAAACTACAATCATGGCAGAAGGCACCTCTTCACAGGGTGGGCAGGAGAGAGGATGAGTGCAGACTGAAGACGGAAGCCCCTTATAAAACCATCAGATCTCATGAGAGCTCTATCACAAGAACAGTTTGGTGGAAACTGCCCCATGATTTAATTATCTCTACCTGGTTCTGCCCTTGACATGTGGGGATTTGTTATAATACAAGGTGAGATTTGGGTGGGGACACAGAGTCAAACCATATCAACTAACATGTTGGTAATATATTGCTGCATAAAAGTAATCTAAAAATTATTACTTCAACAATAATGTATTGTGAAGATTCTAAAGTTTAATTGGGTTCATCAGTGCAATTCTTGCCTTGTATTTCTGATGTTGTTGCCATTAGATGGTAGCTGGAACTGGAGTCAGATGAAGGTTGAATCATGCTAGAAGTCCAGCATAACTACTTTACTCACACACCTTATACCACAAGTGGATGCTTACAAAAGCTTAGAGTTTGCTAAGCATCTCTTTCTCTTCCTCTGGCTTCTGTCTGAGCCAATATGATTGTCACAGGGTAGTCAGATTTCTTACATTATAGCTGGTGTTCTTCAGAGCAGGTGTTTGAAGAGATCCTGATGGAAGCTACAAGGTGTCTTGTTTCCAACTCTTGGAAGAAATTTAGTATCACCTTCTCTCATGTTGGTTAAAATAGTGAAATTTAGTATCACCTTCTCTCATGTTGGTTAAAATAGTGAAAGAATGGGCATAAATGCAAGAGGGGCTATGCATGAACGTGGATACCAGAATGTGTGGTTCATCACGGGTCCATCTGTAGAGATTCACATAATTGCTTAGATTGTTGTGCTGGTGTTAAAAATGTTAAATTTTAACATTTATGTTAAAAAACGGAAGGAAAATTCTACTTTAGAAAGTTAAAAAAGGAAGGTCTCACTTTAGAAAGGGCAGAAAAATGCCTTGGTCACAAAGATAGATTTTGTAAGGAATGTATTAACATCTGATTCTTTGTATAGAAAAATACACAATAATTAATGAAACCAAACAAGAACTTACATCCTGTGAGTTTCACTGTATATATTATCATAAATTACATTTTGCCAATGCCCACACAAGTTTAAATGGAAAATCTTCTTATTGAAACAGGTGATGTTTTATACTTAATATTCATAGATCATAAACCATACCTTATGTTGCATACTTTATCCTAGTTCAGTGCAGAGAATTTAGTAGATATTAAATATTTGCTCAATAAAATTCAAATAATGAATAAATATATGAACATGAATACTCATATATCAACCTTAATTTGTATCTACATTGTCTAATGTGATTCTGAGATACCAATTAATTTAATTGTGTGTTATTTTATAAACTAGTTTTTTAGTTTGTGAAATACAGTTGCATTTAGTAATGAAAGAAAAGGCAAATTCTTCAGAAGGTGTTTAAAAAGCAACATTCTTTTTCTGAATCAGCAAATAATGCACAATATCAATGAATGGATTATTCTCCTCAGAGAGTAGTCCTCATTATCCTGCTGTGTGTATAATTGGGATTGTATTGCATCACATTATTATTTAATGCCTATTGAGAACTAATTGTAATCTCAAATTCATAGTGAATATAGAATGTATCTTTTATCATGGCATATATATAATCTAATGTATTCTTCTTTTTTGCTTAAGTATTCAGTATTGTGGAGTAAAAGTGAAACTCTGCAAGCACACAAAATAATCATTACAAATTGTAAAGAACAACTAGTGTTTTTTCATAACACAATTGCCTATTTGGTGACTCTACAAACTCAGAAGCATTGGAATAGGTCTGTAGAACTAGTGACCAATTGTTGGTCAAAGTCAAAATTTATTCAGTTTGTGTGAGCATGTGTGTGTTTGTTTATGTGAGAGAGAGACAAAGAGAGTCAGAGAGAGAGACAGAGAGAAGTACACATTGCTAAGTTTCATTACATAACTATATATATAATTTATGTTATTAAATATATTTATTCAATAAAAATAAATATTGAGTTCCTAATATAGCTATATGAGCCTTTTAGGTTTTCTGAGTTTATGCATGACTAGTAGTATTTTAATATCTTCAAGTTTAATAAAATCCATCAATTAAGCAGTATAGCCCTGCAGATTTCTTTGGGTTAATGTTTTCTTTTTACCATGAAATGCTTCTCTTTATCTTTTTTCAAGGAACTTTTCCATTTTCTAAACATACTCTGTCAAATTGCAGTATTTTGACATTCATTATCATTTCATAGTCCAGCTCACAGATTACCTTTATGAAAGTTTTCTGTGTACTTTAGTGTTTTCTTTAATTATTAAATGTAATTTTTGTTAATGTCATTTTGATCAAACTGTTTAATATTGTTTTAACTTTCTAAAAAAGTACTTCGGTTTAGTTAAAAAAAATTTGTCTATAATTTTAGCATGCTCACAAATTTCTATTCAAAGTAGATCTTTAAATATAAACATGACATATAACTGGACCTTCTTTTTTAATCTAATTTAATAATTTGTGACATTTAATTGGATCATACAGTCATTTAACATCCCATGTAATTATTGATAATTTTGGATTTATTTTCTGTGAATTTTTTTTTTACTTGTGCCTCCTCTATTTTATTACTACTTAGGATTAAATAAATACTTATTTTTAATATTCCATATTTATCAGTGGGTTAACAGGCTTTAATTTTCTAATGGTTTATCTGTATCCAATTATATTCATTTTTTAAATTATAAAAGTTTCCTAGATTTCTGCTCTTGGTCAATATAGAGTAACAAAGACTGAATTTCTCAGTCTGCCTAACACGACCAAAAGAACTGGGTAAAATATTTGAAGTAATGATTTTCAAGATAATGAACATCAAAAAACATGTGACATTGATCCCTTAAGATGGGAGGCAAACCCCAAAATGATGGAAGTTCTATAACTGCGTTATTTTACAGCCTTGATAGAGTTTCCAGGGTGCAGTGTAGAGAGAGGGAACAAAAGCAAAGACTGGAAGACTGCAGACTTAAAGAGATGGAAGAAATTTAGAAAGACCAAGCAATGAGATTTCATAGGATAGAGTACAGGTAGGAGGGAGCTGCACAAAGTGGGCATTCTGGACTTATCCGGAAGGTCCTCCTGGACTATTCAGCAGAGTAATTATAAGTGTATATGTATGAGCAAACAATCCAAGGCCAGAGAATCAACCCAAAAGGATTAGAGACAGTACCCAGCACTCACTTCATGCTGACAGTGTCTGTTCTAACCAGTATTCATAATTCATGACATATAGTGTAGAATGAACAGGAGAGTCTTACCCTAATAGTGTATAATGGTTAGAATCCCAAGTTGACCCCTCAGAATTATACTTCTTATGTTGAAGTCAGTATTAACTTTTCTACCTTCTAAAAAACTATAGTGATAATCAAAATTGGGACTCAAAAATCAAAACTGGAAATCAACCATTTATTAAAATATTTTTTGTCCTTTTTTTCACTTTGAAGATCCAGTTATATGTAATTTTTAAACTATTGTATCATTGTATCATTGTATCATTCCACATGACCTTGAGTATCTGTTACTTTTTTGTCAATACATGTGATGGTTAATACTGTCAACTTGATTGGGTTGAAGGAGGCAAAGTATTGATCCTGGGCATGTCTGTGAAGGTGCTGCCAAAGGAGATTCACATTTGAGTCAGTGGTCTGGGAAAAGCAGACTTACCCTTAATCTGGGTGGGCTCCATCTAATCAGCTGCCAGAGTAGCTACAATATAAAGCAGACAGGAAAACGTGAAAAGGCTAAACTGGCTTAGCCTCCCAGACTACATCTTCCTCCTGTGCTGGATGTTTCCTGCCCTCAAACATGAGACTCCAAGTCCTTCAGCTTTGGTACTTGGACTGGCTACCATATTCCTCAACTTGCAGAGAGCCTATTGTGAAATCTTGTGATCGTGAGTTAATACTACTTTATTTATATTATGATTTATTTATATAATATATATAATGTATCTAAAAGGATATCTATATAGATATAGATATATTGATATCCTATTAGTTGTATCCCTTTAGAGAACCCCAATTATATCTATATATCTATATTTATCTATATATAGATATCCCATATATCTATACCTATATACATCTTTATATCTGTATATCCTATTACTTGTGTCCCTTTAGAGAACCCTGATTAATACAATACATCTACTTTCTGTCCTTCAGGTTGAATTATTTCTATTGTTTTATCTTCAAATTCACTTATACTGTATTCTACTATCTTTTACCTGTTGTTAAAATACTTTTAGGGAAATTTTTATTTATGTTATCCTAGTTTTACTTGTAAAATTTCTATTTGGTTATATTTTAATTTTGATTTTAGTTTCTCCAGTTAGTTTATCTCTTCCCTCATAAGGACCATATTTTCCTGTAAGTCCTTGAAAATATTTATATTCATTTTTAAACATCTTTTTATATAAAATTTAATATCTCTGCCATCTTGCAACTGGATGATATTGACTACCATTTTTATTTTTGGTCGTACTTTCCTATTTTTTAATGGCTAGTGATTTTTAAACTGTATTTAAAATGTTTTGGATAATATATGGGCTCTAGATTCCCCTATTTCCTCCAAAGAGTTTTAATTTTTGTTTTTGATGGGTAGTCCAATTACTGGCTGTGAATATAGATTTTGATTACCTTTCATTGGATGTTTTATTATGTTTGATTTGTGGAAAGCTCAGAATTCTTTTAACTTTGTATTATTAAACTTCCAAAATCTTTATACATTTGGCTTTTATTTACCTAGTTTATTAGGTCATTCTTGTATTGCTATAAAGAAATAGCTAAGACTGGGTGATTTTAAAGAAAAGAAGTTTAATTGACTCATGGTTCTACAGCTGTATAAGAAGCATAGAAGTGTCTGCATTTGAATAGGCTTCAGGAAGCTTTCAATCATGGTCGATGGAAAAGGGGGAACAGGCATATAACATGGTGAAAGAAGGAACAAGGTTGGGGGGAGGGGTCACTCACTTTTAAACAGCCACAGGTAATGAGAACTAACTATCATGAGAACAGCAGCAATGGGATGTTGTTCAACCATTCACGAGAAATCCACTCACATGATCCAATCACCTTTCATCAAGGCCCCACTTCCAACATTGGGGATTACAATTAAACATGAGATTTGGGTGGGGACACTTATCCAAGCTACATTACTTAGTTTCTATGACTATTGACTAGACCTTCCTCTAGGGTTTGCTCCTTATTCTCAAGGTATATCTCCAGCCTGGCTGAGCTGGAACAATGTTTCTGAGCACTGATATACCCCTAGCATTACTGTTTTCCTTTTATCACCATAACAGATAATCTCTGATAAACTCTACATATATATAGTCAAGTCTGGGTACAAAGACACATAGGGGAATTGGACATAGACTTCTGGATCCCCACAATGTTTAACTGTCTCTTCTGTGCTGTCTTGACCCTATGATTCAAGCCACTTCAGTACTTTTATTCTCAGATCCTTAAAAAATATGTATGTCTTCTTTGGCTCCAGCTGTCCACACTGCAGTCATAAAATTGTTCCCAGGAGAAAAATGGAAGTGATATAGCACTTCCTCCTCTTTCATGAGTTTTCTGTCTCTCAGAATTTCCTTAAAGCATTCTCCTCATATGTCCAATTTTATACATATTTCTTTGTGGTAGAAAGTTGAGGCCAGTAGCAGTCACTACATTATGACTGGAAGTAGAAGTCCTAACTGGATATTTTCACTACATAGTTATGCGTTCCTGAGCAAAATTTATTTTAAATTTTACACATTTTGAACTTTAAAGTAAAATTATATTGCATCTTTTATTTTATTTTACTCACCATTTTTATGACCTTCTTCCATATAGTATCTGGTGGAATTTGCATTGCCATGATCTCTTCAGTTTATGAATATTCCACAAGTTAACTATTTCTTCAATTGTGATGGACATTAATACTACAAAAATGGTTCCATGAAAGTCTTTGTTTATATTTTTTGGTCTACTTCACTAATCCAGATGTAGTGTGATGTTGACTCGTACATAGAAGAAGATGATAATGTTAGTGATTATGAGAAGTGGTCAGATTCTGAACACATAGTTTTCAGGACGAAGAGCCAACAAGATTCTCATGTATTTGCTATTATTATATGGGGAGAAAAAGAAAAGAACAATCATAACTTCAAGGTCTTGCATGAAAAACTGAATGGATGTAGTTGTCATTTGCTGAGACCGTAAGAAGAGATTTGGCATAAAACCTCACAAAGTATTTGCTATAGTATAATTAAGGTGACTATTAAAACATTGAAGTGGAGAAGCTAAGTGGTTAGTTTTATATGTGATTTTAGATTTTAGAGCGAATGTCTAAATGAAAATTTTAAAGAAATATTTATATATAAATAGAAGTTAAAGACACAACATTGGATGAAATCCACACAGCAGTGAGAATGAGTAGGGAAAAGGAGATTGAAGAATTAGTCCTACATATACCTTAACATTAAAAATTCAGAAATCTTAGGGAAAATCAGCAGCAAGGACTAAGAGGCAAAAGAAGAATAAAAAACAATGTATGCTTTCTTGAGCCCAAGTGAAAATAGCATTTTAAGGATGACAAAGTGACTAAATGAATCAACTACTGCTAAAGTGTGATTACAATATATATCTAATCAGAAGTCATTAAAGAAGGTATTAATCAGAAGTCATTTAAAAACTTAGATTATATTTCAGTCTCTAATTGACATTCTTATCCACATTAAGCATACCCAAGTCTACGTTTCTGCTTTATGAGTCTCCCTCCTTAGTATATTGTTTCTTATAGTTACTAGCTTCATTTATCACCATACAAATAATTGACAATTCACCGCACACTTGCTTTTACCCTAAAATTAGCCTTGCAAAACTGTTAAGTACTTCCCTTGCTGTTGAATCCAAATTAACGTTAACAGGTCTCTTAGTAAGCAGCATTTTCTATAGATAATTCTTTTCCTGACCTATTTCCTTTTCTTGTTTTCTGTGTTATTTTGATTCTTTATGTCCTCACCTGGTTTTCCCCTTTACTCTCCTTTTGTTAAACAGAAGAGCTCATAAGCTCTATTTTCATGAATCGTTTCATTTTTTTTTTCAATGTCTTAACTGTAACATTTGACAGGGCTCTTTCCTATGTTATTCCATTTCTTCAATTAATATCTGACGATGACTTCAAACCTCAATCTTATGCCCAGATATATTTTTTGAGCTTTATACATTTACATCCAAAAGAATACTAAAAGAGTAAGACATATAAAACTGAATGTGTATCTACCACCCCAAAACTCCACTTGAACTTGTTCTTATATTTCTAGTTTCAATGATCTCTAAGTTTCTAACCCAGTGTCTAAGGAGTTGAGAACTTATTATTAATATTTTAATATTATTAATATTTATATTATTAATATTTTAGGTTACCTTTCTTTCCCTGTTTTCTTCCATCTCTTAGTTTTACTAGTTCTGTTTCTTAAATATCACATGAATTATTGTGCTTCTCTTGATACTCATGATACCCTAACTTACACCGTCATCATCTTCTATTCTGTTTATAATCTCCCAAATGGTTTTCCGATCATCATTTCTCCAAATAAAACCCACTAAATCTATGTTTAACAAATAATATTCAGATCGTGTTGAGTCCCCAGGCCTTTGAAGAGTCTCCACAACTCATAAAATGAAGTCTTAACCCCTTAACTTACCCTGCCAAGCACTTTAAGTTATAGCTCTGACAATGCCTCCATGACGTAGTCATCATTTTGAAATAGATTTTTCCCATCCTCCTCTTTCTAGCTCCTTGTTACTTTATCACTATACATATTTTTATTTCCTTGAATATGTTTTGTATATCTCATACCTAGCTTTTAGCATTTTCTTAATCCTATCTCCTCTAATACATTAATTTATTTATTCACTCATTCAATAAGTATTTATGAATTTCCTATAATGACCAGGAAACTATGTATTTGGTACTGAATATGGTGAACAAGACTTTGCTTTCACCTTGGATATGGAAAGACCTTGGAAATCATTATACCTCATACTTATAGCAAGAAAGAAGCTGAGCAATTTGAAAATCAACAATTTCTTTTGTACCCATCAGAAAAGTGAAGACATATTAATCAAGGTTCTTCAGAGAAACATAACCAATAGGAGATAGATCTGTATGTCTCTATCTATCTATCTATCTATCTATCCATCAATCCAAACAGGGAATTATTTTGTGTGATTATGCAGGCTGAGAAGTCCCAAGAACTGCTCCCTGTAAACTAGAGATTCAAGAAACTGATAGCATAGTTCCAGTCCAAGTCTAAAGGCCTTGGAACTAGGAAAACTGATATGATAAATACTAGCATAAGTCTGAAAACCTGAAAACCAATAGCACCATTGCAAGGGCAGAAGACTGATGTCCCAGTTCAAGCAGGCAGAGTTAGAGATTCGTCATTTTCTGCAACATTGTTCTATTCAGACCCTTGATGGATTGGATGATATCTACCCACATTTGGGAGAATGAGCTGCTTTACTCACTCTATGAATTCAAACACTAACATGTTTTAGAGACAACCTCATAGATACATGCACAAATAATATTTAATTAAGTATCTAAGCACTCAGTGACATAATACAGATGACAAACACATAAATTTAACTATCATAAGTGCACATGTTGTCAAGTTGGCACCCATATGCATCTCCCTAAAACATACTTAATCTTTAAATAAATGCAATAACATAACTACAATTCCAGCAAACATAATAAAATTGTCCCACATACAACTGAAAATGCACTAGTCCCTTTCCCAGAATAAGTAAAGCCCTTATGTGACATTTACTCCTCTTGCTATCCTGTAAGTGAAATACTATAATGCTATAGCTTTGGTATTTGACCCTCAAAAATCATGTCGCAATTTGATCCTCAATGTTGGAGGTAGGGCCTGGTCGGAGATATTTGGGTTGTGGGTGTGGATCCCTCACAAATGTCTTGTGCCATTCTCATGGGAATGAGTGAGTTGTCACTTTTAGTTCCTGCAATAACTGATTGTTAAAAAGAGTCTGGCATCTCGCTGGCCCTCACTTTCTCTTTTGCCAGCTGATCACTGAATGCTGGCTCCTCTTTGCCTTCCACCATGCGTAGAAACAGCCTGAAGCCCTTAGCAGAAGCAAATCCTGGTGCCATGCTTCTTATGCAGCTTGCAGAACCATGAGCCAAATAAACTGTTTATTTCTTTTTTCTTTAAAAACTATCCAGTCTCAGGTATTCCTTCATAACAACACTAATGGACTAAGACACATGGTATAAAATTAACAAAACTTACACAGCATAATATGAAGTCTATATAGTTCATGTTATGTGATAATGAAGTGAGAGAGGAAAGAAAAATATATACACACATATACACCCACATACATATTTATAAAAAATGAGGAAACACTTATGAAAATAACAGTCCTCATCTTTGTAATAGGTCATGAGCTGATAACTTATATTTGAAGCTTCTTCTTCCATTGCGTATTCCTTAATCTTCAGCAAGCACTGCAGCTGGCTATGGGTCTTTATCTGATGGCCTCCAAACCTTCATTCCTAAAGGGTCTGGGCCACTAGTAGTCCTATCTGAATTGGCTTCAGCCGCCTGCTTAGTAATACTAAGGGACATCCTAATTGATCTCTTGTTGTGTAAACACACTCTTCCTTACTACCACTGTAAAGCAGTGGTCCAATTTCCTGTTGATGATCAGGATCAATCACCCCGGCTAGCACAGTAACACCCTTCTTTGCTTGTAGATTCAAAGGCATGAGGAGCCCAAAGTGAACATATGGCAGTCTTAATTTCCAGATCAATAAAATCATTGTCGTATCTTCTGGTAGAAACATTTCTCTCTCCAGAAATGACACCTCCAGGCCAGCATATCATAAAATATTGAGAATAGGGAACAAATATTTTGTTACTGGGTCCTCAAGGGAGATAGTGAGTGGCACCACACCTATTTCCACATGTTGATTCCTGGACCCATGAGTCCTGGCTGCAAAAAGAAAAATAAAAGAACACCATATACTGCATGCTAATTCAGACCGTATATTGTCTTCTGTAGAACCTTGTCCTAGACCTGAAAGGCATGGCCAATGTAATAAGTAAGCATATGAAAACATATTCAACATTATATGTCATCAGGAAATTTGCAACTGAAGCAATAATGAGGTGCCAATACAAGCCTATTGGAATGGCTCATTCAAAAAATGCTGACAACACCAAATGCTGGCAACCATATGGAGCAACAGGAACTCTCACTGATGGAAATAAAAAATAGTACAGTCACTTTGGAGTCAAAGATGAACATAGTCTTACCAAAAATCAATCAATTGTGCTCCAAAGTAATTTACCAACAGATTTGGAAACTTATGTCCACAGAAAAACCTTCAGGTGAATGTTAATAGTAGCTTTATTCATAACAGCTAAAAATGGGAAGAAACCAAAAAAATCCTTTAATAGGATATGTATTATATGTGTCCTATTCTATTGTAAAATATATTTTTCCTATAATACATACATACAATTAAATATTGTATTATAGAAAAATAGTGTTTCTATACTACATATATACAATTAAATATTGTTCTAGCATAAACAGAAATAAGCTATAAAGTCACAAAAATAATTGGAAGAACCTTACATTTGTATTCCTATTTGAAAGAAGTCAATCTGAAAAAGCTACTTTTTTTTTATTCCAATTATATGACTTTTGAAAAGGCAAAACTATTGAGAAAATAAAAATAATCATTGCCTACAGAGAGTTTGAGAGAGAGAGAGAGAGAGGAAGAGGGTGAATATGTGAAGCAAGGGGTGTTTTAGGCAGTAAAGACTGTGCAGATCTACACATGGCATTCTTGTCAAACCTATAAAACTTTACAGCGAAAGATTAAATTTTAATCTGTGCAAATTTTCAAAATCACTTAGAGGGTTAGAGGATTCCAGGAAATTATGCAAACAGCAACAGAAAATTTACTATGAAACAACCTTATTGAAGGAGGTAGGGAGCAATGGCATTGACCTAAGTAAATTCAGAAATGAGTCAGTCAGGAAGATGAAATGCAAAAGGAACCTCACATAAGCGCTGTAGGCTAGGTGATAAAGATGTTTTCTACAAGGTGTGGCTTAAACATTTTGAAACTACTATACATGCAAATAGCATTAAATAATTATGTAAATGGATGCAAGATAATGGAAAATAACTTTCTTACAGTTGGAGTGGGAACTGGCAGATGGACAAAGGATGAAGTCTAGAATGATTCAGACACAGTATTGTACATGTATTTATAGATATGTGTATATACGTGAGTTAGTATACACACATATATTTCTGTGCTCTGTCAACCGAGCAAGCCTAAAGAGAAATGACACCCCAGTAGCAACAAGCACACGTAGGACCCTAGATACTGATTTATAATGTGAGAGTAAGAAAGTGCTAAACATACTGATGGTGGTATGTCAAAATGTTCAGAGTAACCAACTGGAATAATTTTTTCAGTGTTTAAAGCTGGAAAAACTTCAGCAACAAAATAAATCAAATATAACTGGATTATAACTCAAATATAAGTTAAATATCCATAAGTTTATATGATATAGATAAATGTCTGAATAAATTCATTAGTAAAGGAAAGAAACATCTCCCATGCAGAATTCCAAATAATTTCTGTAGTCTGTATTCAAGTAGGAAAAGTATAATTTCCACTTCTTAGATGTGTGCTATGCATAGTGATTTTCTTCCAAAGAATACAGTAATGAAAAGGGGGTGTTAGGAGTCACTTTAGAGTAGAGAAACATAGTAAACACTATCTCAGCCTGGTGATCAAAGCCAACATCAACAGTAATAAGTCATGTTGACAGTATGTACCCTTGATTTGATGGAATGAAAATAGAGCTTTACCTCTTTGGTTTTCCTCCAAAACCCAGTGTTAATTTGAGAAAAACATAAGACAAATCTCAATAGTGGGTGTCCTACATAATATCTGCTCAGTACTCCTCAAAACTGTTATCACTAACAAAAACAAAAACAGCAGTAGCAACAAGCGCACCTAGGGCCAAGATCTTGGTTTCAAATACCATGCTCCACTAAAAGGATCCAGGGTTCCTTGGAAAAATTGCTGGTTCTATCACCAGCGCAAGAAACAGAAAAAACGAGCCTAGAATTTTTCTTTCCAGAAAAGTCTGAGCAACGTCTATGGCCATCAGGGGCCTAAGGAGACATGGTAACTAATGGCAATTTGGATCCTAGACGGAATTCTAGAACAGAAATAAAATAGCAGGTGAAAAGTGAAGAGATAAGAAACAACCATATATCTCAGTTAATATATCAATTTTGTTTCATTAATGGTAATATATGTATTATATTTATGTAGGATGTTAATAATGGGAAAACTGTGTGGGGTATATGGAAACTGTACTATCTCCTCAATTTTCTGTAAATTTAAAACTGTTCTTAAAAAATAAAGTCTTCACATGCTTGCCAGCATCAATTATTGCATGCCTTTTTGACATAAGCCATTTTACCTGGGGTGAGATGATATCTCACTGTAGTTTTGATTTGCATTTCTCTGATGATTAGTGATGTTGAGCATTTTTTCATATACTCATTGGCTGTGTGTATGTCGTCTTTTGACAAATGTCTATTCAGATATCTGGCCTGTGTTTTAGTTGGATTATTTGGGGAATCATCAATTACTGTTGGTGGGGACGTAAATTAGTACAGCCACTATGGAGAACAGTATGAAGATACCTCAAAAAAGTAAAAATTGAACTATCATATAATCCAGCAATCCCATTGCTGTGTATATATCAAAAAAAAAAAAAAGGAAATTTGTATATTGAAAAGGTATCTTGACTCCCATATTTATTGCAGCACTAACCACAATAGCCAAGATGGGTAAAGAAAATATGGTACCTATACACAATGAAATATTATTCAGCCATTAAAAAAGAATGAATTCTTGTCATTTGCAACAACATAAATAGAGCTGGAGGATATTATGTTAGGTGAAATAAGCCAGACACAGAAAGACACATATTGAATGTTCATTTTTTGGGGGCAGAAAAAAAAAATGTTGAACTCATGGAGATAGAGGGTAGAATGATAGCTACAAGAGGCTGGGAACGGTAGTGGGGAGAAGGGGACAAAAAGGGGAAGGTAACTGGGTGCAAAAATATGATTAGATAGAAGGAATAAAATCTAATGCTCAGAAGCACAATGGGGACGGCCATTAACAATTTTTTTATAGTACATTTCAAAGTAACTCAAAGAGTGGAATTGAGATGTCCTTGTCACAAAGAAATGGTAAATGCTTCTAGGGTGATGAATATCCCAATTACCTTGATCATTACATATTCATTCTTGTATCAAAATACCACACGTACCCCATAATAATGTACAACTATTATGTATCCATAATACTTAGAAATAAGAAACAACAAAATAAAAGAGTTTTTTAAAAAATTAAATGAGAAAAAATTGAATGGCTTCATTTTTGCAGGCAGCCATTTAAAATAACTTAAAGCCCAGAGGTATGGAAAATCGTCTTTCAAATACTTATTTCTATACAAAATATGAACAGAAGTAAGAATTATGATATTGTGGAAAGCAAAGTGTTCTGAAATCTAAAGAGCAGGTTCCTTTGGCTATATCTAAAAGAATGAGGCAACAGAAGCACAAGAAATGCCTGGCGTGGCAGACACAGTGGAGACCGCGCAAGTCTTAAGACACTGTAGAGCATGTTCTAAAAACAATAGGAAGCCATCAAAAAGGTAAGACTTGCACTTGGAACTATTCAACAGAAGTTATCGAGAGGGTCAGACTTTCATTTTAAAAGTAATACTCTCAGCCGCGCGCGGTGGCTCAGGCCTGTAATCCTAGCGCTTTGGGAGGCCGAGGCAGGCGGATCACGAGGTCAGGAGATCGAGACCATCCTGGCGAACACGGTGAAACCCCATCTCTACTAAAAATACAAAAAATTAGCCTGGCGTGGTGGCGGCGCCTGTAGTCCCAGCTACTCCGGAGGCTGAGGCAGGAGAATGCCGTGAACCCGGGAGGCGGATCTTGCAGTGAGCCGAGATCGCACCACTGCACTCCAGCCTGGGCGACAGAGCTAGACTCCGTCTCAAATTAAAAAAAGAAAAAAAAATTATACTGACACTACATTTGTAGATAACATTGGAGGGAAGCGAGAATATATGAAGATTTATTAGTGATATTGCATTAGACCAGGCAAAGGTGACAGAAAATTGTTCCAGAATTGTGAAAATGTAAAAATGGAGGTGAAGAGATACACACACATGCACACATATTAAATATAAAATATTGGCATAATGGGATAATTGAGACCTATATAAGAAAACCAAGGTTGCCAGCTTATTTAGCTCATTAATGAAATTCGAATTTACTGACAAAAAGGTATTGGAAAAATTAGTGCATTGATTCTAACTCATTCTTTAGATCTCAATGTAAATTCTTCAATTAAAATGGGACACTATCACTATGAGATAAAAGCGTGTGGATTTTGCTCGATGTTATCTTTCCCTTTTCTGGTGTAATACTTGACATAGAGTAGGAGCCCAGGAAAAGTTCATGAAGAATAAAAATATGGGACATAGTTTTTGAGTAAGTTTCCAATATATGTTGGCTTTTTAAACAAAGCACTTTTTATTTATTTATTTATTTTTTAGAGACTGTCTCAATCTCTCACTCAGGTTGTATGTGCAGTAGTATGATCATACCTTACTACAGCCTTGAATTCCTGAGCACAAGCCTCTGCAGTAGCTGAGACCACTATGCCCAGCTGTTTATAAATTTTTTGTAGAAATGGGGTCTTGCTAGGTTGCACAGGCTGGTCTTGAACACCTGGCCTCAAGCAATCCTCCTGACTCAGTCTCCCAAAGTACTACAGGAATGAGCCACTGCCTGAGAGCCTATATTGGCTTTTGAAGTTGATCTGTGCTATTTCTCTTCAAAACCACCTTTCTGCCTTTCCTTCCAAACGCACAGTTCTAAAAGATTTTTTTTTTTTGGCTTTATATTGCCATTAGAATTGATGTTCATGGACTTTTGGCACACAATTTTTAAAAAGTAATTTAGATTCACTGCTGAATTATTAAGCTTTTCATATTTACATTTGGAAAGCTCCTTCCACAATCTTCACTTGTTTTTATTGTATATCATTGTTATTTGATTTTATTTCTGTTTCTGCCACTCTCTTTATAACCTGTTAAAGTTATTTGTGTTTTGTTTTGAAATTGATGATGCAAACATATGAATGTTCATTACATAAGTAGACTACAAAGTGTAATTTAACACAGTACTGAAAATAAAACACTCACAAAATATATATTTATTTTAAGGTGCAATATTACTCAATCTTGATTTTTGAATCCTCAATACTAATTTGATTTCCTGTTATTTGCACAAAATATTTTATTATGTATGAGAAATATTTTGTATCTGGATATTAATTCTTCTTAGACTCTAATAAATAGAGTAAAAGTCTGCTTTTGTAAATACACATCTACTTTCATAAAGATCCTTTTTTCATGTAGCTGCTTATAACTCTACTCCATTCTATGTAATCTTAAAATTGGTTTACTATTTCATCAAAAATCTTATAAACAAAATAGAATTGAATATGATCTTAATGGAAGTGATATATTATTTTAATAAGTTTTTATTTTAATTTTATTTCACAAATTCCAAAGCTTTTGCAATCTCATCTCAATATAATTATGATTGTGCTTATAAGGGACAAAATATCTTATAATTCAAGCTATTTTGCATGGAATGTATGTATGTGCTTATCTAAAATTTGCATTCAAATTTAGGCAAATTTATGTTATAAATTTAGGAAAAACAGTTGCTAATAAGACCTGACCTATGCCTTTGAGACTGATGCTAATATAGTAGTTCTCAAAGTGTAGCACACAGACAGCAAGAGCATCGCTTATGAAATTGCTAGAGATGAAAATTTCATAATATCACTATAGACCTATTTAATCAGAAATTTTTATGGTGGAACCTAATAATATGCTTTATTACAAGCTCGCCAGGTCACTGTGATAGATAATAAAGTTTAAGAAATACTATTCTAACAGAATAAATAAAAATAACAATTATAGAAAACTATACTACTAAAAGTAAGACACAGTCATAATAGAATTGTGATTTAAAATACTGATTATATTCCTATTAGAAAGAATCAGAAAATACCTGTTGTAAGGAGCACTATTTCCATTGCAGAAGTAAAACTGAGAAATCTATAATGCACTTTACGCAGAAAGAATGACACAGTTGGCTGGTTTACATTCATGTGCCAGTGGCCAGTTCCCATGTGTTACAGGCTCTATGTGGGAGAATCATGAATCAGGCAGGTAAGGCAAACTGAAACATTACTGTGATGAGCTCTGAACATTAAAGTGAAGAATAAAGTCTAGATACTGAATAAAGTTGTGATCCATTTCCTCTTTGTAAGCATGGATTTATATAATCAAGGTAGCATTTTAGGAAGTGCAATCTGGTATTAGTGTATAAAATAAATAGGACTGAGGGAAGACAATAGTTTTGGAAATAATTAAAGAGCTATTTTATTCAAATACATTCTATTTGGCAATGGCATGGATGAAGGTGCTAAGAAAATGAGCAAAATTATCTGTCTTTTGCTTTAATGTCAATGGAATTATGTCATCTGAAATAGGCGAGTCAAGATAGAAAAGATTTTTTGATAATATGGGATGTATTTATTCAATTGTAAGTTCAAAATGTGGTAACAGAGTTGGAAAAGCAGTTAGAATTGGGGCTTCATTAATGGCTAAACTTCTGTCCAAGGGGTAAAACAGTCCTTTAATATAATAGATTAATTATGCTTGTTTTGAATGCTGTCATACAAATACCGTCATATATCATATCAATTCATGTGTCTGGCCTCTTCAAAATTATTATTTTTTATTTCCATAGGGTTATTGGGGAACAAGTGGTGTTTGGTTACATGAGTAAGTTCGTTGGTGGTGATTTGTGAGATTTTGGTGCCCTATCACCTAAGCAGTGTACACTGCGTTCAATTTGTAGTCTTTTATCCCTCACCCCCTTCCCACGCGTCCCCCTGAGTCCCCAAGGTCCACTGTGCTATTCTTATGTCTTTCCCTCCTCATAGTTTACCTCCCATTATGAGTGAGAACATAGGACATTTGTTTTTCCATTCCTGAGTTACTTCATTTAGAATAATAGCCTTCGATCTCCAGGTTGCTGAGAATGTGTCTGGACTCTTCATATTGACATCGTGTTTGTGGAATTCTTACATTTTTGTCAGTAATTCTAGATTGATCATTCTTGTTGGTTTTCTTTTTATTTCACCGTATAAATAAACCATAATCTGTTTATTTATTTTGCTGTTCCTGGACACCTGAATTTTACTGGGTTTTAGAAATTGCATATATTGTTGTGCTAAACATTCTTATAGCTTCCTTTGGTAAATATTTGTGTACTGTGAATATATTTTGAACGCATTTTAAATATATATGAACCCCTGATCACAAATTATGCATACTTTCTCCTTTAGAAGATACTGCCTACCAGTTTTCCAAAAAGAATGTGCAAATTTATACTCCCATTGGAAGTATATGAGAGTTTCAGTTGCTCTGTCTCTTCACCAATACTTCATTTTATCTGTCCTTTCCATTCTTCAGTGGGGTTTCCATTGCATTTTCCCCAATGACTAATAAAATGGAGCATATTTTCATATGTGTTTTGGTTCTCTGGTTATCATAAAATGCCTGTTCAAGTTTTTTGATCAATTTTATTGAGTTGTCTATGTTTATCTTACTGATATATGAATTATTTTTATATTCTGAAATAAACCTTTAACTATATAATGTGAACATACTTTTTTACTCTATCATGTGTATAATACTTTCACTCTGTCAATCTATCACAATTTAGCTATATTCCAAATCCTAGTCATATAATCGCCAAAAGAGTCATAGTCAAATGAATCCAGACAAGCAGATAGTGTTTATTTTAATAAATATAGGGTTAAAATAAGAGAGATCTGAAACCTGGGAAAAATGTTTGAGCTTGAAGAAGAAGCAGGATACATCAAATAAATTAGTAAAATAATCAGAAAAAGCAAAGAAAATACTCTCAGATAAAGCAATACTCTAAAATTTAAAGGTAAACGGATTTTGAAGATTTTTGGATGGTTATCAATATCTCATACTCCAGAAGTGCAATGGCTGTAAGTATTTAGAGACCAATTAATTTGTCCTATAATAGATTGTAACAAAAATAGATTAATTTAAATAATTTGAGCAATAAACCTGAGGCCAGTGAGTCAGAAATGAGGAAATACAGACAAAGAATGCGTGCTTCTTTCTGAAGAAGCTTCTAGCAATGGAAAGGAATAACATGAGAAGAGGCTGATATTGCTATTTTGACTTTCCTTTTAAATAAACTGTTATTTATATGGGGATATTTTTCTGCTGTCAAATTGTTGTTTGCATATTTGTTTTTGATTTTTTAAGGTTTGTTTTTTAAGGTTTGTTCTTCAAGGTGTAATAGTGTGTAGCAATGATTCCTACATGCCCCAGGGACACTGGGCAGTAGATTCATTATATATTTCAAAGGTATAAGATTATATTTATATTTAATGTTATTGAATTTAGTATTTTTGAGTTTATTCTTCACCTACGTTATACATGTCTGAATGACATTTCCAAATATTTCTTGGCTTAGAAAAGATGTCTGTAATACTTTCAATCTTCTCCCATAGTTTTGTACATAAAAACTATGTACAACTCCCACTATTTTAGGAATAAGATAAAACTTCAAATATCCTATAAGCCTTTGTATAGTACAAGGGGGTTCCTGCCTTTCTCTCATGCCAGCTATCCTGGTCTCCCTCTTTTTTTATTTTCCTTTAGTTCTTAAGCAAGCCTTGCTTCTTCCTGCCTGACAGTTCCTTAGAGTGTTTCTCCTTCCAGACTTCTTTTTTTTGGTTAACTCTCTGAGGCTGTTTTCACTCATAGTTGTTTCATAGCCTTCTCAGCATCTAGAATCACTCTTGAAATCATTCCTCAAAGCATAGAATATGTTAGCAGTGAAATTCTAAAATAAACATGAGTGTATAATTTAATATATTAAAAAAGCCGATTTTGTTGAGGATCTGAAACTGCTCTAACATCTGTTATAAAAAATCTAAAGCTCTAAAATAATAAAAATCAAAATTGTATATGTCTCTATAGTAATCGGAAATTTAAAACAATCATATGAGAATATGCACATAAGACAAAAATAATGATCTTAACGTTAACTTGTAAATAAAACTCTAGGTTATATTAAGCAAAAACAGAAATGTGAGGGGGTCTTGGAGAGGGTAATTGGGAGATGGTGACAAAATGATTAATATAAACAAAAAATGCAATTGGAAATTTTTTTTTTCCCAGCTTGAATTAATTCAGTAGTTTACTGTTCCTTTAGGCAGGAACTGAGAGAACTGAACTCTCTATTCATTGAATTATATGTCTTATCTATGGTGTTCTCTATTTTAGCCATTATTTTTTGTACCTATTATTTTTGCTAATTGCTCTTGATGATTCTTTGTTTGGGTTTCATATTGCTAACATATTTCCTTACCTCTTTTAGTGGGTTTTTTACACCTGTTTTAAAATCTAGGTCCTTCTATGCTAACACGTTTGCTACTGGGTGGCATGTACAATCTATTTGTCATTTCATGTTTGTTTATTTGCTTTAGCTCCTATTCCTTGGTTCTACCGGCTATTCTCACAGTACATATTGTGGAGGGGCCAAAGACTAAAGGGTGATCTGCATCACCTTGAAATAATTCAAGGAGACATGACTGAGTGAAATATAGGGTGGAAAGTCACAGCAAATATTTACTGTTACGTGGAATTTATCCTCCTCTTTTGTATCAACTCACTAAGCTACTAATATGCTCGGCACATCAGCTTTAGAATCTCAGGCAGAAGCTGCATTAGAGGAGGCATTGTAGACTGTCATTCAGCAGCTATGGGAGTTTGGAGGGACGGATGAGAAGACAGCTCAAAGCTGGTCAGCTCTTGTTTCCTCTGCAACTCTTTGCCTAAGCATGAGTTTACACTACCCACATTTTACCTCTATAGACACTATTCAAATGATCCTGGCCTTGCCAAAGGATTTGCAATAAAGGAACAAGTAACACTTTCTGTTTCTCAAAGCAAGTAACATAAGGAGCAAGAGAATTTAAACCATATTAAAAAAAAAAAAAAATCTCAGCTAGGTGTGGTGGCTCAAGCCTCTAATCCTATCACTTTGGGAAGATGAGGTAGGCAGACTAGTTGAGGCCAGGACTTCGAGACAGGCCTGGACAACATGGTGAAACCCCATATCTACTAAAAAAGACAAAAATTAGCCAGGCATGGTATTGCACACCTGTAGTCCCAGCTATTCAGGTGGCTGAGGCATGAGAATCTCTTAAACTTGGGAGATGGATGTTGCAGTGAGCCAAGACCACGCCACTGCACAACAGCCTAGGCAACAGAGCGAGACTCCTCTCAAAAACTTAATGAATTAATTAAAAAAAAAAAAAAGGAAATCTCTTCAAAGTTTTGCTTGCTACTTTTTTCAATTCTAAGATTTCCTTCAGAGATTTCTCTTCAGCTGGTCTTTGGGGAAGTTACCTGCACCCCGGACAAATTTACTCTCTTGTAAATTTCTTTCCCATTCTTTAATTGTTGCGCCTGTATATTTCTTGGCAGCAACTAGGCTCCAACATAAGCAATCATGAGTCATTTTCAAAAATAAAATAGAGCAGTCAGATCAAAGGCAGGAAGAGTTGTACAGAGACTTTTGTTCAAATAGGGTTTTTTTGTTTGGTTTTGTCATTTTCATAGCTGACAGTGGGACTTTCAAATCCTAGCTTACAGTACAAAATCTTATTTTGGATGCAGAAATAGAACTGTCAAGGCCATATTGCAATATTAAATTAAGGAGTCCTTGCGTACATGTTGCCTGTTTAGGCTTCTGAGATGTGGAGTGACTTCGATAAGGGCTATTTCTCAAAATGCTGTTTGTAATTACTTTAACATAAGAGAGAAGAACAATAACAAAATATTGGTCTTAGTTTGGGGAATTCTTGAAAAGAACAATATCATCATCTCTTTGTGAAATAAAATAGAAATCACATTGCATATCTTTAAATGTGTTCTTGAGTCTGTTTTGGTTTAGAAAGAATCAAAATACAGAACTTTCTCCTAAACAGTGTACAATAGTTTAATCTGAATCACAGAACACATTAATTCCTATGCAGTGATTATTTATATTTTCCTAAATTTTCTTAAGCATTTTTTTTTGCAAGATAAAGAAGTGTAGTCAGTACTATATTAGCTTCTATTTTTTTGACTAAGTCTCAAAAGAAGACAAGCCAATGGAAATAGGTTTTCCTTTTTGATTTAATAGCCATCTAAACCATTGGGAATACTATTTACTCTATAATAGTGATTCTCAAAATTTAAGGTATATCAGAATCACTTGGAGGACTCATTAAAATACAGATGGCTGTGCTCCACCCCCTAAAGTTTCTGTTAGTTGTAGATCAAGGTGGTACTGAGGTAGAAGTTAGGACTAGACTCCAGACATGGGGCTTAAACACTGACCAAATTGAGGAGCAGCTAAAACAGATATGATGTGGAAAAACCTCCCCATAAAACAAAAGACTAGGGTCCAATGTCAGTTTACCATTGCCATGGCAACACCCAGAAGTTACTGCTCCTTTCCATACCAACAACCTGATAACCTGAAAGTTGCCACCATCATCCTAGACATTTCTGCATAAACTGCCCCTTAATTGCATATAATTGAAAG
Source organism: Trachypithecus francoisi (assembly GCF_009764315.1). NCBI lineage: Eukaryota > Metazoa > Chordata > Mammalia > Primates > Cercopithecidae > Trachypithecus > Trachypithecus francoisi. The sequence goes on from NW_022681435.1 coordinate 12,115,172, forward strand.
TAGGTATAAATACGAGTGCAGAACTATCTCTGGGCTGCTACTCTGGGCACATTGCTTATGCCGTAACCCTGTTCTGCAAGTACTTCTGCTGCTGATATGCACTGCCACTTCAAGGAAACTTGCTGTTTAGTAACATTGACTCACACTCAAATTCTTTCTTGAGTGAAGCCAAGAACCCTCTTGGTCTAAGCCCCAGTTTTGGAGCTTACTTGTCCTGCATCAGTACCTAAGAATTTGCAATTCTAAAAATATCCCAGGTGATACTAATCTGCCAGTCTAGAGGTTGCCTTTTGAGAGCCACTGTTCTATAGAAAAGTACATGTGGAATAATTTCCGTGAGGCCTCTGATTCCTGGTCAAAGGGTGGGGTGGTTTTATTATCTCTCTTTCTAATTCAGAAGATGAATTATAGCTTGACCCCTATTATTATTCTCACAGAAAACAGCAGTCCAGCAACATTCAAGTCTCATTCTAACCAAGACCTTTTACCTCAGAGCTATTGCATTGCACATAAATCCTGAGGTAGAAGACCTTGGCTTTGAGAATATTCTGACTTAGTTCAGTGATGAGAGAGTAGATAGAGGTTGCTTTGTTAGGCTGTTGCCTTCTTTTCCTTATTCACTGACTTCATATAAAGAAATTAATAAATTACAATTTTTAGAGATTTTGAAATAAAAAATATTTCACCATTTTTCATTACTTTTAGACTTATTACTTTTGCCAAATTAATAAAAACATCATTGAAAATTATTAACGTGAATTTCTTTCCAAACAAAATTTGTTTTATTTTCTTTTCAGATAAAGTATGGCAAATGCAATCTTTGAATAGAAAAATTATATTTTCATAAGACTTTTTTTTGGGCTTTGATGGCCCAAGTGATTCTAGCTAAATTGTTAAATAAAAGGACACAATGAACAGGCACCATCAGTTACTACTTTTTCCCCCAAGTAAAAGCATTGTCTCTTCTTCAGATCTTTCTAGGGTAAAGGTAACTGAGAGACAGTAATGTGACCTCTGACATTATCTACATATGGACCTTATGCTTCTAAAATAAATTCAGAGCCCATTTAAGAATCATAAGATACTCTGAGAATAGCCAAAGACTACAAAATATAAATCACTTTCTTGCTTATTCTTCATAATTATAACTTATGTAATTTATGTATAAATTACTTTTACAACTCTATAACTTTAATGAATGAAAAATATTATAAAGATTATGTTGTTTGATCTTTTCAAGTAAAATTTTATGATTTTTTTTCCCTGCATTTGCTATTTGTATTAGTGTGTTCAGGCTGCGCTAGAAAATATCACTAAAAAAAAAAAAAAATGATGTATCTCCAAATGCAGTCACATAAGGGGTTAGAACTCCAGCGTATTAAGTTTTTACGGACACAACTCAACCCATAACAATATTATAACTACATAACATATTTTGGAATAAAATACTTTAAAAGATTGTTTGATGTATAAAAAGTTCAATAATGCACTTACATTTTGCTTTCTAAGTGACATGAATGTCCTTTTTTTTAAAAAAAAAATCTTTTCTTACCTTGAATGTGCAACTTTTTTCACAGGCTAAATTTTTAACACCACATCACATTACAAGTTAGGAAAATGCATTTTCACACAAAAAACGATGGATTTTAAGAAAGTTTGGAGCCCACACTGGTTTCAAAATACATCTAACCTCTGATATATAGTGCTGAAATAATAGCCCTATGACAATCAAACCATTAAAGATAAAAATATTTCTTGAGTAAAACGTATTCACAGATTTGCCTTGGATTATTAAGAACCCAAAGCTATGTCAACTACATGTCTATAGGCTTTTCTACAAGTTATTGAATCTCACTGAGTTTTGTTAATTAATTTAATTCATGTTTTTAAAGAATAGAGGAAAGAAAGAAAACAAAAGAGAGAGAAATAATGCAAGCCTTAAGCACAGGATTGTTTTAAAAAATAAAATTATAAATCAAGGACTATCTCTCTCTTTTGTTTTCTATCCTATTCCCAACAACGTAAACAGAGTTAAACAAGTAGTAGATGTGCAAAATATATATTTAGAGATTTAATTAATAAAAACATTCATCAAATTAATATACATTTATGGTCAAAAAAATTAAACAAAGAAGGGTTTATAGTAAAAATCAAGAGTCTCTTGCACCATCCTATTACATTCCTGGTTTGACCCTCAGAAACCATTACATTTATTTTTAGCAGTTCTTTTAGGTAGAGACCTTCATATGTCTAAATAATATGCTTTTACTGTTTTTTTAAATTATAACTTTGAACTAATTTTACTGGTTTTCTGCTATAATGATGAAGTTAGGGTTAAACTCTCCCTCCTAGCCTCAAGAAATCTTCACATCTCAGCCTCCTGAGTAGCTGGAACTACAGGTGCCCACGACCACACCCTGATAGTTTTTTGTATTTTTAGTAGAGACTGGATTTTGCTGTGTGGTCCAGGCTGGTTTCAAACTCCTGGACTCAAATGATCCTCCTGACTCGGCCTCCCAAAGTACTGGGATTACAGGCATGAGCCACTGTGCTAGGCCTGAATCTTGCTCTTATAATTAAGTCATTGCTCTTCCTTACTTTGAATAGCCTCTTCTAATTAGTTCTTTTCTTCAAAATGAGATGTGTATCACCCATCTTCAAGTATCTTGACCTAATATTTCTATCTACTCTCCAATTTATCTTCTTTCATTAATTGCAAATTCTTCAAAAGAGTTATTTTGTATTGACACTTTTTCATTCCTTCTGTATGATTACTTTACCTTACCTGACAATCCTACGACACTAATGTTTGCTGCCTGAGTCTTGAAACAGATACTCATCTGCTCTTCCTTTCTCTTTTTACTTTAAGTTATATCATTCCCTCTAGGCATTTGAATTGCCTAACTATGTACTCTCACTCAAAATATTTAGTTAGATTTTTCCACACTTTCTAATCTAAATATTGGGTATTGATATTGGAATTCCTCAGAGTTCAGTGCTTGAATCTCTTTGTCTGGTTAATTTGTGCTACTACAACAAAACAATGAGACAGGGTAATTTATACAGAACAGAAATTTGTTTTCTCACAATTCTAGAGGCTGCTAAGTTCAAAATGAAGGCACTGGTATCTGGTGATGGCCTTCTTGTGTCATCTTCACATGGCAGAAGGTGGAAGGGCAACTAGGACAAGCTCCTTCTGTCAATCCTTCTTACAAAGGCACCTACTCCCTTTCATAAAAGGGGAGTCCTCATGGCCCTATCCCCTCTTAAAGACCCTACCCTACTATCATATTGACAATACCTGAATTTTGGAAGGGAAACATTCAGACCATAACACCTTTTTTTGAATCTCTACCTACACTCACATCCTGTGTGATTTCATTGAATTTTGAAATTACCTATATGTTGTTATCAGTTAAATACAACATGTTAAAGTCTTAACTTTCAGTATCCATCTAAAACCTGTGACTTATAGGAGTAAGGTGGTATCTCGTATGCATTTCCCTGATAGTTAGAGATGTTGAGCATTTTTTCATGTGTTGGTCATTTGTATATCTACTTTTGAGAACTGTCTGTTTGTATCCTGTGCCCACTTTTTGATGGGATTATTTGTTTTTCTCTTCCTGATTTGTTTTAGTTTCTTGTAGATTCTGGATATTAGTTCTCGGTCAGATGCATAGTTTGTGAATATTTTCTCCCACTCTGTGGGTTGTCTGTTTACTCTGCTGATTATTTCTTTTGCTGTGCAGAAGCTTTTTATTTTAATTAGGATTTATTTATTTATTTATTTCATGTGATTTTGGGTCGTTAGTCAGGAACTCTGCCCAAGGCAATGTCTAGAAGTGTTTTCGCAATGTTATCTTCTACAACTTTTATGGTATAAGGTCTTAGACTTAAGTCTTTGATCCATCTTGAGATGACTTTTGTATAAGGTGAGAGGTAGGGATCCAGTTTCATTCTTCTACATGTGGCTTACCAATTATCCACTGCACTTTAGCCTTGGTGACAAGAGTGAGATCCTGTCAAAAAAAAAAGAAAAAAGAAAAAAGATTCAGTGACAGGTATAATGCATATTTTGATGATGAAATCAGTTAATTGCTGGTAAACACTTAGAACAATGCTTACCACAAACTAAATGGGCATTAAGTGTGCACTTTTGTGGCATTAACTGACAAATCTTCAAGCTCATGCTAGACTTTCTTTTAAAAGTCTCCATCATTTACCACTCTAATTCTGCTTTTTCCCACCAAATAATTGTTGAATCTAATTTTTGGTAGCCCCACTCTTACTCTTTTCATTGTTATGGGTTTATACTTAACCTATTAATTTAATTATTAGTTTGCTTGCTTCTACAGTGGGTATGTTAAAACCAATATGTGATCACCATCAGTAACTAGAGTCTTCGTTTATAAATGTGACTTTATTTATTATATTTTGTTTTTATTTTTCTATCTTAAAGATATAAAATCTAAATCACAGAGTGCTAAAGTGATTTTTTCCCCTAAAGTCAACAAGTTAAAAGAAGTAAACTGCGTAACTGAAAATTCTAAATGTTTCTGTATGGTTCTATACAGAAGCCACTTTATGACTAGTTGTAAAAATAGGTAAAAAACTAAAACTGGAATTTCTTTCTTCAGTTTTCTAAATGCTTGGGAACTTTTCAAGCACTTAAAAAGACATTTTGCATCAATGCATAAATTGCATAAGTCCAATTAGGAAAAAAAAAAATAGAACCATTAGATTTGTCCAATCTACTAAATCATAGTCAACAGCCACAGGTCAAAAAGGCTCTGAGCATAAGTGTTGTGGTTGCCTTTTAAAGTCGAATAACACCAGTCAAAGAGAAAATAATAGCCATTTCTTTTTAATGCCTTCGGCGTTCATAACTTAAGAACTCTTTAGTTTGGAGGCCTCATTCTTTCTGGTATATAATTAAATACCTTAATGGTAAATCTTTCAGGATGTGTCATTAATCCTAGTTCTCTATAACAAAACTATTGGCTGCCTGCAAAATATATTTGCTGGCATATTACTGTGGTAAATATACTGAACTCTCTGTCCAAGATTCCTTCAAACCGATACTGATCATTAGTCTCCAAATATAGCACTGTTTTCCTAAGCGGGAGAGTGAGCTGTGGAAGCTGATCCTGCTGTACATTTGGCCCTGCACGCAGTTATCATTTTGAGCAAATGGAAAAATAGAAAATCAAAAAGCTGCTCAATAATCTAAATTTGGAGAAAACAACCTTTAGTGTTTCTGCCCAGCAGCACAGTATCCAAATTTCTTTCTTCAATATATTCCATATCAATAGGCTACTGTTTTAATAAAAGGCAACACCAAAATTAAGTCAGTTCAGCATCAGTAAAATCAACTTAATAAATGAGTAGGGTAATGCCTCCAACTGTGTTTAAATTAACTTGCCTGTTTCTAATTGGATTCAACTTATTTTAAACATGAGAATATTTGGTTTAAACTATTTAAACAGTTATATGTGTATAAGATAGAATACAGCCATGCTTCAAAGACTATGACATCAGATACAAATCATAGTAAGTTTTCATAAGGTTTTCAAAGGTCAACAATGACCGGAAAGTTAAATGAGACTAGGCAAAACTATAGAGAAAATACCTAGAATTCATAATGACCTTTAAATCAATAAAATAAAAATAATGAAGTTCTTACTTTTTGCTTTTTCCGTATGGACAGCATTTTGGAAAGTTTCAAACAACAATATACAACGTAAGAAAGCTCAGTGGGGCTAGATACACAGAGCTGGTGTTAGAACATTAACAATTTATGCAGGAAAAGCATTGTCAAAGAATGTGCTACAAGCAATCTGTGTGATTAAAAAAACAAAACAAAACAAACAAACAAACAAAAAAACATTGATTCTATGGACAGACAATATTAGCTTTTAATCCCAGCTCAACATTATCTGGATATGTTACAACTAGGGAATTCGTTTAAATTCTTGGGACTTTAGTTTCCTCGCTTAGTTATCACTAAGTGACAGAATGCTTGTGGGGATTTAATGAGAGAACATTTGTAAAACCCCCTACCATAGTACCCAGAATAAATAATATTTTCAATTGATCCAATAAGAATATTAGATTTTATTTTTATGTGTATCTACACATATATCCATGGTGGTAATATTTGTCTTGCTTGACCTTTCTAAACCTTCTAGTGCCTATACCAGTAAATGACTTTTCAATTTTACTATTTATTATTAGGATTCAAAGGTCACAGACTCCAAGCAACCTTGATCATTGCTGTTCCATTTAGAATTAGTATGAGTAAAATAGAAATTTAAGTCCAAATATCACTAAACTTGATTTCAATAAATAAATATTCAACAAATTCAATAAAGAATATTCTTTTCAATTTATTTTATGTGTTTAAATTAACTTTCAACTTGTTTAAGCAGAAACAAAAACAGGGCAATTGAGCTTGTTTTGGTATCTTTTCATAGGAAATAAAGGCCGCTAACCAAACTTATGCACATTAAATTACCCAGGTCTCAAGACAGTTTCTATTACTCATACAATGACCATTTCTTTCAGGTCAGTGTTTGGTACTGTAAGAAATTATATCATCCTCAGCTGATATCTGGTTCATAGAGATATGTTTGCATTTCTTGCATAATTTTTGTTTATTATATATGCTATAAGATTAAAATAGATCTATGTATCTGTCACCTGGAAACTTGGCTGAGTGTGAGTTAATCATTATCCCTTTTAAGCAAAAGCAGGGCAGTAGCAAGACCAGGCAGGTCATGCTATCTAGTGGCCAAGAAGCATAGGCAGATTTGTTGAGCTTCCTGCTTACCTGGAGCATGACCATAATGTAAAAAGCATTGTGAGAAACACTGACAGACCCACGGGAATTGCTTTGACACACAAAACCAAACCTTAAAAACTAAAAACAATGTAAGTAGTCTTGCTTGATTCTAGGTTTCACTTTTCTTGATTTCAGTTATCTGCTGTCAACTTCTGCTATAAAACTTGCCTTGGTCTCTCACTCTGCCTCATGCCCTTCAGTTGAGTTCTTTCTTCTGAGGAGGCAAGAATTGAGATTGCTGCAGACCCATGTAGATTTGCTGCTGGTAACACTACAGTCAACTCCAGCTCAACTTCCCACCAACGTTTTCAGTCAGATAATGTCCCAACAGAACGTCACAGGACTAAAATACAAAACAGATCACTCATTGTGTAGCAAACAAAAATTTACTAAATATATCGTAATTTTTCTATTTGCTGTTTTTTTTTTTTAATACTGTAAGTTCTAGGGTACATGTGCACAATGTGCAGGTTTGTTACCTATGTATATATGTGCCATGTTGGTGTGCTGCACCCATTAACTTGTCATTTACATTAGGTATATCTCCTAATGCTATCCCTCCCCCCACCCCCTCCGCACAATAGGACCCGGTGTGTGATGTTCCCCTTCCTGTGTCCAAGTGTTCTCATTGTTCAATTCCCGCCTATGAGTGAGAACATGCAGTGTTTGGTTTTCTGTTCTTGTGATAGTTTGCTAAGAATGATGGTTTCCAGCTGCATCCATGTCCCTACAAAGGACACAAATTCATCCTTTTTTATGGCTGCGTAGTATTCCATGGTGTATATGTGCCACATTGTCTTAATCCAGTCTGTCACTGATGGACATTTGGGTTGATTCCAAGTCTTTGCTATTGTGAATAGTGCCACAATAAACATACGTGTGCATGTGTCTTTATAGCAGCATGACTTATAATCCTTTGGGTATATCCCCAGTAATGGGATGGCTGGGTCAAATGGTATTTCTAGTTCTAGATCCTTGAGGAATCGCCACACTGTTTTCCACAACGGTTGAACTAGTTTACAGTTCCACTAACAGTGTAAAAGTGTTCCTATCTCTCCACATCTTCTCCAGCACCTGTTTTTTCCTGATATTTTAATGATTGCCGTTCTAACTGGTGTGAGATGGTATCTCATTGTGGTTTTGATTTGCATTGACTTCATTTTTAGGCCACTATTACTAAAACCTGATCTGTCCATAGAAGCCTTATCCTTCCATATATTAAAGTGTTATGAGTGAAAAGGGTAGATTTCCAGTTTTTCTAAATAACCCTTCAGGTTTTTCTATTTGTCTTTTAATTTGTCCAGCTTAGTCAGGTGCCCCTCCCCTTGCTCCCTGCCTAGTTGCTGATGTCCACTGCAGTAGTCATCCTCAAAGTCATGCACACTCTGTCTCTCTCAATAGACATGTTAGTTTCTAGAGGATGAAGACAAGGGTCCCACATATCCAGCGCAGTGCCAGAAAAATAAGAGAAACTTATGCATTTTTGATAAAATAATTCATAAACGGGCAAGTGAATGACTGAGTGTGTTAGCATATAAAATGCTATTTTCTTTTCAGCTAAAGATCAAATTCTATAGCTCTCTTGATTTCGTTCTTTCTTAACCATGTGATTCCAATTGTTTCCCAAATTACTGGAAGAAACCCAAGATAATGTATTAAAAAACTAAATTATAAGAGCCTTACCTTATTTCTCTTTTCTGCGAATTTCTTTTGCTAGGTTTCATCCAATCTGAAGTGGCCCATTGGCCAGAATTTTATTAAGCCACTTTACCAATCTTTTATGTGACAGCTTAGGAAAAGTTCATCACTACTAGGGTAAGAGAGCAACAAAATAATGGACTCTTCCTCAAGGCAGAGGGTAGTGCACTGGGTATTGTTTGCACATATTACACTGACTTTACATTTTAAGCATCCAACATGGTAATTAGAGTAGTATTATGAAAATTTCCTTTTTGCCATTCTTTTTGTGTTGCTACTGATCAATTTGAAATACACTGCTTGAATTTTAAATGGCTCTTCAAGTATGGATTAGACTTTTTTTTTAAGTTTTAGGTTTTCAAATCTTGTGTTTTTGTAAACAATATCTAGCATTGGTACACACAGAAGAGACCATCCAAATCAATTAAGTCCATACGGAAAAGAGAATATTTCTTTTGTAATAGACTAAAAAGAACCATTCTTTGTTTCTCAATGTTTTCTAATGAAAGACATACAATACAGTATACATGAATTTGTGCCAATATAATGACTTTAGTCCATTAACCTGAGCTCTGAGCTATTCTTAGACATTCCTAAATTGTCAGCTAACCACCTCAAAAATACTTGACAGCAGAAAACTAGCTGTAAAAATTTAGAGTGAGAATTCATAACTGCATTAAGTATAAACACATTTAGCAATATATAATCAAGTGTTAAAAATAACGGAAATGAAATGGCACTTGTCAAAATAGATATTTTATGAATTGCTTGTTTCAGGTTTTTTTTTTTGTCATGTTCATAATAAAATGTAATTCAATAGACTTGGTCAGTAAAATTAGTTTTCCACACCATTGATGTGATCCGTTAAACATTTTCTAGGTTTGATGATAAATTTAGAAGTTCTAAAAACTTTTTTACACATAATATTTTAAAATCATTTAATAAATGGCAAGGAAAGTGGAATATTCATTTCTTTCCCATTCCTTTTGACAAAAATAGCCTGATCATTCCCTTTGGCCTGACTAAATTTTAGCCAGGTTTTTTTTTTTTTTTTCTTTTCCTGACTCTAGGCTCCTACCTCCCTTTTGTTCAGAGCATTTACTTTATAAAACTTATTATTACAAATCCTTTCTCTGCTCCTTTAAAATGTAAAATAATCTGTTGCCATTTTTACAATGCAGAATTTTCTTTCTCATTTACCTGGAATCCTTCCCCTTGAAATGTAATAATCAAGAAAGAATCCCTGTCTTCCCATCCCTGTGGGAGGGTAGGAGACCAATGTCATGAGTGGCAACTAGTAAACACAGATGGCCTAAGCACACTGACCTAGGTCCCCATTAACTCCTCCAGCACTTTTCCATTTGTTCAACTCCAGGGTTTAAAAATCTTCCCATCTATTATTTCCACGAGAGTTGAGTTTAGTTACTCTTCTCTATTGCAATAGTCTTGTCTCCTGTGGCAATGATCTTAAATAAATTTTTTTCTTGCCTATTAAACCTGTCCCACGCAATTTCTCTTTGATACTTTAAACTTGTATTATGACAATTTGTACCTGTTTTCTTTTCTACATTTTCTATTTCTTGTCCTCACTATCCGCTAGGTAATATGGTATAAGTTAGAAAAATTATAAGACTTTGAAGAAAAGTAATGTGTTTTTCTTCTTTTTAATCAGTTAATGTTTCATAATCGGTTAAGGCTCTCTCCTCAAGTCAGTTGAAATTTTTTTTTTTTTGGTCAGTGACATACATATGTGTATAGACCATATAAGAGCTTCTTAAGGAATGCATACTTACTTCCGGTGTTATGGAAGATTATATCAAATAATACTTAGATAAGCATATTTTATTTTAATAGTTACATGTTTATTTTAATATTGACATTTAATATTATATTCAGTTTATTTTTTAACTTTATCGTCACAAAAGCAATTGCATTTAAAATATATACTCCAGTTTTACCAAATATGCGAAGGGGATGCAGGAAGGACTGGTGTTCGGGAAATACTTTCTTACCTGTGATGGTGAGGCTCTATGATGCCGCGATTCCTGTCCCAGAGGTGTGTAAACTCCTCTCAGAAATAATTAACAATTATTAAAAATATTCTAACAATTCAATTTCTGATATGAAGAAATTTTTATCCATAGATACATTTAACAACTGATATTTATGTGATACTTAATTAATTTTTGACATCAAATATTTATTAAGACCAACTATAAGTCGAAAGTGTTCATGATTTTGGAGAGATAAAAAGTACAATAAACTGATCCTGCCCTGAAGGTGTTGTAGTTGAAGGGGTCAAAAAATATGTCAGGAGAAAATCAGCAGGCAATTAAAATTACATGTAGTAATGAGATTCCTTGGAAGATGACGTACAATAATGAAGAAATTGTGAGATATTTTGTACCTGGAGTACAATGTAAAGAAATGTCTTCCTTCTTTCCTTGGCAAAGGATCCAGCTTCCAGCTTTTACCAAGGCAGCAAAGATATGGAAAGCTATGACATATCTAGATACAAGGAGATTTATGGAGTTGTTTATTGGTATGAAGAAAGAGATTAGCTATGCAGATTGATATTCACTGCCTTTTATGCATTGCAAAGTAATTTAAGTTTTATTTCATTTAGCTTTTATCTTAATACCATTTATGTCTTCCCATACCTTTTCCTTCTTTTTAAAATGTTTAAGTTTTTTTATGTTTCTTGTAAAGAATAAGAGATGCTTTTTATTATTCAGTCTTGGGTTTATTTGGTAATTATGTGTGAAAGTATCTGTCTTATATTTATTGTGTTAATCATAAACTTAAATTTATTTTATGCCATCTTTTAAAACAGCTTTATTAAGGTATAATTAACATAGAGTAGGCTGTGCTGATTATAGTATATACAAAGCCAACAACACAATTATTACAGGTGTTATCTATCAACTCAAAGGTTTCCTTATGCTCCCTAGGAATTCCTTCCTTCCACATCCCACACCAATCATTGATCTGATTTTTGTCACTATAGATTATTTTGCATTTTCTTGTTATATAAATTAATCATACACTAAACATTACTTAGTTGTCCAGTTTCTTCCATTCAACGTAATTATTTTGAGATTTATCAACAAAGTTAGTGTAGAAAACATTTATTCCTTTTTATTGCTAGTATTCCATGTATTCCATGACTTATTCATGTTACACTACATGTTCATCCATTCACTTGTTGAAAGAGGTGAATAAAACTGCTATGATCGTTTGGAAGGTCACATGCTTGCATGTCTCTTGATAAATACCAAGAAGTGGCATGATTGGGTCATAATTTAGGTATGTTTAACTGTTTAAGAAATTAACAAATTATTTTTCAAAGTGGTTAAACAGTTTTTAATTTTAACCTGAAGTGTATGAGAGTTCTAGTTCCTCTTCATCCTTATGAAGAGTATGTTCAATTTTAGCTATTTTTATAGGTAGGTATGGATTTTTTTTTCTTATTGTTGAGATTTTCTCAATAATAGTCTTTATGTATTCTGGATAAATATTCTTAATCAAATTTTTTTTGCAGTGTGGAACTTGTGTTTTTATTTTTTTAATGTATTTTAAATGGCAGAAAATTTTTAATTTTGATAGATGTATATTTATAATTCTTTTCAATATTTGGACCCACCTCCACAGACTCTATTTATACATACATTAGGCTAATTGAAATTGTACTTCCACTTACTGATGCCATGCTTTGTTTATTTATTTATTTTTATTCCGTTTTTTTTCTCTGTTTTATTTGGGATAGTTACTCTTGCTATAGCTTCATGTTCTCCCATCTGTTCTACTAAAAACCTAAACTTCCACTAATTCCATCCAGTGTATTTTTCATCTTAGACACTGTAAATTTCCTCATTGGAAGTACAATTTGGTCTTTCTTATTAATTTGCATGTTTCTACTTATGAATATATGGAATACAGTTATAATATCTGTTGTAATGTACTTCTCTGCCCATGCTAAAATCGGTGTCAGTTCTGGAGATATTTCACTCCATGATTTCTCTCCACATTATGGGTTCTAGTAAATGAAAAATGTAAAATTTGTTTTGATGGATACTGGTTATGTTTTATATGTATAATAACTAATCAGTTTTATTCCAAAATGTAATTATGTTACTTGGAACCAATTTGATTCTTTAGGAATTTTTAAATTAAAATTGTATCTGATTTTTTCTTTTTTTTGGACAGAATTTTTGCTCTTGTAGCCCAGAGTGGAGTGCAATGGCCTCTTCTCGACTCACTGCAACCTCCGCCTCCCAGGTTCAAGCTATTCTCCTGCCTCAGCATCCTAAGTAGCTGAGATTACAGGCATGGGCCACCATGCCCGTCTAATTTTGTATTTTTAGTAGAGACAGGGTTTCACCATATTGGCCAGGGTAGTCTCAAACTCCTGACCTCAGGTGATCCACAGGCCTTGGCCTCCCAAAGTGCTGGGATTACAGGTGTGGGCCACCATGCCTGGCCCTTAATTAAAATTATTAGGTAATACCAGAACAGTTTCACTAGGGAAAATTATTTCCCACTACTGAGACAAGACCCTTCTGTGTACACTACCCAATATCCCAAGAACTATAGGTCCTTCCAGTCTGGTTGGTGGGAATAGGCACTACTTCCAGTCCTGGACGAATGCTGTTCTCAATGGTTCCTTCCTAGTCCTAGGTGGTTTTCTCACCTTGCAGAGGAGATGCTTCAGTCTTTGCAGTTTTCTCTCTGTGCATGCTCTCAGATACTCTAGGCAGTCTCCCCAGCCTCCCAACTCCATCTCTTCATCTCTACAGGTCTGCTATTTTATGTCCGTTTTCCTTATCCATTAATAGAGAAACATGCTCATCAATTATAAAAAGGCAAAGTGAGGAGAAACAGAAAATGAGACACTGAATTCAGTAGCCAGAAGGAAGAAAATTATGAAGAAACCAACATGAAGTGAATTTAAGAGGACAGCTTAACTGTGGGCCATCCTTTGCTGGTCTTGCAACATAGCTAGAGAGAACACACACTTTCTTAAGCATACAGCATTTTAAAAAATACATGAATCCATTAATTCTCTATGCTCTGCTTTTTGCGTGCCATGTTTTAACCTGTTTCCTTTAGTTAGTTCATGAATTTTCTACTCTATTTTATTTTGTTGATTCGGTTTCTGTTTACTCTTAATCCACCTTGTTCTATGTTTTCCTTCCCCCTTATGCTGTTGCCCTTAACTCAGTGCAAATATTCAAATTTGCTGATGTAAATCATAGCTGACTATGGTTGTAATCTAATCATCATCTGGAGTAAATATATCTAAATGTAAAATGTCATGTACGTAAACCAAATTATATGTTATAAATAATTTTAGCAAAAATTACTACTACTGTGACAGAATATTTAAGCACTTACTAATTGATAAAAGCCCTTAAAATTCAAAATATTTTAACAGTTTATATCAGAAAAGAAATTTCATAAGGTTTCATTGGTGCTTTTGTATAAAAAGTAAAATATTTGTTTGCAACTCAATCTATTCTCAGGACTACTTTTGTTTTTGTCTTTCTTGTAACTACTGTTTTCTTATGCATTGAAAATATTTGAACTTTGGATCCTCTGATAAAATCCATTGTACAAAATTTTACAAAGGTCATTTTAGGAAACATTTTCTTTTTCTTTAAAAGCTATGAAAAAGAAAACAACTTTACGAAACCATTTGTAGACATAAAAATTTAACAAAAAAATGAATTTTTTAACTGTCTTCAATGACTTTTATTCGTTAATTTATATATGGCTGTCTTTGAGATGAAAGAACATTAGTTTTTCCATTACAGAAAGTATGCCTTCCAATGACAGACACTTTTTAAGTGGCGATTGAGATTACCCAAGAGGATTAGGGGTAACTTCTATGGAAACCTGAATTGTGGTTTCTATTTATAGAATCCTAGATCTACAAAAAAAAACAAAAAACAAACAAACAAAAAAAACCATGGGCAACAAGTTTTACACAATGATATAGAAGTTCCTGTCATGTGATACTTTTTCCCACCTTTCCGTTTTAACTTCTTAGTACCCAGTGGACAATTTTTCTTTTACCCCAGCTCATGTCAACACTGATCTTCCAAGGGGTGTCAAGTACAGTGTATGTTAATTTTGTTCCCAGCTTAACCTTGAAGCAACTAGAATTTTTCCTTATCCTTGTATCTGGCCCAACTTTCTTAAGACTCTTTCAGTGAATTTTTAATCAATCTATGGTAACAGATTATGGTGGACCGAAAATAATAATAGTGACATACTTTATCATGGAAATAAATTAATTATATAAAGTTCGTATGAATGTTCTGAATGTTCTTGATAAAATGCACACACACAGATAATGTTTACCTTTCGCCGATATTTGTAAAGTGTTGGTGGAAGGATCTTAATGGATGTGACCATGTGCCATGCACGGTGCTTGTACTTTACATATACATCCTTTAAAATTGTGATACATTTCAAAATGCATACTAACAAAAGGTAAGATAGAGATTAAGACTGAAATTCATGGGTAAAAACTTAGATTATGAAGAGAGAGTGACATATGTTTGTATCCCCTTAGGCAAAGTCAGCTAGCATTTAGGCAACAGATGGACCATATACACACTGACATTGATGGAATTCTGGGATTGAGTTTTTGACAAAGACAGACTATTATCAAACAATGAATTCATCAAGGACATCCTCATCATTAGACATGTGTGCCTTCAATTTTGGGAAAGAAAACATATTACAGCAAGATTAGCATTCAGTAGCATTAAAATCATTGGATTAGACTTTTCAATCCTCTTACTCTTAATTTTGTGGACATTGAGTCATGCTAACTTGTGTAAGATGGAAAGCCACACCTATTGCTATGTGATCATATTTGTTAAATGTAAAAGGTGTTTTTATTTCAACTATAATTTTAATTTTCACTCTTGAACAGTGAGTTCCCATTTCTCTAAAATTATACAAAAATTATTGCTATTAAGTGAAAATCTTAGTTGTGATGAATCTAAAACCAGAGTGAACACTGAAAAATTTTTTATATTAAAAATGTATCAGTTTTTGTGATTTTTTTCCCCAGTTAATGATAATGAGGAAAATGGAGACATCATTTACATTTATCATTTCCCTTAAGCTCACCTTTCTCCCATATTGTCAATTGAGTTCGTTAGTCAGTACAACATCCAGAATTT
This sequence comes from Trachypithecus francoisi, assembly GCF_009764315.1. Lineage (NCBI taxonomy): Eukaryota > Metazoa > Chordata > Mammalia > Primates > Cercopithecidae > Trachypithecus > Trachypithecus francoisi. Next base: position 12,130,907 of record NW_022681435.1, read on the forward strand.
CCATGTCATACATAACAATCCCCTCAAAATTATGTTCTTCTTAGGTAGAACTAACATCTCAATGTTTATGCACAAATTCCTTTTTTTTTTTTTTTTTAGTGTGTGTGGTCGTTATGCTTTTTACTAACTTCCAGAACTAATTTACAGTAACACTAATCAATAGATGAAAATAGAATATGATCTCTTATTCAGGTGAAATGATTTTATTTAAGGGGTGCCTTCTGAACACATACCATGAATCTAATAGAGATGGTGGATTTATAGAGGAAGCATTGTATAATGTACAAGGTAAAGAAGAAATATAGTTTTGCTACTTCAATAATAATCTTGTTATTTAACTTTGAAAAAAATATTTTCTGATTGTCAATTTTCTACTTCTGAGAGGTACTTCAAACAAGGAAACCTTTCAGTATTTCCACCTTAAAATTATTCAATCCAATTTTGCAGTAAGACACGAAAAACAACTATAAGTTTCATTCAATTTCTTCTTTCTGTATCAGATAAAAATCCTTCAAATCTATATGGAGTTGACATGATAAATTAAAAATACCTACATAGAAAGATCTTGAGATTGTTTTATGGTTGTAATCACCCTGTTTCTGCTCCTATTTTATGCCTTTTGTCTATGTGAATAACTTCTATACCATTAAATCATTTTAATTAATTTAGGCAGCATGCTATTGTCAATGTTTAAAACAGGTGCCTCAAATGCCAATATTCTACTCAAGATTTAAGATTTCAAATTTCAAATTCACCTTTTCTTCATTAAATCGTGAGCTATTTTCCCCTGATATCATCTGTTTTTGGACATTGTCTCTGGCTATGAATGAATTTGCTTTTCATTCTCATTCCTCCCTAAGATTCAGAACTTGCTTCCTTTGTGCTATTTTCGGATTCATTTGCCTCTCTGAACCCAATATTTTCAGCTGTCTTAGCTAACAGCTCCCACTGTTAGGTAAAATTCTGTGAAACCGGATTCTTACGTTACTTCATATGATATATTTCTGGGCCCACACTGGACCTGGGTATACAGAGATTTAAATTCACATGTTTCTGGGCTTTGAACTTTCAGAATTTTCATTAATTATATAATGGACGAAACGTAATTTAGGTATTGCCTTTTAGAGAAGCATGCCCTGAACTCACCCCACATCCTTACACACTTAGCAACTCAAAGTTAAGTTATATAAGTATGCTCACTTTAGAACAACATGTCCAGTCTCTGTCGGTCCCCTTCGCTGTTCTTTCCTTTTATTTTCTTCCCTATTAGTTTAAGTTATTCATGCTAAGAAAAAAGAAAATGTATGAAAACCAGTGAACATTCTGATAAAGGTTTCCAAAGGGTTAGAGAATGTTTCTGATAAAGACCAAGATTTACCTGTGTAGGGGCAGGGTGTGGTGGCTCACATCTGTAATCCTGGCACTTTGGGAAGCTGAGGTAGGTGGATCACTTGAGGTTAGGAGTGCAAGACCAACCTGACCAACATGGTGAAACCCCGTCTCTACTAAAAATACAAAAAAATTAGCTGGGCATAGTGGTACACACCTGTAATTCCAGCTACTCGGGTGCTGAGACAGGAGAATCGCTTGAACCCCGAGGTGTGGGTTGCAGTGAGCCGAGATTGCACCGCTGCACTCCATGCTGGGTGACAGAGTGAGACTCTGTCATAAAAAAAAAAGTAGAAACATAAAATTACAGAAAATTGGAAGTAGCTGGAAGTAGGATATGCCAAATTGTGATGCCTACATAGATAAAAACTTTTATTTAGATGTATATCAAATATAATAAAGTCATTTTCCCTTATTTTCAGATAAAAATTAGACCTAATATCAGAAATCTTTGTCATCATAAAATAAGGTACATATAAAAATATGCTAATATATCAAATAAAATGTATTTATAATAATTCAAGTTGATTTACAAGATAATTCACTGTTTTTGTTTGTTTGTTTGAGACAGAGACTCTGTTGCCCAGGCTGGAATGCAGTGGCACAATCTTGGCTCACTGCAGCCTCCACTCCCTGGGTTCAAGGAATTCTCCTGTCTCAGCCTCTCAAGTAGCTGGGATTGCAGGTGCCCACCACCACACACAGCTAGTTTTCGTATTTTTAGTAGAGACAGTGTTTCACCATTTTGGCCAGACTGGTATGAAACTCCTGACCTCAAGTGATCTGCCTACCTTGGCCTCCCAAGGTGCTGGGATTATAGGCGCGAGCCACTGTGGCCAGTCAGTTATCTTATATATAGAAAAGAATACATATCATCCAAACATATGTTTTGACAGGAAATTAAAAAGACACCTTTTATTCTGTGATCACCAATGACAAGATTCCTATGATTCTATTTTAATCTTTTTATTATTCAAATGCTTCACACTGCTTCCTCCTAGTATCAACTCATCACCTTCTCTTTCATAACAGCATCACAGAATAAAAGAGACACGCAGGCAGAAATGGGTGAATAAGAGTCTGCTGAGAGAAAGAAATCATGTATTTTTTTCACTTAACATTTTCTAATTCTAGAATGGATTTCACATTTTAAAGTTCACGTGAAATCAAGCAGAACCAAAACAATTTAAAAATATAGAAGCCTGAATACCTAAAAACAAGATCTATTTGCTTGGTACATGTAAGCATTTATCCACTTATTTCAATACATGAACAGAGCTTATATACAATAACTGACAAATGCTCTTGTTTATATATAAAACTTTTTTTTACCCAAAACATGTTAGATTATTATGCTCTTCATTGCAAGTAAAAAGTTAGTAGAAATAAAGAGAAGTCATTGTGTTATAAAAAGAAAAAAGTAGCATTTATGCATTAACTTCTACTGACCTTGTGTGTAGAATAACTCACCACCACAGTGCCTTAGTGAATAGCCAGCATCATTAATGACAGGCTAGCCTCCTTCCTCAAATTTGCTGTTACTTACAGCTCTTTAAATGATATCTGAACTGAAACAGAATGTGAAACTTTACAAAAGACTATAGCTCAGGAAGTTCTGCTAGATTCTTATACGCTGACTGTTCAAATGATACTAGTAAAATATTCCAAAAACAAAAACAAAAACTGGATAAACAAACAAACAAAATACCCCAATACACACAGACTGGTGTCACAGACAGAAATCAGTCAAGGCTATGAGCAGAGTGTTCTTTCCATTTGCACTCAAAATATGCTTAAGGCAGTTTTTCAGAATAGCTGCTGTGAAAGACAATTGCTAGCTTCCTCCTGCGGGGGATGGTAGCTAATTTCTTGAGTTAAGAAAATTCTGAGGTCAGAAATACTGATCATCTCTGGGTGGCGTCAAAGAGATATTTGATTAGAGAGAGACGTCAGTCCTGTCAAGTTTACTCACTAAGCAGAGGTAGTATTTTCAAGAGCATATTCCCAAGGGAAGCTCAGGAGCAGTGCAATGCCTATGTAAGAAAGTCGTTTCACTGCTGAAAGGGACAATTATGCAGCCTTTTAAAGATCTTTCTTCCCACATTGCTTTGTGTTTTAAAAACAATGTCTGGTTATTGGATAAGAAATTCAGGATTGAGAACACTTGGTTGTTTGTAGATGAGCAGCAATAAGCCATGCAGAAGGTACAACTGATGAAAGAAATAGAGGTCAAGTTAGCAGAGGGAGTAGAGTGCTAGAAGGGGAATTAGTGCTCTACTTTTTTGGGGGAGTGTCTACATATTTTTAGAACTTTAGACCATAGCCAATGTCCTTACTCAATGCCAGGCAAATGAGCATGAGATAACAGGACAATTAGAAAAAAAAAGCCCACCTGATACATTGAATTATAAAAATTTCTATGGGAATTTGAAGTATTAAAGTGAGCCATGTTTCTTAAGCACCATATTAAAGCCAAGTTTCTAATTCAAAGAAGTACTGAAATTCTAAAGTAGAAGTGTTATATCCCTAGACATACATGTGAAATACATGGCAGGAATGCTCAGGCCATGCACTAGTGGTTTGAGAGACCATACACCCCTCTTTGCACCTACTGTAACCACTAACGTAATTTTTAAAAACCTCTCTCAATGTCAACAGGCAAAGAAACCACTTGAAAACCGCTGATGATAAAATTTCCTGGGACATTTACCATGTACATCTGACAAGAGGATTTTGTTGCAGCTCTACCAGAAGCTCCAGGGGGCTGGCTTCAATAGGGTGCTGACTGCAACGGAGACTTACTCTACTGTAGGCGTTACTTATCCTGTAATAGAAGCAAACATAGAAAAGGCAGTTTAAAAATAGAAAAAGTGATTTCTCTATAAATTTGAACCATGTTGATATATTTCTTCTAGTAAGATTGCTGACTTTGAAAGCTATCAATTTATGAAAACAGGAAGAAAGCATATTATGTCGGAATATGACATTTCTTATTATCATCAAAGCAGTGTTCTCAGTGAAATTTAGAATGGTCAAATTAAATATTCATTATACTAAAAAGGAGATGGGTCAGAACTGAAAGCCTGGCTTTCACAAATACATCCCTAGATTGATTATGAAGAGAATAAAGGTGGAAATTCCACTGGAAATTTTTCTGAGAATAGATGAGAATGAGGTAATGGGAAAAGGTTGAAAATATACATTTTAATAATTTGGACACATCCCCAAATTGTTATTTTATATTTTCCTCTTATGATAGTCTCAGGCTCATTTAAACTATGATTGCCCAAGAAGAAAATATCAATGCATGGGAAACAACAGCCATATTATTAAATTTGCCAGCACACACTCCTAATGGTACCAGTGGATATTAATTTTATCCCGTGTAACCATGTTAGGAGTAACAATAATCGTGGCCTTATTATCAAGAAACAGGGACAGGTTTGTGATCCTTTAATGTTTAAATCTTATTACACAGACCTGAAGATGAGAGTGAGGCAAGTCTTAGCATAAATGTTGTGATCATTGTCCCTAAGTGTGAACGATACATCTGAGTCAGAAAATTCCAAGTATTGGGGAAGTCTGTGGGTTAAATCAGGTAATAAATGGATATAGGTCCTCATATATGGGTTGTAATCCCAGGAAGGAAGGCAACCATGCCTTTGAAGAGTGCCTTAGAGGGGAAACTCTTAGCTCTCTCTCAGATGTGATGGTAGCAAAATGGCATCGCTAAGTGAAATCTCTGGACTTGTTTTCTCTAACTAATGGGAATTAGTCTTTAGACGATTCAGAAGCTTGACCCCAAATTCCTACCTGGATACCATGGAAAGAGCAGGAACGGAACACCCTCTACTTTTAAAACCACTCCATTTACCTTCAGTTACCTTGTGGTTCATGGTTTAAGTGCTAAAACTGATTATTAGGTTTAAATTTTTGTAAACGACCTGAGATACATAGGACCAATGAATATAGGGCTGAGAATACTGAATATCATCATATCTTCCTCATTTTTGGTGCCTAAAATCAAAATCTATTGCTAACATAAACACCAAATGTGATGGGATGTATATTGCTGATGCCCTCCTACATTGTGCCAAAGCTTGATTTGCTACTTTTTACATACCATGTGAGACTGTGCATAGAATGCATTTAGTGTAAACTGAAGTGGAACTCTCAAGGGAGGATAATTTTGATGTGACTTGATGGCTGGATATTTCCAATAACTTGCTTTCAGTGGTATGCCAAAGACATCTACCAAAAGTCTTATGGCACATTCGGATGGAACTCTAATTGAGGGTGGAATTCCCAATTTAGTCCCATGGGCACATATGATTTTTGCATGTATTAATTTTTCTCTAAGTTACACAAAAACTTATCAATATTCAATAGCAAAAACATAAGTAGTGGTTTAATCAACACTGAACCATCTATACCAGATATTCTGTGGAGAGTTTTGGAGCTGGTCTTGGTGTGCACAGTCAGGATGAAAGAACATTCTTGAAAGCTTCTCATCACTCTTATGCTTGCTAATCATATAGAGGTCCTAGCAGGTGCTTTCTTCCAGGAGACAGGACAGGATATCAGATCAGCTAGGAAGGACAATAACACGAACAGCAAAAGGTTACATGCTTAACTAGCCAAATAGAACACCATGCCAATCAACAACATGGGGAAAGATCTTGTACCACTATAGAGGAAGGACTTTTGGATATTGTAGTAATTGTGAGCTCTGATACCTCTTCAGATGAGTGGCCAGGAGTGCTGGAGGGCCAGGCCAGGAGGATATATTTATGGAAACACATGACAAGTCTAATTTATAGAAGAACAACATTGAACAGTGTGGTCTTAATCATTGTGTGATGGCCTGGATAAAAAGAAACTTGTCCACGGTGGAACTTCTTGCTTAATTTCCAAATATTTGGGTGATGAATTCTATAGTAGTATTTTATTAAAGTAAAAATTTTCTGATTCAGATAATTATACAGTGGTTATATAAGAAAATATTCTACATATTGGGATATACACTCTGAATTAAAAGGGGTATGATGCTGTCTAACCAATACTTCAGGAAATTATATTATCTATCTATGTGTGTGTGTGTGTATATATATATATATATACACACACACACATATATATATATGGAGAGACACAGAGATGGATTGTATGTAGACAGGTCAATAGATAGGATAGATAAGTGAATAGAAAGATATTTTAGATATCTTTTTATCTTTTAATACGTAGATATGTAGATAGATGGATAATGAAAATGAGTAAAATGTAAACAATCACAGAATGTGGATATAGGGTAAATGTGATTTTCCTTCATTGTTCTGCTATTTTTTGGTAAGTTTAAATTGCATCAGCTTTAGAAAGTTATTAAAATAAACATAATACTTTGTGACCAAGAGAACTTTATTTCAGCAAAAATTCATTTGATTTTATGAAACCATTGTATCATCATGCATAGACACAGAAAAACAATATGACAAAATTAAGCAGGCATTATTATTAAAATATTGTTAGAAATCTAGCAGTAAAGGACTTAATATGATAAACGGTATGCATAAAATCTCTATGGTAAGGAATTATACTTAATAATAATATATTAGAATATTTCCAAGTTTGGAAAAAGGAAAAAAAATTCTCCATCACCATATATATTTAGACTTGTAATAGATATTTTATTGTGTGATATAAAGTAAACAAATTTTAAAAGATTTTAATATGCAAAGAAAGAAAAGAAACGGTTATTAATCACATGTGACCTGACTATATGCAGAAAATCTATAACAATCTACAGAAAAAAATTAAAATTAGGAAGTAAATCTAACAAAGTTTTTCAGTATACAGCTCAAGCCAAACTCTATATATGCCAATAGCAAGCACAGAGAAAATGAAGAAAAATAGATGTTATTATTTACATAATCATAAAATAAATCAAACAGATAGAATGAATTTAACAAAATACATAAAAATTATACTGATAAGGTGCAAAATATTATTGAGAAAAGTTAACAAAGATCTCATAAAATGGAAAAATAGATCACATTAATAGATCTGGAGACTTAATATTATCGAGCTGTCAACTTTATCAAGATTGCATAGATTTGATGCAATCTCAATTAACAATCCCATTATAAGATTTGTCAAATGTGACAAGCCGATTTTTAAATTATTTATATGGAAAAGTAAAGAGCCAAGAATAGCCAAGACAATTTATAAGGAGAAAAAAGCTGGAAGAATTAAAAATTTAGATGTCAAGGGATATTATAAAATACAGTAACTAATACTGTGTAGAATTGGTACGTAGGAATTAATAATTTAGTAAAACAGAGTGGAGTCCAGAAGCAAATACAAATATGCCACATGACTTATGGCCAAGTGGCTCCAAATTCAAATGGATAAAAAGTAATTTATAGCAACTGATTTTTTTAACTAATTGGATATCCATGCAAAATAAAAAAAGAAAATCTTTACCCAAAGTTTCAACCCTTATCTCAGGAAAAAAAAAGTAGTTGAAATATGAAAGCTAAAAAAAAAAAGACCCAAAAAACTTCTAAAAAGAATACAGGAAGGTATCTTTATGACTCTAAGTGACAGATATTTTCAACAGGACAAAAATTAATAATCATAAAGTTAAATTGAATTTCATCATGATTAATAACTTCTTTGTCAAAATCCTCAAGGGAGTGAAAATGCAAACCACAAACTGGCATGCATATCTAAATTAGATAAACATGTCCTATAAACCCATAAAAAAACAAATTAGATCAAGTTCTCCAATAACACCCTCTTTGTGCCCCAAAAGACAGTACGAAAGAATAATGGGCAAAAGAACCTAATAGTCACTTCACAAAGGAGGATAGCCAATTGGCCAATTAATATTCTATGAATGATGCTAAAGGTCATTAATAGTTAGGAAACAAAAATGAAAACCTCAAAACCACAGCACAGTTGCCAGAATATCTAAAATAAAAAGAATGTAAATTGGTATGACTATTTTGAAAAACTGTTTGGCAATATCTTCTAAACCTGATCCCGTTCACACTTGGTGACGAAGCATTTTCAATCATAAAGTCATAATAAAAAAAGAGAACATGTGTTTGTAAAAAGACACGTTTACTAAAAGACAAGTACAAGTAAGCTCAACATTTCAGTAGGAGCCAATAGATGCATGTTATTGTGTGTACATTTGCTGTTTTAAGTTGTTACATTTTGGAGTAATTTGCTATACAGAGAGGGATCATTAATTCAGCAGATACTCCAATCCACAGAAATGAAAAAGATATTTCTCCTGGGTATCAGAACATAAGTATGTCTGTGTTTAAATTAAAATAGCTTTAAATTTTATTAGTTTATCCAGCAGACAAGGAAGGAATTTTCTCTCTATACTTAACAATTTTGCCAAAGACCAGGCATATAATATGGCCCTGCCTACTGAATATAGCCATTTAAATGGAACTTTTGTAGTTTAGACATTTACACATATAAAGTATACAATACGGAAACCTTGAAAACTACGTTTTTGCTACAGATTTTGCCTACTACTACATGTTTGTAGGAAGAAAGGTATTATTTCCTCTTTAATGACTTTTTAATTACATCTTGACCTACTATTGTACATGTGCTACTGCTAATGCAGATTAGAAGAAGAATTTAACAAATCCCTCTGTTACAAGAGCAGACAATAAGAATTTTACAGGTATAAGTTTACTATAATTCATGTTACTTGCAACTATGTGTTTATTGTGGATATCTAGATTACCATGAGTCAATAAAAATTAAATAAAATATTTAGAAAGGCAGTGAAATATTTTAAGTTCTTAATTACTATAAAGAAGCAATATTAAAGGGTTTTTTTAAATATATAAGCTTGTGTGTGTCTTCTCTCTTTTAAGGTATAGAGAATAGAAGATGAGCATGCATAAGAGTATAAAACATCCACATAAAGAGGCAAGATGTCATTGATACAGGTGAATTTTAGGTGTCATTAATAACATTTAAATGCATTTTGATTATTTTGTTTGATAACACCTTAATTTACATTTGAAAAACTCCAATTTAAATTAGAAGAATCACATGAAAATAAAATTTTGTATTTAAAATGGAAGGGAAATTTGAAAAGAAAAATTACAGATATATCCAAATTTAGAATAGTTTAGTTTTTGTTCCTTGCTCATAAGAGAACCAGAGTCTGGATCCTTTAAAAAAAATAAGACAAGTATACGCATAATTTTAATTCAAATAAAGAGAACAACCAAGCTTCAGTAGAAGAAAGAGCCAGTGTAGCCCTGGAATTTATTTAGAATATTGTGCACTATCTCTTTTCTTCAAGGATGCTTTGGAGAATCTCACTTCCAATAGCTTTCAGTCCTTCCTTTGTGCAGACTGTACTGTAATTTATACCTCAACAAGGACAACAAAAAGACAGAGTGCAGTTTCCCATAGAAAAACTGAGGAAACTTCATGAAATGAAAGGGAAAGAGAATATAGGCCTACAAAACTATATGCTGTTCAAGCTCTCATACACACATATGTTCATACACATATGCACTCATGCACGTTCAAAGTAATCATTGACAATGCATAACTTAAACAGCAAAAACTTTTACTTAGTAAGGTTAATCATGGGAAACACAAACTTTGCAGTCAGGCTTGGATTCGAATCAATATTTTTATTTACTACCCCATTTGTAATTGCTAAACCTCAATTTATTTTTAATTACTCAGTATTTGTATTTACTACCCCATTTGAGGCTTGCTAAGTCTCAATTTATTTGTCTTTAGGTGAAAAATAACCTAGATAATAATAGTACCTACATAATAAGAATCTGCATTATTTCTAATGTGCAATTTAAAGAAATAAAAAAGCAAAAGAGCTATAATGAGAAAGGAACAATGAGCTTCCATGTTGCCGACTCAACCCTTGTTCTCCCTCCTCTTGACTTTCCCAGCTCAGGGTGTTTTTGTTATAGACAGATATAAGGAGGTAGCTGTGCTTATTGTTTCTTTTTTTAAAATGAAAGTTGCATTTATTAGGGTGACCCATGCTGTCAAGACAAGCAGATTTCCACTCAGACCAGAGTGAAGTGATGTGACTCTCCCTCCTTATAGATACCCCTCCCTCAAGTAATCGCTCTTCAATTCCTCCCCACACTATCTGCTCAACCCTAAGTCTACCCCACTACTGAGGAGAGGTCCAGATTCTACAAAGAGGAATAGGGACTTAGAATTTGAGGTTCCTTTTAATATACTTTGGCAAAAGGCCACATCAGCGATTAGGTGCTAGGCTCTGTAAAGTGAAGAATCTCTGTTCACTGCTGGCAGATACAGATTTGTACATTCTTATCCTTGGGAACCAGTTAGGTACTATTGTGGTCAAAGATTAATGACTTCACCTCAAGGTATTATCCAGCTGCAGTGCCTTATGGCTCTTAACCTTGCATAGATCCAGGAGTTTGACAGAAGAGTTGTTGGCTACTGTAGACAGGTAGTAGCTCATGAAGAGAATGCTAAGGGTGGACCAGAGACATCAGGGAGGTTCATGCCATTGGTGTGCTACCTGAAAGCTCAGATCTTGACCCAAAAGACTCAGAGAGTGGAAGTGTGCATGGACAAGGGAGCATCTGAAAGTCTCATCTGTCACTTTGGTGAGCACACGCCCTGTCGACACATCAAAGAAGACCCAGGATTGGTCACTGAAGGAACTCAAGGGATAGTCACCAGTAGCATGGAGGCTGAGATCTGTCTCAGAGCTCTTCTGGGCCCAAACACCTTGCACAAAGTGACATTTGGGATCAACTCAATTGTGGTATCAGCACCTGGGAGGGCAGAAAACAGCTGGGAAGGCTGAAACCCCACAATGGTGACTTTCTTGGTATGACTTTGGAGGCTGGCCAGGCTTTGCTCAGAACTCTTGTGGAAGATGGAAATATTTTTATCCACCTTCCCAGGGTCTGGTGTTGAAGAGCAGGCAGAGGTTTGGAGTGAGGATACCTGGAAAGCTGGTGCTGCATAACCCCATGTGAGATACCACCTGTGATACTTACAGAGCTTTTCTGGCTTTACCAGCTCCTCATCCAGTTGTCCCCTTCTTTCAGTCCATGGTTAACCAATTCCTCCTTGGTGTGAAGGTTCTGAATGATCTTTGGAGTCATTGTCACCAGCTTACCCAAATACAATACTGGTTTGTCATCAATGAGGAAGATTTCTGTGGAAATGAAAGTAAAACAACAACTTAATTCACTTGGAGCACTTCCTGGAGGGTAGTAACCAATCTATATTTTAATGAAAACAAAGATGAGAATGATGATTATATTGATGATGATGATCTGTGCTAGATTTCAGTGAGTGAAAACATAAAATATTATACTTAATGTATGTTTTCATTCATATGCACAAAACATACACACACACACACACAACACACACACACACCTTGAAACCAACACCTGCCAGATAACTCTTCCACAGAGTCAATAAAGTGGTTGAAACTTGTAATTACACCCTTATTTTGCAGATAATGTAATAGGCTTAGAGTTTAACCAAGGACATGAAGTCAGTGAGGCAGAGGAGACTCAAATATGTGTTTCTGTGAATCAATATCTGCTTTCAGTAACATTTTTCTATTATTCCACCTGAAGATGTATAATATAAATTTATAGCTTTCTTTATATTCCTAGTCTTTTAAGAGAGTTTCTAGTTAAATATGATGAAATACAATGAAAAATTGAAAGGAATAAATGAGAATTTGGCAGCAAACTTAAAACAATATTTGTATTACAGGTTATTTTATTTAGAAAATAAAACTTTGGCACAGTTCAGAAAGCTGATGATGACTCAACAGAAGAATGTGGTAGCATTGCTTGTCACCAGGTTCTTAACATAAACTGCTGTTAGTACCTATGAAGATGATGACATAAACTTGCATAAGCAGTAGTCTCCTCTGAACTCTACCACCTTTAAAATCAAATAGAGAGCAAATCAGTGTGTTAAAACAACAATGATATGGTTTGGATGTTTGTCTCCTCCACATCTCATGTTGAAATGTGATTCCCAATGTTGGAGATGGGGCCTGATGAGAAGTGACTGGATCATGGGAGCAGATCTCTCATGAATCATTTGGCACCATCCCTTGTTGGTAAGTGAGTTCTTGCTCAGTTAGTTCATACAGATCTGTTCATTTAAAAGTGTGTGTTACCTCCTCAACTTGCTCTCTTGCTCCTGCTCTTGACCTTTAATGTGCCTGCTCTCACTTCACCTTCTGTCATGATTGTAGCATCCTGAGAACCTCATCAGGAACAGAGCAGATGTTGGTGCCATGCTTGCATAGCCTGTGAACCATGAGCCAATTAAACCTTTTTCTTTATAAATTACCCAGTCTCAGGTATTTCTTTATACTAATGCACAACAGACTAATACAGAAAATCGGTAGCATGGAATGGAGTGTTGCTATAAACATACATGAAAACGTAGAATCAACTTTGGAATTGGATGATAGGCAGAGGTTGGACAAGATTGGAGGTCTCAGAAGAAGACAGGAAGTTGAGAAAAACTAGGAATGTGTTAGAGACTTGTTAAGTGATTGTGATCAAAATGCTGATAGAAATATGGACAGTGAAGGCCAGGCGCGTTGGCTCACGCCTGTAATCCCAGCACTTTGGGAGGCCGAGGCGGGCGGATCACGAGGTCAGGAGATTGAGACCATCCAGGCTAATTCGGTGAAACTCCATATCTACTAAAAATACAAAAATTTAGCCAGGTGTGGTGCCGGGCATCTGTAGTCCCAGCTACTCGTAGGTTGAGGCAGGAGAATTGCTTGAACCTGGGAGGCAGAGATTGCAGTGAGCCGAGATCCCACCTCTGCACTTCAGCCTGGGAGACAGAGGGAGACTCTGTCTCAAAAATAAATAAATAAATAAATAAATAAAAAATAACAGTGAAGACCAGGTTTATCTATGAGGTCATAGATGGAAATGAGGAAGTTATTGGGTACTGGGGTAAAGGTCACCTGTGTTATGCCCTAGCAAAGAGCTTAACCTCATTGTGTTCAGGCCCTAGCAATTGGTGGAAGTTTGAACTCAAGAGTGTCTGGTGGAAGAAATTTCCATGCAGCAAAGCATTTCAGAGGTAACTCTGGTTGCTTCTAACAACCTACAATCAGATATGGGAACAAAAAACAACTTAAAGTTGGAATTTATATTTAAAAGGGAAGTAGAGCATAAAAGTTTGGAAAATTTGCAGCTTAGCCATGTGACAGAGAAAGAAAAAGCATTTTTCAGAAGAGAAATAAAAGCAGAACAACAACTTGCTAGAGAGATTAGCATGACAACAAAGGAGCCAAGTGCTAATATCCAAGACGATGGCAAAAGGGCCTTAAAGACGTTTCAGAAATTTTGGAGACATCTCCTCCCAACACAAGTTCGAAGACCTAGGAGGAAAGAATAGTTTTGTGGTCCTGGCCATGGACCTCACTGCCATGCACGGTATTGGGGCACTGCTCCCTGCATCCCAGCTACTCCAACTCCAGCCACAGCTCAAAGGGTCCCAGGTACAGCTGAGACCACCACTCCAGAGGGCACAAGCCATAATCCTTGGCAGCTTTCATGTGGAATTAAATCTGCAGGTGTACATAATGCAAGAGTGAAGGAGGCTTGGCAGCTTCCCCATAGATTTCAGAGGATGTGTGAGAAAACCTGAGTGTCCAGGAAGAAGACTGCTACAGGAGTGGAGCCCTCACAGAGAACTTTATTAGGGCAGTGTGGCGGGCAAATGTGGGATGGAAACCCAAGAGAGTTCACGCCAGGGCACTGCCTAGTGGAGCTATGGGAAGGGAAGCACTGCCCTCCAGACTACAGAATGATAGAGCAATTGGCAGTTTGCCTAAACCTGGACAGGAAGCAGGCACTCAACTCCAACCTGTGAGAGTAGCTGTGGGTGCTGCACCCTAAAAAGCCACAGTGCAGAGCTGCCCAAGGCCTTGGAGACCACCCCTTGCACCAGGATATGGGACATGAAGTTAAAAGATATTATTTTGGAGCTTTAAGACTTAATGACTGCCCTGATAGGTTTCAGACTTGCATGGGACCAGTAGCCCCATTCTCCCTTTTTTAAATATAATATTTATTTAATGGCTGTACTCACATTGTATCTCAGAATTATGTAACTTGTTTTGATTTTATAGGCTCATGGGTGGAGGAGGTGTGTATCAGGTGAGACTTAGAACTTTGTAGCTGGTGTTGAAACAAAGAGTTTGGGGAACTATTGAGAACAGGTGATTGTTGTATTAGTGTATTCTTATGCTGCTAATAAAGACATATCTGTGACTGGGTAATTTGAAAAGGAAATCAGGAAATTTATAATCATGGCAGAGAGTGAAGGGGAAGCAAGGCACCTTCTTCCCAAAGCAACAGGAAGAAGTGCCAGCAGGGGAAATGCCAGACACTTATAAAACCATTAGCTCTTGTGAGAACTCACTCACTATCACAAGAAGAACATGGTACAAACCACCTCCATGATTCAATTACCTCCCACCAGGTCCCCCCTCCAATGACAAGAGGGATTATTACAATTCAAGATGAGATTTGGGTGGGGACACAGAGCCAAACCATATCATTCTGCCCCTTGCCCCTCCCAAATTGCATGTCCTCACATTTCAAAACACAATTATGCCCTTCAACAGTCCCCCAAAGTCTTAACTCATTCCAGCAATAACCCACATGTCTAAGTCCAAAGTCTCATCTGAGACAGGACAAGTTCCTTCCACCTATGAGCCTGCAACATCAAAAGCAAGTTAGTTACTTCCTAGATGCAATCGGAGGACAGGCATTGGGCAAATGCAGGCATTCAAAACTGGAAAAATTGGCCAAACAAATTGACTACAGGCCCAATGAAAGTCTGAAATCCAATAGAACAGTCAATAAACCTGAAAGTTCCAAAATGATCTCCTTTGATTTCATGTCTCACATCCAGGCTGCACTGATGCAAGAGGTGGGTTCCCATGGAATTGGGTAGCTCCAGCCCTGTGGCTTTGTGGGGTACAGCTTCCCCCAGCTGCTTTCATGGGCTGATGTTGTCTGTGACTTTTCCTGGTACACTGTTTAAGTGGTCAGTGAATCTTCCCTTCAGGGGTCTGGAGGACAGTGGCTCTCTTTTCATAGTTCCACTAGGCAGTGCTCCAGTGGAGACTCTGTGTAGGGGCTCCGAGCCCACATTTCCATTCCACCCTGCCCTAGCAGAGGTTCTCCATGAAGGCACCACCCCTGCAGTAAACTTCTACCTTGACATCCAGGTGTTTCCAAACATCCTCTGAAATTTAGGTGGAGGTTCCCAAAACTCATTTCTTGACTTCTGTGCACCTTCAGGCCCAATACAACACATAAGTCACCAAAGCTTGTGGCTTGCATCCTCTGAAGCAATAGCCTGAGCTGTACATTGACCCCTTTTGGCTATGTCTGGGATGCAGGGAAGCAAGTCCTGAGACTGTAGGAAGCAGCAAGGCCCTGGGCCTGACCTACAAAACCATTTTTTCCTCCTAGGCCTCTGGGTCTGTAATAGGAGGGGATTCCATGAAGACCTCTGACTTGCCCTGGAGACATTTTCCCCATTGTCTTGACAATTAACATTTGGATCCTTGGTACTTAGGCAAATTTCTAGAGCCAGCTTGAGTTTCTCCTTGGAAAATAGATTTTTATTTTCTATCACATTGCTAGGCTGCAAATTTTCCAAACTTTTATGCTCTTCTGCCCTTTTAAACATAAGTTCCAATTCCAAACCATATATTTACAAATGCATAAGACAGAATGCTTTTAAAAGAATCCAAGTCACCTCTTGAATGCTCTGCTGCTTAGAAATTCTTTCACCCTATATCATCTACCTCACATTCAAAGTTCCACAGATCTCTAGAGCAGTAGCAAAATGTCACCAGTCTCTTTGCTAAAGCTCAGCAAGAATGACCTTTATTACAGTTCCCAGCAAGTTCATCATATCTATCTGAGATCACTTTAGCCTAGACTTTATTGTCCATATCACTATCAGCATTTTGATCCAAACCATTCAACAAGTATCTAGGACATTCCAAACTTTCCCATATCTTCCTGTCTTTTTCTGAGCCCTCCAAACTGCTCCAACCTCTGCCAGTTACCAAGTTCCAAAGTTGCTTCCACATTTTCTGGTATCTTTACAGCAGCACCCCACTACCTTGATTAGTCTGTTCTTGCTGCTAATAAAGACATATCCAAGACTGGGTAATTTACAAAGGAAAGAGCTTTATTGACTCACAGTTCAGCAAGGTTGGGGAGGCCTCAGGAAATTAACAATCTTGGCAGAAGGCAAAGAGGAAGCAAGGCACCCTCTTTATAAGTTGGCAGGAAGGAGATGTGCCAGCAAAGGAAATGCCAGATGCTTATAAAACCATCAGATTTCATGAAAACTCACTCACTATCATGAGAACATCATGGGGAGATCACCCTCATGATTCAATTACCTCCCATCAGAACCCTCCCACAACACGTGGAGATTATTACAATTCAAGATGAGATTTGGGTGGGGACACAGAGCCAAACAACATGAACTGTATTTTACAATATGAGAAAAACATGAGATTTGCAGGGCCAGGAGAAGAATGAGATGGATTGCCCCCTCCAAATTTCATGTTGATATGTGACCTCCAATGTTGGAGGTGGTGCCTAGTGGGAAGTATTGGACCTTGGGGCTAGATCCCTTGTGAATGGCTTAGAGCCATCTCCTTGGTAATGAGTGAGTTCTCACTCGGTTAGTTCACAAGAGATCTCGTTGTTTAAAAGGGGCTGGGACCTCCCCTTTCTCTCTCTTACTCCCCTTGTCACCACATGATATGCTGTCTACCCCTTTCCCTTCCACCATGATTGGAAGTTTCATGAGGTCTTTCCAGAAGCTGAGCAGATGCTGGCACCATGTTTCCTGTACACCCTGTGAAACTGTGAGCCAATTAAACCCTTTTCTTTTCTTTATAAATTACCCAACCTCAGGTATTTCTGTATAGCAATACAAAAATGGCCTAATGCAAACAACAAAAATTACCACCCTGAATTAAATCTACCACTTGGGAAACATATATTTCTGAGACCTACATCTTAACAATAATATAATTTGGGGGTTAATTATACTTATTAACAAACTTCTCACAAAATTCTGTCCTACCAGATCCTCTCCTCTCTACAATTGACCAGAGGTTTGGCCACCATTTAGCTACTTCTCCCTCATGATTTCTTTGTTCACAAAGTCGCTAGTTCATCATTTCCACCATACATCAGTAGTACTCTTCCTTTGCTAGATTAAGACTTTTCACTATAAGTTCATTTTTCTACCCACTGTAATAAAACCCTCTGTATCTTCAGTTGCTTATCATTCTTCACTTCATCTTAGTATTTCTCACTATCTCAGTGACATTGCTCCATAAGCCATTATTTGTTTTCTTTCTTTAAGCCCCTGTGTTGGCTTTTCATCCTCTGTTCATGTATATGACTGTTATTATTTTGCAAAACACATACACACATATATACAAACACACACACAATCACACACAGTCTTCTCAAAGTATTCTTAGCCTAGAGTCTACACTGTTTTACTCTTGTCTTTATTTAAAGCCATGTATTAAAATATATTTTACAACATTGTTGGTAGACCAACTAGAGTAAGCTCTCCAGAGGACAACTGTAAAAATGAATACATCTCATCCCCCAGAATTTTAGGTTTAGGGTTGAGAAAATATGCATATTAGCTAGCTTATGCTGCTGCATTTGAGAATCACTAACTTAATTGTTTTGTCTCCAATTTTGTTATTTCTTGGTAAGTTTTTGTATATAAATCTCTAATAAATCTCTTCTTCATCAGAGGAGAGAAAGAATAAGGAAAATAGATTTAGTGTAATTTGACATTTATTGAACGCCTGAAATGTGTAGGGCTCAGTACTCAGCCATTCTAAATAAGTTATATCATATAGAGCCTTTTAATGCAATCTCTATTTCTGAATTTCTCATTTGCCTTGCTTTTCAGTAACATTTGATATATTTGGTCAGCATCTCACTAGAGAGAGAACACTGTATAGTAATTTAACACCATGGACTATTGACTTCATTTTTGCCAACTGTGGGACTTTAGCCAGGTTATCTGAACTTTTTATGCCTTAGTTTCTTCATTTGCAAAACAGTTATGGTAATATCACCTATCTAATAGGGATACTATGAGGCTTAAATGAGCATGCTTGTAATACTGCCTGGCCCAAAGTCTTTGTTCAGTGCACGTTAGTATTTGTTGGCTTTTATATTCCTTAAAATAAGCTCATGTGGATTCTGAGATTTTGTTTTGTAAACTGACCTCACAGTGTTGGAATTCTTATGTTTATATCACACTTTATAATATGCAGAACATAATGAAATTTTTTTTTATTTCACAGAACCATAGGAGTTTGGGCCATATTATTAGGAATGTTTAAAGGTCTAGAAATATCCATCTAGAAATAAGTTATGTTTTTATAATCTGTCTTTTGGGCTTGGCTTGTGAATCATTCATTGTTTTCATTGTGATTTAGTCATATTCAACCATGAATATTTAATGGCTTAGGGCAACAAGTTTATGTTGGTCAGTAATGATGACAGTAATTGTGCTAGGAAGAGTTTACATTTGTGTAAGACTTTGTACCTTATGCATTTCATGTACATCTCAATTGATACTCAAAATAACTTTAAATTGACAGGGAACAAACTTTAAAAAAAAAAAGCAGATAAAAAAATTAAAGTTCAGGGAGGCTGATTCACCAGAACGAGGAGGAACACATTTTTCTACGTGGCCCAGGAATACTGTGAACTCTTCAACTGGATGTGCTTTTACCTTGGATTCTTGTTTAATATTCCTTTCAGTGAAGATGATCTGCACAGCCAGCTGCCTATGCCATAGAGTGAAAAGCAACCTAGACTAGAATATGTGAGCTCTCTGATTGCACATAACTGTGTCGTTTTTTAGAATTAACTGGACTTCTACAAATTAATACTATCACCAGGCAGAAAGAAGTTGGGGATAATGCTGGATCAGTAAAGGAAACTTCAGGGAGGATTAGACTTACTCCAAAATTCAAGAGGTAGAACCTTGTAAGCAGGACAGTTGCTAAGTAAACCCATGGATTTTGATTGCTTATTTGGTAAGGAAGCAAAATGTATTTGTCATTTTTAGTGTTTTTTTCCCAATGTATTATTTTTTATGTTGTTTTACATGATCTTTGCAGAGTTCTGAAAAGTAGTCTGATTTTTAGATCATTATTTATTTTAATGTAGATTGATGAGTAGTATATGGTCATTTTACATTATTTGGCCATAATATATGTGTTTGTGTATGTGTGTCTGTGTGTGTGTATGTGTGCATATGTGTAGTTTTCAACATGTTATACACATATTAAATTTAAAATTATAAGAATTTTTAAAACTAGGAAGAAAGTTTACTTAAAAATAAACATTTTTAGGGTAATGACAGAAAGTCAAAATTTCTTCACGGCATTTTTTTTCCATATTGATCCCTAAGAATTACCTCTTACTTAGGAGCATCGACTGCTTTTGGTAGAAATCATTTATCTCAAAGCATGGGAGAATAAACAAACATTTCCCTACCAAATTTAATTTTTTGTTTCTCCAATTAGTAATTTTATATGCTTGCTGGCAGTAATACAATTACACTCTTCCTTGCTACCACACCATGGAGAAGACTTGAGAATAGAAAAATAATATTTTCCATTTTTGAATTTCATAGTCTACATATAACATTTTCACTTAAAAAACATGGTTTATTAGAGAGTGATTTTAATTATGTCTCCTGCAGCCTGCCTGTCCTTAGTTCCTGTCTTTCTCTCTTTTCGCCTTCCATTCTTTTTTCCTACCTATAGAAGTAGTAAAAATGCCAACATTTTTCTAACAAAGTAGCAGTATCTACGGTAGAAGTGAACCCCAACTGATTTAGCAGACATAAGCCTCAATTTCATGTTAAAATCTTAAATAAGACTGGATAAATTTTGTTTAGCTTAGCTTTATTCTTCTTATTGAGATTGATTGATTTCCTTAGGTAATGTTTAGCATTTAGTTGGAAAGGAAAGGCATCCCCTTTTTGCGACCATAATTTGGCCAATTTACTATACAAAAACACAATTTATGTTAGAAATATAAATGCAACAGGTGTGCAGAATACTCAATGCTATATCTCTAATGTTTATTTCTGCCCTATTATTTGGAACAGGATGACATTAACAAAAGCTATATGAAATGAGCTCACTTACTTTTATTGAAACTTTGACCCTTCTTTCATAGGCACAGAGAACTCAACAATTCTGGTAATTTCATTATCAACAACAGCTTTAGCAAAGCAATATCAATCTCTGAAACCACTGGAGCTCCTGATTAGCATGTCAATAGCTGTGTATCCTCCTTATTAAAGGATTACATCATCTGCTGCCAAGATAGCCTAAATACCTTAAGTACAGGTCCAAACCAATTTAAATGTCTGCTGCTCTATCCTTTCCTATATTAAGATTTTTTTTCTACCTTAAGAAATAGGATCCAAAATGTGTATCTCCTAAAATTGGTTGATGAAGTAGAAGAGAGACGTGTCATGGGGCATCTGATGCAATTTTTTTTTCCTCCACTAGTAGCAATTGTAGCAGATTATAATGTCTAGATGCAATGTGTGCATGTTATTGAATTGTCAAAGTGTTAGTATATTATTTAAGCCATAATATTGCTATTACAAAACAGATTTAAGCTATGAGCTTTGTCTAAATTTATTTTTGTTTTCCATTCATTTAAATGGCACTTCTCAAAAATAACAGTCAACACAAAAATAGGATAGATATCCCAGTACGCTGAGGTCTGGCAATAAATGACAAATGTGATGACAATGCTCACAGTGATCATGAGGGGTCCATCATTTTGATAGTTATGCAGTGTCTTCTATAATTAGTCTGAGAATCAAACACTATTTTACTCAACCATGTGATAAAGTGGAAGAATTTAATTTATTGAAGATTAATAAAGTCACAGGGAACATTAAAATGTTGCTGAACTCTTCAATACAGATTATAAATCAGGGTGCTATATTATTTTGTTTGCTTTTTAAATAACAAATTTGAAAAAACTTCTTACTAATAAATTGCTAGTACACTGAAATGCTATATGATGCTTTAAAAACTTATACTTTCTTTCTTTTAAAGAATAAGCAATTTTCAACAGGACCAATTATTTTCAATTCTGCTTGGAATTAGTATGATAGATACACCTTAAAAATCAAGTTAGTAGAGCACTATCAGTCTAGAATCGCCTGGAGTATTGACTTTTGCATGCAATATTATTTTTAAAAGATGCTACAAAGGAAAATGCAAACTAAAATCACTTAGACACTTCTGGCTGGACATGGTGGCTCACGTAGTCCTAGTACTTTGGGAGGCTGAGGCAGGAGAATTGCTTGAGCCTAGGAGTCCCAGACCAGCCTTGACAACATAGCAAGACTCCATCTCTATTTACTAAAATAAATTGTTAAAAATCAAAATAAATAAAATAGACACCATCATAGGTACCTTTGGAGGTGTGTAAGAGTGAGCATTTTTGTTTGTGTTTGTGTGTGTGTGTGTTTCAGAGAAGTAGACTACAGAATTGTCTGTTAAAATATTCAACAATTTTATAGCATGAGTCAGGAAGCTTAAAGTGAGAATAAGCTAAATGTTACTTGTTAATATTTTCTTATCTTATTCTTGATGACAATGTAAGAGAACTGGTTACATGGAAAACCATTCCATTGCTGAGCTATGTATTCTGGATTCAGATTTTCTTTTTCTTTTCAAATATTTTAGTCACTTTAAGTTTTCTCCTTGGGATTATTTCTAAATTTTCTGTATCTCTCCATGAAAATCTAAGAAAATTTGCAAGAAAAAGGATTGTTTCACTTTGCAACTTTATCACTATACTTCTGATTACTATTCAGTAGTTGGCCCATTAAAATGTTTAAATATCTCCAGATGGATTATGTCTAGTCTGTGACTCTCCCATTACTATAATTGCTATTAGTGAAAATACTCATATAGCTAGGCAAACTATGACAGAACTCAGCAAGTGGAAACTGGGACATGTGGATCTGATCATTAACATTATTGAGGCCAGGGTGAGATTGTACAATTAGCTGGCCATGAATTAGAGGCAATTTAAAGTTCTTTCGAATGCCAAGGTTTTATCATTGTAAATACTGCAGTACAGTAACTGCTATTTGCAATTTCAAAGAAGAAAACTGTAATACCAAGACCATGCACTTGGTATGAGAAGTGGGAGATGTGGTAACGAGGTGCATGTGCCAGGACAAGGGACCCTGATGGTTTTGGTGAAAGTATTCGGGAAAGTGAAAGAAGAGATGATAGGAGCACTGAAAGAGAGCTCATTATTGCTGGGTATGATAGCTACAGGCAAATAGGATGGAAGCAAATGGTATTTGTTCTTAACATTTTTCATTTTCTTTAAAGTAAGTTAATTAAATTTTGCTTCTAAAACCCATGAGGTTTTAGTTATAATATTAATTATAAAGGAAAGGTATTTAAAATAAGTTATTGACTTTTTTTTTAAAGGGCAGCTATGCAATAGAGATAACTTCCTTTTAACTTAGCTTCTGTGGTCTCTTGTGGAAAATAATCTGAGAATATCATTAGCACTATGTCATCTAGAAGTGTTTATCACCCTAAATCTAATTGCACAAATAATTGTTTTTTAATATAGGAACTTTCTATATATAAAAACTTATATAGGAGTATAATGTCATCCTTCCTTGCATTTTTCTTCATTACCTAATCTTACAAATGAAAGTAATGCAATTGAGGTTGTACCTAGGACCCTAAAAACTGTGTTATGTTTGGAAATGACTACATTGTCACTTGCATAAGCCTCTTGTACAGAATTATCTCACAACACAGGTTGTGAAGGCAGATTCAGGGAGAGCTCCTAAGTACTCCACAGTTAAATCCACTCGTGGTGAACCTATCAGACTCCTTTTCATGGTAAAGAGTCTCTGAAGTAATCTGATTCTATCCTTACACATTGTGATGTTTATTCAAATAATTATGAAATGTATTCTAAGTTGCCCATTACATTGAATATCTCCAATAAATAAAATTCCTAGTTGCTCACCATTTTGATGAGGCTTGCTTTGAAGCAGCTCTTCCAGACCTTCTCCTTGCTGCAGCATGGTAGTGGCATGGTTCGATAATGGAGAAAATCCATGAAAAAGAAAGGAACATCAACAAAAATGTGGGCCTATCACACTGAGCTCATTTTGACCTGCTACATCCTCCCTCTGCATGAGCAAGATACTTTTCAACCAAGAAATCCCAAAAACCCATTTAATAATTACCTAGATATATACACATTCCACCATTTACCTCTGCGTGTGACCACTATCTTGAAACCACAGAGAGCTATTTTGGATTGAAAAATATATGGAACCATTCCATCAAGAAGAATATAGCAAATTTTCTCCCTGTAAGAAACTGGAGGAATTACTCAAGGCCTACTTTTAGCAGCAGTGGTTGCAGACATTATCTTTAAATGAGTGCTTGGTTTCAGCTGGATATATCCAAAGGAAAATGACTTTAAATCAAATAACAACAGGGCATAGAAAACCTTGCCATTTGATAGATCTTGAGGCACTGTAATTTTGGAACATGTTAACATCTACAATGCTTTTGAGAAGAGTCTGTTATAATCAGATGCCAGACATAATTTCACATCCATAGTTTAAAATTTAAGAGGTCAAGTAAACTCTCTCAGAATAAAAGGGGTACAAAGTTTTCCCACCCAAATTATCGGGAAATCTGTTCAATCTAGATTTTTTTTCTCAAATATAATTTATTTTCAAATATTCATTGAACAAATGTTAGGATTATAAACTTTGTTTTTCTTTCACACTGATGCTAGCCCTACTATATACTCAAAACATACCTAAGACAAAAAGAAAATGGAGAAAAATTATATGAGTCTGTTATTTTTCTGCATTAGTAATACCAGTCAATATACTTCTTGATTGATTTTTGTGTCAATGAAAATTATGTTGAACATTACAATATGTAAAGTCTTTGCAGGCCTGTTTAACATCACTCTTCTCTTAGGGCACCAGTTAAACTGAATTTTTACTGGGATTTATTTGTTCCCTGGCATTTATCCACATGCAATCTAATCTCAAATCCCAATGCTCACCTAATTCATTCGTTAGTCACTTCACAGAAATGTGAAGAGGCAGAGGACCCCTCTTGATGGTATATTGTAATTACTCTATAGATATTTGTGAATATTCATAAATGATTAAATTATTCATAAATTAAATAATCTCTATCCTAAGGGCAGCACGGACCACGCTGACCTGATCATTGCAGCCTCCTTTGGCCCAGTCGGAGAGAGCATCCGCTAAGGTGCACCAGAAAGGAAGTGTTCACATGTCAGCTTCCTGTGTGTCATTTTGTTCGACGCTGTATAGTAACAATTCCAACAATCACGTCAGACATGCAAGTAACTTGATTGATTGCTCTCTATCATTATGCTTCTGCTGCAGCAACAGTGAAGAGAAGGATGCATCAAGATGAATATGCCCTCAAATGTTCATAATGCCTATTTAATGGACACTTCACTATTTGTCAGGCACTACTCCCAACCTCTTATTCATTCTACATCAGAGTCCTTGGAAGTTGATATCTTATTTTATTATGCAAGGGCAAAATACAGAAGTAGGAGGACTCATATAAAATTTAAGTTATGTGTTTACAGACTTAACTGCAAACGTTTTATGAAAAATGTAGAAATATTTAAAGATAAGAGGGTATTTAGATACCATTCATGTCAATATTTAAATGGAAAAAAAATTAAATCATTTAAGTAATCCCATAAACTGAAGTTTTTAGATTATTTACAGTACATTGGGTGAGAGAGAAGTATAAACAACTATAATATCTTATGTTTTTAGTTGGTTCTATACTCAGTTACTTCCAGTGAGTAAGGAAATGGAATGATTCATCTGATCATTTAAACTCCAATTTGCAGTCAGTTTATGCAGACTATTGAGCTTGTACGAACTTGATCTTGATCTTTCTGGGATCTGCCTTCTGACCTCCACCTTCCAGGTTCAAGCAATTCTCCTGCCTCAGCCTCCCAAGTAGCTGGAACTACAGGTGCATGCCACCATTCCCAGTTAATTTTTGTATTTTTAGTAGAGACAAGGTTTCACCATGTTGGTCAGGATGGTCTCAATCTCTTGACCTCGTGATCTGCCTGCCTCAGCCTCTCAAAGTGCTGGGATTACAAGCATGAGCCACCATGCCCAGCTGACTCCTCCTCATTTTAACTGATTTAGAATGTGGTTAGAACTAGTGAGCTGTGTTAACAGGTATAATACAAAGCATAGGTATTCTATGAATACCTATGAAATTCTAAGAATTTCATGCACTTTTCAAACAAAAATTTATTTTGAAAACCTAAAATTTTCTATATTATTTATTAAATAACAACAAGGGTAATAAGATAGAAGAAAAACAATTTCCTAATGGTGGAAATTTGACACAAATTTTTCTTTTGTCTCTTTTTTTCATTCATCTTCAAAAACTTTCAGCTGCTCCTCAATATTTTCAACTTCTTTATTCTCTTTCTTAAGTTTCTTTCATCCTAACATGTTTGGTAATGCATTATGTGAGTGAGAAAAGTAATGGACAGCCTCTCAAAATAGCCCAATCCTAAGGAGTGGTTGGTTGCAGATTATGGAAATGGCACCTGGACATCCACAAAAAGCTGGATTTTTCTGCCAAAGTTCATCCATGGTGGACCAATTGCTTTCCACACCAACATGTCCATCTTTGTAGATGATCTTATAATTGAAGATGTCTAACCCTGTGCCAAGCAGGGTTGTTCATATAAACACTCATTTCATCGGCCCTACAGGAATCTCTGGCTTAAGCAAAGTCTGAAATACCTTTTTTTTCCCCTAGACTTTTAAGTTTCTTGTATATTTTCTTGATAATGGCTTAATATTTGAAAGTATTTTGCGTCAGAATCTTGGAATCTTTTCAAATTCTTTCATTTGTACATTTTTTTCAGAGACAAGTGTTTCAGAAATGTTTTATGACTGATGAGGAAATTTACATTAAACAGTTTCCACAAGTCTTGAAAGTCACAGAGAGAAAAAGTCATATTTATTTTATGTTCTTTTAAGGAAGGCAAGATATTTACCTCAGATTTAAGTCACAATGTTCATGAGAGAATAAAGCCGTAATATACACTTGGCATATTTACAAACATTGTATTATATTATGTCATTGTATAGTGTTTTATATTACTTAATATACATATTTTACAACAAATGACATATGAAATATGTAGATATATTTAGTGATAAATGATAGAATAAAATATATGAATAATATGCTAAATAGATGCATTATGGCTTTTGCTTGATGAGGAGCAATATGAGTTAGATCTGAAGTAAAGTTCTATGTATAACACAGAATGCATATATTAGCTAAATATTATATTATATGTGGGTCAAATATTTATAACACATAATATATGAGATATAATGTATATTAACTAAAAATATAATACTATATATAGATCAAAGCTATTTAAAGCACAGAAAGTTTTAAATTCAGAGAATAGTTCACAGAAATTCTTACATGTCTCAAGTTAT
Organism: Trachypithecus francoisi; assembly: GCF_009764315.1. Lineage (NCBI taxonomy): Eukaryota > Metazoa > Chordata > Mammalia > Primates > Cercopithecidae > Trachypithecus > Trachypithecus francoisi. Next base: position 12,158,018 of record NW_022681435.1, read on the forward strand.
ACTATATCTGTCTTTTAATCACTCAGTGACGAAGGGAAAATTAAAGTCCAGAGATTTGCAAGAAATAAATACACTTTTAGTAAAGCCTGTATGGTTTTAGCAAATAAATAAAGTAAATAAAATAATAAACTTTTAGTAAAAATCTGTAACATTTTATCATGAAAAAAATGAGGAACAAATCTTTTCTGTATCCTCACCTCTATTTAAATAAACTATTATGGTAAAATGAAAGATTGATAATTGGTACATGCATATAAAAAATTAAAGAGAAAAAAATCATGTTGGTGTTTCTGGTAACACTTTATTACTCTAACCATGGAAATTTGAGGTAGAAGCCTATTTTTAGAGGAAAACATGAATGGCCATTTTGGTTTGAAGCAGAAACAATGCAAAGTCCTGGGTTAGACTTGACAGAAAAGTTGAAGAGAAATGGTGTTAGTTGTTCTACATAAAGGGTAGCAATGGATATAGTTTTTCATTTTTTTGTAGAATTAGGAAGAAAAATAGTTTTCTTGTCTTTTTGTAAAAATGTATATCTGGAATAAGAAATAGACTTGTGAAATTGTTTCCAAAAATCATTAGACAATAGGCTTCACTAGAGCGGCAACGCTGATTTAAAATCTTCAGAAAGATCTGTTAGACATTACAGCCTTGCATTACTGGTGCTCTGAAGAAGAGGGGGCTATACCTACAATTGGGATGAAGTTGTAGGGAAAGAAACCAGAGCAATAAAGAGCTTATGCTTCAAAATGAGATTACAGTAGAAAAGTTAATTAATATGCAACACTTCACAAATAGAGAAACGTCAAACAACAGGTGAATGTAAGAACGTCCTCCACCATTATGATTCCATGGAAAAACTAAGAGCAGTCACAAAACCTTCCATAGCAACATGTTTAAATGTAAGAATTAAACTAAAAACCTTGAACTTTGGGGAACGTTGGTGTTATATCAGAGATATGATTAGTTTTCATCTTATCCTCTGGGTCACCTTTAATCTTTCTTGTTTCTCTGGAGTTTGTAAAATTATTATACTTATTTCCCTCTGATTTTGATATACTTGAACAAAAAATATAGCTAGACTAATCCAATCAGCCATTTGGTGGCAAGTCAATTACAATAAACTTCTTGGCTCCTGAAGATCCATCAGTAACTCTCACATATAAACACTTATTCTGCGTATGAGTGTCTTACATCAGTGCAGACAGAGCCCCAGCCAGCAACATTATCAGGTTTTCTGGGATGTTTGATCTACATTTCATCCACTCAGAAGACCCACTTTACAGCAAAGGATGTATAGGAGTGGGACCATGATCATGAAACCTATTCATTGCATTACATACAAAAGCATTCAAAGGCAGTTAACATTGTAGAATGCTAGAGCAGTCTATGAAAGGCACAGATGAGGAGTGAGCGTGGGGGCAACTCCCAAGCTGCATGGGTACCGTTTTTTAGAAATCAGTATAAGTATTAAATCAGAGACTATGGCACTGTATCTCCAATAGGAAGTGTTTATGGGTTCAAAATACATGCATGGTAGCAAAAATGAGCTACTTACAACTCCCAGTAACTGATCAGGAGACATTTGGCTTTCTATCTCTGCAGCTCTGCACTCTATGTGGTTGAGTTTCATCAGATAACTTTAGGCTCCTTATGTCTACAGACCAGTAGGTGAGAAGAGGTGTCAACATCTTCTAGTAAAATTGACACTAGTCAGCTGGAGGAGGCATCATCCTCTTACCCAATGGGCTGTGGAACACAGGAGATCCACTTAGATTTGCCATAGTAACTCTGACTGTAGAAGAGTATGATTCCCAAGAGTTCAGACCCCTCATTAATCAGGGATTGGTGAAACCAACATTTAAGCCACCGAGCCTTGCTATTTTAAGAGCTGAGAGAAATTTAGCATGGGTAGTGGTGAAAGGAAGAAAAAGGGTACCAGTTTTGGTCTTGACATACATTATAGCAAGAAGGCTTAGATAGATAGATCATCTTACTAAGTCTTCTTACAAATTCCCTTCAGAAAACAGGCACCACAAGAGCCCTGCAGTTCATGCTTTCTGAGCATACATGGAGAATGGACTCTGCATTGACACAAAGGATGGACTGTGGGCTTCCTAGAACTGAGCCTCTCAGATGTCCTTCAAGAGAAATGTCTGCAGGAAGCACAAAGAACTGAGAGTCCCAGGGTGCACACACGTACTAGGGGTACCTCCCATCCCCAGTCACCAGCCAGCTACTTAGCATTTCACAGGTACTGGCACTGGCCTACTCCTACTGGAGGCAGGACTCTCCTAGTGAAAATTTTGTCTTAGATATTCTACATCTGCTTAGCAGAAATTTTCTTGGAACAGTCCTTAAGTCTGAGATTTTTCTGCCCATTCTTCCTGCTCACTCTCATTTTGCAAGAGTCAGAACTGCTTTGTTGCCAAAGGCTTTTCTCGCCTGCCTCTGACTTTCCCCCTGTATTCTTTATAGGCACTTTTCTCAGTGAATCTCTTGTTTGTTTAATTCCATCCTGGTGTCTACTTGTAGGAAGACCCAAATTAAAAGACAACATTTTACCTGGAATCATAATAATATTTGAAAATTATTACTTGAGTTTTAGCTTTTTCCTGATCTCAATCTGGGCATAGATCCCTTCTGTGCATAGAGTCTTCAAATCTCTCTAGAGCTTCTATCACAAGGATTCTTGGTCTGAAGTATATAGACCTATATAGTTGGCAGCACTATTTAGGTCCTTCTTTCAGGAGCCAAATCTTTACATAATCTGCCTTTTCCAAACTTCTCCTCTCAGTCCTAAAAGTCTTTCAGAAACAGTGTTAATCAGGGTAAGGTAAGGAAATCTTCAAATTCCAGTAGCTTAAAAAATTATTTTCTTTTCTTGTCTTAATATCCACAAACATAGGTAGAGGACAATTTCCACAAAGTTGCTCAAGGAGTCAGTTAAAAAAAAAACCCAATTCTCATAAATGACAACATTTGGAAAGAGATCCTCAGTTTCCAAGAGAGCAAGAGAGAGAGTGTCATGTAGTGTGTGTGTGTGTGTGTGTGTGTCATGCAGTGTGTGTGTGGGTGTGTTTTATGTTTTGGTTTCTTTATAACATGTCATTTCGTCTAAGAGAGCATTGGATGAAATGAGCTATCTGGCCATGCTTAACTGCAAACATGCTAAAAAAGGTGGTTAGCAGCTAGAATGTTTGTTGAGCACTACTGTCTCTTCTAGAGAACTTACTACTGCCAAGATGATGCTTTTAAGACAGAATTCTAGTTGCTTTGTTTTCTGCTGTTAAAAACATTTTCATGGTGAAAAATCTGCTTAGCTGCTTGAATCATGGGAAGGAAAAAGGATACAAAAAATGTAATGAGAAAAAGACTTGTTTGTTAAGTCTTAAAATAGTAAACATATATATACATAGTAGGATGTCATATTGATGTAACAGCTAAGGCACCAAGGTATGATAGATATCAGATAGCCACCTGTGTGTGAAATGAGTTAGACCACTCCAGAGAACCTGAAAGAAGGTGATTACTTAAAACTGGTTACATGACTTTATGCCTTTTGCTTATATTAAGAGTAAAGTGTTTGGAAGAAAATGTCTTTAGCGATAACTATGTTGTGATTCTCAATAGCCCAAGATGAAGAAAAATTGGGAGAATGTGCTTCTATTTATATATGGTCAGAGGAGATTGTCTTCAACTTGAAGAAATTAGCATGAGTTCTCCATAGTTAGGAGACTGGGTGGATGGCTCCTTGACTCATGCCCCGGGAATGAGATTTCTAATTGCTTAGCAATAGAGTGAAATAAAGCAAGACGCCCTAGGTAGGACTTTAGTGTCAACTCTCCAGAGGTGAGTGCTCTGTGTTCAGGCAGAAAGAAACATGGATACTTGGGCGACTGGTGGGGTAAACTTCTTATTGTTCACCAATATCATTCTCTCTTTCTTGCACAATGTAAGAACTTTCATCTAGAGAAATTGACATCAAAATAAATAAAGATTACATGCCAAGTCCCATCTGGGGTTAGGTGGTGTATCTCAGATCATGGTGATGTATCTAAGTTCTGGCCAATGGAATTGCTGACAGTGGAAGAGTTTTATGGCATCCTTGGGAAATCTTCCTTAAAAGCTGATGCACACCGTTTGACATTCTTCTTCCCTTTCACCATCACGTTGCTAGAATAACTGGAGTTCAATTTTACATCATTAGTGACTCTTTGTTTCTTATGCTACATTGACATAAGAACCAATAATTTAAGTATGCACTTGGTGTCCTAAGGACAGAGAAAGCTACAACAGCCCTAATGTGTCATACATTGTACCATGCATTTTTCAATGTCTTCTGATAGCATACTCTACTTCTGTGAAGAATCCACTGAGGAATACTATGGTTGTGATAAGGACATGTCTTAGAAAAAAGTATCATGGTAACAGATGGAATTAAAAATCTTAAGAGAAATCCAGCAACAATACATACCAATGTCTGAAGAGCAGCTGAAGCAATATACATCACAGAACATGACCCGAAGTACCAGATATAGCTCCTGCTCCAATGGCTTGATATTATAGGCAATTAATGGATAAGATGATTTTTTAAAAAGTATTGGCAAAGTGAAATTCATAAGTGACTAACTGTAATTGGGAACTGAAGAACAAATTAAGTTTTTATAGTACACAACCTTTTTAAATTGTTATTTATGTATGTGTTTGTGTATTTATTTATTATTCTTTGAGATACGGTCTCACTCTGTCATCCAGGCTGGACTGCAGTCATGTGATCATGGCTCACTGCAGCCTTGATCTCCTGGGCTCAAGTGATCCTCCCCTCTCAACCTTCAGAGTAGCTGGAAACTCAGGCATTTGCCACCATACTATGCCTGAGTACAATTATCATTGTAGAGAATCTCACCGTATTTCCCAGGCTGGTCTTAAACTCCTACAATAAAGCAATCCTTCTGCCTTGACCTCTCAAAGTACTGGGATTACATGTGTGAGCCACCACACCTGCCCTTATTTTGTTTTCAAATTTAAATATTTGGCTCATGATTTTCATGAGTTTCATTGGTCTAGGAAAAATACAATTTTATATTTATAGAGTGATCAAATGAAAGCTCTTGTTCCAAGGGAACTCATGGAGATCATAAATGTTAAGTATAACACATGGTCTTGATTGGATTGTGTATCCTTTGGTGAGTTGGCCAGTTGTCCAGGTCACCTGCACTCACAATTCCAACCAAAAACAGGAACCAATGAAAACTGTTAGTGCCTTGGCTGTTATCTTCCTATATGTAAAAAAAATGAGGAAAGTGGTGGATTATTTCTGAAATATAATTAATTGTACACTTCAAAAAAATCAAAGCATTTATATTATATTCTACTTTAAACATCCTTTTTTTCCAGAGGCTATTCTACAAAGACAAATCAAAGCAGTTAAATATTTTTGTTTTTAATTATCTATATTTTTTCACTTTATCAAGTGAGTTTATTTTTTCTGAATAATGATTTAGCTAACATAACTTTATTTATCAATATATTAATATTATGATCATATTGAATCTTTTGGTCTTGACTTCTGCCTTTGCCACTAGATTCAATAGCACATTTGGTGTTGAAAGACCTTTGTGATTCTATTATCATTGTAGTTTTTCCTCTAGATATTTACATTTTGCCAATGAAAAAAATATTTGTCTTAAATTCTAGAGTAAACTAAGTTAAATTCCACTTCATTTGTTGTTAAACAGTACATATTATGTTTGATTTTTAAGGTAGAGCACTACAACTGCCTCCTGAAAATATTTCCTTACAAAGAATGATACCTAAATTCGTATGATTACAAATGCAATTATAATCATTAATATTAGCATAATATTGCCCTGGTTGGATAATTTTACTCTACTATCTGCAATTTTGTGTAAGGTATGAACCTATCTAATCATTACTGCTGCATTCTAGAAGCTTATAATTTCTGTAATCAAATGTATTCATAAAAGAAGTAACACAAAGGCCACATATTTCAATTGTAATATGTTTCAGAAATAAATGCTTAACAACTGCTTTCATCAAGATTACGGATAAAAGAAAAAATATAACACAATCGTTAATTAGCTTCAAAAGAATACTTTACTATATTCATTGTATATGTATGAATATAGTAATATACTATAGTATTATAGTAATATACATTTGATTTAATTTTGATTTAATTTGATTTAATTTTTAAACATTTGATTTAATTTTTCATTCATATTTTGCTATATTAACACTAAAGTGTTTTATACATACATATGTATGCGTGTTTTTATATATACATATATGTTATCAGCAGATAACATATACATATTATCAGCACACGTTAAGTCTTGTGTTCACTTTGTGTTACCAGAAATATTTAATGTAGCTGTTTTTTTTTTAAATATCACTTTGCATCTTAGATATTCCATGCTTGCCTCTATCATAAAGAGATTTGAGGCAATGAAGTGTGCCTTAAACTATATGGTTTTAAAAAGAACTGTAATTGCAGCTGACTAATAGATGATAGAAATAGACATGTACATCTGTGTTCTATAAAAGTCATAACTCTACATATATTTTCAAAACAAAAATGTGTTATACAATGCCTTCTACTGTGAGTTAAAAAGAGACATTTTAAACGCCTTTGAAAAAATGTTTCAAAATGTCATTTTTGGCAAGGGGGAGGGTGATATACATCTGAGGAAAGTGAATGAAAATTATTATGCCCTCATCCCTATCCATTGTGCTGAAAAAATTTTGATATTTGCCCTGTCATATCCATGGATACTTATTAAATGTCTAGAATTCTGACTGCATTCTTCATTGTGTGCTTTAGAACCAACTACCTGATTCACAGTGCAAAATCCATGAAATAATTTCCACAATGATTATGACAAATTTAAACTCCAGCAGGAAAGCTTAAAACAATTTTTGATCGTACACGTTGTAAGGTAAATAACATTGTCAGTATAAAGACCCCAGAAACAGGATTGATTTCTTTGTTCATACCAACAACATTTCCTGAACATTTGATTAGGTCTCAAAGGAAATAAAAGACATATAGTTTAAGTCACATAAATCAGTGGACTTACCAGACAATAAACAAATAGATTCCTACTGTCTTCTCGCTAGCAGTAGGAGGCATAATGGTCACGAATTTGGGACTCTGTGTGTATTTCTTTGCCTTGTCAGTAATGAGTTTCTTCTCATATTTTTGTGAGATAAATTTTAACACACATTATTGAGGCAGGAGAACAGGGTCTGGAGGGAGGGAACTTAACGTCGATTTGAGTTGACTTCCTAGAGGAAAATCCCATCTCTCCACACTCCATTTTCACTGTGTTGCCGATGAAAATTGGCAAATGCCAGTAGTTGGTCCCCTTTTGCAACCAATAGACTGGTTGGTTTCCTCTAACAACCAATCAGGCTGGTTGTAGGCCAGGTCTTCATGTGTAACTTTGTAGCTTTGCTTCAGTCTCTGGTTGCCTCCCTCAATCAATCAGACTGGTAGTGAAGTTGGGGGACACTCCTTCATTTACATAGGGTGTAGCCAAGTAACCAATGGGAAACCTCTAGAGGATATTAAAACACAAGAAAATTCTGTAACCAGTGCTCTTGATCTGCTTGCTAGAAGCTGGTCCCACTCTGTAGAGTGCACTTTCGTTTCAATAGATCTATGCTTTGGTCGCTTCATTCTTTTGCTGCTGTGTTTGTGTGTTTTGTCCAATTCTTTGTTCAAAATGACAAGAACCTGGACGACTCATAGTCAAGACCCTCCATTGGTAACGTCATGACAATAAAGATGATTCTCAGGATAGTGAAAATCCTCTAAAAAGGTTTAAAACACGTAGTAGAATGGGTTTCCAGGAAGCAGTCTCTAATACGAGTTGGACAGGCAATACGTGTTTAGAGAACCCTTGGTATTCCTTCCATAGGAAGAGGAGGAAGCAGGAGAGGAAGAGTGAGACGCAGATCTGGGGTCCCAGCCCAATTACAGACTCCATGGAACCCTCCACAGGGTGCTCTGTAGCTAAAATGGCTCTGCAGAGTTGTCCAGAGTTGGGTCGAGAGTATCAAGTCTTAAATTTTCTCCTACCCTCCATTCATATAAGTTGGTCCCAAGATGTACGTTGCCTAGATAAGGTGTATGAACTTGGGTGAAGTAGAGTTTTGCCAGAGACAAGTGTGGATGAGACTGAGTGCTGAGGGCTGCCTGAGTAGTTGGGGCCCAAACTTCACCAAATGTGAACCTGGGGGTATATCTCAGCATATCATAGGCCATAATTAGTAACAGGGTTCTTTGAGGATTGAATACCCATAGAATATGGGCTCGGTAAGGATTTAATACCCATAGAGAAACACCTAAGATTCACCAATTTCCCCTTTCTTTTTATATGTTGTAAGATCACAATATCATTCAGCATTATCAGAGTGATTCCTTCAGGGTTTCTCCTTGAATTACACGTGCAGGTAGCTCAGCTGACTCATCCTATGATCTACAATCTGATCACAATCACTCTTATAGATATTTTGTAATATTATCAGCCATGGTTACTGTGTTCTATGCTGTCCCCAAGATAGTGAAAGGAGTACAAATGAAGTCGAGTTTTTTAGATCAGACATAATCAAGGAAAATTTTAGTTAAGCCACACTCTTTTATCATCAGAAAAAGTTAGAGAAGGTGTGTAGTTTTGTGTTGTGAAAGTATATGTGAAGTATACTGTTTAATGTTCAAATATATAAATTGTTCAAATATAATGTTCAAGGAATAAATATGTTATTTATATGTAGATAAAAATAAATAAATAAATACATGCTTCTGTGATTCATCTTTTCATTAAGAACTTTCTGTTTCAAATTCCAAATCATCTATTGCTGCTAGATGACTTGAAATTCGCTATTTGCTACTCACTAAATAACCAAATTATTCATTTTTAATGACTTTAATAACAACATGACCCTTTATTAAGTAATTTTAACAGTTGGATGACTATATATATAAATAAATGTACATTGATATGTGTTCTAGACATTTTAAATATCTCTATTGGAATTTTTACATATGGATTAAACAGAGCTTGAAGGTATTGGCAATAAATTACCTAACAGAAAACTAGTTCTGATAATTGGTCCTCTTGTTACACGAATCCTAGGAGCAATATTTTATATGCCTAGGATTCTTGTAGCTTGCCATTAGTAAACTTACCACTTAATAACAATTTTCTGATTTGAGAGTCTTGGCAAGATGTTTGGATATCTGTTTATGAAAAATTAAACATTTTTGACAAGTTAGAATAGTGTTCTATCATTAGTTTTAGTAATGACAAACAATTTACTTTTTCCTAATTTTTAAAAAATCTTTTTTGTCATTTGTATATCTTATTATTATATATTTTAAGAAATCATGCTTGTTTGTACTCTCCACAGACTTGTTCTGTGTGAAATGTTTCTCTCTGGATCCATTATACACATAATTAATGGACTCCACCTTCCCCAACTAACAACTCTAACTCAATATAATTCACTTTTGTGGCTCATCCTCATTTGACCACCACAATGACGCCTAAGATTTTTTAAATCATCTTTTGCATAGATATCAAGTGAGGGCAACTTAGTTTTCAAAATTCACGGCAGCTGCTTGCTTCAAAGTGCTGTGCAATCTAAGAGAAAGATAAAAATAAAACATACTAGCTCTATTCTTCTAAATGGGAATAATTTGCATAGTTTAAGAAGATCCTATGGATCACAATAGGTTTTTCATATTTTAAGTTTTAAAAATATTCATGTTATATCTTGGAACTTTTAAAAGTTCTTTCCAATAATTGCTTTCTTAATTTTTTTTCTAAGAACTTCTGTAGCTTCGTTTATAACCCCTTTTCTGAAATTATTGTATTTTATAGACACTAAACTTTGTTTAATTAACATAAAATTAATATATGAATCATTTATGGCAAAGAGGGAAACTATACAAATTTTTTAAAAGTAAACCTTTTTGTATTTCTCTCAGACAATGGATAGTTTTTTTTTAAAATTATTACATATTTCATTTTTAAGTGTTTAGTTTTTTCTCACATATTTAGGCATATCTGTCTACCTAGTTTGTTTTCACTTACACAAATGGGATCATACTATACATGTTGTCTGTAATGCACTTGTTCTAGTTGATAGTATTTTTTTCTCTATCATGACACAAAAACATAGTGTATTCTTGTTACATAGTATTTTCCAGTTTAGAAATAGCAAAAAAAAAATCTACTCATCTGTTGATAAACATCGTGCCTATTTCCTAGTTTCTGCTGTTATAATAATGCTTTTGTTTATACTTGTACAAAATCTTTGTGTTCAGACACTGGCATTCCTGTAGAATATATTAATAAAACTGAAATTGCTATATCAAATGGTATATTACTTTCTCAAAAGCATCAAACATGGCTAAAGGAATTTCTAGACAAGTAAGAGTATGAATGCACCTTCTTTCCCAAACTTATGGCATTGATTTTTTTGGTCCCAGTTTATATTTTGAAAATATGATTGTATTTTTTAAATTTTATTCACACATATTTTAGTGTATTTGGGCATCTTCTATATTTTTATTGATTATTTGTATTTCTTGCATTAATTCCCTGTTTACATAATTTGCCATTTAAAAAAGGGATTGTTTGTATCCTTCTTATCAATTTGCATAAAGTCTTCATATATCCTGTAAATTAATTTTATGTTACACATATGATGAAAATGTGCAACAGCCTTAGTGCATTTCTTTATTTAATGTATGTTGTCTTTTTCATATTAAAAATAATTTTGATATTTGAATCTGTCCGTTTTGTGCTCTGTGGTTTCCACTTTAGATGGTGTCTAAAAAGCTGTCCCTAAAACAGACTTTCACAATGACTTAAAATGTCCCTTTCCTACATGCTACATTTCTAAATGTATGATGTGTTCCTCTTTTTCTTGGCTCTCTGTTATTTAATAGTTTATTTGCTGATTCTTGTCCCAATATAATGTCATATAAATATTTGCTTATAATCTTTTGTTGAAGGCAAAAATATAAACTTATAAATAGATGAATGATTAAGAAACTAAAAGGGTACTCAATTTACATAAATCAAAAGATGCAAAATAAAATGAATAATATTGATCCACAGATATATTTACACTAGACCCCTAACTTGCCAACATTAAGCTTTGAGGGAATGTAGATAAAACTTTTGTTTTCTGTTCTCTAAATTCTACCTTAATGGACATAAAAATATTATAGAATAAAATAAGTACTATTAGAAAGAGGGTATACTTTTTAGATCTATGTTTATAAATAGGTGATTTTTTTTTTAGCAAGTCATTTTTTTCCCCCAATACTCTACTGCCTGGGAAATATTTGACTGTAAGTGAAATAGTGGAATACCCCAATGGCTGTCTGAAGTGCACTTTTTGCTTATTTTGTTAATCAATAATTTCCAAAAAAATTTTATTTTACAATTTATGTTGGCTTGACAGTGAGTTTCACTATTATTTGAGTAATTTTATTGTTAGTTTTTTTTTAAGTAACTATTTGGTTTTACAGTAAGAAAAACAAACAGAAGATACACTGAAATTCAAAACTGAAAACTATTAACAGAACAACTCCTAAAATTCTTCCCATACACAATTTTGAACTTCTTATCAAATAAAAACAAAATATGTGAAGAAAAGAAAAATACACAGTGAACCACATGGGTCAAAATAATGTAGAAATTTTAATTAAAGTGTGGACTTTTGCATTTTCTGTTTGGTGTATTTAGGGCAGGAATGAGATTTAATGCTGTCCACAGAAAACAATTAAATAAAATTCAATTATATTGTGCTCATGGTACAAAAATGGATATAGAGATGAACTTTTTGTGTAAAATTGATGGGTAAAGTAGACATGTATGCCATTAACAGTAAAAATGAAATCTTACCAGGAAGTAGGTATTAAAATAATATGCTACATGGAAAGGCTAGGAGATATGTTAAGTCTGATCAAAATTGATTATGAATAATGTGACTTTTCAATGGAACTTCATAAATATTGATTTCTTCTAGGCAAAAGGTAATTCAGACAGTTAAAACAAGCCAAATCTATATTCTAATGAATCATTGAACTTGAAAGCTTGTGGTGTGGTGAATAAAAATTAGAGGTTGGATGTGAACTTGCACAATTGACTTAAAAATAGTTGACCTTGGCTGGGCGCAGTGGCTCATGCCTGTAATCCCAGCAGTTTGGGAAGCCGAGGCGGGTAGATCACGTGAGATCAGGAGTTTGAGACTAGCCTGGCCAACATGGTGAAACCCTGTCTCTATCAAAAATACAAAAATTAGCTGGGCATGGTGGCAGTCACCTGTAATCCCAGCTACTGGGGAGGCTAAGGCAGGAAAACAGGAGAATCGCTTTAACCCGAGAGTCTCTGAGGCTGCAGTGAGGTGAGATTGTGCCACTGCACTCTAGCATGGGTGACAGACTGAAACTCAGTCTCAAAAAAAAGGAGAAGTTGTTTTTTCATCTTTAAAAATTATCTTTGAGGGTGATTTTGAAAACGAAAGCAATATACATATCTTGGACAGGCTTTCCACACTAAACACTGCTCACTCTTGGAGTTCCTGGCATTTTTCTTCTCTCTTCTCTCCCCGATTGAGTCTTCAATTCCTTTGTGAGATTCCAGACATAGGAATTAAAGACCTCCTTTGGCTGTGTGACTGCATTTTTTTATTGGTTGCTTTCCTTACTTTAATTATTTCTGTGGCTTTCTCATGGTTCAGTCCATTTAAATTTTCCCAAGTTTCTCTCACAGATAGTTACTATTGCTCTCCAACAACCGAGTGGCAATGTCCTGAAGAAAATGCTCTTCCCAAGTTTTCATTGTTCACAGGTTGACTGGACATGTATGTGAGGGAATCACAGTTCCCTTCCTATATGTAGCCTTCCTACCTCCTTTTCCAGAAGGCCTCTGGAAGAGGGGAGTTGGTCACTGGAGAACAGAGGAGTTACTGTGGATACTGTACTCATTGTAGAGAAACAACAGTGCAAGTAGTCGAGGAATGTTCATGTGAATTTAGCTACAGCATGACCCTACAGGGTAATAAAGGATTCATGGTAAAATGGTGCCACATCTTGATTGACCAAAAGACAATAAATATTTTAAAGCTGATATCTACGTGGACAAATACACACCAAGAATTAGACAACAATTGCTGTCTGCATAGAATACAATTGTGGAATGTGTCATCTTATATGTTCCAAATGAGTTAGGCAAAAATATATACAGTAAGACAGCCAATTCGTCATTTAGTTTTCTCAGTATCTTGAAAAGCAAAATCCTATGACTTTGGTTTCTGTCTCTTTAGTCTACCACCTCATGACTATTTCACAGCAAATATTTCTAAATCTTATATGTGAAAATGTGTATTCTGATGTGATCCTGGAGATTAAAAACCTCAGAAGAATTCAAACCTTTAGAAATTAATGTTTACTATTTACAACTATAAAGATCCTTATAAGATGTATGTACAATATTAAAATGAGTTAACTAACGTTGTAGATTTATTGTTTTTCTTTGTAATGTAAGGTAGCATTTACAAAGTTTCAGGTAGATTAATGTTTTAAAAAATGAAACCCCATGAAAGTATTAAAATGAGACATAGATTAATGTTTTCATATATCTCTAATTATTTCTTTTTCTTGCTTATAACCTCATAATTGCACATTCGGGTAGTGTAATAATAGGTTCAATCTCCAAGTGTGGCATAAAAGTCTCTACTCTTTCCAGTCACTTTCTTTCCTCTTGTATTGATCTTTAAGATCTGCTCACCTGCATGCACTACTCAATTAAACTCTGCTTCATATCTCTTTTGTAGAATTAATAGCACAGTATTGTAGTGATATTTTTGCTTTCCCAACTCTTTATTGTCAAAAGACATGCTTTTAATTTTTCTACCAGAAATGCCTAGTAAATACTACGTGTTTAATAAATATTTGAAAATAAATTCTCAAAAAATCTTGGACAGTATAGGTTTTCAACAAAAACTCCAACTTTGCTATTATGTTGGTACAGACAAAATATATTTTGGACAATCAGTGGGAAAATACTGAATATGATATTGTCTGCAGAGTTGGAGAATAGAACTCAAGATGAATAAAAAAAGTTTCCTGCATGCTAAAGTAAACATCATACAAGGGTCAAAAATGATAATAAAAGTGATTATTTAAAGATTCCTTGTGTTATTCAGTCATTGGTTTATTGGAGAGTGAGAAAATGTTGTGGCCTTTCTTCCCCCAGCATGGATTTGATGGGGAGAGAATGCTCTTTGCATCCACACTGCCACCTGTGACCTTGAAGGACATAGATAAAAGTCTTGTCTTCATGCCCCTCATTGAATAAGGAAATTTGAAGAGGAAGCAAAATTACACAGTGGTATTACACAGACAATTGCATGCCAGACTAGGTCATTTCTTTTTTGAAAAGAAAATTAGGCACTAGAAAGGGTTTAGGGGATAAAACATGCTACAAAAGTGGCCCTCTATGAAGAAGTCATCACTGAAAACCTGCACCAGGCAATCATGGACAGGGCGTACAGTGGGTCATCACATCGATATGGCACAGTAGCAGGAGGAACCCCTGTTAGCCAGAGATGGACATGAGGCATCTCCATAATACGGACTAGAGATTCTTTATGCAAGATAAGTGCAGCCTTCTCCTTTTCCCAACACCTTAGGGGAATAAGAGCCTGTAGTCATCCTTCCACTCAAAGATAAGGGAGTTGAAAGGGGATTTAAGAAGCATGTTACACTCACCTCTTTTTTCAATCATCAACACAAACCCTGGACACTGATGGTGAGGACTTTTGGAGTATAGACAGGGATTTGGAATTGTACAGAAAATCAACTGGAAGGGGCCGCTTTTCTTATAACTTTTGGTTAAAAGTGATTAGAGATTTGTGGACTCAACTTGAGAAATCATTAAAAGATAGAAAAGAAACATTCAACAAAACATGGGTGAACTAGTGAATGGAGAAAAAAATGGAGCTCATTTGTGGCATTACTGATTTCAGGATATTTGATAAACTAGTTACTTTTATGCAATAATATCATCAATCTCTATATATGAGTTTTAGTTTCTATTGAACTCGAGTTTGTGATTTTTAAGCTTTATTGGCCGTTAGTTTGAGTGTGAAAAAAATAAAGCTGCAAATTAACATGATTATGTGATCAAATGATAGACTAAAAAGTGTTTCATTTAATCAAACTGTTACGCTCCGTGGGTTTCAACATGCTATACTCTCATTTGCATGCATCTCTTATTAACAATTTAAGCTTCATTTATCATTTTTCTAGTCAGGCTGGAGACATCGATGATATATGATTAATTAATGTCCAATCAACAAGTATCTACTTTGTTCCGATTACACGTTATAATAAGGATAATTACATAGTAAGCCTTTTTTTTTTTTTTTTTTCGGTAGACACTTCTAAAAACCCAACTTATAAATCAGATAAAAGTAGATTAATGTGCTTTCATGGGAGAGAAGAGAGTGAGCCAAAAAGTCCAAATACTCAACCCCTTTCGATCCCGGCAGGCACTTCTACTACAGGGAAATATAGGGTATCGAATGTGTGTCTCCCCTGTAGGTTGTCCTGAAACTCCCCAGAAATGATGCATAAGGGGAGATTGAAATAACAAAAAAGAAAATAGTAAAAACTTTTTGGGCTGGGCGCGGTGGCTCAAGCCTGTAATCCCAGCACTTTGGGAGGCCGAGATGGGCGGATCACGAGGTCAGGAGATCGAGACCATCCTGGCTAATACGGTGAAACCCCATCTCCACTAAAAAATACAAAAAACTAGCCGGGCGAGGTGGTGGGCGCCTGTAGTCCCAGCTACTCGGGAGGCTGAGGCAGGAGAATGGCATAAACCTGGGAGGCGGAGCTTGCAGTGAGCTGAGATCCGGCCACTGCACTCCAGCCTGGGTGACAGAGTGAGACTCCGTCTCAAAAAAAAAAAAAAAAAAAACTTTTTGGACACCCAAAAGCAGGTGGATAACTGATTAGATACCGTGACAGTTAAATGGATTTTAAGGAACAGTCTCAGATAGAGGAAGAAGCAAGGGTGCGTTTACAAAGAAGAATATTTACTACCTCATGAAAATTTGGAAATTCCTCAGCTCAATACTTTTTGGTATAATAATGAATCCATCTCCTACACATCAAACACAATATGCCCCTCACATTTTTAAAAGTAAGAATTATACTTGATTAACCATCTGCCTTATTATAACATGACCCTGAATTTTATGTGATTGAAATTTTTGGACTCTGCTCCTTGCTCTATGGTAAAGCATTTTCTATATTTCTGTCTCTACTTCAATTTCTTCTTTCACCTGTTTTGGAGGTCTACATTCTGTAAGAATGTTCTAGAGAAACTGAGACATATTCACATGGCTTCACTTCTCCTCAGACTCATTCAGAGGACTGAGGATCCAATTCATATTTCATGTCCTGCTTGGTATATCTTTGGGAGAAAAAGATTAATTTGTAGGCCTTTAAGTGATTTATGACTATATTTGTTTGACACATATGAAGTTATTTATAAGTAACTATTGAAAACTGAGACATATTAATTTTATATATCAAAACAATGTAACTTTACATCCTTGTTCAAAACAAAGTAATTTTCTGGTTTTGGTAACTTTTCCTCTGACATGTAAGACATATCATTGTTCACAAACAACCTATTTGGGGTGACCAGAAAAATAAAAGTGATGATCATACAAATTTTGTATCTATCAACATAAAATTTTAACTATAAAAAGCTAAATTCTGTGATATCAAAAGTTAGAGAGTAGAAAAGTGAATAATCATTTGATAGCTGTATAGTACAAAGCATGTAAACTAAATAAAATTAAGAAGGGAAGTTGGGAGTTGGAAATCACTGAGGGTAATATTTTCAAAAAGGTATAGTCTGAGTTGTTATTAGAGAAAAAACATTTTAGTTCAGAAGTTAGCAAAAATGAAAGAGACGAACAGAGATATGACATTAGAAACAGTTTTATGGTATCATAAACATGTAAGAATGCATATAGTTTAACTTGTATATTTTGTCAGTTTACAAACTGGAAATCTTTATAACAATCACTTTGAAAAGTTATCACTTCATTTATTTTTTTTTTGTTCTTTAAAAATGGGAAGAAATTTGACCCATCATGACAAAGCATGCATGCTTATTTTTTGAAGGAAATATGAGTTAGTGCATGTGATGTCTTAAGTCAGACCTATCAGAATTTAAGTAGTTGCCTCATACTCTGCTAGTTGCTTCTTTAGGGCAGGATCTTTTCTTTTAGCTCTTCTTAGCCTCAGTTCCTTTTCTTAAAAAGTAGTTGATAATACGCCATATAATTATTATAATGATTAAATGAAATCGTATTTTCAAACTGCATGGTATATTACAGATGGACAATAAATATAATGTATTTATTCTTTGTAATTATATATAACTAATTTTTTTAAATTAATAATCATATTTTAACTCAGGATGAAAAGAAGCTTATAAAAGTATAAGTTACTGTGTCTTATAAGATATTCTTAAGAGTAACTAAAAAAATCAGAAGGATGACTTCTCAAATCTGATTCAGAAATATGACATTAAAAATCTTGAAGGTGTGTCTTAAAATTAGCCAAGATAAAATTATGATCTTGATCAACTTGATGCTATGACCTCAGCATTTCCTTATGTTAGAAAACACTCAAGTAAACTCTTTAAAAGTTGAATTATTTCGTCTAAAATAGGATGACTATAGTGAACAGACTGCCAAAGTACAACTATGAAACAAATAAGAGTGACACAGTTTCTGAGACAGAAACAATATTAAAGAATAACAAAAAGAATTAAAAGATGTAGAGATAAAGCAAGAAGACTTGGAGCTGTTTTAACTTAATTTTCTGGCTTTGGTCACTTTTCCTTAAAGCACACTTTAACAAATCACATAAATTCTCAGTTACCATGAGTGAGCAAGCTATTTCCCAATGTGTGTTTGTATATCACTGGGGAAATATATAAATTGTTTTAGACCACTTTGGCACCAAAGAAGACAGGCCTATCCCAGACCAATACACTATTTCAAGACACAGTACTCTCCTGTGGTATGTTTCAGCAAGCCAGTGTATTTCATCTATAATGGTCAGGCATTAAACACATGACAGTTAAGATCTATTGCCAAGAAGTCTGTGATATGCCATTCTAAGTGAGTTTGCTGTTTATGTTCAGATTATTCAACTGTGAACAGACCTTATATACAGAGGCTTAATGTAATAAAGTAATAATGTATAACTTTTACCCATGACATGACAAAATTTATACAGCATCACAGTTCTTGCTGTAGAAAATATTTTTTTTTTTCTGTGAAACAAATGCACTGGATGTATAAGTAGAGTTACCATACTGAATAATTTTTCACTTCTTTGCTATGCTGAATTTAATATATAATTACATAAATTCTAATCATTAGAAATGCAATTCAACACCTGGAATTTTTGCCATGGTAGAACCAATGAATATAAACTAAGCAGGGCAATATAAAATGCTTTTACTGTTATGAATATAATTCCCATATTTGCATAATAAGGTTGAAATCAATAAATAATACAGGAAAGTGAAAACATGATGCAATCATTGGCCACAAATGGAGAGTTAGGCTGCTTGGTTGTGCTAAACTGGAAGGCTGGGCTCCTAAAATCTCTTACAATCCCTTTAGTCCTGCATTCATTTTCTCTTTTTGTTCTCAGGCACTCACTAAAAATTCCTAGAGGGATTTCTGACTTCTTTAAAATGAAAGGGAAAGACACTGACTGAGAACATTGTAGTTATCCTTTGACAGAGTTACCAAAGTTGCCAATCCTCACAGCTTAAAATTCAAACCCTAAGAAATTCCAATATTACTGGTGTTAGATGCCAGAGTAAAGGCAGTTTTATTTCACCAGCTTCAGTGAACAAAACTGGAGGAACAAATGGGATAAAAACAAAATGGATAAATAAACTTTAATTAAAAATAATAATATTGGCTGGGCGTGGTCCCAGCACTTTGGGAGGCTGAGGCGGGCAGATCACCTGAGGTCAGAAGTTCGAGACCAGTCTGACCAACATGGAAAAACCCCATCTCTACTAAAAATATTAGCTGGACATGGTGGTGCATACCTGTAAACCCAGCTACTCGGGAGGCTGAGGCAGAAGAATCGCTTGAATGCTGGGGGCAGAGGTTGCAGTGAGTCAAGACCGTTCCATTGCAGTCTGGTCTGGGCAGCAAGAGCAAGACTCCGTCTCAAAACATAAAATAAATAAATAAGTAATAATATTAACATTCAAAGCATCAAATCATAAGTGTGAAGAATATTGGGAATACTGGACCAAAATGTAGTGATAATGTGAGAACTCACTCAAATCTCTTTACATGTCTGATGATAATTATTCCTAAAAGTGGGCATCACAGTTTGAAAAGCAGCACCAAATGAAGCTTGGATTACAGTGATTCGATGGAGGGCTCTATGTTGGCGGACAAAGAAGAAGGAATACCAACCACAGAACACAAAGGGGTGAAGCTAAAGGAAGGGGTGTGGTCACAGGTTTTTAGGCTATACAACTTGGCACTCAACTTCAGAGAGGTTTCTATAAATGACTTTTGTCACAGAAGAAAGTGGAAGTCACCATTGCCAGATCACAATGCTGGGAGATTGTTATTTAAGACACTTTGAACCACAAAGACCTCCTAAGGGCCAGACACAAAGGAGATGAACTCCTGGAGCAGATATATTTGCATTTAAGATTTTATATCAAGAAATCTGACCTAAGCTTATTGAGACCAGGCTGCAAATAAGTTGTTATTATTCAGACAATAGCAGGCCAATTGAAAGATGAAAGTAACTCCCCAAACTGTGGAAAGAAATGAAAGATAAAAAAATGAAAATATAAAAGTAATAGCCCTATTATACCAGCTCCAAAATAAATAAAATCACCAATGGAAACATACTAAACAGGTTGGAGGATAATTAATTAATTAATTATTAAATAAAAATCTGTGGAAATAATGAGAAATGGTAGATATGAAAGATGAATGAAAAAACTAATACGTATATTTTATATAAAGGGATAGAAAGAGAATAACAGACAAACGAATCTAAATTTGCATGATATAAAGAAGGCTAGAACTCTATTAATCAAAAAAGGTAATGTCCAAGGAAAATTGATATAGACTAAGCAATAAGACATGACTGGTAATAACTGTACTCTGTAGATAATAAAAAAGATCTCATGAATGTTCAGTCAGAAAAATGAAATTACCTAAAATGTATGCAAAGTTTTATTAAAACCAAAATGGACACAATAACATAAGCATCAGTATGATCTGGATAAATCCTCTTGATAAAATAATCCTGTAACAATCTCTATACAAGTCAAAAAAAGTGTGAGCCACTTGTACACAATCAAGATTTAATTCAGATACCACAGACCATCAAGACAGTTACTCAAATACACAAAACTTAGAGTATAGAACCTCTGTCTCATTCTTGAAAAAAAAAATCTTGAGAAAAATAGTCCTATCAAACATGAGCTAAAGTTTTGTAATCAATGGTAAACAGGACAATTGTTTTTTAAATTCATTTAATATAGTTAGAGAAGACAACAATAATCAAAAACAAAAACAAGAATGTGTGGAGAATACATATAAATCAGTAATGAATAACACAACCATTTCAGTGTCAGACACACTATAGAAACTCAATATATATTTGTTAGATGAAGGGAAAACAATATGTCACAAAAATGTGAAAGCATCAAGGCAGTTACATTGAAAAAAAAACCTAAGTATTCTCATTTTTATATTTTTTAAAGCAAAAAGTAAATAATATGGAAATACGAACATAAAAGAATTTCTGATTTAGCCATTCTACAGTCCATATATATGTTAGCATAACATGTCAAATATGAAAAATATACAATTTTTATTTGTCAATTACAATCTATAAAATAAATAAAAGAAATACCTAATAAAATTTATTTCACACAACTTATAAAAATTCAGAGAACACTTTATTCAAATAAAAAAGAATGCTCAGTGAATTGAACCTTTTAGTTTTTCATAATTTTATTATTTTTATTAATTATTGCTTTTTGTAAATAATACTTATTGTAAATAAACACTGAGTTTCAAAATTTTTTAATTTTTGTGTTTCCATTTCTTTTCTTAGAGGAATTAAAATTAGAAACAATATATTTAGCAAGTAGTATGTGTAGTGTGATCACAGTTTTTGGTAAAATTATTTCTCTTCATTTTTTATCTGCTTATATTTGTATCGAAACATGGAATGATATTTTCAAATGTTGGCTGTCGTTATCTCTGGGCAAGTGAAGGTAGAATGTTGGGTGTTTTCACTCTTTTCCTTCTGCTTTTCTGCATGGCTTTTCTCATTTAAAAAAAACTCTTTTTTAAAAAATTTGTTGTGTTTTATGACAGAAATTGTTGTTCTTCAACATAATTTTACAAATGTGCATTCCTTGATATATTTTATCAGAAATAAATATAATATTAAAACCTTAGCTAGATAACAGTAAATCAATAAATTCTTAACATGATTATCTTATGTCAGTTGGAAAATTAAAAATATAATCTGAATATTAACAAATGGTTCTTTAATTATATATGATTATATATATTCAATTATATATAACTATATCTATTTAATTACATATAATTTTAATTATATATATAATTATTTATAATATATAAATATAAAAATATATAAATATAACATAATAAAATATAAATATATAAATAAAATAAAATAAATATATTTTTTATTTTTATATATTTTATAAAATTAAATAATTTTATAAAATTAAATGTATTTTATTTTATAAAATAAAATAAATATAAATATATAAATAAAATAAAATAAATATTAAAAAAATAATATATAAAAATATATAATGTATTATATATTTAATTATATATAATTATAATTAAATATATATATATATCACCCAATTTCCCACTTTATTTGACATCAAGCAGGAAGTTGAGCAAAAATATAAACAATTAAAATACCTCCAATAAAATGCTCTAAACAGTTTGGATGCTTGACATTTTTCATCTTTTATCTGTATATTAATTAAAGTAATCTGATGCTCTAACATAGAAATGTGTCTTTTTTTTTAAATTTTCATAGTACCAAGTATCTGCCTTTACTATGTATTGTACTTTTTAACTAACTTTTTAAATATCATTGGGACAATAGCTGATGTGTAGCTAAACATATGGTGGGTGCTTATAAAGATACACAACTCATTTTGGGATTTGGGCATAAACATACAACATTTAATAATATATTCCCATATTTTGTACTTTAACATAACCATGACATCAGCAAACTTATTTTGTGAAGTGCAGTGGATTAGATGGTGTCCTCCCCAAATTTATATCCTTCCTAGAACCTCAGAAGGTGACATTATTTGGAAATAGGTTTGTTGCAGATGATATTAGTTAAGACAAAGTAATACTAGAGTTAGCCGGGTCCTTAATGCAATGTAACTGGTGTCCTTTTACAGAGAAGAAAAGGTGCACAGACAGGCATGCAGGAGAATGCCGTGTCATGCCATGTTTGAGGTTATATGCCTCCAAGCCAAAACACCAAGCATTGCTAGCAAACAGCAGGAGCTTGCAAAAAGTCATGAAACACGCTATTCCTCAGAGCCTTCCAGAAGGAATTAACCTACAAACACCTTGCTTTCAGACTTCCAGCCTCCAGAATAGTGAGATAAAAAATCTCCATTGTTTTAAGCTATCTACATTGTGGTACTTCGTTATGGCAGCCATAGGTCTCAGTCATAAGTACTCAATGCTAACTGTGTGGCTATAAAGCAATTAGACAATGTGAAAAGAAACAGCTCTATTCCAATAAAACTTTATTTACAGAAACAATCAGACCAACTTTGGCTCCATGGGTGTAGGTACACCATGAGCCATTCCTCTTCCTCCCTTTTCTTCCATGTCACCCTCCTCCTTTTTCATCTCCTCCTCAGATGTCTCCTTGTTCCTCTTTCCCTTCTCATCCCCCACCTTCTTGTTCTTGTTATTCTTGTTAGTATCATGGTCAGAATAACTATTCTGGCTCTGCACCTCCCCTAACAGGATTTTGGTATCTGATAGAATGAGTATAAAATTAAACATGATTATCCTAGAGAACAATATACTTAAAAATTTTACTTCATTTTGAAGATTAAACTTTAGTTCCTCTTTTCTTCATTTCTGGAGTTTCAAATTATTCAGCAGATGAATCTGATATATTTTCACAATCCAATCATGTTAGCGTCTTCTCAGGCCACATTCTGAATAAATAACTGTTAAGTTTTAGGACTTCTTAATGAAAAATCTACATTTATTAACTCATTTGATCTGTAGAACACCGCAATCAGGGAATTAGTATTATTATCTCCATTTTGCCAAGAGTGAAACTGAGACCAAATAAGATTGATGTAACGTACTTAGTCAATGGTCGTTTGTGTTTGGCAGAGCTAGGATTTAAATGATACTAGAATCCTTACTTTTACATTTTACCAATGACATCCTACTCCACAACGATTAAAATAAATTTTAAATATTTAAATATTGAACATTTTTGTAAGACATAAAGCTAATATGTCAGTAATTTTATTTAACATCCTGAACACAAACTATAAATATTGTGAACTGATATTTCTTTGTAAATACTCACTAATGCTACTTTAAACATTGTAACACTCTCTAATATGTATGTTCTGATTTTGTAGTAGGAAAATCCTTATGTCACCCTCCATCATTTGTTCACATCATATTCTTCTAATTGAGATTTTAAAAGAAACTAATGTAATTAACCATTGGGTATTTATTTTCAACCTTGCCATTTTAGATTTAAGTATTAACTACAAATATTCCAGTAGTAGATATCATTTATCTTAATGTAAATATTTTATGTAAAATATAATTTGTGAATCATTTATAATGTAGTAAAAATAGACTATATTTGCAAAATATACTTAACAGAAAAAAACTCTCAAAAACAAACAAAATAAACAATTTGTAATATTTTGACAAGTTTGAAACCCACTTGGGAAAACTTAACACTCTAAAAATTGTTAAACTACCAACTCTGTTTCTGAGTTGCAATTTTTTTGTGGGGGAGGGGGTGCAGTAAATAGATTGAAAGACATGAACTACTACCGATAAACTATACCCAAAAATTGATTTTCTCACAAATTTGCTATGATCAAACTGCACCTGTTGATAGGACATATAATTTCTAATTTGCATAGAGTAAATTACATAATTACTAATCTAAATTTATATAATCATTAATTTAAAAGACTCAGCTTTCAACAAAGAGCATATATCACACTTCAAACATATATGACAAACTTTGTTTCTAGAGACTTTTTTAAAAATAATTTTATTTGCAATTCTTTGTAAATTGTTTCCATGGACATTTTTGCTGAAGCTGTCAAATCTTTGTTTTATGATGAAACTTTTATCTTTTTGTTGTAGTGCACAAAGGAATTTCAAATGCAATGTTTTATTCATTATTCAAAGTCCAAAACTCCTGAGAATCTCTACAGTTTTTAGTTTTTTTCTTCTTCTAGAATTTAGTAACAGTGGCATGTTGGGAATGAGACCCTTCCTCCTCCCTCAATCTCTTCATTCCCTACTTCACTCACTCCCCTGCCCTAACTCTCTCCCTCTAACTCCTTGCCTTTTAGAAAATCCAGCTTCCAAATGGGACTTCACACTGACAGAGAGAAAAAGAAAAATTTATTGCTTGAAGTTGTTTTCACTTTAAAGGCTTTTTTAGTGACAACCTGTCTTCTCTTAGAAAGGAGAAAATGGCAAAGGTGAAAGGTTGTTACTATACATTTGAAAGCATCAATTTCTGTCAAGAATAAATTTTTACTTTAGATCTAGATAATACAGGCTAGGGCCTGGCCCTTGTGCACACTTATTCAGTACTATTTTAACATGAATTTATTTTAGTTAGAAAAATAAATCCTATGTAAATAATTCTGTATAAAGATGTAACTTGGAATTTAGATTTAAGTTAACTAAATAGCATGTTCTCAGAATCAGTAATATTTACTAGGGGAGCTGTATTCTTTAAACATAAAATAATACTAATGTTTTCAATCATTTAATTATGTGAACTTGGGAAATCCCAAGTGGAGGACATTTTGCATTTCTGTTCTTTTTGTATAGAAAAGATATGAGGATCTGAGATTCTGTCTCATGCTTCTTTGTTTCTTGTATGTTGGTGAACTGTAATGAAAATACAATTTAGCATTTAAGGAAAGCATAGATAAAATTTTATTCATAAAGATACTGTACCCAAATTAAAAATACATATCTTTGTGTGAAATCCTGCCTTGCCTTGCTAGTTTTATTTTTATCTTCATCCTTCTTTCCTTCCCTTCTTCCCCCATTCCCTCCCTCCTTCCCTCTCAAGTCCTTGAAGTGGTCTATTTGCCTGGAAACTGTCTCTAATTCAGTCTCTAGATTGGGGGCCATAAGGAACTTTAAGGTTTATTACACACAGTACTCTCTGGAAAGGATTGTCAACACCGTGGAAGAAAATCCTGATAGAATCGTGAAATTCTGGAAGGATTACACCACTGAAGCTGCCACCATGGCTCTAGGAAAAGCTGTGAAAGTCGCCAAGCCTGAAACACTACATTCCTGCTGTAGGAAACTGTGGCCAGATGTTGTGCATGATTTCACAGAATTTACAACAGAGCTTATCAAGAAAATCATATGCCGGGCGTGGCGACTCAAGCCTGTAATCTCAGTACTTTGAGAGGCCGAGGTGGGCGGATCATTTCAGGTCAGGAGTTTGACCAAAGTGGTGAAAACCCGTCTCTACTAAAAATACCAAAAAGGTAGCCGGGCATGGTGGCGGGCGCCTGTAATCCCAGCTACTCGGGAGGCTGGTGCAGAATAATTGCTTCAACTCGGGAGGCAGAGGTTGCAGTGAGCTAAGATTGCACCACTGCACTCCACACTAGGCGGCAAAGGGAGACTCGGTCTCAAAAAAAGAAGGAAGGAAGGGAGGGAGGACGGGACGGAGGGAAGGAAGGAAGGCAGGAAGGCAGGCAGGCAGGCAGGAAGGAAGGAAGGAAGGAAGGAAGGAAGGAAGGAAGGAAATAGAAAGAGAGAGAGGAAGGAAGGAAAGAAGGAAGGAAGGAAGGAAGGAAGGAAGGAAGGAAGGAAGGAAAAATCATAGATTATGGATATGGCAAAAAAAGGTGGGGGGGGGTAAAGGATTTCAAGATAGGAATCTTGGAGAAGTTCAAGAGCTAATAGATACCACACCAGAGGAATTGACGAAAGATGACCTGATAGAGATGAATGCTTTCAAACCAGTGCCAGACAGCGAGAAAGAAGACATAGAGGAAGCAGTGCAGGAAAACAAATTGACATGAGAGAGTCTGATAGAAAGGCTCCAATTATTCAAGACTGCTTTAAATTCTTTTATGACATGGAATCCTCTATCATATGGGCACTGAAACGAAAGCAAATGGTAGAAGAGGAGCTGCTACTGTGTAGAAACAATTTTAGAGAAATGGAAAAGTCAAAACTCAGGATTACAATATATTTCTGTAAAATTACTTCAAGAGTACCTGTCTGTCCTGCCTCCTCTTCCTGACCTCCCTCAGCCTACTCAACGTGAAGATGAGGATGAAGACCTTTATGATGATCCACTTCCACTTAATGAATAGTAAATATCTTTTCTCTTCCTTATGATTTCTTAATATTTTTCTCTCTAGCAGACTTTGTTGTCAGAATACACTATATAATATATTGTAATTGTAAGAATATACTATATAATATGTAAACATACAAAAAAGTGTTAACCGAACATTTATGTCACTGGTAAGGCTTTTAGTGAACAGCAGGCTATTAGCAGTTTTGTTTTGAGGGAGCCAAAAGTTATATGCAGATTTTCAACTCCACACAGGGTCAGGCCCCCTAACCCCTACACTGTACAAGTGTCAATTGAATATTATATCAACTAAACTAAAAAGTACGGAATTTCTAAAATTATATTCATAAAAACAGTATAAATGATTGAAAAACTATAAAACCAAATACTGATAAAGTTAGGTATAAGATCACTGCAATTTTAAATATAGGTGTAGCGACAAGAGACAAGAACAAAATTTCACAGTGAAGAAAAATACATATTTAAAAACATACATGTTAAAGTATTGCAGAGAGTGTTTTTTGGGTTTTTTTGTTTGTTTATTTATTTGTTTTGCCAGCACCTTGCTCTGTTGCCCAGATTGGAGTTCAGTGGCACGATCTCTGCTCACTGCAACCACCACCTCCTGGGTTCAAGCAATTCTCATGCCTCAGTCTCCTGAGTACCTGGGACTACAGGCGCATACCACCACGTCTGCCTAATTTTTGTAGTTTTAGTAGAGATGGGTTTTCACATGTTGGCCAGGCTGATCTTGAACTGACCTCAAGTTATCCACCTGCCTAGGCCTCCTAAAGTGCTGGGATTACAGGCGTGAACCACCACTCCTGACCTGATAGTGTTCTTAATAAGAGTATTCTGAGACTAAGGTAGCATTTATTCTAAGCTCAGCTACTTTTATTATTTAGCTTTCTAAAAGTTTTGTGGGAAATTTATTTTATGTTTGGACTGTTCTGGAAGCAGACGCTGACCAGCTTTATCTAAGGTGGTGATAATTCAAGAATAGACACGTGCTTCTCCGTAATTACTCTGACTGCTTGGGCAACTACTGTGGTAGTTACTGACTATCATACCAGCAATGCAGCATTGTATGATAAAATTCAAACTTGTACGGTATTTATTGTTTCCATGCAAACCATTTGCCTTGATAAAGCATGCAAATAATTAAAATGGTGTGAAGAAGTAGGCACTAAAGTAAAAGATTTATTATTACCAACTTCTGAGTAAGGAAACTAGCTCACTTGGATTAAGCTACATTAATCATATTAAGCAATTGATTAGTTTTATGTTTTTGAGTGTGGGTACAAAGAAATTAACCAAACATATATAGAACACTTGGAACTAGACAGCACCTTAAATTTGGAAGTCATGTAGATGATTTTACTACTCTTATCAAAATTATTTAAGCTCTAAAATTTGAATGATCCAGTAGGAAGAATTTTCATGAGAAGTTAAATGGATATTGTTTCTTTGATTTTTGAGAAGGAAGAGTTTCATGAGCTCTTTTTCTAGGCATGATGTTTATGTTTGCATTTTAGTAACGATTGAGAATTGGAACTGACAGTTTCTACGTCTTGCCAGTTTGTTAATGTAAAGTATTTTGAGTATTAAAGGACCAGACACCCGAGATAAAATATGCTCCCCTGCCAAAGATTTCATTTCCGTGGGTGGATAATTAAGAGTTATCAGACAGAGATTAGTAGAAAAACTTTGTAAAGCAAAGGCCCATAGTATCAAAACTTGCAGAGGCTCTAAAATACTAGGCATACATGGAAATAAGAATTTAGTATGCCTGTATCATAGAGTATAAAAAAGAAATGGCGGAAATTAAGTAGGGAGATATAGGAATAGGACAAAATAAAGAGTCTTTTAAAACACATATAATGTTTGGACATTATTAGGTAGATTATTGCCTCTGGAATTTATGTATTTCACAAGTAGTAACATTTAAACAAGAAGACAAAAACACATAAAATAGGAACCAATATATGAGTTTCATTTTGACAAATATATGCTTGGAAAACAAACAAAAGCAACAGCTATCATTTATCATCTACTAACAACAGATTGACTTCCGAAAAGTAGAAATGTTATTACAAAATAATGGACGCATTTAACTTATGTAGAAAACTCATGACATTTTCACATTTTTTCTCACTCTATCAGTGAGACAGCTGACAGTGTCCTCAGAGAGACATTTGGTCTGTGAATCGGCAGTTTGAAACCAGTGCTACAGGATCACTGACATATGCAATAGAGAAAGAGAGATACAGAACTTTAGGATTGCTAAATAATTTGCTCAATTTATGTAGCAGTAAGTGATGGTACTTATGATATTTATATTGCTGTTGAGAAATACAATGCATTCTAGGCAAATATTTCTAGTTGAAGATTAGTCAAAAATAAAAATTAGATGACTATCATGATTTCTCCTTTGTTTTGCTGATTGTATTTAAATAAAGAAAACTGCACCTGGCAAATCATCATTGAGATAAAATTTCTGTTGATTACTTTAAACCACCTATGACTAAAAAGAATTATTCGTTACTTGTGTTCATTCTTAAATGTTATGTTAGCTAAGCTATTTCTTACATGAAGAGCATATCAGCAAGAATTTTAAGGAAGAAAAATGTATTCCGTTGGTCTCAGTTATTACATACCATGCTGTAACTGCATGGTTAAGAAAATCATATCAGCTGTGGCTTTCATTGGTATATTATATCCAATTTTAGCTTTTCCCAATTAAGCTTTATGTATAATTTGATTGTAAGTATTTAAAAGTTCATCTCAGTAGAAGATTCCTTAAAAAATTTAAAGAAAAAGGAAGAGAATGACAAGCATGATAAGCATTGGGGTGCTGGTTCTTAGCTCTAGTCAGGTTACTTAACATGTCTAAAACTAAAATTCTAATGTTCTCTTCCAGTTGTGCTCTACCAATTGTTTCCCCATATCATATAATGCCTATATTAACCCTTCAGTTACAGAGGTTTAAAACGTTATCATCCTTTGCTCTCAAAGTTCACATCAAGAGCTTTTCTCCTATGTTTTTCTCAGGAGTTTCACGGTTTTGGGTCTTCTGTTTAAGTGTTTAATGCAGTATGAGTCGATTTTTGTTTAGGGTGTTAAAGATCCAATTTTATTCTTTTTCATGTGGATAGATATTTTTCTCTGGAAGCAGATTGTAAGAAATTTCAAAGGACATACAAAGTATATTCTATGACCACCATAAAATTATAGTGGAAATTAATAACTAATCTGGACAATCTAAAACGTTTGCATAAAAAGCAACATGCCTTTAATAACACATAAATCAAATAAGAACTTACAGTACATATATTTTGAATGGGATGAAAATAAAAAGTATATCATAACTGTGGGGAAAAGAAAGAGAGATCAGACTGTTACTGTGTCTATACAGAAAGAAGTAGACACAAGATACTCCGTTTTGTTCTGTATTTGAGATGCTGTTAATCTGTGACCCTACCCCCAACCTTGTCCTTGCAAGAGACATGTGCTGTGGTGACTCAAGGTTTAAGGGATTTTGGGCTGTGCAGGGTGTGCTTTGTTAAACAAATGCCTAAAGGCAGCATGCTTATGAAAAGTCATCACCGTTCTCTTAATCTCAAGTACCCAGGGACACATACACTGCCAAAGTTCGCAGGGACCTCTGCCTAGGAAAGCTAGGTATTGTCCAAGATTTCTCCCCATGTGATAGTCTGAAATATGGCCTCGTGGGAAGGGAAAGACCTGGTCATCCCCCAGCCTGACACCCATGAAGGGTCTGTGCTGAGGAGGACTAGTATAAGAGGAAAGAAGGCCTCTTGGCAGTTGAGACAGAGAAAAGCATCTATCTCCTGCCTGTCCCTAGGCAATGGAACATCTGGGTGTAAAACCCGATTGTATGTTCTGTTTACTGCGAAAGGAGAAAACCGCCTTAGGGCGAAAGGTGGGACGTGCTAGCGGCAATGCTGCTCTTTATGCACAAAAAGGGTTTATGGAGATGTTTGCATATGCATATCAAGGCACAGCACTTTTTCTTAAACTTATTCAGGTCACAGAGATCTTTACTCATATGTCTTACTGCTGACCTCCCTACGATGATGATATTATCCTGCCACTTCTCTTTTTCTAAGATGGTAAAGATAATGATCAATAAATACTGAGGGAACTCAGAGACCGGTGCCGGCGTGGGTCCTCTGTATATGCTGAGCACTGGTCCCCTGGGCCCACTTTTTCTTTCTCTATACTTTGTCTCTGTGTCTGATTTCTTTTCTCAAGTATCTGGTTCCACCTAACGAGAAATGCCCACAGGTGTGGAGGGGCAGGCCACCCCTTCAATAACTTGTAGATTTCAGTTACGGCACTGCCGAAAGCAAGATTTATAATCATACGTACATACACTGGAATATATAAAACAATAAAAAGTCAATGACATAAGAACTTACTTACAGGAAGTCATGTGAAGAAAATAATAAGCCCCAAAATGGTAGAAATAAAGGAAAATGTAAGAAAGAAACGAATGAGAGAGAAGGCAGGCATAACTGAGAACATTTAGAAAGAAAAATAAATGGTATTTTAAGAAGAGAAACAAAATTGTAAACAATTAGCAAGATAAATCAAGAAGGAAATAAATAAACCAAAATTCTTCTTTTTTTTTTTTTTTGTGAGATGGAGTCTCGCTCTGTCGCCAGGGCTGGAGTGCAGTGGCAGGATCTCAGCTCACTGCAAGCTCCGCCTCCGGAGTTCACGCCATTCTCCTGCCTCAGCCTCCCGGGTAGCTGCGACTACAGGCGCCCGCCACCTTGCCCGGCTAGTTTTTTCTGTATTTTTTTTAGTAGCGACGGGGTTTCACTGCCTTAGCCAGGATGATCTCAATCTCCTGACCTCGTGATCTGCCCGTCTCGGCCTCCCAAAGTGTTGGGATTACAGGCTTGAGCCACCGTGACGGGCCTAAACCAAAATTCTTAAGCATCAGGAATAAAAAGAAGGGACTCACTACAAACCACACAGACATACAAAACATTGCGTGAGTATCTCATAAACAATTTTGTATCAATATGTTTAAAAATTTAACACAATAAGAAAAATATTTGAAAACACAGAAATAACATAAGAAACAAAAGATAATTATAATTAAAGAACTTACATACACAACACACACACACACACACACACTCTCACACACACACACAGTCTAGGCCCAGGAGGTTTAACTGGTGAATTCTTGCCAACATTTAAAGAACAAATAATATAAATCTTATGTACAGTATTCCTGAGAATAAAAATGAAGAAAACACTTCCCAGCATATTTTATTATGCAAACATAACCCTGACGACAAAAACTAGTAAGAACATTATAAGAGAAAAAATTAAAGGCTACTCTCATGAGCACAGATGTAAAATCTTAACACGTTATCAGCAAATGGAACCCAATAACCTGAATGGAAATAATACGTATGAATAAGTATCATTTATTTCAGAAATATAAGCTTGGCTTAATATTTGAATGTCAATAAATTTATTTCGCCACAAAAAAATTTAAATGTTTCCCTCAATAGATGTTGTAAATGCACTTGATAATATACAAAATTATTAATGAAGTAGAGATAAAACAGAACTTTCTTGGCCCTATAAACAGTGTCTGAAAATCTAAAACCAAGATTATACTTAAATACAAAATATTTACTGTTTTCCTCTGTGTTCAGTAATAAGATAGAAATTTCCACCATCATCACTTTTAATAATATACCTAGTGAAATTATTCAATGAAAATAAATGTGAGTATAGACACTGAAAATAATTTTAAAATTTATATTGATTTTCAAATGATTGAATTGTATTTGTATAAATCCAGCAATTTTACACATTAACTGATGAACAGTTAATGTGTAAAGTTAGCAAAATTTCTGAATTCAAAGAAAATATATAGAAATCATGGATTTTGAATATATTTGCAACAAGCAATTAGTGAATAAAAATAAATAAATGCCAACAAAGATTACAATACCACCAACATCAACTATCAAACATGTCAGAAGTGCTAAGAAGTAATGTTCAAGACCCTTTCCTGAAAACCATAAATCTTTGTTAATAAGGATTAAATACCTTAACAAATGGAGAGGCATACTATGACAATGGTGTAGAATACCTGATAATAAAGTTGTCTAAGTATTCCATGAAACTCCAATAAGAAAATCACAGGAAAACATTTGGTAGAAATATAAATGGGCAACGGTGTACTGGATAACGAAAATGTGGTATATATACACTATGGAATACTATGCAACCAGAAAAAATGAAATCATGTTCTTTGCAGCTACATGGATACAGCTGGAAGTCATTATCCTAAGAGAATTAACACAAGGACAGAAAATCAAATATGGTATGTTCAGTTATATAAGTGGGAGCTAAACATTGAGTACACACAGACATAAAGATGGAAAAATAGACACTGGGGACTACTAGAGGGGGGATTGTGACAGGGGAGTAAGAGTTGAAAAATTCCCTATCAGTACTCTGATCACTACCTGGGTGACAGAATCATTTGTACTCCAAACCTCAGCAACACACAGTTTGCCCGTGTAACAAACCTGAACGTGTCTTCTCTGAACCTAAAGTAAAAGTTGGAAAAAAATGATAACAATGGCAAAGCTAAGGGCCTAGATCTGCCATGGCAAGTTGGAAGAAAATGTTCAAATATGAACGATTTACACTACCAGACATTGCCTTTTTATAAATTTACTGCAATTAACATAGAATGCTATCAGTACCAAGAGAGACAAATAGTTCAAAATAACAAAATAGAGTACAGAAACAAACCTATGTGTGTGCTATCAGCTCATGCTGATAAAAGCACCAATAAAACTCACTCACTATTTTCAGAACTTACACCACATAAACTGAATATTCGTAGGAACAAATGACGCTTAAACTTTACAAAAAAGCATACATAATTAATTTGGAATAGACCTAAGCACAAATTTGTATTGTATAACAATGAAACTTCTAGAAAAAAGCATTAAAAAATCTTCATGACATTTGATATTTCAAAAAATTTAAACATGAAAAATATTTACTATTAAGGTAAAACAGACAATTTACAGTTCACTGAAAGATGGTATTAAGATACTGAAAATGCCAGCCACAGACTAGGAGAAGGTAGGCATGTGCGCGTATTGGCCTGTGGTCTCATATGCAGAGCATATGAAGAATAACAACAAATAAATAAGTTAAACAGAAGTAAATCAATTCAAAATGACAAGAAAACCCCAAAAAATAGTTCCTTAGAGGACACTGACATAAGCTTCTGTAAGAATAAACGGCACGGTACACTTAAGATATACACACTTTGCAGTATATAAACTGTCTTTCACAAAAAAGAAAAGGAAAAAAAAAATTTTTTTCCTATGTCTGATGACAACATTGTTGTATTGTTTTCAGAGTATATTTTACACACACACACACACATATAAATGCTAATTTTGTTAATAGATCCCAGTGAATTCTGAGAATGCAACCATTAGCATCTTACTAAAGATTCTATAGCTTGCTGGCAAAGGAGTTTTAATAACCAGATCTTGAAAACAATCTGTGTTTAGTCACTTTTCCCAGGAACATGTAGTTAAACTTTTGCATAGCATGGCCAGGGATACACTGTCTCTCCTTCCCCCAGCCTTCCCCAAAATCATTAATCACAGTAAAGATTCAATAAAATCACTCTTAAAGACCTTGACTTTCCTATTAGTTTTTTTTCAACTTTTATTTTAGGTTCAGAGAGTACATATGCAAGGTTTGTTACCTGGGTAAATTGTGTGTTGCTGGGGTTTGGGATAGAAACAATTCTGCCACCTAGGTACTGAGCAGAGTACCCAATATGTAGTTTTCAACCATTGCTCCACCGCCACCTTCCCCGCTTTGGTAATCCCCAGTGTTTCTTCATTCCATCTTTATGTCCATGTGTACTCAATGTTTAGCTTATAGCATATTATGAATCAATATAAGAACATCTCTATTCAGCATACTTAAACGTTAGAATGATGTGTTGCATTGAGTATCAGTTTTCACATACAAAAAAGGATGACCCTATAATTAACTGCAAACTTGAGATAACACTGAAATGTAATGATTGGCTATACTAAAATAAAAATGAAGTTATGGTATACATGAAATAAATAGGGTTGAGGTATGTCATGTTTCTATCAAGAAACAAGGGTTTTTCTTTTTCTTTTGCAGCAGAGGTTTTGTACATGTAAATTCAAAGTACAGTTTCATTTCAGGATTCACTGTTTTCACGTGACTGACTAATTCTTAGTACTTTCTTAGTTCTTAACTTTCTTAATTTCTTAAGTCTCTCAAAGTTCATAACAAAACCATATTTTATCAGAAATGACGTTTAAAATGAAAAGGATTTTAATGTTAGCTGAGTACAATTGATTTTTTTGGAGAAATCACTCAGTGATGATCCTACTGTTTGACAAAATGAATATTCTTTCTTAAATTCTTACTTTGTGTACTTACTTTGCTTTTTTATACAAAGCAATTTCTAGGTAAACTAAGACCTCCACCCAAACTAAAGTACACAGCCTCATATGCAACAAAAGAAAAACAGGATTGACATGATGTAAGGAGTATGCAATGTTTACATGAGGAGTAATAAAATAATTCATTGTGGTTTACTGAAGGTTTTTGAAGCCTCTTGAGAGATTTATAACATTTTCATGTATAAAAGTAGATGGTGGTAAGAAATTATATGTTATGCATATTTTACCACTTTTTAAATAAAAAGTAGACAATGTTGAACAGCAGAGAATAGAGATGCATAGATTGTTTTCAGGATCTAGTGAATAATATTCCTTTGTCAGTAAGGAGTTGTTTTTAACATTTTAAACAGTGGAGAAGTCTTATCAGGGGTGTTTTTTTAAAAAAAATATTGAAAGCAGTTTTAATTTTAATTTAATTTTATTATTTAGTTTTGAGACAGACTCTCACGCCTCACTCTGTAGCCCAGGCTGGAGGGCAGTGGCTTGATCTCAGGTCACTGCAACCTCCGCCTCCCAGGTTCAAGTGATTCTCCTGCCTCAGCCTCCCAAGTAACTGGGATTACAGTCTTCTGCCACCATGCCTGGCCAATATAGCATTCTTAAGAGACAATTTTCAAGGAAATTGAAGGACTCATTGCAGTAAAACATTAATAAGACTGAGAATTTAAAATACTGGAATTGAATTTCCAGTATTTAAGTTAAGAATTTGAAATACTGGAGAATTTAAAATACTGGAAATTGATTAAAAATGGTTGATTAAGAAGATAAAGATTTAAATATCTTTTGAAATTTTGAAACTTCAAGGCTCACTTTGTGAAAACACAGGCACTTAGTCTTCCAGATTGATTAATTTAGCATGGATAGATGAATGACTGAATGAATGAATCAATGAATGATGTTATTTGGGTAAACTGTGTGCTGCTGAAGTTTGGGGTACAAGGTTTAGTTTTACAGACACAGAAGTCTTGCAAGATAGAAATACATTGAAAGTAGGTGAGAAATTCAAGTATGAAAATATAATTGAACAGTAAGATGTCACTCATGACCTTCTGGAAGTAAGTTTTAACAGAGTTGTCATAGTGAAGCAATTAAATTTGAATAATCAGTTTTCAAACAAACCTACTTCTTTCCCTTCCTGCAATATTTAATAGAGATTTTAATGGAAGTGATAAGCATCAGATAAAGCCATATTTATTCTGGCGCATGAGAATTTACTGTTTTTCAAAAGTCCTGGCTCCTTTTGAACGTTTTTCTACTTCTTTAAGCCTTGTCTGTATTTGATTTCAAAGTCACACATGATGCTTGTAATTTTTCTTTTTTCTTTATTTTTGATATTCTTATTGTAAACCATGCCACTTTCTAATTTGGGACCAAGATTTGTTGTTCATTTGGACCTTAACATTGATATCCTAAGTCATGATATAGGTAAACCCCTCCCCGTGGTGTGAATCTGTGCTTACTTGTACCAATAACTAGATTAAGAAAGTTAAGAAGGAGTTAAAATCTCTTTTGGTTCAACAAGTTAAATAATAATTATTATTGAGCACTTAATAGATGCTAGACATGATGAGAAGTCAATTAATACAGATTAGTTTGTAAAAAGGTCATAAATTTTCTTTTGCCAATAACACAGTTTCAAATACCTCTGACAGGTACCTCCTTGCCTCATGGCAACAGACTATTGTTGATCTAAACCTAATCCTATCCTTCTTTGAGTCATCTTCCTACCTATACAATGACAGTTATTATCAGCGAAACAAAAATATTAACTGTTATCATGCATTATATGTAAACACTTATACATTATCCTCAAGGTATGTCCACTCTTCAAATTTGATCTACCCTCTCCTTTCAGGACACTGGATCACCCTGCCCACTTTAATTATACAGTTGCCTCAATCTGAATTCTTTCACCTTGTTTTAATACTTTGAGACCAGCCTTTTGTGTTTTGTTCATAAAGTCTTTCTTCTTAGCAATGAAAAACTAGATTGAGCATTCCTTCCTATGAAATTTATATACTTTTGTTCATAGAGAACAATTTAGTAGTGGAATTCTTAATGTGTTGAGTAATTGAAGGATTTAAATCTTTTCTTTTTCCAGAATTGATTATATGCTTCTTTAGAATAATACTTCTTTTACTTTAAGTCATCAGGAAACCCAGAATACAGAATGGGTGTTTAATTAACATCTGCATTTGGTTGATTAATTGGAATTGTTAAACAATAATATTTTTAAAATTTATTTGTTAAAATTTAATTAATGTATAATTTTATTTATGTTACTTTTGTGGTGATTGAATTTTCTTTTCAATGCTATGTTTTTCATTGGAAAAAATATATTTAAAATAAGACTAGAGTTTAAAATAATACATTCAATTGAACATAAATATTTCCAAGATATATAAATGCTACCCATGTGTTTTTTGTTTTACTTTTTGTTTTTTTACAGAGTCCCACCCTGTCTCCCAGGCTGGAGTGCAGTGGCACAGTCTCAGCTCATTGCAACCTCCATCTCCGGAATTCAAGCAATTCTCCTGCCTCATCCTCCCAAGTAGCTGGGATTACAGGTGCCACCACTATGACGGGTTAATTTTTGTATTTTTAGTAGAAATGGGGTTTCACCATGTTGGCTAGGATGGCCTTGAACTCTTTATCTTAAGTGATCTGCCTGCCTCGGCCTCCCAAAGTGTTGGGATTGTAGACGTGAGTCACCATGCCAAGCTGGCCCACATATTTTGAATGAAAGAGATATTCAAAAGTCCTTCAAATCAATTTTGTTATTAAGCACAAAACCACACATGTGCTACTTGCAGCAACCAGCCCACTCAAATTATGTTAAAGTACAAGGGCTGCTGGTGACAGTGAATTGGGTTCCTCATTTTCTTGCTGTTATATTTTGCTGGTTCTCTGTGTGTGGACAACCTCTTATTGAGGCTTAAGCATATGATAGATGTTGTTGGGATTCCTGGTGTGTATGCATCTAAAGTAACGGCTTAATTAGCTGTATATCATCAATTCCACATGTGAGTTCTTTTTTCTAAATGTTGCTTTATAAAGTTCCACAATAACATATCCTCTGTGGTTATTATTTTAAATTGATTTTTTTTTAAGATGGATATTCGCTCTTGTTGCCTGTGGTGGAGTGCAGTGGAGCCATCTCAGCTCACTGCAACCTCCGCCTCTATATCTCCAAAGATTAAAAAAAAAAAAAATAAGTTCCAGGGCTTTTTTTCTCACTCCAGATTTCCTTTTCCAATTTTGGGATTTCTCATTTTAAGCCGAATATATATATATATATATATATATATATATATATATATATTTTTTTTTTTTTTTTTTGTGGCTTCCACCGTAACTCATGACGTTAAACTCACTATTAATGGAGATGCATTATAGCTGAGAAAAGTGTAAAGGCTTGCTGCAATGCAGAGAAATAACCTGACGAGGGTTGCTTATCCCAATTGCATCTCACCTGCCCATACCTTTCGAATTTATGAAATTGAGCTGAGGATTATAAGAGAAAATGCAAGTTTTACAGCGAGATTTAATCTTCCTGCAAGCAGCTAGTTCAGAAATACCATAACAACAGCTGTTCTCATAGAATATTAGCATTTCTGCTTCTGGTCTCAGCTGCTTCTCTGAAGTGCAAAGAAATGCAAACATGAAAAATGTTCATTTTTAACATTAGCTTGAGTTTGGAAATCAGGGGACATTCATCGATCCCCAAAAGTAATGGATACACATTTCTGCTGATTATTTTATTCCTGAAGTAATGTATGACATGCATAGAATATCTTTTATTCACTATGGGAGGGTGCATATTCATGATCTGGCATCATGATTTTCAACTATGGTCCATAAAGTGAGTATAGTCCTTGACTCCCTGTGAGACAAATAAAAGGTAATTCTCATCTTTTAAATATTGTCATACTTTAAATTTCATTCCTTTATATTTTTATGTCCATGACTAAAAAAGACAAACTATGACTAAAACTGTATTAATTTTGGTAGTATTTTTTCCCCTCGAATTTGTTTATTTACTTAAATTAATAAATAAAACTGTATGTATTTATCAGGTACAACACGCTTTGAAGTGTTGTGGAATGGTTAAATCTAGTGAATTAACATATGCCTTACCTCATATAGTTATCTTTGGTAGTATTTTAAGGTAATAAACTCTCCTATCCAACTTTTACCAAGAATAATTTTATCATAGATCACTTCCAAGGGGGTTTTGAAGATGTTTATGTCATAGGTAGAACTTTCATTTAATTCATCTTTTAATTTCTTTTATTGAATACCTGTAGCCTTCATAATTATTAAGGTCCACAGACAACCTGGTTCTCAGTGATCGCATCAAAATAAGCTAACCACTGTTTAACAATAAGACACATGTCTTCTATTCCTTCCTTTGTTAGAGGATACTTTGCTAAGTGTAGAGTTCTTGAGAGTTTCTTGAGAAATAATTGATAAACATTGCAACCGAATATTTCTTGGCATAGTATTTAATCTTCTCAGGAAATATGAGCAGTTTGTTAGGCTAAACATGAATAATTACATTTCTATAATTGTGATTAGTCAAATAATAATTTGCCTTGCTTAGATACCTTTCTATTAATTGTTTTATTTACCCAGTTTATTCATAACAAACTGAAGGATCTTGAAGCCTTTTGGATGGTGTTTTTTTTTGTTTTGTTTTGTTTTTTTGTTTTTTTTCCTTAAAAGTCCAGCTGGGTGCGGTGGCTCATGCCTGTAATCCCAGCACTTTGGGAGGCCAAGGCAGGTGGATGACCTGTGTTCAGTAGTTCAAGACCAGCCTGACTGACACGGTGAAACCCCGTCTCTACTGAAAAAAAAAAAAAAAAATTTAGCTGGGTATGGTGGCGCATACCCGTAATCCCAGCTACTTGGGAGGCTGAGGCAGGAGAATCACTTGAACCCAGGAGGTGGAGGTTGCAGTGAGCTGAGATGTCTCCATTGCACTCCAGCCTGGGTGACAAGAACGAAAATCCATCTAAAAAAAAAATCAATTTAAAATAATAACTGCAGATAATATTTTATTGTGGAACTTTGTAAAGCAACATTTTAAAAAAGAACTCACATGTGGAATTGATGATATACAGCTAACTTAAGCGGTTACCTTAGATGCATACACACCAGGAATCCCAACATCTACCATGTGGTGGGATCCTGAGACCCTGTCTTCTTTTTACAGAAATGCGAATGGGCTCTTGCTCTCTTACTGCTTTTATTTCTTTTATCATCATTGATATATTATTGATTATGGAACTTTTTTTATTTTTACATAGGTGATTTACAGTGGTTCATATTGAGAACCAGTTGATATCTTTAACTGTGTTCCTAATATATCTCACACATATCCATGCAAACACAAGAGGTTGGAGTTTGCCTTCTTCACGGCAAAATATTCTTTCTCACTTTCCTCCTAATATCTAGGGATTTTTTTTCCTGTTTATTTGTTAGAGCGATAGCAAGGCAGGAGCTAATCTATGAGACTTATGAATTGTATTGACTTTTGAAAAAAAAATCTACAATAAGCACTATTTCATAAAAATGTTTCTATACTTAACATTCTTTCTTTTCAAGTTTCCACTGTAATATATAAACCTGAAAATAGATTTTAAAGTTTGATTATGTTATGCCCATCTACATGCATGGTACTCCTTGTCCCTAGACGTATTTTTGATAGTACAACTCAAGCAGGTAAACTAACACTGGTAGTTACTCTTAGAGAAAGTTCATGAAATCACACCTCTTTTATGTAGTTCATTTACATATAATTAAATCTTAGCTAAATTAGAAAAACGCAGATATATGTTATCATACCGAGAGAAGATAGGGAGGTGGAGAACGAGAGGGAGAGGAGAGGAAGCAAAAGGAGAGAATGAACATTTGAAAGTTAAAGTGATGATATTCAGTGTAAAAGATAAGGAAATATTACATCAAGAAGACGGTATTGGAAACAGATTTTAAATGATAGGTAAAATTGTTCTAAAGAGTGACTTTTCTTTTTTTTTTTTTTTTTTTTTTTGAGACGGAGTCTTGCTCTGCCACCCAGGCTGGAGTGCAGTGGCTGGATCTCAGCTCACTGCAAGCTCCGCCTCCCGGGTTTACGCCATTCTCCTGCCTCAGCGTCCCGAGTAGCTGGGACTACAGGCGCCTGCCACCTCGCCCGGCTAGTTTTTTGTATTTTTAAGTAGAGACAGGGTTTCACCGTATTAGCCAGGATGGTCTCGATCTCCTGACCTCGTGATCCGCCCGTCTCGGCCTCCCAAAGTGCTGGGATTACAGGCTTGAGCCACCGCGCCCGGCCAAGAGTGACTTTTCTAAAGAGTAGAAAAAATATTCTCAATACAGGAAATAAGGTGGCAAAGTAGCAGGAGTCAGGAATATTAAGAGAAAAAAGAAAAATTTACTTTGACTTGACGGGATTTTTTACAAGAAAGTAGGAGGATACAAAGTGAAAATGTTACGAGCCAGATGGTGGAAGGTCACGAACATCAAACTGAGGAGTTAATCCTTGATTTGGAAGGCACGGGGGAGTCATTGCTTGGGTTTAAGAGGAATATGGCTCTACACCGCAGGAAAATCATACCTCTAGGCACAAAATTCCACTAGTTTTCTATACAGTGTTCTGAAACAAGAAAGCCACTGGGTAAAATTAAAGTAACAATTTGACTATAGTATTTTTAATTTTGACCCTATTGTTTATAAATACAATTTTATTGTGAAATAATAAGTAATTGGTGATGGTGGTCACGGGCGGTGCCTGCTTCTCTTTAATGCACACACTGTGTTTAGAGCAGAAAAATGAGAATTGTTATAAATGTATGCATCCCTGTTTTATGTGCTCTCAACACTCACTGATAAAACTCCCTGTGCATCCTCTTCTTGTAGTGCTGTAGCAGAAACACACACACACACACAACACACAAATTCAGGAGTCTTTACCATTTTAGTTAATTATAGCAACCACATGGTGATTTGGTCTTACCTAATTTTGCTGGGTGCAATATTTATCATAATTTTAAGCTTAGGATGGAACCCAGTTCTTAAGCATTCAAAAATATATCATGCATTTTTTTAACCATTCCACAAATCCCTGAGGAGGAAGAAATCAGCCTGATAATTTACAAAATTTGTTCTGAATACAAACATCACCATGTAACAAAGACATCATCCCCCACCCTATATCTTTGCCTTATTCTGCATCCCTAGATAAATTAATTACCCCCTGGTGATGGCTTTGCTCTCTTTCAAATAAAGTAGTACTCAACAAGCTTGTAGATTGGGCAAGAGACTGCAGTGATTTGAGGAAGAAAAGCAAAAAGATATCATCCAGGCACAGCAAGTGAATCAAATGCAAAAGAGAAAACAATGAAACATGAACATGAAATAACTCACA
This sequence comes from Trachypithecus francoisi, assembly GCF_009764315.1. Classification (NCBI taxonomy): domain Eukaryota; kingdom Metazoa; phylum Chordata; class Mammalia; order Primates; family Cercopithecidae; genus Trachypithecus; species Trachypithecus francoisi. The sequence goes on from NW_022681435.1 coordinate 12,200,769, forward strand.
TAGTGAGTGAGGCATTCACATATAAATTTATTTCACTGGAAAAATCATCTGAAAAAATTTTATTTTGACATGTGTGATATGATGAATATAACTGAGTTTGTTTTCAGTACTCTAAGTTCATGTGTCTCAGAATATAAGAAGGCTTTTCCTTTGTTATAACAGAGAACATATTCAATAAGGTGATGTTTTTGTAAACCTTGGGCACATCTGTTTGGTGAGTGGAGATGGACAGGTAACTAGCCACTCATATATACATATATATATGAAACATATATATATATACACACACACCAAACATGAAAATGTATGGTATTCTTTTTTTAAAAAAAATTCAATGCTCTCCGTCAGTGAACTAAGGAATAAAATAATGTTGGCTGTTTTTTTTTCTTTTTGATATGCCTTAGACATCCTGTTAGAATCAAATTAAATATTTACAATATGTGGTGGATTTGTTCTGAGCCAGCTTAGTTAAAATGGAAATACACTTCCCAGAAAGTTCTTTTCTGTGCAGTTATAGGGTGGTGTTGTAGCCAGAATAACGGTCCCCAAAGATGACCATGCTCTAATCTCTATAACCCGTACTTGGCAAACATATTTTACAAATGTCACTAAGTTAAGAATCTTGAAGTGAGAAGATTATTCTGGATTATCACACTAGATGGATCCAAGGAAATCACAAGGATCCTTAAAATATGAAAGGGGAAGGCAGAAGAGCCAGAGAAAGAGATGAGAATACAGAAGCAGTGACTGGAGTGATGTGATTCCTATCTTTGAAGGTGCCACAAGTCTTGAAATACAGGAGGCTCCAGGAAGCTAAAACAACAACAACAACAACAAACAAACAAACAAAAAAACAAGGGAATAGATTATTCCCTAGAGTCTCCATATGGGATGCAGCCCTGCCTACTTACAAGAGCCCTGTGAAACTCTTTCAGATCTCTGACCACAAGAGGTGTAAGATAATACAGTTTTGATAGAAACTACCAAGTTTGCAGTATTGTGTTACAACAGAAATAGGAAACTATAGAAAACAAGAGACATTTGTACAAGATTTGGATGGTGAAAATAAAGAAGTAGTTATTTTTTCCACACTGTTAAAATCAGATTTATGAACCAGCACATCCGGATTTCATGCACACCATTTGTCCTTGTTGGTGTGGGGAAGCACTTCCAGCTTTGCAGTACCACTTTAGTTCTCTGGGGTTTGGTACCAGATATGTATGCAGCTACATGGTAAGGCATGCCAACTTCGGTTGCAGATCACCTGTAGCATCAGTGTTGGAGGTGGTGAGGGATGAATGCAAGTTGTGGCTTGTCATCAAGGATTTCCACTAGGGCTTGTGTCCATCTCTCCTTTCCAACCACCTGGCTAGATGAACTATGCAATCTTCAAGCCTAACAGTCGACATAGTGTCCTTGAGTAGATTTCTCCACGAGCCTCCCCAAATGCGTAACATCAAATCCTTTATTCTATATCACCTCGTTAGTGGTATTCTTCTTATAAGTAGATGAAGCCAAACATCTAGAATTTTGACCTTTAGGGTTTTGGAGAAAAGTGATTCAATTTCTTGCAGATAAATAATCCTTTGGAGAAATACCTCTAACAACTTGTCTTTAGTGGTGACTGAACGCTGGACTGTAGACCACCAAATTACCCTGAAACCTAAGCTGCCCCTAATTAAGTTGAGTTCCACAAGCTTTAAAGTTTAGCATACACAGCATACTCTATTATGAAATGTAAATGCTTCAGGTCTAAAAAATGACCTAAAGGCATAAGTTGCAAGTGCAAATGACTCGTAATGTCCCTGGCCCATACTCCTGCTACATTGCCTTCTACTTCTTAACTCAGGATGCTGGTCTCATGAGAAACTCCCTGTAATAAGCAGACTGAATTATAAAAAATGCAAAGCACTGTGTTTAAGTACTATGTGCTAGGCTTCCTTACCAAAAGTGAATGTCTGTGACACTATAGTCATTCTCTGTTGTGGCACTGAGAGACAAGGGTGAGGAAAATTCTCCCAGTTGGCAAAACTTCAAGTAGTGCACATGAATGTACGTTTGTTTTAGTTTTAATACTTTTATTATTTCAAATTTATGTATGTTTCATTGAAATATAGAATTCTGTGTATTTATCATGTACCACATATTGGTTTGAAGTATCTATAGCTGGCAAAATGGTTAAATAAACTCATTAAATGCATTGTCTCACATAGTTATCGTTTAATCATTTATAATTAAGTGATGAGAACACATAACATCTACTCTCAGTATTTTTCAATAATACAATACCTTACATGTGGAATCTAAAAAAGTTGATCTCATAGAAGTAGAGAGTACAATGGTGATTACTAGAGGCTGGGGTAATTGGGTGAGGAGGGCTAGGGAGTGTTGGCCAAATGATACATGTTTAATTTAGATGGGAGAAATAATATAGCATGGTGATTATAGCTAATGGATGTTTATTTTACATTGAAGGGCAGACAGCAAAAAGCATAGATTTAAACCGATTAATGAGAAGTGAACAATGGTTTGTGTTTCAAGAGGAGGACAAGAGGGAAGAAATCTGTGGTTAAATCTCTCTGAAAGGACACAGAGCATAAAGATATTTATAAGCCATGGGAATGCTTAGTAAAGAAAAATCTCAGCTGAGAAGAATCTTAATCAGGTGAACAAGATGACTCGTTCTGTATCTGGCAGTCACTTGACCCAGTCAGCTGTGATCTTGCTCAAAGGGCTCATAAATCAAGCGTCCATGGCAGCAGAACAGTAGATTATGCAATATGGATTGCAGCCACTGCTCTGTCTTCATCTTGCCAACAGCAGCGATCAACACCAAGTCCCCAACATTATCCTATTTCCATAGGGAGGGTGTTTCAGTGTGCAATGGATGTCAGGTAGACTCTACTTCCATCATGGAGGGCAGTGGTTTGTTCTATTATTAGCTCTTACTTTGCATGGAATTTCTTATCCTGAAAATGCTTCTTCTGCTAAAATCGCCATCTCTGGAATTGCAAAATGCCTGATTTACCACAATGGTATCCTAGCCAGCATTGTCCCTGACAAGATTTTGTTTGTTTGTTTGTTTAAGATGGAGTCTCACACTGTTGCCCAGGCTGGACTGGAGTGCAGTGGCACAATCTCCTCTCACTGCAACCTCTGCCTCCCCAGCTCAAGGAATTCTCCTGCCTCAGCCTCCCAAGTAGCTGGGGTTACAGGATTACAGGTGCCTGCTACCATGCCCAACCAATTTTTTTCTTTTTTTTTAGTAGAAACTGGGTTTCACTATGATGGCCAGACTAGTCTCAAACTCCTGACCTCGTGATCCACCTGCCTCGGCCTCCCAAAGTGCTAGGATTGTAGGCCTGAGCCACTGCGCCCAGCTAATAAATGTATTTTGTAGCACATAAAATGTGGCAATGGGCTCATGCTTTTGGAAACCACTGTTCTTTTGTTATCCATCAGAGTGAAGTAGCTGGCCTTCTAGAACTATGGAACAAATATCAGTTATTATACCCACTATGTGTCAGCCTCTTGAGGGATAGTTTAATGCCCTCCAGGAAGCAGCCTCTGCTCTCATTTTGTGACTAATACATGGTGTTGTTCCTCCCACAGCTAGGATTCACAGGTCTAAGAATACATGAGGTGAAAATGGGAATGGATCTTCTCACTAGTGCTTTCAGTGATACACTAGTAAAATGTTTGCTATAGCCATGACTTTAAGCTCTACTGGTCTAGTAATCTTAGTTTCCAAGAAGGGATGTTTCTGTCAAAGGGCACAACAATGCTTCCACTAACCTGAAAGTGGGTACTACCTCCTGGCCATTTGGGATCCTAATGCCAGTGAATGAACAGGTAAAGAAAGATGTTAGTGTGATGGCCATGATGATCAATTCTGATTTCAAAAGGAAATTGAGTTGTGACTGCATAATGGTGGTAATACAGAGAATGTTTGCAATTCAAAAGATGTGTTAGTATGAAACCTCCTATTTCTCCATTTTCAAGTTACAGCATATCAAAGGACAAGTGTGACTCAGCTGGAAAGGAATTGTACATTACCCAAAGATGGATGAATGTGCTTTGCATCCTCTTTTGGGGAACAGATTATTTTGTCCTCAGTTCTACGAGGGATAGGTGCCTCCTGTTAAGTGCAAGATTAATTTTCTTATTGTCTCTGTTTGGAAGTTAATCAGGGTTAAAGTAGGTACCTACGGATGCCAAGCTGGTGATAAGTAGACTGTGCTGATTTTGTTGGGGGTCAACTTAATTAAGCCAGAAATACTTTTCCATGAATTTCAATCCCGCTGTGATTCCAGGTTGGAGCTGGCTATGAGATAAATTTACATGAGAGGTTAGAGAAAGGAAGAAGATATTGTATATACTTCAAAAGTTTGGAGCTAGGACTCTGGGAGTGACATCTCAATGTTGTCACTGACTGGCTAACTCACCTTGCTGGCACTAGGTGCATGTAAGCCCAGTGCTCCTCCTGTGGTTCCTCCGAGCTGCTCTGGGTTAAAGGGACCTCTTCCCCTGCATGTCCGATGAGGTGAGAGGAGACAGTCATGGTCTTCACTTTTTTCTCATGTGTCCCAGGTTTTTCTTGCAAGAACCAGTTTGTCCTGGCCCTCACACTTCACATTCAGCTCTCCTCTCTACCAACAGCATCACTGTCCAGATGAAGAGGACTTGCATACACCTTACCAGCTCTCTAAGTTGAGTAAAGTCTAATTCTCATAATAGCTTTCTTATTCTATATTATCAAATCAATATATCACTTTATACTCTGACAGATACCTAGCCTTTGGACACGTGAATACATACACACACACACAACAAGACAGAAACAAAGCAAAAATCAGTACTTAAGACTAAATAATTGAACAAAATGTCTGTATACCATAAACATTTTCTCACATCCCTTTTGACTCCCACCATTACTGCTGCAGCCATTTGATCAAACTTGTAAACTGACAGTATCTTTCTTCAGACACCACAGATGCCCTTGAGAACATCTCCACAGGTACACCCTCAGCTAATATGAACTTGTATAAACACTAAAGTATAAGCAAGTTACCCCTTACAGGGCAACCCTTGCCAAAGGCAGTTATCTAGGTATCTGGTGAATAAATGCTCTTCTAATCTGTCTTTATGGTGGAGAACTCTGAGGTTCTTGAGAAATAACTAGTTCTTTAGAACTACAAGGATCTTTAGAAAGCTGCCAGCAGGATAAAATTCATTTATCCACAGTGGTGATCGGCTAAACAATTCAACTTTTTATCAACTGTTCCTTCTATCCTTTTTTGTTCTTCGTAACTATTTGCCTTTGCTTGGGATCACTTCCAAAAATAAAACCCTTGGCTGACTGTATTGGCTCACTCCTGTAACCCCAGCACTTTGGGAGGCTGAGAAAGGAGAATTGCTTGAGCTCAGCAGTTCGAAACCAGCCTTGGCAACATAGTGAGACCTTTTCTCTACTTATAAAAAAATAAAATGAATAAACTCCCTGTATTCAAGACATTTTCTTTTGGAGAAACACAGGTTAAGGGAATTGTTATCGATGTGGCCCCAGAAAGAACACCCTTTGCAGGGGTTTTTGGAATTGGGCCCTCACCCATCAGTCAATAAGGACGCTACTGCTGGGAGGAGGTGTGGAGCTGCTGATTCTTGATACCTATTGGCTTCACAATTACATTTATTTCACCAGCGATTTATTTTGAAAAGGCACAGGAAGAAAGTGAAGAGTTTGCTCATTTTTTGTGTGTGGTGGTACATGAATAAAATGAAGAAATAGTAATTATAAATACTTCAGATTGAATACCTGTTGATAGCAGCTGACAAGTTACAAAGGAAACTGACGTTTAGCCCTAGTAGGTTGCCTTTGCCACAATCAAGACTGAGAGAGAAAGGATAGGATGCTGCGTCATGGAGAGGACAACTCTGGTGAATGAGCCTGGACTCTGAGATTCTCTGGAATCCACTAGCATGAGACAGATTCTTTCGGGAAAAAAAAAATTGCACTCCTAAATTTTTCTTTTTTCTTTTTTGAGATGAAGTATTGCTCTGTCACCTAGGCTGGAGTACAGAGGCACAGTCTTGGCTCACTGCAACCTCCACCTCCCAGGTTCAAGCAATTCTCATGCCTAAGCCTCCCAAGTAGCTGGAAGTACAGGCACGCACCACCACTCCCAGCTAATGTTTGTATTTTTAGTAGAGATGAAGTTTCACAATATTGGCCAGGTTGGTCTTGAACTCCTGACCTCAAGTGTTCCACCCGCCTCAGCCTCCCAAAGTGCTGGGATTAGAGGCATGAACCACTACTCCTGGTCCTAAAAATCTTTCTCATTTATCTAGTTACTGCTTTATTGCCTCCAAGCTTGGGTTGGGTATCAGCAGAACCTAAACTGATATGTTCTCTCCCTGCTGTGGGAAGATACCACCCACTTACCAAAGAATTGCAGGATCTGGAAACAGGGGATTACGTGTTGTAGTAAATCTCAAAGGTGTTGGATCAGAGAGGGAGACCTGACAGGCTACATACAGAAAAATTTAATTGACTTCGGACTATGCCCTTATAATTTGAGATCGAGCATCCTGTCAATGTAAAGCAGTCATGGTGATACTTGAGAGTCAATGATACCCGGAGCTATTCCCAATATGCTGTAGGGATAGCTTCATAATGGACTCGGTGATGACTACAGTAAATGATAGAGTATTTAGAAAGGTATCAGAAGCCTCAGGGATATGGAGATGTGGATGCTGGAATATATTTCATATGTAAGATCACAGGGAATGTATCACCTGTGTTCCCTGTGAGTGATACAAGGTCACTTCGTTTATTAAAGCCACAAGAAATATAGGTTCTTAGGTAAGTTAGACAGCAACACTTGTGAGAAGCAGTAACTGCCTTCTCCATGCTGGAGATGACAGGAGGCAATGTTGCTACAGAGCTAAGCTCTCCACTGTCAGTGTGGATAATATGATTTTGGAACATCAGAAGCCAGGTGGTGGTAACTAAGTGATATAGGCAAGGTGAAGGTAATTGCCATAAAAGGGCAGCAAACCTCATATATTAGTTTGTTTTCAAACTGCTGTGAAGAAATACTTGAGACTGGATAATTTATAAAGGAAAGAGTTTTGTTTGACTCAGTTCTGCATGGCTGGAAAGGTCTCAGGAAACTTACGATTATGGCCAAAGGGAAAGTAACCACCTTCTTCACAGGGCAGCAGGAAAGAAAAGAGAAGGGGACACTGCCCCTTATAAAACCATCAGATGTTGTGAGAACTCACGCACTTTCACAAAAACAACATAGGAGAAACCGCCCCATGATCCAATCACCTTCCACCAGGTCCCTCCCTCCACACAGAGGGATCACAATTCAACATGAGATTTGGGTAAGGACACAGAGCCAAACCATATCAGCTGGAAAGACAACCAGGATGCTTTGACCTGCAAGGATCTTAAGCAATGACTAATAGGTAATAGTGATCTCAGGGACAAAATATATGACAAACTAACTTGGATATTACTTGATTAGAAAAACAGAAAAGAAGGAGGGAGAACCAATGAAACAAGTGTGGAGGTCAGCCACAGCGATTGTAAATAATGATCTATGATTTTCTAGATCTAAGCCAGTTATCAGATGCAGAATGTTTTAATTGAAGGAGAGGTCAGGACTTCTAAATATATGTGTGTGTGTGTGTGTGTGCATGCGCGCACGCTACACACACTATTGAAAAAATTGAAACCACCCAAAAGCTGTTGGTTACCAGGTTTGAGCTGATTCTGACACCAGCAGAAACAAAACACTATAACTTTCTGATTAGAGTGAAAAGTCATGGAGGTCAGGTGTGACGGTTAATATTAAGGGTCAACCTGATTGGACTGAAGGATGCAGAGTATTGTTTCTGGGTGTGTCTGTGAGGGTGTTGCCAGAGGAGATTAACAGTTGAGTCAGTGGACTGGGAGAGAAAGACCTATCCTCAAGGTGGGTGGGTACCATCCAACTGGCTGCCAGCATGGCTAGAAAAAGCAGGCAGAAGAAACTGGAATAAGCTGGCTTGCTGAGTCTTCCAATTTTCATCTATCTCTCATGCTGGATGCTTCATGCCTTTGAATATCAGACTCCAGGTTCTTCAGTCTTTGGATCTTGGACTAACACTGGTGATATGCCAGGGGCTCTCAGGCCTTTGGCCACAGACTGAAGGCGACACTGTGGGCTTCCCGACTTTTGAGGCTTTGGGACTCAGACTGAGCCACTACTGGCTTCCTTGCTCCTCAGCTTGCAGCTGACCTATCACGGGACTTCACCTTGTGATCGTGTGAGTCAATTCTCCTTAATAAACTCACTTTCATATATATGTATCCTATTATTTCTGTCCCTCTAGAGAACCATGACTAGTACTTCAGGTGATGAATAGAGTAATGGAGTTCAGGCACACATGTATTTCTATCACTCCAGAATGTCCATTTATTCATCCTGTGATTTTTTTTTCTAATCGTGTAGTTAGGATGGATACACTTTAACTGAAATCATTTAACACAAATGTTTTCGTCTTGTGAATTAAAATCTATTCAGATGGGGAAGGCCCAGCAGAAGTCCCTGAAACTTTCCTCCTCCACCACCACATAAACGAATTCTATACTAGGATGAATTAAAAAGATTAACACTACCATCAAAGAATTAAAGTATTCTGTGGTGGTAGACCCTAAACATTCACATTTAGTTCCAGTCTGGTCACTATAAAAATCAACAAATTGTGCCAGAGAATGGCGAGGCATCATAAAGTGAAACAAATGGTACCTCAGTCGCAGCTGTCAAGTCTCGTATGGTATTGACACTTAAATAATTTAACACAGTCTCTGGCACTGAATATGTAGCTATTGATCAAAGTTAAGAACTGCCATTAAAAGATATCAATGAGAGAGTTAAAAAGTCAGGCTCCAGACAGATCCTTGTAATAACTATAAACATCAAATTATTCATATTGAAATATTAAAAAGTGCTGTGCATCCATAAAAATTCAGGTAATATACTCAGAAAAAGGGCACAACTAGTTGTGTGTCTTCTTCACAAAATAAGATATCCAGTTGGCAATAAACACTGAAATATACTTAAATAGTTTGTGATCAAGGTTATAGAAATTAAAAACACAATGTGATAACCTCACAATGTGATAACACACAACTCCATTTATCACAATATGATAAACATGCACCCAAATTGCTAAAGTACAAAAAAGAAATACAATGGCATTGGAGGGATGTGCATCAATGGGAATTTTCATGCTTATTAATAAGGTAGAAACTGGGAGAACAGTGGTTGAAAACTGGTTGGCGGTATACACTAAAGCCATACATCCGTGAACTTTATCATTTAATCATTTCTCTCCTAGGTCTATTCCAGAGAAAAAATTATATGAATATTTAACAAAGGACATGTAAACAAATCTTTTTAGAAGTGATGTTTATAACATCCCAAATTTGAAAACCCAAATGTGCATAAACAGTTGGCTGATTAAACTGTAATATATTCATAAACAGAATCCTGTAGAGCAGAAAGAATAAATAATTTACAACTACATACAATAACATGGATAGATCTAACAAAGATAATGTCAAACCAAAGTCGACAGACATAAAGAAATACTGAAAAGAAGTACAGTACAAAGTACTGAAAAAGGCAAAAGCAATGTGTGGTTTTAGGTGTCAGGATAGTGATTATTCTTCATGAATAAAGCGATGATTAGAAAACAGCTGATGATATTCTACATCCTTTTGTGGGGGTGGCTATAAGGGTCTGTCCAGTCTGAAAAAATGCCAGTGTGCAAACATCTGATTTGTTTTCTTTGAAATATTTGTTTTATAATGTAATAAACATTACCTTAAATGGAAAAGACAGCAGTACAAATTCGTTGCCTTGCTCAGGGCTATGTTTATTCTTCTGTTCTCTGCCACAGTATACTCTGCAGGGTTTTCGTCTTTCAGTTATTCTGCAGAACATTACTCTGGTGCACTATACTGATGCAATTGTGCTCATTGCAACTACATGAATCAGGCAGTAGTTCTCTGTGTACCATAGCAAGATATATGCATTCTAGATACTGGGAAATAAGGCCCACAAAGGTTAAAGGACCTGCCCCTCAATCACTTTTTTGAGGCTCTAATAGTATAATCCATGGCATTGTATCTCCTCTAAGACACAAGGCTATTTTTGGAACTTTGTGCACCATCTTGCTAAAACTTGCTGGACCTCTGATTTCTGAACACGGTATACACGATATCCGGAATGCTATTTCATGGAATTCATCAGGTAACTCAGAAGTCTTTGAGCACGAACATCTTCTTCATCATGTCTAGCCTGAGTACAGGCTGCCTTTCCACTTATGCTGTATAACTCCACAGATCTGACACTACCAGAGGTAGTGAGTAGATAAGGTCCATTTTGGAATCTCTAGCATGCCAATAAAAGGAGAGTTACAGAGACCATTTCTTAAAAGCGAAAGCCAGGTCTTGACTTGACTTGAAGACAACTACTCAGCATTTTAAAAACAGCTGTTGATGTGGTACTTGTCCCTATTCGGGCTTGAGCCCTAATAGAGCATCAGTGACTTTGCAACCAGAGCTGCCCATCTTGACCTGCTTATTGTAAGATACATTAGACAGCTTGGGCAGCTGCAGCAGAAATTTATTTATATTGGAAATAATGCATTATAGATCTAGCCTCAGAAGATTTAGAAGGCAAAAGATATTTTGAATGAGTTGGTGACTTAGATTCCTTTGTCACCTACCTCTGCTACCTCAATGCTTCTTACTCAGTATAAATATGTAGCCTTGTAAAAACTTCTCCATAGCAACCCTGTAAAAGAGAATAATTGCCTTGTTCACAAATTCATCAGGTTACCATGCTGCACTACAGTGAGTATGTATTATATTTATTTTGCTACACAATAGGCCTATCAAGGACGATATCAAGGCAACAGTCAGGAGAAATCTTCCCACTGAATGAAGCAGTTAGTAGTATACTTGGTCATTCACCTTATATGGAGAGATGCCTGAAGTAAAGATATAAACGAATTCATCAACAAGTAGCTCTGATGTTTAGTCAAGAATGTTGGAGAAAAAAATTTAGAGAATTGGAGCCAAGGGAGTTTGGGAAAGTGGAAAAGTAGTATGGATATACGAGACAGGGAAAAAAGAATGGTGATCTTTGTTTCTCATTTTCATGAGGACCAGACAGCATCCATCACCAAGGAGGAATGACTAAAACAGAAGGGTAGAATTCTTCTAATGCAAGTAAGCTACCTTCTCTTCTTAGCCAGACCAGTTTTTATAAAATGGGCCTGAAATAACCACCATCTATAAACTAACAAAATGTCTGATTTGCCAAAAGAGATCCCACATAATATTATCTAAAATCAAGGGACACATTTTGCACTAAAAGAAATGCAACATTTGGGTCAAGACCATAGGATTCATTGGTCCCATTAAACCACGTCAATTTGAAGTGTCCATTTGGATGACTTATTAAATTCTTGGTTAAGATGACAGCTCAGGGATAACACCCTGCAGAACATAGTGTATATGCTATACCCTAGTGAATACAAGAGTCCTGTATCCCCAATAGCTAGAATGTGGGTCTGAGTACCAGTGATGTCGGTTTTGGCTCCATCACCATCAATCCTAGAGATGTATTTGTGAAATATGTTCTTCTCAAACTTATAAGTATACACCATGGTGTGGTGGATTAGAAGTCCTAGTTCCATGAACTACGGATTTCAACTGACCACCAATGTTGTGGCTGGGTGATGGGTTAGAATTTTTGTAGGTTATAAATGTTCTGAATGGTGTAGGGGGTGGGTATTGTATGCCCTATTATAAATCCTTTTGGAACTCTGAATTCCAGCAACTACTACTCCTCGAGGCACAGGTTTAAACTGAGGGCAGCTCATCTCAGCTGCAATGTATCATCTTTCATGTTTTGCCCCAGACTTTCGGTGACAGCACTATTTGGCACATCTGTGGGCAACTTAAGCATTTTAGCATAAGAATCAACTGGAAGTGAAAGATCATTAACATCTTGACCAGTTGGTAAGTGCCCTCCTCGTAGGTTCCTATAACAGGCAGTGCCCAGTTTCCCACAGAGGTTATCAACTCTATTACTTACTTGATAAGTGAATTTTTCTTTGTCTTTTTTTCTATGCAGGTTATAAGCAGTTTAATTTTTAAATTTCTGATATTATTCCATCTTTCCTTCTAACAAATAATTATTAAGATCTTAATGTCTTATATGTCAGTAAAATACGTCAGTAAAATGCAACTGTCTTGATTAGGTCATCTGAAACGGCTGAGTATTAATATCTGCAACATTTTAATCAGTGGAGATATATTTTTGTCAAAGTCCAAGCTATTTTGTTGCATTTTCACTCACTCTTGAGTACTAGAGGCCCAGCTTCTGTCTACCATTGTGTACTTGTTTGCAAACTCACTAGATATGAGACTACTTAAAAATATTTAGCAAATAATTTAATATCATATATACCTTATTTTTCTTTCTGGTATGTGGTATAGCTAAACACATTTAGAGAGCTTGCCTGATGTCAGATTCCCAAAACCAGGAAGCTTGGCAAAGAGCAAAGGCTACAATAAGCAGGGGAAGAAATGAGTGTGTTTCACCTCAGGTCGTAGGTAGCTATACAATTAAAATTAGGCAAGTAGAGAAATTATCAGTGCCAATTCATCTCTTTGAATTGTGGAACTCTGATCTGGATTCAGGCTTGCTCTTACTATATGCTTGCATGATCTTTACAACGTGGTAGATACTCTTAAAGTTTCAGTTGTCAAATTCTACACAAGAAGTAGAAAAGGAGAAAAACTATTGTACAAGGTATTTCCAAATTACATGGGCATTCTTGTGAACTGACTCAAAATTGAAACTTATATACATATATAGCTTTTTCTCTAAAACCAAATCTGCCAAAGTAAGAGGTATCTGGTGACTTTATTTAATCTAGTTTAGATTTAATTTTAGGTAGTGATCTTCATAAATGTTTATTTAGAAAAAATATAATTATGTGTATCACCTTTATTATGGTGTAAGAATGAAAGGATGAACTGAGTAACTAGATACTAGCTGAATGAGAAAGAGAAGCTAATTATTACCCACTGCTGTACCTCATGGTGTGCCATGAGCCCTGAGTGCCTCTTGAATAGAAAGAATCTCTTCTTGTTACAGGGAAAAATGACTCATGGTCAGGATATAGCCTCTCTATTCTTCCTACACAAAGGAGACAATGCAATTTGAAATGCAGGGGGAAGGGTGCTATCACCATAGAAGCACACATAATTGTACACTCCTGAGAATAATGACATTCTTCATCCATTCCTTCCCTTTCTTTGTTATTGACTAGAATAGTGTCATCTTTGGCTTTCTGTGTGTTCTTGTATTATGTTGTGTGCTATAATAGAAAGAGTCATTTAATTACTCAATTTCTAGTCTTGATAGAAAAATATTTTATACAGGGATTTCTCTTTTCTTCTAGTAGGCAACATATATCAGAAAATAGGCAAAAGAAGGAAATCACTGATTTACAAACAGATTGTGTTCCAAGTGTCTACATGGTAATTGTTTAAAATGACAACAGATGTTGTCAAAGGAACTTTCTGGAAAATAGTGGTAAGCTCTAACTTGCATCATGAAAAGCATGATAGAAAGAAATGAAAGAAAGAAAGAAAAATAGAAAAATGAGTAGACACTATGATCACTCACTGAAAGGGAAAGAGAACCTAATAAGACAAAGATAACTTTGTAATTCAATGTTCCTCAACTACAATTCAATCTATTATATTAACATGATATATGCACGTAACCACTCATATTACTGGTCTTTCTTGTTGTGGACATATATATATATATATGTTCTGCTTTAATTATTTGCATATTTTCATAATTTTCAATTAAAAATTGTATAATTAATTTTATTCCAACTAGTTATTTACAAAGAATGATTTTGTCATTTTAAAAAAAGGAAAATGATAAAGGGTCCAAATAAGAACAGGTGGAGAAAGAAATGATTAATGTCTGAGTGAGAAAATTTTTCAGAAGTCTCGTAATTTTTAGCATAAATGAACTCGCCTTTACAATCTATATTCAAGCAGGTATGAAAATAAAGAATATACATTATTTAAATAACTTCAATTATTTAATTGTCCATTTGCATTTTAATATGAATTTTGATTTCACCACCTGAGACTTTCCAGAAGGCCAGGATTTAAATATTAAAGCAATTAAGGACTGAGAAAATTGTGAAATTTTTCTCTGATCTGTTCAATAATTGTGTCTGCTGCCATCCACTGAACCCATCTTTGTCAGGCTAGAATGCAGGCCCTTTCCATCACAACAGTAAGTGCCCTAAATTTTAAAATGTGGTCCTGTCTTAGTTTGTTTAGTTTGTTTTGTGCTGCGATAACAGAATACCTGAGACTAGGGTAATTTATATTGAAAAGAGATTTATTTCTCATACTTCTGGAGGCTAAGACATCCAAAGTCTCGTCTCAGCCTCCTGAGTATCTGGAAACAAAGATGCATGTATATGGAAGCACAGAAAAAAAAAAAAAAACAACTGTTTTTTTCTGTAGAGAAGAGATTTTGTCATGCTGCCCAGGCTGGTCTTGATCTTCTGGGCTCAAGGGATCCTCCCACCTCAGCTTCTCAAAGTCCTGGGATTTCAAACTTGAGCCACCATGCTCAGCTGTCTACATTAATTCTCCTGCCAAATGTATATTTATTTAAAATAATTGCATATATATGTATATATGATGTGTGAGTGAGTGATTATGTTTGTGTGTTGTGTATAAACTGGGACTAGGTTACAACCTTGAAGTGCTCTAATAAAATAATTTTGGCTGAAGTTTTCTATTTTTGTCCATTCAATCTTTGTAGTTTTTCGTCTCTTAAAATAAATTATTGCCTCCTAGTATAAATTTCATAATGGAATCCTGAAGGAATCTTAAATTCAGAAAAAGCTTTAAAAAATATTATAGAATGTGTAGAGTTGGACCTTTAATAAATTTGTCAAAGAATTATATTTGCTTTCTCCTTGAATAGAAAGCAATTATAGAGACGACACATGTTGGAGACTCATTTTATTTCACTGTGACAGCCACTGCTTTGGTGTGAATGTTTATGTGCCCCAAATTGATATGCTGAAACTTAGTTCCCAATACAATGGTTCTAAGAGGTAGACCTTTGGAAGGTGAGTAAATCTTGCGGGAGGAGTCCTCATCAATGGGATTAGTGTTTTTGTAAAAGAGGACCCAGAAAACTGCCTTGTTCCTTCCATCATGTGAGGACACGGCTAAGGGTACCTATTATGAACAAGACACTGAATCTCCTGACACCTTGGTCTTGGACTTCTTGCTTCCAAAAACCTGTTTGAAACCAAAAACTAGGACAAAAAAAAAAAAGCAATTGTTTTAGAGTTATATATCTCAGCACATATTTCCCCACCGTTTTTCCCAGGTGTTAGCATCAATGTGACTAATTACACTAAACTTTTATGACATGGCTATCACATTCCAGAAAGTGTACTCAGCACTAAGCACTTAAAGATGAGTAAGTCAAAGCACTCTTCCAAAAGAAGCCTAAAGTGTAATAGAGACATAAATAAATAAATAAATAAAGTCATTTTAGGGTAGGGTTTCTCAACCTCAGCACCACTGGAATTTGGGACCAAATAATGCTTTGAGGTAGGGTCTGCCCTGTGCGTTGTAGGATGTTTAGCTGCATCCCTGGCATCTATCCATTGAATCCTAACATCTACACACATTCCCTCTAAATGATCAGAAGCAAAAACTTCTTCAGATTTTAGCAAATGTCCCCTAGTGGCAAATCACTAGGGGACAAATCACCCCCAGGTGAGAACCTTTGCTCTAGTATGATACATGCAAAAACAAAAGTGTTAAGAAATAAAAATTTAACTAGATTATGAAAGGATTACTTCTGGTACGCATGGGGAGTGCAGGAAAGGAGGGGTCAGAGTCATACTCACACAGCACTTTTTCTGAAGCGTCTCCTGAACTATCACTAGGATAGTGCACAAGTCAGCCAGGAGGAGGTGAGAAGACAGCTTGTGTAAAACATGAAGACCTGAAGGATCACAGGGATTCTTGATTCATCATTCCATACTGTATTGGAGAGGTTCAGACAAGAGGCCAGTTTGTTATGTAGGTGCTAGATCATAGTAGACACTGAGGCCTTTCTAAGAAACTGGCAAACAAAATCCTGTTTGTGATGGGGAAATAGTGACCATTTTCACAGACAAGTAATTTGATCAGATTTCAGGTTGAGAAATGCAAATTGGTTGCAGTGTGAAGAAAAAAAGGACTGAAGGGAGACAGTTATATACAAGTTAAGTACTTGACTGTATGTAGGCAAAAATACAGAGAAGAAGGAAGAGGAGCATCTACCTTTGAGTATAACTGGGAAAATATATTAAACTGAGTTTTTCATTCATAATGAACATAATTATATTTATATTTATTTAAAATAATTGCTTATTATGTATATTTAATGTGTGAGCACGTGTGTGCCTGCGTTTATAAACTGATTCCAGGTTCCAATCTTTTTTTTTTTTAATTTGTGGGTATCAGTCTTGCAACACTCTAATAAAATAATGACTTTGGCTGATGTTTTCCATTTTTTGTCAATTCAATCTTTGCAGTTTTTCATCGCTTACGATAAATGACTACTTCTTAGTATAAGTTTTATAAGAAGAAACATTACATTGAAAATGGCCTAAAGCTATTTGGGCTGAGCCATATAGCAGACATTTTGTTTCAATGCTTGGGCCTATATCACCATTGGATGCCTTTAGATTTTTTAACATGTTGACTCTCAACAGTCAACACCTGTCTCTTTCTAGAAGCCTTCCCTCAGGTTGTGATATCCTGCCTGCTGGCACTTGTGGGTCGGGACATTGCCTGGGAGCTTACATTTGTTTCTGAGATGGCACTCAAAAGGGACAGGAGGAGAAATGCTCCAGCTCTTCTGCTCCTGAGCAGGGCAACTCTGACGTTGCCTGTGCTAGCCCTGGAGCTTCCCTGCAGGATGGAACCAAAGTTACTCCTTATCATATTTTGTTTGATATTTCACCTTTTCTTAGCCTCCATCCCTTCCTAGTACTTGCTTTCTCTAAACACTTGACTAGTGTTTCCAGAAGTCAGTTGTTAATACACAACACGAATCCTTGTCTCGAGACCGACTTTTGGCAAATCCAACCTTTCAGTTTGTTTGTTTGCTTGTTTGTTTGTTTCAGGTACCAGTGGAATACTGGAGATGACTAATTATCATTAGGATATCTGGAGATGAATACAAAAAAACTCTGATTGAAGTTTTAGGTTATGTGGATCTTAAGAAAATAATCGTCATTTTTAACTGTTTTTATGTCTTATCCTATGTAATACTATTCATTCAAGTCTCTCAACATTTGGATTTAATACCTTTCATATAAAAGAAATATGAACACAGATTTGTTAACGTATGAGCTGACCCTTGGTGGGTAGCAAAATTAGCGTCCTGTCCTATTTCCAGTATACTTTTTTTCATCACGACCTCTTTTGCATTTGACATTTGAGCTAGAGTTTTCTCATTAACCCTGACATTTACTAATTCATTTGCTTGTTCTCTTATTCATTTATTTATTCTTGCATTCATTGATAATAAATGTTGTTATCTGTAAAGTGCCAGGCTCCGTGTTAGTCATTAGGAAACAATCATGCATTAAAGAGTTCCTTTTCTATACGCAAATTACACTAATGTGTAATATCTTAGAGGCATATGCTCCTGTCAGTTAATAAAAGATAAATAATTTGCTACATTCTATCATGGACTATTAAGATATTACACATCATAGTCATTTTTAAAAGTTAAAGCATAACTAAAGATAAATTGGGCAATCTTGCTTTATACATACAAAACATTCAAAAAAACTAAATGCTAAAAGGAAGAAATTGGTCACTTAAAATCAGAGTGGTTTTGCATCAACAGGCTGCAGGACAGACACTGAATCTCTCTTATGCTTTAGACAAAGCATGATGGGAATGTGCAGTTAGGGGCTACCTGAGATTTTTCCTGATGTAATTTCAAGAGTCGTAATAAGAACTATGATCCCCACAACACTGTGTGCTCACCCTAGCTGAATCTCCAGTGCTGCCCAGAACTGTAATTTTTATGATAAAGTTCCTATTAAGTGTTCATTTAATTGAATAACTGCATTTAATGAATCAAAATACTGTTCATAGGCAATGAAATCCATTATCCCCACATTACACATGAAGTAATATTCAAATAGTCTCAGGAGGCTAGCACACAATAAATTCTTAGTAATATCTTCTATCTATAGCACTGTTTTTCTAAAAGTTATCTTTGCCTGAGCAAAGTACTAAGGAAATAATAGATGAGCCTTTTCCCTCTTTAAGATCTTGTGTGAGGGTGGTAGGTGGCTGTTTACATCCTCTGTGTATGAAAACAATCTAGGAACTAGGAGTCAAAAGTATAGGTTTATGGGTAGCTCAGATACTCCCTGCCATGTCTCTCCTTTGTATAGTTTTTTAAAATGCATTTAACTTCTAATATATTTCATTTTATAATTTGAATTAGGAGAAACAGTACTGTAGCTTAGAATAGAGCTTCATAGTTTTTAAGGTGTTTCCATTATGGCATGAGCATATTCGAGACAGTTCTCGTCTACCTTGCAAGGGTGCATCAAGGTCAAAAAGTACTTAGAACACATAAAAAGTTTCTTTGTGTGTGTGTATGTGTGTGTGTGTGTATGCGTATTTAAAGAAATCATAATACTAATACATATGACTTGTCAGATTCATACAGAATTCCTCCAAGGACATAAAATTGATTTCTCATTAATGAAAACCAGAATGAAAGTAGAAGTGATTAATAAATACTGCATAGGACAGTGATGAAATAAAAAATATTTTTAGTAGCTCTTATCAAATATCTTGGTGTCTATGGATGTTCTGCTTTTTACAAGTTGTTGCTATAGTTTAGCTGCAGATAACTCCCAAACACTGAATTCCAAACTTCTGTCTCAGGGAATAAATATCAATACATTCTAAAGTTAAACAAACAAACAAACAAACAAACAAACAAAAATTCTTTGTTCCTGATGTTGCAACATCCTACATTCCTTGCTATCTTAAAGTACTCTATCCGGAAAGGAACATCACCGGAGGTAAACACTCTGAACAGATATATTTGGTGGTTATTTTGTAAATGAATTTCTTTCTTTTGAAATGGTTTGATCTCATATTTATATTTTGAACTTTTGAAACTCAATGGGTTTTTAATTTTATAGCTATGTAGTAAGACAATACAGAGCGGAGGATTACATGTATGAAATTTCCTTTTTTATTGTATGCTAGCAACCTTTCCAAACATTCTCAAACAAAAGGAATCCATGATTCAAAGATTAGCTCAGAAACATAATATAGGTTGATAGAATTCGAGCATGCACTCAAATAATGCAAATGTGCATAAAGAGGATAGACCTTCTAGGTAGGAAGAAAACAACTCTCTTTCAATAAACAATACATATAATTCTTGCTTTGACAGCTGACTTAAAGATCCCTCATGGTAGAAGAAGAAATTTCTCCATTAACACTGATACAGTTTTCATTGATTAGTTGTAGGGGTGATTAAATATTTTTTCTCTTCGAACATCACATACTAAAAGATTATTCACCAAAAAGACATATAGCAATGACAATATTCACTATGTTATATATTTTCCTATGTTACTATTTTTATTCTAATTTTTGTATTCAAATTTGTGTCTTTAAAAAAGATTCCATCATTCTTAAAATATAAATTATGAAAACCCTCTACAATGATGATATTTTATATCCTTTACAAAGTAATCTACCTGCTAATTACAAGGGGCTGGAATGTATACTATATACAATATAATATATAGACCTATAACAATGTAAGTGGCTCAGAAGATCCACATTAACTTTACTGTAAATAAACTTCAGAGCTAGTTCACAAAAGTGGACACTGGGAGACAATAAAATATATCATTGTTCAACTCAATAATATCTCAGTCCCTACCACTTCTCTAAATGTTGATGTATTATCAAGATATCATTAAGACAAATACTAATTTACTTTATAAAATATTAATATCCTATTAATTTCAATGAACTCAAAATGACAAAAGAGTAATTGCTTCAGAAATTTAGCAAGACAGTTAAATGAGTCTACTTATCAAATAAGAAAGTTCTCAAACATCTTTCATATCAAATTCCACAGGCTGCCACTAAAGGATTTATCACACCTTGATATGTGTTCAAAGTTTCAAATATTCCTTCATAGCCTCCTATTGGAACAAATTTCGCCACTTCCTTGGCCTGAAATTTACATTACAACAATAATTCTTCTGGCTAGCCTCTAAAAACACAACCATGTTCTCAAAAAGACAAAAATTAAAATAAAAACGTTCACCATATTAGGTAGAAATGGCTATTCTAAAAATT
This sequence comes from Trachypithecus francoisi, assembly GCF_009764315.1. Taxonomy (NCBI): domain Eukaryota; kingdom Metazoa; phylum Chordata; class Mammalia; order Primates; family Cercopithecidae; genus Trachypithecus; species Trachypithecus francoisi. The sequence continues at coordinate 12,221,314 of NW_022681435.1, forward strand.
TACTTGTTAGTGTTCAATACTGCCCTTTCAGCAGTGGACAGGTATTCCAGAGAGAGAATCAACAAAGAAACATCAGACTTACTCCCGCAGTCTAGACGAAACGAATCCAATAAACATTTATAGGACATTTCGCCCAGTGACTGCAAAATATGCATTCTTTTCCTCAGTACATGGATCATTCTCAACAGGAGAATATATGTTAGGTCACAAAAGAAGGCTTAAAACATTCAAAATATTGAAATACTATCAAGCATCTTTTCTGATCACAATAGATAAAATTAGAAATCAATAAAAATATGAATTTTGGAAATTATATGAACACATGGAAATTAAACAATATGCTCCTGAATGACCAGTTGATCAATAAAAAAATTAAAAAGGAAATTGAAAATGTTCTTGAAACAAACTATAATGGAAATAAAACATACCAAACTTGAGGGATACAGCAAAAGCAGTACTAAGAGGGAAGTTCATAGCTATAACTACCAACCTTAAAAAGGAGGAAAAACTTCAAATAGACATTTTAACAATGCATCTTAAAGAACTAGAAAAGAAAGAGCAAACCAAACCCAAAATTAATAGAAGAAAAGAAATAACAAAGATCAGAGCAGAAATAAATGAAATTGAAATGTAAAAAAAATACAAAAGATAATGAAACAAAAAATTGGTTATTTCATGTTTAAAAAAAAAAGTTGGCAAACATTTAGCCTTATTAACAAAAAAAAGAGGGAAAACACCCTCCCCTGCCCCACTCTCGCTCCCAAGGACTAACTTTACCAGCCTCCGAAAGTCATCCTTCCACTCTCTATCTCCATGAGTTCAAATGTTTTGATGTTTAGATCTTGGGAATAGGTGAGAACATGTCTTTCTGTGCTCATTTCACTTAACATAGCGACACCCAGGTTCATGCATGTTGTTGCACATGACAAGATTTTATTTTTTTTCATGGCTGATAGTACTCTGTTGTGTATATGTATGGTATTTTCTTTATTCATAGCAGGCAGGTTTGAATCCCTAGGCTCAAGGGATTCTCCTGCCTCAGCCTCACAAGTAGCTACAACTACAGACCCACAGCACCAGACCCAACTAAATTTTTCTTTGTGTGTGTGGAGATGGGGCCTCATCACATGGCCTATGCTGGTTCAAACACCTGGCCTCAAGCAATCCTCTCACCTCAGCCTCCAAAAGTGCTGGGATTACAGAAATGAGCCACCAACACCTAACCATCAATTGATTTTTGACAAAGATGCCAAAACTACATTATAGGAAAAGGACAGTCTCTTCCATATATAGCATTGGCAAAACTGGATATACACATACAGAAGAATAGAATTAGGTCCATAGTTTACACCCTAGACAAAAATAAGCTCATATATTATTGGGAATTGTATATGTGCCATTTCTTTCATGCTGCTTTCAAGATACCCTTTTCGTGACATTTTAGAATTTGAGTATGGTGTGTCTAGGCATTAATCTCTTTGAGATCACTATACTTGGAGTTTTTTGAATTTCTTAAATGTTTATATTAAAGTTTCCATCACACTTGGGAAATTCTTGGCTATTTTTTCTTCTAATAGTCTTTCTGTCCCTTTTTCTTTCCACTTTTGTTCTGGGGTTTCAGTTATGCATATGCCGATACCCTTGATGGTATCTCACAAGCTCCTGAGGCTCTAGCCATTTTTCTTAATATTTTTTCTTTGTGTTTCTGAGACTAAATAACATCAAATGACCTAACTTCAGATTTGCTGATTTTTTTATACCTCAGATTCACTGTTGTGTTCCTCTTGTAAAATTTTCATTTCAGTTATTTTACTTTCTAATTTCTGTGGTTCTTTATATGTATATGACAACATCCAGGTTCATACATGTTGATACATGTTGCACATGACAGGATCATGTGCAATCACATATATATGTATACATATATAGAGAACCACAGAAATGAAATAAATGAAAATATACTTTCTATAGCTTTATTGATAATTTATCTATCTATCTGTCTATATATATATACACACACACACACTTTCCATATCTTTATTGATAATTTTTATCTGGTAAGACAATGAGGTCATACTTTGCTTTAAATATTTAGATACAGTTTCCTATAGTTCTTTGAAAATATTTGTAATAGCTGATTTGAAGTCTCTGAGTAATACCTGAGCTCTCTCAGGGACAATTTTTCTTGACATTTTTCGTAAGTTCATAGGTGTTATAATCTTCTTTTGGTGGGCAAGTCTATGGAAACCTACTCCTGAAGGTCCAAGGAAGTGGAGAGGCTGAAAAAAGAAGCTGTCATATCCATTTGCTCAGAAAGAAACATTTAATAAGGAATTCAGACTAGAAGCTGCGTCTATGTCTTTGGAGGCTGCAAGACAAGACAGTGATCCCCTCACCATGACCCTCCAGACCCAGGGCTTATATAACCGTAGGAAAGGGAATACATGATTCAGAAGAAATGTGTAGGATAATTGAAGAGCAATTATATCTAGGTTGTTTGGGCCTAAGGATTTATGGTAAGTATGGACTTTTACACTAGGAACAATAGATAAACTGGAAATCACAAGCCTTCTTGTAACTGTAGTTAAACAGAAGTCAACATGGTGGATTAGTGTCTCAGAGGTAGTTGCCTCTGTCGCCACACATACTTTCCTATTTCTGTGTATGCCTAAGGATATATTAGTGAAAGTTTGATTTTTAAATCAAGTATTGAAAGTGGGTAATATAATGTACAACTCTGAAAATTATATTTCCTCTCCTTTCAGGGCTTTAAATCAAGAACTTAAAAATGGATAATATAACGTTCAACTCTGAAAACTATATTTCTTCTCCTTTCAGGGCTAATTGTTATTGTTTTTTTGCTGTTGTTGCTGCTATTTATTCATTCAGTGACTTGTCTGGACTAAGGGGTGAGATCTGTATTTTCTATAGTATCAGCCAAATGATGTCTCTTTTTAGTTAGATTAGTGCTCAGTTAATTATTGGTCAGTGATTTCATTAAATGCCTTGAGTCACTGTTCTTTTACTGTTTGCCAAGAAGCTCTGGGTGAAGGTTGAAATAATTTTCAATAGCTAGCAATTGACGACATTTCATGTTCTTGCCTTAGCCTTCCTTTAATGGTTAAAACAGATCCCAAATGTTAGCTAAGGACGACAGATGGGACACACTCATCTCTCCCGGACATTCAACCAGCCGTACATGCATACTTCATTTTCTAGATCCCTAGTAATATGTGAATACATAAGTGCTTTTCAAAAGTCCTAATATACATCTTGCTCCTAATATCTTCCTTTTCTAAAACTGGCCAAGCGCTTTACCCCAACTGGTATCCTGCCCTCTGGCAGCCATAAAGTTGGATAAAGTTGGATTACTGTTACTGATTGTTTTTGAAAAATGCCCTGAAGATAGGACTTTCCTTGCAGAGTGAGCTCTAAGCCGGTCAATAACAGTTGTAATTGGTTTTTTTCAAGGAACTGCAAGATAGGTCAAGTAGTGACAAGGCTCTAGTTATTAGATTTTTTTGAGAAGTTTGAAACTGGGTCTGCCCCTCATGGCTGCTAAGTTGGTACATTTGCATCTCATATGTTTTCTAAGCTGCTGGTTTTCAAGGTTTCTGTGGATCTGGGGAGAGGCTGATATGAATTAGGAGGATGTGACTTGGTAAAAATCCACACAAACCTTCTGTACTGAGGTTCAGTAGCTTTTCTTAAACTTCTCTCAAATAGTTGCAAGGTTTTGGTTAGTTTCTAGGTCTCCAAAAATATTAATTTTGACAATTTTACCATTTTTTAAAGGGGAACTGATTTATGGAGGTTCTCACTCTGTAATCTCAGAAGTACCACCCTAGCCACTTATTTTAAACCATATCAAGGAGGCCAATAATTATCTGAGAATGCTTATTTCAATATTAAGCAATTTAAAATTACTTCTCACTGTCCTCCTTTCAAGTTGTGATTTCAGCCTTTGAACCACAAGACATTTTAAATGTATATTGACTTTCTAAACTAAAACCTCTTTTGCCAGTACTCTATTTCATATGAAGCATATTTTCATATTAAGAGGAAAGACCATGTTTCTTACCATAAGTCATTTAATTTCCTCTCGGGGTGGGGAGGTATGCCAGTTATCCTTTTACCTCCCTAAAATTAAACAAAATAATATTATTGTATTAGAGTACAAAAATGTATGGGAAAGATAGGGGTACTTGATAGCACTAAATATTGCAATACACATTTATATTCAATCACTTAAAGTCCAAATGTCGTAACCGAAACATGAGAAGATCTCGTTTTTCTCTCTATACCAAGGCATTTTTTTTTTCAATTTATAAATTAAGTACCTCATAGAAAATATATCACTAAGACATTCAATGGATTATTTAAAAGTATAATGACACATAATTATTCAGGAAATTAACTACATGTTTGAAATTGCTTTGAAAAATTGTTGCTTTCTGCATGCTTATGACAACAAATTGGTTGTTTTCAGAAACTGACAACCAGTACAAAGACCAGTTAAGAAAGTAAATATTTTGTTGTAAGGACAATTGAGTCCTGAGGCCACTCAAATTATTTTCATGCCTTACTTTGATTCCCACATTTGAATATTGGAGATCTCTTATGTCTTTTTTTTTTCTTCATATGCTTATTTATACTTAGCAATCTGTGCACAATAAATATATACATGTTAAATCTTGTCAGTGTAGGAGTTCTATCTCACGGTGTAGGAATAAACATGATTTTGTTACTAAAAGTTTTTTGACCCCTGTTAAAACAAACAAAACAAACATAATCATCAAAAAAACCTTTTAAAAACTCCACGAAGAACATAAATTAAAACAAAACAAACAAACCAACCAAGACAAGAAAGCCCTGAAATTGTAGTTCTTGAAGGAAATTGGAAAATACCCCAAGATACGGTAGGGAAGAATCAAAACAATACTACATAGTGTCATATAATAAATATTTATTTTGACATAAGACACATCAAATTTCATATATTTTTAATGATGTATCCTCATATAATTTCTAGTCATTCATAATTACAATAATTTCTCTAAATTCGTATGATTTATCAGTCTGGTCTTCTGCAGCCATGCCCATACAAAAGACTACATAAAAACTCTCAGATTGAATCTGGATTTGCTTAGTATTCCATGGCCTTAATGGAAAGGTTTATTACTGCTGTTAATACTGCCTAATAACTTCAATTTTATTAGGCTATGTTGGTCTTAGATTCTCTTATATATTTTTCTTGTGTGCGCGTTGTATCTGACCTTAAAAACATGGCTTATCTTTAATGGTCTGCCACCTACATCTAGTTTCAATTTTGATGGTTCTTAAATGCAATGATTCTCAAATGGTGTTCCAAAAAGCCCTAAGCTTCCGTTAAAATACCTTATAAACTATCACATAATAGGTGTCTGATAAGGGTATAGACTCTGCATCAACTAGAACATTTACTTTTAATCTTATTTCCTGTCTCAACTTTCATTTGAAAATCAAGAAAAAAGAAGGACAAAAGGAAAAAGCAAAGAAAAGAAAAAAAGGAAAGAAATAGTTGAGGAATTCCATATAAAAGCAGAATTCTGAATAAAATACAAAACGCTCACACACATGCAACACTAATTTATTTGCCTCAATGATACCTTGCTGTCCTTACCTAAGGCTCTGAAATAAGCATTTTCCCTTTTTCTTTTAGATCTACGGATGAATATATTGTGCTCAGAGAAAAGACACTAGGAAGGCAATAGCAGAAAACAATAAGCCCCTTTGTTATGGTTTTTGCCTATTCCCATATTTCCGATTTTCCTCTAAGACCAAGAACAAAAGCATGGAAAATGTTAACACTTTTAAGTGCTTCCAACTTACATTCACACCAAAAGACCTTAATGAGTTATTGGCACCACATATACTTTTTAGAATCATTTTATCATGGCCTTGTGTAATTTAATTATGTACAACAAATTTGTTCAGCCAGGACAACAAGGAAATATTTTAATGCTTTTTATTGCAATGTCAACTCACTTTTGTATACTCTGTCTACAGTTCTTTCATCAGAGCTGGCTTGGCAATTCATCATATAAAGTACGACAGAAAAAAATCTTACCAGAGTCAGTACACTGTCTTTTATATTCATCCAAAATTGCTTCTCCATTTGCCTATCTAAACTGTTATACTCTCTGTTTTTATTTACTTGGGAGTTATCCAATGTCTTGACATTGTAGTTTGGCTTTTTGAATTGTCTTCTTCCCTTTCTGCTTGTTTTGGTGACTTATTCATATCCTCTTCTCTGCATCACAAAATTCTGCCATCCTATTCAGTTAACAATCTTCTCAGATATTTTGATTTTTATGTGATTTTCTAGTCCAATGAAGAAGACTCAATTAGTCTCTGTACTATGAGATCCTATGCATTAAAATATTCTTATTTGTGTTTCAACTGAGTAAATGAATGACGGAAGAGGCAGGTGCCATAAACAATTACAGATCTGAAGGACAGCACTTTCTGATCAACTCCTAGTGCCTGGACCCATGTACTGTGTAGTAATTAAGTAATTAATGATTAGCTTCAAGTTCTGCAAGAGCCGTGGTTATTAATCCTGGTGCAAGTAACACTCACTAGGTTTTCATTGGTCTTGACAGTTTTTCTATTGCACAAGCATATACACCATCAATTTGTATCATAGAAACCATAATTCAATGATAACTTCAGGGTGATTACAGAGGAAATATAGTGATGAGTTTTTCTATTCTAACAACTAGAAAAAATATTATTTTTTAGGCGAAGGTTCCTTGACTTCCTGTAGAATACATCTGACAGATCTGTCAGTTAAGTTTGAATCAAATTTGGAAATTGTTCATTCTGTCAAAAGTCAGAGGCAGTGGCAAGATGTGCATTTTTGTTCTCATTTCCAGTGAAATAAGTTTATTAGAATAAAGTTTAAAAGTAAGCTTGATTTAGGAAAGAAGAAAAAGAAAGACAAGAAGAAGAAGGAGGAGGAGGAGGAGGAGGAGGAGGGAGGGGGGAGGGGGAGGAGGAAGGGGAAAGAGAAGGAGAAGGAGAAGGAGAAGGAGAAGGAAAAGAAGGAGAAATTTCCAGTGGCAAATTCCTTGAGATTTCCAGGGCCCTTCTGTTGTCCAGGATTCCTTCAATTCACATACTTTTCTGACAGGTTAGTAGTAAGTGTTCCTGTTTGAATTTCCTGCTTTTGAGACACAACAGTCCTACTCCATTCACACTCCTACTTTCCAAAACAAAACAGTGGAAAATGACAAGGAAAAGAACTTTACCAACTATTTGAACATAGTGACTCTTTGAACAGGAAATTAAATTCCAATATTTTCCCATTGAAACGACATTTAAAAAGTAGCTATTGAAACCATCCACCGACCCTAGAGGAGCCCATTTTAGAAAAAGAAATATAAGAAACTTTGTATTGTAACACCACTGGTTTGAAATAAGTAATATTCCATTTAGAAACCATTTAATTTGTTCCCCTAACTCATACTACAAAAGTATTTATGAGGCTGGAAATTCTCTTTTCGATTAAAACATAGGACATAAAAAACCCTTGATCTCTGGGTGATTACAGGAAATAACTAGATATAATTAGAATTGTATATTTTTCTATGAAAATATTGAATAGCAAGGAATGCAAGTAAAGCATAATAAATTGAATTTCAGTGGAACAAATCGTTTGTGGCTGGGTACAAAATCAGAGAATCATCAATATCTGAGGCAAATCCTAGTGGGATGGGGGTGTGCGGAGTTAAGAATAATTTCATCAAGACTCTAACAATACTGTGGACTGGCTGGAAGAATCAGGGTCTGGAAGATACTTAATTACAAAAAAAAAAAAAAAATCGGATGGGAGTGGTGGCTCACACCTGTAATCCCAGCACTTTGGGAAGCCAAGGAGGGTGGATCACGAGGTCAGAACTTCAAGTCCAGCCTGGCCAAGCTGGTGAAACTCCGTCTCTACTAAAAATACAAAAAACTTAGTCAGGTGTGGTGGTGGGTGCCTGTAATCTCAGCTACTTGGGAGGCTGAGGCAGAGCATTGCTTGAACCCAGGAGGCAGAGGCTGCAGTGAGCCGAGATCACACCATTGTACTCCAGCCTGGGTGATAGAGCAAGACTCCATCTCCAAAAAAATTTGCTTAACCTAAAAATTTCTCAGCCATCACTCTCTGCCAACCTCACATTTTCGTGAGAAAGTCAGAGTGAAGAAGGTTGGTAAATATAAATCTAGTCACTTGCACTATTATGAAATTCAGTTATATACTTAGCTTCCAAATGGATAAATAAAATGTAATATATCTATGCAATGGAGTATTATTAAGCCATAAAGAATGAAGTACATATTACAACATAGATGAACGTGAAAGCACATGCTATGTGAAAAAGCCATTCATTAAAGGCCACATATTCCATGAAAACGTTTTAATATGAAATTTTCAAAAAAGTAAAATGTATATATAATCAATGAAGACAGAAAGTAGATTAGTTCCTGCTAAGGGTTTGGGGTGGGTGTATGTGGCACAAGGGAATAACACACACAGTTTATCAGTTACTTTTTGAGGGGATCAAAATCTCCAATTTCCAGTGGTGATGATGCACATAACTGTGAGTATACTGAAAAGACTCAGTTATACATTTGGAATGTGCATTTTATCTCAATAAAACTATTTAAAACATTATAGATATCCCTAAAAGAGACTGTTCAGGATATATGAATAGATTTCAAAACATGTAGAAAGCAGAAAATTTTGACCTAAAATCAAGAAAATAAAATAGGTCTATAGATGGCTATTCACTGATTATGTAGATAATAAAATTTGTAAAAATGTAGCTTAAAATAACTACTATAAATATAAAATGTAGACAATATGGTTACTACAATGACTGAAGGGATAATATATTTCAGAAGAAATTTGAAAACAAAACAACAAAATAAAATTATAGAACTGAAATACAAAAATGCCAAATTTAAAAATTAAATAAATTGGTCAAAAGAGAAATGAATACTGTACAAAAAAGTAATAAATCTGAAGACAGGTTATTAGAAAAATATGAACTATAAAAATGAAAAGACTGAAAAAAAAGAAGCCTAATGTTATGGACTGTGAGAAAATATTAAGTTATCTCCCACATGGGTGATTGAAGTTCCAAAAGATCAGGTGAAATAAAATGGGGAAATGATATAGATGTGATGATGAAAATGGTTGAATTATTCCAAACTGCATTTTTAAATGAAATCATGAATCTAAGAAACCCTGAAACCCAAAAATATGGAGGAAAATTATCTAAAATAGAGAAAGAATATATAACAAAATTGTCATCTTAAAGTTATATATCTAGCAAAATATCCTTTAAAACTGAAGACAAAAAAATCATATAAATGAATGTCAAGAGAATTTATTGTGTATAGAGATGCACTACCAGAATATTAAATAAAATTCTTTAGGATAAAGAGCAATGATACCAAAAGTATAATTCATTATACGTTAAATATCATAGATCAATAGGAATGTTAAATGTGTTAGTAAATGCAAAAGACTGTGTCTTATAATTTCTTTAGGTTATAGTCCTAAAAAGCAAAACAATTTAGTAAGACAAAAATTTTATAAATTAATATTTGACAATAATAATACAGCTTGAGGGAGTATAAAATTTTTTTTACTATTATAGGTTTCTTACACTAGAAGTGAAGTGTGTTGTAACTTTTTTCTAACATATAATGTAATCCATAAATAATTTTTTAAAAATACTTCAAAAATTTTTATAGAGATGTGGTCTCACAATATTTCTCAAGCTGGTCTCAAACTCCTGAGCTCAAGCAGTCCTCTTGCTTTGGCCTCCAAAAGTTCTAGGGTTACAGGACTGAGCCATACTGCCCAGCCACTCATAAGTAATTTGTTGAACATAAAATTAAAACAAAACAAAACAAAATAGCTAAAAGTCCAATAAGGCAGAAATATGTTAATTAAAATAACTAAAATAATTGATCAGCAAACATAAATTTCCAAAGACACAAAAATATAACTCATTAAGTCTAAATAAACCCTACCTTTGATTTTAAAGCAGAAATTGTCAAAGTAGAGGAAAAGAAATAATACTATGTTGTTTAATATAGGCACAATTTTTAAATAAATTTAAAATTTGAAACACAATTCTACGTTTTTTTAAATAGACACAATTTAAAAATAAAGGCAGATAGAAAAAAGTGCCGTAGAAATATATTGCATGCAAAGGAAAGTCATAATAATGCATCCCTAATATCATGCAAAGTAGATTTCAAGACTGGGAGTATTCAACACCACCAACAACAACAAAAAAGGATCATTTTATAATGGAAAGCGATCCATTCACGAAGAATACCACAGTTTTATATGTGAGTGCCTATAAGAGAGTTTCAAATTTGAGACAAGAAAAACCTGAGCCGAATTAAATTTAAAAGCCTTTAATTGTGGCTTACACCTGTAATGCCAGCACTTCGAGAGGCCGAGGCAGGTGAGTCACCTGAGGTCAGGAGGTGACACCAGCCAGACCAACATGGTAAAACCACGTCTCTACTGAAAAAAAAAAAAACAAAAAATTAGCCGGGCGTGGTGGCGCGCTTCTGTAATCCCAGCCACTCGAGAGACTGAGGCAGGAGAATCGCTTCTCTTGAACAGGGAGGTGGAGGTTGCAGTGAACCGAGATCATGCCACTGCACTCCAGCCTGGGTGACAGAGCGAGACTCCGTAAAAAAAAAAAAAAAAAACTTTAATTGAGCAATGAACTATTTGTGAATCTGGCAGCCTCAACAAGGAAAGCGAGATACAGAAAATGAAGTGAGATATAAAAACAGCGGGATTGATTACAGGTTGGCGCTTGCTACATTTAATTGGCCAAAACTCCGTGATTGATTTCTCTGTACATTTTGAACTATAACAAGTGGAGATGTAACCAGGCCACAGCCTCCTACTACTAGCCTACTATAGGCTATGGTCTATTTACATCTCTACTTATTATAGTTCAAAATGTACAGAGAAACATTTAGGCTAAACTTAAAATATGTAAGGAGGCAGCTTTAGGCTAAACTTGATTTAACAAAATAAATGGAGCACAATTAGATAGAATTAACAAATCAATACACAAAGCTAAAAGGTTTCAACGTTCTTCTCCAAATAACTGATAGGACAAAATAGAAAAGTTAATAATGGAGGATATTAGAAAAGCTATCAATTAAATAAACCTAATTATCATGCCTAGAAGACTAAACCCAAACTGCAGTGTACGCATATTTTCTTAAGCGCACATAAAGCATTCACCAAAAATATGAAAATATCTTATTAAATTTCAAAGCATGGTCATTTTTATTTAAGAGACGTGTGAAAAGTAATTGGCAAAAATATATTTAGAAAACTCCCCTATATTTGGAAATAAAGCTACACATTTCAAAATAGCACAATAATTAACGTAGAAGACATTAAAAAATAGGAAATATTTCAAACTGAAATAATAATGAGATATGGCATATAAAAACTTCTGAGATGCAGTTTAAACCATACAGCAATATTTATACCTTTAAAAGTTTTATTTAAAAATATGTAAAATGAATAATCTAAATTTCCACATTTAAGAATAAAGAAAAATGTTGAGTACATTAATCCCAATGTATGTAGAAGAAAATACATAATAAGAACAATAACACAAATAATTAATAAAAATAATGAACAATGTAGTCCAAGAAAAGAAGAGAGAAAAAACAAATTACAAATATCATCAATGAAATCACCAAAGAACTTCTATAAAAGCTTAATAAAGAGTAAGAACTTCATGCTAGTGACTCAGACAACGGGGCCGACAAGGCACATGTTTAGCACAAACATAACTCACAAAATGAGCCAAGAAGAAACTGAAAATCAAAATAATGTATATTTAGAAAAAGGAATTTGTAACCTGAAACATTCTCACAAATAAAACCCAAGGCCCAGATGCCTTAAATGCTAATTTGCAGTTCACATTTATGAAAGGAAAAAAATACATATATCTTTCTAGAAAAAAGAGAAATAAAAATATTTCTTAATTCATTTTTGTTGCCAAAAGAAATATTTAAGATTATTAAAAGTATTTATTTGAGCAATTATTTTTAAAAATTGCTAGCACATTACAAGATTTTAAAAATTACAACCAATAACTCATGAACTAAGAAGGCAAACTCATCTCTACACAAATCAAGATCAAGTAGATCTTAACACAACAAGGCAAAACACCTGTCCACATCAATCACCATATAAAATATACAGTAATCACAAACATATCTGATTACAAACAGAAGAGGCCTTTAACAAAACCAATACCTATTTACGATTTTAACAAGAACTCTCAATTACTTAGGAATAGAACCAATCAACTTCTATTTGATCAAAAAAATCAATGAAGAAATCTACAACTAACCATAATAAACTGTTAAATTTTAGTACATACTTCATTAGATCAGGGTAGGATAAGGGTAGCTCAGTTTACCACTTCTATTTACTATTATCTTCATGATTCTATTCCATAAAATAAATTGGAAATAAGACATAAAAGTCACTAAAGTAGAATTAATATTTCCATTATTCATGGAAAACTTAATTGTATATGCAGAGAATCCTAAGGAAATAACAAAATCTCCTATAAGTAATAAGTGATTCAGCAAGTTGTGGGACACAAAATCGATACAGTAACTTGTTTCTTATTTACTAGCAACAGAAATATAGAAAATTAAATTCAAAACAATGCCTTTTGTACTAATGCCAAAATTGTAATCTTAGAAATACAATTATCAGGGATATGAAAGGCCATTTTCTTGAAAGTACAAATATTGTAAAATGTAACTTAAAATTATCTAAATCAGGAGTTGGCAAACGATGGCCTGCAGAGCAATCTGGCATATTGCCTGTTTAAGTGTGGTCCACAAGCAAGGCCCTTTTTTTTTTTTTTAATTTTAAGGCGATGTCTATATATCTCCATCTAATGGTCTATCTACGACAGAAAAAAATATGTGACACACAATACTTAAATATTTTATTTCTGATTTTTAGAGAAAAAGCCTGTCATTCCCTGGTTTAAACAGAGATATATGCCACACTCATGGGTTGTATGACTGCATTCTTAAACTATCATCTGTCTTTAATTTGATCTCTGTATTACTGCAATCTGTATCAGATTCCCAGATTTTTTGTTTGCTTTTGTAAAGACTAGCCATTTTATCCTTTGACATATATGGAGATGTGAAAGAGAAATCATATCCAAAATCAGTATCTAGAAAAAGAACAAATGTGGAGACAATTTGTAGGGCATTAAAATATTCTAATTTTTGATTTTTTTTTTGTAGTTGGTTAAGTAAGCATATTCACTTATCAAAGCTCATCAGACTCTATAGGTAAGGTCTGTGCTTTGTAGTTTGTAAACAATGCCTCTGTTAACGACAGAAAAAGAGAGAGAGAGTAAAAGAAACAGAGAAGTCACAAAAGAATGTCGTAGACGGTGCAATCCCAACGCCATCTTCCAGGGCTGAGAAGAATAGTGTGTGTCTCCCTGGAAAGAGGTCTTGAAATCAGATCCTGTCCATCCTTCCATGATGTTCTTCTCGTTCAAAGTGTTGTTAGCTATTCTAGATCCTTTGCATTTCTGTGTGACTTTTAGAATCAGCTTGTCTATTGCTATGGTAAAGTCTGCAGGGATTTTGACTAAGATCACCTTGGAAGTAGAGACTCAATTGGAGAGAAGAGACATCTTAGAAATATTGAGTGATCCATGAAGAGAGTATATGTCCTCACTTATTTAGATATTCTTTAGTATCTCTCTGTAATGTTTTGTAGCTTTAAGGGCATAGGTATTACACATTTTAACAATGTATCCTTAGATATTACAACTTTTAGATATTTAGACGTCTTTGATATTTTTAGATGTTTAGATAACTTAGATATTTAGATATTATGTATTTTTCTCACTTTTCTTATTCTTTATTACTAAGATATAAACATGTATCTATTTTTCTACATTGTGTATTCAGTAATACTGCTAAACTAACTTGATAGTTATAATATTTTATACATTCTATAGATTTTTACATTTGTAATTTATTTTATCTGTGTGCATATGTGTGTCTGTTAAGAGTGATATGTTGGAAACCAATGTTTAACAGGCTCTTGACTGTTGAACATTTTTCTGTAATCTTCATGTGTCTTTCAGTCCAGTGATTCTCACCAAAACCACAGAGCTTCTACTCCAGCCTTGGTCCTTTACACTCACAAAAATTCACCTTGGGGAAAGTGATCTGACAACTGTAACAAATTTAAAATGCCCTTCCTATGGGATGATTCTGCCTCAACACTTTCCTCATATTTCTACATCTAGAATGATATATTTTAGCCAGGTGTGGTGGTTCACGCTTGTAATCCCAGCACTTTGGGAAGCCGAAGGGGGTGAATCGCTTGACCCCAGGAGTTTGCCTGGGCAACAGGGTAAAACCTGGTCTCTACAAAAAATGCAAATATTATCTGGGCATGGTGGCATGCACCTGTAGTCCCAGCTACTCGGGAGGCTGAAGTGGGAGGATCCCTTGAGCCTAGGAAGCCAAGGTTGCAGTGAGCCATAAGACTGAAAACCCATCTCAAATACAGTAATCACAAACATATCTGATTACAAACAGAAGAGGCCTTTAACAAAAGGCCCAGATATATATATATATTTCAATAAATGTAAGTATGAGATCAGAGGCTTCTGAGAATACAAAGATAATAAAGATTATTTTAATGTTCTTTTTTGCACTTCAACTGGTGGCTAATTTGATAAGCTGTCAACTTCAACTTTGATGTACTCTGAAATACAATTGTATGCTTGAGTTCTGTCTTAGTCTATTAGTGCTACTATAATAAAATACTTCCCATAGGGTAATTTATAAACAATAGAAATTTGTTTCTCACAGTTTTGAAGGTTGGAAAGTCCCATTTCAAGGCACTAGTGGAGTCAGCATCCCGTGAGGGTTCTCTCTTTCTTCAAAGTCTATGCATTCTCATTGCATCTTCACCTGACAGAGGGGGAAAAAGCAGACAAAGGCTGTGCTATCATATGGGAGAAGTGATGGAAGGGCCAGGTAGCTTACTGAAGCCTCTTTATAAGGGAATTAATCCCATTCATGAAAGCAGAGTCCACCTGACTTAATCACTACCCAAAAGACTCCACCTTTTAAAACTACTTCAATGGGGATTAGATTTCAGTATGAATTTTAGAGGGACACACAGTTCTAAACCATAGCAACTTGAGATAGGTTCCTTTTTAGCATGAATATATTTTCCTTTGTGATAATAAAAACACATCATCTGACAATGCTATTATGAGTTGAGTACTCACCAACACATTCAATAAATATTGATCGAGTTCCCACTATGTGAAATATAAGTCAATACCTGACTTTTATCAAACTATTTTCTACTCAGTGATAGAAAATAATTTTTTGAGACTACACACACACGTTCTTATGCTCACCTGAGCACTGAGCCAGAGAAGGATCACAGCCCAACAGTTCACATAGAAAAGGCGAGACTAAGTGTCATTATCAGCTGCCTCCCTTATATCTGATGTGCCTTTTAAACATAAATCGTGTTGCTAGAGTTCCAGTCACAGTACAGAAGAAGAGAGGAGTTAAAATGGTTTTTTGACTGTTTTTACTATCAATTTTTGTATCACACTTCTGCTTCCCCAATGTTTATAACAGCTTCCACCATTGGTCTACCTGCTTTGTTGCATAAGATGGTAAAATCAAATAGTTGCTCCCTATAGTCTTCCTTCTCTCTCTCTCCTCTCTCTCTCTCTGTCTCCCCACCCTCTCTCTTGTGCACACCCACGCACATACGTGCATGCATGAGCCTAAAAACATGTGACATGACTGTGGACTAAAAAAACAAAAAAGCTTCTCAAAATTAGAAGAGTTCAAAAAGCAAAAGAACCAAGAGTGATGTAGGGAAACTGAGTTAAAATGTTATTTGAAAAATAATAATAATAAACACAGGAAACAACCATTTGAGTAATTCGATAAAAATCTGAAAATTGGAATTCATAAGATGTTTCATAAATACAATAATTTTTAAAAACTTTCAAATAGAACTAACTTTTTCTCTTGATGGGAAGTTTTAGAATAAATTAGCATATTCAAACAGACCCCCCCAAAAAAACTTAAAGCACAAAGCCATTAGATATAATCCTGTTCTGACTTTCTCATTTTACAGAAAATATATATATCTTTCAAACATAGACTATAGAAGGTGATATTAAAAATTGATAAATGATCTTACTAATAAAATTGTGTATGGGGGAGGGAGATGAAGAGAAAGTTAAGAATACCAGCAAGCATCATTCTTAGTATATGGAACAGTTTTTGCATATCACAAGCTACTGTAGCCTGAGCTTCATTTGTTTTAGGAGATTATTACACTAGTTTTCTTTAATATTGAATTTTGTTAAATCACTTTGTAATCACAGCAATCTTAGAGGAAAAAACATGCAACTATCTTGTCACAATTGCTATGTTTACTAAACTTTATCACAATTTCTCACTGAGAAACTTCTGCTATTCCAATAATTGAAGTGAATCATGAAAAGTAAAGTAAATTTACATCAAAATTATAAACTCTAACATCATGGTCCATAGGAAAAATATTCTAGGTTTTTTTCATACTTATTAACAGGTATCTATAGCAATGAGACATTTATATATTAAAAAGGATAAATTTAAAGGAGATTACTCATGTTTAATTCTATTGCTAACTACAATGTATTTGTTTCACAGTTTGCCAAATGGGTCCTACTTTTCAGGAATCAGAAACTAAAAAAGTATGTTATGGAAGATTTTACAAAAGTGTAAAATTTCATTTGAAGTTCTACTGTTCTTTCATCTGCTACTTCTCCCCTTTCTTTCAAAGAATAGATTCTGTGCCATACAATGTGATATATTAAAACCTTATATAAACCTTCAAACGTGATGAAAATATTAGATGCTACTAAGATAGAGTAGACACACATTTTCCTATTCCTGCTTATTAAGTTCAATTAAAAGCCCTGAATATTATATATAAAACACTCATAGGAAGACTTTTAAGGCTGGAGAGAGGAAGGCAGACCCACAGGTATAGCCAAAACCAAGGAACAAAATAGTGTGAGCTTTTGGGTTTCCCTCTTGTCTCATATGTTCTAGATCTGGAGCTTAAGAAGATTTCACCCCAGAAATACCAACAGGTACAGAGAAGTCATAAAAACTTGCCATCTCTAACCACATGAGGAAGAAAGAGGGACCCCATAGACACGGAATATTTTTAGATAATAATTGCTCTAATTCAGACAAAAATTACAGAAAAATATTGTGGCTCTACACCAATCCAGGCCAGCAAGGCCCCGGGAGAGTACCTCAACTTCCATCTTTAGGAGGATGTAATAAGGCATCTGCCTGGTTTACGTCACTGAAGGTCAAATAGGGTTTCAGTGCATTCATCTCACTGACCACAGTACACCCTCCCACCTCCGACATGTCAGTAATGACTGCATGAGGCCAGAACTCTCACTCCAGTTCAGCAGTAATGAAAAGCCTCCCCTCCTAAGTGTCAACAGAGAATACGTGGGAAGACAGGAATCCTCTACTTGGCAGTACTGAGGCAAAATCTTTCCATATCCCACCTCTTCCTTTATCTGGCAAAACAAACTGGCCAAGAACATTGAAATAAGATCTAGAGTCACATAAAATAATATAAGAATGTGAAGTTTTTATTTGAAAATCACGTTCATACCAAGAATCAGAAACATCTCAAAATAACTTTTTAAACATACAATAGATAGCAGGACTAAGATGACAGATAATTATTTGACAAAGATGGTAAGGCAGTAAGAGTATGAATGTATCAGCAAACTATTATGAACATGCTTGAGACAAATGAAATGAAAAGAATGGAAAGCCTCAGCAAAGAAATAGAAAGTTTCAGCACAAAACAAAATAGAAATACTATAAATAAAAAATACAACCCAAATAAAGGCTCTGTATTTGGACTCTTTGGCAGACTGAAGAGGACATCATCAGAGAACATAGGAAAGAGTTAGCAAGCTCAAAAAAATTGTAAAATATTTAATCTGAACAATAGAAGGAAAATAAAAACAAAAAAAAAAGAAAGACAGTCTCAGACCCTGTGGGTCTGTAAAAATAATTCTAACATTTGTGTTATTGAAGTATTAGAGTGGATAAGGAAAACAGAGAAATAAGTAAAGATATAAATGTGGCTAAATATGTTCTAATTTCAGCAAGAAATACAACTCTACTGATTGAAAGAACTAAGTAAATTCTTTAAAATATTAACCAAAGTAAAACTCTTTTAATACACATCATAAATAAATTTCTAAAAATGAAAGCTGAAAAAAATATCCTGAAAGCAATCATAGAAATATTATCCTTTGACTATAGGGGCAAAACAAAATGAGTAAGAGTGAATATGGAGGCCAGAAGGAAATAGCATAATATTTCTCAAATGTTGAAATAAAAAAGAACTGCCAATCTAGAATGTTATGTTCAGTGAAAATATCCGTCAGAAATAAAAGAAGCCCAAAGATATTCTCAGATAAAAGAAAACTAGGATTATTAGTCACGGTATATGCTCCATAGAAGAATGAGTAATGTACTTTTTATAAACAGAAAGGAAAAAATAGAATGAACCTTTGAACATCAGAAATAACATAGTAAAAATATGGTAAATATAATAGGTCTTCCTTCCCATCTTCAGTTATCTAAATTATTAGTGCGTTTAATATGTGAAGCAAAAATTATAACATTTTTAGATGTGGTTCTAAATGTACATAGAGAAAATATTTAAGACAATTATAAGTAGGAGAGGATAAAGGAATAAAGAAATGCAAGGAAAGACAAGATTTCTACCCCACTCAAAGTAGTATGCCCAAAATCACCATAGAAAAATAAAAATTGAATTATTTTAAAAAATAGTAAGGCAGGAAAAAAGAAAACATAAATTAAAAACAAAACAGATTTTTTTTAAAAATGTTAAGCACTAGTATATTACCAAAAACTTTAAATATAAATGGTCTAACCACAACAATTAAATAGTGGAAATTGGCAATGAATTTTAAAAAATGATGAAATTGTATGCTGCCTATGAGAAACTTGCTTCAAATATAATAATCTAGGCAGGTTAGAGTAAAATAAATGGTAAAAGATATATCACACAAACATTAATCAAAGGAAAGCAAGTGTCTCTATGTTAATATTAGAAAAACTAGATTTCAGAGCATTAAAAATTATCAGAGATAGACAGAGACATTGTGTGATAATAAAATGATGTCAATCTACCAAGAACATGCAGCAATCTTACATGGCTATAAATCAAACATCAGTGCTGCAAAATGTGTAAGACAAAAACTGATAGAATTAAGAAAGAAAGTAGAAAAGTAAATCTACAATTGTAGGTGGACATTTTAAAACACACATATCAACTGGGAATGGTGGCTCACGCCTGTAACCCCAGCACTTTGGGAGGCCCAGATAGGTGTATCACTTGAGGTCAGGAGTTCAAGACCAGCCTGGCAAACATGGAGGAACCGTCTCTACTAAAACTACAAAAAAATAGCCAGGCATGGTAGTGTGTGCCTGTAGTCCCAGCTACTCGGAAAGCTGAGACAGGAGAATCGCATGAACCCGGGAGACAGAGGTTGCAGTGAGCCGAGATCACACGACTACACTCCAGCCTGGACTACAGAGTGATACTCTGTCACAAAACAACAACAACAACAGCAAAAACCCCACATGTCAACAAATGACAAAACAACCAGACAGAAAGTCAGAGAGGATACAGAAGATCTTTTTTTTTTTGAGACGGAGTCTCGCTCTGTCGCCCAAGCTGGAGTGCAGTGGCCGGATCTCAGCTCACTGCAATCTCCGCCTCCCGGGTTCCCACCATTCTCCTGCCTCAGCCCCCCAAGTAGCTGGGACTACAGGCGCCCGCCACCTCGCCCGGCTAGTTTTTTGTACTTTTTAGTAGAGACGGGGTTTCACCGTGTTAGCCAGGATGGTCTCGATCTCCTGACCTTGTGATCCGCCCGCCTCGGCCTCCCAAAGTGCTGGGATTACAGGCTTGAGCCACCGCGCGCGGCCGGATACAGAAGATCTTAACAATATCATCAGTCAACAGGCTGTAGTCAACATTTACAAAATACTCTCCCAAACAACATTGGAATACACATTTTTTGAAGGGTTCATAAAGGATTTGCCAATATAGATTATATTATGGCCCATAAAAGAAACATTAACAAGTTTTAAGGAATTAGAATCATACATAGAGTGTTCTTCAACCATGATGGAATTACAGAGAGTTACTAATACCAGTGAGCATCATTGTTAGTATATGAAATGCGCTAATCAGTAACATAAAGGGAGCAAAAAAGGAGAAAAATCTGAACACTTGGAAAACAAGTAACACACTTATAAATAATCCAAAGTTCAAAAGAAATGAAAATTAAAATATACATTGAACTGAATGAAAATATAAACTTAAGAGGATAACTCATAACACTAAATGTATTAATTAGGAAAGTGAAAAAGTCTTCAATCAATAATCAAAACCCCAAGCTCAAAAATCTAGAAAATAAGAAAATTAGAAACCAAAAGCAAGAAGAAAGAAAATAATAAATACAAGCACAAAATGACGTGGAATTTTAATAAAAAAGAAGACAAATTATTTAAAATCACGATTTCTTAAATCATTCATAATTCTTTAATCTTTGAGTAAGATTGACAAAGAAATAAAAAAGAAAATACAAAGCAGTAATATCAGGAATGAGACATGAGACATTACTACACATCATATAAGCATCAAAAAAATAAGAAAACCCTACAACTTTTGTACTTATAATTTTGGGAAGGTACACAAAAGGAACTATTTTTTAAAATCTACCATATGTTATGCAATATGAAATAGATAACTTGAATATCCCTATAACTCTGAAGAAAACTATGTTTATAATATAAAAATCTCTCAAATAACCAATCTTGAAAATGGCCTAATAGAATCCCCTAGTGATCACCACCCCCCCCAAGAGGTATATCAAATTGAACAATTATCCATGCCCTCAAACTCCTTCACAAGAATGTTTTTTAAAAGTGAGAGGTTATAGTACTTTGTTTTAACAGAATCATCACAAAGGTCGTATTGAAGAGGGTAAGAAGGACAGTCCTGCACTGCTTGCACCACCCTTCCCTCAACCCAGGCAGTGTAATGCAGAGAGAGGATCTGTCTTTGTGACAGAGGGAGAGGGAAGTGTGCAGGGAGTGTTACCTTGGAACCCTGTACAAGACCCGTCACAGTAAAACAGCACTGGGCAGATCTCCATGGCCCCTGAACAGAGCTCCTAGACCTGCCCTGGTCCGGAAGGGAATCTGCTGCCCCAGCAGGGCCCCAAATAAGTTTGAGTGGCAATGAGTTTGTAACAGCTGAGTTCCCTGGCAAACCACAGTGCTGCACTGATCTCAGAGACTGTGGGCTCAGGATGCACACCAGCACAACATCAGCCATGGCAGCCACAAGGCTGCCTGTGTCACCTCTCCTTCCAGCTCCGGGCAGTGCAGTATGCAGAAAATCTTCTTCCCGGGGGAAGGAGAGGAAAGCAAATAGAGGACCTTGTCTTGTAATCTGGTACCAGCCTTACCACAGTAAAACAGCACCAGGCAAAATCCCACAGCCTCTGATTCCAGGCCATTGCTCCCAAATGGCACTTCTAGACCCACTCTGGGCCAGAAGGGAATCTCCCACCCTAGTGGGATAGACCCAAGTTGTGGCTGGCTTCACCACCTGCTAATTATAGTGGTCTTGAGCCTTGAATAAACATCAGACAGTAGCAGTCATGAGTCTTGGGTGTAACCTGGGTAACTGGGGTGGTCTAAAAGGCAATAGGTTTGTGGATCATTCTGTCAATCCAGCTGCTTAAAGATGATGGTGACCATGGTTAGACCACGGAATTACATGAACATTGGCCCATTGGAACACTTGTGAAGTCAGTTCTTTAATTGCAAACAATGCTGTGGGGGATTCCATGAAAACGGATAAGGCATTCTGTAACTGTACAGATGGTAGTTTTGGCAGAAATATTGCATGCAGAGAATCCAAATACATATTTGAGTGTCTATTCCAGTAAGAATAAAACACTCCCCTTTCCATGATGGAAGTGTTCCAATGTAATCAACCTGCCAAGAGGTAGCTAACATATCGCCCAAGGGAATGGTGCCATATCAGGGATTCAGTTCTGGTCTCTGCTGCTGACAGATGTGACATGCATCACTGGCTATTGCCAAATTGCCCTTGATGAGTGGATGTCTGTGTTCTTGAGTCCATGCATAATCTCCATCCCTGTTACCATGGCCATTTTTTAAATGAACCTGTGGCACAAGGACAGCAATACTGGGAAAGAGAATGACTGGTCTCTACAGAACAGGTCATCCGATTCACATGCTTGTTTACATCTTCTTCTTCTGAGATCACCTTTCAGCAAGCATTCACATAGGACACAAATATCTATACTTTTTGTCCATTCATATAAGCATATCCACATAACTTGCTCCCAGAACTCCTTGTCTCCAATTTTCAATTGTGTTCCTTAGTATTCAATGGTCATCCAGCCAAATCATTGGCCACAGCCATTGAATTGCTTTTTTTTAAAATTAACTTTTACCTCAGATAGTTGAGATACACATGCAGATTTGTTACATGGGAATATTGCATGATGCTGGGGTGAACTGCTATAGATTTTACTTCTGGCCATTTCTCCTCCCAGGCAAAATGAACAACCAGGTGCACTGCTAAAATTTCTGCCAACTGGATGAATTTTTGTTTGCCATTGTTCATTAGGAATGTTCCAGAAAGACATTGTAGTGCTGGAGTACTTTCTGGTGTTGCTCTAATATCACACAGAACCATCTGTAACCTAGGCCTAATTTTTCTCTTCCTCAGTTACTGGATGGCAGAGCAGCTTGCACAGCAGCAGAATTGCAAAGCGTTCTGTTGTTTTGGGTTCCACTAAAGCTAGTATCTTTATAGGTCACTCTGATAATGGGCCCTAGTATCACACCCAAATAAGGAATATATTGCCTCCAAAATCGAAAGAGGACCACTAATCCTTCTACCTCTTTATTGGTGAAATGAGGGGCTAAAAACGGTAACTTATTCTTTACCTTTGAAGGGACATTTCAACATGCCACATATGACAAAAATTCCACTGATATGAAAGGTCTCTGAATTTTTGTCAGATTTATTTTCCACCCTCTGACATGCAAATGTCTTGCCAGTATTTCTAGAATAGTTGTTACTTTCTTCTCACCAGGTCTCATCAGCACAATATCATCAATGTAATGAACCATCACAAGGTTTTATGGAGGAGAAAGGCAATCAAGGTCCCTATGAACTAAATTATGGAAAAGAGAGTTGAAATTATGGAAAAGAGAGTTGACATACTCCTAAGATAAGACAGTGAATGTGTATTTCTGACCTTGCCAGCTGAAAACAAACTGCCTCTGTTGGTCATTACTAAGAAGTATAGATTTTAAAAAGCCAAATTAATAGCTCCATACCAGTTCCTAGGGCATGTGTTAATTTTCTCAAGCAATGAAACTACATATTACAGTGCATCTGGAATAGGATAAACTGCCTGATTAAGTGGACAACGTTTCAGTGCCATATTCCAAGATCCATTTGTTTCTGCACAGGCTAAACAGAGAAGCCGAAAGGACATGTGGTGGGAATCATTACTGTGCATCTCTCCAGCCCTTGCTGGGGACACTCATCTCTGCAATGCCTCCGAAAATGCTTTATTGCTTTTGACTTACTATTTTTCTAGGCCGCAGTAGTTCTAGTGTCTTCCACTTTCCTTTTATTGATGATAGCCATAGTTACATTTGTAAAATGATGATTACAGATGAATAGTAAGTTTTGGACCATGAGGCACATTTCTTTCTGAAGGTACCTCACCTTCCTTCATTTCAAGACTCTGGTATTGTAAACTGGCACTGAGAATTTTTGTGGGACTATGCATGACTCTCTGTTTTGGAGAATCAACTTAGAATTCTATTCAATAGACCTAGGACTTTTCTGCTTATACGGGTGAATTAAGAACTTAGTAACTTGCCTATCTATTTCTTTTCCTGAAATATCATGATGAACTAGCCAAAGCCATAGATCTCTGCAAGTCAGACTATTCTAGTCACCACTTGGGCTCTTACACATGTAACAGGAACCATATCCATTTTGTCTTTGGTGATCAAGTGCTGTCATTTATTCCCTGTCACCAGAGATTCCATTATCCCCATTAATATTTAGTTTCATGGCAGCAGTTCCCACTGCAAATTCTGAACTACAGAAAAGAGGGACCACAGAGCTCTTCAAGGATGCTAGGGGCTCTCCACTGAAATCTGTTTCTCTCAGTTGTGATAAACAACTGGACCTTCCCAGAGTGTGTGAGCACATCCTACATGGTAACCCACTCTAATAGTCCAACTGCCCTGAGCCAACAGATACCTTCCTAGACAGTATTCCAAGGTATTACTGGCATTTGAACTTCATTTTGTGTGGGTCATCCTTCAGCCTATGTCAACCAACCAAACACCCAAATCCTTGCTAACCCCTCAAGCTAAAATAAAGCATCTTTGCCTAGTGGGCCTATCTGAATACATTTGCCCTGGTCTAACTTTATGGTCCTTTCATCATTTTCTCACTCCCTTAATATCTATTCCCACATATATTCTTCATATTTATGCCAGTATAAATTGGAAAAAACAGACAGTACTTTTGGTGTGTTGCACACTTCTTCATCAGTCACCCTTTGCTGACAAAAGAGGTCAAAGAAAATCTAAATAAAAGGAGATACATACTATTTTATGAATTAAAAGACTCAACATAGTGGAGGTGTCAATTCTCCCCTAAATGATATACAAGTTTAACAAAATTCCTATTAAAGTCTCGGTAAGATTTTTTTTGTATCTATTCATTATTATTCTAGACAACTGCTTTTTCATATAGCCTTTTTTTTTTTTTTTTTTTTTTTTTTGAGACGGAGTCTCGCTCTGTCGCCCAGGCTGGAGTGCAGTGGCCGGATCTCAGCTCACTGCAAGCTCCGCCTCCCGGGTTTACGCCATTCTCTCGCCTCAGCCTCCCAAGTAGCTGGGACTACAGGCGCCCGCCATCTCGCCCAGCTAATTTTTTTTTGTATTTTTTTAGTAGAGACGGGGTTTCACCGTGTTAGCCAGGATGGTCTCGATCTCTTGACCTCGTGATCCGCCCGTCTCGGCCTCCCAAAGTGCTGGGATTACAGACTTGAGCCACCGCGCCCGGCCCATATAGCCTTTTCATATAGCTAATATCTAAAATAATATTGTAAAAAGAAGAATAAAGTAGAATGAATCAGGGTACCAAATTTTAAAGCTGAATATATAGCTATAATAATCTACAGTGTGTGGTAATGGCAGAAATATAGGCAAATAGATCAATGGGATGGCATATAGAACCTGGAAATAAATCCACACAAAAAAGTCAATCTGAGTTTTGCCACAGGTGTAAAAGCAATTCAATGGAGAAAAGGTAGCCTTTTCAACAAATAAATCTGGGGCCATTGGACATCAGTAAGTAAAAACAAACAAACAAAAAATGACCTGTCTCACACCCTACAGAAAAGTTAACTCAAAATGTACTGTAAATCTAAATTTAAAATATAAATCATAAAAATCTTTAATAAAACAGGATAACATCTTCAGAATCTCAGGTGAGGCAAAAAGTTCTTAGACTTAAAACCAACAGCCTGTGGTATAGCCGGACAAAATAATATTATTCAGCCATTAAAAGAAACAAGTACTTTGGGGATGAATTTTAAAACATTATGTTAAGTGAAAGAAGCCGACAGAAAAGGCTACATATTGCATTATTCTACTTGTATGACATATTCAGAATAGGTGAATCTATAGTCAGAATGTGAACTGGTGTTTGTCTGAAAATGTAGGGAGAGGTAATGAGGACTGAGCGCTTACGGTGTATGGGGTTTGCTTTCGGAGTGGTAAAATTATTTTCAAACAGATAAAATTGGAGGTAGTACAACATTGTAAATGTACTAAATGCCACTGATTTTTTCACTTTAAAGTGGCTAAATTTATCTAATATCAATTCCACCTCAATAAAAATAAAAAGACCCATCTATATGTGAATATGTAGAGCAGATTTTTTCGTAATAGCCCCAGACTGGAAACAACCTAGACGTCCTTCAAAAGGTGAATGCGTAAACAAACTGTGGTATATCCAGATCATGAAACACTTCTCAGTAATACAAAGAAGGAACTGACACATACAAAAACCTAAGTGAGCCTTCAGAGAACTATGTCAATTAAAAAAAAAATTGAAAGTTACATACTATACGACTGCAATTGAATAACATTCTTGAATGAGTAATTTATGGAAATGGAGAACAGATTAATGAATGTTAGGGACCAAGGAGTGAATGGAAGTGGAAGGTGAGTGTGGCTCATGTAAATATTCCATATCTTGACTCTATAGTTCTTAATATCTTAGATGTAATATTGTACTATAATTTTGCAAGATGTTTCCATTGAACGAATTTAAATATGGAGTACATAGAACTTTTCTGTATTATTTTTTACAGCTACAATTACCTCTCAATCAACACTTCAATTAAAAAAACATGACAGAAATCAGGCTTACGCCTGTAATCCCAGCACTTTGGGAGGCTGAGGCAGGTGGATCACCTGAGGTCAGGAGTTGGAGACTAGCCTGGCCAATATGGTGAAACCCCGTCTCTACTAAAAATATAAAAATTAGCCACCCGCGGAGCTGGGCGCCTGTAATCCCAGCTACTCGGGAGGCTGAGGGAAGAGAATAGCTTGAACCCGGGAGGTGGAGGTTGCAGTGAGTTGAGATCATACCATTGCACTCCAACCTGGGTGACAGAGTGAGCTCCACCTCAAAAAAAAAAAAAAAAGATAGAAAAAGTGTGCCAAAAAGGAAATTTAAGCCCACACATTTAAGTACATAGTACAAATGTTTGTGAAGCATACACTTATATTGAAATGACAAACATAAGATATTTAAATAAGTAGGATGATTACAATGAAGAGTTTGTAGTCTATTTTTTAAAAAACAACTACATATTTTATATCTTAAAGACCATCTCCTTTTCTCAAAAATATAACAATGGTCTATTTTACACTATTTTACATTACTTGCTGGCAACCACACATGTTCCTCCTACTTTTTCTCCTGCCCTGCTAAAGTCCATCATTTTTATTTGGAGGTCTCTGCTCTACTACCACCTTGTCAGTAAGATATTTTATAATCCTTTCTAGATCAGATTCTTTCTTATGTTCTGTGCTTTTTGATTCCCCTTTTCCCACATTATTTTTTTTTCGTAACTGTCAGCAAATACTGACGGTTATCTTTACTTGCCTTCTCCAACTAAGATGTAAACTACAGGAGATACATGACTTTGTTCATTGATTCACCCCTCTGAATTGCAGAATGTGCTTGGCATGTAATAGATGCTCAGCACATGCTCCCTGAATGAATGTCACTCAGAAGCAGAGTTGCTTACTGCAGGTTTTCAGCTATGCTAACAAAATTAGAGTGGGTCCACAGCTTCTGATAAAAAAGGAGCATGATATTAAAAACTCACTGGCTTGCAAATAGAATCTCCCGAAGTTAAAGAAAAATGATAACCTATTCTATTAATGAGACTATTTTAAACTTGTTTCGAGACTAACAGAAACAATTACAACCTTTTTAAAATTAGTTCACCATATTTAATTGTTATTAAGTTTTAAATTTTTATTTGGTCGTACTATTCTACTGATTTGTAAATGTTTGGTAAATGGTTTTCTTTTTGGTGAATCTCAAAAAAAATCAAAACAAAAACCAGCTGTTGCTTGTTTTTGCTGCTAATAATATTTACTTGTCTCCAAGAATCTTAGCTTTTAAGAAAGATAAAGGAATAAAGGGCACTGAATTGGGGGGACTCTACAGAAGATAAGTTGAATGTTTGTATGTTCTTAATCTCTAACATTATTGTGGATTTATACATATACATATGTATGTCTTTCAAATATATTAGTTATAATAAAGTATCATAAAAAATAATTACAGGCAGAGTTGATGCATTTGTCTAACAGACTTATAATGAAAAAAGTGTCTTTATTTTACTTCTTACTGTCTTCAAACATTAGGTCCAAAAGTAGCACTCATTCTAACAAGTACACATTCCCTGACCCATAGTGGTAAAATAAACAAAACTCAATTTTACATTTGTCTTACCATATCTCAATATTTATATAAATATAGGAATGATCAGCACCAACAGTACTAAAAACAGTTTGCTCTCATATTATTTTATCTATTTAGATGAGTTTTTAAAGATGTAAAAATTAAATGAACTATTTACCCTGCACACTATAATAACTCATCAACAAAATTATTTTATTGCTGATGTCTTCACCACCAGTCTGTCCCTCTGCTTAAAAGACTTCATTGCTTTTCAATTGCTACAGAGATGAGAACAACAACAACAACAAAATACTTAGATTATTACAACCTTGTGTCACCAAGAGTCTTGCCTACCCTCCAGCTTAAACGTTTGTTCTTAATTTTTCACTATGGTGAAGGCAAATCTGCCTTCCCTTCATTTCATAAAGGTATATTTATAGGCTTTTCCTTGCTATTCTAACTTCAAAATTAAGACTTGACAAATAACAACATGGCTATCTGATGCAAGAATACAGTACCATGAAAAAAAAAAAGACTAGATGTTTTAGTTCATTCTTGCTGCTATAGCAAAATGCTTTATACTGGGTAATTAATAAATCACAGAAATTTACTACTCACAGTTCTGTATACTGGGGTGTTCCAGACCAACACGCCAGCAGTTTTGATCTAGTGAGGACCCATTCTTTATGGATGGCACCATGTAGCTGTCTCTTCACGTGGCAGAAGAGACAAGCATGCTTCATTTGGCCACTTTGATAAAGATGCCCATCTCATTAATAAGGGTAGAATCCTTAAATTTAATCACTTCCCAAATGGTCCACTTCATAATAACACCAAGTTGTGAACTCTGTTTCAACACATGAATTTTTGGGGTACACAAACATTCAACCATAGCACTAAAATGAACTGAATTAACACTGAGCTTGACTGACTTCATTATACCTTAGTTTCCCATCAAATCAGGTATATTTCTAAAGATATTGAAGTTAAAATGTACAAAAGTGCTATATAAATATACACATGAGACTACATTACAATGGTTTGGATTCAAATCCAGCCAAATTATTTACTAAAAATTATATTTTTATAATTAATAATAAATTCAGCTGTTTTAGAATTTCAATTGTATCTATAAAATCAGAACAAAAATTGTTAAAGCTCATATCTTCTTAATCATTGTAGCAGAATGCTTTAGTCTTAGGGGAAACTTCTTCAGTAGAAGGAAGCACAGCAAATTTGCCTTTATAGAGATTCAACTCTTGGTGCTTGGGCAAAGAATAAGAATGACATTCCGCAGCAGCAGCAGTGAGAGAAGGAAGAACGAAAGAAGAAATTTCTAGAATGAGATGGATCTCCAGCCCCATGCCAGTCATGGACTGGATAAAATTCATGCATATCGTTTGTGAGAGAGGTGAGAGATGTGAATCTCTTTCTCATTTGGTTCCAGTCTGCAACTGTGAACAAGAGCCAATTTATCAATCTGGTCTCATCAGGAAAATAGAGACCAGGAAGTAAATCTAGATGTGTCAGACACATTGAGAGAGAGTGTTTTGAGAAACTGGGGCTCAATTAATTATTTCCCTGCTTGTTCTCTGCCTGAGATTGGAATAATTGAGAGACAAATTAGTCACTGATCTAAAAGCGGCACTGAAAATGCCATCATTCCATGGTTTATCCCTGGAAAACTTTTGGTATGGATGAATAGAGAAGTCTATTTATTTCCTTCAGACAGCTGTCATCCAAGACAAGGAAAAGTTGAGCAACTCAAGCCACCTTTTTTTTGTTTTTTAATTTTTGCAGCTCACAAATTCTTTAAGTCACCACACCAGTCCTGTAGAGAAATGAAAGAGGTTACAAATAGCAAAAGGATTATTCTAATAGTGAGTTCTCCATATGGAAGTCTATATCAGAAATAGGAATTTAATTCCTTCCTAAATTATATGTCTCTTTCTCAAAATAATTCATTGAAATGTTATATATTTTGCCATATATTCAGAAATTAAACTCTAAGTGCATTTTCTTTTTGAGATGTAATATAAGAGGCATAGTCTTTCACACACTTCTATCTTCTTAGTGGCAGCTTTAAATTCTGGACTTTGAGCTTCTTTTGTAGTCAGAAACTATGTGTTTATCATTTTTGTTTGTCTCGTAGCTTAACATAGAATAAATATTTCGCATATTTTTATTAAGCTAATGATTAAATACAAAGTAAATTTTTAAAGAGAATATTATTTCTGTGATCACCAAATACTAGGTATTGGGTGACATTCTATCAACAAACACATTTGGCCAAAATACGCTAATAAAATCACCTATGAGGTTTTATAAACCACAAAAAAATATGTACACATAAATCTAGTATCAACTTGTGCCATGTGTGTTATTTCACACTAACCTAAAAACCACTGTATCCCTGTAAGAACCCATAAGACAGCACAATGTTTGAAGCATTTTGGATGTTTAAGATTTATGCACTAGGGTGTTTCATAATCTTTCCTCCCCCATCCTTGTTATAAACAAAATTTAATAATTTAGTGTTTTCCATAATGACGTTGCTTACTAATTGGCTAAATTGAACAGCCACCACATACTTCATTTAGCAACATGAATTAAGCTGATTTTGCTTACTAAAAATCTATAATACTTTCAGCAAATAATTTCTAATCCGAAGAGCAAGAACAATACATTCTGCATCTTCAGGTAAACTTTACAGAGTTTAGTAACTTATTTTAATGGTTTAGAAATGAAATACAGTCACATAACACTTAATGATGAGCATACATTCCAATTAATTAATCTAGGTGACTTGGTCATTGTGTAAACATCATGGAGTGTACTTACACAAACTTACATGGTATATATAGCCTACTACACATCTAAGTTATATGATATAGCCTATTAATTCTAGGATACAAACTTATACAGCATATTAGTCTCAGGAATACTAAAGGCCATTGTAACACAATGGTAAGTATTCGTGTATATAAACACATCTAAATAGAAAAGGCACAACAATGTGGTGCAACAGAAAAAAAAAATGGTACACCTGTCTAGGTCACTTGCCAGGATTAGAGCTTGCAGGACTGGAAGTTTCTCCAGGTGAGTCAGTGAGTGGGTGACGAGTCAATATGAGAGCCTAGGACATTACTATAGACCACTGTAGGCTTTATGAACACTGTACACTTAGACTATACCAAATTTATTTCAAAATAGTTTTCTTTCTTCAATAATAAATTAACCTATATTACTATACCTTTTTTACTTTATAAACTTTAATTTTTTAAACTTTTGACTCGCAATAACATTTAGCTAGAATGCAAACATACTGTAAGCTGTACAAATATATTTTAAAAATATTTTTATTCTATATGTTTTCTCTTATTTTTAAATTCTCTTTATTTTACTTCTTTTTTGATTATTCTTTTCTTTATTATTATTATACTTTAAGTTCTAGGGTACATGTGCACAACATGCAGGTTTTTTACATATGTATACATGTGGCATGTTGGTGTGCTGCACCCATTAACTCGTCATTTACGTTAGGTATATCTCCTAATGCTATCCCTCCCCCCTTCCCCCACCCCACAACAGGCCCCAGTATGTGATGTTCCCCTTCCTGTGTCCAAGTGTTCTCATTGTTCAATTCCCACCTATGAGTGAGAACATGCAGTGTTTGGTTTTCTGTCCTGGCGATAGTTTGCTGAGAATTATGGTTTCTAGCTTCATCTATGTCCCTACAAAGGACATGAACTCATCCTTTTTTACGGCTGTATCATATTCCATGGTGTATATGTGCCACATTTTCTTAATCCAGTCTATCATTGATGGGCGTTTGGGTTGGTTCCAAGTCTTTGCTATTGTGAATAGTGCCACAATAAACATACGTGTGCATGTGTCTTTACAGCAGCATGATTTATAAGCCTCTGGGTATATACCCAGTAATGGGATGGCTGGATCAAATGGTACATCTAGTTCTAGATCCTTGAGGAATTCTCACACTGTCTTCCACAATGGTTGAACTAGTTTCCAGTCCCACCAACAGTGTAAAAGTGTTCCTATGTCTCCACATCCTCTCCAGCACCTGTTGTTTCCTGACTTTTTAATGATCACCATTCTAACTGGTGTGAGATGGTATCTGATTGTGGTTTTGATTTGCATTTCTCTGATGGCCTGTGATGATGAGCATTTTTTCATGTGTCTGTTGGCTGCATAAATGTGTCTGTTGGCTGCATAAATGTGTCTGTTGGCTGCATAAATGTCTTAATTCTATTTAAAAAACTAAGACAGAAGCACACACATTACCGTAGGCTTACCCGGGGTCGAGATCATCAATATCACTGTCTTCCATCTTCATATTTTGTTTCACTGGAAGGTCTTCAGGGACAATAATAGCTCCATTATAATCGTATGGGACCACCGCTGTATATGCAGACCGTCATTATGTGGTATATGACTACATTTCAACCACTTCAAATGCAAAAGGAAAGACAAGGTGGGTAATATCTAAAAGTAGGGGAAAGGGTTTTTTTTTGTAGTGAGTAGTAGAGAGAATGCTGTTTCACAGAGAAAGTCTTGAGATTCACACAAAATTAAGCTTGTTTGACATGGTTTCTCTGAATATATGCCAAACACATATTAAGATATGCTTTTCTCCCTTGGCACTCTAAGATAGCATTAGGCAAGGGTTTCACATCTCTAAAATGTTTCTGAATAATTTCTTCTGGTGGTGGCCTTATCATAAAGAATTTTAAAATATCCCAGTAGAAAGTCTCTAAAAGGATGCTTTCCCAAAATAGAAGTGCAGTGGGTCATACGTTAATAATGTAATCTAAGTAAAGCTGAAAGAAACCCTGCATGTTAAAAACAGCTTAGAATAGAATGTTAAGAAAGAAGATAACATTTTCAGAATACTGGACAATTCACAACTATTTCAGAAAAAGTATAAATTGGAATGCACAGCAGATAAAACATAATCAGTTAAGAGACTTGGAGAACAACATTCAAACAGCATGTAATTTATTAGGTCATTTTTATTGTTTCTGCTGGATCTTTTGTCCCCATTTCGTGAGCTTTTGATTTTTCTTGACTTACAAAATGAATAAATATTTTTATTATTTTAATAATAACAACCTCTAACCCTTGAAGCTGAATTAATCATTTGTTTATATATAGTTAGGTGGAGAAAAAGTAAGATAATACAAAATGGCAAATATCTGGGTAAATACAAATTTTATCTGTTTGCCTCTTATTCAAAGTGCATGTGATAATTCAAAACAAAAATTTTGGTATAGTCATGTGCCACGCAACATTTCACTGTTAATCTCAGACCACATATGTAATTGTGCTCTCATATGATTATAATACAGTATTTTTAATGTACATTTTTTCTGTTTAGATATATAAATACTTATTATTGTGTTACAATGGACTGTAGTATTCAATATAGTAAAAATTTGTATAGGTTTGCAGTCCAGGAGCCATAGGCTACACTACATAGTGTAGGTGTATAGTAGGTGATACCGTATAGGTTTTTGTAAGTACGTTCTGTGATGTTTGCACAATGATTTGCCTAACAATGCACTTCTCAGAGTGCATCCACCTCGTTAAGTAATGCATGACTGTACTGGGACTTCTAGTTTCAGCTGGGATATGTAAAGAGCCTAGAAGTTGTCACTTTCATCCTTACAACAAGAGAAAGCTGGACAAACTGAACATAGTATTTTTAAATGTTGAGTTTAATTAATTTTGAAATTAATTTTTATTTAAAATCGACACATAATTGTACATATTCATGGGGTACAGTGTGATGTTTCAGTGCATTGATACATTGCGTAATAATCAAATCAGGGTGATTACCATATCCATCACTTCAAACATTTATCATTTCTTTGAAGTGATACAAAAATCTTCTCCTCCAGTTATCTTGAAATATACACTACATTGTTATTAGCTATAGTCACACTACTGTTTAATAAAACACCAGAGCTTATTGTTCTTGTCTATCTGTAACTTTGTACTCGTGAACCACTTTCTCCCAGTTCCTCCTTCCTCTTACCCTCCCCAGTCTCTTGCAGCCACTCTTCTACTCTCTACTTCTATGAAATCAACTTTTTAGATTCACATATGAGTGAGATCACACAGTGTTTGTACTTCTGTGATTGGCTTATTCCACCTAATGTGATGTCCTTCAGGCTCACCACCTATAGAATAATAACAGTGGACTACAACCATAAGACCTGCAAGATACAACTCTTTTTAAGGAGGCTTACTTATAAAAGCTCAAAATGAAGAGGAAAGTCAAAGTAAGAACACTGGTAGAGTTGGAACTCTCTGGCATAAATGACTACAGAAGACATTTACAAAGACTGCTACATACTGAAATGCAAAGAGAACAAATAACGAGCTTTTTAAAAAGTATACGAGAACCGTGGCAAAATACCAGAAATTTGTGTTACAGGAATAATAAAAGCAGAAGAGAAAATGGGGATTTACGTATCAGATTTTGTGTGGACATATATTTTCATTTCTCTTGAATATGATGATACATGAATTATCTCTCAATTAACATTTAAAATTTCAAAAACCAAACAGACAAGGCCATAATGATAAAACATCAATACTACTAATTGCTAGTAAGTATACAGATCAACAGGAATTCTCATTCTTTGTTAGTGGGAATGCAAACTGGTACAGCCACGCTGCAGATGGTTGGTAATTTCCTACAAAAGTAGACATGGCTTCATCATAACACCTACTAGTAATATACTTAGGTATCAGTCCAACTGACTTGAACAACTTATGTCCACACAAAAACCTGTATGTGACTGTTTATTGAAGTAGTGTTCAGAATAGCCAAAAACTGGAAGCTATCAAGATATCTTTTATTTTCATTTTTGTTTTTTGGAGATGGAGTCTTGCTCTGTCACCCAGGCTGGAATGCAGTGGTGCAATCTTGGCTCACTGCACCCTCCACCTCCCGGGTTCAAGTGATTCTCCTGCCTCAGCTTCCTGAGTAGCTGGGATTATGGGCACACACCACCATGCCCTGCTAATTTTTGTATTTTTAATAGAGACAGGGTTTCACTATGATGGCCTGGCCGGTCTCAAACTTCGGACCTCAAGTGATACACCTGCCTCAGCCTCCCAAAGTGCTGGGATTGCAGATGCTATTCACCACACCTGGCCAAAATATCATTTAATAGGTGAATTGATTTTTTTTTAAGTGTTGTATATCATGCAATGGAATGCTATTCAGAGATAAAGAAGGACTATCTATCAAACGATGAAAATTATGGTTGAATGTTAATGCATATTACTAAGGGAAAGAAACCAGCCTGAAAAGGCTGTACACTATATAATTCCATTTATATGATATTTTAGAAAAGTAAAAGCCATAGAGACAGCAAACAAATTAGTGTTTGCTACGGTTTATTGGAGAGGAGAGTTGAATAGGTGAAACGCAGAATATTTTGGGATAACAAAACTATTTTATGTGATATTGTAGTGGTAGATACATGACACTATGCAAATGTCAAAACTCATTAACATTTATAGCAGAAAGTGTAAATTATATAGTTTTCAATAAAAAATAAAAGAGAGGTCAAGGAAATCCGTGAATGGAGTATTGACTGAAACAAAGAATAAGTTAATTGTACAGAAAATGTGTGAACAACCTTACTGAATAGAATGCTAAAATATCGATGAGCTAAGTAACTTTGAAAATTAGCAGTCTCTCTAAGACTAAAGCAAATGGGACACTACATACTCTACTTGCTAAAGTTGTTCCCAACTAAATAAATAAAGTTGGATATTATTTAACAATACTGATACTGCTGAACAGGTTTACTGAAATGAATAATTAAGGAAATGAATGGCAGATTCTGAATGAACCCCAGAGCCAACTGAAAGAGCTTCCAATGGCCAAAGCTGAAATATTTGAAAAAGAAAATAAATAATTATTGGATAATAACACAAAGTATAAAATAAATATCCATAGGTTTACACTGATGTAAAGAAAGACTAAACAAATTAATGACAAGAGAGAAATGCCAGACCCAGTGGCTCATGCCTGTAATCCAGTACTTTGGGAGGCCGGGGAGAGCAGATCACCTGAGGCCAGGAGTTTCAGGCCAGCCTGGCCAACATGGTGAGACCCTATCTCTACGGGAAAAAAAAAAAAAAAAAAAAATACAAAAAGTAGCCGGGTATGGTCGCAAGCGCCTGTAATCCCAACCACTCAGGAAGCTGAGGCAGAAGAATCGCTTGAACCCAGGAGGTGGAGGCTTAAGTGAGTATAAATGGTGCCACTGCACTCCAGCTTGGGAGACAGAGCAGGATTCCATCTAAACAACAGAAAAAGAAAAAAAAAAAAAAAAAGAACAAAAATTTTATGCAAAAGTATTCCAAATAATTTACATAAACACTCCAGCCTTAAGGAGGTGGAGCATCAATTGAGGGATATGGTATAAAAAATAGGGCAAGAGTACCTTCTAAAGGGAGAAATTTAACTTTACTGACATTCTTTAATTCTCCACCAAATGGTGGAGAAACCTATTAATAAAAACTTCCTATGCTCTTGAAAATAATGTGATTTTCTCCTGCTATGGAGAGCAAATTAAAAAAAGTCAATTAAATTAATAGTTTGGTTAATAATATTATAAAAGGCTTTGATATGTTTACAGTTTTTTCATTTAATTTCTCTACAAATAATAAAGGATAAAAATTTAAATGCACAATTAAAATTAAGGATTATATTCCTCCTTTCAGTTTTTTCTTTCAGTTTCTATTTCATACATTTTAAAGCTATGCTATTACATTTATTTTTGTTTAAATATTTTGTCTCTTCTTGATTTGTTGACATTTTAATATAATAAATAACCCATTTAGTGCTGAAAATATTGCTTATTTACAAATCTACCTTGTCAGAAATTATATATCCACTAGAGCTTTCGTATTATCTGTTTTGGCATTGTATGCATAATTTTAATATTTTTATTTTAAATGTAACATATGTTTCTTGTATACAACATACTATTGCGTCTTGCTCTTTGCTCTTTCATCAATCTAACAATATCTGCCTTTTAAGTGGATCGTTTTGGCTATTTACATTCAATTTAATTATCAATATGATTGAGTTGAAGCCCATCCTCTCATTTTTGCTTTTCTATTTATTTTACATGTTTTCTGTATTTTTTCTATTTTTCTATCTTAAATTAGACTCAATATTTTTGAGTACTTTGCTTTTGTATCATGTCTAAACTTATTCCAAGGTATTCTTTATTCCAGATATTATATTTTTCAGTTCTAGAATTTGCAGTCAATTCTTTTTTTATAAAATCTATTTTTTTCTTGCAGTAACCCTTCTTGAGATATGTTATCTTTTTAGCCATTACATGCATATGATTTTATATATATGTGTGTGTGTATATATATGTATATATATTAACATATTCTAATATATTACAAAGCCCTTTCTTAGTATTTCCAGTATCTACTGATTGCATGTGCTTCTATATATGATTTTATCTTTTCATTATGGGTGACATTTTCCTTCTTACATTTTAAACCTTTTTGAAAAATATTTTATTAGCTGTTGAGTATAATAGTACAGTAAGTACTGAATTAGACAATGTTTTCTCACAAATAACTTGCTGTTTTCTGTCCTGAAGTTGAAATGAGAGTTTCATGTTTTTAACTTGAGAGGTGAGTCAGGATTTTTGATTACTAATTTAATCTACAGCAGTTACATTTCATTTCAAATGTATTGAGGGCAAATCTGTCTCTTGATTTGATCAGGACGTTGTGAATCTTATCATGAAACATCCAAGTGATTTACGTCTGCTCCTCGGCCCAGTTCCCAGATGTATCTAGTCCCACTTGTTCACCAAATCCTGTGGGGAATAATTGATGAGCAAAAAGTCTTATGGGGAAAAACTAGACTAGTTCTGTTTTGTTTCCTTTCAGATTCGAATTTGCCATGCCAAGAAAAATGTCACTAGAATTTCTTGTCATCTCAGCAAAGTTCCTGCCTCTATGACAAATCTGTTGCTCTGTCAACCCCTCTGAGGCAACTCTCTATCCTTCAGCGATAAAGGTAGGTAGTAGCATCTGACAAGCTAAGAAAGGCTGGCCCTTTAGTGAAATTGAATTCATGTTAACTTCCTTGTTTCGATAGATGTATATTTTTCTTGGAAATCTGCTTTCTTAATTTTCTTTTTTTATGGTAAAATTATAAATTTAAAAAAGTCTACATCCAATTAAGCAGTGGGATGCCAATTAACTTATTTTGGACCATTATAAAATATCTTAAATAATTCAACCCTTTTAAATATTGTGGAAATTGTACTTTTATTAATACTTTAGATATTGCAACTATATATTTTTTTAAAATGTGAATTATTTCAGATAAGAGAATTTAATTAAGTAAACATCTGCCCATACAAAATGAGTAAAACAGAATTTGAGATAAATATCTTGACTACTTTTTTAGTTTTATTCAGATATGTTAAATTGTAGACTTTTTTTTCTGTCTAAAGATTTGTCTCTAATTAATGGCTAAAATTGTTATATTTAAAATATTATAATCCACATATGTGTATAAATTAACATTTACATGTAAGTTTTACTGGTGATTAATACATAAATATGAATGAATTTAATAATACATTAAAGGACTACTCAAATGTGCTTTGCTATTAATTTATGAAAAAGCAATAATTATATTTAAAATGTAATAAAATGATTTAACATACTGGTTTTGAATATATTATTATTAGAAATGATTCAAATTTTTGAAGCATACAAGTATTGAATGATTTCAAGTGCCATGCAATATTACCACCTTTATTTTATAATTTATAAATAATATTGTCAATTTTCCAATTTCTCTGGCTAGAGTTTACCAAATTAAATTTTAATTTAGAATTTAGATTTAGAAATCTATTGATAAATCCATTTTTATTAGAGAAAAAAATGCTATGGCAACTTTTATAAAAACAAATAACAAATTAAGATACATAAAAGCCAATTTAACTATTTAAACGAGAAGTTAGCCGACTAAGACTCGTGGGTCAAATTTGATCTACCTCCGGTTTTGTAAATGCATTTTTGTAGAGCACAGCCACACCTATACATGTATATTTTATATGGCTCCCTTTCTGCTATTATGGCATAGCTGAGTAGTTGCAACAGAGCTCAAGTGACCTACAAAGACTAAAATATTTTCTCACTTGCCCTTTTTAGAAAAAATGTTTATTGACCCTGATTTGAGCTCAGCATTTTTACATTTTCTTTTTATATATATTTGAAACATTTTTTCATCTCCCAACATATATACTCATGCTTTTGTTGAAATTTTTCTAGCACAGAGAATATGGTTACTTAGTAATAGGGTGATAAGTGAATCCTCTATATCGCAGAAAATACAAGTAGACATAATCTAGAAATGTGCGATTATTTCTAACACTAAAATTTTCTGTTTTTTTTTTTTTACTTGTTCAGTAGCACAAAACATATTTTATTAAAGATATTTAATGTTTAAAGAAATGTTAGAGACATTGTATAGGTTATGTCCTTGACCAATCTACATGTTGAGATATTCAAATAATTTGTTATATTTCTAAAGCTATGAAATTTTTTTCATATGATTTATAATAAATATACCTAGTAGTATTATTATCTCACTCCTTTGAACTTCCTTCATCATCCTGTGTGTGTCTGACTTACTATCAAAACTGGATTTACCACAAGATTTTGGTACAACTCAATTCTCCCTTTTAAATTGTCATCATTCTGGTTCTAAAGGTATTTTGATTGGTACTTACCATTAATGATCAAGCAAAGGCAAACAAAAGGAGATAGAAAATGAATTATAAAAGATACTATTATAGGATTTAGAAATTCTCCAGAATATTCTTGTGTGCATATATATATCTTAGTGTTGTATTTCATGCTTGGTATTCCATATGAATAAACAATCAAACTTTTACCTGAATGAATTTTGTTCCCCAGAAATACAACTGTTTTTGGAATAGATTTATTCATAGTCAAGGTTATAGTTATATTTTTCTGTTATTCTATATTGTTCGTTGATTAGGTTGTAGGAAATAGAATGTGTTTATATACACAATAAATACATTTGTTTTGTCTCTCTCACATGTGACATCCAAGACACTCATGTAGGAAAAAAAAAAAAAAAAGAAAATCCCATTGGCTCTCATCACGTCACATCACATCAGGGGTAAGGTCTGGGGCAAAGAAAAATGCTAATTATTTACTGTAATATAATTAATAAGAAATCAGTCCAGAGCATATTATGTGCACATTTAGAATAAAATTCATAAAGATGAATATTACAAATGATATGTAGAGGTTGTTGAAATTTTTAAGAAATTTCATTCTTTTTACAAGAGATGGATATATAAAAAGTGTACAAATTTATTCATAAGAAGAATACTTTAAAATTTAGCTCCTAGAGATCGAGACCATCCTGGCTAACACGGTTAAACCCCGTCTCTACTAAAAATCCAAAAAATTAGCCGGGCGAGGTGGCGGGAGCCTGTAGTCCCAGCTACTCCGGGGCTGAGGCAGGAGAATGGCGGGAACCCGGGAGGCGGAGCTTGCAGTGAGCCGAAATCGCGCCACTGCCCTCCAGTCCGGGTTACAGAGTGAGACTCCGTCTCAAATAAATAAATAAATAAATAAATAAATAAATAAATAAGCTCCTAGAGAAAAAAAGTTACTATATTTTATTTTCTACTTTAGATATTTATATACAACAAATTTAAAGAAGGATAAATTGTTTATTTTGTTTGCCAAATATTACTGTTTCCAATGACCTGCATTCTATTATTTAGATAGTGGTCTTATAAGGCATATTTTCCTTCAGCCTGAAGAACTTTTAAAATTTATTTTAGTAGTACTCTGCTGTGTAAACTTCTCTGAAGTTTTGTTGTCTGAAAACATCTTTATTTCACCTTCATTTTGAAGTAGAATTTATAAAGAATTT
This sequence comes from Trachypithecus francoisi, assembly GCF_009764315.1. Classification (NCBI taxonomy): domain Eukaryota; kingdom Metazoa; phylum Chordata; class Mammalia; order Primates; family Cercopithecidae; genus Trachypithecus; species Trachypithecus francoisi. The sequence goes on from NW_022681435.1 coordinate 12,262,644, forward strand.
TGGATAATATTTTTTAATATCCTGCTAAAGTTGTTAATATTGTAGAATGCACTGGTAACAACAGATCAGTAAACAGACAATTACAGTATATTTAGTAAGTGAAATATACATACACTAACTTTCCTTATATGGGCAGTACACCATGTAGTCTTCTAAATAGCATGAGGAGCACCTGGAATATCTTTCCTGATAGATTAATAACTAAATAAACTTCAAGGCAAAAACCTGACCAGCAATGGAGGTCTCCAACAGATATTTTTATATAAGTAGCAAAGATTTTCAAGGCACTTAAGTGAAGGGCGGGGGGAAGCAAAAAGCAAAAGCAAAAATGGTCAGAAAAATGCTGTTTTGCTGCAGTATAAAGTTCAAGAGGAACAGCAGCAAGAGCTGTGTCTGTTACGTACGCTAAAGACCTTAAATTCTCACCTAAATACTGAAAGCATTCATTAAAGAATTTTAAGCATGGGGTTTGAATACGTTATGTTTACATTTTGAAAAGATTTTGTGAGTCGCTGACTAAAACACAAATTTAAGGCAGCCAAACGCAAGAGGGATTGCACTGAGGAAAATTGGAGTAATCTGAGCAGAAGTGATGAAAGTTTGAAACACAACACAAATTGTGAGGGTTGTGGATAAACTTGGAGATGTAAAATTCATTTAACATCATCATTGACTGGATACAGGGATCAGAGAGAGAGATAGAGGGAGATAAGTCTAGAATGGTGCCCACTTTTGTACCCTTTGGCACGGGCCATGTGGAATGGCTAATAGATGAAATGCACCAAGGGCAGGAGAAGAAGGACAATGAGTTCAGTTAGGGCCAATGCAACCTGAGTCTCCTGTTCATTAGGCAGTTTTATATGCAGGTACGAAGATCAGGAAAGCTATCTGGATAGCAGAAATATATGTTGGAGCCTATATCATGGTAACAAAGGTCTTTGGCATGATAAGATTCCTCTGGGGGATCGTGAGAAGCCTGCCAAGGAAAAGATGCTAAGGAATACCAGGATTTCAGATATGCTCACAAAATTAGAAGCCCGAAAAGGACTGAGAAAGAGCAGTCATAGAGGCAGAGAAAGATTAGGGGAGTGCAATTATCAGGAAAGCAAAAGAAATGTTTCCGTGAAAAAAAAAAACAACTCAGCATCGACAGAAGCAAGAGCACAATCAAGAAAGAGCATTGAATCTTCCAAGATTGCTTTTAAAGGTGACAAGTGAGAACGTAGGACATCTTGCTCTCCACAAACAAGTTCTTTTAGATCTGGGAAAATTATTTGTGTTTCAGATTAATCATTTGTAAAATTAGCATAAAAATAGTTCACCTACTGAATGGATTCTTTTCAGTCAGGAACTAATAGTTTATATAAATAACAATATTCACAGCAATACCTAGTCAATAATAGATGTTATGTATTTGCTGTTATTATCTAAATTTATTGCTTTGTTTTTGTTCTTTGGATCTATTGCTGAGAATGGAGAATTTTTATTTCTATTTTTTGCTGGTAATGTGAAAATATTATTTTGTATGACTTGTAATTTGAGTACACACAATAAAATATGCATTGTATTATTAAATGTTAATACTGTTGACTCCTATCATAGCACACCAGAACACACTGGAAGGAGTACAATGACCAGAGGTGACTGAAGTTTATTACTGCCAGAGACTGTGCCAGATTTCCTCATATCTTTCCAAACCATGATCCCAAAGGTACAGCCAGAATTAAGAGGTAAATCCTTATGTCAGAGATAATAAAAAGACAGATGTTGTTATAGTAATTGAGGGGAGTGATACTGGACCACTTCACATTTGATAAAGCTGTTTTCTCTGAGCCACACATGGAAGATATGTGTGATTTCCCTCTACGTGTTTCTCAGTTTGACTAATTCCACGTTTACTGCATTATACCAATGACAAAGTGGGCCATAATTATTGGATGGTTATGTTGAATATTATGGCAACTTTACCTATCAACAGTTTCTCGATGACAGTATGAGAGTAATTTTAATAAAGTAGTTGGATGAAAAGGAAAATTGAAGTGACTTTTGGAAAGTTAGGATGAAAAACGTGTACATGTAAACTGTTGGTGAAGGAAAGAATAACAAGTGGGAAACTGGAAAGTGATGTGTGACTGAGATTTTTTTTTTTTTTAAGTAATGAAAGGACCTCTATAATGGAGAAATTTCAACCCTGCTGAGAAAATATAAAGAAAGAAAGGAAAGATAAAAGGGAGAAAGTATAATGTATACAGATTTCTAGGAATGAAACTATAGATTGAGACCCAGATTAGAGCATAACGGATGCTCTCATACAAATTAATAGTACAGGACTCAATCATGGTAAGAAAAAGAAAATATTGATACAGCTCTTACTGTTTATAGAAAATGTTTCAACTCCAGCTTAGCTGTATTAATTTGCTGCTCATATTAACAATATCCTATTTTATTTTACAAATGAGGAAACTAAGGTGTGTGTATTAAGGCTCTCTAAGGGACAGAATATATATATATATTCTGTATATATATATTCAGACACACCCAGGATTAATACTTTGCATCCTTCAATCCAATCAAGTTGACACTCAGTATTAACCATCACAGTGTGGAAAAACAGTAATGGTAATACAGCAGGTGTGAGGTGGAGTCACATTTTACATGTAGACAGATTGGTTCAAAACTTCTGCCTTTTGCTTGTCTGCTAGATGGTAACTGTGATGAATATAATGAGATGAAGAATAGAAGAGAATAATACAAATACATACTAAATATTGGCAAGAAATTGAATGAATGGAAATCTCTCTGTAGTCCTCTCACTCTCACTTTTGTGTGTGTCTCTCATTGTTAGTTTGTGCATTTTCTGTTAAACATGAGGCACTGTTTTCTGAGTTTATAGCAAGAAGCCAAAATAAGTGATTTTAAGGTGGATATTCATATTGATATAAAGATACAATTGTTATTACTAGTGCAAAGAAAAACAATGTTAAGAGGTTTAAAGATATTGGCCAAGGATCCTTAAAATACTGGACTAAAAGATGCAACCTGAAAGGAAACAACTGATAGAGACAAGAGATGAATTGATACACTACTTAATGTTAAGACACATATTTGGCTGAAATGAAATACTGATAAAGCAGATGAAAAAGGATTGTGTTCAAACAAAAGCCTCTCCTGAGATTGTGGCCATAGGCGCAGACAATGAAGAGGAAAGTCTTAGGATGAAAGGAAGTCATGTCTGATATAGTCGTGGTAAAAATCATCCCACAGTTTTCCATATCTCTTTTTATTTCACATAACATATGGTGCTGTCGATCATATATATTTGCAAGTCTTAATGTGTTCAAATTTACTGGTTGATTGACTTTTGTTTCTATAAGAAAATGTCACTCCTCTAAGATAATAGAAATAGTCTTCATTTCTTTTCATGTACAATTTTCTTTTACATATTTAGTCTTTACAACATATGAAGTTGAAGTTTATTTTTTAAATTCACTTAAGGTATAATCTGTCTTTTTCCATAAATAGTCAATTTTCTTTTTTTTTTTTTTCTTTTGGAGACAGACTCACTGCAACCTCTGCCTCTCGGGTTCAAGAGATTCTCCTGCCTCAGCCTCCTGAGTAGCTGGGACTACAGGCATCTGCCATCATGCCCAGCTAATTTTTGTACTTTTAGTACAGACGGGATTTCACAATGTTGGCCAGGATGGTCTCGATCTCTTGACTTCGTAATCTGCCCACCTCGGCCTCCCAAAGCATTGGGATTACAGGCGTGAGCCACCGGTGCCCCGCCATAGTCAATTTTCTAAGCCTAATGTATCCAATTATTTAATTACCACTCCCTCTTCACACGCATACACACATGTACACACACACACACATTTGTAAAGTTTTATTTGTCACATACCTAAGTTCCTTATCTTTTCATTCGCACAGGCTCACTCCCACTCTGGGGAGTAGAATTGTTCATTAGGATTCACAGTGTTTCACTCCCTACTCCATTTATAGTTTCATCACAGGCTGAATATACTTCCCTTTGCTTGACTTTAGGCCCTGCCATGTAATTTCTTTTGGCCAACATCACATGCACAGAAATTACAACAGTATGACAATACCAAACATTAGCCTATAAGAAGCCATGTGCATGTTTACTATTTTTGTCTCTGTCATAACCATAACAGAAACATGCTACACATCTCCACCTGTTCCACAAGAAGGATTAAAAGCACATGGTCCAGAGACACTTCAGCTTCTGGCTTCTGAAGCAGAGCCATCTAGATTACTTACGAACTGACAGTGGGTAACAGATCCAGGCAACCTACCAGGATGGAGGTCAGCTCAACCTACCAATGTACACATGCACAAATTAGAATTTAATATGATTGTTGTTGGAGACCATTGAGTGTTGGGGTGAGGTATTGCTACTTTTTATGCAGGATTCTTGAAGAAAGCTAAATAATACAGAATTTGCTACCAAGAGGCATATGTGCTAAAAACAAAAAACAATAATAAGAAAACTGAAAAATGAGATATTTACTTTGGGACAGGGTTTCAGAAGGTGAGGAAACTAATAGAGGAGGCTGGAAAAAGAAGGACTTTTGATTTGTCCATTACACTGTTAGACATGCCTAATAAATTCTCAGTTTCAGGTACTTTATTTTTCAGTTCTACATTATCAATTTCATGTTTACATTTAGATTTTGTTGTTTGTTAAAACTCTCCATGTTTTATGCGTTCTCTACCTTTTTTCTATTTTCTTCAATATATTAAGTATATTAAGACAAAATCTTGACTGTTTAACTACTACTGTTTATTTTATCTATCATATTAGTTCTTTGTATATGTCATATGTAAATATGCCCATAAATAAAAGACATACAAAAATATATGATGTGCAAAATGTGTATGTATAAAATACATATGTAAGTATATATATATGTCAGGATTCATTTTTGTTCATATTTCTTCTTCTTATATGTTAGATATATTTGTTATATATAAATATTTATATGCATATTTTTATGACATATAAAAAGAAAAAATATGAATGAATATGGATCCAGACAGAAATATATATATGATATACAAAAAGAACAAATATGAACAAACATGAATTCTGACAAATGTATATATAGATGTATGACATATAAATATATACATATTGATGTATGAAATAGAAATAGAGATGTATAACATATAAATGTAAATTAATGTATGACATATAAATATATATTGAGGTATGATATATATACATGACATACATATGATATATAAATATACATGTTTATGTATGACATATATATATAATATTTCTGTCAGGATTCATCTATAAAAACACCATAGAAAATTCATATGCTATCAGCAATGATTAATCATTTTTACTCTTTTATTTAGGAGGAGAGGCTTAATGTCTCCATGCAGGCAGAGATTGGTTTGATTTGGAGCATGGCTGCAGTTTTAGTATAACTTATTCTGCCTCTAGGTTGTCTGTCTTCCTTGGGTGGAACTGCATTCTGCTCTTGACTAAAAGTCAGAAGGATCTAATTCTTCTCACATGTGAGAATAGCAGAAGAGCTCATTTCTATTTTAAAGAACTAATTATTTTCATCCAATTTTACATTTTTGAAATGTGTTTTTGTAATTCATTTATCTTTTGTAATTGCCACCAGAGAACATGAAACTTACTCAGTTTACTGTCTCCTACACAGAAAATGGAATTCTGCACCATCTCTTGGGAACTTATCCAAGATGTCATCAAAACATGTTATATTAAACATCTTTTAGCTGATACTAAAACATTGTCCTTCAGAATGTGCTATATATTTTGGAAAATTTGATATTACATAGGGATGCAACCTTAACAGCTAGGATAGATGGTTTAAAATCCAAGGGATAAAATTAGGAGACAATCATCTTAACATCACATCTATTTTCTCATTTTGGAAATTTTTGCTTCTTGTGCACTTTCTAATGGCCTGGTAGATTAAGAAGTTCTGGTTCCTAGAGTGGTGAAGGTGGTGGTGGTGGTGGTGGGCAATTTATCAAAATTTAGCAAAGTATACGTTTAATTAAACCCAAAGTATAGTTGCCACTGGGTCATGTTTTGTTCCTCCTGCGTGTAGAACATAAGGCAAAAAAAAAAAAGGAATTACTCTTTTCTCAAGGGTAATTGACTATATTTCTAATGAGAACATAAAGTTACTGCTACAGGTTGGAGTTCACTACAAGTATGTCTCAAATTCAAGGAATTCACTGAGGCGCAATACAATTAGTCAATCAGGCAACCACTGTCTGACCAATGCCTGATGAGTGGAGAGTCAGACCTCTCGTGGAGTGAGTGCCTGAGTGACTCTACGAGGAAAGCAACGTAAACTAATAGTAATGATTGGCCGAGTATGAGAGGATCTAGAAAGGGTAGTAAAAGAGTGAGATGAGAGAAATAAGTTATGGTTTGGGAACCAATTTCAGCTTATCCTACTGTAATTGCTACTGGTCATTACCGTGAAAAGTTCGAGAAAGAAAAAACCAAGATTTAACCAAGGTTTCAATTTTCTCAGCATTGTGAAGGGTATTAATGAAGACTTAAGTAGATGTTGTTTGTGCTGTCCATATTTTCTCAGTGTTAAAATACTATCCAGTATGTGCCAAAGGCTGTCTACAGCAACTATTTACACCTCTTTGTGTGAGGCTTTAATTCTGACTAAAAGTATATGCCTAACCAGTGTGCAAAGATAACTAAATGTGCTGAAAAGTTATTACCCCAAGAATCAACCCTCATCCATGGAACTGGTAAATAAAATGAATATTCTTCAGTCTTGTATCAAATAACTCTCTTGCATGTTCTGTACTCTTTCCCTAGTCGCCTGAGAGAACTGAGCTCAAGTTGTCCCCAGAAATCACGTGCTAGCAAAAGTATTTTTATTGGTTTTCTTCCCTTCTCTTACATTTTCATTTTTTTACTATTATTTCCTTAGATCTCTATCAAGTTAATTACTTGAACCGAAGTCATTTTATAAGGTCTACTCCCAAAGATTATGTTCTATAATAAGACTGGTGAATGCTCCAAATGAAAGTCAAAACAATGGTTTACTAATATGGAAAATATCACAATAAACTGAAGTAAATTTATAATAACTATAATATTTAAAATCATGTTTAAAAGATGATATAGGTAGCTATCTAGCTAGCTAGCTAGCTAGATAGCTAGATAGATAGATGAAACACTTTAAAAAGTAAGTAGAAGACAACTCCAAAGAATAATGAGCACAATATACAAGAAAAAGCAACTCACAAGGTAGATAAAAAGACATTAAAAGATTACAACCCACATTAATGATCACAGTTATACAAATTAAACCAGAAAAAGGCATACCAGATCCTGTCACACATATCAGATCAGCTAACAGTAATATTTATGTTAATTCCTCTGTGGTCAACCATGTGTGAGTATTGTGTAAATTGGTAAAGCCATTAATAGCTACTTAATAATCACTACTAAACTTGAGAATGTGCACATTCATTCATCTAGCAATTTCATTTCTAGGTCTAATGTTGAAATAATTATTGCATATATGACCAAATAAAAATACACCAATAAAATTACTCATGGTAGCATTAATTTTAACAATGGAAAATTCTAAGTACCCTACATTCCATCAAAATAAAAATGAATAAGTAATTTAGCGTATGTTCATATAATTTAATGTTTATTGCTCCAAGTACTAACATGGAAAGCATTTAGGAATACAAAATTAAATTTAAAAGAGAAAAGTGAAGAAGATACACACAACATAATACTAGCGAAATGAATTGGGAACACAGAGGAACCACATTTTATGTTGCTTAGGGATGCATTTAGTAAGAAGTAAATAATGTATAGGAACAATAGACACAAAAGACAAGTCAAAAGACAAGTATTTACCTCTGAGTAAGAGGGAGGGGTCAGGATTATGGAGAATTATATCACACCTTCAACTATGTTTTAAGTATTTACTTGTTTAGATGGTTGCTGGATATATGAATTCTCATCATATTGTTTTTAAACCAATATAGATACTTGAAGTATATTCCAATTATTTTAAAAGAGGAAATCTATCATTTACTCTTAACAAAATTGTAATTCTGGAAGAAGAAATTCAGAACTGTGAGTATATAGAGATTTGTCCTCTGCTTTGTAAAGGGGTGAAAAGGAGAAGCAGTATAAGATGGGTAAAATTTGGCACCTGATTTCACAGTTAGATACTAAATTTGATTTATGACAAAGTTGGGATTGATTGTGAAACTATCTCTAGCCTCACTTTTTAAAAAAAATAAATATAGAGTTATACAATTCCTATTTTTCAAATTGAATGTAAATATGTCACATATAGTTTCTTTTATGATGTCCTCTTAAGAATTCATTCTTATTTGCCTGATCACATTCACGAGTCCCAGAAGACTCCTAGGATCAAGAAATGTATAATTGCATGATTATTTTAGACACCATCTTTATGACTTTGAACAAAATCCTGACCTTGGATCTTAGTTTTCTCATTTAAAAAATATGACAATATAGATTTCATTTTACTTTTAATTGCTGATGTATTAAAATTCATAGTTTTATTCTTTTATAAACAGCGAAGTAATTTAGGATACATCCTTGCATTCTGATTTTAAAAAGAACAATCATTTATACAATTTTTGAATTTTTTAAACTGTGACAAAAAAAAAAAAATGGTAGATCTACTGTCTTAAAATTGTAAGTATCCAGTACAAAATTTTTAACTATAAGCATAATGTTGGACATCAGATCTAGAACTTTTTTATCCTGCATGACCAAATCTTGGTACCCACTGAACAGCAACTACCCATTTCCCACTTTTGCCGGCCTCTGACCACGACCACTCTCCTTTTTGTTGCTGTGTTTGACTATTTTAGATGACACATTTAAGTAGAGTCATGCAAGTATTTGTTTTTGTGTGACTTGGATTGTTATTTCCTTATCTAGGATTCTTCAGTCTCACTAATGAGCCAGAGGACCAAGAAGAAATTACCATGGTCTCTCAACATCTGCTCCCCATATGACTACCTTATGCTGGTGGCACTTAGGCATGTTGAAAGTCTCAGAAAGACCAAAAGCACATATTCCCAGAATTACTGTTAAGAGTTTCTGGGGGCGGAGCAAGATGGCCGAATAGGAACAGCTCCAGTCTCCAACTCCCAGCGCGAGCGACACAGAAGACCGGTGATTTCTGCATTTTCAACTGAGGTACTGGGGTCATCTCTCTAGGGAGTGCCGGACAATCGGTGCGGGTCAGCTGCTGCAGCCTGACCAGCGTGAGCTGAAGCAGGGCGAGGCATCACCTCACCTGGAAGCGCAAGGGGGAAGGAAATCCGTTTTCCTAGCCAGGGGAACTGAGACACACAACACCTGGAAAATCGGGTAACTCCCACCCCAATACTGCGCTTTAAGGAAACAGGCACACCAGGAGAATATATCCCACACCTGGCCGGGAGGGTCCCACGCCCACGGAGCCTCCCTCATTGCTAACACAGCAGTCTGCCGCGATCTAACCGCAAGGCAGCAGTGAGGCTGGGGGAGGGGCCCCTGCCATTGCTGAGGCTTAAGTAGGTAAACAAAGCCGCTGGGAAGCTCGAACTGGGTGGAGCTCACAGCAGCTCAAGGAAGCCTGCCTGTCTCTGTAGACTCTACCTCTGCGGACAGCGCACAGCTGCAGTCCAATAGGAGAAGCAGCGGGGGCCGGTGCAGACGCGAACGACTCTGTCTGACAGCTTTGGGGAGAGCCGTGGATCTCCTGCGGAGGTTGAGATCTGAGAACGGACAGACTGCCTGCTCAGGTGGGTCCCTGACCCCTGAGTAGCCTAGCTGGGAGACATCCCCCACTAGGGGCAGTCTGACACCCCACACCTCACAGGGTGGAGTCACCCCGAGAGGAAACTTCCAAAGGAAGAATCAGACAGGTACACTCGCTGTTCAGCAATATTCTATCTTCGGCAACCTCTGCTGCTGATACCCAGGCAAACAGGGTCTGGAGTGGACCTCAAGCAATCTCCAACAGACCAACAGACAGTCCTTCTGACTGTCAGACGGAAAACTATCAAACAGGAAGGACACCTATACCAAAACCCCATCAGTACGTCACCATCATCAAAGAACAGAGACAGATAAAACCACAAAGATGGGGAAGAAGCAGGGCAGAAAAGCTGGAAATTCAAAAAAAAGAGCGCATCTCCCCCTGCAAAGGAGCGCAGCCCATCGCCAGCAACGGATCAAAGCTGGTCAGAGAATGACTTTGACGAGATGAGAGAAGAAGGCTTCAGTCCATCAAACTTCTGAGAGCTAAAGGAGGAATTACGTACCCAGCGCAAAGAAACTAAAAATCTTGAAAAAAGAGTGGAAGAATTGACAGCTAGACTAATTAATGCAGAGAAGATCATAAACGAAATGACAGAGATGAAAACCATGACACGAGAAATACGTGACAAATGCACAAGCTTCAGTAACCGACTCGATCAACTGGAAGAAAGAGTATCAGCGATTGAGGATCAAATGAATGAAATGAAGCGAGAAGAGAAAACCAAAAGAAAAAAGAAGAAAAAGAAATGAACAAAGCCTGCAAGAAGTATGGGATTATGTAAAAAGACCAAATCTACGTCTGATTGGGGTGCCTGAAAGTGAGGGGGAAAATGGAACCAAGTTGGAAAACACTCTTCAGGATATCATCCAGGAGAACTTCCCCAACCTAGTAGGGCAGGCAACATTCAAATTCAGGAAATACAGAGAACACACAAAGATACTCCTCCAGAAGAGCAACTCCAAGACACATAATTGCCAGATTCACCAAAGTTGAAATGAAGGAAAAAATCTTAAGGGCAGCCAGAGAGAAAGGTCGGGTTACCCACAAAGGGAAGCCCATCAGACTAACAGCAGATCTCTTGGCAGAAACTCTCCAAGCCAGAAGAGAGTGGGGGCCAATATTCAACGTTCTTTTTTTTTTTTTTTTTTTTTTTGAGACGGAGTCTCGCTCTGTCGCCCAGGCTGGAGTGCAGTGGCCGGATCTCAGCTCACTGCAAGCTCCGCCTCCTGGGTTCACGCCATTCTGCTGCCTCAGCCTCCCGAGCAGCTGGGACTACAGGCGCCCACCACCACGCCCGGCTAGTTTTTTGTATTTTTTAGTAGAGACGGGGTTCCACAGTGTTAGCCAGGATGGTCTCGATCTCCTGACCTCGTGATCCGCCCGTCTCGGCCTCCCAAAGTGCTGGGATTACAGGCTTGAGCCACCGCGCCCGGCCTCAACGTTCTTAAAGAAAAGAATTTTAAACCCAGAATTTCATATCCAGCCAAACTAAGTTTCATCAGTGAAGGAGAAAGAAAATCCTTTACAGATAAGCAAATGCTTAGAGATTTTGTCACCACCAGGCCTGCCTTACAAGAGACCCTGAAGGAAGCCCTAGACATGGAAAGGAACAACCGGTACCAGCCATTGCAAAAACATGCCAAAATGTAAAGACCATCGAGGCTAGGAAGAAACTGCATCAACTAACGAGCAAAATAACCAGTTGATAGCATAATGACAGGATCAAGTTCACACATAACAATATTAACCTTAAATGTTAATGGACTAAATGCTCCAATTAAAAGACACAGACTGGCAAACTGGATAAAGAGTCAAGACCCATCAGTCTGCTGTATTCAGGAGACCCATCTCACATGCAGAGACATACATAGGCTCAAAATAAAGGGATGGAGGAAGATCTACCAAGCAAATGGAGAACAAAAAAAAAGCAGGGGTTGCAATCCTAGTCTCTGATAAAACAGACTTTAAACCATCAAAGATCAAAAGAGACAAAGAAGGCCATTACATAACGGTAAAGGGATCAATTCAACAGGAAGAGCTAACTCTCCTAAATATATATGCACCCAATACAGGAGCACCCAGATTCATAAAGCAAGTCCTTAGAGACCTACAAAGAGACTTAGACTCCCATACAATAATAATGGGAGACTTCAACACTCCACTGTCAACATTAGACAGATCAACAAGACAGAAAGTTAACAAGGATACCCAGGAATTGAACTCAGCTCTGCACCAAGCGGACCTAATAGACATCTACAGAACTCTCCACCCCAAATCAACAGGATATACATTCTTCTCTGCACCACATCGCACTTATTCTAAAATTGACCACATAATTGGAAGTAAAGCACTCTCAGCAAATGTACAAGAACAGAATATAACAACAAACTGTCTCTCAGACCACAGTGCAATCAAACTAGAACTCAGGACTAAGAAACTCAATCAAAACGCTCAACTACATGGAAACTGAACAACCTGCTCCTGAATGACTACTGGGTACATAAGGAAATGAAAGCAGAAATAAAGATGTTCTTTGAAACCAATGAGAACAAAGATACAACATACCAGAATCTCTGGGACACATTTAAAGCAGTGTGTAGAGGGAAATTTATAGCACTAAATGCCACAAGAGAAAGCAGGAAAGATCTAAAATGGACACTCTAACATCACAATTAAAAGAACTAGAGAGGCAAGAGCAAACACATTCAAAAGCTAGCAGAAGGCAAGAAATAACTAAGATCAGAGCAGAACCTGAAGGAGATAGAGATACAAAAAACCCTCAAAAAAAATCAATGAATCCAGGAGTTGGTTTTTTGAAAAGATCAACAAAATTCATAGACCGCTAGCAAGACTAATAAAGAAGAAAAGAGAGAAGAATCAAATAGACACAATAAAAACGAAAGGGGATATCACCACCGACTCCACAGAAATACAAACTACCATCAGAGAATACTATAAACACCTCTACGCAAATCAAATAGAAAATCTAGAAGAAATGGATAATTTCCTGGACACTTACACTCTTCCAAGACTAAACCAGGAAGAAGTTGAATCCCTGAATAGACCAATAGTAGGCTCTGAAATTGAGGCAACAATAATAGCCTACCCACCAAAAAAAGTCCAGGACCAGATGGATTCACAGCTGAATTCTACCAGAGGTACAAGGAGGAGCTGGTACCATTCCTTCTGAAACTATTCCAATCAATAAAAAGAGGGAATCCTCCCTAACTCATTTTATGAGGCCAACATCATCCTGATACCAAAGCCTGGCAGAGACACACACAAAAAAGAGAATTTTAGACCATATCCCTGATGAACATCAATGCAAAAATTCTCAATAAAATACTGGCAAACTGGATTCAGCAGCACATCCAAAAGCTTATCCACCATGATCAAGTGGGCTTCATCCCTGAGATGCAAGGCTGGTTCAACATTCGCAAATCAATAAACGTAATCCAGCATATAAGCAGAACCAAAGACAAGAACCACATGATTATCTCAATAGATGCAGAAAAGGCTTTTGACAAAATTCAACAGCCCTTCATGCTAAAAACGCTCAATAAATTCGGTATTGATGGAACGTACCTCAAAATAATAAGAGCTATTTATGACAAACCCACAGCCAATATCATACTGAATGGGCAAAAACTGGAAAAATTCCCTTTGAAAACTGGCACAAGACAGGGATGCCCTCTCTCACCACTCCTATTCAACATAGTGTTGGAAGTTCTGGCTAGGGCAATCAGGCAAGAGAAAGAAATCAAGGGTATCCAGTTAGGAAAAGAAGAAGTCAAATTGTCCCCGTTTGCAGATGACATGATGGTATATTTAGAAAACCCCATCGTCTCAGCCCAAAATCTCCTTAAGCTGATAAGCAACTTCAGCAAAGTCTCAGGATACAAAATTAATGTGCAAAAATCACAAGCATTCTTATACACCAGTAACAGACAAGCAGAGAGCCAAATCAGGAATGAACTTCCATTCACAATTGCTTCAAAGAGAATAAAATACCTAGGAATCCAGCTTACAAGGGATGTAAAGGGCCTCTTCAAGGAGAACTACAAACCACTGCTCAGTGAAATCAAAGAGGACACAAACAAATGGAAGAACATACCATGCTCATGGATAGGAAGAATCAATATCGTGAAAATGGCCATACTGCCCAAGGTGATTTATAGATTCAATGCCATCCCCATCAAGCTACCAATGACTTTCTTCACAGAATTGGAAAAAACTGCTTTAAAGTTCATATGGAACCAAAAAAGACCCCGCATTGCCAAGACAATCCTAAGTCAAAAGGACAAAGCTGGAGGCGTCACGCTACCTGACTTCAAACTATACTACAAGGCTACAGTAACCAAAACAGCATGGTACTGGTACCACAACAGAGATATAGACCAATGGAACAGAACAGAGTCCTCAGAAATAATACCACACATCTACAGCCATCTGATCTTTGACAAACCTGAGAGAAACAAGAAATGGGGAAAGGATTCCCTATTTAATAAATGGTGCTGGGAAAATTGGCTAGCCATAAGTAGAAAGCTGAAACTGGATCCATTCCTTACCCCTTATACGAACATAAATTCAAGATGGATTAGAGACTTAAATGTTAGACCTAATACCATAAAAATCCTAGAAGAAAATCTAGGTAGTACCATTCAGGACATAGGCATGGGCAAGGACTTCATGTCTAAAACACCAAAAGCAACGGCAGCAAAAGCCAAAATTGACAAATGGGATCTCATTAAACTAAAGAGCTTTTGCACAGCAAAAGAAACTAGCATCAGAGTGAACAGGCAACCTACAGAATGGGAGAACATTTTTGCAACCTACTCATCTGACAAAGGGCTAATATCCAGAATCTACAAAGAACTCAAACAAATATACAAGAAAAAAACAAACAACCCCATCAAAAAGTGGGGAAAGGATATGAACAGACATTTCTCAAAAGAAGACATCCATACAGCCAACAGACACATGAAAAAATGCTCATCATCACTGGCCATCAGAGAAATGCAAATCAAAACCACAATGAGATACCATCTCACACCAGTTAGAATGGCAATCATTAAGAAGTCAGGAAACAACAGGTGTTGGAGAGGATGTGGAGAAATAGGAACACTTTTACACTGTTAGTGGGATTGTAAACTAGTTCAACCATTATGGAAATCAGTATGGCAATTCCTCGAGGATCTAGAACTAGATGTACCATATGACCCAGCCATCCCACTACTGGGTATATACCCAAAGGATTATAAATTACTCTACTACAAAGACACATGCACACGTATGTTTATTGCGGCACTATTCACAATAGCAAAGACTTGGAATCAACCCAAATGTCCATCTGTGACAGACTGGATTAAGAAAATGTGGCACATATACACCATGGAATACTATGCAGCCATCAAAAAGGATGAGTTTGCGTCCTTTGTAGGGACATGGATGCAGCTGGAAACCATCATTCTTAGCAAACTATCACAAGAAGAGAAAACCAAACACCGCATGTTCTCACTCATAGGTGGGAACTGAACAATGAGATCACTGGGACTCGGGAAGGGGAACATCACACACTGGGGCCTATCATGGGGAGGGGGGAGGAGGGAGGGATTGCATTGGGGAGTTATACATGATATAAACGTTATGCACATGTACCCTAGAACTTAAAGTATAATAAAAAAAATAAAAATAAATAAAATAAATAAAATAAAAATTAAAAAAAAAAGAGTTTCTTGATTCACAGGTGTCTGTGTCCTCTTTATTTGTTTTCTTACTCAACTTTTGTGTGGTATGTTTATTCAGGAGTACTATTTTTATGATAAGTTTCTCAGTTGTTTGACATACTTCTTTAATTTTCTAAGGCACTAATGATTTTTATGAATTTGCTTAATTAGGTGCCAGCCTAATTAAGCACATATAAAACAAAGAAAAAAATGTAAATGTGGTTAAATATTTTATTTTAAATCCTTTCTTTTCTTCACTTTCAGCTTTACTTACTGTGGTGATCAAAATTGACATCTTAAATTTAATATTGGATTATCTATATAATTATAAGACATTAATAGACCTCACTAAGGATTTCAATGAAAATGATAGGTACTTTAAGATGTAATATATTGTAGACACTTTAAGTCTTTTGCAATCTTAATTTCCCTCAAGCTTTTTCAGGAAAAAAGAGTTTGATTACATTCACAGTAATGAATTACAAGACGATTTTTTACTTATAAATAAACAAATAGCAGACCAATCTACTTCAGGTTGTGTTACCGAATCACTAGTTGTAAACAGGTATCTTCTGGGTACTGGCCATTTTATCACATACATTACAGTAACTAAAACACCGATATAGCAATTCTTATTTCTGTAGTGTCTAATGTTTATTAGTCTGTCTTCTCTTACACTTTATCAAAACACTTAATATTGTCATAAAATACATTAAAATATCTTTTTTCCAACATGCTTTTTCAAATAATTTGTAGTTCTGGTAATTCAAGAAACACTTTATTAATTTAAGAAGAAAATCATATTTTATTTTACTTTATTTTAGTTTGTTCCAACTTTTCTTTCAATTTCAGGGGATACATGTGTGGATTTATTACATGGGTAAACTGTGTCACTGGGGCTTGGTGTACAGATTATTTTGTCTCCCAAGTGGACAGCATAGCATCTGATAGGTAGTTTTTTGATCCTCACCCTCTTCCCATCCCCCAACCTCAAGTAGGCCCTACTGTGTATTGTTTTCTTCTTTGTATCCATGTATACTCAGTGTTTAGTGAGAACATGCAGCAATTGGTTTTCTGTTCCTGCATTATTTTGCATAGGCTAATGGCCTCCAGCTCCATTCATGTTGATGCAAACATCATGTTTCATTCATTTTGTTTCATAAGATTTCATGGTGTATGTATACCATATTCTCATTATCCATTCTACCACTGATGAGCATCTAGATTGATTCCATGTCTTTGCAATTGTGAATAGTGCTGCAGTTGACATGTGCATGCATGTGTCTTTATGGTAGAAAAATTTATATCGTTTTAGTTATGCACTCAGTAATGGGATTGTTGGGCCAAGAGGTACTCTGTTTGAAGTTCTTGGAGAAATCTCCAAACTGCTTTACATAGTAGCTGAACTAATTTATATTTCCACCAGCAGTGTATAAATGTTCCCTTTTATCGGCAACCTTACCAGCATCCTTTGACTTTATAATAATAGACATTCTGGCTGGTATGAGATGGTATCTCACTGTGGTATTTATTTGCATTTCTCTAATGATTAGTGACGTTGAGAATTTTTCATATTTGTTTGCACACGTATATCTTCTTTTGACCAGTGTCTGTTCATGTCCCTTGCCCATTTTTTAATGGGGTTGTTTATTTTTTCTTGTTGATATGACTAAGTTCCTTATAGAATGTGGATATTAGACATTCATCAGATGCATAGTTTGTAAATATTTTCTCCCATTCTGTAGGTTGTCTGTTTTCCCTGTTGATAATTTCTTTTGCAGTTTAGAAGCTCTTTAGTTTAATTGGGTTCCACTTGTCAATTTTTGTCTTTGTTGTAATTGCTTGGGAGTCTTCATGATAAAATTTTTGTCAGAGCCTAAGCCCAGAATGCTATTTCCTGCGTTTTCTTCTAGGGTTTTTATAGTTTTAGCTTTTACATTTAAGTCCTTAGACCATCTGAGGTGATTTTTGTATATGGTGAAAGAAAGAGGTATATTTTCAGTCTTTTGCATATGGCTAGCAACTTGTCGTAGTACCATTTATTAAAAAGAGGGTCCCTTCCCCATTGCTTGACATTGTCAAATTGATATGTTGGTGTACAGAAGAGCCGATGGTTGTAGGTGTGACTTTATTTCTAGGTTCTCTATTCTATTCCATTGGTCTAGATGTCTGATTTTATACCAGTAGTGTGCTGTTTTGGTTATGGTAACCTTGTAGTATAATTTGAAGTCTGGCAGTGTAATTCCTTTGACTTCGTTGTTTTTGCATAGCATAACTTTGGTTAGTCACACTCTTTTCTGATTCCTTATGAATTTTAGATTAGTTTTTTCTAATTCTGTGAAGAATATCATTGATAGTGTAATAGAAATAGTATTGAATCTGTAAATTGTTTTGGGCAGTATGGCCATTTTAACAATATTGATTATTCCTATCCATGAGCATGGAAGGTTTTCCCATCTGTGTTGTCTCTGATTTCTTATGTCAGTGTTTTGTAATTCTCATTGTAAAAATCTTTCACCTCTCTGGTTAGCTGTATTCTTTGGTATTTTATTTATTTATTTATTTGTTTGTTTGTTTATTTTTGTGGCCATTGTGAATAGAATTGTGTATTTGATTTGGCTCTCAGATTGGATGTGATCGGTTTAAAGAAATGGTACTAATGTTTGTACATTGTTTTTGTATCTTGAAACTCGGCTGAAGTTGTTTATAATATCTCGGAGACTTGGGCACAGACTGTGAGGTTTTCTAGGTTTAGAATCATATCATCTGTGAAGAGAGTCAGTTTGACTTCTTATCTTCCTAATTGGGTATCTTTTTTTTTTTTTTCTCTTGTCTGATTACTCTGGCTGGAACTTCCAGAACTATGTTGAATATGAGTGATGAGAGTGGACATCCTTGTCTCGTTTTGATTCTCAGGAAGAATGCTTCCAGGTTTTATCCATTAAATGTGAGGTTAGCTGTGATTTTGTCACAAATGGTGTTTATTATTTTAAGCTATATTCCTTTGATCCTTGTTTGTTGATGGAATATAACATGAAGAGGTATTGGGATTTATTGAAAGACTTTTCTGTATTTATTGAGATTATGATGTGGTTTTTGCTTTTAGTTCTGTTAATGTGTTGAATTGTATTTATTGATTTGTGTATGTTGAAACAACCTTGCATCCTAGGAATAAAGCCTACTTGATTGTGCTGGAATAGCTTTTTAATGTGCTGCTAGATTTAGTTTACTAGTATTTTGTTGAGGATTTTTGCATGTATGTTCAATCTTATTTATTATTTCAAATAACTAACTTTTGGTTTCATTGATCTTTTGTGTAGTTTATCATGTCTGTGTTTCAGTCAATTCAGCTCTGATATTGGTTATTTCTTTTCTTCTGCTGGCTTTGGGGTTGGTGGGTTATTGATTGTCTAGTTCCTCTAGGTGTGATGTTAGGTTGTTAATTTGAGGCCTTTCTAACTTTCTGCTGTGGATGCTTAGCACTAAAAACCTTCCTCTTATCACTGCTTTAGCTTTGTCCCAGATACTCTGGAATATTGTATCTTTGTTTTTAGTAGTTTCAAAAGGTTTCTTGATTTCTGCCTGAACTTCATTTTTCACCCAAAAGTCATTCAGGAGCAGATTGTTTAATTTTCATGTAATTGTATGTGCTGTTTTCTGAGAGTGTGGTTAGTGTGATTTCAGTATTTTTGAACTTGTTAAGAATTGCTTTATGGCAAAGTGTGTGGTTCATTTTATCATATGTGCCACGTGCAGAATAATGTATATTCTGTTTTAGGTGGGGTGTTCTGTAGATATCTGTTCGGTCTATTTGATCAAGTGTTGAGTTTAAGTCTCAAATGTCTTTGTTAGTTATCTGCTTCAATTATCTAACACTGCTTCAGCCTTCAGTAGCTGGGATTACTACTATCATTGTTTGGTTATCTAAGTCCCTTAATAGGTCTTTGATATGGTTTGGCTCTGTGTCCTCACCCAAATCTCATCTCTAATCGTCATCCCCATGTGTCAAGGGAAGGACCTGGTGAGATGTGATTGGATCATTAGGATGGTTCCCCCATGCTGTTCTCATGATACTGAGTGAGTTCTCATGAGATCTGATGGTTTAAAAGTGGAACTTCTTCCTTTGATTTTGCTCTCTCTCTCTTCTGCCACCTTGTGAAAAAGGTGCTTCCTTCTCCTTGTAAGTGTTCTGAGGTCTCCTCAGCCATGTGGAACTATGATTTAATTAAACCTCTTGTCTTTAGAGATTACCAAGTCTCAGATGGTTCTTTATAGCAGTGTGAAAACAGACTTATATAAAATGCAGTCATAATTTTGCAGATAACATATTGATAAACAGTTATTTCTTGGATAGAGAAGATTTTTTATGTGCAACTGCAATAAGATCACTAAGATTAACTTTATAATTGGCTCAATAGAAACATCTTTATGTCAAATTAAAAAAGCATAGTATAAAATGTAACACATGAGTTAGATAAACCACTAAAATTTGAGATTTGAAAATTTGACATTCTATTTTCTTTATTTTGAAAATTTGACATTCTATTTTCTTTATTTTGCTTATGTTCTTTTTCTAACTTTTTTTTTTTTTTTTTGAAACAGGGTCTTGTTCAGTCACTGAGACTGAGTGTAGTGGCATGATCATGGCTTACTGCAGCTTTGGCCTTCTGTTCTCAAGTAATCCTCTCACCTCAGCCTCCTGAGTACCTGGGAATACAGGCATGTGACACCATACTCAGATTTTTTTAAAAAATATATATTTTGAAGAGACAGGTTCTCACAATGTTGTTCAGGCTTGTCTCAAACTCCTGGCCTCCAGCAATCCTCCCACTTCAGCCTCCCAAAGTGCAGGGATTACAGGCATGAGCCACCACACCTGGCCTTGACATTCTAAACATAAAATTATTTTTTACAAACCAAAATAAGTGTTACAAAAGTTTCACTTAAAAATAAGTTATGTTTGTGGGTAATTAACTTCAAAAAGCAAGTGACTCATAATGTATTTATAACCTCACTAGTAAACTAAGAAATTAAGATTAAATTAAAAATACACTATAAACAATATTCTGTTTTGGGAAATGTTTTGAGGAAGATAATATATAGATGTAAGTTTTCTGGAAAAAAATCTCAATTTGGTCATATCTATCAAGTACTTTAGACAAGAGGATCATCAAGAAATCCCCTCAAATTACCCTATACTAACATAGTTATAGATTATTTTAAAACTTCCTGTGCCATGATGTTCATGAATTACAATGTATTGCATAAAATTTGATGAATCAAATAATATAAATAAAAGGAGAGCAGCTCAATATTTAGATTACAGTATTCATTAACTTTTTTATACAATATATTGTAATTTCATTAGAAAGCAATTTTATTTCCATGATAGGTAGAACATACTGAATAAAAAATAATATTAAGGTATTAAGTATACAAAAAATGTGTGTGGGCTGGGCGTGGTGGCTCATGCCTGTAATCCTAGCACTTTGGGAGGCCAAGGCTGGTGGATCACCTGAGGTCAGGAGTTCAAGACCAGCCTAGCCAACATGGTGAAACCCCATCTCTACTAAAAATACAAAAATTAGCTGGATGTGGTGGTGGACCACTGTAATTCCAGCTACTTGGGGGGCTGAGGCAGGAGAATCACTTGAACCCAGGAGGCAGAGTTTGCAGTGAGCCAAGATCCCACCATTGTACTCCAGCCTGGGTGACAAGAGCAAAACTCTGTCTCAAGAGAAAAGAAAAAAAAAGTGTACGTGTGTGTGTAGAAAAATAAACTGGAAAAAATTATAAAAGTATACACATGTTTAGTCAGGATTTAAATTTCTTTACAGTCAAAAATAATATTTTTCTATGATAAAGGTATTCTACATTCGTAATTGCAGTATCCTTATAAAAGAACCTCAAGAATTTAAATGCAGCAGCCAGCCTAAAACAAAGCAGCAGTCAGCGGTCAGGAAGTATGCAAATTTAACTATCAAAATAGAAAATGAGACTAAATCAGGTGCAAAGTAGTTAAAGAAAAAATCAAGAAAATGGAAGTTGTAGTTATTAATCAAAAATCAAGAAAACTGAGTAGAACAGATAAAATACACCAAAAAGGAACTGAATTTTCTCATGAGACTGCTTTTGTTTTAAACAGAAGGCTTATTTTTATTTCTTCCACATGTGGAAAATAGTGAGTCAAATTAAGGAGTAATAATTAGCCCAGTGTGTTTGCAGTGTGCTTCATGTATAAAAGAACAAATTAGTTAGATATTGTAAAATAATTTTTAATTTTGAAAAATGTTACAGATTGATTAAAATAAATTCAAGCATAATATGCTTATTCATTTCTATATTAAAAAATACATATATTCTAAACATAATTACAGGAAGAATAAAATTATACAAATTTATAACACTATTTTGAACTATTTTAATAATTTTAAAGTATTTCTTTATACCCTTTTGAAATGATGTTTTTAAGAGTTTTAAATTAATTTTAATTGTCCAGTTACTGAAGGTTCATATTCTGTTTCTTTTCAAACTTACTATTACAATATTTATTTAACATATATATGTCATTTTTTGGCCTTGATAACCATCATATGTAATAATAGTGAATAATCTTCCAAATGATTTATTCTTCTATGTTTCTTATTGTATCTACTATGCAGTTTTTATGTTATAAATGGAACATATATGTTTAAATCTGCCAAGATATTATATTTATAATTAGGTATATGCTTTCATATATTTATATTTATAATTTATAATTACATATATGCTTTTTAGATACCAGATTTTATTTTAGATACCAGCTACATAAATATAAGTATTTACATTTTAAAATATTAAAATATTTATATATAAATACATAATTTTTATTTTAATTGTTTCTAGCTTTACGGGGGTATAATCGATAAGTTAGATTTTTATGAATTCAACATTTACAGCATGATAATTTAATAGACATATGTATTATAAAATGATTGCTCCAATCAATTTGATTAACACATCCATAGCTCCCACACCTATTTCCATTTTCTGTGAAGGTGTGTGGTTAGGATATTTATGATCTACTCCCTTAACTAATTCCAAGTAGACAATATAGCATTATTAACTACAGTCACCGTGTTCTACATGAGATCTCCAGATCTCACTCATAACTGAATATTTGTACCCTTTGACCAAGATCTCTCTATTTCCCCCATCTCCTAGCTCCTGGTAATCACTATACTACTCTCTACTTCTATGAGTTTGTGTCTGATAAGAGGTTCATATACAAAATATATAAGGAGCTCTCAATAGCAAAAATCAAATAACATAGCTAAAAGAATTCATTAAATAGGTTGAACACATATGGCAATATTTTTTCTGAGAGATTGGTGCAATATATAAAAGTAGCATTAGTATCTGAACAACCATTTTACTGCAGCTTTACAAAATATTTATATGTATTTTTCACTCTGTTAATAGAATCACTGAAAGTAATCTGATGTTCAATTGAATATTTCTCATGTAAAGTGAAGGTGACCTATACATAATTAATTCTCTTAAGTATCAAATATTTGTGCCAATCAGATGGGCACAGGTTATAAGTCTTGAACATGGTATTTTTTCTTATGGAAATTATTGTCTTATAATTCTAACTATAGTGACACCATCTAACATTTATTGACTTGTTAAATGAACCAAACAATGATTTAACCACTTTACCTACATTAATCCATTGCCCTTCAAAGTTATTTTCAGAAACAAATAATATTTATTTCTCACTTTTATGATGAAGGCTGTGGCACAGGTAGGTTAAATAATTTACTTAAGGTCATAATTCACGTAAACAGCAAAATGAAATTCAAAAGTGATCAGGAAGAAAGGAATTTAACAAGGAATAAACATGTTCACTAGAGCTTATATAAGCCATGTAGAAATCAGGAGGATTCTATGAGAGAGACTCTCAGGGGAAAAGCATTGTGTAATCAGTGAGGGTCTGCGTATAAATGATATGTAACCTCAGACCTGATATATGAGAAGAAGCCATTCTTATCATGAGTAAAGGAGAGATGAGGACACCCCAAGTGAAGACCTTGAGAGATGAAAACAAAAAAACAAAACAAAACAAAACAAACTTGGCCTATTTTGCTTTGTAGAATATCTCTCAAGTGACTTGCTCATTGAAATATACTTTTAAATACTTTACATTTTTATACTAACCCAGAAAATCATTTCTTGTATTTTAATACCAAATTAGAGGCAGAATAATAAGTGATTATCAAAATAAGAATCAGCAAGGAACTATTAACAAACTCCTATTTTTTTATTTTGTATAATGTCTTTTTGAAATACATTTGAGTATTTTCGACAATTTAAAATGAGGACTTGAATTCAGAGCTTCAGGAATTTTGAATTTCCTATATTAAATAATTATGTCTTCTCAACTTTTGCATATATTCTGCTCTATAAAATTAACAAATATTAAAAATGAAGCTGCATGGCAAAGTATATTTTCATAATATTTATTTAGAAATCTCTAGAGAAGAGAGTAAAGAATAGTATTTAAAACTTTCAAGCTTATTTTTATTGGTTAATATTTTATACTTTTGAAATATTTAATCAATATAAATTTCTTGTCTTTTAATTTATGTTAGCAGCTTTATTGAGATATACTTCACATCCCTTACAATTAATTATTTAAAATCTACAATTCAATAGTTTTGCTGTGATCACAGATATGTGTCACCATCACCACAGACAATTTTTGAACATTTTCTTCGCCTTCTCACCCAAACTAATGCTAATCTACATTCTGCCTCTAAAGATTTCCCTGTTCTGGACTTTCACATGAACAGAATGATGTGGTAGAACTGACTTCTTTCCCTTAGCATCAGGTTTTCAATGTTTATCCACGTGTAGCATGTATCAATACTTCATTTATTAGGGTCAAATGCTCTTCCAGTGTGCATTTATAGCACACTTCATTTATCCATTTGTCTACAGATAATCATCTGGGTTTAATATACCTTTTGGCTATTATGAATAATGCTGCCATAAACATCAATGCACAAGTTTTCGTGCGAGCAGAGTTGTCATTTTTCTTGTGTGTGTGTGTGTGTGTGTATGAATGAAAATGTGGGGTCACATGGTAACTCTATTTAATAATTTAAGGAAGTCACATTGTTTTACAAAGTAGTTGCACCGTTTTCAACACTTGTTTTCTGACTTTCTGATTCTAGTCATTCTAATGCTTATAAAATAGTATCTCCTTGTGATCATAGCTGGCATTCCCCTGCTGACTAATGAACATTAACATCTTTTTATATACTTTCTGACAGTTTTATCTCTTCCTTAAGGAATTATCTATTGAGATCTGTTGTCCATTTTTAATTTTTTTATTTTTATGATTGAGTTGAAATATGTTTTTAAAATATATTCTGGATGCAGTTCCCTTATTAGATATAGGTTTGCAAGTCTTTTCTCCCATTCTATAAGCTGTCTTTTCATCATATTGGTTCTATCTTTTGAAACACTAAAGCTTTTAATTTAAATAATGTCCAATTTATGTTTTTTTATTTTATTTTTTTTTCTTGCACATGCTTCTGGTGTCATGTTGAAGAATTCTTTGTCAAATCCAGTATCATCAAAATTTGCACTAATGGTTTCTTCTAAAAGTTTTGTAGTTTTTGCTCTGATATTTAGGTATTTATTCCAATTTGAGTTAATTTTGAGTTAATATAGAATAAAGTAAGCATCCAGCTTTATTCTTCTGCATATACCTTTCCAATTGTCAGCATCATTTACTTAAAATGTTATTCCTGGCACGCTGAATGGTCTTAGTACTCTTTGAACATAAATATTTACGTTTAAGCTTACCCATTTGCATGTATTTCTAGGCTGTTCATTTTTACCCACTGATCTACAAGGCTAATCTTGTGTCGATTCTGTTTCTTTGTGGTAAGTTCTGACATAAGGAATTGTGAGGCCTCCTTCTTACTTCTTCTTTGTAGATTGTTGTGGCTACTATGTGCCCCTTTCCATTCCATACACATTGTAGAAGTAACTTTTAATTACACTTCAGTTCATATTCTGATGGTGTTTGTGGCAAGTTTATTAAATATAATCAGTTTGCAGAATATTGCCATCTTAACAACTTTAAGTTTGATTTATAAGGATGACTTTTAAAAATGTATTTAGATCTTTTTAAAAATGTATTTATATCTTCTTTAATTTATTTCAACAATTTTTGATAGTTTTCAGTGCATCTTTACACTTCATTTGTTAAATTTATTCTTATATATTTTATTGTTTTTGATGCTATTGAATTATTTACTTACATTTTTAGATTATATGTTTATTTTTGAAGCATTCTTATAACTACCTCATTCATCTACTTTTATTGTCCTAAAAATAATTTTTCATATTTCAACTGCATGATTTTTACATTAAAGGAATACATGTAGAAGATACAAGATAAACATTTAAATAATAAAAAGAAAGCAGAGAAGAAAATAATTTATAAGCAATTTAAACAAAGTAAACACAATTTATAAAATATCTTCTGTATGTTAAACATAGGTATATGAAAAAAAAAATTCTTGACCTCAATGAGTTCACAAAATTTGTTTACCTAGAAGACACCTACATTTATTCAAATTAGAGAAAAGTTTATATAATTGTGTTAAATTATTTTTATAGCACAAATACCACTTTAAAAGTGCAGAGAAGAGACCAATTAATGTGGTATAAAATATATATAAGACTTTGGAGGAAAATAAAGCTAGAAGCAGCAGTGAAAACAACAGGGATGCTAGTCTGTTGAATGAAATAGATGAGAGCACAGATGCAAGAAATGTTACATGCTATTTCTGCAAACTGTATGTTTCACCATTTGACAGGAGCAGCAGTAGTGAATAATTAAACAAAGACTTGATAATGTATAGAGCTTAAGCACTGTGACTAAGCAAGACCATTAAAATATAATAATGGCAGTGTTCAGTATGAGTATAAGACACTTGTTTGTGTCCAGAAGAGATTAAATAAATAAAAAATAGTTGGCACAGAAATAGATAGAATAGAACTGAGAGGCCAAATGAGTTTCATTAGAACATCAGAGATATGGCATTAGGAGGGTAGCAGTGGAAATAAGAAAGTGTTGTATAAAACACAGAGACTTTGACCTTAATAAAACTCTTCCAGAATGACACATTAAACTACTTATGAATTAACTCGTTGTTCAGAACTTATAAATAATTAACATATTTCTTAAAATACTGCTCATTCCATTTCAGAGTTAAGACAGAAATGGCATAAAAGTATTTCAGCATTAAGTTCTAAGAGGTGTCTTAATGCTGCTCATCGCCTTCCTATCACCTCCGTTTCTGGTACTCTGACAGGCTGAAACATTGTATGAGTAGCTTTGACATCTTTTCTTCCAAGTAAAAGTTTCATAGAAGTTTTTTTCTTGCTTTTCAGCAGCAAAATTAATTTTTAAAATAGTGAGAAAATAAGTCCATTCTCAAGAGAATTCAGGTATTCTTTTTTCATAGTAATGGACTTCTAGTTTCTGAAGGAAGAGTTTTCAATTTCTATTTTTCTGTGTTGTCATTTGATTAAAAAGTTGTTAAAAGTTTTCTTCACAATTCTATTTCTAAACTTAGTGAAGACTTTTTTTTGTAAAATGATCCTCACTCATAGACAGTATAAATCTGAAATTTATGTTGTTGAAAGCTAGTATTAACACTATTAAGTTTAACATTCCCGATTGTTTCTATTTTCATTTTGTTAATAAAGTCTTACATGGAAAAAAGTGAGGGGGGGGTTTATAAAAAAACAGTTGACATCAAATTTATTGATTTTCTCTTATGCTGTGTGCTTTTTGTTTCCTCTCTGTAAATCTTTGCCTAATTCAGATTACAAATATACATAAAGAAATTCAGGTCTGTGATCCATATAACATTGATTTTTGAACATGAATAGAGGTAAGAGTTGATACTCACTTTTTTTCCAAATTATATTCAATTGTTCCAACATGATTTCTTGAAAAAAATCAAATTCTCTTAACAAATTCTGCCACTAGGCACTATTACACATTTAATACAGTCTCTAAGTTTCTTACGTTATACTTCTATTTTAGCTCTCTTTTTTCTGTTAATATTGTTGTATATTTTACTTCTACATACTTACAAATTTTCAAAGCTATTATTTTTACTTTAAAAAATTAACGATCATTTAAAAGTTTACATGTAACAAAACTGTACATTTGTCTGCATATGTTTTGTTCGTGGCCCTCTCTGTTTCTGTGTGGAAGACCTAATTTCTATCTGATACCATTTTCCCTCTGCCTGTGAAAATTTCCCTAATACTTCTTATAATAAAGTTTAAATAAAATTAATTATCTCATGATTTGTCTGTTAGATAATGCCTTTATTTTGCCTATGTTTCTGGAAGATATATGTAGATACTATAAAATTCTGGATTTGTAGTGTTTTTTTTTTTTAATTTAAAGATGTCCCTCATTGACTTGGTAGTGTGGTATGCACAAAGAACTGCTACCACTCTTTTCATTATTCCTCAGTATATAATGTTTCTTTTTTATCCAACATCCTTTAATATAGTTTTATATCCAACATCCTTTAAGTTTTTTTTTTAATTTTGATTTCAGAGCTTTGACTCTCTCATGCCATTTTATTTAATTACTCATTCATTCACTCATTCATTATATTGCTTGGAGGTTCTCTGATCTTATTGGAATTGTGGGTTTTTGGTTTTTTTTTTTTTAAGTATCTTGTTTTTGGAAGATTCTGGAGAATGTGGGGATAGCCAAAGATTTCTTATGTAGAATACATAAAGCATGAACACAATGAAAAAAATTAGAAATTGACAAATTTGTTAAGAGTAACAAACACCGGCCTTTGGAAAAACACTACTAAGTGAGGCAAAATCTAAGCCATAAATGGGGAACAGTCTTGTACTGTAATATGAAAATGGGATAAACTTTCCCAAAAAAAGATAATATAAATGACTGAGAGCACATAAAATGTTGTTCAGCCACATTTATTATAGAAGGATAAATTAAAACCACAACACAGTATCACACTCACTAGAATGAATGAAATTTTAAAAGCTTAGAAGAAAAGATATGAACAAACTGGACCTTTCATATATTTCTGTCAATATAAAATTGAGTACTTTATCAAAGATGATTGCCATATTCTAAAAATTCAATATACACATGCCACTCAGGAATTCCACTCCTTGGTATGCACGAAAGAGAAATGAAAACAGACTTCCATTCAACACAGAATTTTATACAATCTTATCAATGGCCCCTAACTGGAAACAACCCAAATATCTACCAATGAGCAAATACTTAAACAAAATGTGATATTCATAAAATTGATTACTACTCATTAATAAACAACATGAAACTACTAGTACGTGTAACCACTAGATGAATTTTAAACACATTATGCTGATGGGAAGAAGCCAGACACAAAAGAGTATACATGCTATGACTCACTTTATATGTATCTCCAGAAGAGACAAATCTAACCGATGATGACAAAAATAGATCAGTTTTTGCTGAGGCCAGAAATGGAATAGAAATAACTTAAAACATTTAAGTTAGTTAAATGTAACTAACAAAATAAACCTTTTATGTTGATGAAGCTGCTCAATATCTTGATTATGTTTGTGGACATACAGGTGTATACATTTGTCAAAACTCATTAAAATGTGCAATTAAATGGTTGTTATTGTTATGTAAATTGTACCTAAATGAAGTAAATGTACAAAATCTGTGTGTACACATTTTGATACTCTATATTGATTTTATACATATACACACACATATATATATACACATACACACACACAATGTTGACTATTTCAGTCAGAACCAATTAATTTATTCTATTGATTAGTCTATCACTATGAAAACCAAATGGGTTATCATTCAACAGCTGATCCCTTTTCAACCAATTTTTACTTTTCCTCACACTGGTGACATTCTCTTTCACTCTGTAAATTTCACTGTTTCTAAAACTAATGGATGCTTTTTCTGGGCTTCGTTCTTTAAAAAAAAAAAGAAACAATCTATACAAATGTGTTTACTCGTTTTCCTATTTAATGAGGGAAAAGTAGATATGGAAAATGTCAGAAAATATTAAACAAGTAGGTAGGATTTTAAAACAGATTGAGGAAAGGGCGGGGAAATTATTGACTATTTCACAAAGAAAAAAATTAAGGTTTGTTCTTATCTAGACAAGATGTACAGGAAAGAAGAAATTAGGTAAAGAATAGCAACCTGGTGACAGAGATAGATACTCTACAGCAGTAATAAAGGGTGAATATCTTTTTAAAAATTGAAAGAACGTAATTAATATAAATAAATTTTCTTTTCAGAAAATCCTGAGGCTTCCATATGACGTACAGACAAACAGCAGTAAGATGTGGGGCATTCAGTCTTAGAAACTTCTACTGAAATCGTGCTGACTGTATGGTAAGGGCTCTGATCTGACGTACCACCAGTCACTTGTGGCTCCTTGGTCAAGTTGCCTACCCTATCTGGGATAATGTTATTTCGTCTTCCATTGAAGGGGAGAGATGTTTTCTTTGAGTCAGGTAAAAATGTTAAAATAAATGTTATGTGAAGAAAAACTTCATAAATTATGGGAAAATAAATCAAAATTTCTACAAATCTTACCTTTCTTTTTCTACAGTAAATTTAGTTGCAATAGGAGATAGTCAAATATAACATGTAGCTTTGCTCAGAAAGACACCTTATTTTTAAAGTTTGATTATTAACAGATGCATTTTATTTTTCCTTACTAAATATTTAAGATTCATTCTTACAAATAGTTAAATTAAAATTTTATAGGTCCAGTTTTTAAAAGAGTTTTATTCTTTAAGATGATAGTTGCCTTTTTACGTATTTGCATGTAGTATTATAATAAAATGGTGGTCGCTTTTGCTGCAGACACTGTTGCTCAGTAATGTATTCATATAATAGCTAAAATATTACTGTATTCTTAACTGCTAATGAATAAAATGACTGCAAATTTAGAACCTTTGCTGTAGGAGTTTCTAAATCTTGGATATTTAGGTCTAGTCACTCACTAGGATGATATCTAATCCATAGCTTCTTAGATTGACATTGTAATGGGATTTTGACAAGAAATCCAAGGTGCCACCTAACAGGTCAACATTTAATTTTCAAGTTCAGTATCAATAATGCAGTTGTTGTACTTCAAAGAGGGAACTGACCTCAATATTGGCAAACATACTTATTTCTAGCACTAGATTTTACTAGGGAATAAAATATATTTAATGACTATTACATCTGCTTAATTGTATCACAGTATAAGTAAAGAAAGATGGTTTGGGGTTGATGTGGTAAGGTGGGAAGGATATTTGTTGCTTATTGGTGGTCTAACAAATTGCCACAAGCTTTGCACCTTAAACAACAGAGATTTACAGTTTGGTGGGCAGGAGCTCTGACACAGCTATCACTGGACTAACTTCAAGGTGTCAGCAAGGCTGTGTTCATTCTGGAGGTTTCAGAGGAACATATGTTTCCTTGCCTTTTCTCCAGCTTCTAGAAGCTGTCTAATACTTAGCTCATGGCACCGCATATCACATCACCTTTTCTGACTGATACTCTTGACTTAACTTTTATAAAGCTGCTTTTAGTTACAGTGGATTCCAGGATAATCTCATCTTAAAATCTCTAACTTAATCTCACCTGTAAAGTTCCATTTACCATGTAAGATAATATACTCACAACCTCTTGGGATTAGGGGATGGACATCTATGGAATGCTATTGCTTTGCCTACCACAGAAATAAAATAATCCACCATGAAGTTAAGAATAAGAAAGTCTGAAAAATGATCCATTTGGCCTCTCTCTGCCAGAATCATAGCGATGTCTATGCATGTGTGGGACACAACCATATGACTGAATTTATTTGGCCTCTTAAGATCTCAATTTATTCATAGTAAAATTTTGGATGACACTTGAATTTTATTAGGAGCGTACAACTTGTGAGTGAGTTATCTGTCACTGAGTTAATTGTCACTGAAGGTGTTTTCACAAATATTTAAAGAAGATTCATACTTAGGAGGGAGGGGTAGACTAGAAGATCAATATAAAATGTTACATCCAATGATTTCTGAGATTTATTATTAACTTCTATTATACGATTTGTGGATATCAACTGGTTTGATGAAAAACATTACTTTGAAAAACTTAACTAAATGGTTACTACCACATGATTTCTTTATTTTTCTATGATGTGATAAGTTGTTAAAATACACCACTTGGGGCCAGCCACGGTGGCTTACGCTTGTAATTGCAGCACTTCGGGAGGCCAAGGTGGGCAGATCACGTGAGGTCAGGAATTCGAGACCAGTCTGGCCAACATGGTGAAACCCCATCTCTACTAAAAGTACAAAAATTAGCTGGACGTGGTGACAGGTGCCTGTAATCCCAGCTACTCAGGAGGCTGAGGCAGTAGAATCTCTTGAACCCGGGAGGCAGAGGTTGCAGTGAGCCAAGGTCGTGCCACTGCACTCCATCCTGGGCGTCAAGAGACAGATTCCGTCTCTAAATAAATAAATAAAATAAATATACCACTTGGAAAAGTGGGTATGGAAATACTGCTTTTTAAATGTGTTAATGCTAAAAGTACCTATTCTAATGAGTGAGCTATCAATCATCACAGAAAGTATGACTTCTTCCCTTTATTTTCTACCTTTATTCTCTTTATTTTCTACTTTTCTTCCCTTTACCTTTCTAAATTTATCTACCATTACATTTAATGTGGTTTAACTGAATATCTGCATAGCATAATATGTGCAAAGCCTTGTTGTAAGCACTGTGAGGGAGCGTAGAAATGAAAATACATGGTGATTCATATCCCAAGAGATTAGAATCATAATTTGCATGCCTATTCATAAAACAGAAACTCAATCCCTCCTTCTGATTAATCAGTCAGTATTGCAGAACAAAAAGTGCAGTAACTATCAGAATTGCTTTAGCTACTTCTTAGATTGTTGTGAGGTAAGTTCATGTTATCTGTCTCACTTTTAGAAATGGAATTTAGATTAACAAAGTTTACAGTTTAAAATTATTATCTACACTTCTATTAAAATATATAATCGTACTAATTTTGTCAGATTCAAGAAGGATGTTTTGTGAAACCCATAAATGGGAAAATAGATATAAATACAAAATTAGAGTTAATGTTATATTTTATATGAGTTTATTCTAGTAGCAAACCTTAATAATTGTTACAAAGTATTATATCTTCAGGATTCTAACAATTATTTCAATAACTCATTGTGAAACATTTCTCTAGTGAATCTTACAATAAAATTTCACATAATTTTAAATTAATTTTTACATGTTTAAAAATATGTTTATCTTTAAACATTTTTCTTTATTTTTTAACTTAAAACGAGTGTAAATCAACTTTAACTTTAATTATTAACATGTTGTATTTCTTTTTATTTTTTCTGCATTAGAAAAACCTTGCTTCCAAGGAAAACAAACAATAAAGAATAACATTTTTTAAAAAATACATATTTAAAACATCAAAACTGATCGTTAGTTCCTCTGCATGCTGCTGTTGACTCTCCGGAGGCTGAAGACTTAAATGACACTGATTATACCTGTTACTCTAATGCATTATTCATGAAATTGGTGATGGAACATCTTAAAACAGCCTGTCATTTTCCATTACATTCCATCAAAGAACCATATGCTGCTCTCACAGTGTATTGATACTGAGGCATACATAACATACTCAGAAAAGCATATGGAGGCATTATAGGCTTTCTGATGAGCCTTTGAAAATACTTATTCAGTGCTTTGAATGGCTTATGTGATTATGCAATGCTTTGACTACCAAATTTCAACAAAGGAGGCAATAGGTAGCTATCCCCTCAGCAACATTCTGGCCTATTACTAACTATGAACCTTAAGGCTTCACACGACTGAAGCTTTATTGACCTTTTTCCTCAGCTTTCAAATGGGGTTAACAAAGTGGTCGTGAAAATGAAATATAATAAAACTATGTAAATCCTGTCAGTGTCTGTCAGAATAATGACGATGAATGCGTGCTAATTGTATTCACTGGATTTCTAGCCTGAAAACAGTTAAGAACAGAGGCATAAATTAATGTTCCAAGAGGTAAAAGATGCTTTACAATTACAATTAACAGAAAGTATATATGTTGGTTTTATTGGGGAGCAATCAACATTTACTTATTTCTTTTCCACAACTTAGAATGTTAGCAAATAGACTATTTATTTAAAATATAAAGTATCCTCATGGACATAAGTTTTGACAAATTTTTAAACCTAGCATCTTTCAGCTATAGTGGAGACTTTCTTCTGGTTTGTCAGTGCCGTGTGCTATTGGATGATAACATTTAATTCTATGTCTGTATTACCCTGAAAATGTGATGCTACATTTTTATCGGCGGGAAACACAGTCAGAGCAGATCTTGGTTATTAAGAAAGAAAACTTATTTCTCTTCACCCTTCTTTTGATGATGAGTTAATAATGGTTGCAAATAATTCATATGCAGCTGGCCCTCTACCTAAGCACATTAAAGATTTACTGGTTTAAGATTAGGGATATAATCAATGTCTTCAGACATGCAATATCCTTAAAACTTAGCAGAGTTATCACAACTTTGCATTTTGGGGATATTCTCATTACTTTTGTAGGAAAAATTGAATATAATCTCACCATATGGGAGACATAAAATCTAAAAATAAACAGACTAATTTCTTCAGAATGACAATGTGGAAAGACAACTTATCTGCTAATAATCCAAAGCTCAAATGGTGGATTTGCAAAGAGTTAATAGCTTAAAATCAGAGGATAAGTACTTGGTTTTGGAAAAAATACTTGAATTTTGAGTTTAAGACCAGCCTGGCTTCTAATAGAAACAACTTTTGAAAAAATAAATTTTAAAATGAGAAAGGCAACATTGATGAAATTATAAATAGTATTTATAGCACTTTTTCACTAAAAACTATTACTCGGAGTCACTGGCATTTACCAGACAGATTAGGGAGTTATGGCTCAACTTGATATAAAGACAATGGATTGTTTACCAATCTTTGACAATGTAATTGACCCCAAAGAATCTATATATATTGAAATGTATTTTATTTAAAAAGTGATTTTAAAGTTATTATATTCAATTATCATAAAGTGAAAGAAAATATTGTATTTTAATGTCATGATGCACAGTAAGAATAACATCACTAGAGGCAAGAAACAATGAATGTATATGTCTATGTATATACATATGTACACACATCTATTACATTATATATAGTAATATACATTATAATACATAACATCACAATATACAACACATTATAATATATAATGTGCAATACATATGTCTTATAAGTACTGAATATATTATGACTGAATATATATTAGGAGGTTGCAAAAATGGCAAAAACCACAATTAATTTTGCACCAACCTAATATATTCACCGCATTTTTTTTCTGGGAATAAAACAAGAGATGAGACCTCAACTTGTTTTAAGAAGTAAGCATCACACCTCCTCCCATATATATATTATATACAATTTGTATAAATTATATACTAATTAAATACATATATGAATGTGTGTGAATGTGTGTGTATATACATGTACACATTTACCTTGTAAATTTGTTCATGATGTGTTTTATAGTACAGAAATTTGTAATTATTTCATACTTGGAGCAGTCTTTTATTTTGTTATTTTAGCCTGCAGAATAATCCTTAGAAAGTCCCACTCAATGTTTGCAATTCTATTAAAAATTGATCTGTTATGTTACTGAAATGTTTCAATTTTTTTAGTTTAACCTGTATATTAACTGGATATTATTTTTTAGAAAACATAGGTGAACAAATCAAAGTTAATTTTTCTTCATAGTCACTTTGTGGACTTTGAGTTCTGTTTAACAAATTAATGTTTCATCATAATAAATTGCATTTAACATAAGGTATAATGTTATTACCTACTTGATTAGTACTCTCTGAGATATCACAATTCATATATTTTCAAATTAATCCTAATATGCATTAGAAAAACAAATTACATTTATTTTTATATAAATTCATATTTAATATAAAGAAGTAATAAATCAAAAACAATTCAGAAGCATTTTGACAAATTGCATTGCATAAGGCAGTAGTTAGAAAAAAATTGCATTGCATAAGACAGTAATTAGAATGTTTTTAAGTAATCTTTAATTTAATTTTTTTTTTCAGCTTTGACTTGTAGTTTTTGCATGTGGCCACTTCCTTTATGATATTCTTCTCAAATGCTGCTGGTTGTTATGCTGTTCATTTTATTTGGCTGTTCTGTGTAAGGTAACATGCTTCTAATGTTTGTGTAGAAAGACAGAGATACGGAGCCAGGATTTATTTCTCAGAAGATGTTTTATATAACAGTGATAGCCCCTTTATGGTTTGGCTGTATTTCCACCCAAATCTCAACTTGAATAGTATCTCCCAGAATTCCCACGTGTTGTGGGAGGGACCCAGGGGAAGTTAACTGAATGATGGGGGCTGATCTTTCCTGTGCTATTCTCGTGATAGTAAATAAGTCTGACAAGATCTGATGGATTTATCAGGGGTTTCTGCTTTTGCTTCTTCCTCATTTTTCTCTTGCTGCCGCCACGTAAGAAGTGCCTTTCACCTTCCGCCATGTTTCTGAGGCCTCCCCAGCCATGTGGAACTGTAAGTCCAATTAAACCTCTTCTTCTTCCCAGTCTCAAGCGTGCCTTTATCAACAGTGTGAAAACAAACTAATACAGCCCCCGTTCATTCTGGCAGTCAGTGGCTACTTTCTGACATTTTCCTGCCTTTTTGACCGCTGAGTGTAAACTCACTGCTATATTTTGAGATCAAACATTAAGGTTGCCTACGTTACAGCCTTATTTTCATGATGAATGTTGGGTATTTCCATATGCCTCTCTCTGCAATTATTTAAGTTATTAAATGTTTTTTTCTCTTGTATTTTGTTAACATGAAGATCTTCATTGAATGATTTAAAAATATTAAGCTAACCTCATAATCTCAAGATAACACCAACATGGTCATAATATATTATTCTTTGCATATATTGTTGTATTTATTTTGACAATATTTTCTCAATAATTTTTAGATCTACATTCATGAAGAATGTTAGTATATAATATCTTTTGTATTGCTATATCAATGATCAGTATGAGGATTAAGTTGACATCTTAAAACAAGTTAGAATATTTCCCTACTCCATATTGTCTGAGAAACTTGTTTAATATTTTTGTTTAATTTCCTTAAATATTTAATAAAATTTACCAGGAAAAAGTTGAGATTTAGATTTTGAGTCAGAATTTAATTTATTTAATACATGTTAGGTTATTTGAATTTGATTTATATTGTGTCTTTTTTAAAAAATGGTTATGATAAAATACATAAAACAAAGTTTTCCATATTACCATATTTCCATACAATTTTAAAGTGTATGAATCAGTAGAATGTAGTGTATTCACAATGTTGTTCCATAATATTTTCAACACTCCAAAAGGAAACCTCATATCCATGAACCACTCACTCCCCATTCTCCCCTCAACCCAGCCCCAAACAGACTTTAACTTGGTTGCTGTAGCCTTTGGATATCTTCCAGAGTCTGACAACATTGATTGTGAAAATTTTCCTTGATTCTTTGATGTTAAGGACAGGCCTGTGTTTCCATTTTTCCATAACTGTTTCTTGACTTTAATTTCAATAACAATAATATCTCCCTTTTCAGAAATCATTAGAATTTAGAATCTAATTTTATTTTATTTTTTAATTTAATTCTTATAGTAACTATGTGAGTAATACATTTAATGAAACCCAATAAAAATTAATGGAAGCCAATTTCTGTGAGATTGAGATTTGTATGCAGAGACAAATGAAAGAGGAAAACGAATGACATTTATTGGATATCTCCTGCGTGCTAAAGATTATACTAGGAGATGTACATGGTTTCTTTCATTTATTTGTAACATGGAATTTAAATGGATTTCAATCTCAGAATTTTCACAAAACTTTAACACAACTTCCTCCTAAACAATAAATTTCATTTGAGCAGTACCTAGTTTTCTTTTTTTTTTTTTTATTTTTTTTGAGACGGAGTCTTGCTCTGTCGCCCAGGCTGGAGTGCAGTGACGCGATCTCAGCTCACTGCAAGCTCCGCCTCCCGGGTTTACGCCATTCTCCTGCCTCAGCCTCCCGAGTAGCTGGGACTACAGGCGCCCGCCACTTCGCCCGGCTCGTTTTTTGTATTTTTTAGTAGAGACAGGGTTTCACCGGGTGAGCCAGGATGGTCTCGATCTCCTGACCTCGTGATCCGCCCGTCTCGGCCTCCCAAAGTGCTGGGATTACAGGCTTGAGCCACCGCGCCCAGCCGCAATACCTAGTTTTCAACTTATTTTCATGAAATAGGTATAATTTGCATTGTATAATTAAAAAACTAATGTACACATATGTGGAAGGTTATCATGTCTTGATCACGAGGGGAAGATGAAAACTTAGTGAACTTAGAGTTTAAATGTACATCTTTTGACTCCTAAAAAAGTGGTTTCTACTTCACCATCATGATTTTCTGTGCACTTTTGCACACGCACGGATGTAGGTATCCCACAACACATCTACAAGCCACTTACACTCTAAGCCTTACAAAGAAAGCTCATGTACATTGATTTATCAGTTAACTGACTAAGATGCAATTGGGTCTTCTAGCTTTAAGGGGGTTTTACTTTTTAAAATAAAAAAAAAAAAAGAAAGAAAGAAAGCAGTTCCCCTTATGTTCTGCATTTCTTCCTTCATTCTATATATCATTACTTAGAAGAGTAAAAACGGCCGAATCTGCCATTAAGCAATGAGTGATGATGGACCAACACTATAGTTATGCTAACAACATTTCTTTGCTTTGCGACAACAAGATGATTTGTCCGAGAGTTGTGTGTATAAGTTTAACAGTAGCTAACTATCACTGAATTTTTCAGGGAATTTATATCACTGAATATTGAATAATTTCTATACTTGATCTTAGCCAAAAGGCCAAGAAGCAATAAATATTGAGTAATTACTAAGAAAAAAAAAGCGGCACACAACTTGAAATACACTTGTTTGATATTTGATAGTCTTTATAGGGTACTCTTTTTTGATACCAAAGTGGGGAAGAAAAGCTTTTGATTTCTAATTTGATTTTGAAGTGGTAATGCCTCAGCCAGTAAAAGTGTCAGCTTCGTGGTGTGTAATGTAGTGATGAACATGAAATGTAATAGTGAAAAGATGTTTCTTGGGCTCTTCATTATAAATATTGTATAAATGTTGACCTCTACTCAGCCCCTTGGAGATTTAGGTGTCTGTTTGAATATCCTAGACAGATTTTGTCATATCACTATATTCTCATATGTGCCTTTTGAAATTGTGCTCTTAAAAATGACACCGTTTATGAGACTCATAAAGAATATGAGTTCTCTGGAGTTTTAGGTGATTCTAGTGAAATACTGAAAAGCATGCCATGTTAAATATACTAGCACTAGAACTTTCCTCAAGGCAGTTAGATAAGAGGTTTAAGAAGTATTTAAACATCAAATCAGCTAGCCCTCTAAGTACCTCCTAAATATAGAAGAGGGAATACATGGAGATTTTAGTATTTAACTAACTTGCATTCAAATGATTGTGTTTCTACTTCAAATAGCTTTTAAGATTTTTCTTAATTTTTTTCATAAAACTTCATCTTTAATAAAATTAAGCAATGGGTAACATTTATGAAACTAGTCTTTTCCCTGTCAATGTATTATCCCTTCTTTTGCTCTTATGTTAAGCTTATTAATGTCATAAGAAGTGGAACAATGAGAGATATTATAGAAATCTTTCAAACCAGAAAGCTACTTAAACACTATTTTTATTGAAATGATACTGTGTCAAGTGGTGTCAGCACTTTTGAGGTCAGAAGCAGAGGTAATAGATAACCTCATCTTAATCATAAGATATTTTGGATATATATCTTAGCACCTAGCATTTCCTTATCCTTTCTAATTCTTTAGCTTAATTTTCTAGTGTTCCAATAAATCCTGTGAGGTCCAGTTCCCTTCTACTAAATGTTTTCTAAATTAAGTAGAGTTTCTATTTAGAAACAAGAAACCTGGTTAGTCAGGATA
The DNA here is from genome assembly GCF_009764315.1 of Trachypithecus francoisi. Taxonomy (NCBI): domain Eukaryota; kingdom Metazoa; phylum Chordata; class Mammalia; order Primates; family Cercopithecidae; genus Trachypithecus; species Trachypithecus francoisi. Next base: position 12,302,423 of record NW_022681435.1, read on the forward strand.
TTTTATTATTAATGAGGTTCAGATAAATATGTTAAAATTACAAAATGAATCCTTGATTCAATTGGGGCTGAAGGCAAATGCAAACCAGCTAAGAATCAAATTCTGGAATATTGCACACTTGGTATGCAATAGCACGATGACTAATGATATCATTTCTTAGAGTAACCTGTAGTAAATTCTCCACTGAAGGCAAAGCTTTGAGAATCCATCAAGAATTACGTATCTGTGGATGAGGTGGTTGAATAACCATAAATAAAAGAAATAATAAACTTAAATCACAAAATTCTTAACATAAGGAATAGTAGAAACCACAGAGGATTTTCATTTTCAGTGCTCTAATATAGTAGATAAATACTGTAGCTGCATCAATTTATATCTAAAGGATGCAAAAATTCAAAATACTAAAGGATGCAGAAAACTTATAACTTCATCAGGTCTCCTATGTGAAAGCTTTGGTATTTATCAGGTAAGAGACTATGATAATAACAGAAGAGATATTTCTGAGGACCTGAAGTGTTCCTGGGTCCAAAATCCAGCGAAGTTTTCTTGGCAACTGAAGAAAATTATTTTTCGAGTAACAGCTCATTCTTGCCTTAATTGAATATTACCACCCAAGTGGATTCTTTGAAATAGAAAACTATTTGCCATCCTGAAAGCTCCTCTCATGTGTGTAGTCCTATAGACTCAGACTTGGTTTAGATAAAAAAAATCTTGAAGAGGCAATTCCAAATTAAAGATTTGTAGAAGTCTTTCATCCCATAAGAGCTGCAGAGATTTCCTAATTTAAATTGCAAACAATCTAAGAAAAATGTGTGATTTAAAAAGAAGAATTGAGTCCAGATAGGGATAAATTGTCCACGTGATTTCACTAGTTAGAGGAAATGAATTGAAACTTCTAGCTTAAGAAGCTAGTACTGGTTTTACATTATTTAACTTTTTTTTCCTTAAAAGTGTTTTTTTGTAATATGAATCATGAAATTGTTTATGTATATGTTAAGAATAAATGCTAAATAATATGATGTCAAAAAAATCTTTGGTGTACAATGAAGAAAGTAATCTAGTAATCCATGAAGGCAGATTTATGGTTTCGATGTATTAAGAGCTACTCATACAAGGACTCACAAATATCAGCAAAATTTCTTAGGGGCTCTTCTCAAATACATTGGTTAGGGAAAGACCACCCTATTTCAGATAACTTTGTTGAGGTTTTTATTTTCTGTTGGTTTGTTCTGTCCTGATATTGGGTGGTGGTGTTGCAGTTTCATGGACTTTACCATTTCAGTGGGGATGAGAGATACTTCTTCATCACAGATCACATAACATTTTGGGGTTCCTCTTTTTAATGGATCAATCAACAACACAAAGATCAGTGTCAGTGAGGTGGCTAACCATAACAATCAATAAAAAGGAAATACCAATGCACTAGTGAAAGTATAATGAGTAGAATCTAGAAATTTAACTGGAATGTCTGCTTGTACCATAGAACCCAATGTTAAATGTCAATGAAAAATTTTGAGACTATTTTAACGTAGTCCATAGACGAACTGGTTAAAATACATTGACTGGGTTAGATGCTAAATAAAGACAAAAGGACAGAGAAGTAAAGAAGGGTAGTAGAAGAGAAACACAAAAGATAGCAAATGCCAGCTCACACATGTAGTCCCAGCACTTTGGGAGGCCGAGGTGGAACTCTTGAGCTCAGGAGTTCAAGACCAGCCTGGCCAACATGGTGAAACCCTATCTCTACTAAAAATACAAAAATTAGCCGGATGTGGTGGTGGGCACCTGTAATGCCAACTACTTGGGAGGCTGAGGCAGGAGAATCGCTTCAACCTGGGAGGTGGAGGTTGCAGTGAGCCATGATGGCACCATGTACTCCACCCTGGGCAACAGAGAGAGACTCCATCTCTAAATATAAATAAATAAATAAATAAAACAAAAGACAGCAAACTCTCATGACCAATAACAAAAATTGCAATTTCTACAGGTTTATGGTTGGCCCGTATAACAAAAGACAAATGGACAAGAGAAAAACATAAATTTATTTAATACAGTTTTGTGTGACAAGGGAACTGTGGAAATGAAGACTAAAAAAATATGTAAACCCTTACATTTTTAAGGCTAGTTTTGATGGAGAAGTCGGTAGTGATGGAGAAATATGATTGGATAAAAAAGTATCATCTAATAATAAACTGGAGGGAAGTTAGCAAGGCCTATTTTTCAGCTATTACTGTGTGTCCCAATGTCTTCAGAGATAAGAATACTCCTTTCTTCCAAGCATAGGGAGGGTATATCTCCAATGAAAGTCTTCTGACCTGTTTTAGGGGAGGAGAGTGGGAGAAGGTTAAAGAGTGACCTTCCTAGGTTTTATGACCTGCTTCAGTGAAAGGTGGGAGAGACCTTCCTGCTTCTGCTATTTTCTCATATGTCAAGATGTCATAGTTTGGGAGTTTCATGTCCTGAGCCTTATGACTATATATGGGCTTTGTGGGACTAAGTAACTATCATTTAATGTACGGATTACAGAGATGCATTGTAAGAGAAAGAGAGGAGGAATAAATACCACTCAGAGATCCTTGGCTAGGAGGTAGATGAGCTAAGTGATGAAAGTAGGCACTGTCTGAGGGGAAGATTTATTTTCAATAGTCAAAAAATTTGAGCTATATTAGGTGAATTATTTATATACAGAGCTATATATATGGGGAAAAAGGATATGCATTTATGTTTTAGCTAAAGTTGTAGACTGATTTGACATTTTCATATCTGGCTTTTTAGTATCTAAAATCTTTAAGTTTAGAGATCCTGTATTGTGGTGAGACTAGGCAAATGCTCCCATCTAGTGAATTTAAAAGACCAGATACATTTGTTCTTCGAGTTTTGAGAATTAGGTAACTGAAGACATCTATACATAATAAAGGTTACTGTATTTCAGACACTAGTCTAGACACATACATAGCATAGCCATGTAAACCTACTAAAACTCAAGGTGAATAAAAAGATAAATAAGACAAAATACATAAACATCAGACACTATGAATAATGGAAAATATATAAATATTGAATTGATTTTAAGGCAAGACAATTGTCTACATGACATTAGTAACATGTAGAGGATGAAGTTGTGGAGTGATAAGTATATGTGGAAGGTTCTATTAATGGACCAAAGAAGAACTTCCAAAATCAGAAAAAGAAATCTGGCATATAATGGGTCAATAAGTAGGTACTGATGATTTTCTAGGAGACAAGAACATTTCCTTCTGGCAGCATAGAATTTGGCTGTTTGAAGGGAGAATAATAAAAAGAAGAAGAAATTATAAGGCTATGATGCTCAACAAGGACTTAGGTAGGAAGAACTTAAGCAGCTAATGTGATGGGTATGGAAAGTAATTTGCAGGCAGAGAAGTCATGTGCAGAGAAGTCATGTGCAGAGAAATAATCAAGGGAAACTGCCAGGGTAGGTGGCGGTGGGGAAATGGGTAGGATCCTAAGAACAGTTAAAGAAATAATTTAAAGATTACAGAATTATCTTCTCTTGAGAATTGTCTGTTCATATCCTTTGCCCACTTTTTGATGGGGTAGTTTGTTTTTTTCTTGTAAATTTGTTTGAGTTCTTTGTAGGTTCTGGATATTAGCCCTTTACCAGATGAGTATATTGCAAAAGTTTTCTCCCATTCTGTAGGTTGCCTATTCACTCTGATGGTAGTTTCTTTTGCTGTGCAGAAGCTCTTTAGTTTAATTAGATCCCATTTGTCAATTTTGACTTTCATTGCCATTGCTTTTGGTGTTTTAGACATGAAGTCCTTGCCCATGCCTATGTCCTAAATGGTATTGCCTAGTTTTTTTTTTTTTTTTATGCAGCCAACAGACACATGAAAAAATGCTCATCATCACTAGCCATCAGAGAAATGCAAATCAAAACCACAATGAGATACTATCTCATACCAGTTAGAATGGTGATCATTAAAAAGTCAGGAAACAACAGGTGCTGGAGAGGATGTGGAAAAATAGGAACACTTTTATACTGTTGGTGGGAATGGAAACTATTTCAACCATTGTGGAAGACAGTGTGGCGATTCTTCAAGGATCTAGAACCAGAAATACCATTTGACCCAGCCATCCCACTACTGGGTATATACCCAAGGGATTATAAATCATGCTGCTATAAAGATACATGCACACATATGTTTATTGTGGCACTATTCACAATAGCAAAGACTTGGAACCAACCCAAATGTCCATCAATGATAGACTGGATTAAGAAAATGTGGCACATATACACCATGGAATACTATGCAGCCATAAAAAGGATGAATTCATGTCCTTTGTAGGGACATGGATGAAGGTGGAAACCATCATTCTCAGCAAACTATCACAAGAACAGAAAACCAAACACTACATGTTCTCACTCATAGGTGGGAGTTGAACAATGAGAACACTTGGACACAGGAAGGGGAACATCACACACTGGGGCCTGTTGTGGGGTGAGGGGAGGGGGGAGGGATAGCATTAGGAGATATACCTAATGTAAGTGACGAGTTAATGGGTGCAGCACACCAACATGGCACAGGCATACATATGTAACAAACCTGAGTGGTGTGCACATATACCCTAGAACATAAAGTATAATAAATAAATAAATAAATAAATAAAAATTAAAATTAAAAAATTAAAAAAAGGATTACAGAAATAGTTCAAAGTTTTAGGCTGATTGGGTTTTTAGATGAAATTGCTATACGTTATACTATTGCATAATAAGAAATTTAGCACAAAATGTTGCCAAACAAGAAAGTTCCCCTAAGCTTTGGTGTCCAGAGCTTTTACTGGAGTGTAATGACATAGGCATGATTGAATATATCACTGGCCATGAGATTGCACTCAATCCTAGTCCCTCTTTCCCTCTTCAGAGGTTAGGTTCATATCATGTGACTCGAGCTCCCAATCCTCTCATCACATCGTTAGTGTTTCTGACATCACTAGCCTCCATACTGAAATACTTCCTTAGCTTAAATTATCTAGGAGCCCATCATGAGTCACTATGTTAGCATAAACTACCAGGGCTCAACATGAATAACAAAGACATAACTATTAGGGAATTCCAAAGATTTAGAAGCTATTTTGAAGGAACTGGGAACAAAGTCCAGCCAAATTTCATTATCCTAGGCTACCCTTAAGGATTACGGAGAAAGGCCAGCTAAATTTCTTATTATCCAATAGTATAACTTATAGCAATTCCATCTAAAAACTCAGTCAGCCTTAAACTTTGAACTATTTCAACTGAAATCTGAATCAGCCAAAAGGAGGGTTGCATAGTGTGGGATCTAGATTTACTGAATTTTATCAGTGAATCAGTCACAGTATCCTTTCTGTGACAATAAAATTATACTCAAAATATAGAACTTGCCTGAGCTCTGTGAGTCATCCTAGTGAATTATGAAACCTAACAGACCAGTGGGAACCTCTGACTTTATAGTCAGTTGGTAGAAGTGAAGATGACCCTAGGAACCCCCAAGTTTGTGGCTAGTGTCTGCAGTGAGAACAGTCCTGTAGAGCACTGTACCCTTAACCTGTGAAGTTTGGCCTCACCCCAGGTAGTTAAATCACAAGTCACTGTGCAACAGGAATAATACAAGGTGGTTGCAGGAGAATAGGAAATTCCAAGCAGCAGTTTCACATGACTGACAAAAGGTAACTGTTGACTTAGTCACATAAACTAGGGGCTGGTTAAGACCCTGAAAAACCAGGGCATGGACCAAACTGGCTAAGACCGACTGGAACCAGCATGCTGCCGGATTTAACCTAGGTTTCTCCTCAGACTTCATTATACACTCATTAATACTAAATCACACACCGACCAGCACCGTAACAGTTCCAGGAAGATCCATATTTAACGTAAAAATGAATGGCACTACAGGTCTGAGAACTCTGCCTTTTTTTCAGGAGTCTTCATAAATATTTCATAGCTTGGTAAAAAAATAAAATAAAATAAAAAATAAATACACACACACACACACACCAAAAATGTAGCAGCTCCACTGCTACTCACACTCTTTTCTTGAGTGTGTACATTTCCCTTTGCAATAAATCTCCATACTTTCACTATTTTTGAACTCATTCTTGATTTCCTTCTTAGTGATGGTGTCAAGACCTGGGACAATGACTGGGGTCGAGGTTTAGGGACCTCTCCCAGCCTACTGATATTAGTTGCAAATACGAAATTGAGAAGTGTTTTTGATTTTATTTTTGTAAGAATGCCCAAAGAGAATGAGTGTAAATTGGACTGGATTGTGAAGTATTCATGTGAAAACTAAGTAGATAAATCTAAGAATATTTAAATTTTTATTCTGAGTAATTTTTAATCTGTACTTGAGTAATGATCACAGTTTTTCTAGGAAATTTACTGCAAATGAATAAAACAGATTTTACTGCTTATTTCAAAAATAATTTGGGCTTTCTGATGTCAAATCCATTTTATTTTTAAGACTACTTTTTATCTGAAATATAAATTCATTCTAAGAACCCAGTGCATGCTGCTTTTTGTTTATAAGACATTCTCAAGAATGAAGTGCATTACTGAGTATATAACTAGCATACCTCTATCCAGCAGGGAAGTGTAGATAAATGATAAATTGGCTTACCGTTTATAGGGCACTCCTCTATGATAACTGTGTTCCTATGAAGCAAATACTGTTTTGTTCTTTATTCCTAATCCAAATAGTGTGTGAAAAACTGGATAAGTCAATATAGTTTATTCGTGTTTATTTACACTTAAAACTTAATCAGGTGAAACTAAATGCTGAAAATTGTGAATAAATTGTAGACATGTTTTGGATTCATATCTTGTTTTTCATTGTATCCTCATTGGCTAGCAAGTGATTGCCACATAATACAATCTCAATAAATATATGATAAATTAAATTGGCAATGGCTTTCAATAACCAATAATAATATACATATGATTAGCATCTGGGTTAGTCAGTATGAATACAGGATACTTATTTAAATGTCATTTCAAGTTTAAATTAAATAATTAAATTAATATCTTTCAGAATATAAAAATAATGCCATCTAATAAAAGTTCTATCAATTGACACATCTATTCTTCTATTATTCATTTTAAGACATAACACAAAAGTAATATTCAAATCCATCAAAGTAATGTGTTAAGCCCAGTGGAAAAAATATTTATTTTATTTATGTCTTCATCAAACAATACTATATATACTGTCTTTATTTTAAAGAATAAGATCTTTAAAGAGTTAAAGATTAATATGTTTATTTTAAAGAGTAAGAATATTTTATTACAAAAATTTCTCTTGGTTGAAAATAAGATAGGCCAGACTTGGTGACTCACGAGTGTAATCCCAGCACTTTGGGAGGCTGAGGTGGGCGGATCATGAGGTCAGGAGTTCGAGACCAGCCTGGCCAACATAGTGAAACCCCATCTCTATGAAAGATACAAAAAATTAGCTGTACATGGTGGTGTGCACCTGTAGCCCCAGCTACATGGGAGGCTGGGGCAAGAGAATTGCTTGAACCAGGGAGGCAGAGGTTACAAGTGAGCCGAGATGGCACCATTGCACTCCAGCCTGGGGGACAGGGTGAGACTCTGTCTCAAAAAAAAAAAAAAAAGAAAGTAAAATTAAAAATATATATATCAGTTAACCACTAGATCAGAATGCAGATAGTTTGCTACATTATTTTCATAATAAAAGAACAAGAATCCACTTCATACCAAATATGCATTGGTTTATAGCTTCAAATTTGTGTGAGAGTATGAGTGAATGTGTATACATTTTTTCATATTTTTTGTAAAAATAGTCTGTAGTTTGAATAATTTATGTATACACACACACACACACACACACATCCACATACACGCATATATGCTATTTTCCCAGAAAGAAAAGAAAATTTTCAAAATATTTTATAAATATCACTTTTTTAAATATAGTTGAAATTTCAACAGCTTTGCAACTGAGTTTTAATAATCAAGTAACTTAGTCCACTAAAAATGAAATATAGCAAATATTTAGTTAAACACAGACTGCCAATATTGAGAACAATGTTTACCGTAAAATATAATAAATCTTAGAGTTTTTTTTGTTATCATACTTTAAGTTCTGGGTTGCATGTGCAGAACATGCAGGTTTGTTACATAGTTATAAATTTTTAAGACTCAAGAAAATCAATACCGGAAGTTTCTAGGAGTCTTTTTTTCACTCCTGCTTTTTAAAGCAGTTGTTTATTTATATCTTAATCTCTAATTATTTTTTTTAAATGCTCTAAATTCTATTAGGAAGAAGACATTGCCAAAAAGAAATTGTATATTTTATTTATCTATTTATAACTCTATATCATTAATTCTATTAATAATTCTATTAATTATATACTATTAACTCATTTTATGAGCATATAGCTAATGCTATTATATACTCATAGAATCTATTTAATTTGAAAAAGTTATCTAAACATATTCTGATAAGAAGAAAACATAAGATGTCAATAATTTAACTACTTGTTAAATTATTCCATAAATCTAAACTTGTGCTAAAAAATAAAGTTTATTAATTTTCACAAAAAAGAATAAAAAAGTTGGAAAAGAAGGCATCTTCTCAAAGGATGTCAAAAAAATCAATTGATGGAAAACACAGAAAATTTTTATGTTTTATTTAACTGCTTCTCACTTTTCACTTTTTCTATTGGTCGACATACACTCTTTTTTCTAAGTTTCCTAGTGGTTAATATTTTTCTCATTGGTTTTCTCTCATATACTTTTTGGGTGTAAATAAAGAAAAAAAAAAAAAACTATGCGAGAATAATACAGCAAAGTGAAGGAAGAAAGCTGAAGCCCTACATCACCCATCCCAGAAGCTTTTTATCATTTTAGACTATTTTTACCATGGCTTGATTTGAGGCATCCATTAATTCCCAATAACAACGTCTTATCTGATATACCAGTAGCTGATTTGTTCTCATTTGCAAAATCTTTAATCCTCAAAATCTGCCTTTGCAAAAGAGAGGCCAATCAGAAGTGGCCAAAAGGAGAGTTTCATAGTGTGAGGTCTTGGGAGGTCCCAGATGTGAATCTTCCTCTATCTTTGTCCCATCGGGTCCGAACACCTGTCACCCTCCAAGCTCTTTGACGTTTAGTAATATGTACAAAGTATTGCCTACCAGGAAAGCTCTCCTAAGCCTTGGTGTCAAGAGCTGCTACTGAAGTTTCATTACATAAACATGATTGATTACATCATCCCCTTTACATAACGACAAAATATCAGCACAGAGAGCCTAGGAAGCTTACTCAAGAACACAAGTGTTTAGTATTCGAAACCCACTAGATCATTTCCAGAACCTATTGGCTTTGTCGTGACATTAGCCTGCCTTCCTACGTTTGATCTTACTCACTGCACCTTTACCACATTATGTGCTCAATTCTTGTGCTAGTTTGCAATAATACGGCATATGGTGCTTAAAGATTATTACATCCAAATTTGCTTCTAGGACAAAGATATCACACTTGATATGGTGACTGGCGTTTGACCCATGTGCGTGGGTGTGGCAGTGGAGGGGAGATGTGTGTGAAATTCCTTCTCATTTAAGATGGCATTTTGTATAGCATGCAAATGATTCCTCCAAGAAAACTACCTACTCAACAGTTTTTTTAAGGGGGTTTTAAAGAAATATTTCCTAGTGTTTCTATCTAAACATATGTTCCTACATTTTGCCAAAGTTGGAAATAAACTTTCTTAAAGTTCATTTAAATTTATTATTTACCTTACATGGAGAAAACAGTTGGAATAACATAAAAGTAAATGATTCAGTGATAGGCTACATGAAATATGTTTATATTACTCTGGTGATAAAATGAGGGATTTATAAATAAGATTTGAAATATTTGCACACACACACACACACACACACACACACACACACACAGATGCTCTTCTGTTTATGGTGGGGTTATGTATGCATAAATCCATCCTAAATTGAAAATATCCTGAGTCAAAATGGGTGTTTTGCAGACATTTGATGGAATGCAAAAACACAAACCATAATAACCAAACAACAACAACAACAACAACTGGAAAGGAGTGTTTACCTTCGTGGTGGTGTGGCTTACTGGGAGCTGTGGCTCACTGCTACTGTCCAGCATGGAGGGAGAGTATTATACCGATCTTGCTAGCTCAGGGAAAGATCAAAATTCAAAGTATGACTTCTACTGAATTCATATCACATTTGTAGCATTAAAAAGCCAAATAATTGTTAAGTTAAACCATTGTAAGTCAAAGACTATGTGTACTTAGATTCATTCATTGCTACAGTGATAACAATGACTTCTTGCTACCTTGATGAACATGCAACATATAGCATAGTGTTTGCTAAAGCTGCCTTCAAAGATAGTGCATTGTATCTGAATCTGTGAAGCACAGAATATCATGTGATTATACAGCACTTTTCAACAATCTTATAAAAAAGAATAATGGATCACTGAAGCCTTGAGTAGAATTAGCTGCTGAACAAAGCACCACATGATTCAATTCAACTTCTTTCTGGAAATGTGTCCTAGGTCTTGGAACTGACCATTAAGAGCAACTGGATGCCTGATACAGATACAGGTTATTTACGGCAACTCGTATAGAACTTTTCTTAATTTGGAACATTATATGCCTTACAGATAAACTGCAAGTTGGAAAATAAACAATTCAAATTTACTCTCTGAAAAGCATGTGTCCTTGCAATGATTTATTTTGATGCTGCATAAACCCTGTATTACTTGGTATATCTATAGTTTATAAGACATATAAACACAGGAGATTACATAAACTGGTGCAATTCTGAAAGGTGTGGATAACACCTGGATTAATAGGTTTCAGATGTACCCAGTGATTCCCCATTGGTAGACACATTCAGTCACAATAAACAAAACAGAGATCTTCCCCAGGCTGCCAGAAGGAAGCTTTTTATTTATTTTATAGTTCAGTGAGATGGAAGTAAGGAGCATCATATCAGGAAGTTAGACATGAAATTATAAAGTGCATCATATCAAGAAGTTAGACATGAAATTATTAAGTATGTGAAGCAAATGGGAGCAAATGTTCATTTAAGGGTTTATAAAAGCTTATGTCAGAGCAAAGAGATTTTAGTTGATGGAAACTTTATAGCATAAGATTCAACTGAATTATCATTCTGTTTGGTTTTATTTGAATGACAGGATGACTAAGTTAAATAATGGACAATGCAACACAGTTTAAAATGATTACATTGGCCACATATTAGCAATTGTTTTATACATATATAATAAACTTTGGCATATAGCTTTCATAGATAAAGCTAATAATAAGTATGAACCTAAGCCTAGTCTTTCCCTTGTGAAGTAATTGACTACATTTAAAAATTAATTAATAATTATCTACTATTTGAAGTGTTTACAGAGTAGGTAGGTATAAATAGAGACAGAGGCATGATTATAAGCAGGATTACTACAAAAATTTTTTCATAAGAAATTTAATAAGGAATTAACCTAAATATGATTATGCTATCTTCAGTGCATTTAAAAGGTTTACCCAACACAATTTATTTAATATAATTTCATCTAAAAAGTCAATTTTAAGTAGTATTTTTCACATTTTATAATGCAGTTGAACTCTTATATACAAAAAAAAATTTGTAATGTCTCACATAAATTAAAACTGCTATTTAAATGATAGAAAATGATTTTATAAATTAGGTGTGAGTTTAAAATCATTCCGAATAATAAAATGATTTTGATAAATAGCTTTGATGATTAATTTGATGATTTAACAGAAATAATATATTTGATGATTCATTTAATGATGAATGAGGATTGCTTTCTACTTTAAAACTCAGCATACAATTTATCTATTTTTGTTATGCACCATTGAGGAAAACCTGGCAAACTCTTGTGAATATTAACTATTTCTAAAGACATTGTGTGTTAATCACAAAGTATCCTTAAATACACTATTACAGATCTTCAAAGAGGAGAGGTAGAACTTTTTTTTAAATTTGAATTACTAGCAATTTTTAGTTACTAGTGTTTTAAAATGAGACATAATAGTTCTCTTACCAACACTATTGTTTCTACTACTGTTACTATTCATACTTTCACAATTAATGACAAGAGTGAAGGATATTTCAAAATCCAGTAACAATGATGTTTTTACAAGTATAAGAATACTTATAAAAATATGTATTTTTGTGTATAATTCATATTTGGAAAAAGACTATTCTCTCATTTGACAAAATAATTTAATGGACACTTTCATTATGCAAAGCTAAGTCCCAGAATAAAGCCTGCAAGCAGAAGGTTTTGACAAAAATATAGTTGCCAGATTTAACAAATAAAAATACAAGATGCCAAGTTAAATTTAAATTTCTGAAAATCACAATCTCTTTTTAGAATATGTATGTCCTAAATATTGTATAGCATACACTTATACTAAAATATTATTCATCATTTATTTGAAATAAAATTTAACTCAGCACCCTATAATTTATCAAACAAGCTTAGACACAAAGGAAACAAATTGCTCCCAATAATAATACAATGAAGTCTTCATTAAAGACATGGCAGCATCACCACAAATCTATTTTAGGTGACTTTTTTCTTTCCTCTGGATGGTTATGCAGAAATATGTGATGTTTTGAGGGCTAACATCATGGTGTTTGCAGGGTCCCTTTTTCTTATGAATGCTCTGGGAGAGAATCCATTTTCTTGCCTATTCCAGTTTCTAGAGGTTGTCTGCATTCCTCATGTGGCCCCTTCCTCTATCTCCAAAACCACCTTACCTCATTCTGATTATTATTATTATTATTATTATTGAGATAGAGTCTCACTCTGTTGCCCAGGTTGGAGTGCAGTGGCACAATCTCGGCTCACTTCAACCTCTGCCTCCTGGGTTCAAGCAATTCTGCCTCAGCCTCTGGAGCAGCTGGGACTACAGGCATGCACCACCATGCCCAGCTAATTTTTGTATTTTTAGTTGAGATGGGATTTCACCATTGACCAGGCTAGGCTGGTCTTGAACTCCTAGGCTCAGGCAATCTGTCTGCCTCGGCCTCCCAAAGTGCTGGGAGTACAGGTGAGCCCACTGTGCCCAGCCTTCATTCTGATTTTTGCTTCTATCATCTCAACTCTTTTTCTCCTTCCTTCCTCTTTCTTTTTTTAGGGCACATGTGTTTACACCGAGTCCACCTGGATCATCCAGCATACTGTTTTATAAATAAGGACCCTTGGATTACATTGGATCCACCTGGATAATCCAAGATAACTTCATTGTAAGATTCTTTATCACATTTACAAAGTGTTTACCTTATAAGAGACTATATTTACAAATTCTGGGTGTTAGAACATAAGAATCTTGGGAGGGGGCATTTTTCTGCTTACTATATTTTCATATTTGTAAGAATTTATACCAAATATCTCATAGAAGAAGCATGTCCTTAATCAGGTATTTGAGTGGTAAATTTATAGTATATACCAAGAAACCACCTGCATTAGTCTGTTCTCATGCTGCTGATAAAGATATACCCAAGTCTTGGCAATTTGTAAAGGAAAGAGGTTTAATGGGCTCAGAGTTCCACATGGCTGGGAAGGCCTCACAACCATGGCAGAAGATGAAGAATGAGTAAAGAGACGTCTTACATGGCTGGCAAGAGAGAGCTTGTGCAGGGAAATTACAATTTATAAAACTATCAGACCTCAGATCTCATGAGATTTATTTACTATCACATGAACAGTATGGGGGAAACCACTTCCCATGATTCAATTAGCTCCACCTGGCCATGCCCTTGACATGTGGGGATTATTACAGTTCAAGGTGAGATTTGGGTGGAGACACAACTAAACCATATCACCTCCTAACATGTTATCTTACTTAATCATCACCTTTATTGATCCCATTTTTCAGAGTAAGGAATTTGGGACTCCAGAGGCTAATCAACTTACTCAAAATTTCACAGCTAGTAAATCTCCCCAGCTACGCTTACATGTTGGTTTATTTTAGTTTTCAATGTGACTGGATTGAGGGATCCTTAGATGGCTGGTGAAGCATTATTTCTGAGCATGCATGTGAGGGTATTTCCAGAGAAGATTATCGTGTGAGTTAGTGGACTGAGAGAGGAAGACTTGCTCTTGATAAGGGCAGGCACTGATCATTTGGTTGCTGACCTGGCTGAAACCGATGGGAAAACAGAAATTTTCTCACTCTGTGCTTTCTCTGTCTTCCTCCCAGAGTGGGATGCCTTTTTTGCCTCCCGCCTTTGGACATCAAACTCCAGGCTCTTTGGCTTTTGGACTCTGGGACTTGCACCAGCAGCCTCCTGGGGACTCTCAGGCTTTTAGTCTCAGGTTGGAGGCTGCGCTAGCTTCCTTGATTCTGAGGCTTCTGGGCTGAGCCAGGCTACTGTCTTTTCTTGTTATCCAGCTTGCAGAGGGCCTATTATGGGTCTACTCTGACTCTGTGCTTGTGTGAGCCAATTCAAGCTAGTAAATCCTTTCTTACATATCCTATTGGGGTACCAGGAGTAGTTCTAGAATTTTAAGAATAAATTTTCTTAGCTGGTTTTGGCATATCTGAAATTGGCTTTCTAATCTGATTCCTAAAAATGCTAGGGACTCTACTTCTAATTGTATAAAGAACACTGATAGTCCATGGCATGAACTGTTTCTAGAGATACACAAAATAAATTCATTGATACTCCTAATTCACCAGTTACAAGACACAAGGAACTTGATGATTCTGCACATGATTCTTTCGAAAATTTGTGGAAAACCAAGGGATATAATGACATTGGTTGGTTGCTCCTAACATTGCTGGAGAATGTGGTGAAAGAAATGGACAAGCTCAGGGATTGGAATCCTCTGCCCCAGATGCACATAAATAGCCTAGAAGATTCTAATATGCCCTGAAAGAGAATATTCTCTCCTGTAGCCACAGGGTTGAAATTGCTGAAAATCAAATACAAGTCCTCATCTTGCAATTGGCTGACTTACAATAAAATGTGAACTCTCAGCCTTGCAGGGTGTGTACCATTAAAGTGGGGGCATCTACTGGGAAAGAATGGGATCCTGTGAGTTGGAATGGTGATATGTCGTCGTGGGGGGGGGAACTTGATGAAGCTGGGGACATTGTGCTCCTGAATTCAGATGAGTATTTTGTCAGGGGAAGTGGTCTTAGTAGCAGCAGTGCCCTCACCCTCAGCCTCAGTGGTACTGGCTTTTCCACCTCTGAGTAAGTCAAGCCTGCATTGTCTGATGAAAGAGTAATGGTCTCCCCTGAAGCATTGTCAGGCAAGACAATGCTTATTCTCCTCAGGACATGCCCCACCCACAACCCCCTTGACTTCTGCACATATAACTAGACTGAGTCCCAGAAGGTTCCTAAATGTGAAGTAGAAAATGTGACCCATGAGGAGGTGCATTAAGTTTCAAAAGAACTACTTGATCTTCTTAATATTTGTAAACAGAAATCTAGGGAACAAATGGATATTAAAGGTATGGGATAATGGTGGAAAAAAATACAAGTTGGATTAGGTCAAATTTATTGATATGGGCCTGCTAAGCATTTAATGTTGCAGCTCAGGGAGTTAAGAAAAAAAGCACCAATAGTTTGGTTGGTTGGATGAAACACAGATCAAAAGATGGCTCACTGGGAGTGGGTTGGAGATGTCTGATCTACATGGTTTAATGTAAGGGTAGGGAGTCAAAGGCTTAGGAAAATTGGAATGCTAGAGTGGATTTGTCATGTAAAACCTACTCACCCACACTGCAAGGGTTCAGAAGATGTATCTTTCAGTAGCACTTTGAGAAATGGATTTGTAAGGGGAGCATCAGCATTCCAGATGAGTTTTCTAATTGCTCTTCTCTGTATGCCAGATCTTACAGCAGAAACTTCAGTAACTCATTTGTAAATTTTAAATGCAGTAAAAATAATTGTACCCCAAAGTGGAAGTTGCCAACTGGCAGCACTCAACTACCAAAGGAAAGGCAGACGTTGCTACTGTAATGGGCAACAGAGACAAAGCAACAATCAGAATAGCCTGACTTGTGTAAACCTATGTTGTTGATGAATAATCCTGGCATTCCTAGAAGTAAAACAGATGAGAAGCCTGTTATATTCTAACTTGATCTGTATAAGCAGAAAACTTCCAGGTTTAGTGAATAAAAATCTAAGTCAACCCATAAAAACAGAAATCACGGCCTCTTAATATACAGACTTGAGCCAGTTTATAGACCCCAAACCCCTGGAATGAAGGGGGAGACTGGATCCCTTTAAGGAAGGACCCTAACACACTAATGACATTTGATGCTCTTAGTCTTTCTCCATCCTTCCCCAAAGGAACTTCTATCCTTTGACCTTGGTAACTGTGCATTGGGGAAGGGAAAATAACAAGACCTTTCAGAGATTACTGGACACTGGGTCTGAACTGACATTGATTCCAGGAAAACTGAAACATCATTGTGGCCTCCACATACAGTGGAGTGTATGAAGGTCATATGATCAGAGAAGTTTTAGTCGGGCCCAACTTACAGTGTGTCTAGGGGGTCCCTGGACCCATCTTGTGGTTATTTCCCCAGTTCCAGATGCATAATTGAAATAGACATACCTAGAAGCTGGCAGAATCCCCACATTGACCTCTTAACCTGTGAAGTGAGGGGTATTATGGTAGGAAATGACAAATAAAAGTCCTTAGAGCTACCCCTACCTAGGAAAATAGTAAATCAAAAACAATATTGCATCCCTGAAAAGATTTCAGAAATTAGACATCATCAAGGGCTTGAAAGATGCAGGGATGGTGACTGAGAGCACATTGTCATTCTACTCTCCTATTAGGCCTATGCAGAAGAGAAATGGATATTGGAGAATGACAGATTATCCTAAGTTTAACCAAGCTATGACTCCAATTGCAGTGGGTGTACCAGATGTGTTTTCATTGCTTGAGTAAATTAACACATCCTGTGGTACCTACGATGCAGCTATTGATCTGGCAAATGCTTTCTTCTCCATATGTGTTCATAAAGCCCACCTGAAGCAACTTGCTTTCAGCTGGCAAGGCCAGCCACACACTTCACTGTCCTATACTTCATGGTGTATTAAATGTTCAGCCCTGTGTCACAATTTACTCTGCCCCTGTGAACTAAATTTTTAATCTTGATTCTGTAAATTGTTGATCATCTTTTTTTTTTTTTTAATGAGGTATCATACTGGTCTATTATGTTGATAGTATTATATGCTGGTTAGACATAGTGTGCAAGACTGAAGAAGTGGCCTGAATGCCCCCAGTTTCTACTCCTGCTACATTTCCTTTTTTCTCCCAGTGACTTCATGGAGAGTTCCTGACAATTAGTTGACAGAGGAAGAAAAGACAAAGGGCTGGTTTACAGATGATTCTGCATGATATGCAGAGACCTAAGAGTGAACAATCACAGAACTATAGTCTCTCTCTGGGACATCTTTGAAGGACAGTAGTGAAGAGCAATCTTCCCAATGGGCAGGACCTGGTAGCACATTTTACTTGGAAGGAAAAATGACCAGAAATGTGATTATATTGATTTATTGTCTGTAGCCAGTGGTTTGGCTAGATGATCAAAGACTCAGAAGGAACAAGATTGGAAAAATTGTGGCGAAGAAATATGAGGAAGAGGTACGTGGATAGACCTCTCTCAGTGGGCAAAATCTGTAAAGATATTTGTGTCTCATGTGATTGCTCCCCAAAGGGTGACCACAGTAGAGGAGGATTTTGATAATCAGTTTCCTAAACTAACACTTTCTGTGGGTACAACTCAGCCTCCTTCCACAGTCACCCTTGTAATCACCCAATAGGCTCATGAACAAAGTGGCCATTGTAGCAGGAATAGAGGTTATGCGTGGGCTCAGCAACAAGGACTTCAACTCACCAAAGCTGACCTGGCTATGGCCACTTTTGAGCGCCAAATCTCCGAGCAGTAGAGACCAACATTGAATTTCGATATGGCTCCATTCCCTAGAGTGATCGCCACCTATCTGATGGCAGGTTTATTGTATTGGACTACTTTCATCATTGAAGGGGCAGTGTTTTGTCCTTACTGGTATAGACACACTGAGTATGAATTTGCCTTCCTCCACACAATGCTTCTTCAAAAATTACCATCATAGACTTATAGAAGTCTTATCCACTATCATGGTATCCCATATTTAATGGCCAAAGAGTTGTGGCAATGGGCTCATACTCATGCAATTCACTGTTCTTACCACGCTCCCCATCAACCTGAAGCAGCTGGCTGATAGAATCATAGAATCATCCTTTTAAGTTACAATTATAGTACCTCTTAGGTGACAATACTTTGCAGGCCTGGTGCAAGATTCTTTCATATAAGGCCTTTATATAGCCCTCATAAACAGAAGGCAGTATAAGCTCTAAATCAGTATCCAATATATGATACTATTTCTCCCATATCTAGAAATCTTGGGTCCAGGAATCAAGGAGTTGAAATGTGAGTAGCACTATTCACCATTATCCCTAGTGATCCACTAGCAAAATTTTTGCTTCCTGTTACATTATTATGTTCTGTTAGCTTAGATGTCTCAGTTCCAGAGGGAGAAATGCTTCTACTAGCAGACACAATGATTCCATTGCACTGGAACTTAAAACTTGGGCACTTCAGGCTTTTCATGCCTCTGTGACAACAGACTAAGAAGGGAAGTATGATGTTGGCTGGGGAGATTGACTCATACTACCGAGGGGACATTGGACTATTACTCCACAATAAAGGTGAGTAAGAGTATATCTGGAATACAGGAAATCCCTTAGGATATCACTTAGTGTTACCACACATTATGATTAAAGTCAATGGGAGAAGCTATAACAATTCAATCAAGACAGAACGAGGAAAGGTCCAGCATTTCAGGAATGAAGGTTTGGGTTACCAAGACAAGTAAAGAACCAAGTGCTTGCTCAAGGCAAATGGAATGCAGAATGGGTAGTATAAGAAGGTAGTTATCAATACCAGCTACGACCATGTGATCAGTTACAGAAATGAGGACTGTAATTGTCATGAGCATTTCCTCCCTATTTTGTTAAGAATATATTTGTGCACATATACACATATATTAAGCAAATATCTTTGGTTTTCTCCTATCTTATTACTTTATCTTGTAACATAAAGTTACGAGGTGGAGGAAGGTGGGCTTTATATAAGTTTTTAAGTATTGTTGATTTAAACTCTAATAAATCCCTTCTCATATATTCTGTTGGTTCTGTCTTTCTGGAAAACCCTGACTAATACACCTTATGATCACTAATTGTATTCCTAATCTCTGTTGCCTCCATATAATACAAACATTAGAGATGAACTGCACAAAATGTTCAAGTAAAAAAAAAGTCTCAAAGTTAATACTATAGTATTTAAAATACCATAACAATCATGTTTTTACCATCACTGATCATTAAGCTAGAACAAATAATGCACATTAAAAAAGGATGTATCTGAGATTTGCTAGTATTTAATTGAAAACATCTCCAAGGAAATGCAATTTGCCAGAGAACAACATTTGACAATCATTAATATAAATGATTTTGTGTGTGGATTTTCTTAATGAATTCCCATGTATCTAGGTCATTATGCATGACTTCTAAAGGGCAGTTTAAAATTTTTCCTATTTACTTTGACTACACTGCCATTCAAATTCCTGAAAAAGGTAACACTAGCATAGAGAAATTATTTTACTAATTATTTTACTGATAAAGTTCTAATATGAATTATCTTAGTTAAACTTAATATGTAATAATCCCTCATTTAGGTAATAGTTCCTGTTTAAAGATATTGAAATAAGTTTTTAAAAATTTATTTGGCCGGGCGCGGTGGCTCAAGCCTGTAATCCCAGCACTTTGGGAGGCCGAGACGGGCGGATCACAAGGTCAGGAGATCGAGACCACCCTGGCTAACACGGTGAAACCCCGTCTCTACTAAAGAATACAAAAAACTAGCCGGGCGATGAGGCGGGCGCCTGTAGTCCCAGCTACTTGGGAGGCGGAGGCAGGAGAATGGCGTAAACCCGGAGGCGGAGCTTGCAGTGAGCTGAGATCCGGCCACCGCACTCCAGCCTGGGCAACAGAGCCAGACTCCGTCTCAAAAAAATAAAAAAAAATAAAAAAATAAAATAAAAAAATAAATAAATAAATAAATAAAAAAAATAAAAAAAATAAAAATTTATTTCCCACCTGAACCTTCTAGAAATTTTAATGTATAAAAAGAAATAACTCAAATACTTTTGAAGATAATCACTCTTTATGATGGCAAGTAAAGGTAAACTTGAAACCAGATATTAGAATTGATTAACTGTAGGAGATTAAGAATATCATTTAGCATTTTTAATCCTCAATTTTCAATTTCTAAAATGATGTTAAAAGGTGATCCTTTTAGCAATGTACCTGTCACATCGTAATTATTGTAATGAGTAATATCTAATAATTGTTCACTATTTTGCAGTCATTCATTTAATTTCTTTATTCATATTAGTTTATGTATATATTATAGAAATGCTTTTGGGGGATACTAGTATTATCTCCATTTTACAGATGAGAAAACTGAATCATGTGTTTCTATTTAGCTTCCCAGAATCACCAGGCAATAAGTAAAAGTCAAAAATCTGGACAAGGAAAGATGGCTGTGGAGCAGTAAAATTCATTAATGTAAAATTAGCCATTTCTATTATCAGAAAGTCAAAAATAACAGATGCTGGGGATGTTATGGGGAAAAGGGAACATTTATACACTATTGGTGGGAGTGGAATTTAGTTCAACCATTGTGGAAAGCAGTATGGTCATTCCTCAAAGAGCTCAAAAATGATCTATCATTTGACCCAGCAATCCCGTTATTGGGTATATACCCAGAGGACTAGAAATCATTGTACCATAAAGACACATGCACATGAATGTTCATTACAGCCCTATTCACAATGGCAAAGACATGGGATAAACCTAAATGCCCATCAGTGACAGATCAGATAAAGAAAATGTGGTACATACACAAGAGAATACCACGCAGCCATAACAAAGAAAAAGAGGATGCCTTTGTGGGAACATGGATGGAGCTGGAAGTCATTATCCTTAGCAAACTAATGCAGGAACAGAAAACCAAATACTGCACGTTCTCACCTATAAGTGGGAGCTAAATGATGAGAACTCATGAACACAAAGAAGAGAACAACAGACAATGGATATAACTCGAGGGAGGAAGGTGGGAGGAGGGAGAGGAGCAGAAAAAAATAACTATTAGGTACTAGGTTCAGTACCTGGGTGATGAGATAATCTGTACAGCAAATCCCCATGACACAAGTTTACCTATATAACAAACCTGCACATGTACTCCTGAATCTAAAACAAAAGTTAAAAATAAAATAAAATAAAATAAAAATAAAGTTAGTAATTTTATTAGAATTTTTAAATAAATATGTAAAGGTCTTGTTGTTTTCTGTTTTAATGCATCCTGAAGTGCATGTTTGAAAACAGTTATCTGCCACTTAAAAGTCAGGAGTCATTAAATTAAAAAAAAAAAAAAAAAAGACTGTTGGAATAATTATACAAAAGAGCAGTTTAATTTGAAATCATCATGTAAAATTAACTTGTGATTAACATTTAAATGAATACATTCCAAAATAAGTAAAGTATCAGACTTTAAAGGTAAATATATTTTTAATTGGAAATAATCTGATGGATTAGTGACACACAGATTCCTAAAATATTCCACTGCTTTGTTTCAATTTGCTGACACAGTGAAACCAAAGCAATAGCAGAATAAAAACAGAATGAAACATGAACATTCAGAAGTAGGAATTAGAGTCATGTGCGTGCTCTAATTGTTTTGTACTGTAAAATAAAATATAATAAAGTTTGGAAGTTGAATTGTTATTAAACAAGAGAGATTTATGAAGTAATGGTGGAAAATAATTATGTGTTGTAATGGAGCTCCTGAAGAATAGGTTTTTTATTTCTTCCTATCATTGTTTTGAAAATAATGACAAACATGACAATTATATTTATGACTGAAAAAGCATAATTGAGTAGAACAGATGTTATCATTTTATTTAACCTAAGTACAACTAATTTGTAATTAAAAATATGTAAATATATATATATACGAACTTTTATTGAATTCTAAGTGCCAGGTATTGTACGGACTGCTTTAATTGAGTTAGTTTATTTTCTCCTTATGCAATTCTATCAGGTAAATGGTGATAGAAAAACTTGTTATTTTTCCTCACGAGGAAACAGATTTATACTGGCTGTTTCTTGTCCAATTTAACAATATTAGAAAGTGGTAAAACTAGACTTTGTTCCATAGCAATCTAGTTACTAAGTCAGCACACCTAACCACTGTAATACTAATTTATCTCCATCCATATATATTCTGTCTGTGCCAGGATCCCACCTTAATAATGGACTTACTGGTTTCGGTGTGTTGATTCCTTTGTAGGCAACGTAGCAGAGTTGGCAGTGATAAAGTGAACCTCTCAGTACATCTGAGTCACAGTACTTGCAATTTTTATCACATTTACAGATTTCAAGTTTCCTCTATTGCCTACAAGGTGACAATCATATCAATTGCTTATTTTGGCCACTGCAATCTAAAAACAAAGACCCATATATTTTGGGCTCAAAAGGGCAAGGAGCAGACAAAATTGTTGTTACATCCATTGGTTCTGCATGCTTGCAGTTTTTTCGATGTCAGAAATAGTGACTTTTCTTGGGAATGATCTAAATTTTCTGACCCCCTTTAAAGCCACACATTTGTTTGTCTTGAAGTTAACACCTAAGAGCTCAATCAGTTGCTATTGGTATGGCCTAAAGCCTGATTGTTAGCTCTCATTGCAACCTGACTTTATACTGTCAAACTTTCCCTTCTTGACAGACAAAATGGAAGACAGTATCTTCCACCATCATTAAAAAAAGTGTCACAGCTATGTCAAAGATCCATTAATACTATGATTCTAACATTCAAGTACTCAACATATTTTTCTCATATTTTCTATTAAATCAATTTGTTTGGCTTCATATTTCCTCAACCATGGACATTTGTCATTGCTGTGTCTTCATTACACGCATATTTTTAAACTATAGTCACACTACTTTTGTCATATATTTTGTCTACCAAGGCACTCATGAATATTTATTGATATTTAGCTCTTCACACTTCCACTGCCACAGGGGAGTGCAAGGCATAAATATATAGTGGCCTTTACATCTGATAAACACTGCCCTAAACTTAGTGATATTTTAAAACATGTTGCAATTCCAAGTAGCAATATATGAGCACAGGAATACATAAAACAAGCAGCAAAGGACATCTAGCATGAGGTGGTGACAATATGAGAAAAAACTCTTTTTGCTGAAGATATTATCTATTGAAGCAAAAATACCAGCTACCAATCCTTCCCACCTCCACGATCTTGTCTTCTTTATTTCTTTTTTCCCCCAAAAGCAATAGAATTTATACATCTGGGAACATATCCAAATGAAAGAAACACTCTTTCTTTACTTCCCTTTCCAGCAGATATGGCAATTAAGTATAATTGATGGTTCAGAGTTGGACGTGTTGTGCATTATTTCTCGAAACGGTTTCAAAGAGAAAAGTGCCCCTTTCATGTCTTTCCATTGTTCCATAGGCAGTCCTACGATTATAACTGGCTGTAGCCAGAGCAGCTGACTTCAACCCTGAGATGGACACTAAGTTTAGGCCAGAAATACCTAGGTATAGAGACAAGCAACCTCTACCTTCTTCAATCTACTGAAAATTTGGATTTCATGTCATTTACAAGTAAGGTTAACTTTTAGTAATACAGAATTTGAAACCTGGAGGCAGAATGCTACTCATGACAAAAACTAAACTTAGTGTCATGGGCACGGAACTTAGTATTATGTGGCACTAAATTAGTAGACAAAAGGCATAGCTAACTTAGGTATCACCTGTTGTAAGTTTCATGACTGTTTGCAGGCCCAAAATGTTCAAATGATGTCCACATTACTTTGAAAGCAGTATGTAGGGCAACAAAGACAACCACAGGAAAGTGAAGAAAAAAATTCCAGTGTTGATTAATTTGGCCAATTCTAGTCACTTTCTGGAAACAAACTTATGGAGAGATAAATCCAGGTTACAGCTAGCTGGTCTGCATGCATTAATGAAATGTGAGTGCAGTCCTGCTCTGAGTGTGATCATGATCGTCATGAGTCCAATAATTTAGAGTTTTGCAAGATTGAAAATGCAAACTGCACCTTCATAAGCTCTCATTTCTTTAAAATTTATAGTAAGCAATGTTTTTCAAGCTTCACTCAGAGTCAAAGATGAGATTGTGGCCACAAACTGTGCCAAAAATGTCACCCAGCAAAAAAAGATCACATTAACCTTACTGAGTTTCTACCCAAGCCTTTTGGGTAGGAACATAGGTTGAGGCGAGGATGATAAGAAAAATAATTCAGTGTGGTATTCATTGCCTAGAATACTCCACAACAAACGACCACACGTCAGTGGTTTGAAATCACAGGAACTAATTATCTCACAGATTTGAGGTCTTCAGTCCAAAATTTAGATGTTGGCAGGAACCTGCTCCCTGTGGAAGGTTCCGAGGGAGAAACCATTGCTTGCCTCTTCTGAATTATAGGGACTGCCTGGCACTTCTTGGCACTCCATGGCCTGTGGCCGCATCACTTTAATTCCTGCAATGTGCAATCACCCTCTCCTCTGTGTATCTTCTACTTTCTGTTAGCATCTTATCTCCCTCTGCCATGCTCTTATAAGAATGCACATGATTACATTTGGGGCATATGTGGATTATATAGGATAATGTTCTCCTTTCAAGATACTTAAACACGTCTTTTGTCATATAGAGTAATTTCACTCTTTGCCATATAAATTACATTTATAGGTTCCAGGGGTTGGGATGCAGACATATATGTGGGGTCACCACTCAGCCTAATATACACTCACAAGCTATTAAGGAAATGACCAAAGACTTTTATATATCTAGTTTTCTTATACATTACATTCACAGTATATCAAAAGCCTGATGAGTTTTGGATGACATATGATACCAAAGAAGCTACAAGCCTATTCTCTACATTTTCATAATCTTCAACCTCCAAGCACAGAAGGAAGCCAACTACAAGACCCACAGCTTCTAGGGACTGCACAGCCCCTGTGTCCGCTTCAGTCATGCCAATGGGAGATCATGGAAAAGGACAAACCTTCAAGAAACCAAAGCAGAGTTACCCAGTGTGAGGAGCTTACAGAGGGGAAGAGAAAGAAGTGCTCTCAATCCCTGCCCCTGAGATTTGATCATGACTGTGCTCCAGTCACTCATTTGTCTTCTAATTCTCCTCCTCTTTTTCCCACTGATAGTAGCTTTTGCCGCACACATGCTGTGCTACCTTTACTATTGCATCCTGAGCATTTTACAGTCAGATCATTCACCTTTTAGAATATGAAGAACTATATCTTTATCAAATGATGCATAGATCACCATGCTGTGAAGTGCCAGTCTCTACCTAGAGTTTCAGCTTTATAAAACAGATGAATGTGATTTTGGGGCTGTCTCTCTGAGAAAATAGTGAATGCATTTTAAGTGGGCCAAGAAAAGTAAGTGTGTGTGGCTATCTAATTGGCCAAAGGGGTATGCTCTAGAAAGATGAAAGTCTACCCCCCAATATTTTCTCTTCCCTTACTCTTTATTAACACAATATCTAATTTGTGACTAAGTACATGGCCTATGGTATAAAAGCTATGTTTCTTAGCTTCCCTTGAAGATAGGTGTATTATGTGATCAACTTATGCCTAATGAGATAATTAGAAGTCTGCATGTGCTTTTTTTTTTTTTCCAAATTCCACAAAGCACCTCAAAATTTCTCTTTCTCAATATTTTTTATTTTTTTAGGTTGAATAAAAAAGTTATTGGGTTGATATAGTGGCTCACACTTATAATCCCAGCCCTCTGGGGCCAAGGCAGGAGGATCACTTGAGCTCAAGAGTTTGACACCAGCTTTGACAACACAGCAAGACTGTATCCTTGTAACAATAAAAATATATATAATAAAATAAAAATATGTTTCTGGAGATTAAACAGTCATCTTAGATAAGAGATGGATATGGTACAGTTAAAATGTCTTATGTTGAACATATATGAATTATTACTGATCTATATTTTGGTAATTTTATATAGTTTTTAAGTATACATGCATGTATATTTGTGTTAAATTATATTATGGTCCCACAAAAGAATTCTTCTCCTTGAGAAGTTTGTCTGTATCTAGGAATATACTCTTACTTGAGTATTACAGGATAGTTCCTATTCATCCTCTATTCGTCAGTGTTCTCCAGAGAAAAAGAAACAATAGGAGAGATAGGTAGATAGATAGATAGAGAGAGAGGAGAGAGAGAGAGAGAGAGAGAGAGAGAGAGAGAGATAGATAAAGAAGGAATTTATCATGGGAATTGGTTCACCCAGTTATGGAAGCTGAGAAGTCTACAGTCTGCCACCTGCAAGCCAAGGACCCAGAAAAGCCAGTGGTGTGATTTGTGTGAGTCCAGTGGCCTGAAAACAGGGAGCTAATGGTTTAAGTCCCAGAGTATGAAGACCAGAGGACATGCCCCAGTGTCTCAGGGCAGAAGAAGATATATGTTCCAGCTTTAGAATAGTGAGTGAATTCTCCTTTCTTCATTAATGAGGGCAGATCTTTATTCAGTCCAGTGATTAAAATGCTAATGTCTTCTGTCCCTCCCAGACACATCTAGAAATAAAGTTTTACTGCCTGTCTGGGCACCCCTTAACCTAGTCAACTTTATATATGAAAGTAACCATCACATCCACATGCTCTTCACAACTTAGTATTGCTCATATCTTTAATTTTGGTCATTCTGTGATTCTGATTTTAATTTTGCCTTTCATAAATGACACTGGACAATTTCAATGTCTTCTTCAGTAAAGCTGGTGGTTCGAGTTGCCTGCTCATTTTTTCTACTGGGTTGATTGTCTTTCTCACACTGATTTGCAGGAGTCTTTTTATGCTTTGGATAAACGACCTTGTTAAATACATGTATTAAAATATATTCTTCCATTCCATAGCTTGCTTTTTTTTTGTGATGAAGAAAGTTCTTATTTTTAAAGTATTCAAATTTACTGATATTTTTCTTTGTGGTAAACTATTTTGTTTGTACAATTTAAAAATTATTTTCCTGTCCTGAAAATTTTTATGTATTATTCTAACTTACAACATCTGTAAACTTCATTATTTTTCCTTTCACAAGTAGATCTACTTTCCACCTGGAATAGATTTTGGTAGATTGCCTTAAGTACTGGGCTTTTTCGTATATGAGTACCCAGTTGTTACAGAAGTTTTTATTGAAAGTTATTTCTTTTTCATATTAATCTTCAATGTCGTTACTTTTCAGACATAAATACAATTGTCATATGTGGGTAGGTCTGCTTTTGGACTCTCAATTCTTTTCAAAGATTCCATTGGTTTATTTTTGCCCCAGTGTCCCAGTGATAGAACCATGGCTGTAATATCCCTCTTAGTATCTTACCTTGTTCTCTCTTTGTAATATCTTAGCTATCCTCGGCCTTTTGCATTTCAATATAAATTATGAATCAGCCTGTCAATTTCTACTCCCCAAAAATGTTGGGGTTTCATTGGAGTTTCACAGATCAATTTAAAAAGAACATAAACTTCTATGTATAATATTTAGTCTTTCAATCTGTAAACAAAAAATAGTCTCCATTTATTTAACTTCCTTTAAATTTTCTTCAATAAAATTTATACTTTCTGTGTTGAGTTATTGTATATTTCTGTTTATACCAGGCTATTGATATGCACACTAAGGAAGGTTGGTATGAGATATGGTATCAAGTCCCTCTCAGCTGGGAGTTCAGTGATAGTATCCTAATGTGAATGATAACATTCATGGACCAGTCTCTCCTGGAAGTGTTTCTGATGAAATCTAACGTTTTATTTTATTTTATTTATTTTATTTTATTTTATGTTGAGATGGAGTTTCGCTCTTGTTGCCCAGTTTGGAGTGCAATGGCGTGATTTTGGCTCTCTGCAACCTCTGCCTCCTGGGTTCAAGCAATTATCCTGCCTTAGCCTTACAAGTAGTTGGGATTATAGGCATGTGCCACCACGCCTGGATAATTTTATATTTTTAGTAGAGACAGGATTTCTCCATGTTGGTCAGGGTGGTCTCAAATGCCGGACCTCAGGTGATGTGCCCACCTCGGCCTCGCAAAGTGCTGGGATTATAGGCATGAACCACTGTCCCCTGCAAAGTCTAACCTTTTCAATGTATGCTTTAAGGAATTATACAGGTAGGTTAATAAAAATTTGAATGATATTATTAAAAATTGCTAAAGTTACTTCAGGTGAAAAGATACACTATGGTCTTTGGGGCCTATATAAAATGTTGCTTTGCTTATAAAACCATTTATTCTGTCAGCTAGTTAGTGAATGTTAATCCTCCTTCATATTTAGAGTCAGGTCTTATCTCTTCAAGAAAGAATTTCCCTATTAGTACAGCCCGGGCAAGCTCTATCGCTTCCTCATGGTTTTAGCACTCATTCCGTAAAAGTACTAGTGGAATCGGAGGTTTATGTGCCATATCCTGAATATATTATTCAGATACATAGTAGATAACTGTAAAATTAAAAATGTTTTTACTCCTATTCTTATCCTGGCTTCTGATAGAATTATCAGCACACAATTGGCACTTAATGAATACATGTTGAACTCAGTTGACCTCAACTTCTCATTGTGCTTGGACCATACTAAAACATATAAAGCTCCTGGAACACACATTGGGTCTTTTCCTACCTATTTCCTGCTTATGGATTTTTAAAATTCTTTAGATGAGAGAAAAGCATTCTTTCCACTCTGCAAGATAAATTAATATTAGAAAAACTAATTTTCACAAGGCTAACAAGAAAATAAGTTGCAGTTACATACTTTATGAAAGGCAATGTGGAAAAATCTGTTGTTATTTTAGCAGCTTTATTCAAGTATAATTAACATACAATAACTGAACACATTTAAATGGTACAATTGGATGAGTTTGGACATGTTGACATATATATATATATCCTTGAGATTATTACCATCATCAAGATAACATTCATGCCCTCCACCCCGACAAATTTCCTGTTGCTCTTTTGTAATATTTCCCTGCAGCTGACTAGGAAATAGTATCTGTTCCCCAACTCCCAGTATAGTCTCCAATTACTGATAGTTAATATTTTCCTTTTATTGATCAAAAGTATTTGTTTTGTTATTGTTGTTCTGAGAGGGAGTCTCACTCTGTCACCCAGGCTGGAGTGCAGTGGCATGATCTCGGCTCACTGCAACCTCTGCCTCCTGGGTTCAAGCAGTTCTCATGCCTCAGCTTCCCGAGTAGCTGGGATTACAGGCACGTGCTACCAAGCCCA
Source organism: Trachypithecus francoisi (assembly GCF_009764315.1). Taxonomy (NCBI): domain Eukaryota; kingdom Metazoa; phylum Chordata; class Mammalia; order Primates; family Cercopithecidae; genus Trachypithecus; species Trachypithecus francoisi. The sequence continues at coordinate 12,331,891 of NW_022681435.1, forward strand.
TAAAATTTTTGTATTTTTAGTATAGATGGGGTTTCACCATGTTGGCCAGGCTGGTCTTGAACTCCTGACCTCAGGTGATCCACCCACCTTGGCCTCCCAAAGTGCTGGGATTACAGGCATGAGCCACCACGCCCGGCCAAAGTATTTGGTTTTAAAGCAGCATTACAACTTGTTAGTCTGTCCTCCCCGGGATAGACACTGAATTTCCCCCCAAGTTTTCACTAATGCAAGTAAAACTATTTATAACATTTGTGCAAGAATCACTGTGGAAATATGCTTTCATTTCTTTTGGGTAAATACCTAGGAGTGAAATAGCTGGAGTATGGGGTAGGTGTTTAACTTTAAAACAAACTATGAAACTGTATCCAAATTTGTTGTGTGGACTAGCAATAAATGAAAGTTCAGTTTGTATCACATCTTTATAAACATTTGGTAGGGTCAATCTTTTAAATTTCAGCCATGCTGGTGGGTGTGTAGTTGTTTTGCTTGCCTTACCTTAATGACTAAAGATATTAAGTATTGATTTATAGATATATTTGTTCTCTTTACATCCTCTTTGAACAGTGTCTATTTATATCTTTTGCCTATTTTTCATTAAGTTATTAAACGTCTTATAAATGGGTTCTCAGAGCTCTTTATATTTTCTAGATAAAGTCCTTTGCTGGATATATGCTTTTCAAATGCATTCTCCCAGTCTGCAGCTTGCCTTTTCATTTTTCATAACAGTGTTTTTTGAAGAATATTTGCTTTTAATTTTGATGGAACATAATTTATTGACATTTGATTAAGAGTTTATGATTTTTGTGTCCTACTTAAGAAGTCTTTGCCAAACACAAGATCACTAAAAAATTATCATTTACTTCTCTGTTTTATAATTTTAGCTATGTACTTAAGTATGTGACCACTTTTGATTGAACTGTATATGATATACACAATTATGTGGTGTGAGGTAGAAGTTGAAGTTTGTTTTATGTAGTTATCCATTCATTAATTTGCATATGACTTCAGTTGTTTCAGCAATATTTGTTGAAAACAAAATTATTTTCCCCTTGAGTTTCTTTTGAACATTTGTTAAAATTCAATTGCCCACTGTTACATTTCTAGACTTTCTATTTTGTGGCAATTATCTATATAGATTTTACTCTAATATCACAATGACTTGTACTATAGCTTTATAATCAGTTTTAAAATAATCTAGTATAATTCTTCCAACTTTCATAGTTTTATTCATAGTCATATGAATAGTCATAACTATTTCATAGTTATTATTCATAGTTTCTTTTTGGCTATTCTGATTCCTCTTCCTTTCCATATACATTTAAAAATGAACTCATCTGTTTCTTCATGCCATCTGGTGCCTGGTTGTTTTCCTGGTAGTGACAATAGATAGCCCAGCACTGATGAACAGGAGCACCTGCTGTTGGGTCCATTTATAGCCACTCAGCTTACCTGTGGCCTCTGGAACTGCTTGCATCTAATTCCAGGTGCATCACTTTCATTTTCCAGTGGGTCATGGTTGGGCTTGTTCAACTTTATGATTTAGTTCATGATAGGCCATTTAGGCTATGTGATCACCTGATGCCCCATGGCTTAGCATTCCATCTCTACAGTGCCACGATTTGCTTTTTGAAAGTTGAATAATTATCTTCTGCAAGGTAAGATATTTTAGTTGAACCCTACTGTTGTTGAGCCTTAATTCTTCCAATGGGACTTTCTGTAAACTCTGTATGACATCTTTTCCAACCACAGACAATTATACCATAGAGTAAGCTGGGTCACATGGCCCAAGTAGTAAGGCTGTTTGCCTCATAGCCTGGACCCATTGCAGTATCCGTTTCTACTATACCTTTGGAAATATTTCACTTAATCCAGTAAATTCAGAATCATATTCTCAAGTGTGAAATATTCTGCCTCATGAGACTGGAGAAGTATCCCAAGCATCCTTACTTCTTCATACTGGACATGTGGGTGGCATAATTTTTCCTTTACCTTGTAGATGACTTTCTGGAATGCCTCAGACTATTCTAATCCTAAAAACTTCACTAATGAGACAGGCCTTATGTATTCATACAGTTTTTAAATGACCCCTCTCTGGACTGTGTGTGTCTTAACAGTCATTCAACACACTTGCCATATCTTGTTCATCTAGTATCATTACAATGATGTTATCGGTATGCCAATGTAATACTCAGTAGAATGTGTAGTGTCCCATGTCACTTCAGACTGGAATTATGACAAATAATAGGAAAAGTAATACAGCCCAGTGGTAAGACCATAAATATATACTATTGTCTACCCCAGGTAAAGACAAACTATTTCTGAAAAATGTATCCACTGGCTTCGTGAGTATCCTATCCATCTGAGGCAGCATAAATCTGCTGGAGCAAAATACTACATCAGGTAACACAGCTGTAAGTGGGGTTACCAGAATGGAGAGTTTGCAGTTGAACATAGCATCTTTCATCATCTTCTTACCTCATCCTTTAGGTCTTTAAGTATGTGGCACTAACATATGTCATTCTACATAAAATGTATTATTTAAAAAAAAATTACTGTATTGGCTATGGTATTGGCAGTTTTAGAAGCGTCTCCTTGGACTTCTTCTTGACCACAGGCTAAGGAACAGCGAGGAGATTTACCAATTACCAAGTTACCCCATTATGAGTACTCATTCATGTACCAGAGAAATAGCCACTGGATGGGTCTGTGCACCTATGGGACCTACTATGAGATGAACCTGTGCCAGAACTACACATATTATCCTTACTACATGCACATTCTCACAGAGGCCATATGGCCTTTCAGGTGTCTAGTTATCAATGTCAGCTTGGGCACCATATTCAGTAGCCCTTGACATCTGTGTGCACTCCTTTTCCTCATGTATGGATCCAGGTAAATGTTTCTATGTCCTTTGTGGGAAGGACTGAGTGGCATTGCAATTTCTTTCTTCTCATGACCAAGACTGTCTTTCATTCGGTGGCCTCTACTTCTGAACACTAGCTCAGGTCTGGAAACTTGGCAAAGTATAAGGATTTCTATTGGGATTTCCACCTTTGATTTCTTCTGATTATTCTCATTGATTGCCTCTTTATCTTATCCCTAGGAAAGCCAAGGGACCTTCTCCATGATTCTTTCTATGTGGGCCACATCCTTTCCCCATTAGCAGCAACTCTGACTTTTCCCTTTAATACATATTTGCTTCTGCCTGGCTTCTGATAGTTAAATTCCACTATCTACCTTCAACTGTTTTGTGGTCCTATTGTTGTCATTACTATCAGACAATCTAGTTTTTGAGCACATCTCCTATCAACAATTGCAGTTTATAGAAGATAGTCAACATTGGGGTTCTCAACAATACTGGTGCATCTCTCACTAGTGTGTTGCCCAGAAATCTGATAAGTGGCTCTCCACATAACATATTCTGTGGGCCTTCCACAGAATAAAATTGGTTACTAGTGTTTCTATCATGTATTCACTCTAACCTGTTATCCCCTGTGAGAATTTTGACCTTTTTCTTTCACTGTCTGTTATGGAAATCATAGCATTTATTTTTCAATCTGTAGTTGTAATGACTTTCCCAAGTTTCTAAGAGCCATCCTAATGGCATGTTAGAATCATCTGTCAGGCTACTTGTCAGAAGATTACATTTTATTACATTCTACTTCATATTCAGGTGAGTATTTTCATATCAATAAACTCTGCTTGACCTAACTTTATGTTTGATTACCCCTTCTCCCAATCCAGTACCCTAAGTTTCAGCCCTATACATTCTCCTCTGTCTCCTGTTGATACACACTGTGTAACTTCTGCAGCTATTCCCAGCAGTATTTTCTTTCTTCCCTTGATGATCCAGCATCCAGCAAATTTATGGTGGTATCTATTGTAGTTTAACCTTGGCTGTTGGTCTTGTGATTAGAATAAGATATGGGGCTACTGCCTGAGGCAGGTAAATGCTTTTTTGCAAGGCAAAAATATTTACATCATCCTTCAACAAAGGGAAAATAATAGACTTTTTTCAAGAAGTGGACTATTGAGGGGAGAGGTCAAGAGTTTTAAGTGTCTTGAAATTGGTGACCCATTTCTTGTCTCAGAATCCCAATATGTCTCAATCATAGCCCTGACCTTGAAATAACAGGCTTGTCAAAGTGGAGAAGCCAGTATTTTCTAGAGCTCTGGCACCTATTATTACTTTTCAGGCCTGATCTTCATCTTTTTCTTCCCAACAACTGCAGGATATTAGCATCTTTTTATATGCTAGTAAGGATCCCTCCTAACTTTGCCTTATATTGGTGATTAATGCTCCTTGTCTTCTCAACATCTTTTCTAATTAATAAATACCATATACACGAGTCATTCAATTCAATTTTCTCTTTCCTGAAACATTTCAAAGCCCTGATATATGACCTCACCATGCATGAGCTTCTCATTTTAGAATCTGTTCCAAGGACCGCCCTTGGTAGGACAGTGTTACTGGGCACATTGCTTAGGAAACATTCTCTGAAGCTGAGGTTTGCGTGGTGGTGGTGAGCAGACATTGTTCACAGGAAAAAAAATGCTTTATGAGTGATGAAAGAAGAATTGGATATTAAAAGAAAAAATCCCTTGGATATAACAACAACTGAAGCCTCAGTTGACTCAATGTGAAGTTTTTAGCCTGGAAGGCCCTTTAGATATATGCCAAATTGAGGCGAGAAAGCCAGAGTCTTACATGCACATCAAAGAGTCAATGAATGTGGGAAGTTCTTGCTTGGAGAGTGGGTAAAAGCCTTGAGCAAAAGAGCTTCTTTAAAAGGAAAGCAATCCCTGGGGATGTACTCAGCTCTAAGCCATAATAATGCAACACTTCTGACAGCCTGGAGAAAAGTTCTGGAATCTTAAAAAAGGTATCTGACCAAGACGCCAGAGCATCTAATCCATCATGTTTTCAACAAATGATAAGGCACATCAATAGTATTACAAAAATTACTTCGTCATGTATGTGCGTTTTTGCTTAGGTTGTGTATGAAATAATGTTCACTAACATGTTAGTATGAGTTATTTCAGGGCAAGAAAAAAGTCTGACACTGTTTATGCTTTTCCTTATATTGTGTATGCTCCTTCAATTTCTTTAAAAATGAGCAAACACTCTGTATAATCAGAAATGCCATGTGCCTATTTTTATTGTTAAAATATTTTTTTAAAAAAATAAATAATTTAGATTCTGTCTTCCTTGAAATCCTGGCATACTTTTTTAGTTTTTGAATCATAAAAAAGACAAATGAGTTTATGTTTATTCAACAAATCTTTATAATTCAAATCGGACTTATTTTATGTTATTTCTGTATCAAAAAATTTAAATTAAATATTTGTAATCATTCTCTTGTTTCTTTGTTAACATATATTAAATATCTTATATCTTTTATAGACACCATTTAAATGAACTGAGTTCCTCTTTAATTGTTTATATTTCTTGTTTCTGTTTTATAGCTTTTGCAACTACAGTACACTTTGGTGTCATTTTAATTTCTAGGTGAAATTTGTGTTATCTTTTGGTGACATTTTTCAAGAAATTGTTTATAGGTCAATTTCTTCATGTTCTCTGTGGATACTGTCATTTTCCTCAATAAGGCCTTTAACAGGCTCTTTCTCCCTGAACTGCTGCTTGCAGTGAGACTAACAGGCTTTTGAAGTTGCTTGTTAGATTTTCTTTGATGTTTTTCTGAAGATTGTAGAGAACACAATCATCCCCTGGTGTGTTCATATATGTTTTTGATGTCTTTTCAAATCCAATTTTTGTTCTAAAGTGAAGTTCACAACCATATTTCTAACAGTTTTTGTTCTTCTGAACTAACGTCTTTCAGTCTTTCTCCTTAATCACTGTGATAACACTAAAATGTCTGCTTTCATTGCATTCCTTAAAATTGAAAATATAAAAATTAAGGAATTTATGTTTGTGAGAAAACTAGGTACAAGTTAGAACATGTCACGATTCTTTGAAATTTTACAATTTAATTGGAATGCATATTCATTTTATTAAGGGATATTTTGGATAAAATCAAAGTAGCAGGAAAAGATGGAGTAACAAGCAGACTCACAGAATATAATTTATCTTTCTTGAGTCATTTTTACTAAAAAATGAGAGGCTATTTCTCCCTAATTACTCTGAAAGGAACCTTTGTAATTAACTGGGTGACTGATTAGTAGCTTTTACTTAGGGAATATAATGGACCATTATTGCTAATGAGATTCCCCAAATCATAGCCTCAACACTAATAGGCATTGTAGTAGCAAGAACGTGAATTCTTCTCCTCCTTCTTCTTTAATGTATTATACTGTTATCAGTTAAATGCCAGTGAAAATTCATTATGGCTACCTCTTAATTAGGGACTGAGCAATACAAACAATTATATGTACAATGGGTGTATGCTCCAGAGAAAGTCAAACTGAATAGGATTTGCAAAAGTCTGTACAACTAACTCAGTAATAGTTTCTAATGGCTATAATAAATGAATAAACAAGGATTTAGAAATTAATTGATTCTTATTTGCCCTGATTTTCTATTGGATTTATTTCTATTGAATCTTAGTACAGTTAGACTAATTATATCTGTTGAAAACTTATGTATTCTTAATAGAAATTAAAAGAATCAAGCCTAATACTCCAGGGCTCAGTTTTCTGCACTGGCCTTGGTATTTGACAACTCCAGCCAATTTTCCACTTGCTTCCCCACCAATGTTTCTTCAGATTGAAGACTAACATCTAGAAGAGTCATGAAGTCTAAAGTCAAGAGGAGTCTTATCTTCTAGAAAGTTTTTCAAACATCCCAACCTCAAAATTTTGGCTAACTGGTGTTTGTCCACAGCCCCACACATGCAAACATCTTTATTTCACTTGTGTCATTATATTTTTCTGTTTATATGTCTTTTTCTACAAGTACATTTATATGAAGGTATATTTTGAAATAAAGACACTTCCTCAACATTTATTCCTGAACCTGATACAGAATAGATGAACAATCCATGTTAATTTTCTAAAATGAATGTTACTTTTTTCAGTTTTCTACCAAGATGGCAAATTCCTAAGGCTGCATTATTCTTTCCTCAAAAATATCATAGAAGAAACTATAAAGGGAAAACTAAAATCCAAGAAATAAAACAATAATAAAACACCATGAATAATGCCTTAGATGAAGGTGCAGAAAGGAAAAGAAACAGAAAAGAATATATGAAGATTTTTGCAAAAAGCCCAAAATAAAAAAGAAAATATCAATAAGTTATATGACATTAAAATTACAAACTTCTGTTCACCAAAAGACTCCAATAGGAAGTGAAAAGTGCAAAGCAGAGAGAGGGAGAATCAATTTTTGCCATTCATATAGTAGACAAGAGACAAATCTAGAATACACCAAAAATATCACTAAGTCAATAGAATAAAATGCAAATAACCACACACCACAGGATAGGCACATACTTGAATGCTCACTTTACTAAAGAAACAACAAAATATGTATTAAGCAGGTAAAAAGATTCTCAGTTTCAGGCCTGGTGCTGTGGCTCACGCCTGTAATCCCAACACTTTGAAAGGCTGAGGCAAACTGATTGCTGAAGCCCAGGAGTTTGAGACCAGCCTAGGCATCATAGTAGGACCCTCTTTCTACAACAACAACAATAATAATGCAATAAAATAATAAAAATGATGTTCAGTTTCATCAGTACACAAGTACAACTTTGATTAGGTACCACTGCACCAGAGGGATCAAATTTAAAAGTCTATTTATAGTGTGTTGTAAAAAAAAAAAAAAAACTAGTAGAATACCTGGAATGCTTGTACCTACTTGTAGGAATGTAGAAATTGCCTCAATTTCTCTAGGAAAAAGTTGAGCATCTACTACTTCAGATCACATGTCTACAATATAAGCAAAAAATTCACTATTGGGTATGTTTTCAGTAGAATTGTGCACATCTGTGTACTCTATTTGCAAAAGCAATAACAACAAAATAATTAAAAGCAACCTAAATGTTGATTAATAACAGAATGCAGAAATAAATTATGATGTATTCAAACAGTGGAATGCTATGCAGTAATGAAAATCAGCAAACTGTCCCTATATTAAACATCACAGATGTGTCTCCTAAACACAAGACAAAAAAATCAGTGATAAACGAGGACATATTATACGGATTCCGAAATCCAGAGAGAAAACAGCAGCATCAGCAGAATAAAAATAATTCCTGACCTATGAGACCCATTTCACCAAATAAATGGAACAAATTCCTAGCTGGTACACATTCTGAGAAAAGTTAAGGTAGAAACTTATCTGGAATTTGAGTAATTATTATATAACCAGAAATAAATAGATGGAGTTACATCATAGAGTTTTTTAAATGAATTTCTTATACACTTTACAAATGAATAAATAATACTTAGGGACATGAATGTCATCGTGTGTGTCATTGTCTATCAGTTACTTTGAACAATTGCGTTAATCAAAAGGAAAATTTCCCTTCTCCTCCCAAAATGTATATTTCTACTTGCATGCAAGAATGTTTGGTTATAACTTGACAACTTTACTCAGTGTTCATGATTCCTTTTTGAATGATATATGTGACGAGTTTGAATGGCCATTGACGTTTAGATTTTACATTTATCTAAGAATATTCACATGCCTTCTAGCTGTATGCCTTTTAAGTCAAAGCTAAAACACACTCTCTTCTAAGAAGGATTTTTAGTACATTACAGGTCAAAATAATTTATTTTTCTGCTAGAGTAATAGCCATTACTGTCTCTAATACTTAATCAAAAATTAATCACTTAATCGCTAAACAAAGCTATTGCATTCTCTTTTATTCATTTTATTGCCAAATAGTTCATGTGCTTTTACCATTTTCTGTTCAAAAGAAAAATTAAGCTTCTTAAAATTATCGTATTTGTACTTATAAATAAGTCTTAGAGTATCTATTGAAATGCACATATTGGTATCAAAACACTTATATACACATTGATATTCTCCTGTGTAAACATACAATAATATTAACTTGAGTCAAATTAGGTGTACAATTTTGCAATGCTTACGAGAAGTTTTCTGTAGGTGCTGGATGCCATTTATTACAGCTCAATATTTAGATTTTGGTGACTACGAAGTGTTGATTACCAATAAATAATATATATATTTTTAAAGAGCTTGACCATTATAGAAAAAGAATAGTTCACTCTGTAAAGTAGTATTTAATATTTTCATAGTGATTAATGAGTATATACGTATATGCTTATAGAACCATGTTAGATAGTTAATATAACTGTTAAAATGTGAAACTTTTATTATCATAATTTCAATGTAAACAGTATTATTATCATAGAAATTTTTCTCACACATCCATGAGGCTCTAATCATCTATTCTATATTCATTCAAGTTATCTTTTAAATATAATCATATCTTAATTTTAAGATTGATCTAAACTAAAAACAAGTATCTTTACTCTTGCACCAGCATTATGTTTATAAAATATCATTTTTAGCATTTTAAAGCTGCTTAAACCTTTAATAAAATAAATTTTGAGGGATAAGGAAGCCATAAGGAATAGACAGTTCTAAAGACTTGTGATAGCTCATTTTCCCAGAAGACTTTGAAGCAACAGATGTAATTTTCACTATTACAGTCATCCATTTACTCTAAAAACAGAAAAGGAGTATCTATTATTTGGATATTTTTAAATAGTCTACTATAACACATTCCTGATAAGTGAACTTTTGAGCTGTTAGGCCATAATGGAGTAACTTAAAACAGAGTAATCCCTGAGTTATTCTTCATCCGTGGTAAGGATTACATTTCTCATATCACGAATTAGGGGTTTTTTTTTGTTTGTTTGTTTGTTGTGTGTGTGTGTTTGTGTATATTAGTCCATTTCCATGCTACTGATAAAGACATACCCAAGACTGGGCAATTTACAAAAGAAAGAGGTTTAATGGACTTACAGTTCCTTGTGGAGGGGGAGGATCAAGTCGCATTTACTACATGGATGGCGGCAGGCAAAGAGAGACAGCTTGTGCAGAGAAACTCCCCCTTATAAAACCATCACATCTCATAAAACTTATTCACTATCACGAGAACAGCATGGGAAAGACCTGCCCCCATGATTCCATTACCTCCCACCGGCTGCCTCCCACAGCACGTGGGAATTTACAATGAAATTTGGATGGGACACAATAAAACCATATCAGCTTGTTTTTGGAAACTCAGTGCCCCTTACTTATAATATCAAAAGTTATTGAGGAATTCTTTTATCTCTGAAGTTACTGGTAAAATTTATCAGAAGACTTGGTCTTTCCCTTTTAGTTGTATTTATTTGTTTTTTGAGTGTTTACTTTTGATGGTGAATCAGCTCCAAGCATTCAGGATGAGCCTATGTCTTAGTTTTATAAAGCAGTCCTTATTGCAATGTCAAAACAGTGATAGTCATCAAAAATGTTTCCCCTGATAGCACGTTATTCAAGTATTTCTCCTCTTAACTAATGTGATAATAAAGTAAATAAAACATCTATTTTTTAAAATGAGAACTACAAGATTGAATGTACCCTTTTCAATGTAATAAATGTATCATTTTAGAAGATTATAAGTGACCCCATGAAATGCTGCTTTACTTATACCTTCTCTATGGAAAATGAACAGGTACTATCTGATGTGCTTGGTTACAACTTTTCCAGATCAAAGACATTAGGAAAGACATGTGAAAAGTTATAAAAAGGGAAAAATAGTTTGTTTGCATATAAGAAGTTTTGAAATTGCCTTACCAGAGGAGAGGGAAGGGTATTTAAGCATTCAAACAGCATGGATACTGGGGCAGGCAATACAGAGATAAGTCATTTAAAGATATTTTTATTATATCAGACTGATGAACAACAATACATTCTTGTGTTTCCTCCCCTTAAAATATCCTTTGTGTACCTTTTTATTTGAAATTATTTTCTCAGAAGCTCGGGGATTTAAGAAATTATCTGTTTAAATAAAATTTCTTTTTCCTCAATATGTTTTTTCCTCAAGATTTAGCAATTTATATTTTTTAAAATGAAAACTGGCTTAATTTTATATGGGAAGCAGATAGAGATGTTGTTACTTTGGGGGTAGCTTTAATATTTCACATACATATACTTTTCTTCCAAATATACGCAGGATCAGGCAGATACTTTTCATACACTATTAGAGTCCAGCCCAAAATGTTTTTTCCTGTTTCTTAAAACATGGGAACTCATTATAGGAGTTCAGGAATAAGAAACGTAATATAAAATTTATTAAATATGGGATTTAGGTAAGCTGATCAAATCTGAATCTTACAACTGAAGGACATTATCAAGCTTCATAAATGAAATATGTGTGTGTGTACACATACATATATATGGCACTCTTGTATTCTACCTGGCATGATAATGTAAAATATAACAAATAAATACATTATGAGATCACTAAACGTGCGATGGTCTTAGAATGATAAATCAGAAGTAAATTACCTTTTAAATATATGTCTGCATATAATTCAGCAAGAAAATGTTGTACCTTAATTTGCATTCTTCCTTTGATAACTGCTCAACCCCATTAAACGGGACAATTGGGAAAGGGATTAAGAAATTGGCCACATGGGGCAAAGAGAAAAGAAAAGAAAAGAAAGGACAGGAAAAGAAAAGAAAGAGAAAGGGGAAAGGAAGAAAGGAAAAGAAAGAGAAAGGAAAAGAAAAAAGAAAGAAAGAAAAGAAAGAGAGAAAAAAAGAAAGAGAGAAAGAAAGAAAGAAGAAAGAAAAAAAGAAAGAAGAAAAAGAAAGAAAAGAAAAGAAAAGAAAGAAAAAAAAGAAAGAGAAAGGGAGAAAGGAAGGAAGGAAGAAAGGTAAGAAAGGCAAGAAAGAAAAAGAGGGAGTACAAAATGAAAATACGATACCCTTTGAAATGCTGAGTCCTTTGAACTAAGAGACTGGAAGGCCTCAGAAGCACCCTCAGAGGGAAAGTCTCTCTCTGACCTTCTGCTGTCTTTGTCTCTCGCCCTGTTTCTCCTCTGAAGCAAGTCACAGAAACCAGAATTCCTCTTCCCCATGGTAAGTCACAGAAATTAGAACCCATCCCCTCTACCACAAAGCCAGCCATGAAACCTATGATCATCACTCTAACCTCCCGCCATCTTTCTGTACGTGAGCTGGCTATAAAGAAATTCACTGACCGGCCGGGCGCGGTGGCTCACGCCTGTAATCCCAGCACTTTGGGAGGCCGAGACGGGCGGATCACAAGGTCAGGAGATCCAGACCATCCTGGCTAACACGGTGAAACCTGTCTCTACTAGAAATACAAGAAACTAGCCGGGCGAGGTGGCGGGCGCCTGTAGTCCCAGCTACTCGGGAGGCTGAGGCAGGAGAATGGCGTGAACCCGGGAGGCGGAGCTTGCAGTGAGCTGAGATCCGGCCACTGCACTCTAGCCTGGGCGACAGAGCGAGACTCCGTCTCAAAAAAAAAAAAAAAAAAAAAAAAAAAAGAAAGAAATTCACTGACCTATCTTGTCTGTTAGTAGGTCCTAAGACCCTCATTTATAAAGGGTATTCTAAAACATCATGAATGTCCTGACCCATACCTAAAAGATTTTAAAAACTCTGCACAGATAGGCCAAGAAGAATCTGAACAGAGAGGCCCTGCTGAACATTCCCCCTCATTCTATTACCATCGGGTCATAACTTTTTTGTCCAATCCCATTTATACACAGCTTTATGTTCTTCATTAAAACTAAGCATAAAAATACATAGTTTTCACTGGTCCTTTGGGTCTTCATGCCTGAAGGCTCCCACGTCACCTAAAACTTCGATTAAATCAATTTGTTATGTTTTCTTTTGCTAACCTGTCTTTTGAATAGCAGCGTCAGCCATGAGTAAGGAAAGGTATCACACTTTTCTGCACCTACACCTTCTTCAGCATTTTGCTTATAATTGCTTCTTGTAATCAATCCAAAAACTTTGCTTGCTTTGCGGAAAATTAAAATTTAAATATAGAAGACAGGCAAGGTGTCAGAGAACCTAATGGGCCTCCAAAATTTGTATTGGTAAATACATTTATGTTAACTACCATACTAATTCTAGAAACATCTATGTATTCCATGATAGCAATTTGCTTAATCATTAATTTCAATATAGCCTAAAGATTATTCTTTCAATTAAATATTTTTGTTTTAAATATAATTAACTTATGTTCTAGTGCTAAAGACAACAGGTTTCTCACTCTCACCTTTTACTGGCCTTGGAGTTTAGACTGAATTCAGCAGATAGCTAAGTGATGTTGATTCGATTAGCTTGAAATCACAGGGACAAGTCAAAAAGAAACGTTTTTTGTTAAAGGAGTAAATTTCAAATGTCCCATCACAAAAAGTTAGGTGATTGATATGTTAATTAACTTAATTTAATCATTCCACATTACATAACTATATATCTGTGTGTATAGCAAAACATTACATTGTACCCAATAAATATATACAATTATTATTTACCAATAAAAATAATCAAAAAGAAAACGGTCTTAATCAATGATGTGCTAAAGCTTAACACTCATTTTCAGTTGAAAAAACAGATAATAGAAATTTACATGTTTTTATTTTATATAATGTTTAAAAAGGTTATCATTAGAAGCATGAAAATTGCCTATACTTGATAATAATAATCCACAGTGACATGTTTTGTTATTTTATTGTTTATAAAATATAGTGTTAATAAAGCTCCAGATATTTGGATTACCAGTGCTGCTAATTTTAGAGATACAAATGATGATATGCATCTATAAAGAAGTAAGCCTGGTCAAGGTATGATAGTAGCAAATTGTTGACCAGCGGGGATTGCACACATTTTACCATTGAGGGTGTAAATGTTATAAACAGCAAAACTTAGCTGTGAGTTTCACAAGTACAGTATTTGTTTTCAAGGTCACAAAGTTGGTGGGAAACTATATTTGTATTGTGTGTTCCTAACCTACATCAACCCTTGGGCAAATTGTTATCATAATCATATTTGAGATGTGTTATAAATTAAACATAGATTTAAGCAATATATAGAAATCCATGGATTTATTTGTTCAATAAATAAATGAAAGTACTATATTTTACTCATTAGTGTTGAGACAATATTCTAAAAATTCACATAAAGATATAGAAATAAACATGTATTGAATATTTTATTTAACTCGAGGTGGAGGTAGATGTTATAATTGGTTCAAAGAAGAATCTAAATAAAAGGCACATTTATAGAGCACAAGTATTAAAATGGTGTATAAATGGAGGCAAAAATTAGCCTCTTCTCCAGTTGAGGAAGGATGGCTTTTGAACCTGTACTGGGCAGGGCAGAATTTTCATGTCTATAGACAAGAATTGTTTGGTATTGCTAAAAGTTTTCTACAATAATTTGCAGAGTTATAGAGTAATTCATATAATTAGACCAAACTGCAGGACTGACCTCTAGACATCCCTTTTCAGAGTTGTAGAATAACTCATAGAATCAGATAAACTGCAGGGGTGTCCTATAGACAATGTGCTTCTACTGTAGCACAGTTTTTTTTTTTCTGCAATACTAGATTTTGGATAATTTAACATGTAATTTAAAGACAACTGTGATACTTCAGAAATAAAATGAACTCTGCTGTCAAATGGAAGCCAGTATTGCCTTCATTTGTATCCTTTTTCAATATTCAAATCTTGTTTTTTGCCATCTAATATCTGCATGGAGTCATCAGTCACCTACCGGCTCTGTAGCTCAGTTTCCTCATTTGTAAAACAAATAAAATAAATGCATGTAATGCAAGTATTTTAGGAGGAGGAGTAAGGGACTAAATGGCACAACATGGAAAATACCCTAAATGAATATTATAAAAGTTTGCTACATCATTTTTACAATAAATATTCAAGTTAGATATTGTTACGATTCTTAAAGTTATTTGCTCAAAGTTGCATGCCCATATCACACCTAGAACTGACTCTTTAGTAATTTCTTAGAGCTGTATTTAGTATTCCACATTTTGCATGTCAGCAAACCCATTTTATTCCCTCTGAAACTGGATCCCTTCTAACATTGTTAATGTCTAACAATTCCTCTTGTTCAGGGGGTTGTCTCAGGTGTAGTTGCCAATGATTGCATGTGCCCAGATCTGGTCATTGTTGTTCACATTGTCGACAAATCAAGTAAATTATGTGATTTATTTAAATTAGTTATGTTGAAGTGTATGTTGAAGTAATGTGTTATTGAAATTGCCTTTAAAATAGTATGTTATGCTTTACAGTGAAATGAAAAAAAAAATCTCAGTGTATTCAGAAAATTACAGAAACAAAAAAATATATTCATTTTTAGAGCATTTATTAAAATTATTTAGTCTAAAAGAGTTTTCCATATATAAAATAAAAATTTAAAGCTATGAGGAAATCTTTCTTCATATTTTATGGGACACATTTTCTTTCTTAGTAAACATAAATGATAGTCCCTAATTACAATTGACAGTGTCCTAGATCCATTGAATTACAGCATACTAATTTATTCAATTTTCAAAATAACACTGATAGATAGGTAGCTTTTATCACATTATGCACATGAGAAACCTGGTATTAAGAAAATACTTAAACTTCAAAATCCTTACAACCAATCTAGTGCCCTTTCTGCTACCCTACCAATAATACTCAGAACACTTTCATTCTATGAAGATTTTGCTCATGGCATTAAGTAAACACATAATCTTTGAAGCAGCAATTTCTTGATCCATTATTTGATTCTTTAGAGATACGGCAGCTCAATTGTGCTCACAATGAGGTGTTGAATTAAAACAAGTAAAATGTGACTTGTTTTAAACCAATCATAAAGGGAATATATTTATTTTTCTTTGTAAATATATGATGCTGTGTTATTTCAGAAGATAGTAAATGTTTTGTTCTATGTGTATTTGCTTTATAGCTGTTGTCACTTTTATGTGATAAATCAGATGTATCAAATATATTACACTGTTTCATTATACATTCTGGAGAGCATGTGATAATAAAGGTCTTACATAAACTCTGATTAGGTAATCACCCACATATTGATCTCTTCCAAGAAATAGTCCTTCCACTCTAAGGAAATGTCTCCACATCAAGTTACATTTATACGGGTATATGTGTGTGTGTATTGCATAACTCACAGTTATTACATATCTGGAAAACTACTTAATCACATTACTTATCAAGAAACTACTAAAAAAGACAAACAATAGTTAATGTCTACAGGGTAGTAAATTAGAGAAATGTAGCTCCATAAAATGTATTTCCTTAGGAATTGTGGCAGATAAAGGTCATTACAATGAATCTTTTGATTCCCTCAAGAAAAGGTGAAGTTCTTAGGGATGCTTAGAAATGAAAACGGCAAATAATGAAAGACACAGTATTAAGAAAACACATATTTACATCCATGCTTTTTTTTTTCTGGTTATACATAAAAGGTTATTTTTTCTTTCTCCCCATTACTTAAGAATTTAAGTTGCAGACTATGTGAATAGGAATGAGAAGGCTTTATGATATCTCCCAGAAAACATCCCTTTCTTTCATAGAATGTGACAATAATGAATTTCACCTGAGCCTGTATTTCTGGAAAACAAGAATGGTTAGGAAATCCCAAATTTTCCTAAGCCCTATCTCTCCACCTCTTTCGTGTTCCAGAATGGCTTGCTGCAAAGAGCCATTCATCCCATATGACTTAGAATACACTCAACCTCCATTGCCCACTCTTCCACTCCTCAAAACTCACAGATGACTCCTTTAAAGTTTTCCTGTGATGAGACCAAACACAGTCAGCTCTTTTCCCTTCTCCTAAACCGGATGATAAGGTCAAGCACAGACCCTTCAACTTTTCATTATTTGTCTTATGCTTGATCAGCTGAGATTAGGACTCGTTATCCTAACTAGACACAGAGATAAACATTGAAACTAACTAGACACAGAGATAAACATTTCCTCTTCAGCTGATAGAGTGAGATGATTTTCCTCATTGTCAAACAATCTCAACTCAAAATTACCTTCCTATAACTTGTCTTCTCCTTCCCAGAAAAATCTAAAGCAAAACCACTCTGCAAACTCTTGCTGACCTTCAGATCTAGGGTCCCCTTCCTACGGCAGTAGACCAAACAAAATCAATTGTATTACTTGTTTGGCTTTAGTCTTTCACAAATGTATAGTCAATTTGATTTAATTTTGTCATAGAAGTAAATGTACAACAGTGAGAACATTTAAACACAACGTACAGCCATATCCAAAAAATAATGCATTTGATATTGTTATTCATTTACTTGTTTTTATGTACTATTATATATCATTATGTATGTTAATAGCTGTAAAACTGTTTTGACATACCTATTGCCTTCTTTTGCATAAAAAACCCCCTCTTTTGTTTCACAAACATGTTAGTCTTCTCTAGAATGTACGGAAAACCTACTGAGCATGAAGATTTTTACAAACTACAGAAAATATGATCACTTCACAAGGAATAGGGAATCTAGCTATGAAGAACATAAAATAGAAAGAAAAATGAGAACACATGATATGACTTAAGGCATTTTTTCACATAACCAATTTAATTATAATTTTTCTTTTGAGTTTTCTAGATTTCTTGTTAAGAAAATATTCACATTTGAAAAATGTACATGTTATCTCCTAGATTTTCTTCTATTTTTAAATGATTTGATTCCTTAATTTTTTTACACTTAATTTTCTAATCCATCTTGAGTATTTTTTTGTTTGATGCATAGGAGTGGTACATCTTTCCTTTTTTTTCTTGAGTTATAGTTTTGAACAATTTATAAAATATCATATTTACCTTCCACTACATTAGTATACATGTTTTTGTCATGTATTTCACACTTGCATACAGTTCAATCTATTTATAAATTGTCCATTTTGTCCAGATATCCACTTGCCTATTTATTTACATCTATGCCAAAATATAGTACTTTACAGTCTATTTTCGTTTCAGGTAAATTGAATTATTTAATTACCACACTTTTTAAAAAAATCCTGCAATTATTTTATTATTTTCTTGTGGACTTTAGAATGCACAAAATAGTTCCATCAGACTCACAGGATCCCCAACACCCAACTCAAACTTTCCTAGTCTTTTTGAGGATAAAGTGAAACAATGAAGATATCTGAGTCTCATTGTCCCTCCCCACTCCCCTTTTTTTCTCACAACCGGCAGGTGTCCTCTGGCTCAAGATCTCAGGGGAGAGAAAGTTCCAAGGGAGGTTTGATGAGGTAAGAGTACACAAGAGAGGTATTTTATGAAACATTCCATTTGTTACTCTGGAAATATATACAGCTTATGAAACATTTTGCAGGAGGTTGTGCCTCTAAAGTCCATAGAGTATGGATATAACATGAGTAATGTTATAGCCAGGGCCACCTAACAGTGTACATTTTGTATTTATGATCTCTGCACCTTAGCAAATGTTATTTATCTATTTACCCAGAGATCCACTTAAAAAAGGGCTTCTACAGAATCACCTGAATTCTTTCTTTCCCCTATAAAGAAAGTGAATGGATTCCATAAAAAGAAACAAACAAACAAAAAACAAGACCATAGTAGAAAACTAAACAATCAATTTAGATGTGTGATTCACAGAAGTACAAATATGGAATCCAGATGTAAAAAGTAATTCAACAACCCAATAATACAATATATATATGTGTGTACATATTTTACATCTGTATATATTACAACATAGAGAATGTAGTATCTATATAGTGTATATACATACACATATAGATATATTCACACACATATATGTTATTTCAGTAAGTATACCTTTTACAATCATAGTATTAGGAAGATAGGAAGTGGAACAGTGATTACAGATAGATCACTACCAATCTAATAACCCTCCTAATATTGAGGTAAATGTCAATGTGAGTACATTTTAAGAAGTAAAAATTCCTTTGCCAAATTATAATAGTGAGAGAAAGCTAACACTGCTGATTCTGTCTTGCTTCTCACCTCACCAGCTAACTGCCCTCTGGATAAAACAACCTATCTGTGAGAGGAATTTAGTTTCTACTTTAACCTTAAAGCGAGAATGATAATAGTCTCTTCCCAAAACTATCCCTTCTCCTCGTTTAGGGACTAAAACCATCTCTGTAAAACTAATGAGAGGCTACATGGTTTGAATTTCAGGAGGGGCCTGAATTCTACTAAGACCTATGCATGGTTAAGTGATAACCAGTCGTTATTCCTTACCTTGCTTACATCTCAGGAGTCATATAGCCATAAGTCACACAATTTGAAATGTTCTCATTATGCCTGTAGATAACACTACCATTGTAGAACCTAAGATTGGTCTTTTGAGATGTTTTTTCAAACTTTTGCATTCTGGCAACCAACTGACTCTACCTGAACTCATGACTCCTTACTCAACCAGTCCTGTGACCCCCACCCAGAGCCTAATTCAGTGCATAAAGATAGTTGTGACATTCTTATAATCTTATCCCCAATCAGCAGCACCCATTTTCTAGCCCCCTGCCTGCCAAATTATCCTTTACAAACCTTAGCCTCTGAGCTTTTGGAGAAGTGGATTTGAGAAATATCTCTCATCTTTCCATTTGGCCACCTTGTGATAATTCAGCCCTTTCTCTGCTGCAAAACCACTGTTACGGTGTTTTGACTTTTCTGTGCAGCAGGCAAGATGAACCCATTGGAATATAATACAGGGAACCATAAAAGGAAAAATAATAATTATGGGTTTTACTACCTAGTCAGGGTTAATATTTTATACAATATTTTGAAAATTTTTTTTTCTCATCAGCTAAGCAAATATTTTCCAAGACTATTGCAGGCAATTGCAAAATGACTATTTTAAAAATAGATTAGAATTTAAAATATTACAAATGTTTTCAATTCCAGGTTAAACTGTTTTGCTTTCTTTCATTCAGTCAGTCAAGATCCTAATTGTAAAATTGTGACAAACAAGTGGGCTTAGATTTTCTAGGGAATTAAAGTGTTGTGGACCTGAAAGGAAAGTAGTTGGAGGCAGCTGCCACATATTCTGGTAAAAGACTATGAAAAACTAGTTATTTCACCAAGTCATTAGTTTTCAAGATCTTTGGTCTATCATAATGAATGGACATGCTCTCTCTAAATAACTTGAATTGAATTGAAAGATTCTGGAAAAAAAAATCATTCCTGTGTGGCTCTTTCTCCTTCAATGCTAGTAAATGTTAGAAAATAGTATGAATTGACAAAATAAATCATCAACTGAATAGCCCATGAAATTGACAGCAAGCCAGCACTTTGGGAGGCCAAGGTGGGTAGATTGCATGGGCAACATAGTGAAATCCTGTCTCTACAGAAAAAAATAAAAATAAAAAAATAAAAAAACTCACTGGACATGGTAGCTTGCGCCTGTAGTCCCAACTACACAGGAGGCTGAGTGGGGTGGGTAGATTGCTTGAGCCTGTGGGGTGGAGGTTGTAGTGAGCTGAGATCGCATTGTTGCACTCCATACTAGGTAACAGAGTCAGTTCCTGTCTCAAAATAAATAAATAAATAAATAAATAGAAAAATCCATAGCAAAAGTGGTATGCAATGTGGGCAATATCTTTGTAAGACATTGTGTGGGTGGATCTGTTTGTGTATGAATAGTCTGCATGCATTCAATAGGAAGCATTTAAAACTGGGGATTTAATGAATAACAATAACTAGAAGTTCCTCATGTAATTTGAACTTAAAATTGTTTTGTGTGATTTTGAATACTGATTCTATTTGATGTTATTTTGCATATTGGTTTTAATTTGAAAAGGAGATCTTTTAATTGTGAATTTAGCTGTTTTACATAGTAATTATGTAATTTAGTGGTGAGTGTATCATCCAATACTAAGTGGAAGACACAAGGTCCTGTGTTGTTATGCCACTCCAGGAAGACATAATGAATATAATAAGGTAAGAACACGTCTATGTTTTGTGATATACACTAAATGAAGTCCCTTTAAAATGACCGTTCAGCCAATATTCTGTGGTGTCTACTCATTAATGTTCTTTTCTTAGATCATCCAACGGTCTTTCTGTGACACAATTTAATTTCTGGAAGAAGCTACAAACTTTGAAAATAAGAAGATAGGCAGTAAAAATGTTATCTTAAAAATATAAGAAAACATTGAAAATAAATTATAAAGACATGAAATCAAAATAATTTTTGAAGGAGTTGAAATAGTTTTATATCTTGTCCTCAGAGTTTTAAGATCAGGCAGTCTCAATGTACAAATCAGAAGTCCTGACATGATCAATAGAGCAATTTATGTTAAAAAAAAAAAAATCTTTAATCTGTTTCTTTTTTTTTTTTACACATTTCTGGAATGACTCTTGATTTAATGTATCACAGCAAAACACATCAGACTATGAATATACTGCACAGTGTGTGAGTCTAATTTGGCAATCTGAAAGTGTGTTCTAGCTCACGATTTTATTTTAAATATGTATTTAAAATATTATTGCATTAGCTCATTGACTTTTTATGTGTTTCAGTTATATGGGTGTTTGAAACTATCCTTGCTAGCATAAGAGGTAAAACAAGGGGTTCAATTTAAAAATAAAAGCAGTTATTTATTTGAATAAGGAAAGGGACTGTAGAAGAATCTCATGATTTGGAGGAAAAGTTCTAACTTCTTTCAAGTGGACTTGAGAAGAGTCACTTATCTGTGT
This sequence comes from Trachypithecus francoisi, assembly GCF_009764315.1. NCBI lineage: Eukaryota > Metazoa > Chordata > Mammalia > Primates > Cercopithecidae > Trachypithecus > Trachypithecus francoisi. The sequence continues at coordinate 12,353,576 of NW_022681435.1, forward strand.
TACTTTATTTTTCTACTCACAGCTTTGTTTTAAAGAGGTAACTAAGTGTATGTGTATACAACTAGTCTGCTTTTGACAGCAGTATTGCAGAGTATCTATCACTTTCTACTTATTCTTTCTCTCAGTAATGCTTGCTTAAATTGCAACCACAAACTACCAGCTGCTACAAACACTACTTCTGTGAACAGCCTCATCCATGCCCTCTTAGGAACCCAAGTGAAACCTCACAGGTTTCCCTCAGTTGGGTCATTGCGCATGTCAATGTTTAATTTGAATAAGGACCGCCGGATACTCTCAAAATGACTGCACAAGTTCTAATTTCCAGCATCTGTCATAGTCTACACTTCCACTTTCATTCTACACTAAGGTACATAAATATATGCCAGGCCTTCATCTAATTTCTTAGCATTTACTTTGTGTCTCATGATATTTCTTCTGTGGAAAAGATAAAAATCAGTCTTTTATAATTACGCCATCACTTGTTAGGTTTACTAATTGTGTGTGTGTGTGAGTGTTTCACTTAATATCTTTATTTTATATATATATATATGTACACACACACATACATATATTTCACTAATGACCACTGATCATACACTATTAATGTTTAATCTCATAATGCAGGAATACATACAGATGTAAGCAGTTATAGTTTCAGGGCTTACTCTCAAAAAGCAGGTGAAATGTTTAACTGAATGGTACTACTATTTAATGTTGTGATTTGGGGCAGTTTACTTCACTTCCCCAAACCTCTTTTTTTCCCTGTTATTAAAGGGGTGCCAATTTCATAGTGAGAGACCAGACTAGCTGGAATTTCCTAGGCCTAAGCCTAGCTGGGAAGGTGGCTGCATCCACCTTTAAACACAGGGCTTGCAACTTAGCCCACACCCGACCAATCAGAGAGCTCACTAAAATGCTAATTAGGCAAAACAGGAGGTAAAGAAATAGCCAATCATCTATTGCTTGAAAGCACAGCGGGAGGGACAAGGATCAGGATATACACAAAGGCATTCTAGCTGGCAACAGCAACCTGCTTTGGGTCCCCTCCCCTTATATGGGAGTTCTGTCTTCACTCTATTTCACTCTATTAAATCTTGCAACTGCACTCTTCTGGTCTGTGTTTTGTTACGGCTGGAGCTGAGTTTTTGCTGGCCATCCACCACTGCTGTTTGCCGCCATCGCAGACCCGCCTATGCTGACTTCCATCCTTACAGATCCAGCAGGGTATCCGCTATGCTCCTGATCCAGCAAGAAGCCAATTGCCACCCCCAATCGGGCTAAAGGCTTGCCATTGTTCCAGCAGGGCTAAGTGCCTGGGTTCATCCTAACTGAGCTGAACACTAGTCACTGGGTTCCACAGTTCTGTTGCGTGACCCACCGCTTCTAATAGAGCTGTAACACACCGCATGGCCCAAGATTCCATTACTTTAAATCTATGAGGCCAAGAACCCCAGGTCAGAGAAGAGGAGGCTTGCCGCCATCTTGGAAGTGGCCCACCACCATCTTGAGAGCTCTGGGAGCAAGGACCCCCCGGTAACATTTTGGCGACCACAAAGGGACCTCCAAAAGCGGTGAGTAATATTGGACCACTTTCGCTTGCTATTCTGTCCTGTCCTTCCTTAGAATTGGAGGAAAACACTGGGCACATGTTGGCCAGTTAAAAACGATTAGCATGGCTGCCGGACTTAAGACTCAGGTGTGAGGCTATCTGGGAAAGGGCTTTCTAACAGCCCCCAGCTCTTCTGGGTTGGGGACATTGGTCTGCCTGGAGCCACCTTCTACTTCCAATTTTCTTGGGGAAGCCGAGGGCCGGCTAGAGGCAGAAAGCTGTCCTCCCGAACTCCCGGCAGTAGCCGGTTGAGATCATGGCGCAGCCAGAAGTCTCCACACCACAGTCGCCTGCGCCCCTCCCTTTCCTTCTGACCCACACCTCCCGGGTCCCGACCATGACTTCCTTGAAAGTGCAGCCCCAAACTTCTCCTTACCTCTGAATCTACTTCCTCTGGTCCCGGTCTCCTAGGTACTAGTGGTTCAGACTTTCATTTCCTCCAGCAAGTTCTATCTCCAAAGGGATCTAAGGAAGCTCTAGGCTGTGTCCTTCCGCATCTAGGCTACAAACCCAGGGAGTCTTATCCCTGGTGTCCCTCCCATTTTAGATAGACAGCTCTCAAAACGGGCAGTTATGTGGGACCCATTCCCCACCACCCTTGCCAGGGTTCCAAGTTTGTAATGGCTAAGAGAGAGAGAGAGGCAGGGAGAGAGAGAGAGAGAGAGAGAGAGAGAAAGAGAGACAGAGAGTGAGAGAGATGGGGAGAGAGAGAGAGAGATGGGGAGGGGGGAGCGGGGGAGAGAGACAAGGTGGGAGAGACGGGGAGAGAGAGAGACAAAGAGGGAGTCAAAGAGAAAAAGATAAAAAAAGGAAGTGTGTCCTAGCCGGGTACAGTGGCTCAAGCCTGTAATCCCAGCACTTTGGGAGGCCAAGACAGGCGGATCACGAGGTCAGGAGATCGAGACCATCCTGGCTAACACGGTGAAACCCTGTTTCTACTAAAAAATACGAAAAACTAGCCGGGGGAGATGGCGGGCGCCTGTGGTCCCAGCTACTCGGGAGGCTGAGGCAGGAGAATGGCGTAAACCCGGGAGGCAGAGCTTGCAGTGAGCTGAGATCCGGCCACTGCACCCCAGCCTGGGTGACAGAGCGAGACTCCGTCTCAAAAAAAACAAAAAACAAAAAAAAGTGTGTCCTATTCCTTTAAAAGCCAGGGTAAACTTCAAACCTGTAATTGATAATTAAAGGTCTCGTCTGTGACCCTCTAACACTCCAATACCACTTTGTTGTCAGTGTAAATAAGGGCGTAGCCCAAAAGCACTGAGGCCACTGACAACCCGTAGATTTCCTATCAAAAATCCTTAACCCAGTAACCCGCGGATGGGCCAAATGCATTCAGTCAGTAGTGGCAACTGCTTTGCTAAAGGTAGAAAAGTAACTTTAGAGGAAACTTCATTGTGAGCACACCTCACCAGTCCAGAATTATTCCAAGACAAAAAAAGAAAAGGTAGCTTACTAACCCAAATCTTAAAGTATGGGGCTATTCTGTTAAAAAAAGGATAATGTAACTCCAAGCACTGGTAATTCATTTAACCCAGCAGATTTCCTAACAGGGGATTTAAATCTTCATTACCATACAAAGGTCTGACCAGACCTAGGGGGAACTCCTTTCAGGACAGGAGGATAGATGGTTGCTCCCAGGTAATTGAGGGAAAAAAAACCCAATGGGTATTCAATAATTAATACGGAGACTCCTGTGGAAGCAGGGTTAGAAAACTTGCCTAATAATTGGTGTCCTCAAACATGCGAGCTGTTTGCACTCAACCAAGCCTTAAAGTACTTACAGAATCAAAAGACTATTTAATCCTGACTTAAAAGGTTAGCTACACCCTCTCTGAAATGAATTTGCATAAGAACTGTTGTTTATAGGAATGCATCTTGATGGGGCAGCTGGATTGTTATGAAATACTCAGGAACCCAGTCCAGATCTAGGGCTCACCCCTGAACGCACAGGCAATATTGGGCACGCTGGTAAAGGACCACTGGAATCCAGCAGCCCAGACCCCTTTCTTTGTGGTCAAGAAAGGCGGGGAGACGGGTGCGGGACTGCTACATCAGTGAGCGTAACTAATCCGGTAAGCAGAGGTCCACGGGTGGTTACGCACCCTGGAAAGGAATAAGCATTAGGACCATAGAGGACGCTCTATGACTAACGTTCATCGGAAAATGATTAGGGGTGCTGGCATCCCTATGTTCTTTTTTCAGATGGGAAATGTTCCCCCCAAGGCAAAAATGCCCCTAAGATGTATTCTGGAGAATTCAGATCAATTTGACCCTCAGACGCTAAGAAAGAAATGACTTAATAGTCTTCTGCAGTACCACCTGGCCACAATTTCCTCTTCAAGGGGGAGAAACCTGGCCTCCTGAGGGAAGTATAAATTATAACACCATCTTAAACCTAGACCTCTTTTGTGGAAAAGAAGGCAAATGGAGTGAAGTGCCATATGAACAAACTGTCTTTTCATTAAGAGACAACTTGCAATTCTGCAAAAAGTGTGATTTATGCCCTACAGGAAGCCCTCAGAGCCTACCTCCCTACCCCAGCACCCCCCGACTCCTTCCCCAACTAATAAGGACCCCCCTTCAACCCATTCAGTCCAAAAGGAGATAGACAAAAGGGTAAACAATGAACCACAGAGTGCCAGTATTCCCCGATTATGCCCCCTCCAAGCAGGGGGAGGAGGACAATTCAGCCCAGCCAGAGCGCATGACCCGTTTTCTCTCTCAGACTTAAAGCAAATTAAAATAGACCGAGGTAAATTTTCGGATAATCCTGATGGCTATATTGATGTTTTACAAGGGTGAGGATGATCCTTTGATCTGACATGGAGAGATATGTTACTGCTAAATGAGACACTGATCCCAAATGAGAGAAATGCCGCCGTAACTGCAGCCCCAGCGCATGCCAATCTCTGGTATCTCAGTCAGGTCAGTGATGGGGTGACAACAGAGAAAAGAGAAGGATTCCCCACAGGCCAGCAGGCAGTTCCCGGTGTAGACCCTCACTGGGACACAGAATCAGAATGTGGAAATCGGTGCAACAGACATTTGCTAACTTGCATGCTAGGAGGACTAAGGAAAACTAGGAAGAAGCCTATGAATTATTCAATGATGTCCACTATAACACAGGGAAAGGAAGAAAATCCTACCGCCTTTCTGGAGAGACTAAGGGAGGCATCGAGGAAGCATACCTCCCTGTCACCTGACTCTATTGAAGGCCAACTAATCCTAAAGGATGAGTGTATCACTCAGTCAGCTGCAGACATTAGGAGAAAACTTCTAAAGTCTGCCTTAGGCCCAGAGCAAAACTTAGAAACCCTATTGAACTTTGCAACCTTGGTTTTTTATAATAGAGATCAGGAGGAACGGGTGGAACGGGATAAATGGGATTTTTTAAAAAAGGCCACTGCTTTAGTCATGGCCCTCAGGCAAGAGAACTTTGGAGGCTCTGGAAAAGGGAAAAGCTGGACAAATCAAATGCCTGATAGGGCTTGCTTCCAATGTGGTCTACAAAGTCACTTTAAAAAAGATTGTCCAACTATAAGCTGCCCCCTCGTCCATGCCCGTTATGTCAAGGGAATCACTTTAAGGCCCAATGCGCCAGGGGATGAAGGTCCTCTGAGTCGGAAGCCACTAACCAGATGATCCAGCAGCAGGACTGAGGGTGCCCATGGGAAGCACCAGCCCATGCCATCACCCTTACAGACCCCTGGATATGCTTGACCATTAAGGGCCAGGAGATTAACTGTCTCCTGGACACTGGCACGGCCTTTCAGTCTTGCTCTCCTGTCCCGGACAACTGTCCTCCAGCTCTGTCACTATCCAAGGGGTGCTAGGACAGCCAGTCACTAGATACTTCTCCCAGCTGCTAAGTTGTGACTAAGGAGGTTTAGTCTTTTCACATGCTTTTCTAATTATGCCTGAAAGCCCCACTCCCTTGACAGGGAGACACATTCTAGCAAAAGCAGGGGCCATTACACACCTGAACATAGGAGAAGGAACACCCGTTTGTTGTCCCCTGCTTGAAGAAGGAATTAATCCTGATGTCTGGGCAACAGAAGGACAATATAGATGAGCAAAAATTGTCCATTCTGTTCAAATTAAACTAAAGGATTCCGCCTCCTTTCCCTATCGAAGGCAGTAACCCCTCAGACCTGAGGCCCAACAAGGACTCCAAAGGATTGTTAAGGACCTAAAAGCCCAAGGCCTAGTAAAACCATGCAATAGTCCCTGCAATACTCCAATTTTAGGAGTATAGAAACCTAACAGACAGTGGAGGTTAGTGCAAGATCTCAGGATTATCAATGAGGCTGTTATTCCTCTATAACCAGCTGTACCTAGCCCTTATACTCTGCTTTCCCTTTTACCAGAGGAAGCAGAGTGGTTTACAGTTCTGGACCTTAAGGATGCCTTTTTCTGCATCCCTGTACATGCTGACTCTCAATTCTTGTTTGGCTTTGAAGATCCTTCCAACCCAATGTCTCAACTCACTTCAACTGTTTTACCCCAAGGGTTCAGGAATAGCTCCCATCTATCTGTTCAGGCGTTAGCCCAAGACTTGAGCCAATTCTCATACCTGGACACTCGTGTGCTTCAGTACATGGATTATTTACTTTTAGCCACCCGTTCAGAACCTTGTGCCATCAAGCCACCCAAGCGCTCTTAAATTTCCTCGCCACCTGTGGCTACAGGTTTCTAAACCAAAGGCTCAGCTCTGGTCACAACAGTTTAAATACTTAGGGCTAAAATTATCCAATGGCATCAGGGCCCTCAGTGAGGAATGTATCCTGCCTATACTGGCTTATCCTCATCTCCAAACCCTAAAGCAACTAAGAGGGTTCCTTGGCATAGCAGGTTTCTGCCACGTATGGATTCCCAGGTACGGTGAAATAGCCAGATCATTATGTACACTAATTAAGGAAACTCAGAAAGCCAGTACCCATTTAGTAAGATGGACACCTGAGGCAGAAGCAGCTTTCCAGGCCCTAAAGAAGACCCTACCTCAAGCCCCAGTGTTAAGCTTGCCAACGGGGCAAGACTTTTCTTTTTATGTCACAGAAAAAAACAGGAATAGCTCTAGGAGTCCTTACACAGGTCCGAGGGACGAGCTTGTAACCCGTGGCATACCTGAGTAAAAAATTGTTATAGTGGCAAAGGGTTGGCCTCATTGTTTACAGGTAGTGGTAGCAGTAGCAGTATTAGTACCTGAAGCTGTTAAAACAATACAGGGAAGAGATATCTTCCTGTCCTATCCAGGGGAAGAGACACATCCTGTGTGGATATCTCATGATGTAAATGGCATACTCACTGCTAAGGGAGACTTGTGGCTGTCAGACAACCGTTTACTTAAATATCAGGCTTTATTACTTGAAGGGCCAGTGCTGCGACTGCACACTTGTGCAACTCTTAACCCAGCCACATTTCTTCCAGACAATGAAGAAAAGATAGAACATACCTGTCAACTAGTAATTGCTCAAACCTATGCCACTCGAGGGGACCTTTTAGAGGTTCCCTTGACTGATCTCGACCTCAACTTGTACACTGATGGAAGTTCCTTTGTAGAAAAAGGACTTCGAAAAGCAGGGTATACAGTGGTCAGTGATAATGGAATACTTGAAAGTAATCCCCTCACTCCAGGAACTAGTGCTCAGCTGGCAGAACTAATAGCCCTCACTCGGGTAGGAAAAGGAGAAAAGTCTGTAAATATATATACAGACTCTAAGTATGCTTACTTAGTCCTCCATGCCCATGCGACAATATGGAGAGAAAGGGAATTCCTAACTTCTGAGGGAACACCTACGAAACATCAGGAAGCCATTAGGAAATTATTATTGGCTGTATAGAAACCTAAAGAGGTGGCAGTCTTACACTGCCGCGGTCATCAGAAAGGAAAGGAAAGGGAAATAGAAAGGAACTGCCAAGCAAATATTGAAGCTAAAAGAGCCACAAGGCAGGAACCTGCATTAGAAATGCTTATACCCTGGTATGGGGTAATCCCCTCCGGGAAACCAAGCCCCAGTACTAAGCAGGAGAAATAGAATGGGGAACTTCACGAGGACATAGTTTTCTCCCCTCAGGATGGCTAGCCACTGAAGAAGGGAAAATAGTTTTGCCTGCAGCTAACCAATGGAAATTACTTAAAACCCTTCACCAAACCTTTCACTTAGGCATTGATAGCACCTATCAGATGGCCAAATCATTATTTACTGGACCAGGCCTTTTCAAAACTATCAAGCAGATAGTCAGGGCCTATGAAGTGTGCCAAAGAAGTAATCCCCTGCCTTATCGCCAAGCTCCTTTAGGAGAACAAAAACAGGCATTACCCAGGAGAAGACTGGCAACTAGATTTTACCCACATGCCCAAATCTCAGGGATTTCAGTATCTACTAGTCTGCGTAGATACTTTCGCTGGTTGGGCAGAGGCCTTCCCCTGTAGGACAAAAAAGGCCCAAGAGGTAATAAAGGCACTAGTTTATGAAATAGTTCCCAGATTCAGACTTCCACAAGGCTTACAGAGTGACAATGCCCCTCCTTTCAAGGCTATAGTAACCCAGGGAGTATCCCAGGCGTTAGGTATACAATATCACTTACACTGCGCCTGGAGGATGCAGTCCTCAGGAGAAGTTGAGAAAATGAATGAAACACTCAAAAGACATCTGAAAAAGCTAACCCAGGAAACCCACCTCTCATGGCCTGCTCTGTTGCCTATAGCCTTACTAAGAATCCGAAACTCTCCCCAAAAAGAAGGACTTAGCCCGTATGAAATGCTGTATGGACGGCCCTTCCTAACCAATGACCTTGTGCTTAACTGAGAGACGGCCAACCTAGTTGCAGACATCATCTCCTTAGCCAGATATCAACAAGTTCTTAAAATATTACAAGGAGCCTATCCCTAAGAAGAGGGAAAGGAACTATTCCACCCTGGCAACATGGTATTAGTCAAGTCCCTTCCCTGTAATTCCCCACCCTTAGATACATCCTGGGAAGGACCCTACCCAGTCATTTTATCTATTCCAACTGTGGTTAAAGTGGCTAGAGTGGAGTCTTGGATACATCACACTCATGTCAAAACCTGGATACTGCCAAAGGAACCCAAAAATCCAGAAGACAATGCTATATCTATTCCTGTGAACCTCTAGAGGATCTACACCTGCTCTTCAAACAGCAACCAAGAGGAAAGTAAATAAAATCGTAAACCCCATGGCCCTCCCTTATCGTATTTTTTCTCTTTAGTGTTATCTGACCCCCTTTCACTCTCACTGCACCCCCTCCATGCTGCTGTGTGACCAGTAGCTCCCCTTACCAAGAGATTCTATGGAGATTGCGGCATCCCGGAAATATTGACACCCCATCGTATAGGAGTTTATCTAAGGGAAGCCCCACCTTCACTGCCCACACACATGCCCCGCAACTGCTATAACTCTGCCACTCTTGGCATGCATGCAAATATTCATTATTAGACAGGAAAAATGATTAATCCTAGTTGTCCTGGAGGACTTGGAACCACTGTCTGTTGGACTTACTACACCAATACAGGTATGTCTGATAGAGGTGGAGTTCAAGATCAGGTAAGAGAAAACCACGTAAAGGAAGTAATCTCCCAACTGACCAGGGTACATAGCAACCCTAGCCCGTACAAAGGGCTAGATCTCTCAGAACTACATGAAACCCTCTGTACCCATACTCAAAAAATGGTTCTTCAAATGGAGCCCCAGCTGCAGTCCATGACTAAGATCTACCGTGGACCCCTGGACCAGCCTGCTAGCCCATGCTCCGATGTTAATGACATTGAAGGCACCCCTCCTGATGAAATCTCAACTGCACAACCCCTACTATGCCCCAATTCAGCAGGAAGCAGTTAGAGCGGTCATTGGCCAACCTCCCCAACAGCACTTGGGTTTTCCTGTTGACACAAGGGACTGAGAGACTGGACTAGCTGGAATTTCTAGGTCAAGGTTGCAACTTCCACTCATAGAGGAGGGGCTGCCTTCTTCTTTTTGGAACTAAACAGGGTCTTTTTCATCCTTTTTTAAAGTAGTCTAGATGACACAAGACCAGTAATTACATACATTTGCACATGAATTTAATTCATGGCAGACACACTTATTTCCTGTCGTGTAACTTTTTTTTTTTAAGGACTGCATCTTATTCCATGTCGACTGCTATTGATAGTGGCACAAGAATTAAATTTTAGGGTTATATGCTTGGAGACCCTTCTTTCTTCTGTCCTAGCTATTACTTTATTTGTGTCGCCTAGAAAAGGACCAGTCCTTAATTTTGTCTTAAAAACTGTGATCATGGGAGGCTTAAAATGGATCATAACATGCATCAGGTTGGTTATTTCCTGGGCTACATATCTTGGATAGAATAGCATTATACAAACAAGTTTCTTTTAGAGTCCTGGTACGCTTGTAATAACTATAAAATAATAGGACTGTAATAATCTTTTGTCCTACCTCAGTGACTTGATGTATATACTGGGAACAGCCCTCAGTCTGAGGAAGGTCAGTTGAAGTCTTTACTGTACAAGTCCACATTTTAAGGAAAATGAGTCCCGTAATGAGTTTCCTCATGCTTTGGCTGTGCATGGACCAGTCAGCTTCCGGGTGTGACTGGAGCAGGGCTTGTCATCTTCTTCAGAGTCACTTTGCAGGGATTCGGGAAGCTACTCCCATCCACGTATAGCTCGCAGTCTACTGATGTGTAAGGATGGTCTCAGAGGTTGGGCCCACTAGAATAAACTGAGTCCAATACTTCTACACAGTTATGTTTAATTGGGCTCTCGGATACCTGGAGCAAGGTGGCGGGGTTTAGGGTGTCGCAAAACTTCAATGATTATGCAGGGATTTTCACAGAGCAAGCTTTGGTATCCAGTTAGTCTAGCATTCATTACATAATGGTATTCTTTGGTATTTATTAAAATTATCACAGCATGGGGGGACTTTATGTTTAGGTTTTGCCTAAGAGTTAGCTTATCTGTTTCTTGTGCTAACAGGGCCGTTGCTGTCAGGGCCCTTGGACATGGGGGCCAGCCTTTGGAAACCTCGTCTAGTTGTTTTGAGAGATAGGCCACCAAGGGCTCTACAGGCTGGGTTAAAACTCCAACTGCTATTTTTTCTCTTTCTGACACATAGAGTGTAAAGAGTTTTGTCAGGTCAAGTAGCCTCAGGACTGGGTCCCACATGAGCTTTTCTTTTTAACTCATTGAAAGGTCATTGCTGTTGGTTGTAATAGTTGTAGTTTATTTAATCTACATTTTTATTGACTGTCATCTACCAAAATATTGACTTAAATCCTGTAACTATTTGATTTCAAGCTTTAAATTGATCTGGTATTCCTTGTGGGGCTCCAATTGCATCTAAATAGATGTGAGAGTTGAAAGTCCTAAAAGGGGCTTCTCTCGCTTTACGATGTCTTATTATTTTTATTTTTATTTTTTTTCTTCCTCTGGTGGATGAAATGCCAGGGTGAAAGGGATAGCCAAATGGACTAATGCACAAGTGCCACTCTAGTTATTTGGCAGAGTGCCTAGTAAAGGTCCACTATAAAACCACCACCCATCTGCTTGGGGATGAACAAGGGCTGACTGATTGCTAAGCTCTTGAAAATTCTCAAGCTCACTACATCCCAAGGAATGCTGTCTCCTCCCTGCTGTGAGAAACACGAAGTGAACTTAGAGTTGGGAGACAGAAGCTGGATGACCCTCGGGGGCTGACCCTCAGGGACTTTGGGATATAGCAGAGAGAGCTTGGCATGACTTACTACTCTAGGCTGTAGAATCCTGGAAAAGAGCTACCATGCAGCCCATGCCTAGTGGACTGGAGGACCACCTTAGTGGAAGGGGGACAATCAGGGCCTCTGGCCTGCCATGTGCACAAACATAACAATTGCTTTTGTTTAACTTGCAGATGGAATATTTGATCCATTTTAACCAGACATTTGCAACTTGGTATGCTGTCTTAATTGACAAAGTTTGTTTTAAGCATTTAACTTCTATGATCCTCCAGTGAAATGAATGTTTTATTTAGCACTTATCTTTATTAGTTTTTAGACCAAAGAAAGCTAAACACTATTTTATATTTAACAATGCTTCTTGTATGATTTTTATACCAGATAAACTAAAATTTATCTTTATATTAGTGTGTTATTAATATGAAACTTAATTTTAATAAAACCTTGTAGACATATTTAATTTTTCATGTTTGACCATAAGGTAAGATTTTATAGACTCTTTTTAACCTTTTATAATTTTTGTTAAACAGCAGTTGATGCTTTAAGAAAAACTTGTTGCATTTTTACTTTAATATCCAGTTCACAGAAAAACTGGATGATATCTTTTTAACTTTAGCTAATATGTTTACACACAGCATTTTCTTTATAATGAACATTTTAAAACTTGCTTAAACTTTCAAAACAATAATTTTTTAAATCTTTTAACGTAGGTAGAACTCCACATTCTTATGCCTTCTTATAATCTTTTTACCAGAGGTATGTTTTACTTTTCTTATACACCTTGCACATAAACTGTTTTTTCAACAGTACTCAGGAGGCCTTATTACTTTTACATTATACAACATTTTTTGCATAAAATTTTTTATAACTTTTTTCACGACTTTTGCAGATAATTTTTCGACATGTCTTAATTTTCTGACTTCTTATAAACATTTTTTTCTTTAAACAACCAGTTAATTTATTTCTGGACAAGAATTTACCATATAACATTCTTTTTATATAAATTCTGCCACCCCCCTTTTTTTCCTTTTCTTGAAATTTTTTAACAATTTCTAGTGGAGTGGGCTTATTTGTGCCTGACCTATGCTTTTTTGAGACAGAACACTTCGCTCACACCACACGCACAGCACAAAACAAATAACAAGTAAAAAGGGCACACACACACTTCTGCAGTTTACATCAAACCAAAATCAGAGTATCCAGAAATCCAAGCCAGGTCGAAACCAAAACCAAAGTATCAAGCAATCTAAGTCAAGTCAAAAGCAAAAACCAAAGTGCCAGTACAGGCACACCGTGGGTGATCAGGCCATGCTTCTACTCAAATGGAGTAGGCAAGTTCCCAAGAGCAGTCCTGTCAAGCAACTTAAACCAAGTCAAAACCAAAACTAAAGTGCCAACAGAGGCACGCCGTGGGTGATCAGGCCACGCTTCCACTCAAATGGAGTGGGCAAGTTCCCAAACCAGTCCTGTCAAGCAATTCAAACCAAGTCAAAACCAAAACCAACACCAAAGTGCTAATAAAGGCACACCGTGTGTGATCAGGCCACACTTCCACTCAGATGGAGTGGGCAAGTTCCAAAGGCTAGTCTTACCAAGTTTCAGATGTCCAGACTCCAAGGGCCAGTTTCTTCCCAGTGTTCAGCCCCTGTGGTAATCCTCCACGGGGCCCCGCTACGCGCTGCTCTGATGAGGTGTTCCACCAGGGCAACTGCCTACCCGGGAGTGCTCTTAGGCTGGCTGGAGTCCCCCCAGGGATGCTCCACAGGGCGGGCCTAAGCCACCAAAGAGGCTGCCTAGGCCGTCTGTCAGTCACCTCACTTCCAGGTCAGGGAACCAAGAAGTGTAGCAGAAGGAGCCACAGACAAAACCTCTCCCATACCGAGTTGTAGAAGGAAGGGCTTTATTCAGTTGGGAGCATAGCAAGCTACTGCATTAAAATCTGAGCTCCCTGAGTGCACAATTTCTGTCCCTTTTAAGGGCTCATAACACTAAAGATTTCATATGCAAGGGTGTGATTGAGCAATCTAGGGGATACGTGACAGGGGTTTCATGCACTGATAGTCAGAGAGAAACAGAACAGGGCAGGGAGTTTTACAACGTTCTTCTACACAATGTCTGGAATCTATGAATAACATTGGTTTCTAAGTTATGAGTTGATTTTTAACTACTGGGTTTAGGCCAGGCAAGCCCAGGCCTGGTTTTGGGTCTGGAGCTGGGCTGCCTGTCTTTGGTTTTACTTCCTTGTTTTTTCCTTAAAACAGCTACTCAGTATAAAACAATATGAGAGGGTCTCTCTCTTTCCTCACAACCACTCATAGACTGCTAAAGTGTTCAAACTGTGTTCAAATAAGGCAAAGGCCAACCTGTAACCAATCCAGCTATTTCTGTACCTCACTTCCGATTTCTGTATGTCACTTCCCTTTTTATATCCATAAATTTATTCTGACCAGGAGGCATCCCTGGAGTCTCTCAAATCTGGTGTGATTCTGGGGGCTGCCCAATTTGTGAATCGTTCATTGCTCAGTTAAACTCCTTTAAATTTAATTCAGCTGAAGGTTTTCTTTTAACAGATCTAACTGTATTTTTGTAGCCATTAGCCAAACCTTTTTTATCTCATCTCTCCACTACCCTTCTCGGCCTCTGGCAACCATCATTCTATTCTCTATCTCTCTGAAGCTTGTTACCTGGAGGCTACATCTCCATGATAAAACCTTGCTCTCCACAACCCCTTATCGTAACCAAGATATTTCTTTCTACTAATACCAAGTCTTTAGATAATAACTCTTTCAACAAAGTGCTAATCAGAACATTTGAATCTGCCTATAACCTGGTAACTGCTGCTTCCAATTGTGCAGACTTTCCAGTCTGAACTAATGGACATCTGACAAGTATCGATTCATGTCTTATGTCTCCCTGAAATATATAAAATACTAAACTGTATTCTGACCACAGGTGCATAGTCTCAGGATCTCCAGAGGGCTGTGTCAGCGGTCATTGGTCACTCATATTTGGTTCAGAAAATTTCTCAAATATTTTACCAAGTTCAACTATTTACGTTGACACATATCTTTGCTATTATATTTCTTCAATATATTGATTTCCTTTCTATATATATCCAGCAGTGGGATTGCTCAATCGTATGGTAGCTCTAAAGGAACCTCCTTGCTGTTCTCAATAATGGTTGTACTAATTTACATTCCCGCCAACAGTGTGTGAGGATTCCTCTTTCCCCACATCCTCACCAACATTGGTATGGCTTGTCTTTTGAATAAAAGCCATTTTGAATGAGATAAGATGACATGTCATAGTTTTGATGCAATTTTCTTTCAATATATCTGTCTCTCACTTCATAAAAGAAAAGCATAATGTCCTACATGGGACATTTTACAATGATCCTTTCATCTCTAGGAATAAAACCTTCTGAATGAACACAAAAAAGGGCTGAATCTATTGTGAATATATAGAATTTGATGACAAGTTCCATAAAGCAAAAAAGGAAAAAAGGTTTGTATCATTAATATTATAAAGCAGGCTTGTTTTTCCTTCCAAGTTACAAACTTATGACGTAGTCTTTTTCGTCCTTCCTCTCTTCCTTCGTCTTTTCACTATGTTAGAATTAAGAGATGAGATAATTGTCATGAGGACACCTATTAATATATTTATTTGAATTTAAAATTTAATTTTCTGTCTTAAATAAGTTTGATTGATTGATCATACTTTACAATTGAGACTGGCTTTGCTGACTAGATAACCTTGTAGGCAATTTTCTCAAATGAAATAAAACAAATATGTAGTACCAATATTTATATCAATATTTTAGTAATATTGTTTATGCCTATATAGTTTTAAAACTGGAAGAAACTATTTTGTTTTCAATCGTTAAAACTTTTAAATGTTTTAGATATTAACCTGACAATATACAAGAGGGCAAAGAGGTTTTCAAAATTATTTCAGAAAATGTGGTCCAAAATTTGTAAAATAGGTTAAGATCTTTCCATTTCCCTAATTTACTAGAGATTAAACTCAGGCCTATAGATATTGAGTCTGTTTTTCACTATCAGATAAAAACCCTCGACAAGTGGGTTTTTTTTGTTTGTTTGTTTGTTTTTGGTTTTTTGGTTATAATTAAATATATTTCACATCATATGCTTATGCAACTGAATTTAAACATGATTAGCATATGTTCAAATTATTTTTGTTCATGTTTCATGCCCCCCCAAACACTTCATATATTGAAGCCCTAATCCCTAAATGTGACTATATCTGGAGATTGTGTTTTTAGGAGGTAATTAAGGTTGAGTGAGGTCAAGGAGAGAATGTAGTCCTAATTCCATAGGAGTGTGCCTTGTAGAAGAGGAAGACTGATTCTCTCTTCTCCTCTTTTTCTTTCTCTTCACAGTAAGAAGGTGACTGTCTGCAAGAGCCAGGAACAGAGCTCTCAGCAGCAGCCAAACTCTGCTGGAACTTACTCTTTGACTATACAGCCTCCAGATTTGCAAAAAAAAAATTTCTGTTGTTTATAAATTATCTGGTCTTGGGTATTTTGTTACAGAACAGGAATAAACTGAAACACCTCCATGTGACAAATTATATTAGGGTTCTTCAGAGAAACAGAAAAATAGGATATAGATATAGCTATATGAGGAGATTTATTTTGGGAATGGCTCATGTCATTATGAAAGTCAAAAAAAAAAAAAAAAAATCCCACAAAACGTCATCTGTAAGCTGGAGCTCCTGAAAGTCTAAGAAACAGGGAAGCCAATGATGTAACTTCCAGTTCAAGTCCAAAGAGAGAGATTGGAGATGCTCATGTTGTCCTGAAGTACAAAGGCCCTTGAAAGGAGCTCCAGTGTTTGAGAGGAAGAGAAGATGAATATCCCAGCTTAAGAAGAAAGGCAGCAAACTTGCTCTTTGTCTGCCTATGATGATGCCCACCCACATAGGTGACGATAGATATTCTGGTTCTTCTTTATTCAGTTACTAATTCAAAAGCTACTCTCTTTTAGAAACCACCATAGGCCTACCCAGAAATAGTGTTTTATCTCTATCCAGGCATCCCTTAACCCAGTTATCTGGCACAAAATTAACCACTGCACAAATACTATTAATGTGAGTACAATTTGAGGAAATAGCAGCTATCTAAATGTTACTTAATAAAAATGAAGGCATCGTTTAGATAAAATCATTTGTTAAAATGCTAACATTTATCCACTAAGATAAACTTGAATACTGTAGCCATTTTATGTCACTTTCTGCCACTCTATGAATTTAACCATAGTATATATTAGCATCATCAACAAATTAAATATTTCTAAATAATACACTTCAGTTACATGTTTCTGACACATACAAATATCAGGAGGAGAAAATTATAAAACATATGAGAGAATTTTAAACATTCTTCAAGAGTTACTTGAAGATATTTGGAAAACATTTTGAAAACAGCTATTATGTTTATGTATCTTCATATAATTCATTAAAAATATAATTTAAAAAACTTCTAAAAATATTTTTATCATGTAATTGTCTTAAAATATCAAACACAAATTAAGTCTATGTCTAAACATATCTCTTAAAATATGGCATGAGTCTAGCCTAGAAAACTCTGCACAAAGTCTGATGATGGTGAAGCCGAGGTCAGATTTTAATTGCTGCATGTAATGTAGTTTCATGTTCAGAAATGTTATTCAGGGAGTTTTATGTAATAATCATAAAGGTATCCACGTGACAATATAAGGATCAATAAGTTCATTTTCTTCATATTAAGGAAACAATTCAAAGGATGAGTTAATGATGAAAAATTAACTAAGCTCTTAAATTAATTATCCTCAAATATAATTGTCAGTTTAAAGTTATAGTGCCTGTCACTTGGAAGTCATTAAGACATAGTAATTGGTATAATATTTTGAAAAAAAAACTGAAGTGAGAAACACTTACTTTTTAAAATTCATGATATTGTTTGGCCGTTCAACCACTAAATCAATGCTCTTTAGTACATCAGAGAAAGAGCAATAATGGCTACAATAATAGATTTGTTGCTGAGTTTTAACTGTCAGTCTATTTCTGATTTTATACTATGACTGTTGTCTTACCAGGAAGGCTTTGACAAAACAAAAGTGGGCTTTATTTACTTTGAAGACGTTATGTTTACATATCAAGAGATAAACCCAGTGAACTCAGAATGGAATTTTTTGCTGATTCAGACCCTCACTCTTTGATTCCTTTTTTTTTGAGATGGAGTCTCACTCTATTACCCAGGCTGGAGTGCAAGGGCATGATCTCTGCTCACTGCAACCTCTGCCTCCTGAGTTCAAGAGATTTTCCTGCCTCAGCCTCCGAGTAGCTGGGATTACAGGCGCGCACCACCATGCTTGGCTAATTTTTGCATTTTTAGTAGAGACAGGGTTTCACCAATGTTAGCCAGGCTGGTCTCAAACTTCTGACCTTGTGATCCACCCGCCTCAGCCTCCCAAAGTTCTGGGATTACAGATGTGAGCCACCACACCAGGCTCACTCTTTGTTTCTTAGTAACAATATTCCAAATTTTTAGGCTGGCCTCTAACCCTGTCTCAGGCAGTAAGTTACCATTAGTCTTGGCCTGTCATGACAACTGCTTTCCTTTTGCCAGGTACTCATTTCACCA
The DNA here is from genome assembly GCF_009764315.1 of Trachypithecus francoisi. Taxonomy (NCBI): domain Eukaryota; kingdom Metazoa; phylum Chordata; class Mammalia; order Primates; family Cercopithecidae; genus Trachypithecus; species Trachypithecus francoisi. Next base: position 12,371,560 of record NW_022681435.1, read on the forward strand.
GTTCCCCTCCCTTGTAGAAAGGACAGCAATTGTGACTTTTAAGTGATGTGACTTAAGCAATTGATATGTAAGCGGTAATCTTTTGGGGCTTCTGGGAACAATTTTAGTTATATCTAGGTAAAAATAAGTATTTCTGTCTCATACACCTCAATTTTCTGTTTTAGAATGTGATCATCTGTGTCAATTTTCATAATAAAGCAATATTCTTTTTTTTTTTCTTGTTCTAGAGACATGGTCTCATTCTGTCACCCAGGCTAGAATGTGGTGGTATGATCATAGCTGACTACAGCCCTGAAACTTTGATTTCAAGCAATCCTCCCACTTCACCCTCTTGAATAACTAGGACTACAGACTTGCAACACCACACCCACCTAACTAAAATAAAGTTTGTTGTTTTCTTTTTCTAGAGATGGGGTCTTGCTATGTTGCCCAGGCTGATCTCAAACACCTGACCCCAAGTGATCCTCCTGCTGGGACCTCCAGTGCTGGAATTACAGGCATGAGGCACTGCACCTGGCTGAGGTAATGCTGTTAAGGTAAAATGTCAATACGTATATCGAGGCATACCCAAAGGATGGGGTACAAACTAACTAGGACCAACCTACACAATTATTAGGTAGGAAAAAGACATTTTTCTTTGTTTGTTTAAATCACTATTACATTGATTTCCATTAGTAACAGCTGATAATGTTCCTAAAGGGAAAGACCCAGACATACAGAACTTAATGTTGTAGAGAAAAGCAATCAAAAGCCACATTTTATATCCCAAACTCTGGTTTGTTCTAGGGGACACCATATTAAAAAAATATCTTTACCAAAGAAATAAATAATGATGGGGCCTGAGTTCTACTTTTCTCCCATGCTACTTGCTAATTATTCTCTTCCAAACAGAGAATGTAAGAAGGCTGGCAAAATCTATATTAAGAATACTTTCTCCTTACCTGGGACAATTGTTTGAATTGCCTTGCGTTGGTCACAACCTATTAATCTGAGGGCTGGAGGAAAGACAGAGCACAGAACCCACTGGGTAAAAGAAAAAGAAAATTATCACATTTGTAGACTGTATTTAGTCAAGACACTTGGCTTTATATTTCAAAATTGATGAGATAGAAATATTTTACAATCTCAGTAAATGATTGAAAAAATACATTAGCCAGAAAACATCAAATCTGAAAAACAAATGTGAATCTTCACCCCCTAAAATGACCCCAGGCTTCCAAATCTTCACTATTAGACAATGAAAACTGGACATGATTTATGTTACGTCCTATCCAATTCTCAATTCATGTGTAACCACGAAGACAATGGACAAAGAATCGTCTCCTTCCCTTAAAGTGATTCTTTTGTATGGAAAACCTATTGTCAGACTCTCAGGAATAAAGGTCTAGGTCACCCCAGAAGGCAAGCAACTCAGACCAGCTGAAGGGGGTGTAGAAGAAAAAAGACAAGATAAGAATTAAATATAGTCTCTGCTCTAGATGCAGTAATGGGGGGCAATGGCTTAGTTTGCTAACCCCTTTCACAGTGTTTTAGAAAAGGGGTTGGCAAACTTATTTTGTGAACAGATACAGATACAGTATTTTATATGTGCTAAGGTATATATCAGATTTTTCTCTCTTTTTTTCTTCAATTTTTAAGTATGTAAAAGGTGTCATCTGGAAACATACAAAACAGCCTCATGGGCTGGACTAGGCCATGGGCCTAGTTTGCTGGCCCTTGATTACAACTAGTAACAACCTGAATGAACTGGATCTTTCTTCCCTTCTCAGGGAAAACATCAGGGCATCTTATTTTCTGGTAAAACTTTAATATCCTGAATGTAAAAGTGGATTTGATGTATACAAATAGTAATTTGAGCCATATTCAGTTTACGTATCAGTTCAGATTTTTGCATCTTTGTTTTCTGAAGGGTAAATTCAACTTGTGTTGTTATAGAGCTGGGTTGCTGTTTTTCCCGTATCTGTTGTCACTGATGAGAACGCTGCTGCTATTGCTGCTCTTACTCTCTTGTGTCACCCACTGGCAAAAATAAACAATGCTTCATCTTACGTGCAGTCAGCAACACTCTTGTCACATCTCACTGAGTACCTTCTTGTAGTTTCTCTGTAGAATTCTGGCAATAACAGATTGTTTGTTATTGTTTGTATTGATTGTATTATTTGTATTGATGCTGTGGCTAATTCTGTAACAAACTCTCTTATAAGGTCCCCTTTTTCCCTAACTCACTTTTTTAATTTTTTTTTTTTTATTTTAGACAGAGTCTCACTCTGTCACACAGGCTGTGTGCAGGGACTTGATCTCGGCTCACTGCAACCACCATCTCCCAGGCTCCAAGAATTCTCTTGCCTCAGCCTCCTGAGTAGCTGGGACTACAGGCATGGCACCAACCTGCCTGGCTCCCTTTTGTGTTTTAATTAGAGACAGGGTCTCCCTATGTTGGCCATGCTGGTCTCAAACTCTGGGCCTCAAGTGATCCACCCGCCTCAGCTTTCCAAAGTGCTGGGATTATAGATGTGAGCCACTGCACCCTCCCCCATCTCACTTCTTTGTTCTCTTTCCTGCTTCTCTGGGCTTGAATCTTATGATCCCATTATTAGTGCCACTTATAATTTTGAATTGTGAAAGAAAATCTGCTTAGCAGATTTCCTTGTGTCATGATGCAGAAATCAAAGCATGATATATTTGGGGAAATAGAAAAGCCTTGAGGTTGACCAGTCTTCTTCACTTCTTCCATTGCTGCTTGCCTTATAAAATATAGTCAGACATTTCTGAATGTTCCTCATAAGCTGAGAGAACAACATCGGTGATCCTCCTATGGGGCAAGTAGGGTAAGGGGCAATGAGTGCCTTAGTAGAAGTTGCCAGGAAGCATCAACCAAGTCATTCACAAAAAAAGTGAATGTTTACACGACGTGGCCAATGCTTCTCCAACACAGCAAGATTACAAATGCTTTATTCTTGAGTCTGCATTTCAATTTGGATTATGTGATACACATTTAGACAGACAGTGAGAATGTTTTCGGAGGGTCTACAGCTTACAATGTTCCCCAATGTTGGAAAAATGTCAATATTTGATATTAAATATTATTTATATAAATTTGCAACTCTCACACCTTTTTATTTCTTACAATTAAGAACACATTTCAAAGAATCCCAAAATAATTTTATTTCTAATACTATGTTTTTATATAAAAAGAATCTGTTCCATTCTTCTTAGTAGTCTCTCAACACCATTATGTTTCATTTAGACAAAATGCATTGAGTTATCAGAGGAATATATAATAGAACAAAACCTCCCAAAGTTGGTGAGAGACAAGTATACATTTCTGAGTTACGCTTAACACCAGACAGTTTTAAAACACATAGAAGTGAAGAACGAATAAAGTATGATCTAGTAGGTATAATAATTTTTGTAAAGTGTAGCCAGGAATGTCTCTTTCTACAATAGCTATTGAATTTACAAACACAATTAAGGAGAGCTACTAGGCTCATGCATCAATTGGACCTGAAGTCTTTACTGAAAACTCCCATTAGTGTCAAAAGCAAGAAATAGGAGCAAGTTTTACTAACACTGTTAGTTTTTCGAATGTAAGGGGAGATAGCAGGGAATTCTGTTGAATGCATGTACATAGTAGTTTTAAACAAATTATTATAGACACAGCATATCTGTAATGTTCATTTATTTGGATGTTCACTTATTCACAAGAATATACCACACCAAAGAAAAAAAAATCAAACCTGCCACATGTTGGCAAAATTTTAAATATAAGTAATGTTTACATTATTTGTTCACTTATTCCCTTTTGATTTTCATATACAAAAAAATCCATTTAAAGTTTTATTACCCCTTTACTGAATCATTGGTAAAACCTGAAGAGGAATTTTCATAGAATGGGGTAGGAGCAAAGGAAGCAGAAAAATAAATAATAAGAAAGTCATAGAGTCTTAATATTTAAAGCTAACAGAGGGAAATAAATAATTGGAAATACAAGAAAGACAAATTGTACAACATGTAACATATAATGAGAGTATCACCTTTGATTTTTCATAAATATATACAGTAATTTAATGTGAGAGCTAAAAGATGTCAGATACCTTCCCTGTATTATCTGACTTAAATTTATTTATATCAAATTAACAGTTTGTGTATGTGTTTTGTTAAAAGAGTTCTTATTTTCTTGTTTAAAAAAATAGTCTCCCTTAAAATAGTCTTGTTATTCAATCACTTAGCATTATGAACATTTGTAAAATTAAGAAAAATGTGCCTTCCTGCTCTAAGACTGCTTTTCTCATTTTTGCAAAATTTATATTGAAAGAGTTTGCTCTTTTGAAAGAGTTAGGCTGTTATCATTAACTCTTCCCTTTTATGTTATTTACCTTAGCAAACTTTTTATCCAATACATACATTTTATATCATTTTATGACTGGATCAAAAACAATACTGAATTTGAAGAATCTCAAGATGAATCTCAATATTTTATAGTAAAGAGATTTAAAAAATGGCATAGTTTTTAAAGGTATATCAAGCTTCTGAAAATAAAGACTCAGAAGAAAATATTTATTCTGGTGTCTTTGTCAGGTTTAAGTTTGTGATATATCGCCAGCAAATTGTTTCATTTATGGAGCTGACAAGTTTATAAGTTAAGGTGATGATGAACACATAGTACTTATATACACATTTATACACATTTGCATAATCTCCTTCTTTCTTTTAATTTTCCAAACTATATATGTGCCCTTGTACATTCTCAGGACATGTGTCTGAAGTTGTAGGATGAAAAAGCTTCCACCAGCGCTCTCTCTCCTACCGCATCCAGCCTAATGTGCCTGCTGGCTTTCTAGGACCTCTTAACCTGGTCTCATCTTCCATCCATAATGATTCCCTTCTAAACCTCCGTGATCATCAGGCTGGACTTCCTGAGATTTCACTTTTGCCGGCATCCTCTCTTGCTCTCTAACGGTCACCCCAGAAACACACTCGTATTTAAGGAACCACACTAAATAAAGGATAGCTGTGACACTATGTGTCATTTTATCTATGAATCTTTCCCTAATGTTTCTCACTATCTTAATTTGGAATAACTTTCCATCCTGTGCATATTTTACCTCTGTTCTTGAACATAGAAAGGTGTGTTCGAATCAACCATAGAAGACTGTCAACATCTTCTAATTTTTAACCTACAAAAATATCAATTTTATACAAAATGTAAGTTATTAAATTGAAGTTAATATGAATAATACCTGGTCATGATGGCAACTTTTACTAAACTTAATTTTTATACTTGGAGATAGAAACTAGAAAACGTGTTCCTTTGAAACTGTACAGCAATCATTGATGTACTTTGAAATATGCAGGTAAGGGGAATCAGTGCTTAGCTTTTTCACTACTACAGGACATGTTAGTTGTTTGCTCTGTGTATTGTATGCTTCTTTAGTCAACGCTCTGAAAAATTGTTTCTACCCTTTTTAAAAATAGCACTGGAATTTTTTCTTTGTGTGCAACCTTATGTAAAAAGCTAATGTATGCAAAAATGATAGTGGAGATTTTCCTGTGGAAAAGGGTTAACTAGGAGCTTCATTTCCTCAGCGTTTCCATTGCACCCCAACCCAAGATCACTTGAGTGACTCAGGGTAACCTATAGTGCAAGATTCTTAACTCATTTGACTGCAGTAGTAAGGGCCAGTTTTAGCATCTGAAGGACACTGGTTAACATACAGCAGGAAACCAAAGTAAGAATTCTTTCAGAATATCCGCACGAATAATGCACCAGGGCACCAAGTCAGTGCTTGCTGATTCTGTTTGTGGGATGGCGTTTACTAGGGTAGAGGTCCCAAATCCTAAAACACACTTGGGATTGTTCCTCTCTGAATAGACTAGGATACAGGATCTGTCAAATGTATTGTTTAGTTTGGAGCCCAAAGACAAATCATTCCTTAAAGCACACCGATGGTACTGAATTTTAGCAGTGTTCTTTATGAATCTTTACAGTCACTTTACAATTACTTTTCAGAGTCAGTCTATTTTTTTCACTCACCCCCCATACAATTTAAAGAAAGGTGAAGGCAACCAATATATTTACAATTATGAGGAGGACTTAACATCACAAACTATTGGTATTATATTGTTCTCAAATTATGCACATTACATGTTAATATTAGCCCCTAAGGATATTGGAATCATAAAGGGGAAAGATAGCATTAATTGAGCTTTTAGTCCCAGGAAGTACACTAAATACTCTGACACTGATAAAATGAATTCTCAGACAATTCTAAATATTTCCATTTTTATCCAGATTCTACAGAAAATTAATTTAATAACCTAAATTATCATATTCTTTGACAAACTTGAAACAATAAATAAAATAGCGATGTAATGATAACTTTTAATTCAAAATTCACGTTTCCATACAACACAACAACATAGAAGGGTTAGCATTAAATTATATCTTTTCTGCCTATTAACCTCAAGATATTGCACCAGTCAAAACCAAATTTGTATGCTCAGTGGTGTTCAGAGATTTATTCTTTCCATTAGGTACATACTCAGCAGTGAACTTAGGCTAATGTACTTTCAATAAAAAGGTGGCAAATGTAAAGCGTTTTGTATTAGCTTAAGAAAATATGTTTCAATCATTAAAAATTAAAATTTTCTTCTTAACACATATCTCTTTTTCCCCTTCAGCTACATAATCACCTGTTTTTTTAAGTAATGGTGATCTAGGGTTGGTTATTTCCTGGCAGAAGAAAAAAAATAATCACATTATTACCTGCTGGGAAAACCCTATCCATGGGTAACTAAACTATTATAAACCATAAATATACAAAGAGAACTAAAATGAAAAAAATGTAACCATTATATATTAATAAATCCCAAGATTTTTAAAGCAAGAAAGGGGAGATGGTAAGGATTTTTTGAAGTTGAATAAAATACAATATTGAATAATCACCATTTATTAGCACTATTTTAGTAATACCGTTTAATCTTATTATCTTTCTGTTAATTTATTACTAGAAGAAAAATGTTCAAAACACTCTAATTCTGTCTCAGATATTATTTCAGTTGAAGGTAATTATTTATATATTTTATGTCTTACAAAGAAGGAAGCGTTTTTAAAATTGGTTACTGAAATTAAATTAACAACATATTTTTCTGAAAGAATAGCATTTGATTTTGGGCATGCTATTTTTCATAAGAACCAAAGAAATAGATGTATTTGTGTGTAGGTGTGCCTAGATGTTAGGTTTCATATGTGCAAAACTAATTTATAACCCTAAAGTTGGTTTTAGTTAACGGCTTTTAATTTCTAATATGATACTTCTTATCTCAAAATTACCTGCCTCTATCTGTGCACCCATAGAAACAAATTACAAAAATTTTAAGCAATTAAATAAATCAATCATTAGGTATCAAAAAAAATCAAGAAACAATACTACCTCATAAAAATTACAAAAATAATTATAAGAAAACTTTAAAACACTCATAAAAATGTAACTAATAACAGTGGTTCTTCTTTTCTGTTTTTCTTAATATACTTTATATTTATTAATAATTAATTTAAAGGCTTAGTGAGGCTTATATTTTTCCCAGCACTTTGGGAGGCTAATGTGTGAGGACTATTTGAAGCTACAAGTTCAAAGTCAGCCTGGGCAATATAGTGACACTCTATATCTATACAAATATTGAACAATAATCATATTAGTTTAGAGTATTTTTTAACTCAAAACATTCAGAGTTTTGAAAAGCATGCATGTTTTGGTATTTTGTATTGAAATTTTCCTTTTGGATTACTTTGACAGACACCTTTATATTGTGAATTGATGTAGAATTTAAAATGATATCTGTCTACCTGACAGAGTTGTGAGGATTACAGGTGAAGAAAAATCTTGTAATAAGGAGAGATAAAGATTCTCAAGAAGAACACAAAGGGAACTAATTGTAAAGACAAATATTCATAAACTGAATATGTAGATAAAATTCAGTTTTTGAATATTTATTTCATATACCCAGGTAATTTTTGTATTTTTTATAGAGATGAGGTCTCACTATGTTGCCCAGGCTGGTCTCAAACTCCTGGGGTCAAACCAACCTCCCTTCTCAGCCTCTCAAAGTGGTGGGATTACAGATGTGATCCACTGCGCCAAGCCTTAAATGAAAACTTTTTCTCATCAAAGACATTGCTAAAAAAATGGAGCTGCAAGACACAACCTGGAGACATATGTGCAACACATATATCTGATAAAGGTCTCACATCCAGATGTGCAGAACACCTATCAAATTTAAAATGAGCTAATATCTGAACAAATATTTCAAATAAATGATACGTGAATGACCACTAAACCCTCCCACCCTTCAAAATGTTGCACAAAGTCATTCACAGGAAGCTGCAAGGAAATACCACTATATCTTTATTACAATAGCTGAAACTAAATGCCTGAAAATACCAGGTCTTAGAAAGAGTGTGAAGCAAGCATACATCTCTTACGTTGCTACCTGCAGTGTAATCCTTTAAAGTTTTCTCGGGGAAAATATCAGGAGTTTCTTTTAAATTTAAACACATAAACATACCATGTAGCCCAGCAATTCTTAAAGCAAGGTACATATCCAAGGAAAGAAAATCACACATTCACAAAACAATCTTGCTTTGGAATGTTTATAGTAACTTTATTACAGTAACTTCAAACTGGAAACCAACCAAATTTCTATCAACTGGAAAATGAATAAACATATTTTTCCATATTTATTAGAGTTCTAAATAGTAAAAAAAAAAAAAATTGTGCAGGGGGAGCAAACTCTGAATACATGCTGCAACGTGAATAAATTCATACAAAAGGACATTAAAGATTTTTCTGGGGTAATAGAATTACCAATGATCTTCAAACTGTACACTTAATGTCGGTACTCTATGTAAAACGTCTTACCTATCAAATATTGAAGGCTGGTATAATAAAAAATGAGAGTTTAGCATAATATATGGATGATAACAGGTCAAAAGTATATATAAAATATAAACACATACACAGAAAAAGAATTAGAACCCCTTCATTAAGTAGGATAATAACAAATAAGAAAAGTAAGATGATATTTCTGAGAAGATTATGAATAGGTAATGGAAAAATTAGAATAAAGACTTTGGTGACTAAAGCAGAGCAAGCCTTGCTCTATTCTTCTCTGGGCTTCCTGTGGGGAAACATCAGGCCACTTCAGAAAATATCTGCACTCACTTGACTATGCAGTGCAAACGCATCAAATTGTGTACATGAAAGATGTGCAGTTGACTGGGCGTGGGGGTTCAGGCCTGTAATCCCAGCACTTTGGGAGGCAGAGGCGGGCAGATCTCCTGAGGTCAGGAGTTCAAGAGCAGCCTGGCCAACATGGTGACACCCCGTCTCTACTAAAAATGCAAAAATTTGCTGGACGTGGTGGCAAGTGCCTGTAGTCTCAGCTACTTGGGAGGCTGAGGCAGGAGAATCGCTTGAACTCGGGAGGCAGAGGTTACAGTGAGCCAAGATCATGCAACTGGACTCCAGCCTGGTGACAGAGAGAGACTCCATAAAAAAAAAAAAAAGAAAGGAAAAGAAAAAGAAATATGTGCAGTTTTAAAATGACACTTAGACTTCGGTAAACCTATTTATTAAAAATAAAAATAGTTCATGGAGGAATTTTTAGTCAAAGAAAGCAAGCATTCCCTGCAATCTCTACTGAAATTCCATGTAGCAGGAAGGGCATTCCTTTAGGGACTTCTGTGAACTCTCCCTGGGTGATCTAGAACACTCAGTGGTGATAACTGGTGGGTTTTCCACGGAGCTGCCATATGTGACATAATACAATGCTTTGGACGAGGCTGCAGAGGATGGTGACATTGCTAACAACAGTGAGAGGTGAAGTACAGCTGTGATAGTACTGGAAGTTTCATAGACCCCCAAGGAATTTGAGCGAGTTGACCTAATCTTTCCCAGCCAAGGACTTAATAACACAAGTCAGAGCAGAGCCAGTGACCATGCAGGGTGTAGAACACCAATACTAGCTTTGACTTCCAAATCCTTATGGACTGGCCTGTCAATTAGTAATTAAGCCTTGTTATCAGTGATTTGTTAAAATTAATATTTAACCTTTGTTATAATTAAGTTGATGTACAAAGAGAGAACATTTTGTCATATATGGCTACCTCAGTTGATTCTCCTAATATTTTAGACCTTTGGAATTTGCCAGACTGAGTCTCTGGAATGATATAGGTCAATATGTTTTCAGAAATGAGACATTTCGTGTCATATTCACATTAAGAGGTTTAAAAAATAAGCTGAAAATATTGTTTGAGAACAGATTGTCAGTGAAAAGAATAGTAGGGGGAGGGAAGGCAGTGGAACCAACATTTATTGGGTGCTTACTATATGCTAGAAATTATGAGGCACTTTCCATTTTATTTTCCTGGCTATATTCCACAGATAATTTAAAGTTGTTTAAAGGAGAACAAATAATAAAATAAATACGTGTGAACAAAATAATAAAATAGCAGAGAAACAACATGTAAAATTAAAATGGAAAGTCAATAAGTGTGTTGCAATAAGATGCTGGAAATTGCTGCTACTAAGTGATGCTGCAAATAGAAACAAAAGTTCACATGGTGAATGATAATATTGTCATTATCCCTAAGGATAAAAATCACAAGTTCCCTGGGGAAATCATAGATTTAATCTTTGACCTGAGACTTAATATTTTCCTGGATGTCAGCTTAAACAATGTCCTAACCATAAAACGGGGTAGAGAATTATAAGGCCTTATATTGAATAATCACTCAGTGGGAGCTGAGGGAAGATTTTGAACATATAAAGTGAATACAAATATATAGATTCGCACAGATAATGATGTTCAAGGAGATTCTATATAGCAGAGGAGGCACAGATTTAAGGCTTCCCATGACAAAATTACCAGGCACTACCATTTATGCATGCATTCAATGGTTCATTTATTTAGTCCCTATTACTTGTCAAACTGTAAAATGGACTAAGGATACAATAATACACACAAAATATAGAATCATTCCTTCTTTCACTGAGCTTCAAAACCAGTTGTGCCTAATATGTAACAACCAATCAGTGGATTGGAGTTGATTAGATAGGGCCCACTCTTCTGGAAGAGAAAATTAGGAATGAGAAGGTATAGTGTCAGGATCCCAGCCTCATGAACTTGGATTTATTTCCTTAAAAGGGCTTAATTGATAGGAGGGAAACTGAGAGAGAAGCTAAGTGAAATAGACCCCAAAAACACATTGGAGACAGAGCATCTAGCACACATTAAAGGCAGAGATCTCTTCAATATATCTTCTCATTTTTGTGATGTTTATGGTAGTTATAACCCTGACTTACCTAAAAGAGCCCTGTCCTTGTAATTAACAGAGTTGCTGTCACTCTTAAAATGTTTGGGGAAAAAATTATATAGTTATATAGTCAACCTAGTTGTATTAGATTTTCTTAAAAAATATCTTTCCTGAAAAAACACATCCCTCTGTAATACAATGCGTTGAAAGTCTGGACTTCAGCACATACAAGGTAAAAAATAAATAAGGAGTTTTAAAACAACTGCCATTGTCTCCAGAGACTCTCGATGGCTGTTGTTTCAAGCTAGGAATTAGAATCTTAAACTCCTAAGGCAGCTTGTAAGCATTGTATTCTGGAAGAAATATACGTTATGTTTGAATTCTCTAATTTTAATGGTAAACGTTATCTCAGGGATTTTTGTCTAAATGGTTGCTGGCTGAGGAGTGCTTGTCAGAGGAACGTGGCCACATTTGCATAGTTCAACTTTATTCTGCATCTGTAAAGGAGTCCTGTGAGTCCTGAGAATTGGCAGATTGTACTGTTGGCCATCATCTGCTTCCGAACCGGGCAGGAGGTCAGGGCTCATATGGGACATCAGAGCATCACTCATATGCTCCAACCTTTCTGATTTTAACCATCCTTCTCTCCACTAATCAGTGCACATCCATGAAATGAGTCTAACTACATTTTAGAAGTGGTAGCTATTCTTTCTGAGACAATTTCTTCAAATCCTTGTGTTTTTTTTTTTTTTTTTTTTTTTTGAGGCGGAGTCTCGCTCTGTCGCCCAGGCTGGAGTGCAGTGGCCGGATCTCAGCTCACTGCAAGCTCCGCCTCCCGGGTTTACGCCATTCTCCTGCCTCAGCCTCCCGAGTAGCTGGGACTACAGGCGCCCGCCACCTCGCCCGGCTAGTTTTTTGTATTTTTAGTAGAGACGGGGCCTTGTGTTTTTAAAGAATCTCCACATCCTACCAGAAATACCGTTTGACCCAGCAATACCATTACTGGGTATATACCCAAAGGATTATAAATCATTCTACTGTAAAGACACATTCTACTATAAAGACACATATATGCTTATTGCAGCACCGTTCACAATAGCAAAGACATGGAACCAATCCAAATGCTGATCAATGATAGACTGGATAAAGAAAATGTGGCACGTACACATCATAGAATACTATGCAGCCATGAAAAAGGATGCGTTCATATCCTTTGCAGGGACATGAATGAAGGTGGAACCATCATTCTCAGCAAACTAATGCAGGAACAGAAAACCAAACAGCACATGTTCTCACTGATAAGTAGGAGTTGAAAAATGAGAACACATGGACACAAGGAGCGAAACGTCACACACTAGAGCCTGTTGTGGGGTGGGGGGCTTGGGAAGGGATAGCATTAGGAGAAATTCCTAATGTAGATGACAGGTTGATTGGTGAGGCAAACCACCATGCCACAGGTATACCCGTTTAACAAACCTGCGCGTTCTGCAGATGTATCCCAGAACTTAAAATATAAGCGTAAAAAAAAAAAATCTCCACATTCTAACAAGTTGTTTTTGTTTGTTTGTTCATTTTTTTTTCTTTCACGTTTGCCTTTTTTGCTAGTCTTACCACTTCTATTGTCAGAGAGTAGAAATTTGGCAAAAACTAAATTCTTTCCCCGTGGGAACTGGTATCATATCTTCATATAACTGCCAGCATGTATGTCAGGAGGTTCCTTGAAAGGTTATCTTAATGCACATTGTCACACGTTATTTGTTTTTGGAAGAATACTGCTAGTGAGTGGGCACCTATTCCTGAATGTCTTCTTTAGGAGATGGAGAATAATGCACACCCTCTTTGCAGTTTATAGTGGTAACTGCAGCAAATATTGATTGAATGAAGCAAAAACTCTCCATCTTATCTTTAATTTAATAGATTAATTTAATAATACTTTTGGCATTTGATCAGTATTAATTTTACACTGGGTCCTGTGATATGCCCCTGATGAGACTGCTATCCCCACTGCTATCACCTTCACACTGTGCAGGTGAAGAGTTAGGCTCAGGAGCCAGGGCAGCCAATGCCTTCTGAGCAAAAAAATGTGATCCTTTCTGTGTTGACTCTTGACCTCCAAAAACAATAACTTCATAGCAGAATCTAAACCAATAGCAGTAATTACTACTAATTTCAGTGAAGAATTGAGGCAGATAGTGTCACAGAGAAATGGTCTCAGATTCGGAGATGATGTTTTTTTTTCTGCTGTGTGTGTATATACATGTATATATATATATATATATATATATATATATATATAATACGTTAAGTTCTGAGATACATATACATGTGCAGAATGTGCAGGTTTGTTACATAGGTATACAAATGCCATGGTGGTTTGCTGCACCCATCAACCCATCATCTACATTAGGTATTTCTCCTAATGCTATTCCTGCCCTAGCCCCCACACCCGCTGACAGGCCCCACTGTAAGATGTTCCTCTCCCTCTGTCCATGTTCTCATTGTTCAGCTCTTACTTATGAGTGAGAACATGTGGTGTTTGGTTTTCTGTTCCTGTGTTAGCTTGCTGAGAGTGATGGTTCCAGTTTCATCCATGTCCCTACAAAGGACATGAACTCATCCTTTCTTATGGATGCATAGTATTCCATGGTATATAGGTGCCACATTTTCTTTATCCAGTCTATCATTGATGGGCATTTTGGTTGGTTCCAAGTCTTAGCTATTGTGAATAGTGCCACAATAAACATATGTGTGCATGTGTCTTTATAGTAGAATAATTTATAATCCTTTTGGTGTATACTCAGTAATGGGATTGCTGGATTAAATGGTATTTCTGGTTCTAGATCCTTGAGGAATTACCACACTGTCTTCCGCAATGGTTGAACTAATTTACACTCCCACCAACAGTGTAAAAGTGATCCTATTTCTCCACTGCCTCTCCAGCATCTGTTGTTCCCTAACTTTTTCATGATCACCATTCTGACTGGTGTGAGATTCTATCTCATTGTGGTTTTGATTTGCATTTACCTAATGACCAGTGATAATGAGCTTTTTTTTCCATATGTTTGTTGGCTGTGTATCTGTCTTCTTTTGAGAAGTGTCCATTCATATCCTTCACCCACTTTTTGATCAGGTTGTTTGTTTTTTACTTGTAAATTTAAGTTCCTTGCAGATTTTGGATATTAGCCCTTTGTCAGATGGAGAGATTACAAAACTTTTCTCCCATTCTGTAGGTTGCCATTTCATGCTGATGATAGTTTCTTTTGCTGAGCAGAAGCTCTTTTGTTCAATTAGATCCCATTTGTCAATTTTGGCTTTTGTTCCCATTGCTTTTGGTGTTTTAGTCATGAAGTCTTTGCCCATGCCTATGTCCTGAATTGTATTGCCTAGATTTTCTTCTGAATTTTTTATGATTTTAGATCTAACGTTTAAGTTTTTAATCCATCTTGATATAAGACTACGTGAAAAGACCAAACCTATGTTTGATTGGTTTACCTGAAAGTAACGGGGAGAATGGAACCAAGTTGGAAAACACTTTTCAGGATATTATCCAGGAAAACTTCCCCCAGCCTTGCAAGACAGGTCAACATTCAAATTCAGGAAATACAGAGAATACCACAAAGATACTCCTCGAGAAGGGGAACCCCAAGGCACATGATTATCAGATTCACCAAGATTGAAACGAAGGAAAAAATATTAAGGACAGCAAGAAAAAAAGGTCAGGTTACCCACATAGGGAAGCCCATCAGACTAACAGCAGATCTCTCTGCAGAAACACTATGAGCCAAAAGAGAGTAGGGGGCCAAATTTCAACATTCTTAAAAAAAAAAACAAAAATTCAACCTAGAATTTCATATCCAGCCAAACTAAGCTTCATAAGCAAAGGAGAAATAAAATCCTTACAGATGAGCAAATGCTGAGAGATGTTGTCACCACCTGGCCTGCCTTATGAGGGCTTCTGAAGGAAGTACTAAATATGGAAAAGAAAAACTGGTACCAGTCCCTGTAAAAATATACCACATTGTAAAGATCATCAACACTATGAAGAAACTGCATCAACTAATGGGCAAAATAACCAGCTAGCATCATAATTACAGGATCAAATTCACACATAATAATATTAACCTCAAATGTAACTAGGCTAAATTCTCCAATTAAAAGACACAGACTGGTAAATTGGATAAAGAGTCAAGACCTATCAGTGTGCTGTATTTAGAAGACCCATTTCACGTGCAAAGACACACATAGGCTCAAATAAAGGGATGGAGAAATATTTACCAAGCTAATGGAAAGAAAGAAAAAAAAAAGCAGAGGGTGCATTCCTAGTCTCTGATAAAACAGACTTTACACAAAGAAGAAAGAAAAAAGACAAGGGCATTACATAATGATAAAGGGATCACTACAACAAGAAGAGCTAACTATCCTAAATATATATATGCACCTAATACAGGAGCATATATTCATAAAGCTAGTTCTTATAGACCTACAAAGAGACTTAGACTCTCAAAGTATAATAGTGGGAGAATTTAACACCCTACACCCCACTGTCAATATTAGACAAATCAATCAGATAGAAAATTAACAAGAGTATTCAGGACTTAAATTCAGCTCTGGACCAAGGGGACCTAATAGACATTTACAGAACTCTCCACCCCGAATCAACAGAATATACATTCTTCTCAGTTTCACATCACACTTATTCTAAAATTGGAGGTAAAACACTCCTCAGCAAAATGCTAAATAATGGAAATCATAAAAAACATTCTCTCAGAACACAGTGCAATCAAATTAGAACTCAGGATTAAGAAACTCACTCAAAACGGCACAACTCCATGGAAACCAAACAACCTGCTATTGAATGACTCCTGGGTAAATAACAAAACTAAGGCAGAAATAAATAAGTTCTTTGAAATCAATGAGAACAAAGATATAATGTACCAAAATCTCTTGGACACAGCTAAAGCAGTGTTCACGGGGAAATTTATAGCACTAAATGCCCACAGGAGAAAGTGGGAAAGATATAAAATCGACACCTTAACATCACCATTAAAAGAACTAGAGAAGCAAAGGCAAACAAATTCAAAAACTAGCAGAAGACCAGAAATAACTAAAAGCAGAGCAGAACTGAAGGAGATAGAGACACATACACACACACAAAAAGCCTTCAAAAAATCAATGAACCCAGGAGCTGTTTTTTTGAAAAGATTAACAAAATAGATAGACTGCTAGCCAGACTAAGGAAGAAGAAAAGAGACAAGAATGAAATAGACACAATAAAAAATGATAAAGGGGATGTCACCACTGATCTCACAGGAATACAGGCTATCATCAGAAAATACAATAAACACCTCTATGCAAACAAATTAGAAAATCTGGAAGAGGCTGGGTGCGGTGGCTCAAGCTGTAATCCCAGCACTTTGGGAGGCCGAGACGGGTGGATCACGAGGTCAGGAGATCGAGACCATCCTGGCTAACATGGTGAAACGCCGTCTCTACTAAAAAATACAAAAAACTAGACGGGTGAGGTGGCGGGCGCCTGTAGTCCCAGCTATTCGGGAGGCTGAGGGAGGAGAATGGCGGAAACCCGGGAGGGGGAGCCGGCAGTGAGCTGAGATGCGGCCACTGCACTCCAGCCTGGGCGACAGAGTGCAACTCCGTCTCAAAAAAAAAAAAAAAAAAAAGAAAGAAAATCTAGAAGAAATGGATAAATTCCTGGACACATACACCCTCCCAAGACTAAACCAGGAAGAAGTCAAATCCCTATATAGACCAATAACAAGTTCTTAAATTGAGGCAGTAATTAATAGCCTATCAACAAAAAAAGCCCAGGACCAGACGAATTCACAGCCAAATTCTACCAGAGGTACAAAGAGGAGTTAGTATCATTTTTTCTGAAACTATTTCAAACAATAGAAAAAGAGAGACTTCTCCCTAACTCATTTTCTGAGGCCAGCACTGTCCTAATATCCAAACCTGGTAGCAACACAACAAAAAAAGAAACTTTCAGGCCAATAACCCTGATGAACATCAATGCAAAAATCCTCAATAAAATGCTGGCAAACCGAATCCAGCAGCATATAAAAAAGCTTTTCCACCATTATCAAGTCGGCTTCATCCCTGGGATGCCAGACTGGTTCAACATACACAAATCAAAAAACGTAATCCATCACATAAACAAAACCAATGACGAAAACCACATGTTTATCTCAAAAGATGCAGAAAAGGCCTTCAATAAAATTCAACACCCCTTCATGCTAAAAACTCTCAATAAACTAGCTATTGATGGAACGTATCTCAAAATAATAAGAACTATTTATGATAAACCCACAGTCGATATCATACTGAATGGGCAAACGCTGGAAGCATTCCCTTTGAAAACTGGCACAAGACAAGGATGCCCTTTCTCACCACTCCTATTCAACATAGTATTGGAAGTTCTGGCCAGGGCAATCAGGCAAGAGAAAGAAATAAAGAGTATTCAAATAGGAACAGAGGAAGTCAAGTTGTCTCTTTGCAGATGACATGATTGTGTATTTAGATAACCCTATCGTCTCAGCCTAAAATCTCCTTAAGCTGATAAGCAACTTCAGCAAAGTCTCAAGATACAAAATCAATGTGCAAAAATAACAAGCATTCCTATACACCAATAATATACAAACAGAGAAGCGAATCATGAGTGAACTCTCATTCACGATTGCTACGAAGAGAAAAAACAATACCTAGGAATAGAACTTAAAAGGGATGTAAAGAACCTCTTCAAGGAGAACTGTAAACCACTGCTCAAAGAAATAAGAGAGGACACAAACAAATGGAAAAACATTTCATGCTCATGGATAGGAAGAATCAATATCATGAAAATGGCCATACTGCCCAAGGTAATTTATAGATACAAGGCTATCCCCATCAAGCTACCATTGACTTTCTTCACAGAACTAGCAAAAGCTTTTTTTTTTTTTTTTTTGGAGAAAAACTACTTTTTTTTTTTTCTGTTGCCCAGGCTGGAGTGCAGTGGCACGAGCTTGGCTCACTGCAACCTCCACCTCCCAAGTTCAAGCACATCTCCTGCCTCAGACACCAGAGTGGCTGGGACTACAGTTGCACGCTGCCACGCCTGGATAATTTTTTGTATTTTTAGTAGAGATGGGGTTTCACCATGTTGCCCAGGTTGGTCTTGAATTCCTGAGCTCAAGCAGTCTGCCTGCCTCAGCCTCTCAAAGTGCTAGGATTATAGGCGTGAGCCACCCCACCTGGCTGAGAAAAAACTACTTTAAATTTCATATGGAATCAAAAAAGAGCCCATATAGACAAGACAAATCCTAAGCAAGAAGAACAAAACTGGAGGCATCACATTACCTAACTTAAAACTATATTATAAGGCTACAGTAACCAAAACAGCATGGTACTGGTAGCAAAACAGATGTATAGAGCAAAGGAACAGAAGAGAGGCCTCAGGAATTACACCACACATCTACAACAATCTGATCTTTGACAAACATGACAAGAACAAGCAAAGGGGAAAGTATTCCCTATTTAATAAATGGTGTTGAGGAAACTGGCTAGCCATATGCAGAAAACAGAAACTGGACCCTTTCCTTACACCTTGTACAAAAATAAACCAGAGATGATCTTTTTATCAAATCACTGGAGGGAAAAAACTGAGCATGAATTTCAGTTATAAATCAACTAACTGAGGAGAAGTAGGGTATGAAGTAAGGTATCCAGATGTGTACAGGTTTATATTTTCCAAACATATATAATACCATCTGTGCTGAAGCAAAACTTGTTTTGGCATCCACCATTTGGGGGAACTCCAGACACTAACCCATCAGTTGACAGCCAGCACTGATCATTGAATATTTTAAATGAATTTGTGCACTCATTTGAACTGGGACAGCACCTAGAAAATTGAAAATTTACATGTGAAAGATAGCAATGTGTGGTTCATGCCTGTAAACCCAGCACTTTGGGAGGCCAAGACAGGTGGATCACTTCAGGTCAGGAGTTCGAGACCAGCCTGGCCAACATGGTGAAACCCTATCTCTACTAAAAATAACAAAAAATTTAGCCGGGCCTGGTGGCTGGCGTCTGTAATCCCAGCTGCTGAACCTGGGAGGTGGAGGTTTCAGTGAGGCGAGATAACACTACTGCACTCCACCCTCGGGGACAGAGCAAGACTCAGTCTCAAATATAAAATGAAATAAGATAAAATAAAATAAAAAAATAAAAAAGTATAATATAACAAAACCTTCTATAATAATAAGGGAACATTATATAAAGTAAGTGTGTATGTATAAGTTTTATACATACAAGTAGGGTCAGCTCTGCCTATCCTGTAAAACAGGTTATGCATTGCCACTGTAAAAATCTATGAATCTTTGTTATCCAAACTTCTCTAGTCTATGAAAAATCAATCACCTGAATTGATTACCATGACCGATTTTAATAGGCATTGCTGAAACTCTCTATCAGAGTACAGGCATGCCTCAGTTATATTGTGGGTTTGGTTTCAGACCACTGCAAAAAAGCAAATACTGCAAAGTGAGATACACAATTTTTTTTTTTAATTTTGTCTCACCATGCATACAAAAGTTTATACTATATTGTAATCTATTAGGTGTTCTATAGTACTGTGTCTAAGAAATATACCTACCTTAATCAAAAGTACTTTATCATTTTAAAATGTTAACTATCATCTGAGTCTTCAATGAGTCATAATTTTTGTTTTTTTATATATATTTTATTATTATTATACTTTTAAGTTCTAGGGTACATGTGCATAACGTGCAGGTTTGTTACATATGTATACTTGTGCCATGTTGGTGTGCTGCACCCATCAAATCGTCAGCAACCAACAACTCGTCATTTACATCAGGAAAAACTCCAGTGCAATCCCTCCTCCCTCCCTCCTCCCCATGATAGGCCCCAGTGTGTGATGTTCCTCTTCCCAAGTCCAAGTGATCTCATTGTTCAGTTCCCACCTATGAGGGAGAACATGCGGTGTTTGGTTTTCTGTTCTTGTGATAGTTTGCTGAGAATGATGGTTTCCAGCTGCATCCATGTCCCTACAAAGGACATGAACTCATGCTTTTTTATGGCTGCATAGCATTCCATGGTGTATATGTGCCACATTTTCTTAATCCAGTCTGTCACTGATGGACATTTGGGTTGATTCCAAGACTTTGCTATTGTGAATAGTGCCACAATAAACATATGTGTGCATGTGTCTTTATAGCAGCATGATTTATAATCCTTTGGGTATATACCCAGTAATGGGATGGCTGGGTCATATAGTACTTCTAGTTCTAGATCCTTGAGGAATCACCATACTGTTTTCCATAATGGTTGAACTAGTTTACAATCCCACCAACAGTGTAAAAGTGTTCCTATTTCTCCACATCCTCTCCAGCACCTGTTGTTTCCTGACTTTTTAATGATTGCCATTCTAACTGGTGTGAGATGGTATCTCATTGTGGTTTTGATTTGCATTTCTCTGATGGCCAGTGATGATGAGCATTTTTTCATGTGTCTGTTGGCTGTATGAATGTCTTCTTTTGAGAAATGTCTGTTCATATGCTTTGCCCACTTTTTGATGGGGTTGTTCGTTTTTTTCTTGTAAATTTGTTTGAGTTCTTTGTAGGTTCTGGATATTAGCCCTTTGTCAGATGAGTAGATAGCAAAAATTTTCTCCCATTCTGTGGGTTGTCTGTTCACTCTGATGGTAGTTTCTTTTGCTGTGCAGAAGCTCTTCAGTTTAATTAGATCCCATTGGTCAATTTTAGCTTTTGTTGCCATTGCTTTTAGTGTTTTAAACATGAAGTCCTTGCCCATGCCTATGTCCCGAATGGTATTACCTAGGTTTTCTTCTAGGGTTTTGATGGTATTAGGTCTAACATTTAAGTCTCTAATCCATCTTGAATTAATTTTCATATAACGAGTAAGGAAAAGATCCAGTTTCAGCTTTCTACTTACAGCTAGCAAATTTTCCCAGCACCATTTATTAAATAGGGAATCCTTTCCCCATTTCTTGTTTTTCTCAGGTTTGTCAAAGATCAGATGGCTGTAGATGTGTGGTATTATTTCTGAGGACTCTGTTCTATTCCATTGGTCTATATCTCTGTTTTGGTACCAGTACCATGCTGTTTTGGTTACTGTAGCCTTGTAGTATAGTTTGAAGTCAGGTAGCGTGATGCCTCCAGCTTTGTTCTTTTGACTTAGGATTGTCTTGGCAATGCGGGCTCTTTTTTGGTTCCATATGAACTTTAAAGCAGTTTTTTCCAATTCTGTGAAGAAAGTCATTGGTAGCTTGATGGGGATGGCATTGAATCTATAAATGACCTTGGGCAGTATGGCCATTTTCACAATATTGATTCTTCCTATCCATGAACATGGTATGTTCTTCCATTTGTTTATGTCCTCTTTTATTTCACTGAGCAGTGGTTTGCAGTTCTCCTCGAAGAGGTCCTTTACATCCCTTGTAAGTTGGATTCCTAGGTATTTGATTCTCTTTGAAGCAATTGTGAATGGAAATTCATTCATGATTTGGCTCTCTGTTTGACTGTTACTGGTGTATAAGAATGCTTGTGATTTCTGCACATTAATTTTGTATCCTGAGACTTTGCTGAAGTTTCTTATCAGCTTAAGGAGATTTTGGGCTGAGACAATGGTGTTTTCTAAATATACAATCATGTCATCTGCAAACAGGGACAATTTGACTTCTTCTTCTTTTCCTAATTGAATACCCTTGATTTCTTTCTCTTGCCTGATTGCCCTAGCCAGAACTTCCAACACTATGTTGAGTAGGACTGGTGAGAGAGGGCATCCTTGTCTTGTGCCAGTTTTCAAAGGGAATTTTTCCAGTTTTTGCCCATTCAGTATGATATTGGCTGTGGGTTTGTCATAAATAGCTCTTATTATTTTGAGATACATTCCATCAGTACCAAATTTATTGAGAGTTTTTAGCATGAGGGGCTGTTGAATTTTGTCAAAGGCCTTTTCTGCATCTATTGAGATAATCATGTGGTTCTTGTCTTTGGTTCTGTTTATATGCTGGATTATGTTTATTGATTTGTGTATGTTGAACCAGCCTTGCATCCCAGAGATGAAGCCCACTTGATCATGTTGGATAAGCTTTTTGATGTTCTGCTGGATTCGGTTTGCCAGTATTTTATTGAGGATTTTTGCAACGATGTTCATCAGGGATATTGGTCTAAAATTCTCTTTTTTTTGTTGTGTCTTTGCCAGGCTTTGGTATCAGGATGATGTGGGCCTCATAAAATGAGTTAGGGAGGATTCCCTCTTTTTCTATTGATTGGAATAGTTTCAGAAGGAATGGTACCAGCTCCTCTTTGTACCTCTGGTAGAATTCAGCTGTGAATCCATCTGGTCCTGGACTTTTTTTGTTGGTAGGCTATTAATTGTTGCCTCAATTTCAGAGCCTACTATTGTCTATTCAGGGATTCAACTTCTTCCTGGTTTAGTCTTGGAAGAGTGTAAGTGTCCAGGAAATTATCCATTTCTTCTAGATTTTCTATTTGATTTGCGTAGAGGTGTTTATAGTATTCTCTGATGGTAGTTTGTATTACTGTGGAGTCGGTGGTGATATCCCCTTTATCGTTTTTTATTGTGTCTATTTGATTCTTCTCTCTTTTCTTCTTTATTAGTCTTGCTAGCGGTCTATGAATTTTGTTGATCTTTTCAAAAAACCAACTCCTGGATTCATTGATTTTTTTTGGAGGGTTTTTTGTATCTCTATCTCCTTCAGTTCTGCTCTGATCTTAGTTATTTCTTGCCTTCTGCTAGCTTTTGAATGTGTTTGCTCTTGCTTCTCTAGTTCTTTTAATTGTGATGTTAGAGTGTCCATTTTAGATCTTTCCAGCTTTCTCTTGTGGGCATTTAGTGCTATAAATTTCCCTCTACGCACTGCTTTAAATGTGTCTCAGAGATTCTGGTATGTTGTATCTTTGTTCTCATTGGTTTCAAAGAACATCTTTATTTCTGCCTTCATTTTGTTATGTACCCAGTAGTCATGCAGGAGCAGGTTATTCAGTTTCCATGTAGTTGAGCGCTTTTGATTGAGTTTCTTAGTCCTGAGTTCTAGTTTGATTGCACTGTGGTCTGAGATACAGTTTGTTATAATTTCTGTTCTTTTACATTTGCTGAGGAGTGCTTTACTTCCAATTATGTGGTCAGTTTTGGAATAAGTGTGATGTGGTGCTGAGGAGAATGTATATTCTGTTGATTTGGGGTGGAGTGTTCTGTAGATGTCTATTAGGTCTGCTTGCTGCCTAGAGATGAGTTCAATTCCTGGATATCGTTGTTAACTTTCTGTCTCGTTGATCTGTCTAATGTTGACAGTGGAGTGTTGAAGTCTCCCATTATTATTGTATGGGAGTCTAAGCCTCTTTGTAAGTCTCTAAGGACTTGCTTTATGAATCTGGGTGCTCCTGTATTGGGTGCACATATATTTAGGATAGTTAGCTCTTCCTGTTGAATTGATCCCTTTACCATTATGTAATGGCCTTTTTTGTCTCTTTTGATCTTTGATGGTTTAAAGTCTGGTTTATCAGAGACTAGGATGGCAACCCCTGCTTTTTTTTTTGTTCTCCATTTGCTTGGTAGATCTTCCTCCATCCCTTTTTTTTGAGCCTATATGTGTTTCTGCATGTGAGATGGGTCTCCTGAATACAGCAGACTGATGGGTCTTGACTCTTTATCCAGTTTGCCAGTCTGTGTCTTTTAATTGAACCATTTAGTCCATTTACATTTAAGGTTAATATTGTTATGTGTGAACTTGATCCTGCCATTATGATATTAACTGGTTATTTTGCTCGTTAGATGATGCAGTTTCTTCCTAGCCTCGATGGTCTTTACATTTTGGTATGTTTTCACAATGGCTAGTACCGGTTGTTCCTTTACATGTTTAGTACTTCCTTCAGGGTCTCTTGTAAGGCAGGCCTGGTGGTGACAAAATCTCTAAGCATTTGCTTATCTGTAAAGGATTTTATTTCTCCTTCACTTATGAAACTTAGTTTGGCTGGATATGAAGTTCTGGGTTTAAAATTCTTTTCTTTAAGAATGTTGAATATTGGCCCCCACTCTCTTCCGGCTTGTAGAGTTTCTGCCGAGAGATCTGCTGTTAGCCTGATGGGCTTCCCTTTGTGGGTAACCCGACCTTTCTCTCTGGCTGCCCTCAAGATTTTTTCCTTCATTTCAACTTTGGTGAATCTGCCATTTATGTGTCTTGGAGTTGCTCTTCTCGAGAAGTATCTTTGTGGTATTCTCTGTATTTCCTGAATTTGAATGTTGGCCTGCCCTACTCTGTTGGGGAAGTTCTCCTGGATGATATCCTGCAGAGTGTTTTCCAACTTGGTTCCATTTTCCCCCTCACTTTCAGGCACCCCAATCAGATGTAGATTTGGTCTTCTTACATAATCCCATACTTCTTGCAGGCTTTGTTCATTTCTTTTTCTTCTTCTTTCTTTAGGTTTCTCTTCTTGCTTCATTTCATTCATTTGATCCTCAATCGCTGATACTCTTTCTTCCAGTTGATCGAGTCGGTTACTGAAGCTTGTGCATTTGTCACGTATTTCTCGTGTCATGGTTTTTATCTCTGTCATTTCGTTTATGGCCTTCTCTGCCTTAATTATTCTAGTTATCAATTCTTCCACTCTTCTTTCAAGATTTTTAGTTTCTTTGCGCTGGGTATGTAATTCCTCCTTTAGCTCTGAGAAGTTTGATGGATTCAAGCCTTCTTCTCTCATCTCATCAAAGTCATTCTCCGTCCAGCTTTGATCCGTTGCTGGCGATGAGCTGCGTTCCTTTGGAGGGGGAGATGCGCTCTCATTTTTTGAATTTCCAGGTTTTCTGCCCTGCTTTTTCCCCATCTTTGTAGTTTTATCTGCCTCTGGTCTTTGATGATGGTGACGTACTGATGGGGTTTTGGTGTGAGTGTCCTTCGTGTTTGTTAGTTTTCCTTCTAACCGTCAGGACCCTCAGCTGTAGGTCTGTTGGAGACTGCTTGCGGTCCACTCCAGACCCTGTTTGCCTGGGTATCAGCAGCAGAGGCTGCAGAAGATAGAATATTGCTGAACAGCGAGTGAACCTGTCTGATTCTTGCTTTGGAAGCTTCCTCTCAGGGGTGTACTCCACCGTGTTGTCATAACTTTTGACTGGTGATGTCTTTCCTTGATGTTGATGACTGCTGATGGAGTGAGGTCACGGTTGTTGAAGGTTAGGGTGAAGTAGCAATTTCTTAAAATAAGACAACAATGAAGTTTGGCTCATTGATTGACTCTTCCTTTCATAGAAGTTTCTCAGTAGCATGCCATGTTGCTTGTTAGCATTTTACCCAAAGTAAAACTTCTTTCAAAATTGGAGTAAGACCACTCAAAGTCTACTTTATTAACCGAGTTTATACACTATTCTAAATCCTTTAATGTCATTTCAACAATGTTTACAGCATTTCAGCAGGCATTGAGTTCATCTGAAGTCCATGGACGACTTTATTTGTCCATGCGTAAGAAGCAACTTATCATCCTTTCAAGTTTTATCATGAGATTGGAACTATTCAATCACAGTTGCAGGCTCCACTTCTGATTCTACTTCTCTTGCTATTTCTACCACATCTGCAGTTTCTTCCTCCACTGAAGTCTTGAACCTCTTAAAGTCATCCAAGAGTGTTCGTATGAACTTTTTCTAAATTCTTATTGATGTTGACATTTTGACCTCCTCCCGTGAATTATACATGTTCTTAACTGCATATAGAATAGTGAATCCTTTCTGGAGGAGTTTCAAATTTCTTTGCTCAGATCCGTCAGAGGAATTAGTATCTATGTCAGCCATAGCCTTAAAAAAGATACTTCTTTTTTTTTTTGAGATGGAGTCTCTCTCTCGTCCCCCAGGCTGTGGTGCAATGGCATCATCTTGGCTCACTGCAACCTTCGCCTCCTGGGTTCAAGCGATTCACCTGCCTCAGCCTCCCGAGTAGCTGGAATTACAGGTGCCTGCCACCACACCAGACTAATTTTTGTATTTTTAGTAGAGACGGGGTTTCACCATATTGACCAGGCTGGTCTCAAACTCTTGACCTTAGGTGATCTGCCTGCCTCGGCCTCCCAAGATATTTCTTTAATAATAAGACTTGAAAGTCAAAATTACTCTAGTCTATGGGCTACACAATGAATGCTGTGTTCACAGGCATAAAAACAATATTAATCTCTTCATGCATCCTAATCGGAGCTCTTGAATGACCAGCTGTATTATTAATGAGAAGTAATATTTTGAAAGCAATATTTTTCCTGAGCAGTAGGTCTCAACAGTGGGCTTAAAACATTCAGTAAACCATGCTATAAACAGGTGGGCTGTTCTCCAGGCTTTGCCATTCTATTTATAGAACACGGGGAGAGTAGATTTCATATAATTCTTAAGGGTCCTAAGATTTTCACAATGGTAAATGAGCATTGGCTTCAACTGAAAGTCACCAGTTACATTAGGCCTTAAAAAGAGAGTCAGCCTGTTCTTTGAAGCTTTGAGGTCAGGCATATTCTAGCTGTGAAAATCCTAGATGATATCTTCTTCCAATAGAAGATTGTTTTGTCTGCATTGAAAATTTGTGTAGTACAGCCACCTTCATCCACAACCTTAGTCAGATCTTCTGGGTAATTTTCTACAGCTTCTACAGTAATACTAAGTGCTTCAGCTTGTACTTTTATGTTATGGGGATGGCTTCTTTTCTTAAACCTCATGAAACAACCCCAGCTAATTCCAAACTTTTCTTTTGCAGCTTTCTCACGTCTCTTAACCTTCACAGAAATGAAGATTTGGGGCCTTGCTCTGCCTTACCTTTTGGCTTAAATGAGTGTAATGGATAGTTTTAGCTTCTATCTAGACCCCTAAAGCCTTTTTCATAGGAGCAAGAAGCCTGTTTTGCTTTTTATTATCATTTATGAGGTTACTGGAGAAGTGCTTTTAATTTCCTTCAAGAACTTTTTCTTTGCATTCACAACTTGGCTATTTGGTCCAAGAGTTCCAGCTTTTGGCCTCTCTCAGCTTTCATCATGCCTCACTAAGTTTAATAATTTCTAGCTTTTTCTTTAAAGTGAAAGACATGTGAACCTTCTTTCTTTTCAACACATGGAAGGCATTGTGGCATTTTTAATTGGTTTAATTTTAATATTGTTGTTTCTTAGGGAATAGGGAGGCTCTAGGAGACAGAGAGCAATGGAGAAATAGCCAGTCCGCAGAGCAGTCAGAGCACACAACTTTTGTCATTTAAGTTTGTTATCTTATGTGAGTTCACCTGGAACATCAAAGATCACTGATCACAGATCACCACAACATATATAATGATGATAAAAGATTTGAAATATTACAAGAAATATCAAAATGTGACACAGACACAAAATGAGGACAAGCTGTTGGAAAAATTGAGCCAATAGATTTGCAACACACGGTTGCACAGTGTTGTTAAAAAATGCAGTATCTGCTAAGGTGCAATAAGCAAAGTGCAATAAAATGAGATATTTCTGTATGCGGGTGAAGAACTTGAAAATCAGCATTTTTAACAAGTGTCCAGGTTCTATTTGTGATTAGACAAGCTTGAAAATTCCTGCAGATAGAGATAGTCTTCTGTATAAAATTCAGTAAAATATTCCTCAACCATTAGAATATTAACAAGCATGAATCAATCCTTCCTAATATAATAAAAATACACAATAATAAAGCTTCACTTACACTCACAGACATTAAACTAATGCATTTTTTTCTAAAATCTACTCCAACCACTTATATACATAAAAGATCAAATTTAATTTTTTTATGTTTATATAAATCCAGCTATAGTAACACCTAAAGCCTTATTGGGATGGCCTATATGAGTTC
Organism: Trachypithecus francoisi; assembly: GCF_009764315.1. Taxonomy (NCBI): domain Eukaryota; kingdom Metazoa; phylum Chordata; class Mammalia; order Primates; family Cercopithecidae; genus Trachypithecus; species Trachypithecus francoisi. The sequence goes on from NW_022681435.1 coordinate 12,399,749, forward strand.
AGCATGTCCGCATACAGAACCTGCAACTTCAGCCTTGAACTTCAACATGGCATTTTCTGGAATCAAGTGACAAGTGACCCTACCTGGATATCAAGTCACACAACATTCTACAGAGTTTGGATGTAGGTACACCACATGTTTGGAGCAGAACAAAGTTTATCCTGTGACCTGGATGAGTTTTTAAAAATGGTTTCTTAGGCATACTTGGAAAATTTCATAAATCCCAAAAGAAGGAATTTTTACCAAAGTCTGTAAACCTCATGGTAATTATGACTGAGTCTGGAAGGAAATGTATACCATCAGCACAGGTAGTTTAATTTTAAGAAACACAAATTGGAACAGTGTCAAACTACACATCATCTACTGCTTCCAGATTAATGTTCTAGGCATACTATTTTATAGCAACAATTATGTTTAAAAAATGAAAGATAATTAGCCCAAGGCTTAATAAGAGGAGGATGATATAGTTTTGCTCTGTGTCCTCACCCAAATTTCATCTTTAATTGTACTCCCGGCCGGGCGCGGTGGCTCAAGCCTGTAATCCCAGCACTTTGGGAGGCCGAGACAGGCGGATCACGAGGTCAGGAGATCGAGACCATCCTGGCTAACACGGTGAAACCCTGTCTCTACTAAAAAATACAAAAACTAGCCGGGCGAGGTGGTGGGCGCCTGTAGTCCCAGCTACACGGGAGGCTGAGGCAGGAGAATGGAGTAAACCCAGGAGGCGGAGCTTGCAGTGAGCTGAGATCCAGCCACTGCACTCCAGCCCGGGCGACAGAGCGAGACTGCATCTCAAAAAAAAAACAAAAATAAAAATGATTCCAAAAACTACTAAAATGGAAGAAATAACTTGAAGGATAGATAGATGTGTAGTTAATTGGATAGAAGACAGGAAGGTACACAAGATTTAGAATTGGTTGATAAATATTTTCTATCCTTCATGCATCAGATTATTTTTTAGAAATACATGTTTAAATAAGTATCAGTGTTTGAATGAAACAAAATATTTTAACAAAAGCTAATTAAGTCTGTAAATACACATTATGGTTGGTTTAATCAAAAGAGAATATTGGTTTTCATTTTTTTTAGGTCTAGTTAATGGAAGTGCTGCTAACTGAGAAAAAGGACTTTGAGGAGGAAAATTGATGAGTTTAGATTTCATAGGTATTTTCTATTTTTCTCTCTTTGACATTTATAAAGGAACAAGACCCAGAAATGCATGAGCACTTAAAGTGTGATATATCAAATAATAGAGAGTTAATCTCTTTTATTATACTTTGGCATCCTCTGTCCTCCTTTTCCTTCTCAACGCTTTATTTAGAGGGGAAATAAATAAAAGTTCATTCATTCTCATTGATGATAAAGTAACCCAGTTCAGAAAAGTTATTTTTCTCATATTCCTTGGAAATAAGATCTTATTTGAGGCTGACTGCATTTACATTTATTGTGCCTGTGGAGGATCTGATTTGAAAGATTAAGAAGTGCTTTATGCATCATGCATTATGAATATGCACTAGAAACAACATTGCCAGGAGAGAATTTAATTCACCTTGGTAGTGACATATGGCAATGGGGCTCGTACAAGTTGACCTTGTATTATATGAATCAGATATGTATGTGTGTGTGTGTGTGTGTGTGTGTGTAACAATAAGATGACAAAAAAGATAAAATTCTCCCTTTAGGAAGAAAAAAAACATGTCACATGTTAATCTCTTTTCCCCAATTATACATTTTTCTAAGACAAAAAAAGTTACTTTTTGTGAATAATTTCTAATTGTTCAATAAATATTAATTAAATGTCAAGTAAACCAACGTTACTAAAAAGTATGCATGTTCCTTTTTGTGGGGACTGAAAGAGATGTTCATTTGGGTTATGATAAGATGTTCTTTGATTTAGCAGAATATTTTCTTGAGATTTCAGTGAGTATCACACAAGAGCAATAAAACCATGTATACAGAACGCATTATGCCTAGGTGCAACTCAGCAACTGTGATACATGCGATATCCCTGAAGGATCAATTTTAAAGTCTTGTTATATTTAAACACCTGTGTAAAATGATCTTGGTTTGCAGTTACAGAGGGCTCATTTACATTTTAATGTGGACAGTACCATTTTGGATGCCATTGGGCCCTGTTTAGAGAAGTTCAAGGACATTCCTCAGGAGTCTTTTGACATATTACAAGTGAGGTTTGTAGTGAATGTAGCAGCACATAAAATGAAGGCACTGTGGTTTACATCCTAAAATGTAAATGTGAAGAAATCCGTGGATCTTATTACTTTATCATAATATCTAAATCTCTGTGTAAAAGGCAGCAGGGTATGAGCCTGAATACAGATTGGTGTGAAGTGCCATTAACTCGATAGGTAAAAAGACAAAGTCTGCGTTTTTCAAATAAGTATTATTTTGCTTTTCCTAGTCAGGGACTCTTTATGATTTCCTTTTCATATTAGCAAAGCAAACAAATAAGCAAACAAAAATAACCCTATAAATACAGATAATGCACTAGAATAATCTCTTTCTTTTACATGAACTATGGAAAACAAGTTTGGTATGGTGATGAATACTTTCAATTGCACACTTTGTAAAATTTATTGGATTATAATATGTAATTCAAATATTCTCCTTTTGAAATCTTTATGCTGGTATGCTTTATAAGTCAATACTTAGATATAGCTCAATAAATACAAATAAAGATGGTTTTACATTAGAAATTTTAGAAGGAATAAAGTATGCCTAATAACTTATAAACTATGTCTCCATGATGGCTGTAAATATAAGAAACACCATTATTCATAGCAGTAGCAGTAGATATGATATCTTTATGTGTAAATCTACTTGTACTTAAACAAAATGTCCTTGAACTCTTTGCTTTAAGACCATTTATTTTATTCTACTGAGATAAGATTCTTGGATTAAAACATTTCCCTTTTGTATCAACATTACATAGGCAGGCAAAGCTCTGCTTGCTCACTACTGTATCGGATAGTCACATGTTCTTATTTAAATAAGCTGTTCTATCTTCATATATAAATAGTATAACCAGGAAAAAATTATCCAGCAAGTTATATCAAGTTACTAATTGAATTGCATATCAATTCAATTTTAGAAATATTTACCTAATTTTAAGTAATATTATCCTTTTATAAGCAGAATTAAATGATTTTTATCCTTATAAAGTACTCTCCTGTTATATTAATATTGTTTTTACATTTTGCATTAAAATGACACATGAAAATTTGTATTTTTTTCTATCAATTTATGTCCTTTCTTTCTCTCTTTCATCTCTTTTTGCTCTGTCCTCATCCCTGTTATTGTTAATAGACCTGTAAATCTATATTCTTGTCTTAAAATAGCTGACCACATGCTGTGCCTATTATTTAACTTATTATTATTATTATTTTTTACTTTGTAACAATGATATATCAGATTGAAATTCCTGCATTCTATGGTTAAAATGAGATTTAACAGGGGACAGGTTAAACATGACATTCCCGTGACTCTCAGTTGTTGCCGCAGATTTTGTCCATACTTCCTGTGCAGAAGATTCTATGTGGGTTCATGTTTAATTTCCATTAACCTTAGTAAAATGTTGAAAAGCCTATTTAACATGATTTAGGAGAACGTCAAGTCTTTCCACCATTCACCACAGTTTGCTCACTCCCTGCACCTGATAACACATGTACTGGTCATGATAACACATGTACTTGGCCCATGTGCAGGGCACACCATAAGAAACTGAGAGTTATTCTCATGCCCCAGCAAGAAGTCTTCAACCAATAACAGAAGGAAGTTGGTGCATGGACACTCTAATTTCCCTTGGCTTTGGTAAGAATGAATGTGAGGCCAATTCTAACCTGCCTGACAAAGTTCCTCAGTAGAAAGTCTCATGTCAGTAGTCCACGTGGTTGAGAACACAGCTCTTATTGACTTATCCACCCTGTCGTACCTCCAGCCCTGTTACCAGTTTCCCCTGGAATCGTTATCTAGACTAAACCAGTCATCCTGAAATCTTTGTGTGGAAGGAAAGCTCTTGGAATAAAATAAACCAAGATATAAAACTTCAAACATCTTCCATCATGCCAGACTTTATTTTATCTCCTCTGCCTCTTCTTTGGCCTTCCTTATCTTCAGTCGTAATAACCTCTGAGTTTATCTAGAACAATACACTTTCTCTTATTTTAGTATTTGTACATGCTACCACACCCCCAGAACACTTTTGCCATGTTCTCTCCCATTTGCCATTAAATGGGACAATTTTCAATTATCTGCCGTTTCTCAGCATAAAAATTATTTCCAATTAATCAGGTAATAAAATGACAACGTATATTAGTATTTCTTTGCAGAATACATGAAAGTAAAACACTTACAAATAAAAAAATAGCTCAACCAATGATGAAGAAAATATAATATGAACAGTGAGCAGTGAGGTTTAAGAAATTAATTTTTAAAATTTGATATTTCTAGTGTAAACCTGTGTTATTATATATTATAAACATAATTGTTATTATCTATTGAGAGTAGAACATGAAATGATATGGATATGTAAATATATAAATTTATCTTAAAATAGCTGACCACATGCTGTGCCTACTTATGCATTTAACTTATCTTTCTAAGCAAATTTACAATGATATATTGAAATTCCTGCATTCCTTAGTAACATAATATTGGATGACAGTTTGATAATATTTATCATAATATAAAATGTAGATACATTATAATTAGTCAATTTTAATCCTAGAAAATCTGTGTATCTCTACTAACAGGCTTTTAAAAAGAAGTCAATGGCTGTTTTGTTTGCAACAATAGAATGGTTAAAAATGTTAAATGCCCATAAACGAGAAAATAGCTAAATAAACTATGATACTTTCTTAGTATTACATATTTTTAAAAATTCAGAAAACCATGCTTACATACTGACTTGCAAGATCTCCAGATGTTTATGTAGTTGTATTAGTCCATTTCCACGCTGCTAAGGCACCCCAAGACTGGGTAATTTATAAGGAAAAAGATGTTTAATGGACTCAAGAAGTTCCACATGGCTGGAGAGACCTCACAATCATGGCGGAAGGTAAAAGGCATGTCTTACAAGGCAAGCAAGAGAGAATGAGAGACAAGCAAAAGGGAGAACCCTTATAAAACCTTGTAAAGCCATCCTATCTCATGAGACTTATTCACTACCATGAAAACAGTAGGGAAAAACTGTCCCCATGATTCAATTATCTCCCACCAGCTCCCTCCCATAACATGTGGGAATTATGGGAGCTACAATTCAAGATGAGGTTTGGGTGACACACAGCCAAACCATATCAGTAGTATATGATTTATGTTAAATTACATAGTATTTCCTTTTCTCATTGGAAAATATCTATTCATGGAAAAATGACAGGTTGAAGGCACACAGAACTGAAAACAGTGGATTGAGATTGAAGGTAGTCAACAAAATGGAAACTTAGGTTCATCTATAACTCGGAGTCATTTATTAAGTGAGAACATTCAAATAATTATTCTATAATTAGAATTTCATTCTTTGGAGACCTAAAAATGAACTGAGTGTGCGCCATACCTCATTTGCCTATATTCATAATACCCCATAATTCCATCTTCGTTTTACTGTTCACATTTTTTACATATTTATTTTATGTCTATTTTTTCCCAAGCTTGATTATAGAATTCATGGGGGTTAGCCTCCTATCAGCTTGTTCACTGTCTCAACCATATGTACTGTGCCTAATATAAAAAGACACTCATATGTATTGTATACAAATAAAGAAAAGTATAGCTTTGCCAGTTAGTAAGTGATTCAGACAATAGCTCTGGACAGTGAAAGCAAAATCCTTGCTTCCACCTCTACTCCAGCATTTCTGATTGCATAGTATTCTCTTTATGGTCAATCACTTAGAAACTCATTGTAAATTTCCATTATGCTTACAAGCATTTCTGTACATGTTTAGGTTTACTATATATAGATAGATCTTAAGACAGTATGTGTTTATATTATGACATTAAAACCTATTATTGACATATACCTATATGTAAATTCATGCATATATATGTGCTATATTTATTTAGAATAAAAATAATTATATATATTTTAATAGTATGTTCTCATTATACCTTAGCTACAAAAAATTCCTAATTTTAATGCCCCTATTTTTTAAAACCAGCTGTTAATTCTTTCCTCTCTTCTTTGTAAGTAGTTTTAAAATCTCCAGACAAGTGTGTGTGTATATATATATATATATAATACACAAATCATATATATATATCATATATATATGATTTTATGATAAGGATTTTAAATGCAGTTTGGGTGTAAATATACTAACTAAAAATGTATAATAGAGTTATAAAGAAAAAAAAATATATATATATATATGACAGGTGCAGTGGCTCATGTCTGTAATCCCAGCAATTTGGAAGGCCAAGAGGGGGCAGATAACCTGAGGTCAGGAGTTTAAGACCAGTCTGGTCAACATGTGAAACCCGTCTACTAAAAATAGAAAAATTAGTTGGGCATAGTGGCACATGCCTGCAGTCCCAGCTACTAGGGAGGCTGAGGCCTGAGAATCACTTGAACCTGGTAGGTGGAGGTTGCAGTGAGCCAATACCACACCACAGAACTTTAGGCTGGCAACAGAGGGAGAGTCTGTCTCACAAAAAAAAAGAAGAAAAGAAAAGAAAATATATGCCAATTATATACATTTTTAAAGACATAGTAACTGAAGTCAGCATCACTTGTTAATGTTTATTGAATGTCCAAATCTAGGCAATTATGATACATAAGGTAACATGTCCCTTATATTTTGTTAATATTCTCAATATCACAATATGTGATAATGAAACAGTTTCCCCATTAGGATGTATAGTACAAAAATAAGTATCTCTTTTTAAAATAAAAATACATTGAAATAACCGATAATTTGTCAGAAAAAATCTAAATAAAGAACATGCTTTGTTAGTATATTTTCTTAATGGGAAACATGAAATATTTTTAAGGACACCAGTCTCAAAATCTGCATTGTGTATTGTAAATCCTAGTTGTTTAAAAAAACAAAATCTATTGAAACAAAGAAAAATACACTCTAAAATTAATGGAAATGACAAATGCATTTGGGTAGCAAACACAAGAGTAACTCCAGTGGAAATTCGTATTCTTTGATTAAAAGTTAATTGCAATACATTTATGCTGATTGTGGCCATTTAAAATCATTTTATAATAAATATACTATATTCATTATATTTTCCATTTTATTATTCAAGTCTTGCATATGCTTGCAGAACAAACAATCTTACAATTAACTTTTCCTGGCTACATTTGGAAGCCTTATGAATAATAACTCAAAATTGTCATAAAATCAATGTAATCTTGAATTATTGATGTTTTTTATTTAGTAACTGCCAATTATGAAAATTTGCAATAAGATTTTCTGTTTAATTGCTAATTCTCATGTATGCATATGATTTAGTAATTTATGCAAACTACTTTGCTGTTGTTTGTGATAAAATTGTATCAGTCACACTACAAACAATTGAGGTATGGTGCTGGTTCTTTGTTTATTCTTTTCAGCTAGTTCATGACATTTTATATTTGTCTCCTGTGATCATTAATATGCTAATCTGTTATTTTAACAAGACTATGAGATGACTGGCACACTTTCTATAAGACGTATTTCTAATAAACAAACAACAATAACACCCAAATTATGAATGGTATGCTATGCTGAAGCTGTCAAATTCATCGGCCAGGTTTGTGGAGATACTCTTTGCCCAGTTTTATAAGTCTCCAGACATAAAATACAACACCAAATTATATGATTTACTTTTTAGAAATAAAAATTATATTTATCATAAAACACAGGAGAACAGTGTTCAATACTATTTAAAATATGAGGATCAGACTATGCCATTCAGTTTCTGTATTTTTGGATAAAGATTATTTTACAAAATAATAATTGAAAAGGAAATTGTACCTTTGTGTCTTATTTTAAACAATATTCACAATTTGCCTTTTATAATTTGAAATAAATTTGTGGCTAGTAATTTGTGCAGAAAAAGGCAAGTTGAGAATATTCTTTGCTTCCATAAGTGAACTCTACTAAGAAGAATATTAATGCCAATTACATTTTTAAATAAATAGCCTTGCAAATGTGAAAGTTGTGAGAAAATAATTTTAACATATTGAAGGAAAACATAAGTTTAAAAAAAAGACTATATAGAAAAGATGTGAGATGTTCTCTCTATATATGTATCAATTACATCAATTTCTTATCTTAATTACTCTAATTGCCTCATGGTCTCTATTAGTTGGTTTTTACACTGCTGATGAATACACACCAGAGACTGGTAATTTAAAAAGAAAAAGAGGTTTAAAGGACTCACAGTGCCACGTGGCTGGTGAGGCCTCACCAATGATGATGGAAGGTGAAAGGCATGTGTTTCACCTTCCACCATGCTGGAAGGTGATGGTGGAAGGTGAAAGGATTTTTCAGGTGCATGGTGCAAGCTGTTGGTGGATCTACCATTCTGGGGTCTACAGGACAGCAGCCCCCCGCTCACAGCTCCACTAGGCAATGCCCCAATGGGGACTATGCGTGGGGGCTTCAATCCCACATTTCCCTTCTGTACTGCCCTAGCAGAGATTCTCCATGAGGCTCCGCCCCTGCAGCAAACTTATGCCTGAACATCCAGGTATTTCCATACTAGGTGGAGGTTTCCCAACCTCAATTCTTGATTTCTTTTAACCCACAGGCTCAACATCACATGAAAGTGGCCAAAGCTTGGGGCCTTCATCCTCTGAAACCGTGGCCCAAGCTGAACCTTGGCTTCTTTTAGCCATGACTAGAGAGGCTGGAATGCAGGACCCCAGGTCTCTAGGCTGCACATAGCAGGGGGATACTGTGCCTGGTCCATGAGACAGTTTTTTTCCCCCTAGGCCTCTGGGTCTGGATGGGAGGGGCTTCCATGAAGACCTCTGACATGCCTTGGAGAAATTTTCTCCATTGTCTTAGTGATTAACATTTGGCTCCTTGAAACATACGCAAATTTCTGCAGCTGGCTTGAATTTCTCCTCAGAAAATAGGTTTTTCTTTTCTGTCACATTATCAGGCTGCAAATTTTTCAAACCTTTATGCTTTGTATCCCTTTTAAAACTGAATGTTTTTAACAACATTCAAGCCACCTCTTGAATACTTTGCTGCTCAGAAATTCTTTTCACCAGATACCCTAAATCATCTTCCTCAAGCTCAAAGTTTCACAAATCCTAGGGCAAGGGCAAAATGCCACCAGTCTCTTTGTTAAAACATAGCAAGAGTTATATTTACTCCAGTTCCCAGCAAGTTCCTCATCTCCATCTGAGACCACCTGAGCCTAGATTTTATTGTCCATATCATTATTGGTATTTTGGTCAACACCATTCAACAAGTCTCTAGGAAGGTCCAAACTTTCCCGCATTTTCCTGTCTTCTTCTGTGTCCTTCAAACTGTCCCAACCTCTGCCTTGTTGCTCAGTTCCCAAGTTGTTTCCACAATTTTGGGTACAGCAGCACTCCACTCTACTGGTACCAATTTACTGTATTCATCCATTTTCATGCTGCTTGAAGACATACCCAAGACTGGGTAATTTATAAAGAAAAAGAGGTTTAATGGACTCACAGTTCCACGTGGCTGGGGATGCCTCACAATCAAGGTGGAAGACAAAAGATACGTCTTACATGGTGGCAGGCAAAAGGAGAATGGGAATCAAGCAAAAAAGATTTCCCTTATAAAAACATCAGATCTTGTGAGACTTATTCACTAGCATGAGAACAGTGTGGGGGAAACTACCCCTACTGACAGACGGGAGTAGCTGGAATTTGCTAGGTTGACTAAGAATCCCTAAGCCTAGCTGGGAAGGTGACCACATCCAACTTTAAACACAGGGCTTGCAACTTAGCCCACACTCGACCAATCAGAGAGCTCACTAAAATGCTAATTAGGCAAAACAGGAGGTAAAGAAATAGCCAATCATCTATTGCCTGAAAGCACAGTGGGAGGGACAAGGATCGGAATATAAACCCTGGCATTCCAGCCAGCAACAGCAATCCACTTTGGGTCTGCTCCCCTTATGTGGGAGCTCTGTCTTCACTCTATTTCACTCTATTAAATCTTGCAACTGCACTCTCTTCTGGTCCGTGTTTTATTATGGCTGGAGCTGAGCTTTCACTCCCCATTCACCACTACTGTTTGCCTCCCGGTTCCAGACCCACTGCTGACTTCCATCCCTCCGAATCCAGCAGGGTGTCTGCTGTGCTCTTGATCCAGCGAGACACCCACTGCCACTCCCGATGGGGCTAAAGGCTTGCCATTGTTCCTCCATGGCTAAGTGCCTGGGTTCGACCTAATCGAGCTGAACACTAGTCACTGGGTTCCACCGTTCTCTTCCATGACCCACGGCTTCTAACAGAGCTATAACATTCACTGCAGAGCCCAAGATTCCATTCCTTGGAATCCGTGAGGCCAAGAACCCCAGGTCAGAGAAGATGAGGCTTGCCACCATCTTGGAAGTGGCCCACGACCATTTTGGAAGCAGCCGGCCACCATCTTGGGAGCTCTGGGAGCAAGGACCCCCCAGTAACACTATGATTCAATGATCTCCCACTGGATTCCTCTCACAACATGTGGAAATTATGGGAGATGCAATTTAAGATGAGATTCAGGTGGGGACACAGCCAAACCATATCACGGTGTAAGTCTTTTCTCCTTGAGATTCACTGGAAGTCTCCTAACTGGTCATTCTGATTCTATGTTTAATTCCCAGTAGTAGATTCTTAATATAATATCTCAGATGCTTCTTTCAAATTAAATTATGATTATGCCAATCATTTATTTAAAACATTTCAAATGCTGTGCTGTGAAGGTTCATGAAAAATTCCTTATAATGACTTGCAAAGTTCCTCAAATCTGACTTAATTCTTGTACTCTTCCACCAGATCACCACATTAGACTCTCTGCAAATCCTCAAATACTTTAACTTTTCTATTGTGGGGTCCTTGAGGTCCCCCCGGCCTTTCAGTCTGAACAGCTCTTCCACCAGGTCCTTTAATTTTACCATGTATTCACAATTGCACCCCATATTCCATATGTTTCTATTTTTTTCTACATTTTTTCGCAGTGTTATTTACCTTGTAACATACTACATATTACATAATTTACCTTCATAAAGCTCTAGAGAAAGATCTTTGAAAGCAGGGATCTGTATTTGTTTATCCACTGGTATATTTCAAAAACCTAGAAGAGTAACCAGCAAACAGGAATCAATATTTATTTGTTGAAATATTGAATGAAAAGTGAAAGAAAGAAGGAATGGAGGGAACAAGGAATGAAGAAAAGATGGATAGGAAAAAGAAGAGAAGGAAGGGAGGGAGAAAAAAATGGAAAGGAAGCAATACAGAACACATTGTTATATGTTCCATATTTAAAATAGTAACAAAATAGTTTGTTATATAAACAGTAGAAAACATAATTTATTTAAGACATCTAGTTAACTCTGCTATTTGTCCAAGTCTAATTTTTATTATTTTTCATATTAATTTTTTTTCTGAATTAAATTTTATTATCACAAAAATTAAAAGGAAGAAGATCTTCCAGATAAAGAAAAACCATGAAAAACCGAGAGGGGAAAAATTCAATGTCAGGGTTGTTGTGAAACCACTAATGAGAATGGTGTAGAGATTATACTAAATGTGAGAGAACTGTTGTATGAGAAAAGTCTAAGAAGGTACACCAGGCCAACTTATGGTTGGTTGAAAGAGTTTTGAGCTTTGCTCTGTAGGAAGAAGACAACTGCCTATCAAAGAGACAAAGTGAATTTTTGGAGCGGATAGCTATATGGATAAATACGGAGAAGTAAACAATATATGTATATATAGATCAAAACGAAGAGGTAGACTTTCACACTAATGCAAAATAGAAATTCGAATCAGTCAATTGAAAGAAGTTTATTTTCTTTTTTTCATGAAATATCAAAAACATAACTAATAACCTGTTTGTTCTAAATTAATACATATACACACACATATTTAGTATCACTACCATAGGTAAATAAGGTACCTTTCCATGATATAAATCCTAAGGCAATTATAGTCAAATATAAAATGGAAACAAACAGAGAGGGATAAACCATGAATAGTAAACATTTCTATAAAATCATTAAACACAGTACTTTAGTGTTTGATGTTTTGGCATAACAACTTCCTAGAAATGCTTTTTCATTGTTGGTGTTTTACATATAAATAGTAACAAACAATTTATTCACAGCATCTAATTAAATATTTGCCATTTGTCTAAGTCTAATTTTCACTATTTTTCACCTATGAACTGTATTCATATGATTTGCCTATATCCCCCTTCTCATAACAATTAAATAATCATTTACTTTTTAGTTCAAGTTCTTTGATGAGTCTAAAGGAATAAAAGGATGAATAAAATGAAAGAAATAATCGAAATGCAACTCATAAGGATGGAGTCTTAGGTAAAAACTTTCCATATTGTTTGCCCAGAACACGATGGATTGTACTATGCCTCTGTGGTATTTGGCTTAGGGAAATGTACTTGACCTCCTAGTCTATTGTTTTAGACAGGAATTATATCCGATTCATCAATTCTAATGTCAAAATGATAAATTTCTGGCAGCACCAGTTTCTTCTTCCAGGGGAAAATCATTTACTCTTTCCACTGTCAGTTTTTCTATAATTCTAAATACTTAGATGACATTTCCAAAAACAATACAAATGTGTACTTAATGAGCGTGACAACTGCTCACTAAACCCACTAGAAACTTAGATATACTAGAATAGGGGAATAGGTCTGTTTGTCTTTAATGTCAACATATTAATGAATTAATTCAAAACTATTTTGCACTGAATGCTCATATGCTTTCATTACTGCTTTCAGTGCTAAAATTTCCTTAGGGACATTCAAAAGGGCAAAAGAGTAACTCTTGTGAAGTCCAGCACCAGTAAACTATATTTAGTGACATTCTCCCTCTAGTTTTATTAAGTTCATGAATTTTTTTTCAAAGACCATGGCAATGCAATCTGCCTTTGTTTTCTGATAGTGTTCCCTCTAACGTGCCATATCCAAAATTGTCTAAGCAATCCACTTACTCCATGTATAAAAAGGTACACTCAGCACCTCTACTTCCTGCAAATCTTTCATTCGCTTTTATCTCAAACACATTTCTACTCATTCCTTTAGTACTTTCATGTGTCAGAATCCTCCCTCCTCACTCTCACCTGTGCAAACAGCTCAAATAGATTCATTCTTCATATTTCAGCCTGCATGTCATTGCTTGTTTGACATCCAAACTAGGCTTCATCCTGTTATTACACTCTCACAAAACCAACTACTTTTCATTCATACCACTTTTCATGAGTATAATTATGCACTACTTTTAATGTTATGCTTAATATTTGTTTTCCTGTCTGGAATATAAGTTCCAGGCAGGCAAGAATCCTTAGTTCCTGGTTCTTCCTTCCCTCCTGTGTCTCTAACACGATGGCAGCCATACAACAGCAATACAAAAGCTACTAATTTTATGAATAAATAATACAACCCCTATATTCTGTCTATATGTCATCTCTGAATTGGATATGGTGGGGGGAAGTAATTTGCTTTATCTTTAATAGAAAACTAGATAAGCTATTTTGGCATAATTAAGTATTGGAATCTAACACTCTTAATGAGTAGCCACTTACAATTAAGTTCAACTGTATGTTTCATATAGAAAATTCTGGTTGAAGAAGCAATACCAGCCATTAACATATATGTGAAAAATTAACCCCTAATAATGCACAACTAAAAGAAAGTTACCTTTTTGCTAATATCTTGGATTTTGATAACTTTTTGTGACCATCTAGTTATGCTGCCACAACTACTCTAAATATACTGGTATCCACTATGTTCCCTTTTATACTCATAAACACAGACATGCACACACAAACACCATATATATTTTACTGTATTTTTTACTTAGGAGCAGTCTGTTCTGAGTTAATGCATCATGCTGGGGAAAATGTACCAAACTCTTTTCAGTGGGCACCATGCATAAACTTCTAAAATAATTAGGAATGTTTCTAAATTCTGCATCTGTGCTCTTAATTTATGTTCTCTGAGTTTTTCAAATAATTTGGGCTTATGCTAATGATCTGTGATTTAAAATAGGTGTGGGAGATGTTAGTAATGCTCTGCCAGAAGAAATATAATTTTAGGCTGCACAAGCAGCCGCAACGGCATTATGAACACTACCGTCTAAAATATGACAGATGTGTGAATTGGCTATGGTACAGAGTTCGCACAGAGGAGTGTACATACCACAGAACATTCTTACAGTGCATCTTCCATTTCAGTGAAAATTAAAGGGGAGGCAAAGTTTTGGTAGGCAAGCAATGTATTATTTGTTCTTTAAGTTTTGACTGTACATTGATCACTGTGCTATCTTTATTAAGTTCCTAAGTGAAAAGTATAATTAATTTAAGAAAATCGCCAACAGCCTCTCAAGGAAAATATTTTGATTTGTATTGTAGAGTGACTTGTCACACCCATATACTCACATATTCATTACTCAGGGTAGTATCATATCATCAGTGTGACTATGTTTCTTTGCCTCAATATTTGTTTTATTCATTTAATGTTTATGTTGTCCACATGCCAAGGTCAATGGTTTTCAAAAGGTATATAAAGTGAATTTGAAAATTAAAGGCTTTTGTTTTTAATCTCTGAGGATGCAGGAAATAATTTGAGATGACTTTACAACTAAAAGCTATTTCACCTGTGGGAGTAAAGTAATTTCAATGTATAGAACTTGGTTCTCAGCTACCATGTTGAACACTCTGGCCCTAGTTTCTTAATGATAGTGTTTAAATTCTGGGGTTGAATTGTAATTTTGATCGAAAATGAATTAACCAAGGCCTTCACTTACATTTCATTTACATTTTTCAAACTGGATCTTGAAAGAAACAACAAGCAAGCTTTTCCTAGCTTTTAAGTGCATGTGTATTTGTACACTAAATATATACAAAAATATATAAAAATATAAACATGTGACTATATACGTGTGTGTGTGTAATGATGGTGATACCAAATAACCACAGACTGTCCACATGTATAGCTGAGTTAGCAGCAATGCCTTAGCTTTGTAAACCATACTTCAGTGTGCACAAATTTTGTTTCTTGCAAAACATTATTTTAAAATCTTGTATAAAATTATGTTTGGGCTGCATGTACATGGTATATATGGCACATGAATTAATTTCATGTTTAGACTTGGGTTCCATCCCTAATATATATCATTGTGTATATGGAAATATTTTGAAATTAAAAAAAAAATCTAAAATCTACAATACTTCTTATCCCAAGCAATTCGTATAAGGGATATTCAAACTGTATTCCCAATAGGGACATTTGATTTAATATGTTTCTGAAATGTATCTGTTTTTTTCTATGGCTTGTTACATATGACACATTCTTATCTTTCCATTATATTTTTCCTCTTTTCCTAAATTAATACAATTTTTGTTTATTCAGCCTGCAACCAAGGAGTAATGACCATTTTATTTGAATTTTAGATATAGTTCTTTTAAAGTTTCTGCCTCATAGTTGAAATGTCTTGGTTATTTCTGAGTCTGATTTTGTTAGTTGTTTTGTCTCTTGAAAATCAGATTTCTTTTTTTGCTTTGTTTTGTGTTCAACATTTTTTACTGAATGTGTAATTGCTGTAGAATGATAAAAATTGTAATCACTGTTGAAGCTTGGTAAGGGACACAGGTATTCTTGTAGGCCCCTGGATTGGGTCGTCAAGTCAATATAGTCTGGAATTGTGATGCTTTTTCTTTGTTTTGTTGTTGTTGTTTCTATGGAAGCTTTCCAAGTGTCAGAAATTTCAAATTTCTTTCTTCATGGACTAGAGATTAAAGTTCGGGCTGGAGTGTTGGTGTTTTTCCCAGAGTAGGGCTCCATCCCCAGCTTTCAGCCACCCCTGGATGTCTGTGCTTCAGAGAAGTCTTTCTTTATGCATTTGCCCTTTCCAAAAAGAGATTGTGTTACACTTGTTATTGGGTAGTGTATAGGGAAATTCACTATGTTTTCTCATCCAGTATTCTGTTTTCTCTGTCTCAGAAAAGTTCTGTATACGTGTGCCTTGGAGGTGTATCTTTCTTAGCATTTTCACACCTCCAACTCCTTGTCAGTCAACTCAGCCTTATATTGACTGTTGGTATTGGGCAGGATTTCTTGTTCCTCCTGCAGCTGGGTAGACCACATCAATATAGATCATATCATATAAACCATATCAATAAAGTTAGTCTGAGTTAGATTCTTTCCCATCTATCAGCTGTAGAGAATTTCCTTTAAATTTCCTTCATCCCTAGCCTTTGCCTCTGCCTTGCAGATGAGGAGACTTAGTGGCCCTCCCCAGCAGCTTAAGATTTGCTCTATAGAATATCAGGGTGGCAGGAGGAATTGTCAGACTGCTTTATCATCTTCACAGGTGCTAGCCTTCTCTTTCGAGTCTTGCTCTTCCTTCTGTATTTTTGGCTATATAGGGATGAAATATGGGGGTAAGTAACAGGGTTTATTTAGTATCTGCAGCAAGTGATAACATCTTCTGAGCACTGTGTAAGACAGTGAATGTTTCCCTTTCCCCAGTGATGTAACCACTTGATCCTGGAGAAACACACAGTATTGCTTTTGTCTTGTCTGCAGACTATGATTAGCTTCTTTGCCTTCTATGGGCAAAAAGAATTTGCTGTCCTCCTCCAGAAGAGGATTAAGACATAATCTTGGTATAAAAGAAGGGAATCTGGCAGGAGGAAATGTTTCATACTGGTCCCCTAATAGCTGTCAGTCACCTTCTACTCATCTGAGTGACTCAGGTTTGCTTTCTTCATTCTTTACCCTGTTCTCAGTTTCTCCTGTGAGCATCGAGTAGGAATGAGATTTTAAATGATTCAGTCTCATAGGATGAAGTGAAAGCAATTACTAAGTGTCCCCAGCAACTTCAGATTTATTAGCTCCCACTTGGTTTTCAGTTCACTTAAATTTTACTTGCTTAAATTGTGGCCAGAACAGCTGCAAATTCTCTTGTGTTCTGTTATGGAGGAGAAAATATGTATGCCCTTTCACCATTTAGAAGAATTTAAACCTTTTGTATTTAAGATTTCTTCATTACCTTCTAACTTCAGCTTTCCAATAAAAATAAACATTATAAAATTAAAGCTGATCTTATTTTTTCTCTTATTTTTGAGTTAGAGACAACTTTTTAAAAATTGGTCTGTATTTTAAATGGAGGTGGAAATCCACCCACAATTTGCAATATGTTCTTGTTCATTTTCATTCAACTCGAAATATTTTAAAATTTATCTTATGATTCCTTTTTTGACCCTGGATTTTATAGGGGTGTTTGCTTTATTTATACGTATTTGTGAATTTTCTTTATGTCTTGAAATTTTCAATTTCTAATTAATGTAATTATGGTCAGAGAGTGAATTATTTCAAAATTTCAACATTAAGACTGGTTTGGGGGCCTCAAAATAATTATTTGTTAGTATTTCAAATGCACTTAGTGCTTAGCCATGTATGTTTTGTAGTTTCTGGCCTGTTAAAGATGTTAATTAAATCAATTTTGTTGATAGTGTGCAAACCTATAAATTCACTGATCATTTTTCTGCATTTTTTTTGTAATTTGATAATGAACTTAAAATCTTCAACTATGTAAATTGATCTACTTCTTCTTTTAGTCATTTTATTATTTTTTCAAGTATTTTTCTTCAAAACCTTCTACTTCTGTATATTTAAATACTATTTCTTGTAAAAAGCATAGTTACTGTAGTAAGTCTTAGTAATTTTGTTTTAGCAATTCAGAAATATGTATTGTTTAGGTGGATAGTTTATTTACATATGAACAAACTCACACATATATTTTATATATATGTAGGTGTATCTAGATAGAAGTATAGATGGATGTTATAGCTATAGCTGTAGATGTAAATATATTTCCTTCCTGAAATTTCTGATTCCATCTGATGTTATTAATTCTGCTTTAAATAATCCTTTTAGCATTACTTGTAATATGCATTTGCTGGAGACAATGTATCTTAGTTTTTCGCTGTATTAAAACAAATTTATTTTATATCCGTATTCTCTATTAGTATTGCCGTATGTTTTGTCTTCATGTTTGGAAATCTTTTGAATCTTTTACCCATGTCTATATTTTCAGCATTTGTATAGGTCTATTTAAATGTACTTCTTGAAAGATGAAATATTAACAGTGTGTTTTTTATTGACAAGATCTATTTACATGTAGTGTGCTATACAATATACTTGATTTAATTTGTTCTATTTACCTTAACTTTATTTATTTCACTCTGTAACTTCCTTTTTGCTTTACTGTTGCTGATCAAAGCACATTGATATTTGCTACTTTTTGTTTGATTGTTAATTTTATAATTCTACAATGGTTTTCAATTCTGTCAATGATTACTTTCGCTTTCAAGATGCTGATATGTATCCATTATATGAAAACAATTTACTTATTATTTCTCCCACAAAGTTACTCTGCATACATATGTGTATAATATAATCTCTGTCTTCAATTAGATGAATCTTTTAGAATATTAATGACCCTATTGTTCTTCTTAATTCCTCTTCATTTAGACTAAAAGATACTGTTTCTCTTTTTGTAAATTTTCTAGCTACTCATTGGGCTAGAACACATATTTTAGTAATAAATATCATTAACAAATATCATTGAATAAGTCCTTCTCACCATAATTGAATATATACTACTAATTTCAGCAGACTACATCCTTTATGACTTTCATATTTATGTGTAAATAGAGATGTCTACATGAAAATCCTTCAATTTATGCTTATTTCATATATATATATGTCCATACATACCATTCCTCATTTCTTATGATAATTCATCTTACTCATATTCAAATAAGAGTGACTCTTTGTCTATGATTTATTTATTTACTTTTACTAAACCTGCCAATCCTATTTTTATGGACCAAAGAGCATAATCTCTTAGGGCACTGGTAAAAACCCAATGTAACTGGGGGAAGGGAACAAATAAAACAAAGCAAACAACTATACCCTTGGGTGAGTTGTAGAAGTATCTGCTATGCCCAGCATCATATCTGGAGCAAAAGCAGAAAAATATAACAAGATTGCTCGCTCCCCTAAGACCCAGGTGCATGGTAGTTGTTTAAGACAATGCTATAACTATATCACTGGAGAACGATGTCCTCCATCACTTACTACCACCAAGCTCACAAGTGGCAGTCACAGTGAAATATATCAGGGAGAGCTACAAGGGACACAGTTTTTCTGGAGAGCAACTCAAAAAGAAAACCCAAAGCCCATAAGGGTACCCAATCCAAGTGAGGGGCAAGTGTCCTAGAGTAATGTGGAGCTTCTGATACACTGAGCACAAACATAGCAACAAGTTCCAAATCCAGGCCAGCTCGGGAGTAGAGTAATAAAACCGCCCTGTGCAGGACATGTCTATGAATCTCCAAGTATACAAATATTTGCTTTAGTATCTACTGTCTACTGTCCAGTGCAACATTTTTGGCTTTCAACAACAACAATTAAATCATAAGCCTTACAAAAAGGTAAGAAAAAACAAAGCCTGAGGAGACAACTCTTTAAATGAAAAGACAATATTTAAAACACCCTTAGATGTGATACAGCTCTTGGAAATACCAGGAGATTTAAAATAATTCTGATTAATACATTAGAGGCTCTAATGGAAAAGGTAGAGTATAAGGGATAATCCATTGCAAACACTAGAAATAAAAAAAATAAAGTATTCGACAGACTCATCATTGAATTTGACATAGCTGAGGAAAAAAACAGTTAAATTGGAAAAAAAAAAGTTAATAAAACCCACCCAAGTTGAAACACAAAGGGAAAAAATGATGGTAACAAAAACATTTGCTGTGTTAGAGCAAATGATCTAACGCACATGTCCCAGGAGTAGAAGAGAGAGAGAGAGAATAGAGCAGACAAATACGTGAAGAGTAAGTGAAGGGATACCTGAAGACTTCTGCACCTGAGAAGCTGATCTAACCTGCAGTCACTTGGTGCCACTCAGAAATTCTGGTTTCATTAGACTGGAAGCAGTTTGAGAGGAGGAGACCAGGAAATGGGATGCCATTATGAAGCAAGTGAAAAGAAAACCCTCTAATTGGAGAAAATATTGGCAAATAATACATCTGATAAGAGATTTATTTCATGGTTCACAGCTGTAACCCCAGCACTTTAGGGTGGATCACTGAGCCCAGAAGTTCAAGACCAGCCTGAGAAACATGACAAAAATCCCATCTTTATGAAAAATTCAAAAAACTAGCCAGGCGTAGTGGTGCATACCTGCAGTCCCAGCTACTCAGGAGGGCGAAGTGGGAGGATCAACTAAGGTTGAGGCTGCAGTGAGCTGAGATTGCACCACTGCACTCCAGCCTGGGTAACAGAGTGAGACCCTGTCTCAAAAAAAAAAAAAAAAAAAGAGAGAGAGATAGTTTTCTTTAAATAATAAAGAAAAAAGATCAATACAGGAAACAGATCTGAATTTACAGTTCTCCAAAGACGGTACACAAATGGCCAAAACGCACATGAAATGTTGCTGAACATCATGAGCCACCAAGGAAAGGCAAATCAAAATCATAATAAATTTCATTCCACAGTCACTAGATGGCTATAATGAAAAAGATAATAAGGAATATTTGCAGGGTTGTAGAGACATTGGACTCTTCACATGCTGCTGGTGATAATGTAAAATGGAGCAACTACTTTGAAAATACATCTCAAAAATTAAACATAGAAGTACCATGTGACCCATGTTTCCATTTCTTAATATATATCCAAGAGAACTAAAAACATATATTAACACAAACCTGTATGTAAATATTCATATCAACATTATTCATAATAGCTACACAGTGAAAACTACCAACATGCCCATCAGTTAAGAAATGTGGTATAGCTAAACTATGAAATTTTATTCAGCAATCAAAGGAAAATAAGTAATGATACATGCTATATCATGCATGATTCTTGAAACACTGTGTTAAGTATAAGTCAGATATAAATGGCCACATATTGTACAATTCCATTTACATTAAATGTCTAGGAGGGGCAAAATTGTAGGCACAGAATTTAAATTAGTGGTTGTCTAGGGTTGAAAGAGATGTGATCTTAAGGGATTGTGGTGTAATGTCTAAACTATATTGGTTTTCCTAAGGGAAAATACAAATTTTTAAAATAGACTACGGTGATGTTTGCACAACTCTAAAGTATTTAAAAAAGTCTTTGTACACTGTGAATGAGTGCATTATATGGTATGATAATTATGTCAATAAATACTCTTAAATGTGTGTTCATGAACACTGTATTACTGTAGTAAGAATAAAAAGGTATAAAAGAGACTTTTTTGTAGAGACTCAATTTTAAACCCTAAAAATTCATAAAGATAGGAAATTCATATGGACTTTCAGATAGGAAATTGGCTAGAAAAAAAGGGGGAAATAAAACTTTAGCTTGATAACAAGGAGTTCCTATAACATACAGTCTAAGTTCTGAACCACAATGAGTTATGGAATAATCAAAACCAAATAAATGCTTGTCATTGTGTTAAAGAAAATAGTCAATATAATGAGTAAAAGTGTTTTCATTTTAGTTTTTCTTTAAAGCTGGTCAAATGCTCTAGTCTCTCTCTCTCTCGCTCTCTCTGTCTCTCTTGCTCTCCCTCGTTCTCTCTCTATATGATATTGTAACTACCTTGGGAGGTAATAATGAGAAAGCAACCAATTAATGAATTATACATTTGAAAGTTGGCAAAATATATCAACAAAGGGAAACATATATATATCTCTCTCAAATAAACAGAGGAAGAATTCACGGAAACATTTTTTATAGACCCAGTGAGATCAGAGACAAAGGTATCACTAACAAAAATAGCAGAAAGAGAGAGAAAAAAGAATGTTGGAAAAGATTGTGAGGTATTCTAGGAAACTCCAAGAAAACAGATGTTAAAAAAACTTTAAAAACTAATTTGAAAATCTTAGAATAGGATAGGATAAAAATAAAATGAGAGATGAAAGAAAGTTTTATTAAGAGAAAAATATCATGAATGAAAAAATGAAATCACGACATGATGAGCATGCTTCCTAAATATCATCCAAATTTTTTTTTATTTCTAGATAAACCAATAGATAATAAGGACAAGAGGAGATGTGGCATAAATATTCTGCTACTACTAAAGTTTTTTTTTAAATAGAGAAAATTTATTAAAAATTGGAGAAAATATAAATGAAATATATAATATTTGAGTATGAAGATACAAAAGGGTTTACAATATTAGGTAAATTTGATTGAAAACAATATAATTCTTTGGAAGACTGAGGCATGTGGATCACCTGAGGTCAGGAGTTTGAAACCAGTCTGGTCAATATGGTGACACTCCATCTCTACTAAAAATACAAAAATTGACCAGGTGTGGTAGTGGGTGCCTATAATCCAAGCTACTCGGGAGGCTCAGGCAGGAGAATTGGTTGAACCCAGGAGACAGAGGTTGCCATGAGCTGAGATCACACCATTGCACTCCAACCTGGGTGACAGAGCAAGACTCTGTCTCAAAATAATAATAATAATAAATATAATTACATACACTCACAAGGTGATTTCTCTTCAAATGTAAAAGCCTCAGCTTCCCTCACGAAGTTAAAGCAGCAGAGGCACAGATTTCTTTTTCTCTAGTGGCACATCATTTTTTTTTTTTTTCCTTTATCATAAAAGGAACCCAAAGTTGACTTTAGATAAGAGTTTGCTTAGTAAAAAGATTGCTTTTGGAGACTCCCTTGCCACTTTGTGGCCAATAAAATGTAATAGATGTGTATTTAATGAGGCACTTTGGGGTGACTGGATTGTGTGTGCCCTTTTATTCTTCCTACACTTTTTCTTTCTAAACATGCAGACTTGAAGCTGGCACTGGAAAGTCAGCACCCATCTTAGAGAAAGAGGTAACATTAAGGATAGAAGCCACATGCTAATGATAATAGAAAACATTTGTTCTAGAACACCTACCTAAGCTAGAATTTTTTTTTCTTTTTTTATGGGAAAGGATTGAGTGTCTATTTAAACCACTTACGGGGGATTTCAATTCTATGTAGTTGAATTTGATTCAAAATTGAGTACCAGTTGTAGTGTATTGCCAATACAGTGTAGCAGAATCCAGATTATAGAACTCACTAATTAGACATGAAAATGCATATAATAAGGAAAATAATTCTATAGGCTATAAATCTGGTGACTATCATTTTGTAGTAAACATTAGGTCACACTGTTGCCTTCAGTATTTTGGAAGGCAGAACTATGAATCCTGAGGCTGTTATATTATAGGACATTTATGAAAAATTCAGAATGTTAGTGCGCATGGACTCCTTTCTGTTTTCAGCAAAACCCTATCAGTGAGAAATAAATTGAGACTGGAGCTTTCCAATCTACGAACAGAGTTAGAAGGAGAAGCCACTTTGCCAAGAGAGAAGCTCTCTGTCTATGGCTTACAAAATAAGTTTCCAGGGAGTCTGTAATCTGGAACATTTTCAGCAAAATCCAATTGCTTCTATATCTATATTGAATCAGATATAGCTGCGGACATGAAACTGTAGATATAGTGGGAAATAATACTGGTGCCTTGCCATACAGAAGCAGTGAACTTTCTGGCAAAGATGACGAATGTTTCAGATTACCTCAAGGTGGTGACTGCTGCATTAAAAGAAAGGGAAACTGTCAGAGCTTAAAGTCAAGTTAGTACAAGTTTTAAAACTATGACAGAGTAGGCCTTCAGCTACACTGTTGTCATATAAAATGAATCAAAAACACAGTAGCATCTGCTCAGTTTTTTAATAAATTTATACTTATGAAGGTGTAAAACTCCAAAGGTTAAAACAATGTCATAAACTCATTCATCAGGTATACGCAGATACAGCAGAACCAAAGTGTGTTCTAGTGCTTCCTTTTCTTCTTTAGTGATAAGCTTCTGTTTTATTCTGTGTAGCAAGGGATACAGCTAAAGAATGTTATTGCTAATTCTTGCTGGCAACCGCAGGTGATCACTTAAATATAAGACAAAGATGTTGGGTGGGCTTCTGGAAAGACTCTGTTGAAATAAAACTGACTTGGCTGGTGCTTAATCTTGTTTGCTCTTCTCCCACTTCCTCTTCTTCCTGCTATGTTGTGATCTTAAATGTTAGAATTCCAGCAGGCATCTTGGACCCCATACTAAAGTTAGTGGCACAGAAGTTTAGAAGTTGCTATAACTACTCTGCATGGCCTGACCCTGTGTGCTGGTCCTGTCTTGCTTTGTTTTGTACTAACATAAGAGAAATATAAACATTAAAATTCGGTTGGCATATGGTTGCTTTTCCTCTGCTCTTCCATGCATTTTATTCCTGTATGCAACTCTAACATAATAGCTGAAGCTTCATTATCTATTCTGAACTATAAGTCAAACTTAAATTTCAAAGTAATGTAACAACATCAGTTATAATAAAAATACAGAAGAAATTTGGGTTCATCATGGCCACAGAGACAGAACATCAACCCTAAATACCTTTTTTTCTTTATTTCTATGTTAGAGATATACACCTCTATCTTATTGAAATTATTTACTTTGGTTTTAGGTTATATACATCTAATTTTAATATAAAAAATAAAGTATATACAAAGAGGATAAAATAATTTTAAAACCAGACTTTTTCATAGCAACACTTGGTGCTATAACATAGCATGTATTCACTTCAAGGACTTTAGGGAGGTGAAATGTGGTCTGAGAAGTATATATAAAAGCTTCTTTTATAAATAATCAAGCAATAGAGTCAATGTTAGTCATAAAATAAGCTAGGGATTCCGGCACACACAAGTTTTCTTGAACAAAATTTTAGTTAAAAAAATTGGTATGTTTAGAGATGGACATGCAATAAAACGATTGATGGTTACTATTAGCTCTAACCATAGAATTGGAAATTATGTAACAAAATAAGTGACATATAAAGATGAGTTATTCTCTTATTTGAATTTTAAATCAACAATGAGTAGAGCTGGGCGCAGTGGCTCATATCTGTAATCCCAGCACTTTGGGAGGCTGAGATGGCAGAGTAGCTGGAGCCCAGGAGTTGGAGACCAGCCTGGGTAAGATAAGTAAGACTTTGTCTCTACAAAAAATAATAATAATAAAATAACCGTTAGTGGCATGGCTGTAGTCTTGAGGATGAGGTGAAAGGAACCCTTGAGGCTGGGAGGTCAAAGCTTAAGTGACTGCACTCCAGCCTGGGCCACAGAGTGAGTCCTCATTAAAAAAATAAATAAATAAAATAAAAATAAGTAAATATAAATAAAATAAAAATTGTTTAATGTAAGTATGACCCATACAATATTTGAGGACATTCTTATACTAAAAATGTATTTATTATTTACCTGGAATTCAAATTTACCTAGTTGTCATGAATCTCATCTGACAACCCACATAGGAGTAATATGGGCTAGGGATCTGGTAGTGTTTTGGTGTTGACTGAGAACTCTCTCTAGCAGCTATTCTGGGTTTCCACCAGTGTCCTCAGGCTACAGATTTTCTTTCCCTTGTGCCTGTAAATTAAGGTTTCCATTCTGTAGGTTAGACACTGGAGATGGGTTTGGGCGATTTTTGCCATATTTGATGCTCCCTTTCTCTGACCAACATCATAGAGGGTCATTTTCAGGATTTTCTTTCTTCAGCAATACATGGATTTCCTGGAAGGAAAATCATACAAGTGCTTCAGAATTCCTCTGTGCTGCAGCCTCCAGGGGCTTCACCCTTTCCATCCATCCCACACCAGGTGTTTAGCAATTAGGTGCAAATTTCCAGGTGAATCTTCTCCCTGGCTGGATGGCATTCTGTAGTATTTTTCCCAGGTAAACAAACACTAAAATGCTACTTGTCATAGAAAGTCTCTTTACATTTTTTTTTTCAATAGTGTTTGGGATACAGGTGGTTTTTAGTTACATGGATGACTTCTTTAGTCGTGAATTCTGAGATTTTAGTGCACAAATATGTAGTCTTTTATCCTTCAACCCTCGTCCAACTTACCCCCATCCCAGTCCCCAAAGTCCATTATATCACTCTGTGTGTCTTTGTGTCCTCATAGCTTAGCTTCCACTTACAAGTGAGAACATACAGAAAGTCTCTTTCTTCAGATTTCAGGATAATTGTTTGCCCCATAAACTCAGTTTTCTAATGGGTTCATTTACAGTTTGTTAATTACAGTTTGTTACATTTGTTACAATACAGATAATTTATTATATTACCATTTGTTAATTTACAGTTTATCAGTCTTTTTATTTTTGTAAAAATTGGAGAAATGCTCTTTTTAGCTTTCCACATCCCTGAGCTGAAACTTCACTTACTCTTTAATTCTCTCCCTATTTATTTTACAACATACAAAATTTTTTATGTAACTCTTCGTTATGATAGTGTCCCTCTTCATTCTACCACTTTCTTAATTTAATCCCTCACCCCTCCATATGATGACAATATGATTCCTGAGTCTTCAGGGATGAAGTTATGCCTCGTGTACTCAAGAATCAGCCAGGAAGCCAGTGGTGTTGGAGATAGTAACCTGACTCCACCTCTGCTCTTTATGCGGTAACTCTGGTTTATTATTGCTGAAGATACGTTTGTTCTCTCCCAGTTCTTGTTATAGTATGATATTTCCCATATAACCCCACTGTGAATTGAACTATATTCTAAGTATTCCTTCACATTATTTTTCCATTATCTTCAAGAGGTGGAAAATTTGCAGTAAATCATACCACTCAAGTAGTGTGAACATTTTTAGAGAGGTCAACTTTTACTAACACAATTTTAACTAAATAATGAATCCTCAAACACCAAATTACACTGATATTGTCATTTTAGGCTTCATTGTCCTAACCCGCCTCGCCCGTGCTGTTGACACCTGTTGTGAAACCTTGGTTATTGTCTTCTTAGTTTCAGAGAATTTAAACAAGGAATACAAAGCAAAGGAGATGCAGCATGGAGCAATTTATTGTAAAGGAAAAAGAAAGAAACTCTGAAGGTTAGATGCAGAAGAGACAGGACACTCTGAGACAATTCAGAGCGGGCTGCTCGTGAAGACAGGCAACAAAGACTCACACTAGGGAGGCTCCTTGATGGGAGTCTTACATGATTATTCACAAGGGGGTGGGAAGAGGTGTTGCCAGTAGGCATGTTCTGGGTGGTCCTCTGGGTGTACATGCACAGTCATTGTACATGTTAGTTCACACATTTCATGTCTCATTAGCATCTGAAATCTCTACCCAGCGGTGTTTTTGTACTATTATAATGAGTAAAGGGTCAGTCTGAGGACAGGTACAATCAAAATGTACATGCTCTTTAAAGGCGAAATTCCCTACTGGAGATAGCTTTGTTTGAATGAGCTTGACTACAATGCAAATGCTGCGGCTTACTGTGTTGAAGGTGAGGTCTCAAGGTTGCAAGCTCCGTAGGACATGGTTACTTCTTTGACAACCTATCCTGCCTCAATGTGAACTGAATCTAACTAATTCTTAATGGAATCTTACCTAATTACATGGAATTAAACTTGCCTGAATGACCTTGACTGTGATACCTTAAACAAGAATGTATTCTCTGCCTGAAAATCCTGGTGCTACGATGGTACCTAAGTGCTCACTCTTACTAAGCCCTTGATTTAGTAGATATGACACTTCGTCAGAGATGAGATGAATTTCCTAATAAGGTGCAACATGTGAGTGAAATTTGAGGAATTACAAGGAAGCCTATTGTCTCTGTCATCCAATTGGATATATGATTTCCATCTGATTACCTATTGATATGGTTTGGCTCTGTGTCCCCATCCAAATCTCATCTCTAATTGTAATCCCCACATGTCAGGGGAGGGACCAGGTGAGAGGGGATTGGATCAAGGGGGCAGGGGGCAGGAGGCAATTTCCCCCATGTTGTTTTCATGATAGTCAGGGAGTTCTCATGAGAGCTGATGGTTTGAAAGTATGGTACCTCCTGGTTATTTCACACAGTCCCTCCTGCTGCCTCATGAAGAAGGTGCTTGCTCCCTCTTCACCTTCTTCCATGGTTGTAAGTTTCCTGAGGCCTCCTGGCCATGCTTGCCCTTAAGCCTGCAAAACTCTGAGTCAATTAAACCTCTTTCCTTTGTAATTACAGTGTCTCAAGTAGTATTCTTTTTAGCAGTGTAAGAACAAACTAATACACCTGCGTTTAGTTTTGGGTTTGATTTCTTGTTACGATGAAAACGCATTTTTGAAAATGTGAGTTTTCTTAGAAATTTTTCTTTGGAAAATTAAAGTGGAAAACCTTTTAATTTGTTATAAATCACTTGGAAATTAGTGCAGATTAAAGACTATTGAATACGTTTTGTTAGGGAACATGGCTGAAATATCATTGCTATGGTTTGAATGTATCCCTCTAAAATTCATGTTGAAATTTGATCTCCATTGTGGTAGTATTAATACATGGGGTCTCTTGGGAAGGGATTAAATCATGAGTGTTCCACCCTCACAAATAGATTAGTGCCTCATGAAAGGGATGGAGAAGATTAGCTTAAACCCTTTTACCCTTCTTCCTTCGGCCATGTGAGGACAGCCACAAGGCACCATCTTGGGGGCAGAGAGCAGTCCTCCAGAGATAACGAATCTGCCCTGATCCTGAACTCCTGAACCTCCAGAACAGTCAGAAATAAATTTCTGCTCTTATTTATTTATTTTGAGATGGAGTCTCACTCTATCGCCCAGACTGGAGTGCAGTGGCGTGATCTCGGCTCACTACAAGCTCCGCCTCCCGGATTCCCGCCATTCTCCTGCCTCAGCCTCCCCAGCAGCTGGGACTACAGGCGCCCGCCACCACGCCCAGCTAATTCTTGTATTTTTAGTAGAGATGGGGTTTCACCGTGTTAGCCAGGATGGTCTCGATCTCCTGACCCTGTGACCTGCCTGCCTCGGCCTCCCAAAGTACTGGGATTACAGAGGGACTGTGCCCGGCCTGAATTTCTGCTCTTTAAAGATCACCGGGCTTCAGGTGTTTCTGTTATAGTAGCATAAATGGATGAAGACAATCATCAAAGTTAAATGAATAATATTAGAATAAATAAAGGATACAATTTTTAAAGAAAAAATCATGAAAATAAATTTTGGCATTTTTACTGGGGTGTAGACCAGAATTTTTTGGCCTTAAAATTATTTTGTGGTTCAAAGTTTATAGTAAGGATTGACCTTTACATTAAGGTAGACTTAGATCCAAATTCTACTACAACCCTATTGTAGTAACATTTTGACCTATAGCAAATTTATAGCTTATTTAATACTGAGTTATCTAACCTAGGAAATGGAGATAAATGCTATTAATATTTATATTTAAACCAATTATTAAATGAGCTAACCAAAATAAAACACTTGGCTCATGACTTAACACTAGATAATTGTTGAATAAATATTAGTGAGAATTTTCATAAACATTAGTTTCTTTTGGTTTTTACATTTTTATCATTATTATGGCTAGAAAAAGGCATTTATTTGAAATGTTATTGTAAATATAACCTATTACAGGCTTTATAGTATTAGGGTAGAATATAGAATTAGAATTATAGTATTACTAAATTGTGAGCTTTATCAAATTAGGGAAAAAAAAAAGATTGTTCTAATAATGTGGCCCAGTAAAACACATATAGAATATTAGATATTTAGCAAGTTTTGTTTATCACAAGTATAAATATATAATAAAAAAGCCATTTTATATAATACTGTGCAATGTATTGCCATAAAGCAATAAATATGGCTTTCCTATTTATTTAGAACCCAGTAACTTAATTGTTTTGAAGGAAAAAGACTTCCCACACTAAAGTAGTAAACATGTTTTGGTGATTTTTATAACCTTAGGACCATAGTTTAACAAATCTATATAGGTTCGTTCCAAAAACAAACCAATTTTACACTAAAAGTATTCTTTGAAATAATTTTGTTTCTGAAATATTTTCATTTTTGTGCTCTTATTTTAATTTTAACTTGTAAAATTCATCTCAACAAACATGGAGACAGATTTATAAACATTTATGAATATTATATGTTAGTAATGTAGCTTCCTTTAA
Source organism: Trachypithecus francoisi (assembly GCF_009764315.1). Lineage (NCBI taxonomy): Eukaryota > Metazoa > Chordata > Mammalia > Primates > Cercopithecidae > Trachypithecus > Trachypithecus francoisi. The sequence continues at coordinate 12,429,963 of NW_022681435.1, forward strand.
AAGTAATATGGATAGCAGTTGAATTTATATTGTTATACAAGCAAATCCTATAGGTAGACTAAGGAATGTTGAGAAAAGTGAAGAGTGTAGGTATGAACACAGGAACAAATGTTTATTAAAGAAGAATACTAAACTGTGAGTGTTTACCAAATTAACATAAGGAAGTTATGCATGAAGGAAATTATGCAGGTATGATAATGTCAAACTAGTTATTTATTAGCAAATTATGGAGCAGTTTCTTGAAAGTAAATTATTATTTACTATTAAAAGTAAATTAGCAGGCCTGGCATAGTGGCTCACGCCTATAATCCCATCAGTTTGGGAGGCAGCAGAGGTTGGATCACTGAAGGCAAGGAGATTGAGACCAACCTGGAGAACATGGTGAAATCCCATCTCTACTAAAAAATACAAAAATTAGCTGGACCTGGTGGTGCATGCCTATAATTCCAGCTACTCGGGAGGCTGAGGCAGGAGAATCGCTTGAACCTGGGAGGCGGAGGTTGCAGTGAGCCAACACCATGCCACTGCACTCCAGACTGGGTGACAGAGCGAAACCATGTCTCAAAAAAAAAAAAAAAAAAGGATTAGCAGTGTAAACTGAAAATAAAAATAATAGCAAGACCCTCAGGGGAGTTTGTGATAGGACAAGATGAAATTACTTTTAAATGTTGTAAAGATCAAATGCAGAACAGTTACGAAGAGGAAGCCCAAGGTCATGAAAGCCTGTTTGGAGAGTGTCTCGGTGTGTCCCGCTGATGTCAGAAACACTGACCAGCGTGGACCACGCAGCAGCCCTGGGCTTGTTTTCAGGCCTACCTGCTGCCTATGCTTTTAAGCTTTTGGCAAATTATCCTGATTCTATTTCAGAATACACCCATTGTTCATCCTGTCTGTCTTTTTAACTCTTCTGACCTCTATATTTTCTTGAGTTCACCTGGTTCATATCTGTATTACTAAAACCAGAGGCCTGAGGTTCTTCATTATTTTAACACATATTAAAGATTAAATTACCTCATCGATATATTTCATAAAAAGTAATTTTTAATATGTCTTAAACTTTAACAACACCTCTATTTTTAAAATGGAAATACATTGGTGGTATTCATAATTATCTATAAAGATTTGCCCTTTTTGAGAATAACAATTTCATCTTCCCTAATGATATGCCAACATTCAGGTCATTCTAACATTTATTTTGTGACATGAATCTTTTAGATTCAAATAAACTCCATCCTACACAAAATTCAATATTGTAACATGATTTATCTCTGGGCGATAGGTCTCTTAGTAAAGAAAACTTTGAAACATCTTTCATTATTTTGTGTTACCCTGCAATTATGAATGCCCATGACAAATGAGAAAGAGCAAACAGCCTAAGCTAGCAAAACTTTAAATGTGAACTTAACATAATTTGTCAGATTGTATTTTGTTTTATCTTCTTTAAAACATTTTCAAGCTTTGCCAACTCATATTTTGAGGATTTTTAATGTGCTGAACAAAAGTAAGACTCCCCTGGGGGCTAAGCTGTGAGTAGCTAGTCTAATAGGAGATACTTCTTGTGTCTTTCAAATACAGCCTAAGTCAACTTTGGCCCTATTGATATCTTTTAGATTTAGTGTCCGTTATAAATTAGTCTGGTCTTCCCAGCATTCAGTTCTTACTATGTAATTCCACTGCCTTTTGAAAAAGTCACTGGAAGAAAAATAGTTGAATATGATATAAAACTATAAGTTATAAACCCAACTTGAATGTTAACTTGCTATTCAGTTGGATTAAGTTATGTAACTAGGCTACTTTTTCTATTCTCAGTATATACTGAAAATTCAAAAATTATCATACTTAGAAAATATAGGTTGACTTTCATTCTGATAATAGTATAACTTTCTGTAAGTTTATATTTTGTGTTCTTTAAAATAATAATAATAATAATAATTTTTTTTTTTTTTGAGGCAGAGTCTCGCTCTGTCGCCCAGGCTGGAGTGCAGTGGCTGGATCTCGGCTCACTGCAAGCTCCGCCTCCCGGGTTCACGCCATTCTCCTGCCTCAGCCTCCCGAGTAGCTGGGACTACAGGCGCCCGCCACCTTGCCCGGCTAGTTTTTTGTATTTTTTAGTAGAGACGGGGTTTCACCGTGTTAGCCAGGATGGTCTCGATCTCCTGACCTCGTGATACGCCCGTCTCGGCCTCCCAAAGTGTTGGGATTACAGGCTTGAGCCACCACGCCCGGCCTAAAATAATTATTTAAATCTTCAGGTGTATATTAGTACAATGAAAATAATGTTTTATACATAAATACAATTTTTTGTTGTTTCAATGCATTTTTACTTTACTTTCTTTTTTTTTTTTTTTTTTTTTTTTGAGGCGGAGTCTCGCTCTGTCGCCCAGACTGGAGTGCAGTGGCGCAACCTCGGCTCACTGCAAGCTCCGCCTCCCGGGTTCACGCCATTCTCCTGCCTCAGCCTCCCGAGTAGCTGGGACTACAGGCGCCCGCCACCTCGCCCGGCTAGTTTTTTTTTTTGTATTTTTAGTAGAGACGGGGTTTCACCATGTTAGCCAGGATGGTCTCGATCTCCTGACCTCGTGATCCGCCCGTCTCGGCCTCCCAAAGTGCTGGGATTACAGGCTTGAGCCACCGCGCCCGGCCTACTTTACTTTCTGATTCTTATTAAATATAATTAGTAATATACTGCTGTTACTTTGAATTATAGTTCTATTAAAGTAAGGCTGCCCATAGACAAAAAATAAATTATAAAACTTCATGGGAGTTTTCCTCCAGATAATTTGCTTTATTGTTGTTATTTAACAACCCTTCATCATTTTTCATTTTTTTCTCTCTCCATTTTTACTGAATACTTTGGATGATCTCTTCCATACAATGAAATTAAATGTAATATATAAGCTTATGACCTCTCACTTTGAATCTTCAGCCCGACTTCTACTCAAACCTGATAACTTGATATAATCATAGAATGTCTAATAGATATTTCAAAGAGATTTCTGTTTGAAATGAAGCCCTTGATTCCTTCTCACAAACTGTTTTTTACAATGTTCTTTGTCATACACAAGTGGTAAATGGTACCACATTCACCTGTTTACTAAGACTACAATGTTAAAGTCATCCTCAATAACATCACTCTTATATTCCATATTGACATTTTCACAAAATATTAGTATATTTAATGTGTCATTTAAATCTCATCAAAATCTTCCTATTATTTTTATTTTCTAATTTTATTTTTAAATTTAGTGGTTACATAGTTGGTATGTATATTTACAGGTATATGATATTTTTTGATACAGGCATACAATGGGTAATAATCACATCAGGGTAAATGGGGATTCTGTCGTTTCAAGCATTTATGCATTCTTTGTGTTACAAAAAAATCCCATTATACTCTTTCAGTTATTTAAAATATACAATAAATTATTGTTGGCTTAATCACCCTGTGGTGATATAGATCTTATTCATTCTATCTATTCTTGGACCTACCAACCAGCCCCATTTCCTCCAACACCTGCTATACTTCCCACCCTCTGGTAACTATCATTCTCCTCTCTATGTCCAGGAGTTCAATTGTTTTAATTTTATTTTAGCTCCCAAAAATAAGTGAGAACACGTGGAACTTGTCTTTCTCTTCCTGGCTTATTTCACTTAACATAATGACCTCCAGTTCCACCCATATTGTTGTAAATGACGGGATCTCAGGTTTTTTTTTTTATGACTGAATAATATTTCATTGTGTATGTCTACCACATTTTCTTTATCCATTTATTGAGGGACACTTAGGTTGCTTCCAAATCTTGGTTATTGTGAATGGTGCTGCAAGAAACATGGGAGAGTGGATATCTCTTTGATACACTGATTTTCTTTCGAGTATATGCCTAAGAGTGGGATTCCTGGATCTTACGGCAGTTTTATTTTTAGTTTTTTGAGAAATCTCCAAACTGTTCTCCATAGTGGTTATACTAATTTACATTCCCACCGAAAATGTATGAGGTTTCCCTTTTCCCTGCATCCTCACCTGTCTTTTGTAAACAAGTGATTTTTAACTAGGGTGAGATGATATCTTATTGAATTTTTGATTTGCATTTCTCTAATTATCAGTGATGTTGAACACTTTTAATATACTTGTTTGCAATTTGTATGATTTCTTTTGAGAAATGTCTATTCAGCTCTTCTGCTCATTTTTTAATCGAATTATTAGATTTCTTTTCCTATTGACTTGTCTGAGCTCCTTATATATAATGATTATAAATCTTTTGTCAGGTAAATAGCTTGCAAATATTGTCTCTTAACCTCATTCTGTAGGTTGTCTGTTCACTTTTTTGGTTATTCCTTTTGCTGTGCAGAAAATTTTTTAACTTGATGTGATCCCATTTGTCCTTTTTTGCTTTGGTTGCTTGTGTTTGTAAGGTATTACTTAGGAAATCTTTCACCAGCCCAGAGTCCTGAAAAGTTTCTCCATATTTTGCTTTCAGTACTTTCATAGTTTGGGGCTTTGATTTAAACTTTCAATTTATTTTTATTTAACTTTTGTGTATGGGTCCTTTGATCTTTGGGAGTTTGATTATTAAGTGTTTTGAGGTAGTCTTATTTGGGTTAAATTTGCTGGTATTCTATAACTTTCTTGTACTTGAATATTGATATCTTTCTCTGGGTTTGGAATGGTCTCTGATATAATCCCTTTGAATAAACTTTCTGCCTTGAGATATCTTTACACCTCCTCTCTAAGGCCAATAACTCTTGGATTTGCCCTTTTGAGGACATTGTCAGGATCCTGTAGGCATGCTTTATTTTTTTTTATTATTTTTATTTTGTCTCCTCTGACTGTGTATTTTCAAATAGCCTATCTTCAACCCCTCTAATTCTTTCTTCTGTTTAATCAATTCTGATAAGAGGTCTGACACCTTCTTTAGTATGTTTATTTCATTGTTCAGCTCCAGAATTTCTCCCTAATTTTTAAAAAATATATCTCTTTGTTAAATTTATCTTATAGGATTCTGAATTCCTTCTCTGTATTTTCTTGGATTACACTGAGATTTCTCAAAACAGCTATTTTGAATTCTTTGTCTGAAAGATCATATATCTCTGCCTCTACAGGATTGGTCCCTGGTACCTCATTTAGTTCTTTGGTGAGGTAATTTTTTTTTAATATATGGATTGTCTTGATGCTTGTGGATGTTTTTAAGTATCTGCACATTGAAGACTTAGGTATTTATTGTAGTCTTTGCAGTCCGGGCTTGTTTGTACCCATCCTTCTTGGGAAGGCCTTCCAGGTACCCAAAAACTTGAGTGTTGTGATCTAAGTCTTTGATCACTGATGCTTTATTTGCTTTATGAGATACTCGAAGTTCAGTAATGCTGTGGCCCTTGTAGACTTGTAGATGTGCCGTCTTGGCAGCCTTGTGTAAGATCTGGAAGAATTCCCTAGATTACCAGGCAGGGTCTCATATTCTCTTCCCTTAATTACTTTCTCCCAAAGAAATAGAGTCTCTATCTCTGCTGAGCTACTTAAAGCTGGGGTGACACAAGGATTCCTGTGACCAGCACCACTGGGACTGTGCTAGGTAAGATCAGGACCTGGTGCAGCACTGGGTCTTGCCCAAGGCCTGTAGTGATCACTGCCTGATCGCCACCTATGTTCACTCAAGGTCCATGGGCTCTACAATCAGCAGGTGGCAAATCCAGCCAGGCTTTTTTCCTTCCATTCAGGGTAGTCAGTTTCCCCCAGCCCAGGTTGGGTCTGGGGGTGCCACCTGGGAATGACCAGCTGAAGTCAGGAACCTTAGGAATCTACCTGTTACTCTATTCTACTGTAGCTGGGCTGGCATCCAAGTTACATGACAAAGTATTTCTTTCTCTTTCCTTCCCCTTCCCCAAGCAGAGGACTCTCTGTGGCTACCACCTCCCCTGGCCCATAGCTAGTACTACCTGACTACTGCTGATGTTCATTTGAGGTCCAAGGACTCTTCAGTCAGCTTTAGTAAAGGTTGCCAGGCCTGAGTCTCTCTTTTCAGGGTCATGGACTCCCTTCTGGCCCAGGGCAGGTCCATAAATGTCATTGAGGAGTCAAGGCCTGGAATCAGGGATCCCAGGAGCCCCCACCTTGTTCTCTATCAGCTCTCTGTAGCTTAGCTAGTATTCAAGCTGCAAGATGATGTCTCCTTTACTCTTTCCTTTCCTCAAGCAGAAGGGGTCTCTCCCATAGCCACCACAGCTGAAAATGTACTTAGTCACACCTGGAGCCAGCATAGCTCTGAGTCTCACCTAAGGCCCGTGATGAGTTCTGCCTGGCTACCACTGCTGATTATTCAGGACCCACAGGATCTTTTGTCAACAGGTAATGAATTCTGCTAGGACTTGGTCCTTCCCTTCAAGGCAATGAGTTCCCTTCTGGCCCAAGGTGTATCTAGAAATGTCATCAGGAAGCTAGGGCCTAGGATGGGTGCCTCAGGACTCTGCTTAGTGGCCTACTCTACTGTGTCTGAGCTGATATCCAAGTTGCAAGATAAAGTACTCTTTACTATCCCCTTTCCTTTTCTCAGTCAGAGGGAAGGAACCTCTCCCAGAGCTGTGAGCTGTGTTGCTGCTGCCTGGGGTTTTGGGGGGGGTAATCCAAGCACTCCATTGGCTGCACCTGCTGGTGTCTCACTGGATCCCAGGCAACCCATGTCCACTGGCTTCTGGCTCCAAGCCAAAACAGTATCAAGACTTGCCCAGAAATTGTAGTCTATACTGGTCTATACTGTCTATACTGTCTTTCAAGTTATGGTCTGTACGGTTGTGGTTTATGCTGTCTTTCAAATTATTTTGGGCTTCAGAACACTTTAGCCCACAATGGCAGGGCTCGCTGGAACTCAGGTTCTAACTGCTGAGACGGATGATTTGTCTGGCTAGTTCTGGTCCAAACGCTCCCTCAATGGGTACTGGCTGAGTTCCGCCCCAGGTTGCTTTCTGCTATGACAGAGAAGCACTAAGTTCTAGTGCAAATCCCACAGTCACTGACCTCTTCCTTTCTCAAGTGCACAGATTTTCTCTCTATGCCATGCGACCACTGCCACGGCATGGGGGAAGGGTGGCACAGGTGATTGAAGACCTATCTTTCCTACTCTCTTCAGTGCATCTTTCCTTAATATGATGATAAAACCAGGTACTGTGATCACTCACCTGAGTTTCAGTTCTTATGAAGGGGCTTTTTAGTGCAGATAGTTCAATTTGATTATCCTGCAGAGGAATGTTTGTTAGAGGCCTCTGTTCAGCCATCTTGCTCTACCTGGAATTCTCCTCAAAATCTTTGATAAAAGTATTGCACACAGAACTCTACAGGACAGGTTACATTTGCAAGCTAGAAGACATCTCACTATAAGTTGATATAACCTATAATTTATGATTATTTTAAACTGCCAAAAACATGTGTCAACAGGTTAGAAGCTTAGCCACAATGGTGTTTGTAAAACATTTTATTAAATACTTTAGTGAAAGTAAAATACAAAGATATTCTAGTCTTTCTGAGCCTCATAAACCTTTATGTAATGGCAATTAGTCATATTTTAAATGTTTCTATGTTGGTTTTACTTATCAGTAGCAAATGCTAGGGAATTACATAGTATGCATTAGAAAAGTTTTTATTCTGCATTTTTAAGGGTAATCTTCATATGATTTTTCCAAAAATTAGTCACAATTCACTTTTAAGGCCACTGTATTAGAATGTTCTTGAATTGCTATAAAGAAACAGCTGAGACCGCGTAATTCATAAGAAACGGTCTAATAGGCACATGGTCTTTCAGGATGTACAGGAATCATAGCACTGGAATTTGCTTCTGGGGAGGTGTCAGAAGGCTTACAATTATGGCAGAAGGCAAAGACAGCAGGTGTCTTACATGGCAGGAGTAGCAAGAAGGCCAGGGAAGTGCCCACACTTTTAAACAACCAGATCTTGCAAACTCACTGACTACTGCCCAGACAACACCAAGTCTTGAGGGATCTATCACCATGATCCAAACACCTGCCACCAGGCCAAACTTCCAACACTGGGGATTACAATTCAACATGAGATTTGGCAGGGACAGTTGAATACAATTCAACTGTATTAGCCATTTAGTTATAGATTATGGAAATGTGTATATTCCATCTTTGAAATCCAAGTTCATGGCCACCACTCAAACTTGTAATCTGTTTTTTTCTTATTCTTCACTCATAAGAAATTATTACACATTAATAACTATAAACCCTATCTACATACTTTGTGTGAATTTCTGGTATTACAATGTCACCCTCATTGAAAAAGTGGAAAGATAAAGAGAAGTATATCTATTTTTTTTCCTTTTTTCGTGATAGCACTCGTTTGTGAAGCTCTTACAGATGTCTGTAAGTAAAATCGACTCCTCCATTTTTTTTAGCAACTACACATATTTATCAATAATAGTTCATGAATATATTTTCAAATATTGTTTGACTTAAGTGTCTCTGTCCACTAAATTACAACCTTTCTTAGAGGTAAGTTTATAAATATAATGCCTATATTAAGGAAGAAAAATGATCTCAAATCAATAATCCAATCTTTCATGTTAGGTCACTGGAAAAAGAAAACAAATTGTAGTGAAGGCAAGAAGAAGGAGGGAAATAAAGACATTAAACTAGAAATGAATAGCATTGATAAGTGAAAAATAAAATAGAGAAAACTAGTTAGGCCAAAATCTAGTTCTTTGAAAAGTTAAATATTGAAAATCTTTAGTTAGATTGATTGAGGAAAAAAGAGAGAAGTCTTAAATTAGTAAGTAGAAATGAGAGGGAAAGTTACTGCCAACCTTACAGAAATAAAAAGGATTATAAAGGAATACTATCTGCAATTACACAGCAACAAATTAGACAACTTAGGTGACAGTGAAATATCTAGAAAGCAACTATTAAAACTGACTCAAGAAGAAATGGAAAATCTGAATAAACCCATAATTACTGAAGAAATTAAAGTCATAATTCAAAAAAACTGCTCACAAAGTCCTGGCTTAAGTGTCTTCTTCACTGCTGAATTCTACTAAACATTAAAAAAGTAACAATTATCTGCAAAGTATTCCACATAGTGAAAGATAGAGCCTATCAGTAGAATAAAAAAACACAAAAATCACATGATATTCTCAATAGGTACTCAATTAGCATTTGATTTGAAAGTCCTAATCCTTCTAATCGTAATTTGTTAAGTGTTTAATGTTTTACATAAGGATAAAATGAGAAATGTAATGTAAAACACTTAACAAATTATGTATTTATGTTAAACACTTAACAAATTAGGAATAGAAGAAAATTACCACCACATAACAAGAGCCATGTATAAAAAACCCACAGCTAACCTCACACTGTTATAAAAGGTGAAAGATTTAAAGCTTTTCCTCTGAGATCAGGAATAAAAGAAGGATGCCTACTTTTGCTAATTCTATCCACATAGTACTAGAAGCCCTACCCAGAGCAATTTGGCAAGAACAAGAAAAGATATTTGAGTTGCAAATAAAAGTTGTTCATATAAGCTAACTTAATACTTAATGGTGAAAGACTAGATGTTTTTACTCTAAGATCAGGAGCAAGAGAACTATATGTGCCCTGGCCACTTGGATTCAACATTGTATTGTGGACACAGAGCAAACAGGGGAAGAAATAAAAGGCATCCAGATTTAAATGGAAGAAGTTAAACTATATCTCTATTCTCAGAGAATAGAAAATAATTCCAGGGAGTATAAAAATTTAAAGTATTAAAATGAATAAAGTTAATAATCAAGTTCTCCAAGTTTGTAGGGTATAAAATCAACATACAAACATCAATTGCCTTTCTACACACTTGCAATGAAAAATCTGTAAACGAAGTTAAGAAAGTAATGCCATTTACAATAGTTTTATGAAAGCGCGGCCTGATGTTTGCTGTTTCCGTAGGCTAATGCCCCTTTTCTGAACTCTTCATCTGACTGTAATCTTGTGTGACAACCATGCTAAATTACTTTCAGTGATAAACCATTTTTTATGTTGAGTTTTCTGCACTACTCTTAATCCTCTCTGGAACATTCTACCTATCCCTCTGACCCTAGTGTCATTACTAATTTCTATGCAATGATTTTTCCTGAAACCTTTAACTGATACCCAAATTTGGGTTAGGTTGTCTTTTTCTCTGTTTTCAAAACTTTTACTTTCCAATGTCTTAATTTCATTATCTTTTACTTCTTTACATCTCCAACTTGTCAGTGCACTTTATGAGGAACTAAATTCTGTATATTGTTAACATTGGAGCTTTTCTGCCTAATTCATTATTTGGTTTATACTACGAATGTGAAAATCATTCTAAAATTAATTATTATGATATTATGTACTTCTGTACAAATATATCTAAGCAGTTGAAATGCTTAACTCTATTTATAGAATAATCCATTTTTCTAGAAAACAGTGGGATCTTTACATGTCATAATCAATTTTGTTTTCAGTGCCTGGTTCTGGCCTGCTATGTAAAATCTTCTCCACGAGTGTTTGAATTCATCAGCGAATGGACGAATGTCATTGGTGAGCATGAGGCACTGCTTACCAGTTAAGATTCCAGTAGCTGAGGAACAAATCTTAACTCCAAAAATAAGTAATTTCATCACTTTGGAGGAATTATTTGACTTTTTCATAACTTTGACATCACAATAATGAGGATGAAGTCAGTAAAATAAATGATTATTATGAGGATAAAATGAGAAAATGAATTAAGTGCTTAAGGCAATACTTGGTAACTAGTTAATATTCATTAATTGTGAAATAATTAATGAATGTTTATCAATTATTTAATGTTTATACACAACAGTGAGACTAATGGAAGAAGATATCAAGCAACATTTAATAACAGGAAAAAAGGTTTTAATTTATGCAAAGAAAATACCTTTTTATTATTTGTGAATTATCTGCTAAGTTTGTGTAATACTTGATTGACCCATCCCTACACAGTTTAAATATCTCATTAATACATAAAATAATTTTATTAAGATTAATATATACAGTTTTAAGAACATGTAACTTGCTATTATTTTCATTCTAAATATGTCAGATAAATAAGAAAAAGTTTTTCAATAAGATTTCTGAGAGGATGTCTATTGATTTGTGATGGAATTTATTATTATTCTTTTTTTTAGGAAGGAAAGGTGTAATTTGAAAGTTTCAACAAGAAAGTCTATGGTAATTTGAAGAAAATCAACTCAATATTTTAATTTAATGAGTGCAAAATAGTTTTGAATAAGCTCAATTGACAAAGACATATTTTACCAATTAGTACATGTATTACAGGTAGAAATGATTATTCAGCGTGGTTTTGAATGTGGCCTGAAGCAAATGTTGAGATCACAGTTGAATAGAGAGCAATTGTGGTGTATAGTTGGAATGCTTACATAAGTGAGCTTGATTATAATCATCCCTCTAATCACATTTAAACTTTTCCTAATGAATAGATGGGGAAATTAGAAAAATAAAGAATGAAAAAGCAATCTATTTAAAAATATTTTTTAAAATTATTTATAGCCCTCACATTAATGCTTTCTAGTTTAATATTATGACTCCTTTCAGCTCTTAATTCAGGCATCTATTAATAGTTTACATTGAGAAATTAATTCATTACAAATAATATTTTGCAGCTGTCTTGTCTAACTCTACCAATTCAAGTGCAATACACTTGCTTTTAGAAGGGGTCATGTTATGGAAGGATAAAGAATATGGAAGTAGAGAGTCTAAGAAATAAATACCATCTCCTAAATCTTCTAAGGGCAAGATGCTAGGTGAATCTGTTATTATTTATGAACTGATTATTGTAATAGTCTCAATTTCATTTACATGAAATTGAGGTACTTCTATTACTGTGTGTGATAGGATTTGAGTGGCTACACACATGTAAATACTCTAGTACATAGAAATGTTTGTTATCTTTGAATTTTTCTTCTGACACAAAACACTAAAGAATAATCAATCACAGAGAATGAAGTTAGATGTGGTAGACAATGTGGTGTGGCCCTAAGACCCTTTGATTAGACCTGTGAAGGATAAGGACAGTGGTCCCCAACCTTTCTGGCACTAGGGACCAGTTTCGTGGAAGACAATTTTTCCACAGAATGGTGGGAGTGGTAATTGGGGATGAAACTGTTCCATCTCAGGGCATTAATTAGCTCTCATAAGGAGTATGCAACTTAGATCCCTTAAATCTAATGCCACCACTGATCTGCCAGGAGATAGAGCTCAGGCAGTAATGCTCGCTGGCCTGCCACTCACCTCCTGCTGTGCAGACCCGTTCCTAACAGGCTACAGACTGGTACCAGTGCGGCGCCGGGGTTGGGGACCCCTGATGTAGGGTATTGCCTACTAAACTTATACAAACATGGTTTTAAATTCTGAAGAGCCTTCTAAAAGCCTGAAGCTTGGCTTCTCTCTTTCATCCATCCTTGCAATTTTAGATGTTTATACCCATTTTTTTCAGAATATTTAATTTGTTTTTTATGTAAATATTGAAAGGTTTAAAGTTTACCATTTTGCTATATATTTTCTATTTTTCCTATCTATTCCTTGTTCCCCCTTTGATGCCTTCTTTCGGGTTAATTGGGTGCTTTTTACCACTACACATTATACTATCGAAATTTGTGTGTTATACGATTAAGTAGTTGCTCTAGACAAGTTTACATTATGCACTTTTAACTTACAACAGTATCATGCCAATCATTAAACAATTTTACAAACAATATAAGAAACTTACTTTAAAATTAAAGATCAAATTTAAAGTGAAAATGAAAAAGATATATCATGTTTATGCTTTTCATAGTTACTTGGAGTTCTTATCTACTGACTCCAGTATGTGGGTTCTCTGTTAAACTGCTTCTGCTGCCTGTGATTCTCTTGATTATAGGGCACATATTTCCACTTGTTTTTATGTTTCATATATTTTTTGTTTTGTTTTGTTTTTCGTTTTGTTTTTGAGACAGTGTCTTGCTCTGTCACCCAGGCTGGAGGGCAGTGGTATGATCTCAGGTCACTGCAACTTCTGCCTCCCAGATTCAAGTGATTTTCATGCCTCAGCCTAGGATTACAGGTGTGCACCACCATGCCCAGCTAATTTTTGTATTTTTAGTAGGGACAAGCTTTCTCCATGTTGGCCAGGGTGCTCTCACACACCTGGCCTTAAGTGATCTGCCCGCATCGGCCTCCCAAAGTTCTGGGATCACAGGCGTGAGCTACCGCGTCTGGCCTTTCTTTCTGTTTTAACGCATGACCTCTAATAGGTTGAGGAAGTTCCCTTCTATTCATAATTTGATGTGCATTTTTATAACTAATAGGCATTGAATTTTGTCAAATGATTTTCCCCATCTATTAAGAAAATTATTATTTTAGTCTTTATTTTATTAATGTGGTCTCCTAAAGAACATCTTATACGCCCTTAAAAACAATCTCTAGAAAAATAAAATAAAATAATAAATTTATTGAAAAAAAGCAATATATATTTGGCTTTTAAATGAAATGTTTTATAAATGTTTATAAGGCAAAGTTGGTTGATAGTGCTTTTCAGTAGCAACAAGTAGGTCAAAAAGTCAGTAAAAATAAAGCTGTTCTTTACTTTTTGACCTACTTCTTATATCAATTACCAGTAGTAAATTGTAGAAGTCTCTAATTGTGGACTTTTTCACTTCTACTTTTAATTCTGTCAGTTTTTGCTTTGGCTATTTTAGGATTCTGTTGTTAAGTACACATGCATTTATAATTTTTATATCTAGCTGATACATTGATCCTTTTAAAATTATAAAGTAGTGCTTTGATGCTAATGGTATGTCTCCTCTTCAGTCTATTTTGTCTGAAATCAATATAGCTGCTATAGCTGTTATTTTAATTCAGGCTAGAGTGCAGTGGTACAATCTCAGCTCACCGCAAATTCCACTTTCTGGGCTCAAGCCATCCTCCAACCTCAGCCTACCAAGTGCCTGAAACTACAAGCACGTGCCATGATGCCCAGCTTATTTTTTTGTTTTTTTTTTTTTGTAGAGACAGGTTTTCGGCATGTTGCTCAGACTGTCTACTACTCCTGAACTCAAGTGATCTGCCCACTTCAGCCTACTGAAGTGCTGGGATTATAGGTGTGAGCCATCGCGCCTGACTTGCTTTTCTATCTAGTAGTTCCTATACATTTGATATTTTTTCCCATTCTTTTACTTTTAACTATCTGTCTTTGAATTTGTGTGTCTCCTTTATTTTTAAATTTAATTTTTTCTTTGACACCCAAAAGTTATGCATAGTTAATATATACAAATTGATAATGTTTGGAGGTAAGTAAATACTTGTAAAACTATCACAATAGATTCCCTAAACCTATACATCAAAAGTTTTCCCCGCCCTTTTATTACTATTATTTGTGTGTGTGATAGGAACACAAGATATACCCTGAGACACATTTTAAGTATGCAATACTTTATTGGTAGTATTTTAGTGGTAACCTAGCACACAGGCACTGGGCTATACAGTGAGTTCCTAGGACTTATTTATCTTGTATAATAGACAGTTACAACCTTTGGAATAATATCACATAATTTCTCTCTTCCGCTCCTGGAAACTACTATTTCACTCTTTGCTTATATGAGTTTGACTGTTGTAGGTTGATTATGTAAGTGGTATTATATAATAGCATTCTCCTTTTGTTTTTGGCTTATTTCACTTGGTATGATATCTAAATACAAGAAAATATTATTCAGCCTTTTGGCCAGGTGCAGTGACTTATGCCTATAAGTCCTTTAAGTTCATCAATGTTGTCACAAGTTGTAGGATCTCCTTCTTTTTAAAGCCTGAATAATATTCTTTTTTATTTTATTTATTTTTTGAGACAGACTCTCACTCTGTCGCCCAGGCTGGAGTACAGTAGCATGATTTCGGCTCACCGCAACCTCTATCTCCCAGGTTCAAGCGATTCTCGTGCCTCAGCCTCCTGAGTAGCTGGGATTGCCGGTGTGCACCGAAACACCTGGCTAATTTTTGTATTTTTAGTAGAGAGGGGTTCACCATGTTGGCCAGACTGGTCTCAAACTCTTGACCTCAAGTTTTCCACCTGCCTCGGCTTCCCAAACTGTTGGGATTATAGCCATAAGTCACTGCACCTGGCCAAAAGGCTGAATAATATTTTCTTGTATTTAGATATATAAATATAAATATATTTAGTTATATAAATTATACGTTATATTTTGATTTAGTCTGAGAAACTCTACCTATTGATGATTTAGTCTATTAATATTTATTGTAATTATTGATATTGTTGTTTTTATAGCTGCCATTTCCCTTTTTGTTTTCTATGTGTTTCACAACTCTTTTCTTGATCTGTGTTCCTTTGGTGCTGTTTCTTTGTTAAAAATATATTTTAGTGCACTATTTGAATTTATTTGTGGACTTTTTAATGGCATAATATTTATTTATTTATTTAGTGGTTGATTATTGAATTATGATATACTTTTAAATTGATGCCAATCTACTTTGGGTTAATATTGACTTAATTCCCGCAAAATATAGCAGCTCACTTCTTTTGTTATCATCATACATACTCTCTGTCTCTTTTACCTATAATAAAACTTAAAATGCTTTATTATAATTATATAATGCAATTTTATTTTTTGAATAAATTAGAGGAAAATATAGCATGTTTCTTAACATTTATATTTACTTAAATAATTATTATTTCTGTTGCTCTTTATTTCTTTGATGGATTTGAGTTACTCTCAAGAGCTATTTTATATATTTTACATAAAATAAGAATTTATTTTTGTCCTTCTATAGGGTGGTATCCTAGCAATGAGTTATTGTTTTTGTTTATCTGTAAATGCCTTATCTCACCTTCATTTTCGATGAGCATAGTATTCTTGGTTGATGTGTTCATTGTTTTTGGATGTCAGAAGCTCATGATGTGTCTAGGTGTAGTTCTTTTACTACAGTCTATTCTTTTTAACCTCTTTGGATCTAAGTCTTAAAATTTCTCATCAAACCTGAGAAGCTTTTGGTTGTTATTTCTTAAATACAGTTATTATTCCTTTTTCTTTCTCCTTCCATCTGATGCTTTAATTACATGTATCTGGAAACTCTTCATATTGTCCTATAAGTCTCTCATGCTCTGTTCATTTTTCTTCAATTTTTTCTGTTATTTACATTAGATAAATTGTATTGTACTATCTGTAAGTTTACTCTTCTTCCTTCTGCTATTTTAACTCTCTTATAGACAATACATTTAATTTTAGAATTTTAAAAAAATTATAGTTTTCATAATTTTTAGTTCTAGAATGTTCATGTGATTCTTTTAAAAATTTATATTTCTCTATGGATATTTCCTATTTACTGAAATATTTTCAAATGTTTCTTACATCTTTAATTATAATGTTATTTAATTCCTTGGGTATGGTAATAACAACTATTTGTAGGGTTTTTTTTTTTTTTGCTGCTAAATTCAATATCTGGTCCCATTTAGAGTGAGCTTATGTACACTTATTTTTTATTGAATATTAGCCACTCTTTTGTACATATTTACATACCCCCTAATTTTTATTAGAATCTGTGAATCATAAAATATGTAGTTAGTAACTCCAGAGTCTAATGTTCCCCCATGTTGCTTTTTACTTTATTTATTTTTCATGTTTTGCCTGGAATAAAACTCTGGGATTTGTCCTTCCATGATGTGTAGCTACTGATTTCTTTGCCTTTTTCTGTTGCTGTTTTTAAAATTTATTTTTCATTTTTATCCCAGCTTCCTCGATAGATATGTCTCTATCTCTGTACATCTTAGTGAACAGTCAGTGATTAGAAATGAGTCTCTGCTCAATCAAGTCAAGTTTGTAAAGCTTCCACCCTCTGTCAATTAATCTGTCAGTAGGGTGAGAAGTACATTAAGTGTACAGCCAGTTTTCAAGCTGGCTCGGCTTTAACTGTCTGGCTTGTTTCACCTCTATGTAAATGCACACTTCACCCATTGGCCAGGCATATGTAGAGAACGTAATCTAACTAAAATCTCTAATTTTTATAATCTTTCAATACATTTCTGGGTTATGTGCTATTTAAGTTAACCAGGACCTCAAACTCAGGCTAGAGTTGCAAGTGTTTACCATAGTTTCCTACAATTTAATTTATTTCTTTTACTTTTCCTACCAGTTTTGTTGAGGAAAAATTTTACCTTTGTTTTAAGTTAACATAGCCACCCATCCCTGTCCAAAAAGTTGCTCATTTCCATGGCCATCTTCCCTTGGAAAACCTACCATTTCTGCCTTCTTAACTAGAAATTAGGTGGATGGAAGCAGGCCTAAGCAAGGCTAAACATACCTGCAGTACTTAACCAAAGATACCGACATTTTTCATGTGTAAATGTTTCTCAACTTGTTTTTGTCTAGAGTACCAAAATAAATTTTTTTGACAATTTTTGTACTAGCTTTGGGGAAGATGATTTGTAGATGTCTTTACATCCTCAGAGATGAATCCTTTTATTGTTTTTGCAAACATTTACTTATTATTTTTGTGCACTATATACCAGTATCATAGGGATATATGCCTATGACCATGTATTGCTCTTTCACAAGTCGCTATTTTAAAATAATCTCAGAATTGTCTTGGCAATCCTAAGTCAAAAGAACAAAGCTGGAGGCATCACGCTACCTGACTTCAAACTATACTACAAGGCTACAGTAACCAAAACAGCAGGGTACTGGTACCAAAACAGAGATATAGACCAATGGAATAGAACAGAGTCCTCAGAAATAATACCACACATCTATAGCCATCTGATCTTTGACAAACCTGAGAAAAACAAGAAATGGGGAAAGGATTCCCTATTTAATAAATGGTACTGGGAAAATTGGCTAGCCATAAGTAGAAAGCTGAAACTGGATCCTTTCCTTACTCCTTATACGAAAATTAATTCAAGATGGATTAGAGACTTAAATGTTAGACCTGATACCATAAAAACCCTAGAAGAAAACCTAGGTAATACCATTCAGGACATAGGCATGGGCAAGGACTTCATGTTTAAAACACCAAAAGCAACAGCAACAAAAGCCAAAATTGACCAATGGGATCTAATTAAACTGAAGAGCTTCTGCACAGCAAAAGAAACTACCATCAGAGTGAACAGGCAACCCACAGAGTGGGAGAAAATTTTTGCAATCTACTCATCAGACAATGGGCTAATATCCAGAATCTACAAAGAACTCAAACAAATTTACAAGAAAAAAAAAAAACAACCCCATCGAAAAGTGGGCAAAGGATATGAACAGACATTGCTCAAAAGAAGACATTCATACAGCCAACAGACACATGAAAAAATGCTCATCATCACTGGCCATCAGAGAAATGCAAATCAAAACCACAATGAGATACCATCTCACACCAGTTAGAATGGCAATCATTAAAAAGTCAGGAAACAACAGGTGCTGGAGAGGATGTGGAGAAATAGGAACACTTTTACACTGTTGGTGGGATTGTAAACTAGTTCAACCATTATGGAAAACAGTATGGTGATTCCTCAAAGATCTAGAACTAGAAGTACCATATGACCCAGCCATCCCATTACTGGGTATATACCCAAAGGATTATAAATCATGCTGCTATAAAGACACATGCACACGTATGTTTATTGCGGCACTATTCACAATAGCAAAGACTTGGAATCAACCCAAATGTCCATCTGTGACAGACTGGATTAAGAAAATGTGGCACATATACACCATGGAATACTATGCAGCCATAAAAAAGGATGAGTTCATGTCCTTTGTAGGGACATGGATGCAGCTGGAAACCATCATTCTCAGCAAACTATCACAAGAACAGAAAACAAAACACCACATGTTCTCACTCATAGGTGGGAAGTGAACAATGAGATCACTTGGACTCGGGAAGGGGAACATCACACACCGGGGCCTATCATAGGGAGGGGGCAGGGAGGAGGGATTGCATTGGGAGTTATACTTGATGTAAATGACGAGTTGATGGGTGCTGACGAGTTGATGGGTGCAGCACACCAACATGGCACAAGTATACATATGTAACAAACCTGCATGTTTGCACATGTACCCTAGAACTTAAAGTGTAATAATAATAAAATAAAATTGAAAAAGAAAAAGAAAAAGAAAAAAAAGAAAATAGTCTCAGCAATGTAAGATAGAGTGATCTACGTGGAATAAGTAGATTTTATATGACAATGAAAATATCACTACTCCTTGAACCAAGTTAACATTTGTATTTTTAAGGGATAAAATATATCAAATATATAAATAAATTATGATTAAAATTTTTACTCTTCCACAGATTTTTCAAGATGACATTACTAAGCATTTTTCATGTTGATAATTTATAAATAAATAAACACTCAGAGTGGTAGAATTAATTTTTCTAGGACCTAAATATAATTAAATGAGTCATTAAGAGTTTCTGTGATTTTTCTTTTTTTTTTTTTTGAGATGGAGTTTCACTCTTTCGCCCAGGTTGGAATGAAGTTGTGCGATCTCGGCTCGCTGCAACCTCCATCCCACTGGGTTCAGTGATTCTCCCGCTTCAGCTTCCCGAGTAGCTGTGATTATAAATGCACGTCACCATGCCTGGCTAGTTTTTGTATTTTTAATAGTAACAGAGCTTTGTCATGTTGGCCAGGCTGGTTTCAAACTCCTGACCTCAGGAGATCCACCCACCTCAGTCTCCCAAAGTGCTAGGATTACAGGTGTGAGCTACTGTGCCCGGCCGCATTGCTCTGGTTTCTAAGTTCCCTTTCATATATGTTCTTCATAGAAATTTTACTAAAATTAGATTTATAAGCAGTACAATAATAAAATATTCACATATGAGTTATCTCATGATTTAAATTTTTATTTTACCTTTATCGTTTAATTGATGTTAGCTTTGGTTATTTATTGAAGTAGTTCTTTAAATAAAGAAATGTTTGAAATTTGAATCAAAACAAATTAATTTCAGATAGAAATTAATATCTGTAGCAAAGCACTATTCCTTATGTCTGTGTGTATAGCAATTTATCATTAATAAATCTATTTTTATATTTCATAATTAGTTAACACATTCATATTTTGATACAATATTATATATACTTTTTATAATTAGATAAATTTAATAAATATAACTTCATATTCATGAAGAATGAAGATATAGACTATTCAATATATTTTGTGTAAGTCTTATTGATATGTATGCCCAAATCTGATTTATACCACATAGACCATGTCTGTCTCTAGGGTGAATAGAATTACTTAAGTGCCACTTTAAAAGCAAGAAAAGTCTGTTAACTGTCTTGTGAATTGAGTCACCATTCAATTGTATGGAAACTTTAGCATTTATGTTGTTCAGTAGAACTGTCTAAATTGTGGCCTGACAACTCCTGAAAAACAGATTTCAGAGTGACAAAAACGCGTTTCTTTATATACCAAGATATTTAAACTGTTTTGCTATAATGTCAGTAACAAATAAAAAATATACAATCAAGTATGCTAGAAGTTACTTTGTGTGTCAAATAATTTGTGAGATATTTTGTCGATTGTTACAATTGAAACTTCCCTGGCATTAGGAATGGTTAGGATTCTTTGCTTGTTTTGTATAAATTCATACTATGATGATTCGAAAAAGAATATGTAATGAGAACACTGCTTCTAACTTTTAATTTTTAAATGATGTTTACACCTAGAACTTCATTATACATTTTAAATATAGCACTACGACTCCTTGAATTAATAACTATTCAGAATTCCAACTAATGAAACATGATTTTACATTAGTTTTGAATTAAGGATATATCAGTTATCTCAAAACATCCTTCACAGTTTGTGTGTGTTATGTAAATTTAAAAAAAAGTATAAATCATACTGAGATTTTTCTACTCAACCTTTACATTTTAAAGAATTTGAGAAAATAAAAACTCTTTTTAATCAATTATCTTACTGAAAAAGTCTTGGATATAAATTAGTACTTACCGAGTAGATGTACTTACAGAGATTTGAAAAGTGGAATTGAGGTGGGGTGGTGATCAGTCTGGGACTGTTGGTAGTTATAATGGTCTAGAAAGCTCATGAGTTTCTTCTAGCAGTTTCTAATGCTCTTTCTGTATGAAGTTCCGTCTTGGATTTGATGAAACAGTAGCTGTAGAGGCAGCCTGTTCATATGGGTCATGAAGCTGAGGATTCTGTCTTTAGGTGAACATTCTTCAGCCTATTAGTGTTCAGAGGCTGCAATGGCAAAGTCTGAAAGATAGCTCTGTGTAGTTCTAAGAATAATTCTAAAATGCATTACCTAAAACATGCTTTTCTAACATTGTACAATTTTTATGAACTCCATGCTTCTTATATTAGATTTATTTTTGAACAGAGTCACCTAGCACAATTTTTGTTTCCTCTGTTGAATTCAGATTTATAATATCTATTTGTGAGTTGTTGATTTCACTATTTATTAATAAAAATGCAAATGTAAAAATAAACTATTCTTGGAGTTAGCCACTGAAAGATAATATTGATATAAAAAATGTTATTTTTTCTCTAAGGAAACTGCTTCAATTAAATTTTTATGTAAGGATAAATTTTAGTAGGCATTATTTCCTAGTGAAAATGTTTCATATTACCAACGTAGGCACCTTTACATAATTACTATTAGGAAGAATCTTTACAATTGAAAAACTGCTGATAGACAAAGTTTTGAATTGCACTTACAATGCCTTCAAAGAAGAATACTATACAACAAATTTATGTTGACCATGTATTGGTACTACTTATGATGCTGAGGAAAAAATATTTCATAATCCTAATTCTGAATGTCAAGTCATTTAATATTGATTTATTTGTCACTTCATAATTATACAACATTATTAATTTGTAAATAAGTATAGACTATTGATAATATATTGACTTTGAAAATTATATTTAGGAAAAATATGAACTATAAAAGAAAAATATGGAATATTTTATTTTCTTTAGTTTTATTATTTTGAAACCTTAAATGTGAAATTTTGTTTTCCAGTATCATTCTGTGCTCAAGTCTACACACTTTTAAGTGAATTCAAGTTTTACTCTCTGTTCACATAGCAGGCATCCTAAAAATAACTGTTTAAGGACATTTAATTCTTCTCAGTGCTCTATTTAAAAGGAATACAAAAAGAATATTCAGAAGTTTGTAAAACATAGTATTTTATATTTCTCAATATACATCTTAGTGCCCAGTAGCATTATTATTATAATTATTACAATATTTTGGATGACTCCCAGGAATTTTTTCATCTTCCATCTCAAAAAATGTAATACTAGAATTCTAGGTTTGAATTTCTTTACGAATTACATTTGCTGCTTGATTTCTGTAGGCCTTTCTAAATTCCATACCAATGAAAAATGCTGGAAGATTATTCTATAAGTCTCCTTCTACTTTTTAAAATCAATGTATACCAATAACATTGGACATTAGAATGTACATATTAAAGAAAGAGCACAAAGCATGGCCGTGTGAAACTGGGGGTATAATTAGTGATTGAAATGTATCTTAGATTTTCTTTACATCAGTAAGGTGACGATGCCTGGCATCGCTAATACTCTACTGTCAAGTTGCTTTAAAAAGTACAACTTCCTGTTAGAAAGTTAATTGGTATATTGTGTTTTCCTTCAAATCCTTAATACTAGATAAGTGAGTAATATATCTGTAAAGATTCTGGCAGTGTATTTAGGTTAACCAAATATATTTACCTTTAATGTTAAGCCAAATTAAATAAAATTCTAGTATTTCACAATTATTGGTGTATAATGTAGTATTCCTATTATTAATTATGTGAAGTACAACGTTTAACACTTTACAACCCTAGCCTATTTTTATTTCATTGGTTTTTATGTTACTATAGGTATGGACAGATGTATGGATGCATATAGCAAATATTTTCTGTACTACCTGAAATATGAGGGCAAATTTTGATTATATTTACCATAATGTATACATAGTTTATCATAGTGTCATTCCATAAATACATGATGAATGAATGAATATAGATATTTGCATCTCCTATATGCAAGATATTGTCCTAAATCCTGTGGATTTAACATTAGCAAACTAGAGAATCCCTGATGCCACAAAAGTTGAAACAACTAAGAGTAGAGACCATATTAAATTAATAATCTTCAATTGGTAACATTCTAATAAATTGGGAAGTATAAAATAATGTTTAACAATCATGCTTCTGGGAAAGTAGAATAAAGTAGATAAGTATACATTTCTACCTAAACAAATAAACAAACCAAAATCCTAAGATTATTTAATCAATATACTGAACAGGCAGTGGCAGAGAATCATTTCTGGGATTAGAAACAAGTTGAGTCCTATTATTACCCAAGCATATAGGCCTTGAGAGTTTCTAGAGCAGGAGAGGATGTGAAACTGCCAGGGTTGAGTAGAGTAAGCTTGAAAGATTGAGGATGAAAATTTCCTAGGGTTCACAGAACGAATACTAGAAAGGAGAGAGCTGTATAAAGAGAAAAATCCTGAGAGATGTGTAGGATCCTCCACAGGTATTCAGCAGAGGACTGATTGGTGCATTCATGTGGAAAATGCCTCAGATGAGAGAAGAAGTATGCAGTCTCACACAGAGCATGGGATAGAACCTGTTCCCACCAGCCAGACAAGACTATCTCAGAATTTATAATGCATTGGATATAGTACTCAAAGGGCATTTCTTCAGTAACGTGGAGTAGCTAGCCTGAACCTGAATGCTGCACTGGTCCAATTTAAAATATCTTGTAAGCAAGATTTAAAAGGATCAAACTTATTCTAATGACTTATTTGCATCCCAGAAGAGAGCACAAACAAAGCTATTCAATATCAAAAAAAAAAAAAAGCAAAATTCACAATGTCTAGCATCTAATCAAGGATTATCAGGGATAAAAATATCAGCAGAATACAATTTACTATGATTTAATAAAAAATTAACCAAAAGTAAACCAAAGCCTATACAGATGTTCACTTAACCAGAATAGGACATGAAAACCCTTATCATAACGGTATTTCTAATGTTGGAAAAGTAAACCATTGTATGCAATATATAAAATGGAGTCATAATAAAATTCTACAAAGGAAAAATACAGTATTTGTGATTAATGATGCAATGTTGGAATGAATGGCAGAATCAATATTGCAGACAGAAAAGATAAGTGAAATTTTAGGCACTGCAATGAAAAAAATATAAAGAGAAAAAGTAACTTAGAGTATTATTTAACTGTAGGAAATCTTCAGAAAGTATATATGTAAATAGAGTCCATGAAGAAGAGGCTAGAGCAGTAGTGGCAGAAAAATATTTTAAAAAATAATGGTCAAACATCTTTCTAATTTGATGAAAGTTATAACCACAGAGAGTCAAGAAGTTTAACACTTCCCATGCACAATAAGCATGAAGAAAATTAAACTGAGTGGTATCATAATTAAGTTGCTCTACTAAGGAGAAAATCTTTAAAGTGACCAGAGAGAAAAGACATTTTTTACAGAAAAAATAAAACATGAAAATGTCTGTAGATTCTTCATTGGAAAGAATGCCAGAGAGTGGAGGAATATTTTTTAAGATGAAAAAAATCACTAAACTAGAATTTTGTATCCAAAAGAAAACAATAATTATGTAACAAAACTTGCAAACATACAAAAAAAAAAAAATCCTGTCAGCTGGGAATTTCATATCCAACAAAAAAATCATTCAAATTTGAAGGGGCAATAAAAAATTACACAGTTGAAAGAATTAATCTCCAACAGACGACATTATAAGAAATGTTATAGGCTGTCCTTCTGGCAGAATGAAAAAACATGACAAAAAGAT
This sequence comes from Trachypithecus francoisi, assembly GCF_009764315.1. Lineage (NCBI taxonomy): Eukaryota > Metazoa > Chordata > Mammalia > Primates > Cercopithecidae > Trachypithecus > Trachypithecus francoisi. The sequence goes on from NW_022681435.1 coordinate 12,454,786, forward strand.
GGATTTACATAGCATTGGAAAAAGTAACAGGGTTGAATATAACATATTTCCTTCTTTCCTAAATACTCTTAAATAATAAATGGCTGTGTAAACACAATAATAACAATGTATTGTCAGGTCATTAACATATGTATAAGTAAATTATATGACCACCATGGCATAAATTATAAGAGGAAAGTTACAAAAGTAAATATTTTTAAATTCTTAATGCTATATGTGAAATGTTGTAATGTCACTTGAAGGTAGACTATTTATTGGTTGTCCATGCCACCAAACAATATATGGCATAAACACTGCAAAATACATGACAAATGCTTTCTTTCCTCCTATCAGTATGGATGATTATTGAACAGAACATAGAATATGAATGTCCAGAAATAAGACTGTGGGACCATCCACTTAAGTTAATTGTAATTATTTAAACATCTAATATGTTACATCACTATGATTAATCAAAATTGTTAAAGCATACATCCCTATAACAACAGAAATGAAGAATTTAAGACTTGATATCATGTTCTTGAGTAGCTCTGTAACGTTTTGACTGTAGTTGACATGCATCTGTATCATAGAAAAGCATACTGACAGTTGAAAATTCTGTTTTCAATTACACTGATGATATGCCTCAAGCTGTTCTGTAATTGCATGATTTAAGAATTGTTTTTCACTGATATGACCAAATTTTTCCAAAGTAATGCTTAATAGAAAGCTGAAAACTGTTGCAGCCCTGCAAGAAGGTATTTTACAAGTAATTACCGGAATGAGTCACCCTTCTGGAGGCAGGAGCAACATTGATTTTTAGTTCCTTTAAGGATTGAACTTTTTGTTTCTTTTAACTTATCTGAAAACCTTCAATAATGAAATTGTACTGACTGAACATTTAATCATGAACATGTAAGGTAGTGACATATGGGAAAGATGATTCCCTTACTTCTTTCAAAATATATTTGAAAAATAAGGGGCCGGAGATAAATAATTTGCAATAAACTTTGTTAAGATGTCAAACTTTTTTGACATCTTAAACTATGCCAAAATGCCAAGTCTATTTTAGGGTGAAATTACTTTGTATTATTTTTAAAATTATAGATAAATAGTATATAGATAGATCAATGTCAAAATTAAGATCAAACTATATGTCTCAGCTTTAACCCATTCTTAATGTTTAATTAATTTTATCACTCATTCCAAATAAATATAAAACTAGGAAACCCACTTCATAGAATCAAAATAAGTTTCTTTCATTGATTGCCTCTAGTTTTATTTCATAAACTTACTTCTTATGATATAAAATTTTTTACGACGAAAGTGTGTCTATACATAGATGAGGTATAAGCTAAGTCTGAAAATCATGATAAGAGAGACTATTTTATTCTCATTAGTATGTTTAAGATTACATTTAACATTTTATATAAATGACATGAAATATGTTTTTATTTTGTATTTTACTCAAAGCAGTGATTTATATTCTATGTATGTATCTGTCTGTCTTGTCTGTTTGTCTATCATTAGGCAATAAACAAATACTAAGTCATTTATCTTTCTGGGGGTACTTGGTACTGTCTCTTCTCTTTGAGGAAGGCTCTTCATTAGGCCAACAAACTTGTATCACACAGACCTATATGCCAGGCATTAAGTTAGCTACTAGGAATACTGACAATAAATTAAAAGTCGTTCATCTGGAGAAATTTGGAGCAAATGTTTTGTGGTAGGAAAAAAAAAAAAAATGAACACAATTTTCCTCAGTAATTCTTTTCTAATTCACTTATGGGCCAGTGTTGGTAGCTCTATGAAAGAAATAGTTGTATAAATAGTACTTATATAATCTCATCATTGTAGCTCTATGGAAGAAAGAGTGGTAAGAATAGTACTTACATATTCTCATAAAATTGTAATTTAATGTACAGATGATTTAATTGTAGTAATAGACCCTTTCTCTTGATTTAGTATTTATGAGTGACTTTACTATTTCCTAGCTCTATGAACTTGTTTATTTTACTTAAACTTTCTGGTTTCAATTTCCTTCCCTGAGAAATAAAGATAATAATAATTCATCATAGAATAGTTATGAAAATAAAAGAATGCAAATCAGCTTAGATTAATGCCTGATGCATATATCACTAAATGCCAGATATTATTTGTAATTATCATGAAATACTAAGTAAACTATCGCTTTTAATTTTTAAAAAATCAAAAGTATAGGAAAATAATAATAGCTATTGAATATTAAAATTGCATTTGTAGTTATAAAACAAAAAATAAGCACTGTAAATACTAAAACGCCTCTTTCATAGGTTTGCCCCCATACAAAAGTATTTTCTACTCCTCTATCAAAACATCCTTCTGAAGTTCTATAACACTACATATGATAAAATTTACTTGGTAATTATCTAATCATTTTATTCTCATCATACCTTTTTTTCTATGTTCTATTTTTCCTTTTTAAGGAAATTCTGCTTTCCCAACTGGATTTTAAGATATTTGGAAGCTAGTAATAGGTCTTATTCTTTCCTATCCTCCTAATATAAACATATTATTAACTACTTAAACATTTCTTGACTTTATTTTTAGTAATTTTAAACTGTAAAAAGTTGCACAAAAGAGCTGATCTACTATAATGAAAACACACGAGTCTCATAGAAGATATTAATCCTTGAATTCTATTTTGAAAAACAATGAAAAAATAATGCTTATGCAACAGATGGTTTATCTCATTTGTTTTTCACAGTGGTTTATGAGAGAGTTGCTATTTTCCTTATTTTACTTATGAAGAGCTTGAGGCTCATAGAGGTGAAGTATTTTGCTTAACATTGCATAGCTAGACAGAGTAAGAGTACGGTACCAAAAGGAATGAAAAAGTTTATCTGACTTTAAAGCTTAAAATGTCCATTAAAAAAAAATAACTCTAACACTATGTAATTTACACATCTCCATCTTAAGCCTTTCATTTTTTTATTTCAATAAATATTCTGGGATATACATACCAAAACTCATATTCAAATTTTATAGAAAGTAGTAATGAAACATTTATGCTGTGTTCTATTTTATAAAAAAAAAAAAAAAACAGACCTTTATCTACTCTAGCGGGAGAGGAGAAATGCCTATGTTAAATATTTTTATAATTTTATCAAGAAGACACTGATATGAACAAACAAACAGACAAGCTTGTTTCTGAAATTCCGCTAGGAAAGGCTTTCAACAATAGGAGATCAGTCAAGTTTATAATTTCGTTGTTTTCCATACACCTCATTACTTTCTATTTCTGATCAAAGTGTCATGTCTCCATCATATGGCTTAAAATTAACTGTGTGAAACCAAGGTCAAGTACTAAAAGTTAAATGTAAAATAAAAAATAAGACATGTATGGAAGAATAAGTTGAAGAATAAACTTCACTTTCATGTACAGAATCTTGTTATCTTCTGCCAGATGAACTGCTGTTAAAACATTTGCCATTTAGCAGAAGGTGTTGCTAATGAAATAATGAAGATAGAAACTCAATAATTTCCTGTAGATTTTATTATCTCTGACTGTTCTCTAAATTTGAAATGTTTTGGAGCTTTGTATCTTCAACTATATCATGCTCATAAATATTATTTTGCATATTTCCAATACATGACTTAGAACATATTGAATCATGTATTATATATTATGAAATCTTATTCTTAAATTAGTGAACAATGAAGACTTCTCCAGGCTTAAATAAAGCGGTCACGCCTATACTGTATCTTCCCATCCTGCCATCGCCACTCAGACAAAGCTGCTTTATTTTCCCCGACTACATCACGTTCCTTCATTCTTCTATCCTTCAAAATTCAAATGTCCTCTTTTCTCACTTCCCTTTTCTTTCTAGCTAGATATTTATCCCTTAAGATTAATTTTATATGCTGTAGTAGTTATGACTTTATAAACACTAATAGGATCATACCTCTGCCATAACGTTTGACTTATTTTGATGTGGATATTATTAGGTTGGTGCAAAAGTAATTGTGGTTTTTGCAATTAATTTAAACAATGGCAAAAACCACAATTACTTTTGCACAAACTTAATAGCTATGCTTTTTTGTTTCTATTTTTGCCCTTTTCTTTGCCTAGCATCCTCTTTTTCTAATGTGTACCAGTTGATTTTCCATCCTGACTGGTTGTCTTGGGCCTATCTCCATCAATATCCTGTCTTCTTCCCCTTTGTTGAGTCATGTACATTATGAACATGCAGTAGAATATCATACTCTGTGTAGCCTACCGTGACTGGGTCTCGGGAATGTGATAGCAACAGGACCAATCAGAGACTTCCCTGATACCAATGTAGGACTGCTGGGAAAGAATTAGCTGAACTAGAAGTAATGTTATTCTGGGGCTGTCAGTTGTCTGGCCTTCTGGCTGCTGAGAATCTACAGGAAAATAAAGCCAAGTGAAGTGAAGAGGAGCCTTCATGCCATTGTTATACTGGATAGATCCAGTGTATCAATCTGGAATCCAAATCTATCGCTGGACTTTACAGGTTTGTCAAATATCCTGTTTTCTTTTTGACAAGGTTAACCAGAGTTGAATTACATTATTTTTTTGCAACCAGTTGTGTCCCCATGAATAGAAATTATCAACAGAAGGGCATTTAAATACATAGTTAGGGAACAAAAAGTAGCAACAACCATTCTAGCTCTGACATGCCAGTTTTCAAGTGATTAGAAACTAAAAGTTTGAAAGGTTGTACCTTACTTTGTTCTCTAGGCACTGTACTTTGTTTTCTAGCTAACACACCCAATTGTTGCCTTTAGGGTATTTGATAGAGAAAAGTGAAGGACAGGTGTATTTGTGTTTCATTATGCAGTATTCAATAGTTTCTGGATGAAGGGGACACACTTTGGCTCAGGTTGGCTCTTCTAATGATTCTTCATATCTTTATTCAGAGACTTCTGTTTATCTGTTCCAGCTATCCTAGGTTGGGCTGAAGATCAGATAATCAAATACCCTGTGGTATATACAGCAGTTGTGATGTTTGCCTCAGGTAGTTAGAAATATTTTGCATGCATTTCTAGGTAATGAAGATGCCCATGAAAACCAAGGCACAGGTGTATGGAGGATGATACATTTCACCATTTCACACAGAGCTCTTGCATTTGACACACTGGAAGTAGTAACAGAGAAAAATGAAATTTTTATTTTATTTTTTATTTTTGCAGATGGTAGTGATTTTGATAGTCCCATGATGTAAAGACAAATTAATGTAGTGATGTTGGAGTTTTATGTATGGAAACATGAGTCTATTTACATTTACTTATTGTGGCAGCAAATAGAATGGAAAATTACTATTTTCTTAGTACATCTTTTATATCCAGTAGAAAACATCAGGCCCCCATAAAAAGGGCTGTGAGCAGATTAGGAGCTGCTCTTGCCTATTTTTATTTGATTACTGCTGAGTCCCAAATGCCCTAAGCGAGGTTAGCTTATGGCATGAGCCAGGCTAGTTATCCTAGGACACGTCTCCGAATCTTTGGTCTTGACTACATGTTTTTAACAAATGATTGAAGCAAGGACACTGGTAAAGAAATTGTCTCTTTTTTGGGAGGTTGGGAGGAAGGGGAAAAAAGTAAGGGGCAGAGCTGTTAGGGCAGGAGAGTTTTTAGCTAGTGGGATTGTGGCTGCCTTTTTTCTGCATGTCTATGGAATGATTCCAGGTTGTGAAAGACACAGAAACCAGAGCTGGAAAGACGGCTTAGGATGGCAAGCCTTTTATTCCTGTTTAAAACAAACACCCTCCAGCTGTATTTTAATATACATTCATACTTGAACCTTGTGATTACTATTTTAAATAAATAAATTTGGAATACAAAATCTTCTTTGACTAAAAATCATCTGTAAGCTTGCAGATGGAAATATGTGTTGCTAATAATTATATCCCCAGCGACTAGTATTATGTCTGACACGAATCAATGCATGGTAAACTAGTGAACAAATGCAAATGCGTAAGCTGTTATTGAACATGCTTAGGGAGGATCACAAAATTAATAAAATTATTGTTCAGATGAAATTTCTATTTCTCACCTTTCTAAAAATAACACTGCTATTTCCTGTAGTTACAATCTTATGTGTCTGATAAGTTTTAGTTTCAAATTGCATGTATGTGTCAAAAGGCATAAGGCACATATATTATTTTTTTCTTAAAATTAAAAAAATCCACTTTATAAAATTATAAGTACAGTGAAAGAAAAGAAGGAAAACAGAGGGATAGAATAAAAGGAATATTAAAGGTCAAAATGTGGTTTCTTGACTTCATATGAGAGAACATTATTAATCATTATTACTGTTTACTAGAGTTACCAACTTTTTAGAATAATCAGAAATAGGAAAAGAGAAATTACAGCTCCTTTTTAAAAGTTAATTTTTAGAGACTTGTACTTTAGTAATTTATATTATTTAACTTTGCTTTCACTGAAAATAATTTTAACCTATAAATTGAAAATAATAATCCTCATCACCCAAATTAATTTAGAAAAAATTACTGGTGAAACAGGTCACTAACATTTTTAGTAAAAATAATTATATGAGTAATTGAAAAGTGTTATATTTTGAAAGATGAAATTCCAGTATTGGACTACATAGCGTGGTGATTGGAGGTTCTAACATGTCTTAGTTATAATGTAAATTTATTTCGTGAAAATACATATGGAATACCAGTTTAATGTAATCTTTATTCATTAATTAAAAGCTTATTTTGTGCTAACTCATTTGCATTTAAATGTATTATATATTTCTAGGAGAATAAGATAGGCTTAATAATATTAGTTAAGGTGGCTCTAATGCAATTACATTACATATAATATTTTTATTAAAAATTTTTATCTTCAAAGAGTTTTTCTTAGAATTTCTGTACTTACAAGTATTTTCTTTTGTATGCTAAGAAAATGTCACTGATTCTATTTGTTCAACTTTATGATTTGCTATTAAAATATAAGTGCCATAATTAAAATATACTCACTATTTGAATTACAATATTGCATGATGCAGTGGTTATAAAACAGAACTTAAGGTCACTTTCTCTAGATTCAAACTGTCTCCTTTACTTACTACCTGCCTACTATAAGATAATCTTTGTAAACATCATTTTTCTAAAATACAAAGTAGTAATAAAAATATCTTTTAGAATATACTTGTATGAATAAATGAGATTATAAATATAAGACATATGGAAGATGTTTTATTGCTCTGATATCTACATTTTAAAAGTTGAAGTAAGATGAATGTCTGTATTTCTTGGTTTCCCTTTTTTAAAAATTTCGGAATGAAGTTACAGGACTTGCATTTCCAGGAAAATGGAGTAGATGTACTTTTCCATATTCCTCCCACGACTTACAATCATGGTTATTATAACCAATCATGGTTATTATATAAATAAAAAATAGACCAGGCGCGGTGGCTCACGCCTGTAATCCCAGCGCTTGGGGAGGCCGAGGTGGGCGGATCACAAGATTAAGAGATGAAGATCATCCTGGCTAACAGGGAGAAATCCCGTCTCTGCTAAAAATACAAAAATTAGCTGGGCACGGTGGGACACGCCTGTAATTCCAGCTACTCAGGAGGCTGAGGCAGGAGAGTCACTTGAACCCGGGAGACAGAGGTTGCAGTGAGCCGAGATCGTGCCACTGCAATGCAGCCTGGTGACAGAGCCAGACTCTATCTCAAAAAAAAAAAAAAAAAAAAAAACCTCTGTCTATCCATATACATATATATACACAATGCTAAATGTTGTAGAGAAGACAGCCGGCAAGGGAACCAGGTAGCCAAGAATGACAGTTGTCAGTTCTTTATTTTTTCCTTTATTTTCTTCATAGAAAGCAGAGCTTCAGGGTCCTGTGAGACCATTATCAATGTTCTAATAGTTATGCTATTGAAATTCCAGGAGAGGAGAAAGAGGGTGACAATAAAAAAGTACTTGAAGAAATAGTAGATAAAACTTCTCAGTTTGGCAAGAGACATAAACCTGCAGATTTAAGAAGCTGAGCAAATATCAAGGAAGATAAATCCAAAGAAATTCACACCAATGCACATCGTATTTAAACCTTTAAAAACTAAAGCCAAATAAAACAATCTTGAAAGAAATCAGAAAAAAAAACACCTTATCTATAGTGGAAAAACAAATCGAATGGTGGAAATCATGAAGTCCATAATAAAATGGTACAATATATTGAAGTGCTGGAAAAAAAGCATTGGTCAACTGGGAACTGTATTCCAGTAAAGCTGCTTTGTAGGAATGAGAGAACTCAAGACAGCCTTAAATGAAGCAAAACTAAGTGAATTTGTCACCAGCAGATCTAAGCAAAAAGTACAGCTAGAGAAAGCAGTCTAAACAGAAAGAAAAGGAAAAAATATAAACCTTAGAACACCAAGAAGGAAAAAAATAACATGGTAAGTATACATGTAGGTAAATAAATAGGCTTTTTTTCTTTCTCTCTTGCGACTTGTGAATTTTATTTGATGATTGAATAAAAAATTATAACCCAGTGTAATAAGGTTTAGAATGTATGTAGGAGCTGTATTAAAAACAATTACATAGTAATTGGGAGGGTAAAAGAGAAGTAAAATTTCTACCCTTCACTCAAACTGGTGAAATGATTACACTGGTAAACTTCACAGGTTATGCACATAAATGTAATACTTAGAGCTATCACTACAAAAACAACAAATAGGTATATTCAAAAACACTATAGATTAATCAAAATGAAATTATGTTAAAAATTTCAAGCAATCCACCAGAAAGCAAGAGGAGTAAAACAGGGAATGAGAAAACAAACAGAAAAATAAAATAAAATTGCAGACTTAAGCCCTAACATACCAATAATTGTATTAAATAAAAATGGTCTAAATGCACGTTTAAAAGGCAGGCCATAGCAGAATAAATGTAAGAATATGACCCTACTATATGCTGTTTGCAAACAAATCACTTCAAATATAGCAATATAGGCAGGTCGAAAGTAAACGGATGAAATAAGGTATATCATGCGAACAAAGTAAGGCAGTAGGGGTTATATTCATATTAAATAAAGGAGACTTCAGAGAAAATGAAATTACTAGACACAGAGATACAATCTAAGAAGGCAGAACAAATGTAATATGTATGCAGCATACAACAGAACTGCAAAAATATGAAGCAAAATCTGATAGAACTGAAAGAACAGATAACCCACAGTTACGTTAGAGATTTCAACAAACTTCTCTCAGTAACTGATAAAATAAGATGGAAAATCAGCAACAATGTAGAAGAATGCAACACCATCAACAACACAATCCAATCTACATTTATAGAGCATTTTACCCAACAACACAATACACATCCTTTCCAAGTGCCTGTGGAACAGATACCAAAATGCATCATACGCTCCACAATAAAATAAGCTCAGAACATATAAAATAATCAAAATACATAAAAGTATTGTATTAGTCTGTTCTCATGGTGCTAATAAAGACATGCCTGACCCTGGGTAATTTATAAAGGAAAGAAGTTTTATTAACTCACAGTTCACCATGGCTGCGGAGGCCTCAGAAAAACTTAGGATCAGGGTGGAAAGGGAAGCAAACACATACTCCTTCACATGAAGGCAGGAAGGAGAAGGATGAGTGCCCAGTGAAGGGGGAAGCCCCTTATAAAACCATCAGATCTCATGAGAACTAACTCAACATCACAAGAACAGGATGGGGGAAACTGCCCCCATGCTTCAATTATCTCCACCTGACCTTTCACATGACACATGGGGATTACAGGAACTACAATTCAGGATGAGATTTTGGTGGGGACACAGCCAAACCATATCAAGTGTGTCACGTGTGTTCAGAAAAAAAAAAAAAAAAAAAGGAATCCAACTAAAAATAAACAATTGGAAGACAGAAAAATCTCCAAACACCTGGAAACTAAACAATATACTTATAAATCATCCATGGATCAAAGTAGAAGTACAAAAGGAAATTTAAAAAATATATGGAACTGAATAAAAATTAAAACACAACATGTCAAACTGTGTGAAACAAAGTAAAAGAAGTAAAAGCAGTGCTAAGAAAGACATATTTAACGTTAAATGCACACCTTAAAAAAGAAAGAAATGTATCCAATCACTAATCTAAGTTTACATCTTCATAATGTAAAAATGAAGAGCCAAATAAACCCAAAACAAGCAGCAGGAAAAGATAATGAAGACAAGCAGAAATCACTGGAACTGAAATTGGAATTGAAAAGAAAATAAACAATAGAGAAGACCAATGAGGAAAAAAGCTTATTTGAAAATATCAACAAAAATAATACCCAGGCAAGACTAACAAAGCAAAATATACACACACACACACACACACACACACACACACACACACACACATATATATATAAATTATTAATAGCATAACTAAAAGAACCAGTGATACTTACTTGATATGATTTGGCTGTTTCCCCACCAGAATCTCATCCTGAATTAGAGCTCCATTATCCTCATGTATCATGGGAGGGACCCAGTGGAAGGTAATTGAATCCTGGGGGTGGGTTATTCCCATGCTGTTCTCTTGATAGTGAATACATCTCACAAGATCTAATGATTTTACAAAGGGGAGGTCCTCTTCACAGGCTCCCTTGCCTGTCGCCGTGTAAGACATCCCTTTGCTCTTCTTTTGCCTTCCACCATGGTTGTGAGGCCTCCCCATCCAAATGGAACTGTGAGCCCATCAAACTTGTTTCCTTTGTAAATTACCCAGTCTCGGGTATGTCTTTACTAACAGCATGAGAATGGACTAATACACTACCAAACACTTTCAAAATAAGTATCATCAATTCTATATAACCCCTTTTAGAAAATAGAAAATACTTCCTAATTCATTTTATGAAGATAATATTATCCTGATGCTAAACGCAGGCAACATTCATACAAAAACTCCAAAACCCTACAGACCAATATCCTTCATAAATATAGATTCAAAAATCCTTATCAAAATACTAGTACAGAAAATTCAGTAATATGTAAAAAGAATTATACACTAGGACTTAGTAAGTTTTATTCTAGCTATGCAAAATTGGATCAATGGAAATAGATATTGGTTATCAGAATGTGAGATACTTGAAAATGGATTGATGTAGAGAATGTTGTTATTAAGAGTTGGTCTAGAAATTACCAGAGGATTAAAAGGTTGACACACAGTGAGTGTCAAGATCGTTTCAGGAGTAGAATTGAGTGAAATGGGGAGTCAGGTTATATGTATATTGACATTATAATGAATTAATACTGGATGTGATCACTAAATATTTCTTAGTTTAATGAAGAAATAAAAGTATGAATGGGCACTTTCCCATATCAATCAATTAATTAATGATGATAATTATTTGCCATACTTATTATGGTTACAATATAGTAACAGTACTAATTACTAATCACATAAAAATGAGCACAGGCTACTGTGAGACATTTTGAAGATCTGACTTCAAACATTAGGAAATCCTTCACAGAGAATATATGACATAAAATAATATTCTTATAGTAAGGAAGAGTTTAGGACAGGATGTTGAGAAAATTCCAGTAGACAGCATGTTCAAAGACAACAGCAACGGCTTTGACTTCTGCTTTCTTTGAGTGCAGAAACTAGGACAATGGGTTGGTATAAAATAAACAGGGAAAAAAGTAACATGTGACAAACATTGTAAGAGCACTAAGGAGTCCCTTCCAATGGGTCCCTCCCATGATGCATGAGGATTATTGGAGCTACAACTCAGGATGAGATTTTGGTGGGGAAACAGCAAAATCTTATCAAGTCAGTTTTCCTGGTTCTTTTAGTCCTGCTATTAATACTTTGTATATATATATTTTTGCTTTATCAGTCTTGCCTGAGTGTTGTTATTTTTACTGATATTTTAAAGTAAGCTTTTTTCCTCATTGATCTTCTCAATTGTTTATTTTCTCTTCAATTCCAGTGATTTCTGAGTTCAGAACACAGAGACAGAAACAAGGATAAATATTTTATGGTTTATCCAAAAATGCAAATAATATATATTTTAGATAGTTTTTGGAGGAGAAATAACTTTCCTGAAAAGTCTGAATTCTTAGGAATGTTCTCTTTAGTGGATTCCTATAATCCTCCACTGAACTGATGATTAGGTCATTGTTAAGTGACATACCAGTGAGTCTCTCAAGTTAGATTTGTAATCCTCCTATTGTGTAGCAGCACAATAACCCTTTCATAAGTATAATTTATTATTCAGGGCTTGCCAGTGATGCCTTTATCTGCTTATTAATTCAAGAGCACGAGAACTTCAAAACAGCAACAATGAAAAACCACAAAAATCCACATCAACATTCAATGTAATTGAAGTATTGTGGTAATTAAGATTAATGTGTGAATAATTGACATCTTAACAATACTGTCTTCAAATTCATGAACACATAGTATATCATTATTTTATTGCAATTTTGTAATTTTGAATATACAGATCCTGTACTTATTTTGTTAGAATTATACCTAAACATGTATTTCATTTCTTTTTAGTGCTATCAAAAAAATTTTAAGCATAATTTTTACAGACATTCATGTTATCTGTGAATAAACAGCTTTGTTTCTTTCTTTCTGATCTGTAAACATTTACTTCTTTTTATTTTCTTATTGTGCTAGCTAGGTCTTCCAACAAGATGTTGGATCGAAGTGATGAAAGAGGGAATTATTTTTGTACCTATCTGAGAAAGTTATCATCCATTCCTACTTTTCTGAGAGTCTTTTTTTCATAAGTAATAAAGTATTTTTCTTCATTAGTTTAGATTATTAGTTTCCTTCTTTAGTCTGTTGATGTGATAGATTAGATTGATTGATTTTTCAAGGGTTCAACCAGCTTTTTACGCATGGAAAAACTTTCATTTCATTGTGGTGTATAATTCTTTTAATGCATTTTTGGAAATGTCTTTTAGTATTTTGTTGGGGATTTTTACATCCATGATCCCATCAGACACTGAGCTCTATTTTTTTCTTTTAATGTCTTACTTGTTTAGGAATTAAGTTAATATTGGCTTCATTGATTAGTTAGGAGGTGTTTCTTCTGCTTTCTTTTTCTAGGAGAGATTGTGGAGCCTTGATGTATTTCTTTATTAAATATTTGGTAGAATTTACCAGTGAAACTACCTGGGTTTGGTGCTTTTTTTCCTCAAGGTTATTACTTATTGTTTCAATTTATTTAATAGGTAAAGGATTATTCACATGTTCTATTTCTTTTTCTGTGTTTGGCGGGTTGTGCCTTTCAAGTAATTGGTCCATTTTTCTTTTTATTAAGTTTTGGAAATGGAGTTGCGTATATTATCCCTTTAGTGTTCTTTCAATGTCCATGGGATCCATAAATATTTCGTTAATGTGTTTTGAAATCAGTATGCAAGCAAGGTCCAAAATGATATTGGTTCATAGACTTTTTAATTAATTTGCTTTTGGCTGGGTGCGGTGCCTCATGCCTGTGATCCCAGCACTTTGGGAGGCAGAGGCAGGTGGATCACCCGAGGTCAGGAATTCGAGACCAGCCTGAACAACACACAGAAACCCCATCTCTACTAAAAAAATACAAAATTAGCCAGGTGTGGTGGTGCATGCTTGTAATCCCGGCTACTCGGGAGGCTGAGGCAAGAGAATCACTTGAACCCAGGAGGCAGAGGTTGCAGTGAGCCATGATCACGTCATTGCACTCCAGCTTGGGCAACAAGAGCAAAACTTCATCTAAAAAAATTGTTTTCTCTCTTTTTATTTATTAAAATTTATCACAAAACTCTTTTTTTTTTGTCCTCAGAGGACTTTGTTCTGTTTTGTTTTGTTTTGGTCAATCTCAAGATTATCTTCCGTCTTCTATGTTTTCTGTAAATTGGTTATTAATCCAGAGTTTAATGAAATTAACCTTTGTTGTTTTAGACCATAATATTGTATATAATTGCAATTACCTAAATGTCTAAATAAAGATAAACTTTAAGAAGAGGAGAAAAGGCTGTATATTCTAGTAAGAAACATTCTTGTGATGGTTAATACTGTCAACTTGATTGGATTGAAGGATGCAAAGTATTGATCCTGGGTGTGTCTGTGAGGGTGTTGCCAAAGGAGATTAACATTTGAGTCAGGGCTGGGAAAGGCAGATCCCCTCTTAATCTGGGAGGGTGTAATCTAATCAGCTACCAACAAGGCTAGAATATAAGCAGACAGAAAAATGTGAAAAGACTAGATTGGCCTAACCTCCCAGCCTGCATCTTCTCCCATGCTGGATATTTCCTGCCCTTGAACATCAGACTCCAAGTTTTTCAGTTCTGGAACTTGGACTGGTTTTTCTTGCTCCTTAGCCTGCAGATGGCCTATTCTGTGACCTTGTCATTGTGTGAGTTAATGCTTAATAGAATCTCATATTTAGAATATTTATCTTATTCCATTAGTACTGTTTCTCTAGAGAACCCTGACTAATACAGGTTTTGGTAACAGGAGTGGTTCTAGAGGAACAGAATATTAAGGATGGAGTTATTTCATTGGTTTTGGGTTTCCTGGAGTTGGCTGCTTGATATGATTATACCCCAAAATGCTAAGGACTGTACTCCTAATAGTATGGAGAATACTGATAGTCCTTGATGTGGAGTGTTTAGAGAGTTAGGCAAATAAATGCATTTGACACTCCAGATTCATCGGTCATGAGAGGCAAGGAGTTTGGTGACTCTAGATGTAATTCCTTTGACCATATGTGTAGAACCAAGGAACATAATGAAACTGGTTGGTTGTTCCTAAATTCACAAAAGAAAGTGATGAAAGAAAATGATGAACTCAAGGATTCTGTCTCCTGGTTTCAAAAGCTGATACTGAGCCTCAGATCTGCTAGGATGACCCGGAGTGAGAGTCTTATCTCCTGTAGGAAAAGAGTTGAAATTGTGGAAAAACAGACAGAAGCTCTTATCATGTGAGTGGCTGACCTGCAACAAAAGGTGCATGCACAGCCTCACCAGGTGTCTACTCTTAAAGTGAGGGCCTTGATTGGAAAATAATGGGACCCTGCAACTTGGAATAGGGACTTGTGAGGGGACCCTGATGGCGCTGGGGACACTGAATTTGTAAACTCTAATGAACTTTTTGCCAGAAGAAACAGCTTCTTCATCCCCAGTACTAGCAACATCCCCATCCTACTGATCCATACTGTCATCACCCTTTCCATCATTGTCTGAGGAGATGAACCCTGCACTGCCTGAGGCAACAGTGATGGCCTCCCCTGAGGCAGTTGCCAGGAAAGATAGTGTTTATTCCCCTAAGGGGTCACCCCCAACACCTCTGTTTGCGTCTAGACCTATACTAAACTAAAGTTCTGGTGGGCAGCTAGAGGTGAGGTTGAGAGTGTGACCCATGAAGAAGCACATGGCACTTTAAAAGAACCGTTTGAGTTCTCTAATTTATACAAATAGAAATCTATAGAACAGGCATGGGAATGGATACTAAGGATATGGGATAATGGTGGAAAGAACACGGAGTTGGATCAGGCTGAATTTATTGATTTGGCCCCACTAAGTAGTGACTATGCTTTTAGTGTTGCAGCTTAGGAAGTTAAAAAAGATTCTAATAGTTTATTTGCTTGGATAGCTGAAATATGGATTAAAAGATAGCCCACTGTGAATGAACTGGAAATGCCTGATCTCCCTTGGGTTAATGTAGAGGAAGGGATCCAAAGACTTAGGGATATTGGGATGGTAGAGTAGATAAGTCACTTTAGAGCTACTTATCCCAGCTGGGAAGATTCAGAAGACATACCCTTGACCAATGCCTTGTGAAATAGATTTGTGAGGGCAGCACCTGCATCTTTGAAGAGCCCTGAAATTGCTCTTATTTCTATGCCAGATCTAACAGTGGGAACTGCAGTCACTCAACTACAAAATTTAAACACAGTGGGAATAACTGGATCCCGAGGTGGCAGGAGCCAAGTGGCAGCACTAAACCATCAAAGGCAAGGTGGGCATAGCTACCTTAATGAAGAGCAGAGTCAAAGTGGCAATCAGAATAGTCTTACTCTTGTAGACCTCTGGCATTGGCTAATTAATCACACTATTCCTAGAAGCAAAATTGATAAGAAGCCTACTGTATTCCTATTTAATTTATATAAGCAGAAAACTTACAGATTAAATGGACAAAAGGCTAATGTGAGTTACAAAAACAGAGAATTGTGGCCCCTTAATCAATTTCCAGACTGGAGCCTATTTACAGACCCAGATCCCCTTGAATGAAGTGGGGTGCAGGTGCCTTGAGGAAGAATCCCACTACATAACCGACAGTTTATGCAGTGAGTCTTTTTCCCATCCTTCCCCAAGGAGACCTTGGGCTTTTTACCAGGGTAGCTGTGCACTTGGGAAAGGGAAATGATCAGACATTTCAGGGATTACTGGACACTGGCTCTGAGGTGACGTTGATTTCAGGGAACCCAAAACGTCATTGTGGCCCTCCAGTTAAAAGTAGGAGCTAATGGAGGTTAGGTAGTTAATGGAGTTTTAGCTCAGGTCTGATTTACACTGAGTCCAGTGGGTCCCCAGACTCATCCTGTGCTCATTTCCCCAGTGCCAGAATGCATAATTGGCATAGACATACTTGGCAGTAGGCAGATTCCCCACATTGGCTCCCTGATTGGCAAGGTGAGAGCTATTATGGTGGGAAAGGCCAAATAGAAGCCAAGAAGCCATGAGAGCTGCCTCTACCTAAAAAATAGTAAATCGAAAACAATTTTGCATCCCTGGAGGGATTGCAGAGATTAGTGCCACCCTCAAGGACTTGAAAGACATGGGGATGGTGATTCCCACCACATCCTCATTTAACTCTCCCATTTGACCTGTGCAGAAGACAGATGGATCTTGGAGAATGACAGTGGATTCCTGTAAGGTCAACAAAGTGGTGACTCCAATTGCAGCTGCTGTACCAGATATGGTTTCATAGCTTGAGGAATTAACACATCTCCCGGTACCTGATATGCAGCCATTAACTTGGAAAATGCCTTTTCCTCCATTCCGGTCCATAAGACTCACCAGAAGCAATTTGGCTTCAGCTGGCAAGGCCAGCAATATACCCTTGCTCTCCTACCTCAGGGGTATATCAACTCACCGGCTTTGTGTCATAATCTTATTCTAAGAGACCTTGATCACTTTTCACTTCTACAAGATATCACACTGGTCTATTTACATTGATGACATTATGCCGATTGGATCTAGTGAGCAAGAAGTAGCAAACACACTGTATTGGTGAGACATTTTCATGCCAGAGGATGGGAAATAAATCTGACTAAAATTCAGGGACCTTCTACCTCATAATATTCCTAGAGGCCCAGTGATGTGGGATAAGTCGCTGTATTTGGTCCCTCCTACCAAGAAAGAGGCACAACACCTAGTGGGCCTATTTGGATTTTAGAGGTAACACATTGCTCATTTGGGTGTGTTACTCAGGCCCATTTATCAAGTGACCCAAAAGGCTGCCAGTTTTAAGTAGGGTCCAGAACAGGAGAAGACTCTGCAACAGGTCCAGGCTGCTGTACAAGCTGCTCTTCCACCCAGGTCATATGACCCAGCAGATCCAATGGTGCTTGAGGTGTCAGTGGCAGATAGGGATGCTGTTTGGAGCCTTTGATAGTCCTCCATTGGTGAATCACAGCAGAGGCCTCTAGGATTTGGGGGCTAGGCCCTGCCATCTTCTATAGATAACTAGTCTCCTTTTGAGAGGCAGCTCTTCGCCTGTTACTGGACTTTGGTGGAAACTGAACATTTGAGTATGGTTCACAAAGTCACCATGAGACCTAACTTCCTATCATGAACTGGGTGCTCTCTGACCCATCTATCCATAAGTGGCATGTGCACAGCAGCATTCCATCAACAAATGGAAGTGGTATACATGTGGTCAGGCTTGAGCAAGTCCTGAAGGCACAAGTAAGTTACATGAGGAAGTGGCTCAAATACTCATGGTCTTCACTGCTGCCACCCTGGAGTCTCTTCCCCAGCCTACACCAGTGGCCTCATGAGGAGTTTACTATGATCAGCTAACAGAGGAAGACAGGACTAGTTCCTGGTTCACAGATGGTACTGCACGATATTCAGGTACCACCCAAAAGTAGACAGCTGCAGCACCATAGCCTCTTTCTAGGACACCCGTGAAGGACAATGGTGAAGGGAAATGTTCTCAGTGGGAAGAACTTCAAGCAGTGCACCTGGTTGTGCATCTTGCATGGAAGGAAAAATGGCCAAATTTGCGATTATATACTGCTTCATAGACTGTAGCCAATGGTTTGGCTGGATGGTTAAGGTCTTGAAGATGCATGGTTGGAAAATTGGTGACAAAGAAATTTGGGGAAGAGGTATGTGGATGGACCTCTCTGAGTGGTCAAAAACTGTGAAGATATTTGTATTTCATGTGAGTGTTCACCAACGGGTGACCTCGGCAGAGGGAAATTTTAATAATCAAGTGGATAGGATGACCCGTTTTGTGGACACCACTCAGCCTCTTTTCCCAGCTACCCCAGTCATTGCCCAATGGGCCCATCAACAAATGAGTTCAGCAACATGGACTTCCACTCACCAAGGCTGACCTGGCTACGGTCACTGCTGAGTGCCAATTTGCCAGCAGCAGAGACTGACACATATCAAGGAATGGCCCCAATATGACACCATTCCTCGGAGTGATCAGCCAGCTACCTGGTGGCAGGCAGATTATATCAGACCTCTTCAATTATGGCATGGGCAGAGGCTTGGCCTCACTGGAATAGACACTTACTCTGTATATGGGTTTGCCTATCCTGCACGCAATGCCTCTCCCAAGACTACCATCTGTAGACTCACAAAATGCCTTATCCACCGTCATGGGATTCCACACAGCATTGCCTCTGACCAGGGCACTCACTTTATGGCTAAAGTAGTGTGGCAGTCCACTCATGCTCATGGAATTCACAGGTCTTACCATGTTACCCATCATCTTGTAGCAGCTGGATTGATAGAACAATGGAATGGCCTTTTAAAGTCACAATTACAACATCAACTAGGTGACAATACCTGACAGTGCTGGGACAGTGTTCCCCAGAAGGCCATGTATGCTCTGAATTTGCATCCAATATAAGGTACTGTTTTTCCCATGGCCAGGATTCGTGGGTCCAGAAATCAAGGGGTGGAAGTGGAAGTGGCACCACTCATCATCCCCCTAGTGATCCACTAGCAAAATTTTTTCTTCCTGTTCCTGCGAACTTACATTCTGCTGGCTTAGAAGTCTTAGTTCCAGAGGGAGGAACACTGCCACCAGGAGACACAACAATCCCATTAAACTAGAAGTTAAGATTGCCACCTGGACACTTTGAGCTTCTCCTGCATTTAAGCCAACAGGCTAAGAAGGGAGTTAGTGTTGTCTGGGATGATTGACCCAGACTATCAAGGTGAAATCAGTCTACTACTCCACAACTGAGGTAAGGAAGAGTATGCATGGAATACAGGAGGTCCATTAGGACACCTCTTAGTATGACCATGACTTGTGATCAAGGCCAATGGGAAACCACAAGAGTCCTATCCAAGCTGGACTACAAATGACACAGACCCTTCAGGAATGAAGGTTTGGGTCACTCCACGAGGGGGAAAAAAAAAGACACAACCTGGTACTTGCTGAAGGCAAAGGGACTAAAGAATGGGTAGCAGAAGAAGGTAGTCATTAATACCTGCTATGACTACATGACCAGCTTCAGAAACGAGGACTGTCATTGTCATGAGTATTTCCTCCTCCTTTTGTTAAAAACATTGTTGTGCATGTATACACTTGTGCAAACAAAATATCTTCATTTTATTTCCTTTTTTCTTTATCATATGACATAAGATTTATTGACTTCATATCAGCATTTAAGTATTGTTAACTTTATGTGTAGTATTTGGGTTGGGGATTGTTGCAACTGTCTAAAATAACCTGTTATAGACCTGCAAATTTAGTTCAATATTTGCCAGAAGCTTAACAGCTCAGTCCTGATTAGAATCTGTAATAGCATAGCACTTGATGTAGTAATGGCTTATTATGTTTTAAAATGCCACTCTTCATCGGAAAAATACAAATAATGGGAAGAAAGGGTTATTTATAGGTGATTGTTATTTTCATAGAGTATTCTGTCACTTGAATAATATCTTTCAGCATTTCCTGAGTCTTTAAAAGGTTTTCTTTAAATTAAGTCATATTGATCAATAAAATTCTCTCATTTTTCTTGCCACTATCAAAGAAATTCCAATATATGGAAATCAATAATACTGAATGTACCTAATACTAAAAATGTAAAATATCAGAAAAACGACTAAATTCTATTTTTAAATTAACAGATACACATTTACCCACATTTTTAATGACATTTTGTTTCTTAAACTTTCAGAATATTACTAAATCAGTAATGATTTTGTGAGTAAGCAGCATAACAATACATAGTTAGAAAACAAATTGTTCTCCAGATAATGTTTTGAATTAATCTATTACTTTCATTTTCAAAGGAGAAATAGTTTTGAATAGAGTGCCACAAACCATTACAGAAAATTTCTTCTCTGCAATTGTTTGATTTAAGGTTTCAATTATCTCTTGGTGGAAATCCTATGCAGTGATCCTGTGTAGAACATTTTAAAAAATGTAATGAAAAAGGGAGGTATTTAAGGTACAGTTCATTAAAATGCCAAAGAAATACTTAAAATACAGTACTAATAAAAATGTAAATCTTGTGATTTTGCTCTTTTAATTTAAGCTCAAGTAACGAACAAGATGAATGTAATCTGCAGGTAACCTTAAAGAATAATTTTTATACAAAAATAAACTTAGAGAAAAGCTTTCAATTTTTGATAGCCATTCACTGTTTAATTTTCCTACTGTTTTTCCAGTCATATGTGTTTTATTTAGTTTTTCTCATTCAATTTTCAGTCATTTCTGATTCGTTTCTAACTTGTGTTGGAAAAAAAAAATTTAGCAAAATCACATACATGTACACACATAAACATGGACAGAATGGAATTTGATTTGATGTTTCAGAAGCAGCATAATAAAAAACAATGTATAATAAAAAGAATATTTTAAAATACAGTAATTTAGAAACTTTATGAAAGTAATTTTCTCTAATCTCCATTCAATGATCCATATCTTTAAATTCTCATCAATATAGAAGTGTACTTAAACATACTGGCTCAATCAATAACTGTAGTGTTGATTGACTCCTCTAATGTAGGAGTTAATATTCCAGTTTATGAGTGATTTTACCCTGGACACTCTTAAAACTTAATGATAAAAAAAGTGTGATGTAGCTAACATTGCTGCTATTCAAAAAGTTTGCATGAAAATATTGCAAGTAAGGAAACACTTCTTCCACTAATTAAACATTCTTAAGGCCCAATGGCAAGTATTGTATCCATTCAACAGAAATAATTAATGTAATTCAAAAGCTTTACATGTAAACATGTAATAGTCTGCATCAAAAGACAGTTCCTTCTAATTCTTTAAAAGTATTCCTTGTTATATACACTACTAACTTTTAAAACAGGTTTGTATTGACCAAACAGAATTTTTTTTAGAGTAATATTCTCAGTTCCTTTAGTGTCGCTATAAAGGAATATCTGAGGTAGGTAATTTATTAAGAAAAGAGGGTTATTTGGCTCACGGTTCTGCAGGCTTTACAGGAAGCATGGCACCAGCATGTGCTTCTGATGAGGGCCTCAAGCTGCTTCCACTTTAGGTGGAAGGAGAACTGGCGGTGTGTGTAGAGATTACATGGCAGGAGAGAGGAAGCGAGTGGGGATGGGGGAAATACCAGGTTCTTTTAAAAAAAGCTAGCCCTCCTGGGAACTCATAAGTGACAACTCACCCTTTCTCCACGTTGGGGGTGAATCTACACATGAGGAATCCATCCCCATGACCTAAACGTCTCTCATTTGGCCCCATTTCCAACATTAAGGATAGAGTTCAACTTGAGGTTTGCAGAGACAAACATCAAAACTATAGCAGCAATTATTCAATGACTGTAAACAATACACATGTGAAAACAGATATTAGAATCCAAAGTGTTCTTCCTTTTAATTCTAGAAAACACTTACCTTCTTATTATGTAGTTTGGCCATTTCACGAAGACAAATGCACTCGTTTCCTTACTTGGGTAAGTTAAACTGAGTTGTCTGACTTTTTTTTGTGGTATTTACATGGGAACTTTATTCTGGTTAAGGAGGCATTTGGAAGGAAACCATCATTCGTGGAGCCTTGACTAAATCCCAGGAACTACGACAGTCTTTTTTTTTCTTTTTTAATTATACTTCAGTTTCTAGGGTACATGCCCACAATGTGCAGGTTTGTTACATATGTATACATGTGCCATGTTGGTGTGCTGCACCCATTAACTCCTCATTTACATTAGGTATATCTCCTAATGCTATCCTGCCCTCTCTCCCCACCCCAAAACAGGCCCCGGTGTGTGATGTTCCTCTTCCTGTGTCCAAGTGTTCTTATTGTTCAATTCCCACCTATGAATGAGAACACGTGGTGTTTGTTTTTTTGTCCTTGTGATAGTTTGCTGAGAATGATGGTTTCCAGCTTCATCCATGTCCCTACAAAGGACATGACCTTCCTTTTTTTTTTTTTTTTTGAGACGGAGTCTCGCTCTGTCGCCCAGGCTGGAGTGCAGTGGCGCGATCTCGGCCCACTGCAAGCTCCGCCTCCCGGGTTTACGCCATTCTCCTGCCTCAGCCTCCCGAGTAGCTGGGACTACAGGCGCCCGCCATCTCGCCCGGCTAGTTTTTTTTTTTTTTTGTATTTTTTAGTAGAGACAGGGTTTCACCGTGTAGACCAGGATGGTCTCGATCTCCTGACCTCGTGATCCACCCGTCTCGGCCTCCCAAAGTGCTGGGATTACAGGCTTGAGCCACCGCGCCCGGCCGACCTCATCCTTTTTTATGGCTGCATAGTATTCCATGGTGTATATGTGCCACATTTTCTTAATCCAGTCTATCATTGATGGACATTTGGGTTGGTTCCAAGTCTTTGCTATTGTGAATAGTGCCGCAATAAACATATGCATGCATGTATCTTTATAGCAGCATGATTTATAATCCTTTGGGTATATACCCAGTAATGGGATGGCTGGGTCAAATGGTATTTCTAGTTCTAGATCCTTGAGGAATTACCACACTGTTTTCCACAATGGTTGAACTAGTTTCCAGTCCCACCAACAGTGTAAAAGTGTTCCTATTTCTTCATATCCTCTCCAGCACTTGTTGTTTCCTGACTTTTTAATGATCACCATTCTAACTGGTGTGAGATGGTATCTCATTGTGGTTTTGATTTGCATTTCTCTGATGACCAGTGATGATGAGCATTTTTTCATGTGTCTGTTGGCTGCATAAATGTCTTCTTCTGAGAAGTATCTATTCATATCCTTCACCCACTTTTTGATGGGGTTGTTTTTTTCTTGTAAATTTTTTTGAGTTCTTTGTAGGTTCTGGATATTAGCCCTTTGGCAGATGAGTAGATTATAAAACTTTTTTCCCATTCTGTAGGTTGTCTGTTCACTCTGATGGTAGTTTCTTTTGCTTTGCAGAAGCTCTTTAGTTTAATTAGATCCCATTTGTCAATTTTTGCTTTTGTTGCCATTCCGTTTGGTGTTTTAGACATGAAGTCCTTGCCCATGCCTATGTCTTGAATGGTATTGCCTAGATTTTCTTCTAGGGTTTTTTATGGTTTTAGGTCTAACATTTAAGTCTTTAATCCATCTTGAATTAATTTTTGTATAAGTTGTAAGGAAGAGATCTCGTTTCAGCTTTCTACATATGGCTAGCCAGCACCATTTATTAAATAGGGAATCCTTTCCCCATTTCTTGTTTTTGTCAGACTTGTCAACGATCAGATAGTTGTAGACATGTGGTATTATTTCTGAGGGCTCTGTTCTGTTCCATTGGTCTGTATCTCTGTTGTGGTAACAGTACCATGCTGTTTTGGTTGCTGTAGCCTTGTATTATAGTTTGAAGTCAGGTAGCATGATGCCTCCAGCTTTGTTCTTTTGGCTTAGGATTGTCTTGTCAATGCAGGCTCTTTTTTGCTTCCATATGAACTTTAAAGTAGTTTTTTTCCCAATTCTGTGAAGAAAATCATTGGTAGCTTGATGGGGATGGCATTGAATCTATAAATTACCTTGGGCAGTATGGCCATTTTCACAATATTGATTCTTCCTATCCATGAGCATGGAATGTTCTTCCATTTGTGTGTGTCCTCTTTTATTTCATTGAGCAGTGGTTTGTAGTTCTCCTTGAAGAGGTCCTTCACATCCCTTGTACGTTGGATTCCTAGGTATTTTATTCTCTTTGGATTGTGAATGGAAGTTCATTCATGATTTGGCTCTCTGTTTGTCTGTTGTTGGTGTATAAGAATGCTTGTGACTTTTGCTCATTGATTTTGTATCCTGAGACTTTGCTGAAGTTGCTTATCAGTTTAAGGAGATTTGGGGCTGAGATGATGGGGTTTTCTAACTATACAATCATGTCATTTTTTGTGTGTGGCATTTACATGGGAACTTTATTCTGGTTAAGGAGGCATTTGGAAGGAAACCATCATTCATGGAGCCTTGACTAAATCCCAGAAAGTATGACAGATAGTCTTTTTAAACTGAACATAATTTTCTTTCCTCTACTTTGCCCCTCAATAATATGTTTCCAGTGAGCCATCTTCTTTGAGGGCATTATAATGTGGGAATATTCACAACCTGCAGCTGAATATATAAAAAAGTGAAAATCCCCCAAGAGACTATTTTATGTATTTTATATACACTCAGCAAGTCCACTAAAATAAGCAGCCTAATGAAATGACATTGGGACAATGTAAAAATCTAGATCCATGAATCTATACTACAGAAATATTCGAACATTTAAGTAAAATATATTTATAATAAAATATATTGTATGTATTATGTATATCTACATGATTGGTTCATCCTTAGTTATCAAAAACATTTTAAAATAGCAACTTATTTCTGGTTTTTTTTTTTTAGAACTTAGCATCTTTCATTTTTTTTCATTTTTCTTTTTTCTTTGGTTTGAGACAGAGTCTCACTCTGTCGCCCAGCTGGAGTGCAATGGCACGATCTCAGCTCACTGTAACCTCTGCTTCCTGGGTTCAGTGATTCTCTTGCCTCAGTCTCCTGAGTAGCTACGATTAGAGGTGCACACTACCACACCAGGCTGATTTTTGTATTTTCAGTAGAGACGAGGTTTCACCGTGTTAGCGAGGACGATATCGGACTTCTGACCTCAGGTGATCTGCCACCCTCAGCCTCCCAAAGTGCTGGGATTACAAGTGTGAGCCACTGTGCCCAGTCAGAACTTTCTTATATGCTGTAAAAGGTGTGCACAGAGGTGTTCCTCGTTTACTTATTTATTCCAAGTGCCAAGAAGAGTATCTGACAGACAGTAGGTTCTTAATATATATTTGCTAAGCTGAATAATTTAACCGTGAATACATGTTTATTCAATGCTATGTGAGGAGGGAAGAGCATGTCACAAAATACTTGCTTTCAAAGTCAATTCCTATGATTGTACATCCATATTGCATATTGTATATGTTTTCACTATATGTTCATTTAAAACATAAGAGATGGGAGGATATTTACAAAAGCATAAACATGAATTATTATCCTTTGGTTAATAGATGGTTGTCTCTTTACATTTTCCTTTCCTTGATTTAGAGTTTTGCCACTGTTGTCTTGTTTTTACTAATTAATATATGTAAATATACATTACATTTTCATTTAGTCAAACTATTTTCAATTAAACAGAAAACAATACACTTCAGAAGTGTAATGCTTTTATATTTCAGTTCTTTATTTAATTAACATTTGGTGAACACCAAGACCCAAAAATGCTATCCTAGATTATGACATATATATATGCATACATATATAACATACATGTTTTTAGATATATATAATACATAGTTTGATGACTTAAAATGTTTTAGTTATTAGTGAAGAAATAAAATTCAAGTTACACTTGTTAATTTCTAAACTTAATGATTTCCTCTGTGCCATGCTTCTTAAATATTAGTGAAAAAAAATGTGCACATATAAAAATAAATTTTGCAGTAAAGTGTTATGACAAAAAGATACCCTTATATACAATATTTTTGGTACCTTAAAGTAAATTAATTGTTTGGTAGACAACAGCCGCCATGTGTTGAAACATATTTTTTTCTGAGAAAAATTCATATAAATGTTCCCTGTTATTTTAGGTCATGATTGACATAATAATTGTCATTATGTACATAGTAGTTGTACATATTTATGGGATACAGCCTGATAGTTCCATACATGTATAAATTGTGTAACAATCAAATTAGAGAGATTAACATATTTATCTTCTTAAACATTTATCTTTTCTTTGTGATGAGAACATTCAAAAATATCTCTTCTGGCTGTATTGGAATATACAATGTATCATTTATTGTAGTCATCTTACTATGCAATAGAACATCAGAGCTTATTCCTCCTCTCTAACTGTAACTTTGTATCTGTTGACCAGTCTCTCCCCATCCACCTGTCTCCCTCCTTTTCACTGTCTGGTAATCACTATTCTATTCTCTACTTCTATAAGAACAACTTTTTTCATTTACCTATGAGTGAGATCATGTGGTATATGTTTTCTGTGCCTGACTCCATATTGTTTTCCATAATGGCTATTATTAATTTGCATTCCCACCAGCAGTTTATAAGGGTTCCCTTTTCTCTATATCCTGGCCAACATTTGCTATTTTTTCATAGTCATTCTATCTGGAGTGAAATGATAACTCTTTGTACTTATGATTTGCATTTTCCTGGTGATTAGTGACATTGAGCACTTCTTTACTCATTCATCTGTTGATTCGTTATCTTGGCTGTTGTGAATAGTGCCACAATAAACATAAAAGTGCAGATATCTTTTTGATGTACTGAAGCAGTTTTTCTATGCCTTTTGATTATTTGTATGTCTTCTTTTGAGAAATGTCTAGTCAGGATTTTCCACATTTTTAAAATTGGCCTATTTGTTTTTTGTTGTTTGAGTTCCTTATGTATTTTGATTATTAACATCATATTAGATGTATAGTTTGCAGATTTGTTCTCCCAGTCTGTAGGTTGTATCTTTGCTCTGTTGATTGATTCCTTTGCTGGGCAGATGCTTTTTAGTTTTATATAATCCCATTTGTTTACATTTGCTTTTGAGGTTTTATTGAAAAATCCTAGCCTGAAACAATGTCATAAAGGTTTTCCTTTATGTTGTCTGTAAGTAGTTTGCTGTTTTGAATTTTACAGTTAAATATTTAATCCATATTCAGTTAACATTTTGTATATGATAAGAGTTAGGGGTCTAATTTCACTCTTCTACATACTGATATGCGATTTTCCCAGCACCATTTGTTGAAGAGGCTGTCCTTTTCCCATTGTGTTTACTCGGTACCTTTGTGAAAAATAGGTGATTTGCTCCAGTTGTGTGTACTTATTTCTAATAATACCTGTTTTAGAAAAAATGAGGAAATAGAAGTTAGATATGTTAAATCATTTGGCCCAGAGAAGTCACCAGGTAGTTATGTGGACTAAAGCTGTCCAGGTATACTGACGATTAAATTATGAAGTACATATTATATGTTCCTTGCTATCAAACTTGTAATTTAGCTCATTAACAATGTAGAGTCCATATAATTAGTATTTAACAGTATTCTGTTTTGTTTTTAAGAAGAGTAGCACCATTGAATCAAGTAGGAATAAAGAGTAAAATTTATTTTATCTCTTGTTATTAAATATACTAGTCCTTTATGATGTATATTAAGAAAAGAATGCTATTCACATGATTTCTGATATAGACCATTCTTACTTCATATTTTATAACAATATGTCAGTATGTAAAAACACACATATTCAATTATGAGTATATATTTACACTCATGACCAACCAAAGCTATTCTCTGTAATATATCAGTCACTGTGTTACTAAATAATGTAAGGTATCAGAATTTCTAAATTTTCTACCCCACATTTGAGATTATATTTTTTAACAGAAATTTACTGAACTGCGAGGATGCTGCGTGGCAGGTATTTCTCATTTTTAATTTTTTAAGAGGTAGAGTTAAAAGAAATTACAGATTGAGTATACATAAATAGTTTTACAAAAAGAAAGCTAGAGTAACATTAATTTTGATTCTCAAAAGGTAACAAGGTGATTAAGGATTTCTCTGACTTTAATCACCAAGAGATAATTTTACAAAAATAATTGAAAATATTTTCATGGTAAATTTAACATAAAATTAATTTTGCTCAATGATGTCATGTAATGGAAGCAAATACTCAATGTATTTTTAAATAATCATCTCTGAATTATCATAAAAATTTGAAAGTACTTCTAGAGATATATGCATATATCTATAATATGCATTTATTTGTTCTATGATTATATGGCATTTGACAATTTTTTTAAAGATGGGATCTTGCTCTGTTGCCCAGGCTGCAGAGCAGTGTTGTGACCATAGATCACAACAGCCTTGACCTCTTGGTCTTAAGCCATCCTCCTGAGTAGCTGGGACTACAGGTGCTCACCACCATGCTCAGCTTTTTTTTTTTTTTTCTTTTTTTTTTAGAGACAGGGGTCTCCCTATGTTGCTCAGACTGACCTTAAACTCCTGGGCTCAAGCAATTCTCCTGCCTTGGCCTCACAAACTGCTGGAATTACAGGCATGAGATACCATGCCCAGCCTGCCATTCACTATAAAGAACATATTTTCAAAATTAAGCAAGTATTTGTACTCTAGAAATATATACAACTATCATTTGTCAATATATAATAAACATAAAATATTATACAGAAAAAAATAAGTAAGAGTGCTTCCAAGACAGAGGAAATGACTTTATAGCTATTTTTTATGGTCTGTTTATAGGGATTCATACTAAAATGGGCTTCTTTGTATGACCCGAGAAATTAAACACCTGTTTCTATTATCATTATTTTAATCAAACATCAGACTTAAAGCATATACATACAAATATGCATGTGTGCACAAACACACTCTTATAATAATAGCGTGGACTATTTCTAGGAGAAAGATAACAAACTTTATCCACAGAGAAACTTTTCTTTCTTTTGTTTGACTTTTGAATGTGTTATCAGTGAGAAAAAATAATGTATGCTTTGAAGGATGTTCTTAAATTAATGCCATTACTACAAGAACCAATGGTCCTGCAACACAAGTTGATGAAAAAACTGAATGTGACTTTTATTTTTAATGTTCTTCATTTCTCATGGGAGTGAAGCTCAACCTTCCCAGGCACCTTGAAATTTTGGTGATAACCTGTATCTTTGCTTATCCAGTTGCAGCCTGGAAACTGAAAGGGATATTGAGCCTGGGGAAGAAACTAATGTAAGGGAAAAGAGTTTGTCCAATAAAGAAGGCAAAATTACTATACACATAAAGAATTACCATGCACATTCTCTGCACATTTACCTGTTTATTTTTGTGAACTTCTGTGATTTTCTTTAATTTTAAATGGCTGTGACACTTTTATTTTTATTAATGTCTAAGAATGTTTTATATGTCAAAGAAATTAGTCCTTAATTTATGTGTTATAAATATATTTTATAAATTTTAAATTATGTTTGTACTTCAACGGTAAGATTATTTGGTATATAA
Source organism: Trachypithecus francoisi (assembly GCF_009764315.1). Lineage (NCBI taxonomy): Eukaryota > Metazoa > Chordata > Mammalia > Primates > Cercopithecidae > Trachypithecus > Trachypithecus francoisi. Next base: position 12,484,442 of record NW_022681435.1, read on the forward strand.
TTATATCATCAGCTTTATTAATCTTTCAATTTATCATGTTCAGGTTTTGTGTGTGCTAAGTAAGGCCAATATTACTACATATTGAATTAATTTCTTGTTATCTTCAAATAGTTTCAACTATTTGAAATATATATATATATATATAGAGAGAGAGAGAGAGAGAGAGAAACTATTTGAAGTATTTGAAGATAGCACAAAATCAATATGTAGTTATCCTCTTTTTTATCTCTTCCTGCACGTCAAATAAAAACAATAGATAGATAAATGATGTCAACAAATATTTGAGTAAAACCATTATTGCTTGTTTTTTTTTTTTTCCAGTTTGAAAAGCTATCTTTTGCATCTTCAAAAAATCTGTGTAGTTTTATTGTACTATTTATACAGGGAACCACAAGAGAATGTCAAGCTCAAGCTATTGACAATTTCTGTATTGTAAATATTGCTTGCGACACATTTTTGTGCAGAGATAATGTATTGGGAAGTTTGTTTATGTTGGCGAAGAATAAGACTTTGCTATCATGTATGAAATATTCCTGAAAGAAAAGGTATGAGAAGATACATTATAGCAGATTGAGATTTTATTATGTATAACTGCTCAGATTTCAGAAATAGGTTTGAAATCTCTATAGATGCATCATGAGAGATCAGTGAATTTCAGTTTTGAAGAGTAGACACAAAGAAAAAGTAATGGAAACATCGCCATCAAAAAGTGCAGCTCAACCTGTTAAAATAGGGTTGGGAAATATATGATTTCTACCCCAGATGCTTTGTGGAGGTGTGATTTAGGACAATTTCCAGTCACCATGTGATACTAGTATCAATTGACAGAGGAATATTTATTAATGCAACTGGAGTAGCAACCTGTAGGTCACACTGACTTATGGGACGCAGAGCACAATGTACTTAGAGGAAAACATATACACACCTAAGAATGTATTCATCTGAAAAATTCTATGCATATCTGTGTGAAAGAATAGATGATCAAAACATGATGTATTTTAATACTGCTATCTTAGTTTTACTTCTATTATAACTAATTAGAAATATTTATAAGAAAAATACTTGTTTATGTTTTTTGGCATTATTGTACCAAATCTTCACCTATAGTGATCTTATTTTTCCGATCCAAATAATAATTATTTGTGAATTGTACTTTATTTAATTCTAATCCATTAATTTATGTACAATTCGACCCAAGATTTTGTATCTTTAAAAATGCAACTCTATATAAATAATGAAACTCATGAATGAGTTTCAGAATAAATGAACAAATGAATTTCACTCTAGAAATGAATCAGATTTTCTTGTCTGATTACCTTTTATATAGCCAGTTCCTTAATCTCACTGAAGTAAAGGTATTTATTTATCCTTAATGATAGCATAACATTTTATCACATTTTTATTTTTAATATTTTAATTAGAAATTCTAAACTAATAGGAAATAATTTATAATCTACATTCAGCCACATAAAAGGAAATGTGTATTGTGACTTTCTTTAGCAAATTTATTTTTCATGACATCATTAATTTAGATTTCATTTCTCTTATAATAGTTTTTACAATTATTTTAGTACTAAATAAAAATACATACTATATAAAATAGGTACAAAAAGACAGAAAATAATATGGCATGCCCTCGTGTTGCCATCAGCCAAATTAGTACAGGTTAACATTTTATCTATTTATTTCAACTAAATGAAAGTATTTTACATATTCTTAAAAAATTATCTCTAGTGGTAAAGCCCTAGCATTTTCTAAATTTATTTTCTTTTATTCCCACCCACTCACCTAGGTATAATACATATATTTTATTACATATAATTATTGTTATATGCCAAATTATGACACTCATAATTGTTGAAATTTTATTGCAGTTTTCACTGGGACCCCAAATTAACTTCTTAATCAATAGTATTTCTTGGATGGTGGCAGTGATCCATGCCTGTAATCCCAGCAATTTGAAAGGCAGAGGCTGGCGGATCCCTTGAGGTCAGGAGTTCGAGACCTGCCCGGCTAACATGGTGAAACCCTATCTCTACTAAAAATGGAAAAATTAGCCAGGGGTGGTGATGCACGCCTATAGTCCCAGCTACTCGGGAGGTTGAGGCAGGAGAATTCCTTGAGGCCGACTGGAGAAAGTTGTAGTGAGCCGAGATAGTGCCACTACACTGCAGCCTTGGTGACAGAGTGAGACTCCATCTCAAACTAATAATAATAATAATAATATTTCTTGGTTAATAATACATATAGACAGAGTTTTTATTCCTTCTTTTTGCATTCTAATACCCTTTCAATTAAGTAGAATCTTATTTCCTATACTTGTGAGGATGATTGTAACAAGTTTTACGAAGTTTTCTTTCCCCTACAAATGTTCTGTGTCTTCTTGAACAAGTACGCTGTCCTATGTCAGCTTTAATAGGTTTTTCTCTTTGCCCCTTGGTGAATGTTTGGATGAAACAACTTTTCTTCCAGCTGTTAATAGCACTCTGATGAAAACTCAAACCAAATTGACAAGCTAATAGAAACAGAGATAGATGGTGAAACTCTAGTGATTTCATCCTCTGAAAAAGTGACTGATAAAAAAATATAGGCTTCCTTTGGAGTTAAAGGAGAAATGATTCGAGGCTTTATTTCTCATGGGTCAGTATGTTATGTGCTAGTTTTTCCCCTCCTTATGGAACTATATCCTATTTATGAATAATACCTTTTGAAACATCAGCATTCATTTGATAGAAAAAATAAAGGCAGCACATTCACAGAAAGATTATGAGTGTGTCACAAAAATTCACTAGCCTATATTCTATCTCCTTAAAAGTCATCTCTAGTTGAATGAACATCACTGGGCCAAGTAAGAACTTTATCCCACACTACAACATGTGCTCAAGAGCTTATTCCCCAGCATAATTCCCAATTCCCAGATATATTCTGAGCAAAAGAAAATGCAAAGTCATATCACATTTGGTAGCTGCATATTGGGGCCCGGGCCGGGGGTGGTGGAGAATGAACACACACCAGAGACAAAGACAGAGAACATGGCGGCCGCGCCTAGAGCCTCCGCCTCACTTTATTTATACTCCATAAACCCCACGTCAGCAACAATAACACAATGCAAAACCAACTTTCTGCCCCCAGATGTAACCTTCTGCTTAGTTCCTTGTCTCTAAGTTCTTTCTTATTTTGTCTGCCTTTTTGGCGCCTACTCCAGTTCATTAAAAGTTCAACTAGAGATGCTGTCCTTGACTACTGGAGTTCATTGAAAGTGCAACTAGCTAGAGATACTGTCCTTGAGCCTTATCTATTCTTAGCATATTATTTTCAATGGCCCCTGCACTGCATTTTCCCCAAACTTGTGAAAAACCAAACATTGATGATCACTCTCCTTTCTCTCTAGAGAAACATATTTCATTGCCTACTCAACTGCTTGTTTATCTCTATTAAGCCTGGAAAAAATAATTTTCCTAAAACTATCAACACAAGACTATTTGGAGACCACAGTAACATCTTTAACAAGTGCTTATTATTTATATTATAACGTTTCTTTGAAAGACCCTGTAGCAATTGGCATTACATGAAAAATTATTTTCAAAAATCAATGTCCTTTTCTTCCAACATGAGATGCCTTTATTGTGCTTATTTTGGGTTGCATGTTTTATCAGCCTACACTAAAGGATATTTTGTCAGTATAATAAAGTTCTCTATTGGTTGAGAAATAAAGGATTGTGGTATAAATGTATCATCAGTTCAGGAAAGGGTTAAAAATAAAGGTAATCACATTTAATGTAACAAGTACAACTCAAACTAATTCAGGCTTATAAGCAAACAGCAGCAGGTAGATTTAAGAAAAGTAATCATCTGCTCAGACTTTTACTGTCTAAATTGAACTGAGCAAATCGCAACTCTTTTTTTTTTTTTTTTTTTTTTTTGAGATGGAGTCTTGCTCTATCGCCCAGGCTGGAGTGCAGTGGCCGGATCTCAGCTCACTGCAAGCTCCGCCTCCCGGGTTCACGCCATTCTCCTGCCTCAGCCTCCCGAGTAGCTGGGACCACAGGCGCCCGCCACCTCGCCCGGCTAGTTTTTTGTATTTTTAGTAGAGACGGGGTTTCACCGTGTTAGCCAGGATGGTCTCGATCTCCTGACCTCGTGATCCGCCCGTCTCGGCCTCCCAAAGTGCTGGGATTACAGGCTTGAGCCACCGCGCCCGGCCGCAAATCGCAACTCTTATCGGAAAGACCAAGGTAAAGAATTACATGTGTGTATAATTAGTTTGTAAAGTTCATTCAATAACATGAAATGTACACTTAACATATTAAGGCTAGGGAGAGGGGAGGTAGTGAGACAGCTGGTGAGATTGTATCAGGTCCACAGTTCATTAAAAGAGATTTTCATGGAGGCATACATTATGTTATAAAAGTGAATTCTGAAGTATCGTCTTTCTCCATTGTGCTTTCATGACACTTTGAGAATTTATTTTAACACTCTTCATAACTCATCATGGCTATTTGTCTCTTAATGCCACATTAATATCTTAAATATTTTTATGAACAAACATTTTCCAGAATAAATTAGAATTAACATGCCAACAAATTCACTTAAACCATGTATCACCCCTTCTATAATGTAATGGTTTTGTCCCCATTCTCATACATTCTTTGGAGGGCCAATGAAAGCACAGTGTTTTGTGTATTTTGTAACAATCAAATGCTAATTAATGTGCAGTAATATGCAAAATTAGAATCTATCATTCACCTATGTTTAACAGGTGAATTCTAAAAAAAGCAATGATTTTTAATAGTATTTATCAATATTAGGTGTTTTTTTACTTTAAAACATTTATATGCTTACTCCTTCATTTGCTTATCAAATATTATTGAATACATATTATATTCTAGACACTGTTCAAGAAACTGGAGATGGTAGAAAACAAGATATAGCACATGGAACTAACTGGAAGCAGACATATTAGGAATTTGTCAAGTGTTTGGGAACTTATTAATTATAGAATATACAACCCATTATGCAATTGATTATGAGGAGATTATTTGCTATTAAAGGCAGTTGGATTAAAATTTATCTTGATAGCTGTATACTATCTATTAAATATTTTTTTCTTTTTTCTCTCTTTTTTTCTAGATGTTTCTTGATTATATTTCCTTTATCTAGGGTTTACAATATATTTTTGTAATTAATCAAAGTATAGATTGGAATGGATATTATACTCTGTTATATGTAATTCATAAATCTTGCAACAATATATTCCCAGTGTTTTCTTCCCATCTTTTTGTGCTCTTGTTATACATTTTACTTTTCATACATTTTATTGCAAAAATTGTTATTTTTGCTTTGAATATGTAGCTTTCATTTAGAAAGATTAAAAAAGATAAAATATATTTTATTTTATCTTTTATATTTCTATTTTATAATTTGTAAGAAGCACTTTATCAAAGGAATAGGTACTAAGCATTCAAGAAAAATATTGCAGGGGTTAATTTCATAAAGATTGTGGTAAACAGCTAACTGCATGTTGAGGTAATGGTCATCACCCAGTTTTTACTCAAAGCTAAATGCAAGCTAAGTATGTGTTATTATTTAAAGTGCACATCAGGCTATGTAGAAACACAGACTGATTTGGTCTGGCTCCGTGTCCCGCCCAAATCTCATCTTGAATTGTAATTCCCATATGTCAATAAAGGGACCTGATGGGATTTGGATCATGGCAGCAGTTTCCCTAATGGTGTCTTTGTGATAGTGAGTGAGTTCTCACAAGATCTGATGGTTTAAAAGTGGAACTTCCCCCTTCATGTGTGCTCTCTTTCCCTCTTCTCCTTCTACCTTGTGAAGAAGCTGTCTGCTTCTCCTTTGTCTCCTACCACAATTGTTACTTTCCTGAGGCCTCCCCAGACATGTGGAACTGTGAGTCAGTTAAACTTCTTTCCTGTATAAATTACCCAGTCTCAGATAGTTCTCTATAGTAGTGTGAAAATGAACTAATACAGAAAATCAGTACCAGCAGGATGAGGTACTGCTGTAAAGATAACCTGAAAATTTGGAAGCAACTTTGAAACTGGGTAATGTGCAAAGGTAATGGGAACAGTTTGTTAAATGGTTTTGATAAAAATGCTGATAGTGATATGCACAATGAAATCGAGGCTGAGGTGGTCTCAGATAAAGCTGAGGAACTTTCTGGGAACTGAAGCAAAGGTCACTCTTGCTATGCTTTAGCAAAGAGACTCATGGCATTTTGCCCCTGCCTGAGAGATCTGTGGAAATTTGAACATGAGGAAGATTATTTAGGATATCTGACAGAAGAAATTTCTAAGCAGCAAAGCATTCAAAATGTAATCTGGCTGATTCTTCAAGCATTTAGTCATATGTGTTCGCAAAGAATGGTTTGAAATCAGAACATATTTAAAAAGGAAGCAGAACATAAAGATTTGGAAAATTTGCAGCCTGACCATGTGGTAGATAAGAAAAAAACATATTTTCTGGGGAGGAATTCAAGCCTGCTGCAGAAAATTACATTAGTAACAAGGAGCCAAATGTTAATCACCAAGACAATGGGGGGAAAAAACCTCCAGGCTGTTTCAGAGATCTTCATGTTAGCCCCTCCCATTACAGGCCTGGAGGCCTAGGAGGGAAAAATGGTTTGGTGGGCTGGACCCAATGTCACCCTGCCTTGTGCAGCTTGAGACTTGGCCCCCTGTGTCCCAACCATTCCAGTTCCAACTGTGGCTAAAGGGGGCTGGGGTACAGCTTAGGCCATTGCTTCAGAGTGTGCAAGCCCCAAGCACTGGAGGCTTCCCTGTGGTACTGGGCTAGTGGGTATAGAGAAGGCAAGAATTGAAGTTTGGAAACCTTTGCCTAGATTTCAGGTGATGTATGGAAATGCCTGGTATCCAGGCAGACGTCTGCTGGAGGGGTGGAGCCCTCATGGAGACCCTATGCTAGGGTAATGGAGAAGGAAAATGTGGGATTGGAACCCCTACACAGAGTCAACACTGGGGCACTGCCTAGTGAAGCTATGAGAAGAGGGCCATTGTTCTACAGACACCAGAAAAGTTGATCCACAAACTACTATCACCATGTGCCTAGAAAAGCCATAAGCACTCAACACCAGCCCTGCAAAGCCACAGGTGAGGAGCCACCCAAGGCCATGGGAGCCCACCCCTGACATACCCTGGTTGTGAGGCATGGAATAAAGGGAGATTTTTGAGCTTTAAGATTTAGTGACTACCTGGCTGAGTTGTGCATGGGGCCTATGGCACCTTTGTTTTGGCCAAGCTGTCCCATTTGAAATAAGGATATTTACTAAATGCCTGTACCTCTATTGTATCTTTGAGATAACTAAGTTGTTTTTCATTTTTACAAGTTAATACATTGAAGGGACTTGACTTGTCTCAGATGAATCTTTGGACTTGGACTTTTGAGTTAATGCTGAATGAGTTAAGACTTTGGGGATCTGTTGGAAAGGCATGATTGATTTTACAATGTGAGAAGAACATGGTATTTTGGAGGCGTCAGGGTCAGAATGATCTGGTTTTGCTCTGTGTTCCCACCCAAATTTCATCATGAATTTCAATCCCCATGTCTCAACAGAGGGACCTGGTGGGAGTTGATTGGATCATGGGGTGGTTTCCTCCATGCTGTTAACATGATAGTAAGTTCTCATGAGATCTGTTGATTTCAAAGTGGAACCTCTCCCTTCACTCTCTCTCTCTCTGTCTTCTAGTGCCTTGTGAAGAAAGTGTTTGCTTCTCCTTTGCCTTCTGACATGATTGTAACTGTCCTGAGGCCCCCCCAGCTGTATAGAACAGTGTGTCAATTGAATATCTTTCCTTTATAAATTACCCAGTCCCAGGTAGTTTTTTCTTTATAACAGTGTGAAAACCAACTAATACACAGACTTTATTTTAACCATTTCTGTTGATCTTTATTTTAGTTTGCTGATTCACATTTCTGTTGAGTATTATATATTTTTTCCTGTTCTTCTTTTAACATTTTGTAGTGCAGATGTCTTGGTACTGAATTGTCTCCTATGTTTGTCTGAAAAAGCACTTTTCTCCTTTTTGGGGAAAGATCTTTTCACTATATAGAATTCTTTTTTTGGCAGTGATTTTGCTGCTGTTTTAGCATTTTGGAGATGTTAATCCATTATCTTATGACTTAAACATTACATATTTCTTTTTCATATAACATGTATTTTCTTCTCAAGCTGCATTTGAAATTTTACCTTTAGTATGCAGCAGTTCGAATTTTAAGTATAGGGGTGTGTTTGTGTGTGTGTGTGGTGTGTGTGCATACACATGCATATGCATGCATGCGTTCACAGGTGTCTGTAAGATGATATTTGTTTTCTTTAATTTGGTTAACTTCCTGGATCCATGGTTTGATTTCATTAATTATTTTTCAAAATTTCTTAACTCTATATGCTAAAATTTATTTTCTACCACACCATCTTTGGCTTCCAGGATTCCATTTAAAAATAAATTTAATTGTCTGAAAATTTTCCACAGTTCTTAAAGACTCTCATTTTGTTTGTTGCTTTACAGTTTTTTTTTAACTCATGATTTCCTCTTTGTGTTTCAGGTTGGGTAATATCTATTTATTTATCCTAACTGGTTCTTTCTTCAGCTGTGTCATGTTTAGTGAATGGCCCTTTCATTAGAGTCACTTTTCATCTGTTCTGTCATTCTTCTAGCATTCCTATTCAGTTCTTTCTGCAGCTTCTATTTCTCTGCTGCAATTTCTCAGCTGCTCTTGCATTCTAGATAGCTTTTCTATTAGAGTCTTTAACACATTAATCATAGTTATTTAAAATTTTCAGTCTGATTTTTACAACACCTAAATCATGTCTTAGGATGGAATTTTTACTTTATATTCATAACTGGAAATGTGCATGCACATTTTGCCAGAATGTTAGTGTGGAGAGGTAAAGGAATTTTTCCCAAAATTAAATTGGATGTGGATTTTGTTGTTGCTTCAGGGCACCATCAGCTTTGGTGACAGGACACAGGTCAAGAAACCCAGGTGATTCTATTTTACACCCAAGGTTGACCGCTACTGTACTCTACAGTCCTAACCACTGCAATTTCTGCTTCTCTTCAATTTAGCACCTAGGCTCTTACCAAAATATGCCTTAGTGTATACCATGGCTGCCTCCTAAAAGAAAATAAATTTACTGAATTAAAAATGGAAGGCACCATTTTTCAACTAACTATTTCTTACTCTGACTGTGGTTCCTTAGTGTTTACCTGATGGATCAATTTTTATTATTCGTTTCCTATTCATTCCAAATTAGGGAAAACCTCTGCTTCATGGGTTGAATCAATGGAGTGTTATTTATGGAATGGAACATGATAAACAAATGACCAGATACGATTCCTTGTTTCCCAATGTAAGCTCTAGACATTTCTAGGGAGATGGCTTTAAAAACATATAGCATCTAGTTATTTAGAGACTGAATAGTGGAAAACGGAGTCACAGGATTCACAACCCTGTAAATGTTGTTCATGAGCAGCCCAATTATTTCCCCAGAGGTCTTTGGGATGGTGTAGAGTTGGACGACAAAGGAAAAACAAAGGATGTTGTTACTGGAATGTTACTGGAACATTGGACTAAAAATTCAAAATAAAATTCTAGCGAGATACAAGACAACTCTTTTTCACTCTGTCCTTCTAGACAAAATTGACCAAATATCACACCATGCTGTGGCCCACCCTTGCTTTGTCTACACCAGTCTCTGGTTTTACTTACAGGTGGCAGCAGCCTAGTCCTGATAATACGTAGCGTGGAAACCTGAACAAAAGAGCTTGTTGGCCCAATATAAGTTCATTGTGGATGATCACTGTTCTTCTCTTTTTCTTCTTTACTACTTTTTATCATTCAAAACACAAAGGCAAGACCACTTTCTTGATTCAGTACATTTCTGAAAATTAAGGTTAGCTGAAGCTGTATACCTGCTAAGATTTATTCCTATAAGAAGACACAAGGGATCAGAAAATTCCAATTATTGAGCAAGAATAAATGGGATTTCAATAGAAAAACTTCAAATAAAAATCCAAGAATGAAATCATGCATGGCCAGATGACCATCATTCTGTACCCGGGAGCCCTTCTCCCATCTGACTAAATCCCATCCATTCTAGGGGAAAAGAAACTGCCTATAAGAGTAAATCCTGTGGGTAAGATTAAATGACTTTCCTGCCTGAAGGAGACCAAGCACACATGCAGAGAATCACAAAAGTATAAAACTAATGTTGAACCTTTGCCCTATCCCAGTCCCCATACCCGTATTAAGTAGGCCAGTCAACTTTACACAGAGATTATTAAGAAAGTTTCTGAATGAGCTTAGTTCGTTGTTACAGATCTGCAAGCTTCATTCTTGTATCTTGTTTTATGAACATTACAGAAGCAAAATATCTTTGGGAATATTACCACATAAAATTAATGAAAGTTATATAACCTTATAGAAGCAAAATAACACTAGTCAATATTCACATTTTCAATTAATAAAAAATCTGGTAAAATATTTTAAAGGTATATATTTTAGTTTATTTTGAGCTGGCATAAAAGGAATTCTCCAAGATCAAAACAAAGTAAACATAGAAATCTTATCAGGTAAGGAAAGCGTTGTTGGAAATAGCCATGTATATTTTTAAACACAGTCAAATTGACTTTCTAGAAATGAATACATAGATGCTGAATTTAAAATATGCTGGATTATTTGAACAATAAATTAAGCACAACTAAACAAAGAATTAGTAAATTGAAAGTAAACCTAAAGTTTTCCTGAAGGCAGAGAGGAAAGGCTGGAAGACATGAATGACAATTAAAATAAATGGAAATAAAAATAATACAACTTTGTGTATCATATTTAAATTCCAGAAGGTGAAAAGAGAGAGAAGAGGCAATATTATAAGAAAGTATAAATGAGAATATTCAATAATTGATTGTAAAAACGTCATTTTTATACAAAGCAAACTAAGAAACAATAAAATTTTAAAGGACTTATTTGACCAAAAAAGAATTCATGAATTAGGCAGCTTTAAATAAGAAGTGATTGGAAAACTTTGCCAAGGGAACACAAGAGAGAGGCTTTTATCGGATACACACAGAATTAGAGCAAAGAAAATATTTGATTGGCTACAGTTATACATTTGTCTTCTTTGGTGTGTTCTGTTGGAGAGTCCCTAGTCGTACAAGTCTGTTGGCTGCTTCTGATTGGTTGAACTTAACTTCTGTTTTTCTATAATATATGCATTTATTAAAAGATAGCACTAGTTAAGTTTTGTTTGTGTTTGCAAATCAAGGAATATTTAGGTCACTTATGAGGCCTAACTGACTTTGTTAACTCAGGGATTCTTCAGGCCTCGTGTCCATTTTGATTTATTTTAATCACATTAATATTCATAATAACAAAGCTCAACAAATCAGCAGAAGGGTAGATGAAATATAAGCAACACCTAGAAGGATCAGGATACCACTGCAGAGTAAAAAGCGCAAAGAGAAGATGTGAAAAGCAGCTAGAAATTGATGAGAGCTTTTCTTATGCTAAGGGTAGACTTTTCCACAGGAATGATGGAAACCAGAAAAATGGAGGAAAACATTTTCAATGTTCTAATTAAAATTATATATCGATATGGCATTGTATATGAAGTGAAATTATCTTTCAAATTTAAAAGCAAATTAAAGATATTTTTAGGTAGCCAACACTAAACTAGTGTTTACCTTAAATAGGTGTAGTAAAGTGGGAGGGGGCTCCCTGGACTGGGGTGACCCTAGAGTCCCTGTGGCCCTTTGGTCTGGAAGGAATCGTAACTTCATTGTGACTGTGAATGAGGAATGGGGGATTAGTTTAGGTGGGGAGAAAAGCTGATGAGCTGCACTGCAGTCCCCTGGTTAAAACATAAAATGACTCTAAGAAACGGGTATGCTGTCAATTGGAGAGGGCAGTTGGGGTAAATATTAACAAAAACTAACTTTGAGAGGCAACTGGATCACCAGTAAATGTGAGAGTTGAAAAAAGCTGGAGACAGCAGTGTCCGTGCCTGCACTAGGAAATTTATGTAAATATTCCCACTGTTATCAGGCTTATCCAGAGTAAAGAGTTTAGACATCAACCCTTCTCAATTCCCCAAACCCAGTTACACCTGCTTTAGATGTCTGAAGCATCTATAGCATAAATAAATTTTTTTTAACCAAATTGTGAATGACATAATAATCTTACATTGAATACACCTTCATTCACCTTAATAACTTTGTACACTATAATCTGTGGTTCAGAAATTTGTTTTTACCTATGAAATTCAATTAATGTATTCACAATTTTGTGACTTGAAATGTCATATTGTCATACTTTATAAAGTAAAGGAAAAATGCATTATATCATAAAAATGAAGGAATGAACTTTAGTGATAGGATTGAAAAGACAATTTAAGGTATCAGGTTGAAGGAAACTAGATGGGGCTTTCACTTACCAATGTAGCAATTATCAAAGTATAGCACAATGCTTTGCACACTGCAGGGAATCAATCAATATGGATGAAACAGTTGAATATCACAGTTGTTGACATATATACAGATAAATAGTGTAAAATCAAAAGATATTCTTTGATTATAAAGTTTATGGAAATTATAATTTTTTAAAAATGTACCATTTAAGATTAAGGAATCTGGAATAATTTCTGGCCATTTTTTAATTAGCTCTGAATTGCTATTTTGTATGAGAATTATTTCCCAAAAGATAAAAGAATAGGGAACAAAAAGAGCCAGACCCAATTTTAAGTAGGTCACATGGTGCATGTTTATTTCAAAAGTGTTCATGATAAAGTATGGATAGTTCTTACCAGTTCATAGACTGTTACTCTAATTTAGGAGTTATTATGATTTAGAATTGGCTGTTCTTTTGTTGCAATTAAAAAGCATGTTAAACAAGTACATAATCTACATTCTATTGTTAAACTTGAACATAATTTAATTTAATAATGATTCAGTATACTACTCAATATGCCAAAACTCCCATTAAAACACGTGACAGTAAATGTTCAAAAATGCACATATTTATCCCCAAAATTTTAGCCAAGTAAATAAAACAAAACAACATGCTTTGTTACTTAAACCTCTAAATACTAATATTGCAAAACATAAATTTTTTTACAGCAATTGGGAATCAACAAATGAAAAATATATGCATATAATTTCTAGTCATTCTAGGAATTATTTCCTGAAAGTAAGCCTCATTCTACAATACTCCAATATTTGAAACCACTGAATCTGTGTGTTTTTCAGGCATACTTGTTCATCCTTTTATAAAACCATTTGAGCTGTGCCTATGCAAAAACAATGAGGGAAATATCTTACTTTATTTAAGAATGACATTTTCCTGTTTTTGGTTTACTCTGTTTATACAGCTTTCAAAGAAGCAGTGGTAGTGTTAGGTGAAAAAATTCTTAAAAAAAGAAAGAAAGAAAAAAAAAAAACTATCACAACATCAGCAGTCCTGAGGTTCCTGATGTGTATGTAACTATGATACCCTGCTACTCAAATACAAAAATGCAGCCAATATGAGTTAATTAATTCTCTAAAAGGCCAAGTCATATCAACAACAAGGTCCGACGAGAAGAGGAGGAGCTATTCTGTTGCTGAATCCACGGCGCACGTGTGTGAAATAATGCTGCATTGCTTATGCAGTCACAGATACCTGTCTAATCATAATCGGTGACATCAAGTATATTTTTAAATGAAAACTTATCACCCATCATCATTTCTTTAAAGTATGCCAACTCTATTATCTCCAGAGTTGAATCTTCTTCCAGTTCTAGGCCTTTTCATGTTTCCTTGGTTTCTTTATTCCAATGGATGCAGCTAAAGCTTCAGTACACACTTCCGGTCACATTGCTGTTGATCTTGCCTATTGTTTCTGTAATTTCCTCTCAATAATAGAATGTTTGCCTCTGTCAGTTTCCAAGATTGTCCAAATGCTGAGCTGGATTCACGTCATTAGGTCATCAAACTGCACACAGAATAAATTGTAGTACTTTTGTTTCAACTGCAATCTAATTTTACAATTTTATTCCAAACGAGCTTGTTCTAGTTGTATGTTGATTGCTTTGTGATATGCTGTGTTCACACTCCATTACACATATGCTGATGCTATAATTCATCTTGAGGGACATGGAGATTGAGAGTAGCCCCAAAAGGTGCTCCCCAGAAATGTGCTATTCAAAATGCATCTCACTAATTGCTGCTGAGAGGTTTCCAACTGATCCCTTTGATTGTTTTTATACTGGCAAATAATTATAAGAAAATTAATTTTTTTTCTCCTGAATAGTACATAAAAGTCATTTCTTTTTGCTAGCAATCATGACCCCAACTGTCAATGGGGGAACATAAAGACAAGGATAGAGATATATTACATATGTGTGTATATATATATATATGATACATAATTAAAAACAATGTGAAATTCGGTAGGGAAAAATACATTTCAAAGTTGATAAATGCAACTTTTAGAAACCTTTCATTTCTTTCAATGACTTTTTCTAAATATTTATCTTAACAATATGGTACATTCACTCATCTTTCCAATGTGTTTTTTCCTATCAACAGCTAGCACTCTGTCTTGTAAAAGGAATAAGACATAGCTTGATGATAATTACCCTGAGTGTAAGAATTTTGCTTGTGTATCTCCTTTCTCTTACGGGATGTCATTTTGTCTTCATGTTTCACTATTGTCAAATACCTCTTCAATTTCTGTTTTTTAATTATTAATTTAGCTCATAAATAATGTAAATAATCCAATTTTTCTTTATACTGTCTCCTTCTATTCAAACCAACTATATAACTTACTTTCTCACATCAATTATTTATTGATAATACAAAATTATAGCAATTCAAGTATTATGTAACTTTTGACACAATATGACCATCTGATAAATACATATTTAATATTTATATATATAAACTACTATGTTTCTGAGTGTGGATGTAGGCAAAAAGGCAACCATATTAAGGAACTCTTCTTAAAATTGTATATGGAAAAACAAAAACTAAATATATGCAAAGGCAAAATATAAAAATTTCAATATGATAGGAAAACAAAGTACAAGAGAGGTTGAAACACAGAGCTCTCACTGTAGGTGACCTGTAATTAGAGATTGCCATAATAGAGGACAGTGTGACAATATACAAGGAAGAAGGTTATTACATGTGAAAACTACAGGACAAGCAAAGGTCCTGAGGCACAAAAGCTCTACTGCAGTTACCTAAGGAACTACTAGCAAATTACCTAACATGTACATAATTCAGTATATAGAAGAAAGTGTGTTTAAGAGAGGTTTATCAATTGTCAAATGCTTAATTGATTGAAGAGGATGAGAACTAAGAATGATTGATGGTTTGCATTTCAATCATCTTGTAAGACTATTTTGTGGTTGTGGACAAAAATAAAAATATAAAGTACCCTTATATTTTCCCTTCATGTGTAGTCTACCTTTCTCTATGCCCAGGATATTTGTTCAACAATCGATTTCCTTTACTGTATGGAACCAGTAAGTACAATCCTAAGTGGAAACAACATGTAAAATTCAAACACAGTTACAGAGGGTAAAGCATACCCACGTGTTCTTTGAAACAATCGTATTTGGGATTTTAAAACATTTTTTTTTACATATTTATGTTAGTATATTCTTCAATCACTAGTTTTAGTAGACAAGTGGAAATCTGTTTGCTAATGGGAGACAATGTTAAATGCATTTATTGGTTTTTTTGTTTGTTTGTTTTATTTTGCTTGAGACAGAGTCTCGTTCTGTCGCCCAGGCTGGAGTGCAGTGGCACGATCTCCACTCACTGCAAGCTCCGCCTCCCGGGTTCGTGCCATTCTCCTGCCTCAGCCTCCCGAGTAGCTGGGACTACAGGCACCTGACAACATGCCTGGCTAATCTTTTGTATTTTTAGTAGAGACGGGGTTTCACTGTGTTAGGCAGGATGGTCTCGATCTCCTGACCTTGTGATTCGCCCGCCTCGGCCTCCCAAAGTGCTGGGATTACAGGCGTGAGCCACCGCGCCCGGCCAATGTTAAATGGATTTAAACCAAAGACACCATTGACCACTTCCACACTTCCTTCTTGAAGATGAATTTACTCTTACTCAAAAAATCAAATAGTTGTAACACTGTAAATGATCTTTTGTGGTAAAGGAGACGACTACTTTCTTTTTCTGCTGTTGTGTTTGTTGTCTCAGCGCTGAGTTTGAAAGGAAACTTTCCACATTACTAGCCTAAATAAGAGCTTTTCCCACCAACACATTTATTTTAATTCATCCATTGACTTGCTCAGTTACTCACTAATTCATTCTTTCTCCCATTTAGCTACTCACTTGTTCAAGGAACTTATATCGCCACCTGTTAGGAACTGAACAATGAGAACATGGCAGCAAGCACAAAAAGAAGCCCCTGGCTTTCATATAAAGTAGGTTATCAGGCAGATCACATTAACCTGAGACACAGTTTTGCAGGTCAAACCTGGAATTACAATGCTGGGAATAGGTATATGAGTTAACAATATTATTTCTCTCCCTTATTCTCTTTTTTGTAGTTGACCCCACTGCCATGTCATTGTACGATACATGACATAAAGCTCACCAGGAATCAAACTATGTTCTGTCTTGACGTATTCATTTAATTTTTTCTCTTCCAATTTTTTCATCGTGCCTATTTCTATCCTTGGGTTTTCCAAAATTTAAATGTTAAAAATAAAAGGGTACTATAAATATTCATGGGCATATTACCACCATGTTTTTGCCCATATTAATTTAAGAATTTAAGAGTTGAGGGTTGTTACAAGCACCCAGAAGATATAAACTGTTTCTATAAGGAATCATAAATAATAGTTTTATAATGTATTTATTGGCAGTATTTAATGATTAACAGTAATAACTAAGTTATTGTGTTTATGTTGTGAATTCGGTATACATGTTCCCCCATTTAATCTGCATAAGGACTCTCTCAGAGATTATTCTCATTTAAAAATGAGAAAACAGACTAAGAATAATTAATATAAAAATAATTTTAATGGCTCACTAAAACTGCCTCTTATTGATTATTTACCATGTTAATTTTCTTCATTTTCTTTAAAACTGAAAAACACTCGACATTGCTGAAAGGGCAGAGGTCCTAGAGTACAAGGCATGCCTATCTTCCATGTTTGCGTGATCTAAGGAGAAGAGACTCAATACCACAAACTGAGCTTTTAAAGGGAAAACATTGCAGTCTATCCAAATATATCAAATCTCTGGACCCATCTGTGGGTTTGGAGCCCAGCAATAAGTTAGAAACTGAAAACGTAAGATTTCTTTTAGGCTAAAAGGTTACAATAGAACACATTGCATCTGTAATGCCATCTAGGAACTGGATGGCCTCAAATTCTTCTGTGCTCAGCAAGCCTAGAGGGGAAATAGAGTGATTTTCAATAATGCTGCAAAATAATGGAGCTAATTCTCTCCTGCATCTCAGGGAATATGGGTTTCTTAAACACAAGGAAGCGAATCTCTGCCGTTTTCATTCCCCTCCTATATCCCACAATTTAATCTTTCCAAAATTAGATTTAGAAAAAAAAAAACTGTTTCAAACCGAGCAGGACTACTCATTCTTCTGTACTCTGTGTATCCTTTAAAATGTAGCACTGGTATTTCAAATCTTAAATGTTGGAATGAAAGAAAATAATATGGAAACAAATTTTAAGTAGCTAAAATATTTAATTTTAAAAGTGAAACATCCATTTTTTAATATGCAGGTGATGGAGAATAAAAACTAAATACATATCATAAAGTTTAATTTATAACATATATTACAAAGATAAAAGGGTCCTATCAAAATATTGATGATACCACTTTATTGAGTATTTTATATTTTCTAGCTGATATGTTCATTACTTCTGGTCACATATCATTTGATTTTTACATAACCTATGTGATGTATGTAATTATT
Source organism: Trachypithecus francoisi (assembly GCF_009764315.1). NCBI lineage: Eukaryota > Metazoa > Chordata > Mammalia > Primates > Cercopithecidae > Trachypithecus > Trachypithecus francoisi. Next base: position 12,502,421 of record NW_022681435.1, read on the forward strand.
ATTATAATTGTTTTACAGATGAAGTCATACTTAAAGTAAAAGAATTAGAATTCAACTCTATTGAACCTGTACCTGTTTCCAATGCCCATGTAGTTAAATACTGTCAATTACAAGGGTGTGAATTGTGTATGTCTGTGTGTGCAACATGACTTCATCAATGACCTTACCGAATTATATATATATAACATTTTTGTAAATATATAAATTTGTGTGTATATAAGTCTGATATATGTACACACATATACATAAAAAGAGGTACTCAAGCCAGGGAATTTAAAACTAGAGAAATCTGATTCAAAATTATATTGAGATGCTAAGTTATTATCTTATAGACACCGCATTGCCCAAAATGATGCAGGTTGACATTACCAAGTCTTTGAAAGGATGTGAATCCTGTGTTAAAAAAATATGAATTAACATTGATTTATATATATTGCTAGTAGGAGTATAAATTTGGTAAGAGAACTTGGGAAACAAATTGGCATTATTTTGTAAAGTAAGCATATCTAATCCAGGTATATACATAAGAAATACTCTTGTATTTGTACAGCAGAAGATACGTATAAGAATGTCTATTGCAACACTGTTGGTTATTAGGATAGAAAATTGGAGGCAGATTAAATATTCACTGAGCAGAAAATAGTCAAGTATGGTACATACTTTACACTAGTAAATTTACACTAGTACTTTTACTAGTAAAATACTTTACACTAGTAAAATTGAACGTAATTCAGGTCCATTTTATGATATGAATGAATCTTAGAAAGACAATGTTTAGTTTGTAAAAAGTTACAGAATAGTGCATCAAATATAACTTTCTTTACAATTTTAGTAAATTTTAAAATAAAATTAATATTTTGTTTAGGTAAATACAAACACACACACACACACACACACACACACACATTTGTCAGATTTGTTATATTAGGGATAAAGTCAGGGAAACTGACCTCCCTGGTCAGAGGAGTCAATGGGAGTCAGTACTGTTAATTTTAATCCATGGGGTTGCATGATGGGTCTTGTCTGTCTATTGTATTAGTAAAGTAAATATATAATTGATAATATCAAGTAAAATAAAGTGGGTAATGCTAGTTTGAGGATTGAATATGATAGTGCTTAATTATGATGTGTCTATTTCTGTGTACCTGACCCCACTTCTTACAAAAACAAACAAAAAGAAGCAGTAGAATTTCTGACATCCAGGTTTCCAAATTACTTGAGACTCATTTCATTCTAGATGAACAGGTGGTGTCTGTGATGAGATGTCACAATAGTCGTCCTTCTGGATGTATGAGCAATGCCCTGTGAGCAATCGCTACTTTATTCTAGGTACACTCACATGGCTTTCCCCTTGCCCTATCTCTACTTCCTTTTTTATGTATCCCAGACTGTGTCTGTGTGTGTGTTTTTTTTTAATTATACTTTAAGTTCTAGGGTACATGTGTACAACGTGCAAGTTTGTTACATATGTACACATGTGCCATGTTGGTGTGCTGCACCCATTAACTTGTCATTTACATTGGGTATATCTCCTAATGCTATCCCTCCCTTGTACCCCCTCCCCACAATAGGACCCAGTGTGTGATGCTCCCCTTGCTGTGTCCAAGTGATCTCGTTGTTCAATTCCCACCTATGAGTGAGAACATGCGGTATTTGATTTTCTGTTCTTGCGATAGTTTGCTGAGAATGATGGTTTCCAGCTGCATCCATGTCCCTACAAAGGACACGAACTCATCCCTTTTTATGGCTGCATAGTATTCCATGGTGTATATGTGCCACATTTTCTTAATCCAGTCTGTCACGGATGGACATTTGGGTTGATTCCAAGTCTTTGGTATTGTGAATAGTGCCGCAATGAACATACGTGTGCATGTGTCTTTATAGCAGCATGACTTACAATCCTTTGGGTATATTCCCAGTAATGAGATGGCTGAGTCAAATGGTATTTCTAGTTCTAGATCCTTGAGGAATCGCCACACTGTTTTCTACAATTGTTGAACTAGTTTACAATCCCACCAACAGTGCAGAAGTGTTCCTATTTCTCCACATCCTCTCCAGCACCTGTTGTTTCCTGATGTTTTAATGATTGCCATTCTAACTGGTGTGAGATGGTATCTCATTGTGGTTTTGATTTGCATCTCTCTGATGGCCAGTGATGATGAGCAATTTTTCATGTGTCTGTTGACTGTATGAATGTCTTCTTTTGAGAAGTGTCTGTTTAAATCCTTTGCCCACTTTTTGATGGGGTTGTTTGTTTTTTTCTTGTAAATTTGATTGAGTTCTTTATAGGTTCTGGATATTTATCCCAGACTGTTTTAGCTTAGTTTCCAAGAAACAGATTCTGAGATGGAGGTTTGCATACAGGAAGTTGATTTGTAAGTGCTCTTGGGAAAAGTAGTTCTAAAAGAAAGAGAAGAGCAGGGTTTAGCAAAGGGAGTGATTACACTACCACACAGTTGTCACAAAGGCAACCTGTCTGGAGCTCTGCAGAGGGATAGTCTTTCTGAATTCTCCTACAGAGATGTCAGGGCCTTTGAATTTCTTCAGAGACCAGTCAATGGATGCTGACTTCCCAGGGAAGGGGATTACAAACTTGTGTGAGGCGGCTCCTTTTGGCTGAAGGAAATTTCTGGAGAGGGACTGAGCTGTGAACTATCAGCAGTGGGTAACTCACAGCAGCCAGGGATGAGTGTCTGCATCTCCAAAGAAAGTTCTAGGCTGCACCCCACACTTTCACTGGATTTCATTTGTGTGAAGAGACCATGTCTTATCTTCCTTTCTATTTGTCCTAGTCCCTAGAATTGGGCCTGTTTCAGAGTAACTGACCAATGAACCATTGGTTATATTATTATTCAAAATGTGTGCTCTTTGACTTTTAAGATAGAAATAATAAACTACATCATTATAATTTTATCACTATTCTTCAGGTTCAAAAAACTTATGTTTCCAATTTACCATGGTGGAAACTGAGTACATAAATCTTATTTGTCTGTAATAAAAATATTGATGACAGAACTGTAACATTTGCCACGGTCTTTTATGTTCAACTGTAGTGTTCTTTATTTAAAAAATCAAGACAAGGGCTTCTGGAGAGCTTAAGAGAAATAAATGGAAAATTATGACTCATAAAATGTGAAAGATAACTTAGGAATGAAAACCAGGTAAAATTCTTGTAACCCAGTTAAACATACTCTGCCAAAAGAAGGTTGTTAAGAATATGTTCAAAGACAATATACAGAAATTCAAACAGCCTACTACCCTTCCTTACAACAGTGACTCTATGATCACAATATCCCATTAGGACAAAATCCCATTCTAAAGACTAAACATCTGAAAGAGAAAGGATGAAGTTAAAAAAAAAAAAAAAGAATAAGCAAAAATGTTGATATAGAGCCTGAAAGACATTAAGAAAACACAGAACAAATGTTCCCAAATAGCTGTGCCACCAAATAAGTGAACACTTTATAACTAGGGAAATCAGAATAAAATTTAAAATGTTATAAGACATGCTTCTTTGTAAATTAAGAACAAAATACAGAATAATTTTGTTTTTCTTTTTCTTTTTCTTTTTTTTTAGACAGAGTCTCACTCTGTCGCTCAGGCTCCACCTCTCAGGTTCAAGTGATTCTCCTGCCTCAGCCTCCTGAGTAGCTGGCATTACAGGCGTGTGCCACCACGCCCAGCTAATTTTTTGTATTTTTAGTAGAGATGGGTTTTTATCGTGTTAGCCAGGATGGTCTCGATCTCCTGACCTTGTGATCCACTTGCTTCAGCCTACAAAATTGCTGGGATTACAGGCGTGAGCCATTGCCCCTGGCCCAGAATAAAAATTTGTGAAGATTAATGGTAACAGACAGACAGAAAGGAAGCCAGCCTAACTGAGGAAAGAAATACGGAATTAAAAAAAAAAATCAACCCATAAATGACAGTAGTACAAAAAAGTAGAATTTAGGATAGGAGACTTGAGGAAATAAACAATTTTAATTAGAATATGACTGCCGTAAAATTATGTGAAGAAAATTAAAGAATATTGATTGCAGGCAAAAGTAAAGCTAAATAAGGTTATGTGTACTTTCCCATTAAAACAACAAATCAAACCAAAAAATGGTAAAAATGTTCCTTAAAACAAGTGTTGCCTGCAGAATTAGCTTTAATATGTAGAATAAAAATACAGAATATGAGCAAGAAAATGTAACAGAACATTAAACACACACATTCTGCTAAGATTTTTGGACCTGAAGGATACAGAAATAATTTGAACCATTGCCAGTATGCCCTAAGAATCACCTACACAGGAAAAATAGCTGATGAATTTTGGACATCTGCTTTAGTAGAACATAATAGACATTCTCCAATATGTAACAGCCCATGTAATAGCTATTTCCTGAGAACAGAAACTGAGATTTCACTCAGTCTGTAATGGGGTAGCCATGATAGTAAGAACTGAATTTATTAATTGTTGAACTAGGGTAAGTACTGGTACCAAATACATGATCAATGTTACAAACTTTATAATAATGAAATAATAGCTTTGTTGTTTTTCAGTGCCTGTTTGTTAAAGCACTTCACAAGAGTACACATTGTATATGAAAAGAGATATCTTCCTCTCACTTCTCTAATGTCTCTGCAGAAAAACAGAGCTGGGAACAGCAATATGTCACTTACAACAGCGTGGTATTTGGCTAAATCATTAAATGTATGCCAGAGTGGAAACCAGCAACCACCTGCCTTCCGCACTGATGAAGCACGTGTCAAACCCTGGGGACTGGCTTCTGCTGTGTCTCTCATGCTCTCTCTCTCTCTCCAGGTGCCTGAGTGAGGGTTCCACTACACGGATTCCACACATGTAAACAGCTGCCAAACTAAAGGTAATGGTAAAATGTAGCAATATTATTAGAAGTGATGTTTTGAGAATTTGTTGGCTTTGTTTCAAAATATTTTATTTTATTTTAACCTAATATAATTCAATGTTAATAATGCCTGTGTTTAAAAACCAGCATGTACAAATCTTGAAAAATTAGCAATAGGCTGTAAACTCTCGGTGTTTTTGTTTCCTTGGATTCTCGGCTCCACTCACTCA